>NC_043963.1:35221826-36441826 GCF_902148855.1 Sphaeramia orbicularis
GCCTGTAGATTTTGTCTACGTGACTTGGTGGCGTGATTGAATCTTCAGTGGGATGCTGTTTCAGAAGTCTAGTCTTGGCATGTGAGATCAAATGCTAAAGCAGTTTCTGTGTGATGACTAGTGTATATACTGTACACTGGCATACTCTTTTAGGTGTATGTCTTTTGTGTGTGTGTGTGTGTGTGTGTGTGTGTGTGTGTGTGTATGTACACACCTCCAGCCAGCAGCGCTGCCCACTCACTACAGACCCTATTTGATTTGCAAATGCAGGACTGTTCATAACAGTGAGCGCCAGTGAGCTTCACTCATCTCCAGTAAAAAATATCAGCATGTGTGTGTCTGCACAGCTCATTGTCTTCAAGTCTTTTTTGGTTCAAGTCCTTTTCGGTTCCCGTTAAACTGCAAGCGTGGGCATGTGGGGCCTTTGTCTCAATTGCTGCCTTCATTAAACAGCCTGCAAAGATTGCGTGTTCTTGTCAAATGCGCTGAGCAGTAAAGTAGTGTGTGAGACTTGGAGGCAGTGTGTGAGAGAGGGGCGCACAGTAGGGCTCAGTGTGAAAAGAGGGGTGGGTACTGGGCAGACTGTGGCGGCAGAAGGAGAGCAGATTGAGAGAGGATGGTGAACAGTGGGCTGGGGGACTTGCTGGCATAATAGGTGGGGCCCTTTGAGGGTGCCCTTGGCCCTCTACCCACTGGCAGAGTATACAGATCCACAGGGTGCTCACTGAATGACCATCATCCCGGTGACAGGTTTTTTCTGAAGAACTGCACTTCATGAAAGAGGAAAAGAGAGTACCACACCCTTGTCAGAAGTGCCAGCATGTTTCACTCTCCTTCTCTGTTTCTCTGCCCACGTCTTCCTGCCATCCCTCTGTGGCTTCTGCTACAAGGTCCCACACAACAGGCCGGTTTCCTTCCTCTTTTCAGTACCAGTCTTTCCGGAGGATCTCTGTCACTGCTTTTGTAGCCACTTCTCTGCGCTACACCTTTGTACATGTGCTCTCATTTCCCACAGGTCAAACTGCACTGCTGTTGTGTTCAAGCTCCGCTGCACACAACTGAGTCACCTGCGAGCTTTCAAAAAGGAGGTCTATCAAGTCTCTATTGTGTGAGTTACACAAGCACCCACAATGTAACCTGCCTAGAGTTGAGAAAGAAATAGTTTATATGGAGGTGAAGACCAAAGCTGTTAGGAGGAAGGGAGGAATGTGCGTGTAGTGAGAAGGAGGGGGGATGCTTTCATTAAAGGTGCTGAGCAGTAGCAGCGCCTTTCAACAGCTGTCAGAAAGCTCATTACCTATGCTTACACATACACACACAGTTACACACAGCCCCGTAAAGAGGCCCTTCTAAAGCAGTCCTTTAAAAGAAGGTCAGATAAAACAGGCCCGTCAACCAGGAGATGGCCCTGGTTTGAGTGGTGAAAACAGACCAAGCCGGCCCGAAGTGGTGAGAAACCAGACTTTTACAAACACACACCCCTCCTGGAATTTACACCCTTCTGTCAGAACCAGCAGAAAATCATGAAACACAAAAAGAGGCAGACATGTGTGTAAATGCACAGACTTATGATCTAAAACCGGGCACATAAATGAAGCTGAAAGTTCTGGCCTGTGTTCTTAGCAGCCATAAGCGCTAACGGCCAAACTCTGGACTTATGAGAATGACGCAGTGTGACATGGACACACAAACTGCTGCCAACACACACATTATTTTTTATCTATAGTCCCTGCAAAGAGAGTGTAGAAGCAGAGGGTAGTGCAGGAAAGGCGGCAGGTGGGATAAGCCTGTATCCTTAGGGCACATTTTAAAAAGTGGAATTACCCTTGCAGTCTGGTGGTGCTCTCAAAACACCCTTTCTTCTTTACAACACCTCATAAAGGGCCTTTTGATATTTTCTTGATGGAGTCAGCCAAGCCAACATTTGGCAGCAAGCACCCCCCTTTTCCTGCACCAAACAACCCTGTCAAGAAACACACAAGTCGGCCTCAAACAGACAAACTTGCCCACCAAGCTGCTTGTACCTCATGAACCCAGCAAAAAGTTTCCTTCAATACCCTTGTGCAAAACCCAAGGAAGGAGGTATTAAAAAGCGAGTGTGAATGAAAGGAAACCAAATTACAATGAAAGGATTTCAGTTAAAGGTCTTTTATGGCTTGTGTGTGAGGGAAAGGGGGGGGTAGACAGTCAAGTGCAGATCTGTGGAAAAAATGTGCCCCCTCATCCCTGTGGTGAGCTCCAGCTGACTCTTCATCTGCCCACCAGAAGATGGAGAAACACAGCTCTCCTTCGCTGACTGGAGAATGAACCCAAACCTGGCAATTCAGCGCAGGCCTAGGCCATTGATCATGTCACGGGGAAAGGGAAACTCACGGGCAGGCGAGGAAGTAGACACAGAGAAGAGAGAGGAGAGGAGAGGAGAGGAGAGGAGAGGAGAGGAGAGGAGAGGAGAGGAGAGGAGAGGAGAGGAGAGGAGAGGAGAGGAGAGTCATCGAGGGAAACCCTGTGTCTTTGATCCTCGGGTTGTTTCTCGTCCTCCCAGACTTCCTCTCACCATCTGTAGCCCTGGCTCTCACCTGTCTGTCTCTGGCACGGTCACTAGCGCTCGTTCAATTGCTATTGCTTCCTCCCCACAACAATAGAAACTTACAAAAGTAGAAGTAGCCCAGCCGTGGCTGCAGCCTTGCTCTGTCAGAGGAAGTGAGGGGAAAGGAGGATAACATAAACAACAACAGTAGTATTCACTCCAGCTCACTGGGGAAGCACCGCAGACCAAAGCCTGAAAAACTCTCATTGGAAGGAACAAGCACACCCACAAGTAGTAGTACACAGTTCATTCCCACTCAACATGTAAATGTCCATGTTGAGGCATGTGCACACACTACACAAAGCACTTCCTCTTGGTTTTTTAGGGCCTTCCATAAGCTTCAGCTCAGTGACCATTCTACCTAACACGCTTTCATATTTTACTCAGTCCAGATTTGCTTTTACGACAACTTGTTTCTCCATCTGCAGACAGAAGACAAGCCAGAGGCTTAAAATGAGAGACAGATAAACAGTACAAAGGCAGCCAGAATACTGTTGTGGCTTCCTGATGTCAAAGTGATTTGCAGTCCATACATGTCTGGTGATTTCTGAAACGTTGCAATACTGGCATCCAGTCCGCTTCAACGATCACAAACTCTTGTAGTCATAATAGATGTAAAAATCACTCTGAGAAACTTCTGCTTTGAGTGTCAGTGGAGCAATGATACATATCAAGAGTTTTTCCTTTTTGCTTGGCAACTAACCACTAACAGGTTGCCCAACTCTGTGTCTGGGTGGAGGTTGTCACATCACTGACAAGATATTCAAATCGAGGGCTCACAGTGATTCATTTCCTTTTCCTGTCTGACTCTTGATGTATTGGAAGTTCCACATGAGATTAACATGGGCATTAACGTCACATTTTGACATTTTGGCTATCACCCTTCACAGAAATAAAAATAGAAAAAAGTACAACTGTCATACGTCACACTTGTGAGTGAGAGAGAAACCGATGCCCATTCAGTCCGTTCCCATAACAGCAGTGTACCCTGAACTCATTCAGCATTCCTGAACAAGACATAAATCATCTCTCACAACCTCCAGCTCCTTTGCTTCCTGTCTAACTGGCTGTCTGGTTGGCTGGTTCTCTCAATGTTTTCTGGCAAAGGTTTGCTGCTCAAACTGTGGAGCAGAGGCTGATAAATCCAGGGCTACTGGCAGGATGAGTCCAGGCACACATCTCTGCTACTCTATATCCACTAAAGCCACTAGTGCATTTTTCTGTGTGTCCATAAGGATTCTTTCATGTCAGTGTGCAAGTCAGAATGCACTTTTTCTGTTCAATTCAAAGAATCTGATGTATCCCACTGAAAAAGTGAACATATTCACACACATTTGAGCAAAGTAGGTATTGTTGGTCTTCTGCTGCAACTGGATTTCTTTCTCAGGGACAGATTAAGAAAACTATAAATCAGTTATATTTCCACAACAGAACCCCAATTTTCTGGTGTATGCTACCAGATATCTAGCAGGGACATTGCATGTGTTTCTGTGACAGCAGCACAGCACAGTGACTGGAAACATCACTGTGCATCTTAAAATCTTTGAAAGAAAAAAATCAAAAATCTGGCTCATACTGAAACAGAAACTGAAGGAAATAAAACAATTTACATGGCTGTACAGGGTGATTTTTGCTATTGCTCAAAAATATGACAGCATGTTTGAGAGACATTAACCAGCTGTATACCGACACAGGTTTCAAGATGTGTATACTATTTCCGGCCTTAATCTGATTTCCACAATAACATATTTTCTTGTGTGC
Organism: Sphaeramia orbicularis; assembly: GCF_902148855.1. Lineage (NCBI taxonomy): Eukaryota > Metazoa > Chordata > Actinopteri > Kurtiformes > Apogonidae > Sphaeramia > Sphaeramia orbicularis. The sequence continues at coordinate 35,226,175 of NC_043963.1, forward strand.
ATGTGAATGTGTTCAGTGAGTGAACAAAGAATCACAAACACACAGTTACACATAGAGGCATCTGTGAAGTTCTCTGTTGACATTTATGTTCTCCTAGTACAAAGTCCCAAACTGTCAGCTGGACACACAATTAAAGCCACGGCAGTTTCCACACACCTGTTCCCCCTCTGTGATCACACTAGGAATATATACACACAAGGCAGCGTACACACAGACACGGACACAAGTGCACACAAACAAATGATCTATACAAGTATATACAAATGAACTCATAAATCATTCCCTCATAAGTGGTCACGGCAGTTGCGCATATGCATACAGGCAGAATTTGACTAATGCTGAAGTGAAAACAACACCAGCAGGCTTCCCTCCCTCCCTCAGCCAACTCCTCTTCCATCACTCTCCACCCTTGAGCCCAGATAATAGCTGTACTACACTGACCGCCCACCATTCCTTGCCAAACGCTGTCGGCTGCGTAAACACGGCCCATTCACACATACACAGAGCGAGGACAGTCAGGTTTGTCTGGGTTTCTAGTCCCGGCTTGGCTGCCCGAGCCCACTGCTTCTCATAACAGTGAGCCCCTAGCAACGCTAGAGCTGATCCGTCAGTCAATAACACGGTCGTAACAGATATGCTCTCTTCGCACTTGGCTCACACATGGCTCCGAGTTGACATACACACACTCCTATATACACCAAACACACATGTGCAACTGTACATTGCGTGCTATCTGGCGCCAATAAACTCATGCACTCAAATATGGAAGCGCACGCACAAGCACAGCGTACACACACAAGCATGCGAGGTTCATAGGCTGCCAATAGCCCACGCCTTTGTACAAGGGAAAATGTGCCTGGCAGGCAAAGAGCTGTTCTCAGTAAACAGCTACAACAGCAGCAGCCAGACATGGGTGTTAGGGTGGGCAGCCACAATACCTCTGTGACCAGCAAACTATTGTGAAACAACTTACGAAAGTTCACATTTTATAATCTGCAAGCGCTGATACACGGGAGCAAACAGTTGCCTCATAGCAGCCTGTTCCATCATGTTGTGCTCCACAACCCCTCAGCTGAAAGGGATCCCTCGCAGTGGCATTCTTGTGAAATACTGCAAATAGATTTCACTGACGACGGACAGAAACAAGATAAACACAGGGTCCAAGGCGACAAATTCACCCCCCATGTGGATACTGATGAATTTTATTTACAGGGGTGTGACTGACGCTGCTGAGGGGCTATAAACTGTTATTAGAGCAGAGCTGGATTCCAACACAGGGCTGAGGAATCCAGGCTGGCACATTGTCTGTCTATGACTTTGACACAGCAGTCTGGGTGCCCAGTGCCAGCAGAGCACGCCTGTATACACTGCATACATTGACAGATAGGAGTTTACATAGAGACTGCAAACATGCAAGCAGACGTTTACACTCTTATAATCATACAGAAGCAACACTTTACATGAGATAGAGCTTTAGGAAAATCACCTGAATGACATTGTTCATTCTTCTTCATGTACTAAGCTAATACTACATAAGAACATTAAGCTAAAAAAACTACATTATGCTATAAAAAAATATATTATATGGCAATACAATATTGTATATTCACAACCAGTTTTTATATGAACACATTTAACAGCTCATTAAGAACTACAGAAACTAGCTGCATGATAATGTGATTTCTGGATTACAACATGCCATCCGAGAAAACAGAGGTTACTTTCACGCTTTGGTTTTCACACCTAAGTTTGATCTTCCATTTCCTTTCAGTTCACAGTAAATTCTTTCATTTCCACAGTGAAAAAACTTTGATTAGAAACTGTTTTGTCATATTGACTATATATATATATATATATATGTATATATATATATATATATATATATATATATATATATATATATATATATATATATATAAACATTTTCCTCTTGAACAGCTAATTAAAAGTATTAGCTCTACTGTACACTGGCATTAAACTGACATTAAAGGAAAAGAAGATTACTTTCATGCTTTGTGATGTTTTTTACACTTAACTTTGATCTTTGTCTCATTTCCTTTAATTAACAGTAAAAAAGTTCAGTTTTAACAACTCATTTTGGTTATTTTGACATAATTGTTTTCAGAGACAGAGAAGGTTTTTTTCCCTCAGTCATATCAATTACAACTCACTGACCTTGGACCAGCTGACTACTTAAGCCTTTTAACTCCAGCACATTTCATTTGACATTATCTTGAAAGGATCAAAAGGGTTTATGTATATATAACAGCACTGACAAGTCCTCATTAGAACTGTGACCATGCTTGGGTAAGTCTTCATTCTTTCTCACAAACACCCTCACACCATCCCCCTTAACCAAGATACCCCTATATACAGTATTCCCAGTCCGGCCCCTTCAGGCATTCTAATCTTTTAATTGAATCTTTTGTAATTATAATGAAATAACTGCAGACTTCCATCAGAGAGAAAATGATCAGGGCCAGAATGTGCCAGCGGTCACAAGAAGCTCTTATTTCTCTGCGACTGCTGCTGTGATATACCCTCATTTCAATTAGCTCCTCAATTCACATCTGAACAGCACATTAAGGGAAAACAAAGAGGAGTGTGTGCCCATGCATTTTCTGTGTGTGTGTGGTGGCGTGATTGCACAGAGGGTGATAAATTACTTCACCAATCTGTCGCTGCCATGCCACGTACTTGTATGTATCAGTCGCAAGCATCACAATTAATGCCTAAACTGTGTTTGAAAAGATCGAGGAACGAATCTGTTTTGGTGAGAAAAACGCACTTCCCCTTCTTCTGACCCTGGAGAACTACTAAGCGTAATTGCCTCATTCTTCTAAGCAAATGAACATTGACAGAGAGGGGATTGGTCTGCATAGGCTCTCTCAAATGGCTTCCCTAGCAGTTGACTAATTCAGTTCTCATTGACGTATGACTAAATCAGTGTCCATTATCCTTACACACAGGGCAGCTCAGATGTAGTACCAGCTCTGTGGCATAAGGCACTTAAGAGCATTACACAAGCCAAGCTGGTTGAAAGGGTCTCCTTTTCAGCAGGCTGACAAGGCCGCCACACATGGTGTAGATCTGACATTGGCCAGGCCGTAGCCTCTGACTAACCTCTGACATTGAGGTCTCCCACTGGTGAACAAAAAACAGGAAAACTGACCACACACTTTTAAGTCCTGTGATTGTCCCTGGCTAACGGCCAACAGCACTGACACTTATCACCACATAAGATTTACTGCCAAGACAATAGGATATACTCACTTTGTGGGAGATTTAGGGGGATAAACATTTTTTATTGTGCTTTCCAAAGGTTACTGAAGAAACACAGGGTGAGATTTCTATCAGTGTACTTATTAAATATTCATCTAAAAGTTTGCCATCTGCTTGTTGCCGAGACCCAGTTTGACCACAGTAATTCATTGTTGACTATCATGCTTCAGCCAGGTGACTCCCTTAACAAACCCTGTGGTTATTTTGGTTTGTAGTGTGTGAGTGCTTGGATGAGTGTGGCATTTGGGGCCAGACAGGTTCCTCTGTTCTGCAGCTGGGCCGGTTTAATGAGATATCAGAGTCAAACATCAATTCATCAGCCTCATTGATGAGGACAATGAGGGGCAACTGCTTCAGTAAAGAGAGGCATTATGGTTCATCGTGTGGGATAGGGCGGACTTGTTTACAAAGGTTACTGGGCACAGAGGGCTTGAAACAGTACACCACACCGAGCCTCACTTTGCTCTGCTCTGCTACACTCAGATCCTTTACCCTCGGGGCAGCTTCTCTGGACTTTTTTTTTTTTATCTCTTTGATTTTCAGGAACATAGCCAAAAGAAAAATATACTTGTGGAATTTGGAGGCCTGATTTTTAAATGTGTGCATGTGTGTGAATAGGTTAAAAGAAAAGGCCATAGAGGCCTGATTGATTAAATAAACAAATCTCATCTTGTTATCATCAGGGCTCCCCTGGCTAAGCAGAGCAGGCTGGGCTGGCTGGAGTCCCCCCTGGCCTCGGCCTCCACTGACAGGGCATCTGTCTTCATTAAAGCTTAGCCAGTGTGCATGACAGCCACTGAAACGCTGGTGTCTTCACGATTAATGAAGACAGATGACTCCCGCCAAGAGGCAGTATAAAGGAACAAAAAGCAGGAGGATGGACAAACAGAAAAATACTAAAATGTCACACCCAGAATCCAAAAAAGCTCCCAAAAACACAAACACATAAATGCATCATATCCATCCTCTCCATCTCCTCTTATTTTCTTGATTGTTTTTCCACTGTCATATCTGGCTTGGCTCTCTCCACACTTCTCCCACCAAAGCATAGACACCCCCACTCTTTTTTCCCCACTCTCACACGCTCTCTCACAGCAGTGGTGGCCCCCTGGAAGTGTATGGAAATGGACCCCAGTTTTGTATGTCCTGAGACAGGCCTGTTGTTCAGCCCTGTCTGAAGTCACAGGCAGAAGGAGGGACAGGAAAAATGAGAGCATGGAAGGAGAAGGAGAGAAAAACCAAGAGAAGAATGCTGGCTATAACATCCCTTGGATTGTGAAGAGTGTACATTTCTAATTTATTCATCCATTTATCCATTAAATAATTCATCTACTTATTAATTCATGGCTGCTTGGCTCAAGAGGAATATCATTATCCATCTCGTATCCAGAAGCGTAAACAAACCTTCGACCTAAGATGACTGCAGGAGTATACAAGAAACTTCATTTCACACAGACTATATTCATTAACCTTTCATTAGAACACACTGAAAACCAAACTTCTACCGTGAACGCAAGATAAGATAAACAGACTGAATCCAAAGCGTCTGGGTTTTTTCTCTTCCTGTTACTCACAAACCCTTTTCCTCTTGCATTCTCAGAGTTTTGTTTTTAGTATACAGCACCTGGCAAGGTCAAACCTCAGGTGGTTCACGCTGTCGCTGAAACTTGACTCCATGAGCTCAAAGTCAAAAGTCAAACATAGGCACACACATGAACACACTGTGCATATCATATCATATCATATCATATCATATCATAGAGAGTTAGTTTCAGATGGCTGAGCTGGAGGAGAGGAGAGGAGAGGAGAGGAGAGGAGAGGAGAGGAGAGGAGAGGAGAGGAGAGGAGAGGAGAGGAGAGGAGAGGAGAGGAGAGGAGAGGAGAGGAGAGGAGAGGAGAGGAGAGGAGAGGAGAGGAGAGGAGAGGAGAGGAGAGGAGACTGTCTGTCCCAGTCTTTTCCTGTGCTGCTCTGTAGCCCCTGACAGCACCCCCCTTGGCCGAGCCCTGAGGGGTAAACAAGCCAGCACTTGGTGAGAGAGAGAGAGAGCGAGAGAGAGCGAGAGAGAGAGAGACGTGACTGTATCAGAGAAGAAATGCAAACAGGATGCCACTTACACTGAAGGCTGGCACTGCCTGTCCAAGCGAAGGGGTCCAGCCCCGCAAAGAAGGGGCTCGCCTTCCGCAGCATGCACGCACCACGGCTGGTGACATCATACAGCTGACGGGGGCCCATTCCCAGAGCCTCCATACAGTCGAACATGGCACCCCCCCACCCTCGGCAAAAATCACTACGAGTCCTCAGTCCCTGCCTGCGTCCTGCCCTGCTTTCGCTGCTCACGTCACTCACTCAAACAGTGACAACAACATTCAGTGGCAGCAACAGCTAACTGGATATGCCGCCTTCCCTTCCCTCCCTTCACTTATCTCCTGCTGTCACTGTCTCTCTCTCCCTCTGCTGTCTTTTCCTGCCGGTGCTGGAGTTTCCCCTCTCAGCTGGAATGCAGCTCTGGTTTGTGCCTGAGCTGAGCAGAGCTGAGCGTGACTCGGACTCTCCACTCTCCCCCTGCTCTCGGGTTAGCTGCTCCCTGTCTGCTGTAACAGACCTAAATAACAGCCTCTCACAGCTCTCCCTGAGCCCCAGACACGGCGGAGCGAACCAACTGCCTCAGCGTGACACTCTGAGAGGGGGTGGAGAGAATGAGAGAATGCCAGAGAGGGAGGGATAGAAAGAGGGACCCAGAGGGAGGAGGAGGAGGAGGGAGAGGGGAGGGGAGGGAGAGGGGGCCAGCCAGCAGACTCTGCACAAGAGGAAGGACTGATCTGGTTAGAGGACAAAACTTTATTCCCATTCTTCTCTTGTTTTTCATCTGCGCTGCTTTTATGTTTAATATCTCAGCCTCAAATACAAACAAACACAACCCTCCTCCTCTTCATGTCCTATTCAGATCTGGTCCCTGTCTCTGTCTGTCTTTACATGGCACCTCCCCCAATTCCCCTGCAGTAAATATGAGCCCCCTCCCCTCCCCTCTCTGAGCCCCGTCTCTAATCATAACCATATTAAAGTCCAGCCACTGGCTGAGTGTGTATGTGAGTGTGAGAAAGAAAGCAGGGGCGAGCAAAAGAATATTGTGTGTTGTGGCTGAATCCAGAAACCAGATGCCAGGGGTAAATCCCTCCCTCTTCTCTGCCTGTTGGAGGAAACTGAGGATGGGTCTTTTTCTTTCTGTCTCTCCCTCTGGAAGTGCTTTAACAGTGATGAATGAGGTCTGCCTTGCTCAATCCCTGCAGTGCATTTACACAGACTAATACCCCCAATATACAAACACACCATGTGCTGGACACACTTCTCACAGGTTCATTTGACCTTGATTGGGACTTAGTGAAGACAACGTTGGTCAAAGTAAACCACAAACTGATGCTAGATGCTGACATGGATATAAATGTGTCCAAAGTTTATGATATAAACATTGAATCTCACCTAAAAAAACAAGTTTCTACACGCGTTCTTCTAAAATACACACTTGTTTGAGTTGCTAAAAGAACTCCACCTTAAAAACAGTAGTGCCCTTACAATGATTAATCATAAGTAATCAATTAAAACAAGCCTGTCACTGAATCTAACTGTTGCTCACCGGATGGATAGACCCTGACTGGGCTAAAGCAAACAGTCCCATACAATAGGAGATATATGATAATAGAATGGATTTAGTCTGTGCCCTGAACATTCATCTCCCCCTGTCAGTCCAGTACAAGTGGTACAGCCCAGCAGGCAAAAAAGACACCATTTCCTGTCAATCTGTGCTGCTGGCTAGGCTCTCCATAAACACACAGTGCCCTCCCTCCTCCTCCTCCTCTTCTGTCTAACACTTCACTCTTTTTCCTGTCTCGTGAAAGAAACCATGCTTTCACATTTCCAGGCTATTCTGAATGATTTTGATTAAAATGTTTATTGACCTAAAAGCTTTTCCCCCTCAGTTCAGAGCTCTTGTTTATTTTCTTAAGCTGGCACACACAGACACATGTGGGGATCATGCATTTCTCACATATACAAAAGCACACACTCAGTCACACAAACAGACACACATTTAACAGCTCTTTTGTTGCATTGAACAGTAAACAACTTCAGTAGCTTTTATGTGTTTCTTCATACAGCTGTCACATCACTAAGAGGAAGCTTTATGATGGCGAGTATAGAACTAAGGGGATACATAAACTAGTATCAGTGTCAGATGACTTTGTTAATACTTTTTTTCTTGTTTTTTTTTTGTTGTTTTTTTTTAAATCTTTTTCTACCACTCCACCCAGTTACACAATAATTTTCAAACTGTCCCGATCTGGATGCACTTCAGATTAAATCATCACTGCCCTGAGTCACATTTTTATGATCCACAAGCATTCTTCTCACACTCGTCTTTCGTCTCTTTCGTCTTTCGTCTCCTTCCTGTCTTTTTTCTTTTTTTTGTAAACTTCTAGCATCCTGGAAACTAAGGCTAGCTAATCCCCTGGTGTTCAAATGTTCTATGTAACATTAGTGTTGTTTGCCAGGGTTGCTCTTCGGATCAGTGAGCCGAAAAAATACAACCATTTTATTTAATATCAGACTCGAAACTCTTCTGTATTTGGGGATTTATGAAGCCAACTCGCATCTCTCCTGGTTTTGACATTTCTTTTTCAAATGTTTGAGACTGTAATTCAGTCCACTAACCCCAGGTTCTGCACTTATTGGCACTCACCGCTGTGAGCTGAGAGTCTTCCAGCACTTCAGAGGGTTTGCAGAGTGAGTTTAGACATCTAATCTACACATACTCCATACTGCTGCTGACCCAGGCCGGTCCCTGACTCCCCCCCACCCTCCCCTCCTTCCTCCCCTTCCTTCCCCGGCCAGAGAGGTTGAACTCTAGAAGAAACCCCCACTGGGCCACTAACTTTCCCCCCAAACTTATCCTGCCCTCCCTCCTTCTCCCTGGCTCACAAGTCTCTCCATCGCTCTCCTTAATTCTTTTTTCCCCCCTCTGTTTCTGCAAATACTCTCCCCATTTCATCAAGTTCCCTATGGCCGTTTTTTCCTGACTGCGTGATTTGTTTTAGTTGACAAAGTTCTCTGCTTTTGTTTCTGGTTTTGGAAATGTTTCATTTTCAGTGGCTGCCAACTCGCTGGTCAGTTTGTGTGATTGCTGTTTTCAGCCAGGCTTAATTGCACCAGATTTCTGACAAATATTTAAAACTTTAAATTACATTATATTTCTTCATCTATACAGTAGAAAACAGCAAGGGATGTAACTTAGTAGTTTTATTCAAGTATGGTTCTGAGTATTCCCATTTCTTGCCTGTACTTCTATTATATCTCAGAAGACAGTAATTTGACTTTTTAATACACTAAAATTATCTGCCATAAAAATATGCAACACAGTACTCTGATACTACATACCCATTGGTATACATAGAACAAGCTAAAAACATTTTTAAAAAGTATTTACCTGTTAATGCACCTATAATTAAACTAGTCTTATACCACTCTAACACAGGAATAGCTAAAAACTACACTTTTTTAAAATTATTTCAGTCACTATGTACTTTCTTTCCATTGCATTTTATACATATTAATCTGTTTATATACACTGAATATTTACATATTTTAAGAAAAGCACATGGAAGTGTGTTTGTCTATGTAATGTACTACATGAATAAATAACTCTTGTCTATTTAAAGCAGTGGCTCCCAACCTCTTTTGGCTCGTGACCCTATTTTAACATAAAAAATTTCTGGCGACCCCAGACCTTCAAAACAGAGACTTTTTTTTTTTTTTTGCTAAAATTTATTTGTTTTTGATCATGTAATAGTTTGCTATACTATGTTGCAAAAACATTAACTTTAGATGACATTTAGTCTATATAATGTATATTATTATGAATGGAGGCAGAAAAGCCAGGTGTACTGCACAATGTGAGAATTTTATTTTCCTTGGTCAAGATATGTACAGTCAGTCCAGCTTGGATTTATAAGGCTGACAATTAATACTGGAAAAAAAAGCAAAACAAAACAACTTCAAACTATGAATTATGAAAGAGCTGCAGCATCTTAAACAGACCACAATGAACATTTGAAAGATAAACAGTACCACAGTGCTTCAGTTTCAGCTTCAGAGTTTGTCATGTCTTTTATGTATTGTGATTGTCTCTCTCAACTCACCATATATTTTTTATTAGCAAGTTTGTTTGGTTTTTTGTTTGTTTTGTTTGTTTGTTTTTTTAAATCAATTAATAGAAATTTCAGGTGACCCCATTTGAATTCCATGCGACCCCACGTGGGGTCCTGACCCCAAGGTTGAAAAACACTGATATAAAGTATCTAAAATTGAGTCCACATTGACAAACTACAACAGTGAAATGCAACAATAAAAACAAAAATACTGTTAAATACATTGTTGTTTATAAAGTAGGAGTAAAATATTTTTTTTCCTTTTCTCATTAAATGATTGTGACAATGTGATTTATTCTTGATAGATAAAGTGTAACTGGGACTCAGTATGTAATCAATGCATATGGTCAGAGGTGTTTACTGATGTGTAGAAATAGGAGTAAAAAGGGAAATGTGTCTGAAAACAAAATTATTCCATCTTTATAGACGATGGTCTACATATACTCTGCCTAACCATGATAAAAGTCACACACACACACACACACAATATTTTGTCAGACAACAGTCAGCTTTGATTATGGTACACTTGATGTGGGATCACGTATACCACAAAAGGCTTATGCAATTACACAATAAATGTCACATCATTTATTTCCATCCATAGTTGCATTCATTTTTGTCCAAGATCTTGTATTGATGATGGAGAGTCAGACCGCTGTGTGAAGTCTTCTCCATCATATCCCAAAGACTCTCTGTGGGTTCAGGTCTGGACTCTGTGGTGGCCAATCCATATGTAAAAATGATTTTCTCATGCTCCTGAACCACTTCTTTAACTATTTGAGCCTGATGAATCCTAGTATTTTTCTCTTGAAATATGTCTGTCTTCAGGGAATAAAAAAAAAAAAAAAAAAAAAATCAACTGATGTTCCTCACTGTTCATTCCGTATACTCAGGTAGTCACGTGACCTCATTTGTTGAACCTGGACCTGACCAACTGAATCAACCCCAGATCACAACACTGCCCCCACAGGCTTGTACTGGAATGACTTGATTTGCCACTCCTCTCACTCTGGAACAGGGTCAGTCTGGACTCAGAAGACCACATGACCTTTTCCCACTCAAACACAGTCCAATCTTTATGCTCTGGATCAAACTGATGGTTGTTTAAGAAATGAGAAGCTACTCACAGCAAAGAACTTGTTCCATCTAAAACATACTCATCTTTGCAATAATCATCCAATGGTGAGATATGAACTATTTTCTGAGTTAAATCTGATGAGGACATTTTTGGACAGGCATTGTATAATACATATGACACATTATGCATAAGTAATACTTTGACTACTTTAAAGTATATTTTACTTATCATTTTTATGTAAATTTGTCCAATGCAGGATATTAGAGCCTTTCTACACGGCAGCATTTCTTTCTTTTCTTCCCAGTTTAACTGATATACAATACAAACAAAGTAAACAACTACAACTAAGAGCAACCAAAGCATCAACAAAAGATACAAAAATGGACACTGACACAATATACAACAATACAAAATGTAAGATGGGAATACAGCACAGTACTTGTGCAAATAAATTATTCATATCATTGTTGCAGAGTATGCTTGATCAGTATGAAGCAAAGCAAGGTTCCAAAAATAATCTCACCTCAGGCTACACAGTACTACATATTAATTACAAATATGCAATGCTGAAACAGTCATCGTTTTGGCATTTGTTCTTAAGTAAAGGATCTGAATTCTTTTCCTTCCACTTCTATGTAACTGGACTCACTCTGCATTTAGTCCCACGTGTGCTGAAGCCCAGGAAAATCAGGCTTTACTACTGTCTGACACTGATGCCGATTACAGATAAGACGTATACAACACATTGTTGTCACTTCCTCTGTATACAGTCATTTAGGTTCCAGGCCAGCAGTCAACAACACAGTGGTGTGTGAGGCAATAAAGACGGCTTGTTTTTAAATGTCTATGCGCTAAATGCAGCATGGTGATTTTAAAAGGAATGCAGAGCTTTTCCATAGCTGATGTGAGCATGTGTGCAGTGTGTGGACGTGCTGAAACAGATTGCCGGTGATGATAGAGACACTGAACACCAGTTCAGCGTGCCGTCCCACTACAGACAGATTCAGGTTACTCAGGAAAACACACACATGCGTGTCTCTCTATCTTTGTGAGACTATCCCAACTGACATAATGCATTCCTTCGCTCCTTAACCAAACCCTAACCCAAAGCTAAAACCTCAAGACGCTGTGTGGAAAGGCTAGAATGTCCTTGTAGCCCAAAGTGTCCTCCCAATTACATTGAAGTACTAAAACTGTCCTCATAAAAGACACACACATACAGATTCATGGTATAAACAAGAAAAGTGGCAAAAGATGCACTGATTTTCATTCATCGACCTGATATAACAAATCAAATCTGATTATCTTCTTTGACTGAGGGTGTGTGTTAGGTTCAGCAGTGTTAACAGAGCAAAGTCCTATCATCCTTTACCATCACATTCAGTCAGTTTTACACATGTTCAGCTCTGACAAGACATGTAATCTGACCCCCTCATCTAGCTCGCTCGCTCACAATATATCATCAGAAGATACCTGATGTGTCACTGAGGACAGACATGGGGAAAGTGAGGCATGAGTTACTCAGCGACGGCCATGCTCGTCTCAGTTCACATGCTGGTCCCTCTGAAGGCCTTAAAGAGCTACTTTTCTGAGCATTATCAGTCTTGGCCATCTTTCAGCGAGGTCTTTTCACTCTCTTGCCTTTCGCTCTCCCTCTATCTGCACTGTCATGACATTTTGCTACTCGTGTTGTTTGGGGGTGGAAAAAAAGAAAAAGATATTTGAGTTGCTTGGCCAAAAATACAAACCCCCTGTCTTGTTCTCATAGCCCCGCCCTGTGCCTATGTGCCCTCCCACGCCTTCTGATGGTCCATCCCTCCTTCTCGCCATTGCATGCTCTTCAACTTGCACGTGCCCACAAAGGCCTATCTGAAAACAGACCCCTCCCATTTTTAATAGTAGCCTCTTTATCTTCATCTGTCATCATGTCGGAGCTGTGCTACACTTTGTGGCTTCGTTTTTACCAGAAGCCTTTGCTGACTCTTGACGTATGCATGCAGACATGCAGGCGAACACAAGCAGACACACACACACACACACACACACACAGTTACACAAACACATGCGAAGTTTCAGCAAGTTTCCAGCACTTAGGGCAAATTGGCTCTAAGTTGCAGAGAGGGATAACGAGAGGAAATCCAAGGTGAAGGCAGAGGAGAAAGACGAGAGGGAAGAGTGCGAGGGAAGTCAAGAGTACATAAGCTGTCAGGGTTTAGGTGGATATCATCGGAGGAGCAGATATTCCATTCGCTATCGGTTACACAAAAACTCTTTAACCGAGTTGTTAAAGTGCCTGGAAAAACAAAGTAGGCCTTTCTGTCTATTTTCCCCCACCATTTGTTGAATCATAGCCAATACTGGTAGAAAAATAAAAAGAGCAATGTGATGGGAATCGATTTCCAAAAAGGAGTAGAGAGCCTTGGAGAGCTGTCATCTTGAGGCTAGTGGTCGCCTAGGGAGATGAAAGCGGGGATGTCAGACGATGCAGAGCTGTTTATTAAAGCCGAAGAGGCTCCAGTCTCACTGATAGATCAAGGACACAGCCAAACAGCTCTGCACATGCTTTTATCACACACAAATGGTTCAGTATAGTATTGCAAATTTACTGCATAGATCAGGTTAACAGGAGCAGAGATACAAGTGAGCTATCCTTAATCATTAATACTGGGAGTTCACATAGTTTAGCAACATTCAAAATGAATTAGAGTGATGTCTGTGGGCTGAATAAAAACATTCTCCATTGCATTTGGATTCTGATTATAGCATATGCATACATAATTTTGTGCTGTTAAAAAATATCCATAGGAGTGTGAAGGTGGTTCAACCTGGTAGAGTGTTCTATGAATGAACTACAGTGGCCCATGGTTGATTCTGGCCCAGGCCTTCTGATACATGTCATCTCCCTTGTCTCTCCACTGACTTCCCTGTCTCTCTTAACTAAGACAGTGAAAAATAAAGTGTAAAATGCCAAAATTCATAAAATGTCTGTTTTCACAGACAAACAAACATGAGAAGGTGATCAATATGTACTGATGCATGTATTTGTGATCACTACAGTTGTATCCCATACATCTTACACAAAATACATCTTAATGCTGAGAAACTTCAATATATTGCAAATAATTGTCCATGCACAATGATCACATTTAAAGGTATGGATAGTGTGTTTCCATCAAATGTGTCTTTATTTTTTGTAAATGCCACTGAGATTGACACAGGTGAGAGATGGATTGAATTTGCTCAAAAGCAATGTGAGAAGGGATTACTTAGGATTTTTCACAGCTTCAAAACAAGGGTGACTTGACAGTTTAGAAGACTGAAAGGAGAAGAAAAACAAAGATGGGATTTTTGTCTTCCTGCGTCTGTAGTGGAACTAATGCCTGTAAGGGAGCGAGGGGCAACAGGGCTGAGCTCATCACTTTCATATCCATACACAATCCACTTTCTCTTTCATCTTCCTCTTGGTCTCACTCCCATCTCCAAAATGTTTGAAATATACAGTGTGCCCACATACACACATATATGCACCCAGACAAATCCAAAGGCAGAGTGTCAACCACATACCTACCAACCTCCATCAAGGCTGGGCTGAAACCCAGCACCTTTAAGAAAATAAATAAAGTGCTACAATGTGCTGTTTGTGCTCTGCTTACACTTCGAAAGAGAAGGCTTCATTCTGCGACTCAACATCTTTCCCTGCTGTCCCTCTCCTCCATTTAAAGGTTCGCTTTTACATTCCCTCTAATACCACATTTCCCACCAAAATGGCTCCTTTACGCAACTCCCCGAGCTCCCTGAGCCAACATGACCTCCTTATGTGTATGCATGTGTGTGTGTGTGTGTGTGTGTGTGTGTGTGTGTGTGTGTGTGTGTTTGAGAATGCAATGAGTGTTTTTAATTATGTCACTCTGCGTGAGGATATTTTTTTTTCTGCTGGAACATTTTGGTCCTTTTCACAGTCTGTCTGACTTAATGGTTTGTGTGAGTGTGTTCATGTGCACACACAAGTTTATGCACATCTATGGATGCAACATATGTATAAGGAAACCAGTATGTTAATGTGTGTGCATGTGTGCTCATGCATTTGTGCGTGGAGTATAAATCCAATCCTCACACACACTTTACATAAACAGCACAGCAGTTCACTTTGTCTCCACCTGAGGCACCACTGAGCTGACTGAGGTGGCTTTTACACAAGTTTGAACACGCTGTTCATTCCATTCTATTAATACAATGCTTTTAATTTCATCCCACTGTGGTGCAGCTCAGACTCTCAAAGCTAAGCCCCTTGTGAGCTTTCTGTTTACATCACCCGACATAAATCTAAAAATTATGATCTGAATGGAAAGTCAGAGCCCAGCTAAGGACTTCAGATTTTGGTCCGAGCCATGTGGGCTGAAGGAAATGACCTACTAGCTTTTCAAAACATCCCTGTGGCTGGCTTTGGGGCCAGGGCTCCGGCCCTGATTGGTGAAAGCTTAGAGAGGTGTTTCAGGGCTCAGTGGCGATGTTATCACATAGTAAGTGGCCTTAATGGGCTTCCAACTGTTTGTTTGAATGACTCCTATAATGACAGGGATCAACTGATAACGGCCTCCACTACACGCTGCACAGAGAGCTGTCAGACCCTCTCATGGTTGAACAAATGCTGTTGCACACTTATAAAGAAATGATCAGTAAGAATCAGAGTGGTGCCACCTCATTTGTGCTTAATTTGGATATTAACTTAGAGAGTAGCCTGAAGGTGTTTGCTTCACGTATGCTTTAAAAATGAACTTACTATCTGTGTGTGTAAATATAGTGGGCCCACCCCATCCCTCCCTCTCCTGTCTCTTCCCACCTCCGTGCAAAACAGGTATTTCCAAAGACACTTTGGTGCCAAAACAGAGTGCCGCCATGGGAGGTGCTCCGACCTGTCGGCACAGCGCGCACACCCAACAAAGGTAGTCACTACATACACGCTCACAGACACACATAAAAGTATCTGCAGTGCTACTCCCTTTATATGCACGGTATTTTCTCAGTCTGGCCTACAGACAGCTCTGACAACAATAAGCAGCCCTGTTAAGCCAACTCTTGGAGAAGAAGGAGAAGGAGAAGAAAAACAGGGCCTAGGGAATGTCTAAACCAAGGCCTTTTGTCTTCCCTGCTAATGTTTAAAAGAACAGGGAATGAGACTGCTGTCAGTAAAATGACTTGTAACATTCCTTGTCTTAGGAAACACTAATAAAAAAAAACTTTTAACAGCTGATAACAGGTGATATTTTTACATCCTGTGGTCATTCACTTAATAATGACAAGTTGGATTTTGGCACAAATATGTAAAGCTAAAGATATTTTATCTGATTATTAATTTAGTTAATAAGCATAAACTCACATCATAGCTGAGTGTTTTTCACTGCTGAACATCTTTGGACTGTTTAACAAATCCACTGGAGTCTGATACATATTTTTTGCAGCTGAAACTTAGGAAATGTTAATGTCAAGTATATGAAAAATGAGAAAGAGATTCATTGAAATTGAAAAAAGTAATTAATTCCTGTCCAGTGTGTCTGATGGACGTCTATCCTTAGGTTATTCTTTGCAAAAAGAAGAAAAAATGTCACTCCTACTGCATGAAGTGTGTGTTAAGAGACTCCACGAAGCACAACTGGATGAAAAAATGAAGAAAATGGTGTTGGAAGACTAGCTGAATGAAGGATGAGATTAATGCAAAGTATTTCCCAAGCACCGTTTTGTTTTGTTACTGACACTGTTTGGTGTTAATCTTTGTGCCAATAAAGATTTGAGTGAAAAAAAGCGATATTGGACTTTGTAATGATATCAGTCAGCTCACATGAGACTCTTAAGAATGTCAATCCCCACACATTAAGCCGAGTTGAGGCTAATTGCAACCATGATCCTGACTTAAACTTTGACCTTAGCCTTGTTTAATCTCTGACACAGCGCTTAAACTACATAACTGTGGTCCAGAACCCCTGTGAACGATACGTCTGCCAGCATGGATGTGTCAGTACAAGCCGACATTATGAAGCCCTGGTGCATGTGGTTGCCTGTGTCTGTTTGTGCTTTGATACTTGTTTTTGTTTTAACTCATGCCAAAGTAAAAACCAAAAAAATCCGTCTGTCAGCACGGTGGGATTTTATTCTGTGTTTGGGGTATGTTTCTAGTTTTTAGATGAAAGCTGGTGTGTGTGAGAGTGTGTGTGAGAGAGAGAGAGAGAGAGAGTGGGAAGAGTGTCTCTGGTGGTGTGTTTGCATGTGTGTGTTTTCCTAACTGGGTGTGTTCTTGGATTCCACCACAGTAGGACATTACCCCCAGGTGCTCTCCCTCACTTGCTCTCGCTCTCTCTCTCTCTCTCTCTGGTTCTGTGAAAATACCTTGAGGATTAGGTGGGCAGCAGCAGGGAAGAGGAGGGAGGGGGTGGGGAGGTGAGGTAGTGATTGACGGCTGAAAGGCTGGAGAGGTGCTCAGGCATGCTGTGGTGGGGGAGCGAGGGGGACTGCACACACAGACGGCAGGGGGGCTCTCAGGCTTCTGCACTCAGCTGTTGCCACCCACACCCATTATAGCCCCACCACCACCTACCACCCACCACCTGCCGCCCCTTTAGCACTACACTCAGATAGGATTTCAAATAACTCCCGCTTACCTTTTCCTTCACAAAAAGTACTCATTCTTTTCTCTTTCGTCTCCCACTCTGTATCGCTGACATCCTCAACAGCAAATTAGGGTTTTACACAACGATACTCCCTGACCTAGAATCCTGATACTGATTAAAAAACAGCTTTCTAAAACAAGCAGGTGTTTTGAACACTGAGCAATGTATGCTGGCAGCTTTTGTGTAATCTGGCTTTTTCTTGACAGAAAAACACTCTGAATTGCCAACAATCTCCTCTTTGTGCTCTGTCTTCCATACATCGTCCCATCCTTGAGCTTCAGCATACAACAGTGCCCCCTGTGCTCAAGACTCAAACTACAACTCTAAGTGCTTCTGGTAAGTGCGGTCACTTGAACTCTGCCAGCAGCCGCCTCACACAACCAAAGCAGTGTAGTACACAATTCTATTAAAGAGTATTAAAAATATGTCTTGCAACTGCACTCATTTCCAGATATTTGCTGCACTTTTTTGAACTATTTGTTGGTGCTCAGAGCACTCATCACCTCACACTGAAAGAATGTTGTTTTGTCTCTAATTGCAGACTTGTGGGTTGTCTGCCTCACAAAAGCTCTGCAAGAGGTCCAGATACACATACACACACAGACAGACAGACAAAAACACACACACACACACACATACTCTAGTGAAGCCAGAGCCAGCGTTTGTGGTCATAACCACACCATCTATAAGCATCTATAAGGAAACCACAGGAGCAGAGTAATCAGTGTATTGATGAAAGTGGACTTTTTCCTCATGGTTTCTTTGGGGGATTTTGTCCTATATCACAAACAGACCCGAAGTTTTCCATTTCCACAAAATTACACATAATGAAGTGCAATTTAGCTATAGCTGTATTTTCCTCCATACAGTGGACGTCTAATTTGTTTGATGTCACATGATAGAACTGAAGGTATGGGCCATATGAGGTAGTTAGAGGTGAAATGGAGAACGATACATGAGAGAGAAGGAAACACACACAGTAACGAAAATCACTTACAGAGGGCAGCCATCTCTTTCGGCAGGTCAGCGCCAAATCTCCCAAAGAGGCTGCTGTTGGCCAGCAGGTCGAAAGGAGAGTGGCTTCTCATGGAGTTGAAGGCGAAGGGGTAAACAGCAGGTGGGAAGCCAGTCATGTGACCCACCTGCTGCTCCCTGTTGGTAGCCATGGCGAGGTAACACCCAGAGGTCCGCAGCAGGCCGCTGGGTGAAGCAAAAAGCTCTCACAGCGAGTGGAAATCCCGGGGAAAAGATGAAATCCGTCTCCTATCCAAAGCTCTCCGGATGTGGGGAATGGATGAGAGATGACAAAGCCCCGGCTTTACTGAAAGAAGGCTGGACTCCAATTTAGAAGAGTCATCCAACTGAAGTTTCTGAGGATAAAAAGCCAGAGAAATTTGTTATTACTAAAGAGTATGCTCGCCACACAAAACAGGATGATTAGTGTTTCTTTTATGGTACCAATAAGATAAATGTGCTGATTTCACAAACAAAAAATTCACCTCAAATCAACTCTAAGGCTATAATCTGCTGGGACTGGGAATAGTTTATCCACAGTGTAAGAAGGATGTGCAAACCTCATACCAACAGGTATGAGAGAATGGGAAGGAAGGAGGAAGTAAGGAAGAACAGAGTGGCAACAACCAAAACAGATAAAGATGTGAGAGAAAAAGAATGAGTGCACTGTGAGAGGAAAACTAGGACTGGGCGAGGGGAAAAGAAAATAAGAAAGACATTTGGAAAAAGTTATAACAGGGAAGAGCGGGAGGGAGTGAGGGAGGGGAAAAAAGAGAGAGAAAAAGAGAGAGAGCTCTTGTTCCTGCAGTTTTGAAGAGCTTCCAGATTTCTACAGTGATTCCAGGCTATGCCATATGATTTAAATCACCAGAACTCTACTATAAAGAGCTCCTCTGTTCCTGCTGCCAGCCTAGCACAGCAGCCTGCCTCTCTGCCTCTTTCCCCCAGGACCAGAGGCCCAGACACGGGGTCCGGAGCATTAAGGGGAGGGGCACGGAGGGTAGGGGGTAGGGAAAATGAGATCCACTGATTGCTAACTGCTGCTGTCACTTCCAACTATCTTCTCTTGAGGTCAGGCTCCCATCCCACAGAGTCATTTGGGCTCTAACCTCCTGCAGGCTGCTCGTCATTTGGACTCCTCACAGTGGGCACAGACAAGTCAGGCTCAAGTGTGGACAAGGCTCCAGTTATGCCCCACTGTTGACTGTTAATACAGGAAGGGGAAAAAAAAAAAAATCACAGTAAAGCCTCCCATTTTCTTTTTCATGTTTTCTTTTTGCCTTCCCTAGCGTGATTTTATGAGTGGGTGGTGTGATCAGCTTGTTTTTTAAATGTGGCTTTGAAAAAGAGCAGAGCCAAGGAATTTGGAACTGCTGTGGCTTGTGAATCTGGGAGAAAAGACAGGGAAAAAAATCTTGGTAATGAATTCGGCATAAACAACAAAGAAATGAGAGGAGGGGGTCTTAGGCTGAACTGGTGAACTGCTGAACTGAGCGAAAATGCACAGAAGAACAGTGACAGGGTCTGGGCACTGGGGGGCACTAAGAGGTGGCGCCATGCCCGGGAAAAAGAGCGAGCAAGTTCCAAGACACACACATATGCACCACACAGTCTGAAACACATACTCATGCAATCAAGCTTTTTAGAAAAAAAAAAAAGACTCCACACATGTGTGAGAGCACCCACTAACGCACGCACACACACACACACACACACCTCTAACCCTGTGCCTTTTCCAGGGTCTGGCTCCCTCCCTGCCTCTCTTTCTGGCTCTTTCTCTTTCAACAGAGCCAGTTAATTACACCCTACTGCTGCAGGCAGCTTCAAACCACCACTAATTTAGAGTTCCATTACAGTAAACTGTTCCACATGTGCATCCAGGGCCCAGGCAGGCTCGGGTGGCCACGTTTCAGGAAGGAGCAGCCGCCGATAGGCACCCACCCCCATCCTGCCAACACAGCCATGCTGCCATCTTTCTTTTTCATTCTTTCTCTTTCTACTTCTTCCTCTCTTTCTTTGCCGACTTCAGTTTATTCCACACGTTTCCTTTCATTTTTCCTGCGTCTGACCCACCCTACATATATCCTCTATAATCACGTCCTTATACCCAATCCTCTCCTCCACCTCCACCTCCCCCACCCCATCTCTATCCTTCCACTGCTTATACAACTTGTATCATGACCCTGTGCAGTGGTTCCACTGTGCGGCTAACGCACAAAAACATCACTAAAGATTTCACAGTGGGCCTAATGGGAGAAGAGGTACAGACTGGAAAAACAAAACTGCCAGCATCGCACAGCCTCATAATGTGCATGTGTGTGTGTATGTGTGTGTGCATGTGTGTTACGAGTATGTACTTGGCCAGCATTTGGCCCGTTTGGGTATCTGCCTCGTGAACTCAAACCAGGCCCCATAAAGGCAGCTCAATCTGTCTACAAGTGCTGGGAGAAGAGAAAAGAAGAAAGAGGAAAAGAAAGATGTGAGAAAAATAAGGATGATCACTGCAGAGGCTATGAGTCTACACATATGACGTATTTAAGCACAAAAAAAGCACTGCGTGAAACCACTGAATGATACTTTAGAACAACTACAAGTCACTACTGAAGTGTCCAGAGAATACTCTAGAATGATCATGATCATACCTAAGAAAGTAAAAAAAAAAAAAAAACATTAAAAAAAGTTCAGTAATACAGATATGAAGCCTTTTAAAACAGAACCCATAAGTTCACTCTCCCCAAACACAATAATGAATTAATAAAAGAGTTGGCGCCAGTGTTTTTAATGAGTCACATCAGCCCAGCAGCTTTTTACAGAGCCATTTATGTTTTATGTTGGGTCCTGTGGTAGGCTCACTTCGCCAGCCCGTCTGGGGCTATAAGGGGATAAGGGGAATTTGGAGTGACCTCATCCCCTGTTAGCCAGGGCCAAATGGGCATGGAGGGCCTCCCAACTTCCCCTGAGCCTGGGGGGCACACAGGAGGCAGCAGGCGGCCAGGCAGGCGAGCAGCACCAGGGCCAGCGATGGGTGGATTCAGGTCCGCTGCCGGGACTTTCCATCATTGCCTAAGAGGTGCATGGCTGTAGTTTAAATTTACATGGACTGTTTCTGTAAATACTGGAGTGTCAGGCTCATTGGTTACACTCAAGATAATCCTTTGATTTTATCAAGATGAAAACGCCGTGTAGGAAATTAAATGAAATCAATCAAGTCGGTAATTTGGAGACAGCGCTGCATGACTAGGCATGTTTACAGAGAATGAGATTGTCTTGTTTGTGGAAGAGTTTGTATTTGAACCAAAAGGCAGAGGCTGAGCAGAGAGGTGAAGCAAGCAAGAGTCAAACAGACAGAAAGAGAGCGAGAACAGTTCCCACAGATTGAATGTCTGTCAAACAAAGGGTATCAAATCCTCTGTGAGCAAAACAACAATTGTGCCTTAACCGTTGTGACGGAGTCAGGCCCCTTAGGCCATAAGAACTGCAGTCAAAAATAACAAATAAATCACGGCATCTCAGGAAATTCTGCGCCACACAACCAAGAAAGGCAGTTGGGTTTTTTTAGTCAGCAGAAGAAACCACAGGTGATTACTCGGCGTATATGAACAGGATTCTCTGCGCTGCCCCAGTTTGTTTACCGGAGGATGTTTCTTATTCCAGTCAAGGAAAACACACAGACATTACAGTAACAGTGCCATTTTATATGAGGAAAGTGTTGTGAGTTTCTTGTCTTCAAGGGTATTTGCTTTTAGGCCAAATTTCCATGATGCTTCTCTTCTCTTCACTCCCCCCCCCCCCCCCCTTTTATTTTTTTTTTCCTTTTTTTATTTTCTGCCTGAGACATTTTCATTGATTTTCTTTGGTTTTCCTCAACTCCCCAACAGGCTACAATGTGCAAATTTTAATAAATTTCCTTCAAGGTGAAATAACAAATGTGTCAATCAACTGAAGCAGAAAAGCAAGTCAAAACTTTTACTGGAAGGATTGAATTATAAATTCACTGCCTGGAGATAAATGAAGTGTACCATGTATCCTGGCAGGGAAAGTTTGGCAGAATTATCGAGTCCTGTTACTCTTTTTCCACCTCTGACTTGCCCACTCCTGTTCATTTTTCAACACAAAGTCAAGTCTTCTAGGCACTGTCTTCCAATTGTCAACATCACAAAATGATTTATGTTCAGTGAGTTTGTAAAGGAAACGACTGAAGCAGAGAGGGTTATGTTTAGGTTGTGGGTCATGAATGAAGTCATAATACCACAGAGGTGAAACAATGACTTCACAATCCATGTGTTCTAATAGATTTAAGACACTGACTTTCCAAAATGTCTGGAGAAAATGAGTCTTTTATGTCATCTTGGTAAAAAATGTCCATACACAGCCATGAGGAACTGTTTATGGACACTGAGCTGTCACGAACAAATTAAAACTGTTCTTACTGAAACATGATAATGAGAGGGTTATCTGATCTCACTGCTGGCGTCAGCAGTATTTTGGCAATGAAAACAATATCCTCAACACTTTATTATCTGATGCAAAGCTGACAGATCCCTGTCTTTCAACAAGTGCTTGGTTAATGGCTCTGAGAGAGACACCTAGTGACAGACGGACCTGTGTCTCCAAACAGCCCTGCATTCCTTCCCCTCAAACTTGTTTGACATCTGCCTGCTCTTGGCATCACACAAACATGTATTTGCTTACAGCAACAATGCAAAGTAGAACCTCTGTGTAATCATTTGCCACTTAAGAGGTATTGTTTTTCAGGAGCGCTGCTGGGGAGTGTCATCATGCAAGCCTTTATTTATTATTTTTTGGTGTATTATAAATAACCATTAGACGTCATTCCTAAATCTTTTTTTGTTCCTAACTGCTTAAACATAATGTCACACAGCTCTGTACTGACTTGCAGTGGAAGACTAGAGTATGGAAAGAGTGAGAACTTACAGTGAGACATAAAACACTTTGTGACTTGATGAAGTCATCCCGACAGCTCGCTGTTTCCATGATGTGGTAGAGCCCTTTGGAGAGCTCAACATGGAGACTCGAGCAATGGGTCCAGCCAAACAAGAAAACACACCACAACAGGAACAGACAAAGACAGATGATGGGAAGGAGTTTTGAGAAATGAATCAAGACAGAAGGAAGCAAAAAGAAGAGGATAAAATAAGAAAGCAACAGGCAAAGCCTACAGAGTTGAGGAGCAGTTTTTAGGATTTACATAAGCAGCGATAAAGGTGTGTCCTGTCTTCATCTCAGAGAGAAAACAATCTGTTCTCTGTATGAAGAGATGCATAATGGATGGGTTTCACCACCACTACTTTTAGCCTGGGGAGTCAAAGTTACACTGAGAAACACATGCAGGCACAACATGCAAAAAACCACATTCACAGTAGTTAAACTTTGTGCCAGAAGATCTTTTAATGAAGGCTCAGAGGCAAGCTGAAAATGTAAATCCTCACAATCAGAGCAGCACACCTGCAAAAATACACATAGGAAATGGTGTGCAGATAGTTTCCTTGTTAATTATAGTGTGGTGGCAGCGAGCACCTCGATTCCCCTAAAACCACCTGTCTAACCCCTCCCTACCACTGGGGCCTTAATTGCTATAGACATTCCAGAAAAAGACAGGTAACAACAACTCCCAGATTTACTGCTCAAAGTCAAGTCACAAAGAGGGACTGTTAGCAGATTTTGCAATATAAACGCTTTTGTTGTTTCAGTTATTCCTGTAAATCCTGTAGATTTATCTACACCTGAAAAGTATTATCACCGTAACACAGGTTTTGCAGTTATGTGAAAAAGCTGATGAACTAAACTGAGGTTTATTTTTCTGTTTCAAACTTTAAAGACCTTGATGGTTTTACAGATCTTTTTTTTTTTCCTGAGGACATTTAATCTTCTAATCCAGACCAGAAATGTCCAAATCTGAGAGACATGTGACTAACAAACAAAACAAAACACATATGTGGTGTCTTTTTCTTATTTCCTCTGGTAAGTCTTACCAGTCTATTACAAGTCTATTACAGATTATTAAAGATGAAATATTGTTTGTTTCAGTCAATAGGCTTCTTCTTTTTTTTCTCCAATGGTTGGTTCGTATACTTTTTTGTGTCTTAGTTTGTTATTTGTTTTCCAGTTGGATTATGCAAAAAATGCACCACTTTTTTTTACTTAGTGGAGAGGCAGGATGTGGGTAAAGGATGAACCTATTAAATTTTGGAGGACAGCCAATAGAAGAGTAGGGTCTTGATTTGTTTAAGCCTTTTATAACGTCACAGGAGATGACTGACTAAACGAATGAATGAATGAATGACACAACTGCGGGGCCTTGGTGGAGGTATGCGCTCTCGTGTCTACTTTGTACAATATTCTCAATAAACCAATAAATCTGGCAACACAACACATTCACAATACTATAAGTGTGTTCATAAATAATGACCAATAACCATCTGGAGTGTATAACACTAAGCACAAATAATAAATAATTGATTCCATACAGTCAGTGAAGACATGCAAAATGCTGCAATTACACACCATGAAGATAAAGCTGCTCTGTATGGACAGCCTGTCCTTGAAAAAAGACCCGTGGGTGGTGCTTCATGAAATTACTCTGCCTCGGAGATGAGCTCCGTTTCTTCCACTCTAGATGTCACCATCTTGAACTGATAGACCAGATGACAGTAGAGGGGAACAATATTATCGCTGGCCTTCAGCAGGTAACTCTCACTCATCCCTGTGGGTGTTTTTTCAATATACTTCAATCAAAATGTCCCTCACACTTGTGTCATGTCCACCAGGGGTAAACGGCTGTGGACAGCAGGTGCAAAGCTGAGGCGGTCCAGCTGCGGCAGTTTACCTACTGACCAGACACTGCTTAAGTCATAAACCAAAGTACTGCACAAAGCGCTACACTACAGTGACAAACCATAATAAACTACAACTTACTCTGATGTAACATCCCTTGTCTTTATCTCACATCAAATTCTCACAGCTCCAAATGTACTGTGTTACACATGGCTGTAACAAGTGGAACCAGTTAACCTAGCACATATGCCAACTTTAATAAATTATCCTCAGTGACATTGCTAACTATGTGAACACAACAAATAAACTTCCATGTAAACTAAGACCAGAGTTGCAGACACACCTCACTCCAC
This sequence comes from Sphaeramia orbicularis, assembly GCF_902148855.1. NCBI lineage: Eukaryota > Metazoa > Chordata > Actinopteri > Kurtiformes > Apogonidae > Sphaeramia > Sphaeramia orbicularis. The sequence goes on from NC_043963.1 coordinate 35,251,557, forward strand.
AGGAATTAGCCGGTGCTGTTTAAAAGGTGGAAAACAATGCTTCTCTTTTCCAAGTGTTCATATGTTGCTTATAAAAACACAGGTCAAGGACTGGTGACTCCTCTGGTGAATACACATTCATACACATCAAACACATGCAACTGTGTACACACTAACACACGCACATATGCTAATAATAAAGAGCTCCACAGGCCGGCACCGTAGCTCACTAATAAGCACATATGTGGACACACATGCAGGCGCTCACATGCTCAAGTATGTTTTCATATAAACTCAGTGTCACTCACAGTCACGAAGAAAACAAACACACTGAAACACTGCATCTAAACACATGTGTGATAGGACATTCTAGGTGAAAATGATTCATCTTCTCAGTGCTTGTGCTCTCGCTCTGTGTTTAATTAAAACTGTTTACCGAGTCCAAATATAAGTTCCCAAAAAAAAAAAAAAAAAACCCTAAATAAAATACAGTTTCTCACCGTGATAACAGAGCGACAGTTAGGGGAAAAAAAGGAACAGTGCAACAACAAAGACTGACAGCACCGATTTCTAAACTTAGTTAAGTTAAAATTACTCACCGGCTGTGCTGTTGGTGATCAGATGAACAGATAAAGAACGTGATGGAAAGGTTTGATTAGTGGAACGAACGGGAGACAAGGAGGAAAGATGTATGTGCGTTCATCAGAGTCCTTCTGACAGCAAAGATAGAGTAGCAGCGAGTCTCTCTCTCTCACTCTCTCGCTCAGTCCCTCACTCCCCCTCCTGCACTCACTCCTCCTCCTCCTCCTCCTCTCAGTCTCTACCTCTTAAAATCACTCTTTCACTCCCTAAACACAGGCACACACTCACTCTCTCACTCACTAAGAAATAATTATACTCTCTGATTCATAAAGCCTTCCTATGTCACGTGACCCAACACTTCAAATATACAGCACATTTTTTCACAAGCCACAAAATGCCTGGAGGGAAGAAAAAGGCCCAGAGAGCTTAAGTTTCTGTTTTTAATTCTCTCTCCCTTCTTTGTCTCTCGGGTGAATTATTTTTCTCTCCTTCATCTTCTTGGTTTAAGAGTCAGTTTACCTACAAACTGCACAAACTCTCCAAATGCTTCGTTCTGCCGTGATTTCCAGTCATTTGTGTTTAATCAATAAATTCTCTGCCTAATCAGAAAAGATGGTGGAGCATCCTGAACATCACAGATCTTCCATGTTATGATGTTCTGATTCAACACAGACGCTGTTTAAATAGCACGCCAACAGCTTTATCTATCCAGTAATGTCAAAGTCGTTTCACATAGTCGTTTATTTTAATACAATAAATTTATGGAATGATCCAAACTGACTTCTGCCCTGTCCATCTGCACTGTACAGTCGTGGATGATTCTTAGCGCATAGGTGCTGTTTTTTGTTACTTATATTTGTTTGGCGCTGTGTTTTACTGCTTGCAATGTCTCTACAACATGTGATCTTCCCAAAGGAACGTCAATAAATTGTTTTTACTGCTATGACTGTTAAATCTACTAGTAGTTAAAGGACTTAGTATGAGGACAAATGTTTTAAAGTAATTGTAGAAGTATTAAAGAGCAAAACTAAAAATTTATACTTTTGAACTTTAGAGTCAGAGTATGTAAAATCCTTCTACTTTATTTATTTTTCTATTTAAAAGAAAAAAACATCCTTCTACTTTGACTGGAAATAATTTCAACAAGAGTCTGGGATCATCTTACCAAACATTAGGCAGTTAGAAATATTTTAAAATCAAGAAAAGCGTGGGTTTCTGTAACCTACTTAAATCAGTTCAGTTCCTAAATGAAAGTATTGGTGGCACAGTGACTGTAGGGAAGTCCCCGTATGAGATGGCAGAGCCATGCAGCAGCAGCAGCAGTGACAGCTTTGGGTGTGCCCCTGAATGTGCCCCTCTCTCCATATGAGATCATATGTTTCAGATCTGTGTTTATGTGTTTGTGGTTCTGGGCGTGTGCCCTGTTTTCTGAATGTAATGTTTCTCAAGTTGTTTTGGTTATGAGGAGCACCTCAAACCTCAGAACTGGGAGGAGAAGGCACACCTAAACTGGCACCTCAACGGGCACTTTTACCTCCTGAGCCGAGCATAGGTCGCCAACACTTTAAGGAGAAAACAAACTAACAATGTATGCAAACAGATGCCTCTCTGCCGCTAAAATGAGATGCTGTATTATTCGTGCCTAAAACTCTAAATCCTTAACAGTGAGCGCACCAAGCATTTTAAAATTAACCAACTTATACATGCACTACTTATTCTGAAATTTGGATGATGCCCTTCAGTCACAATGTCCATTACTTCACACTCCCAAATGACACAGTTTAAGGCAAGTCTTTCAACCGACACAGCATGAGATTCATTAAAAAAAACGCTGCAATCTGTAAATTAATTCAGGAGAAGATGAATTATTAACACGCACATGTTTTTCTGCCATTTTCCTGATTGTTTGCACATCAGGATTCTACAAAAAACTCATCGTCATGAAACTTTGAATGGCAGAGAATTGGCCGAGAATAAACCCATTAAATTGTGGAGCAAATCCAATGAAAAAAGGCCAGATCTCACTTGTTCTAAACTTCCATTTTTAATACGTTCAGATTGTACATCAGATTGAATTACAGGCCTACAGGGCCTTGGCAGGGGTAAGCGCTCTCAGAGTGCCCTTCTAATTTGATCATAAAAATATACCTATTTTTAGAAGAAAATAAACATCCAAATAGCATAATAAATGCCTGTAATCCTTTTTGTGAGTAAATTTAAAGGTTAGGTTTGATGATTTTTAAGTCTTCCCCGTCTACCCATCTGACCACAGTGTGTATAAATGATTCAAGTCAAGATATTGTAATTAAAAAACACTACAACCCAGTTCAGGATTTTCCTACCATGCCTCCCTTGGTCTCTGCACTCTGCTGAAATGCTCTTTCATGCATTTTTTTTTTCCTCAATATGGATGTGCCAGTCCATAATCAGACTGAATGAATCGCAGTGAGAGAGGCTTTGCAGGTCTTTTTTTTGTAAGAAACCTTATATTCAGGAAGCAACGACCTAAGCCATACAGCAAAAAGCACTTCAGCTGATCTTTATCTCGTTTACATTTGATTTATGTGTTGCTTATGAGGCTACCAAAAACTAGTATGGATCCCTTACCTGTTTACATAGCAGTACTAAATCAGCAATTGTTTAAAATGAAACAAGAAGGTAAATACAGCCACGGGACACAGGAAAAAAACTAACTCTGCCTCAATACAAATCATGACGTGTGAATTTTGATGCTATCAGGCTGACTGAGACTGTAAGCATTTATGTCAGAATGTGCAGTCAAGTGCATGGAGATACTTGTGTGTCTGTGTGTGTTGCTTTGCAGGTCGTGCTGTGCTCCTTATTAAATTATGACAGTGAGCTTGTGCGGGGGGGGGGTGTTTAGGCTTCACGCACTCCCGGTGCATATGCGTCTGTGTCTGCGTGCATGTATGAGACTATGTAGGCAGTAGCAGCGAGAGGGTCAGAGGTTACTAGTGTTTGTGTTTCAGTGTCAGTGAAGTGTGCTTCAGGCAGAGATTTATGATCATTGTGTCTGGGAGGCTGCAGAGTGGGGGATAATGAAGATAGATCAGGGTGCTATCTCCCTCTCTGGGCACCACTGGAAACATGGCCTATGGCCCCTGCCGTTCTCGTATCATTAACTTCAGGCTGTGACATCATAACACACTGCCCCGGCATCAATCCTAACACAGTGTGCTCTGACAAAAAGTCGAATCCACAGAGGCAATTTCTCACAGGAAGTCATCCAGCAAACACAGGCATTGTTCGGCGCATAGCTTTGCAGCTTCTCTGGGTGTGTTTATGAAGATATGAAATATTCATGGAAACGTCGTACTCGGTCGTGTGTTTCCACTTTGCATTCAAGCATATTTGCATTCACAAAGCTATGGAGAAGAGGGGCCCGGGGCTCTCTGGTAGAGGAAAAGTAGAAAAGGCAGAAAGGAAAGAGGAAAGAGGGCGTGATGGAGGGAGCATGAGAGGGAGGAAGTCAGGTTAGAAGGTTAGAGGGAGATGTGAGGAGAGTGGGACTGAAAAACTCAACATGCCTGACAGAGACGGTGATGTACAACACAGTATGACCAAAATCTAGCAGTGTGGGTATTTATTTGAGGCTAGGGATGCATCAACCGAATATCAGTAGAATCCTGACCAAAAGAACTAAACCGACTGTTGGTGACAATGACTCCAATCCATCTCCACCTATCTGTTCAACTTATGTTATTCTATGTTTACATCTAATACTGTGTCACTCCACCTGTCTAATAAATCACCAAATATTTAGCGCACAGAAAACAATATCACCCACACTTATAAAATCTAATAATAGCGTGTTCTACACCATAAATACTTGCAAAAGGAGGTGTTTAATGTTTCCTTCAACAACAGCTTACATCTAGTTAATGCATGATGCACAATTACTATACAGAAACTAAATAATTCAAGAAATGCACATATTCATTTGTCACATTTAGTTTTACAGAGTTAGAAAGTAGTATTTAAGGTTAAGCCTGATGTTGTCTTACACAGAAAAAAACAATTCCAGTCACAATGAGGCACACTGTGTTTTAATTAAGCGCACGTACTGGATTGGTGCTCGATATCAGCTGATACCCAAAACTTAGGAAGAATGATTTTTATCAGAATGGAAAAGGTTGGATCAGTGTATCTCTATTGGAAACAGTATATCTGATAAAAGCCTACACATGATGAGGAAAATCTGTGATAACATTGTTCAATAGTGTGATAAATAAACACTAAAATGTGCATATTAGCTATACAAGTATTATATCCTCCTGCTGTAAAAGGTCTGCTGCTGGTGTAGACTTCAAACAGTGAATAATCTGAATAAACACTGAATAAAAAGGTGTTTTTATTGAACAGATTGCACATAACTACCAATTAGAATCTTTCTCTTATTTTCCATTTTTCTTATTTATTTTGATTTAGGTAATTATTACAGTATGTTAATGAAACTTGTTTGTATCTAGGTGACAATGAAAATGTGAATTAGTGTTCAACACACATAGATTTAGCAGCAGGGGTTTCAAGTAGTGCTTAAAAAATACAAAATTAAACATAATCGCTAACAGAAAATATATGTTGTTGTAAAGTATCAGTAAATAAGGTCAGCTGGTTCTGATATAAAAACACTGTTTCTGTTTCTGCGCTTCTGTACATTCTAAAAAGATTAACAAAAACATTGAGCAATAAATATGTATAAGACCCTAAACTTAACCTGTAGTATTATTACATCTGTTCAACATTACTGATATGATAATTTCTTATAAGCTTGATAAAAATCATACCCACCATAGAGATTTTTAGGATAATCCACCCCCCTCACACCCCTTGTGGAGAGAGGGGGTTGAAGAGGTGAGAGAGCCACTGGTAGAGGTAATGTGAGAGAAACGGGTGTAAAATAGAAATAGGGAGGGAGAGAAATATAGGGGAATCAGATGGAGAGAGTGATGGATTGTAGACAAAGGAGAAGGGGGGGTGCTGATGGGATTGGTGGCGCGGAGGTGAGAAGGGGTGCAGAGCGCTGGTGCCTGTGGCGGCAGGTTTTAATCAGTAACAAGATGCCTATAATGAGATCACTATTTCCCCACATTCAGATTGATGTCATGTGAAATTTGGTGCCGCATAGAGACAGGCAGGGGACGCAGGGCAAACACACACACCACGAAAAGATACATTTGTACATACATACTCATGCCGACGCACAGTCATGTACACACAACACACAAATATACACTTGCTTGGACTTTCTTGGTTACAGAGTTAAACACACATCCTGTAAAATGAAGGAGCTCATTCATTCCGCCTGGCAAACTGTGCTCATTTAGAGTCCAACTGCCTTGAAGTAAAAACATACACAGAGGAATACTACTCACAGGAAAATGAGTTACTCATGGTTAAAGGAGAAATGTATGTGTTAAGGACCGAAGGGCATATACCACTATGTATTCCTCTAACAAAAACAAATGAGCACAAAGTTTGGAATGGAGAGTAAAAGCCAGAAGCTTTTTACTGCAGAAGAAACTAAGGAAAACTAGAAGGGGAGAGGAGGAGAAAGAGCAAATAAAAAGCAGTGCAGATGTGTGTGAGTGGGGATTTTACATATTTTGGGGTGCATTCAGAGGCTGTTGACACAACTACCAGTGTGTGTGCCAGCACCAGTGCTCTGCCTTTTCCCCAACATGTGTGTCCAATGAAAGGTGAACGGCTCTCCCGTCTATACTTTCCTCAAAAATCAGCCATGATGTCACCATGAACCCATCTTGAACCCACCTCTGTCAAAAAGTATTACTCCCTCTCTCTGCCTCATTTTCTGTTCCACCTCTCCCTCTTTCACGCTCCGTTCCTGCCTCTCGAATTCTTCACTGAGAACCCATTCTTTTTCATATTTCCGTATTCTTCAACATTTCCCCTCTGCTGTCCATGTCTCTTTTCTCCTTCTCCCTCCTCCTTCGCTGAAGCACACACACTTTATTTTTTCCTTTTTTTTTTCTTTGGCAAGAGTAGTCTAATTGAATCACCAAAAAGCACTGTTGTTTGCCAAAATTGCCAGGATGTTCTGATTATCATAAACTTTGTTTAAGCTGTGGTTTTGACAAAAAAATGAGTGCATGAGGGCAAGGCAAAAAAAAAAAAATGAAAGCAGAAAAATGAGGAATAGAGGGGAGAATGCAAATGAAAGAGGGGAGAGGGAAAGAGAGAGAACACTGGAGAAGAGAGGGGTGGTGGGGGCAGCGAGAAGGCAGCCAGAGAGCCACATATGGAAGTGATTCTGTAATTACTGCAAATCTGTGAGCTCAAAAGGAAAGGTCTTCTTTTCCATGCCTCCTTCCCTGCACATAAAACTGCCCTTGTGAGAAAGCTGGGCACTAAATACTCCACAGGAAACATGAAAAAATAAAGTTTTGTTTGCTTTTGCAATTTTGCCATGGTGGAAATACATAGAGAGTAAATGTCTAGTATGTTGAGTTTTAATTTTTACTTTTTTTTTTTTTGCACAGATGAGGTAGAAATCACTGCCTATTCAACACAGTTAACTCCTGGAATTTTTTCTGCATTCTTTGTTGATTTGCTTTACTTTTCTGGGCTTAATCATCCATCCTGGAAGCTAATCTACACTGAAATGGGAGGCTCAGCTCGGCCTGAAATACATTAAAGTCTCTCATCAGCCACACACCTAACTCGCAACATTCACATAAAGCGCACATTCAACAAGGTGTGTGAGGGAGGGGGCGTTTAAGAGGGGGAGGGGGAGGGGGAGGGGGGGTACAGACAGTCAGTGATGAAGACTGTCTGTAAAGCCTGAGGCAAAGCAGTGCTGTGCAGGTGTGTATGTTGGCAGTGACTTCTGTTCTGCTCAGTCCCCAAACAGTTGGAGCAGCCTGTAATTATCCCGTGCCCTGCCATAACGTGTTCTCATGATGAGTGCGTGAGTTTTCCACACGTAAACAGCAAACACACACCCGGATCGACGCAGCTTAGGCTTGGTTTATTCTCAGACACATCCAATTAATCACGGCAGGAGATGATTTATGTAAAGTACACAAGCCTACCTTCTTCGCCTAGAGTAGAGGACGCCTCGGCTCCAAACGCGAACGCATTCCGCCGAACTTTCTAACATAAATACTGGATGACGAGCGCACGCAACACCAGCAAGTTTACTGTGAAGGAGACAACAGCAAAAGTCACGGCAGAGTTCTAGGAGAAAAGTCCTCCACGGCGGCGCGTAAAAGAGATCACGCCATTAGGTTTTACGCCTCAGAGATCATTTCAGTCATTTGTCAGCTTACCTTCGTTTGTTGCCAACCCGTCACTGTGTCCCGGCAGCTCAGGGGCGTAGATGGAAGCTACCGAAAAGGCGCATTTCTGGCACCGTGGCTCCCTCTAGCGCACACAGGATGAACACAAGGACTGGGAAGAAAACACAAGTTAATGCCATGCTCTTTGACCGTGATCCTGACTGGAAAAAGAGTGCTATGGCATTGGATTTGAGTATGTTGTTGTTTGGAAAACGTGCATCAGGATGGATGTCAGGTTGTGGTTACAAATTAATTCTTTCATGAAAAAAAAAAGTACTGGGAAATGTCCTGAGACAGAAATACACTGATTTCAATCAAATCATCTGTTGTTTTTATTTCATTTGAGCACCATTTTTCCTATAAATCAAGCTTTTGCCTTTTTTTGTTTTTACTTTCAGGGTTAAACAAGTCGTCTTAAGCAACCTGTGACTGTTATTCAAAACTTTATTGAAATAAAACATAATAATAATAATAATAATAATAATAATAATAATAATAATAATTTTAATGTATATATTAAAATATCAAACAGGGATGTGCAAGAATTGTCAAATAGTTGATTAGTTAAAATAGTAATAGTAAACTCCTATTTTTAGGAATCGACTTATTTTCACTCACGGGAGGAGGTGTGGGTGGGAGGTCATTTGTGTTTTACTTCACAAAAAAGCGGAGCTAATGTTAATGGCACAATCTCTGTTTATGTAGTGCATATTATAAAACTTAAGTCTGAAAAAGGGTTTAACAAATGGTATGGTACACCTCTGGTTCACCCACTTCTGATTGGTCATTATTATTATGATGTTATCATCATCATCATCATCATCATCATCATCATCATCATCATTATTATTATTATTATTATTATTATTATTATTATTATGTTAATAATACAATTATTGTTATTATAATAGGCACTTGGGTGGACTGCACAAGATACTGGTGACGTCATGACTAACTGTAGTCGATTTAAATTGACCTAATTATTCGACTTCAAAAAGTAGGCTATTTAAAACATCTGTCTTGAATACCAGTTGTCCCAGACTATACCCTATCTAGAACCCCATGTCCCACCCATGTCCCAGTCACCTCGGTATTTAGATTAAACTTACCTATAGGCTACTTGTAAGAAAATATTACAGCTGCTATCCAACATCAGGCAATACATAGACTGGCTAAATCAATCAATCAATCAATCAATCAATCAATCAATCAATCAATCAATCAATCAATCAATCAATCAATCAATCAATCAGTCACTCAGTCAAGGAAAACCAAGCCTATGGCAAAATGGAAATTGGATTTCTTAAAAAGAACATGAAATAAGATAGATAGATAGATAGATAGATAGATAGATAGATAGATAGATAGATAGATAGATAGATAGATAGATAGATAGATAGATAGATAGATAGATAGATAGATAGATAGATAGATAGATATTCTTATACAGTATTTCGATACCATAAGCTGCCACTGAGGGGCGCTTTACACAAGCTGTATAGTGGTCTGGCATTTTTAAAGACAAAGTTTGTTGTTGACCAACATTATTTATTTATTAATTTATTTATTTATTTTAACTTTGTTGTATACGTGCCAAATTTATTTAAAAAAAAAAAAAAAAAAAAGGAAACAAGAAAACCGTATACGTTGACTTGAACTTTGAACACACGATGCCAATATTATAACAAGGAGAAATTTCATATTTAAAGCAGATTCTCCGTTCATGTGCATTTTTGGGGTTTTGGAGCAGAGGGATGTGCACCCTCAGTGGTAGTGTGTGTGCATGAGGCTCACCAACAACACACTGCTGGTGTGTCATAGATGCAGTTGTTTATAGGCTACAGTTTCCTTTGGCACATGGGCTTTAAACTTGGCACCAGTGCGATGTTTGGCGTGACCCAGTGTTTACCATCCGTTTGCAGCGCTGCCTGTCAGTACAAGCAGTCACGGTGAGCCACGCCTATTGTCCATGTGCTCCATCCTCCAATCTCTCCATCCCTCGGCAACACACGCACAGTGTTTTGCATAAAATGTGTATCAGTAGGACAGCGCTCTTCAAGGCACATGTAGAGCGCACATGTAGCGTGGCTTTACTGAACACATACCACGGTCGAATAAGCGTATCAAACTCCCCTCAGCCCGAGATCCCCGCCAATGAAAATGCACAACAGCGTGAAGGAGAGAGAGGGAGAGAAAGGACTTCGCGGGATTCAAAGAGTGAGCCAAATCCCACACAAACAGACACAACACAAGTTGGAGCGAAGGGAAAGGCGGTCACATTTCCTACTCACCTGCAAACGTGATTGATGTGGGTGTTTGTATCAGTGGGTGTGTATGTCATGCCAGACACACGGATATGCTGACTGTACGTTCTTGGAATTTAGGAGAATCGTTTAATCTTCGCTCGTGCAACATCACACGCGCTCGAACTGAGGCGCAGTATTGAGAGCGCAGAAGGCACCCAGGTATCTTTAGGGAGAGCGGCCAGTCCAACACACCTCTACCAGAGCACAAGTGAACACAGCGAGAAGACAGACACACACCAGCCCCGAGTTTACTGGGACAAAACTTTATTCTGCTCGGACACATTTCGATCTCTGCTGACATTTTGCGCTTCATGGAGCAGGTGTTTTACGCAAAGTTTTTTCTTGTTTTATGCACCTGTCTTCATAAGACTTTTGCTCCAGATTATTAATACTGAGAGACACGCATCTTCAAGTCTTTTTAAAGTCATCAACTTCAAGACAAGAGCGATGGATAACAGCCCCGGCGGCGGTAAGTAACAACTTTAACACCAATTTATTGACATTTTTGGAAACACTATTGATGTTTATGACATAAGTGTCAGTGTTGATTAACGGGTCTCTGCTGTGGTTTAATTCATAATATTACCTGTAATCATAGGATACAGCGATTTAGCTCTTAATAGAATTAAAATGACTGATATTATCTGTAAGTTTTAACAGATGCAATTATAAAAAGTAAATATTTGATTACAATATTTATATATATAATAGCAAATTTGTGGTAATATATGCTACTCTTAAAAGCTCACAACTTTTTTCTATGTAGCCTTATCTACAGTCATCTCCGAGTTCATACGACATGCTCTAGTTACTGCAAGAAAATATTTTATCAATCACTTCATGCGCGCTTTCACAGCCGATATACGCACACTTTACGCACAGTTTGCGCACAGTTTAATTTCTGTGCATTTACGTTTTGGGTTAATTTCTCTGTTTGACTCAGATGACCAGCATTGTAAAAGTGTAGGTTAACACAAATGTGCTTAAGGGAAAGTGTTTGTTTTGCGTTCAGAGGTCAAGCTGAGCTGCTGCTCTGACAGCGAACAGCGCCATATGGTTGTAGCGCAGCTGACCACTTCCTGTTTCTCTCCATGAAAACAAACTCACGTGCAGCTCCAGTACACTGTCACTGTAATCATAAACTGTCATTGCCTGAACTTTAAGTGCACATGCTGACCTCTTATTAACTCACGCGGAGAAAAAAAAAAAAAAAACACAATGGAACTTTGGCGTAGAGGGCGGTGTTTACGCGCGTGTTGCGTTATCGAGGCAATCAGTGGAGTGTCTGCGGTATAAAAGTTGATAACCGTGGGAGGTCCATCCGTTAAGTGGCATTAGGCAGACCTTTCCACGAGGTCAGCCAAGGTGCACATGTTTGCTGCCTTCCTCTCCTAATTGACAGTGAATCATTTACAACAGCGACAGTCACGTTCCAGCCCAGGTGATAGACGCACCCAGTGCTCTGTCAACATGTTACTCTAATCTGAAGGCAACACACGACCGGGTTATGGCTTCATGTTGATGCTGATAAAACTGGGCCAGTGTTGTGATCAAGCAGGGCAGTTAAATGAGTAAACATGGATAACAGTTATAGTAGCCTATTAGCCTGAATGCTGAGTTCTTTTGTCGTTTTATGAATGTTTTGGAGGGTGTGATGGCTGCAGCATGTGTCCACACTTTATTTCTTCATTTAACGAGTGTATGAAGCTTTTCATCTAACATAAGGCGTTTGACTTTTCCGTCCATCTTAATGAAAGTGACCGCATTGAACTGGGGCTCAGTGAACCATTGATGTTTCAGTAAGGTTATTGGAATGCACATGACTTCATTTTGCTCATGAATTCATTTTAGTGGTCTAAACAAAAGCTCATAAACATCATAACCTGGCAAGAATATGGCTGCAGGGGTGGGCTGCATGGCTCATAAAGCGCAGCAGATGAAATGGGACAGTGCACACATACAGTATGTATATGTGTGTGTGTGTGTGTGTGTGTGTGGGGGGGGGGGGGGGGGGGGGGCAGCTGAACATCATAAAGAGGGTGACACATAGCCCCAATTTCACCTGCAAAGAATATTGACTTGGGAGTTCCAGGAAAAATGAAAACCCATGAAGAATCAATATAAATATCAATAATTATTCATTGATATAATATCATATCTGACAATGTACAAATCTGAGCTATACAAGCCCATATAGATCAGTATAAACGGCTGTCATGACAATATCCTTGGTATTATTGGGAGCAAATGGTCAGTTATTGGTCAGTTATTACATTATTAGATGACACCAAATGTCAGGGGGGAAAACAAAAAACCTAAAACACCTTTTTAACAGTAGCCTAAATGTCCATTATGTGCAAAAAGCTGCTTTATGGAATAATATGCACTTTCTTCTTTGACTTGGACTGCTACATATTTATCTTTCCTGTAATTTTCTAATTTCCAAGGCTGTAGTTGTTGCAAGGTTCTTCTACTTCAGTGACAAAAACTCACCATCCTTTATGCTAGTCATCTTTCATTGATCTATGTTCTATTTACACGGAAAAACTACAGTAGCTTTAAGTCACTGCCCAGTTCTGTGCATTAACTAAGCTCTGACTCCTTGTCAACCACAATAAAGTAAGTAAATAATTGAGTGGGTTAATAGCTTCCTGCATTATATTGTATTATAGCTTTTCTAAGGGGGGGTTTAACATCAATTTCTAACAGATTTCAAGTAGAAACCTATAGATCCTTCATATGCAACATAAATAAATCCAAAAACTTCAGTTGCGTCTGCAGACTTATGTATGTTGGAGTGCAAGCAGGTAACATATAAGTTCCTGAAAGGGTTGAACACCTGCAGCCATTCTCACCTGTAACCTCATCTTATATTTATAAGTAAGCCTATAGCCTGTCTATAGCCTAAACTGAGAAATTCAAGTATGCTGCACTACATTTTACATGAGACATAGTAGCCTTTATTCCCCGGAGCTAAAGTGTTTCTCAGTGACCGTGCATTTGTTGACAAAGTGCAGTCTGTTGCGGTCACTCAGCCTCCTGCTGCGCATCGGCTGCCGGTGCACGGGCAGACCACCCATAACGTGCTGCTCTATTTAATTCGGCTCTTTAATTATAAGCCCCTGGCGAACTGTAGAAGCTCTGGCTCCTGGCTTCATGTCTTCCCAGTGAAAGCACCGTCAAAAGCTCTCTCACGTGGCTTCCCTCGCACAGCCGCGTGCGGCGCGTGAGATACCGAGGCCCTCCTCCCGCCGCTTCCTCGCTCTCACGGACGCTGCTGTGTCGATGATGCCTGCGGTGATGGAGAGAGAGAGGGAGAGAGAGAGAGAGAGAGAGAGAGAGAGAGAGAGAGAGAGAGAGAGTGAGGGAGAGCTTGGTCAGTGGGTCAGCGATTCCATGCATTAACTTTTTTTTCTCCTCCTCTCGTCACGTTTACCCGCCTCATGCGTCTTTTTTTCTCTCCTATTGGATTCATGTCTAATAAATCACGGAGCGCGCACAGTGGTGGAAGTTGACTCGATTTTGACTCTGCAACATCTGTCATCAACTCATCAGATGAGGCCAAACATCCGCTTAGGGTGTGTTTCAGCTGGAACGTGACTCTGCTGTTAAGCACAACTCCTCTCTTGTATATCATTTCAGCTGCGTTTACCAAATGATGCTGAAATAGGCTGGATAGAGGATTAAAACACTCAGCCTTACACTGTGGCTGATAAAAATCGAAAAACCCTCAAATGAATGCTGTGAAATCACTGAAACTAGGCGAGTGCCAGGCACGCTGCCATTTGGCCGCAGACATGATGCACAGGAAGTCATCATATTAGAGCTTTAGATGGAAGTCATATCATATATAGGTTATACCCAGTGTGGAAATGAAATTCAGCTGCTCTTTCTAATTGCATGAGCCAGTGCTGCTGTGTGATGCTGCATCAATTTAGAGAGTTGCTAGAGGCACATAGACACAATTCTATCAAGTTCCTGTGATATTGACCTACTTACACCAGCCAGAGCTAAAAGTCTACTGCAGACACCCAAGCAGTGCTCAGAATCTCATTCAGCAGCACACAATAACTATCTGTTTGGCTAAACACATATTTTTCTGTCAGGAAAAAAAATATCACTGCATTGCTGTCAGGAAGCCAGCCACACCATGTTTATAAACTTTACACTACAAGGACAAACAAACAGTCACCCCAACTGTGGTGTAGGTTATATAGGCTACAGCTTTCTGTCTGTATTTTAAGGTGAGCCAATAACATAAAGAGAGAGAGGACGACACAGAGGAGAGGAGCGGTGGCGTCAGTCAAGTGCTCACGTTTCTTTGACTGCTTCTGGTCCCAGGAAGATTAGTGCTTGCACGAGTAGGCTAAGCCTAAGATGGGCATTGAGGAGTGATTGACTCCTCAATTAATGCTGTCTGCACTGACCTAATTTGTGTCCACCCTCTGTATTGCTTCAGTGTGTGTGTGTGTGTGTGTGTGTGTTTGTGTGTGTGTTTGTGTAAATCCCACAGAGTCCTGACAGGTCCATGCAGAAACAAAACAAACACCACAAAGACTGGTTCACCATTTTTGTTTTGTATCTGAGTGGTCAACATCCCTTTTAACTGGAAAATGAATCTTTCTCCTACAAACTAATCAAATACCGGGGATATTTTTTTATTAATAACTTGGTAAAATAACTTTATACCACATATGCCATTACTTACAGTTTACCAACAATGAATTTCCACATATACAAAACCGGTGTTAGCTATAAAGTTGGAATAAAATATTTGTACCCCTTCTCATGAAATGACTGTGACAGTGTGATTTATTGTTGATATATGAAGCGTAACTGGGACTAAGTGTGAATGTGATCACTGCACCTGGTCAAAGGTTATTACTGATGTCTATAAATAGGAATAAAAAAGCAATGTGACTGAAAACAACGTTATTCCAGCTTTATGGGTAACAGTGTGTATGCATCCTATAAGATAATGGAACAATTTCAAATATACTGACATATATGTCTAGCCTGTTTATGGCTCATTTGAATATATGTGCATTTACAAATTTGTTTATTTCCTATGTTGTAGACATATATCATAAAATATTATGACAAAGTTAGCATATATGGCAACACCTCTCACAGAGTGACATGGTACATTTCTGTATGGGTCAGAAAAGTGAAACATTTCCCATAATCTGGGATAGAAAAACTAGTCTAAAATCCCTTCAGTGTTGAAGATGAACAATGTTACAGGCTATTCAAATACGAATTTGAGTAAAAAAAAAAACATCCTATCAACTAAAAAAAAAATCATTGCCTTCTTGCATCTTGGAAATGCAGGTAAATAAAAACAGTGTTCTGTTTATGTGCAGATGGCATCTAATCCATATTATTTAACAGTTGGATGTAATGATGAATAAATGCATGAACAGTAAAGTTGTTTATCTGTCTATAAATGCAGCTTCCTGCACATGTGGGATGTGTTGTGGTCTCTGTTCCACTGACAGCAGTAGCTATAGGGGTCATTCATAAACACAACATGTGAGTGTTCAGGCGGACATGCAATGTGTGGGTGGAGTGGGGGCCGGGCCATGGCAGTCTACATGGAAGCTCAGGCAGAGGTGAGGCTCAGGCCTGTGTCTGTCTATGGCTCTGGCATGAGTCAACAAATCCACCAACACGTGCTCGATGAGGGATTATCGAAACATTTGAGCTTGACAAATACCTTGTGCAGCAAAGGGCAGCACACAGCAACACACAGAGAAAGGCCCCCTGCATTTACTGTGGGCTGCGTGTTTACTGCATGTTTTAGAGAGGTTTGAGTGAACTGAGCGTGGATTCTGAGTGACATATGATAGGTCTCATGTGCAGTCATGGTTTGACTATGACAAATACATTTGCATATGACTAGTCATTCTGATGTCTCCAGTTACTGTACAGGGAGTTGTTAGTGTGTTATTCCAGTATCCATCCGTGCAGCTGAATAGGCTTTTCTTTTGCAAAAACGTGACTCACTTTCTCCCACTGTTGGTCGTGCATGAACAGCAGTAGCTGAGTGCCACCTCACGCCCGGGAGCTTCCCCCGGTCCACGTATGTTTATAAACACAGATTTGACTTCAGATTGTTGTGTATTTGAACACGAGACTGCGGATTTGGTTCGGGCAGTAACCGTGTCAGGAGTCCATGCATGTGAGGCTGCGGTCAGGTGTCGTGCTGTTAGCTGGCGTTGGGCACGGTGCCAGCGGAGCAAGGCTATTATTGGAGCGGAGGAGGCAGCAGACCCCGCAGACACGTGAGGCCGTGTCTCAGCTCATCCACAACGCATGACTAGAAGTGAGTGAGAGAGAGAGAGAGAGAGAGAGAGAGAGAGAGAGAGAGAGAGAGAGAGAGAGAGAGAGAGAGAGCGGGGGATGCAATGGCAGTGAAACTTCAGTCAGGCGCGGCTGAAGAAGAAAAAAAACATCCAACACATTTCCACGGTCCACCATAAATACTTAATAGCATAACGCCGGAATTATTTGCGAAAGTAGTTATTCTTTGGTCATTTCAGCGGAAACCTGCCTCCTCTGTTGCTGTGCTACCAGCAGTATTTTTAGCGCTACTTTATCCGCCTGATCGCACCATTACGCTTATTACACCCGGGATGAGGCAACGACGCCGCAGAGCTGTTCTCTGCTGCCCAGAGGTTGTGCAACATTACATCACATCACATCCAGCCTCGGAGAGTAACCGAGCATTTTCTAAGGAAATCCAGATGGCCTCACTAACCTGATGATGCCATTAAGAATGTGTCACCTGCAGCAGCTCCCACAAACCCACCCAGTCAACATACCTGGTGTGGTAACATAAACACTAGAGTGGGACTCACATGTTCTGTCAAGTCATCAACTTACATGTGTACTGTCTGTTGGTTACAAACCATAAGATGGTAACTTTTGGTAACTTATGGTGTCATCAACAGTTTGGCCAAGCCTTTAACCAAACTGAATATTTGTCATAGAATTACCATAAAAATCAGCATTTGATCTAATGGACGCAAGGATGAAGTCAATTAAAAATACATCTTGAATCAGTCCCATCTGACATGTTTACTTTACAAAAAAACTAACGTCAAGTCAAAATTGATCCACAAAATGGAAATGTGCTCATATATTATATATATAGGCCAACATGTTGAGAATCAGCCTGACATGCCAATAACACTATCTCTGACCAAAACTGTGGACTGGTATTATCAAAGCAGGGCTTAACTTTAGACTGGGGTACTCTTCTGTTCTGCAGTAAGTTTTTTTTCCTTTCTTAACTTGGCTTTTCTGTGATGCAAGGAAACTTTTAATATATGTATAATCTTCTGAGTTCTAAAAGTGTGTGACAGTCAATCTATTTTGCATTTTTTCGTGGTAGTTACCACAGGACCCAAACATCTTCGCTCAGATCTTCTCTCATGCCCTTTATTTTTTGCCTTTCTTTCCAGCTGGTGGAGGGGTGATCCTATACGCGGGCTCCTCAGGCAGTGCGAGCCCCAGTCCAGGCAGCCCATCCAGTGGGTACCAGACACAGTCTCCTTCCTCACACTCTCAGCCCTCATCTCCAGAGGAGGTTACCTTCACAGAGATTGGGGCGCTGAAACAGAGGACAGCTGGATGCAACACCTCATCCTCTAAACTGGTGTTCCAGTTCCCTGAAGTGTACAGCAGCCCCTCAGTATCAGCAGCATCCACTCCTCAGCACACCTATGCACACCCCATCGCTGGAAAGAGGCCATGTGGGTTCCCAGGAACATTCACAAGTAAGTGTTTCCTCACAGAACATATGCATAGAACAAGTTTGTGAATCCGATAGTATAGATTTTGGGGAGCTTAATTTTTATTCATAAAAAATATAACACATTTATAAAAACAAAAAAAAATCATTAATGTTACTAGGAATAATAAGTATAAGATGGTGATGTCAAGAATAGCATGCATGGCGATATTAATGTAAATTAGTGATGAAGCACCCTCATGAATCATACATCAATAATAGCCTAATTTTACACATAATCCATGAAGATGAAGATGTAGAATAAATAAAAATGCGCGAAACAGACTTGGCAATATTTTAGAGACAGCAGAGTTTCAGAAACATAATTTCCTCCTGGCTCCCCTGCAGTTCACACCCTATAGTTTTGTTTTACTTAGTTGTTGAAAGTTTTCTGATTATATTTGTGCTCATCTTCAGAGACAGGTGGAATGGTGTTGCTCTGCAAAGTCTGTGGGGACGTTGCATCTGGTTTCCACTACGGAGTCCATGCATGTGAAGGCTGCAAGGTACACACTTGATCAGACAAGTCATTTGAAACAATTTTTTACTGGGTCATTCTGGTGAACCAATTTCATGTTATATTTTTTGTTTCAGGGGTTTTTCCGTCGCAGCATCCAGCAGAACATCAACTACAAAATGTGTGTGAAGAATGAAAACTGTCTGATCATGCGCATGAACCGAAACCGGTGCCAGCACTGCCGCTTCAAGAAATGCCTCTCCGTAGGCATGTCAAGAGATGGTGAGGCATCCTGACACATTTTTTAATGAGAGAGACCCTCGTGCAATTCTTCTGGAATGCCACAGTGCTCTGATTAGCCAAAGCAGCAGGGAAATGGGCAGCCAGAATGAAGCACTTGGCTCATATGTAGGTCTGAGTGAAAAATGTAATGCGGAAAGTCTTTTGAGGTCATGGTGCCAGTGGCTCAGTCACTCACTCTGTCAGCAGACCTGCACCTGCGATACTGTTCTACCATGTCACTGCACTTCCAAAGATTACCATCTGGCCTTGTGTCACTCTCTTAAGTTTCTAGGTGTCTTTTTCTTGCCCTTTACAGAATCCTCCCACAGTACTGTTGGCTGTAGGCTCTTGTTCAGTACAGCCCCTCCCTCTCTATGTACCCACCATGTTCCCTCAGCTCTCTTACATCTCCCCCTCAGACAATGATTTATGAGAAGAGGAGCCGTAGAGTCCCTGAAGCTATCTATCATCTAGAAAACTGCAGCAAACACAGGAATTATTTTAGGAAATTGGAGCAGGGTCAACTTGATTACCTTGTGTATGCCCATAGAACATCATACTACAATTAATGAGGGATAGGGCAACAATTAAGCAAGGGGTGCAGAAAACATTTGTTATGACAGGATTTATCAGGTGTGACACCCACATCACCTCATTTTTAGCTCTGATAACCAAACACTGATTGATCACCTATCATCACAGAATAAGAAAACAGCTGTGCTGACCTAGAAAAACAATACAGAATTGGGCCCACATTGCTCTCATACATCATGACCTACTTGGTATAGTTTGCCTGTCTTCTTCCTCTCAGTATGGTTTCTGCTTATCTTCACCCTCCAGTACCCTGCATTGCCTAATCTAGTAAAGAGGTTAGTGTTATTTCTGCATGTGCTTGACACTTCTGGTGCACAGAGAAATAGGGTGGCAACATTCAGCTCAATAAGAGAACAAACACTTAGGTCGACCCTCTTAGAGAAGATTTTAGAAAGCGTTAAGGACCACAACCTAGAAACCCCTTTCTGCTCTATTTCAACCTTTACGAAAACAGGAAAACCACATTCAACTGCCTGCAGCCCACAATAAATAGTACACCCTGATTTCACACTACACAGCTGTGTGACTTTGGCTCTGCAATATAGGCAAATATTTAAGTCCATTGGCATGATGGCACACTTTTCTTGCTCTAACCAGAGCATCATTTTAGAGCAACAGCTCATTAGTCTGCATGTGCCTCTTTATAACCATGATGAAAGGGATTAATCTCATGCTTTATTATTGGCCCCTTTTTAATCAAGGGATCCTGCAGGCAATAAACAGATTACTGTATGTTTGGTAAACATAGCAACATTTACTGTGGCACTGAACTGAATAAATTACCTTACTTGACCCGCCGTGGTGTCATTACATCTGAACCTAATTATTTTTACCATTTCACAAGAAAGCTGCAACATTTTACAGTTATTATTACACCAGTAATGATTTCTGCTAAAAATTAATTCAGATGTGCTGAACAGTGTATTATTTCTTCAAGAGTTGTTGAAGATGCTCCTTATGAAACACAGTGTATGCAGACAGACTCTCACTTTTTATGTATCACTGTCTCTCATGTCAGTGCTACTCACATTCTGCCCACAACTCACTTATTCGTTTCAAAACCCACCACTCGTATTCTGCTCCCTCTCACCATCTCGGTGCCAGTGACATCACGCTCACGTTGCCCCACTGCCCTACTTACAAATGGAGGGAGGGAGAGGAAGGAGACAGGGGTGGATAGGGGAGAGGATGAGGCAGATGGTAGCAGGGGGTCTATAAATAGCCTTTCCAGCTGATGGTTACTGTGGGGAGGGGGATGGAGACAGGAGTGAGGAGAGAGGGAACTTTTATATCATTTTGCGTCTCTCTGTGTGTGTTTAATATATGGACTATGCTTAGTTCTTGAGTGTGCTTTATATAATGCAGTACTTTGTTTCCACACTGAATCACTAAACAATGACAAAAAACTGCTTCTTTATCCTAAAAAATCCATTTGTCTTACAAGTTGGGTGTCTGTATTTGTACGGCAGATCAAACATGGAATAAGATTTATTGTCATGTATAGAGTATTTGTATCGTAACTGTCTCTGGGAAAGAACACTAATCTGTTTTCATTGTGTTTTCAATAGCTGTGCGCTTTGGCCGCATCCCTAAGAGAGAGAAGCAGCGACTTCTGGATGAGATGCAGAGCTATATGAACAGCCTAAATGAGTCCGCTGTCATAGACATGGACTCGTCTGCAGTGAGGGACACTCCC
The DNA here is from genome assembly GCF_902148855.1 of Sphaeramia orbicularis. Lineage (NCBI taxonomy): Eukaryota > Metazoa > Chordata > Actinopteri > Kurtiformes > Apogonidae > Sphaeramia > Sphaeramia orbicularis. The sequence goes on from NC_043963.1 coordinate 35,272,567, forward strand.
TCCAGCCCAGATGAAGGCAATGCAAAAGAGGCCATCGGGGCCATCTCACGAGCTTACCGTGACATCTTTACCAGCAGCAATAACAGCTGCCAGGAGAGATCAACCAAGAGGGCCAACCACACCAACAACAACACACACACCTTTTCTCAGGATGCCAGTTTCCCCCAAGTCTCCTCCACTCAGAGCTATCAGTCTTGTCCTGTTGCCCCTGCCAGTGTGGGCCCTGTTGCTCCTAATGACAACCAGCCTGCATTCCACAATGTGGACAACAACCGCTATACCTACTTACTGTCTACAAATCAAAATCATGACCAGTCTAATGGTACTGCACTTCACAGAGGCGGATCTGTCAATCATAACAACTTTTGCAATGCAGGAAGCACAAATCAGCCCTCCTGCCCATGGAAACTAGCTCAAGGTGCTAAAGTCCTGGTAAGTTTAAATTAGGTCACAGCCTGTGTGATATACTGTATATCCTATAATAAATGTATGTCTGAAAAATAAATGATTTTATCTTTTGTTCCTCTTCTTTCAAGGCTTGTCCTCTCAATGCATGCCCTGTATCAGGGGCAGAGCGCTCAAGTCAGGAGATTTGGGAATCTTTCTCTAACTGTTTCACTCCTGCGGTGAAGGAAGTGGTGGAGTTTGCCAAGGGTATTCCAGGATTCCAAGAACTTAGCCAGCAAGACCAGGTCATGCTGCTCAAATCAGGCACCTTCCAGGTAAGAACAATCTTTTTTTTTTTAAAAATCATTTCTATTATATACATATAATATCAAATGTGTGAATCAACCATTGAGTCCAAAGGTCTTGGAGAATGACCCCCTCTGTTTCTCTTCCCTTTATCTTCTATGTGCAGGTTCTGATGGTGAGGTTTTGCACCTTGTTTAATGCAGAAGAGCGTACAGTGACATTCCTCAATGGCCAAACTTACCCCTTATCCACTCTGCGAGCCTTGGGCATGGGCTCCCTGTTGGATGCCATGTTTGAGTTCAGTGAGAAGTTGGGTTCCTTGGGCCTGGAGCCAGATGAAATGGCTCTCTTCATGGCTGTAGTGCTGGTCTCTGCAGGTGAGTGTGGGGGGAGCATTTATCCCATGACACATAAGAAAAGTGTAATATAAGCTGCAGAGTAGCAATAGTTGTAAAGCTTCAGTATGCAATATTTCTTGGCTTTCAGCAGAAAAGGATTTCAAGTTTAAGAGGTCTGAGAGGAAACCAAACTTATGCAGCTGCATCTGTTTTTGGTTGTTATAAAAATCTAGCCTGTGAGATAAGATGTTGGCCAAACGCTTTTCAGGCAGGGGAAAAAAAATAGGTGACGGATAACTGAAATGACCACTCCCCAGAGAATGACCAACCGTCCACAATCTGCACTGTAGACGTTTTGGCTGTGATCACAGCTCCCCTGACTGTGATATTTTGGCTTCTCTGTTCCATTGCACCATCATGTTGAAACTATCTATCAAAACAGTTTATGTTCACAAAGGACAGGAGAAAGCTGCAGGAAGAGGGTGTTTTCAAAGTGTGATGTTTTTTCCTCTTCTGCTTGCCTACTGAAGCTTTAATAATCACATCATCTCAGTGTCTATCAGTCACTCAAACTGGTCTCTTCTGCATTCCTTAGACCGCTCTGGCATCTCAGACATGTGGGCTGTGGAGCAGCTCCAGGAGGGTTTGATCCGAGCCCTACGGTCACTGATCACTCGTCGCCGTCCAGATGACACAGCTCTGTTTCCAAAACTCCTCCTGCGTCTGCCAGACCTACGCACCCTCAACAATCTACACTCTGGACAAACTGTTGGCCTTTCGCATCGACCCCCTAAACAGGCCACTGGTCCAGAGAGCACCCAGGCTATATAGTTTTACACAAAATATATACCACACACACAAACACATGCAGATGTTATCTTCCAAGGGTAGGACTTCCTAAAGAATTGAGAAAACAGGAGTTGTGTAAGGAGTATTTTTAAAATAAATGGGGGGCAGTGAACATACTATATGTCACTATAGAGACTAATGCAATGTTTTGGTTCAAGTAAACATACACATAAAAACACATAACCTCAACACCTCTTGAGTGATATTTTTTCCAGTAAAATAAAATAAATCATTGTGTAGAGCTGCTATTACTATCCTTTTGGGCTACTCATTTGTGCACCTGCTCATTATATCCAATGTACTTAAGACCAAAAGCCAGTTCACTTCTGTTTATTCCTTAAGTCATAAAGTATCAACAGGCTATCACTAAGCAGCAGCTAAAGGTGGATATCGTAGATCCAAACAGTTAAATATTTAGGGACCATAGTGATGACTGACTGTGTCAGTTTGTGTTTAAGACAAAGGGAACCTGTATATAATTCTTCATAGCAAAACCTGAAATATTAGGTAATTGTGTATCACCGTTTCACAAACATCTACAATAGTACTGAAATGACAGCACTATTTTAACATGTCACTGGAACACAAGACGATGCATTCTATCTCTAAATATTTTTTGACAAATGGTCTGGAGAGCATTTGACACACCTTGGACATAAATATGCCAACTTCATTAGTCAATGACATTCTGTATTATTTCACAACATTGTGTCTGAATCACTATATCTTATCAGTCTGGACTGCTGGACACACTCCATGCATGTTGCATTTTGTAGTTTTGTTTTTGTTGTTGTAAATATTATGTAATCCAAATATTTCTGTAAATCAATGACTGAAATGATGTGATGGATCGGACAGATGAGTTCGGTGTTAAGAGGAATGTATTGACCTTCCTGTACTAGATGGGGGTTTGGCCGTGGCATGAGGGCTTTGCAAGGGAGCACAGACTACAGGGATTCTCCAATGACTTAGACAACACTTCCTGCTACCAGATAACTTAACCAACCAGCATAATCCCTGAAATCACCAGCACTCACTCCACATGCACCCCTCCTCTGCCCCCAATGTTTGTCATACAAACACAAGACATATTTTTGGGTGAGAGATTTTATTTGATTGGTCTTCTCACTGGTTGCTCGTTTGATTATGGCTGATTGAGCACATCTTGTACATTTTGTAAATCTTTCTTCCAAAATAGAAATGATATAATGACATAAAGTTCAAATTATGTATTAATCTGCTTGTGTGTCTTTCTTTTGACTTCTGGATCTTTGAAAAAATGAAAAATGTTACCTACTTCTGCATAAAGTGTGCTAATGGGCTTCACGAACCTTCAAGTAGACCCAAAACACCTAAATTCACAGTGTGCACAGTTTGTATGTTGTAATCTAGTTCACTGCAGCTGCAAATTCAGTCTAAATGTAGGGGGGGGGGGGGGGGGGAAAAAACAGCATTACCACAGGAAGCCCATTGTAACATCCTGAGACCCAGGAAAGTGAAAATGTTAGCTTTTTTACATTAAACAATTATCTTGATTGGAAACTGCATAATGCAACAGTTTTGTTCAGATACATTTTTAATTTAAAAAAAATGTTTTAATGGAATGTCCTTTGTAATGGACAGCATTTTGTAAGTACAACTATCAAACATTTGTCCCTACAGAGGACAAAAATGCATTGTGAAGTCTGAGAAGGTTAAGAAAGTCCCACATCAGCATTTTTTCTCCATTGTTTTTGGAGCTTTTGGACTGAAACATGTTCTTGTAAAATCTGGTAAATCTGTTAAGGGATTTGATAATCATAATGCACAAAGGCTGAATAAGGATGAATAGAAAACGCAAATGGTTTTTCTATCAGCCTATAGGATATTTGGCCTTTGTTTAAAGCTGGAGAGCTCACAAAACAACTCTCAATTTATGCAGAATTAGACTCATAACAGACTGAAATATGTCAATTGAAGGATATTAACAACGTCTAGTCGGGGTATAAAAACAAAGTAAGAGCGCCATCTTGTGGTGAACCAGTAGAAACCGGATCCAGGAAGTGACCGGTCTGTTGTTGTTACCCATTCACGTCTGCTAGCAGAGGCACACTTATCTCCAACTGCTATTTTCCGTGTTTTTGTCCCTACATAGTACGTTGATAACGAATAACAAAAATATGGGAACGCATTCAAATGGCATGGTAAGACTTTATATATGAACTACACGAATAAGTGGCTTTTAGTACGATTGTAGCTTAGCAGCAGGTTAGCGTTAGCTTAACATGGCTGGAGGCTAAACATCACTAGCATGTAACGACAGTGCATTTAAGGATTTCTAACCTATGTGTTTAAGACTAAACTTTCATAAAAGTGACTTTGACAGACTGATAATGAGCAGTTTCACCAAGTAAATAATAGTTTAAACCCAAGAGCTAGCTAGCATTAATGTAGCTATAAAAAAAATATCCTATTATATCTAAATAAATATATAGCGCTAAGGTTGATTTTGAACGTTCTTCTGTTTGTATAAATATGCGACTTAGAACAGAGGAAAGTTGAATTTTGTTGTCGTTACACATTTACAAGTACTCATTCAGTAAATGCAGTTAAAAGTGCAAGTAGTATAATATATAGCAGGGAGCAATAACACTATTATGTATTTAGAAAGTAAAATACATGTGGACTTGTCTGTAAAAAAAAAAAAAAAAAAAAATAGTAATGATGATAATAATAGTAATAATAATAATAATAATAATAATACAAATAATAGAGGCTAATTATGCATCGACCAGCTATAACATTGCGACCACTGACAGGCAGAGTGGTGTTAATTTTGATTGTTTCATCACAATGGGTGGGATATACAAGGCTGCAAGTGAACACGTAGATCTCATTGTTGATGTGTTGAAAACAGAAGAAAAAAAATGGGTAAAAGTAGGGATCGGAGAAATTGTGATGGTCAAATCATCTAGAGCATCAGAGCATCTCCAGATTTTGTTGTTCATTCCTTGTGTAAAATAGTAAGTGCCTACCAAAAGTGGCCTAAAGAACAACTGGATCTCAACCAACTGAGAGAGAGGTGGGGGCCTCCATGGGTCAGATTTATTTGTCCAGAACCTTCCCAGATGATGAATTGTCCTGAGATTGACATGTTCTTCTTCAGTCCATTTTTGGTTGGTGCTAACCACTGCAGACCAGGAACACCCAACAAGACCTGCTGTCAGTCGTCACTGTTAAAATATGGTCCTGGTTAAAGTCAGTCAGTTCCTTACATTGCTCATTTTGCTGCTTCTATCACATCAACTTTTAGGAATAAATGCTGCTGTCTAGTATATCCAACCCAGTGAAAGGTGCCATTGTAATGAAATAATCAATATTTTTCCTGAAAGTGGTTATAATGTTATAGCTGATCGGCGTATGGACTACAAATGGGACTGAGTGATATGTTGTCAATATAAAAGTGAAAGTCGAAGAAATCATGTGGTTGTGGTTTTAACATGGAAAGTACTTCCTAAGCAGTGAAACATGAAACAAGTAGAACATTCAGAACCACTGTAATGATAAAATGCAATATAAGGAATATGCATGAGTCCAATTAAGTAAAACAACATAAAACATTTTGTTAGTTTTTAGACAGTGAAAAGAAAAAAATGCAATATTTGTATTATAAGTGTTATGTAAAATTAGAATGCAATGATTATTAGTTCACTGGATAGTTGTAGCTAGATACATGTCGATATAAGATGAGCAGGTGATGTATTATCAGCTGTTTAAATCTTGGATCTTGCAGGTGCTGAGGAATACAACTAAAAGAGCTGAAAACAGAGACGAGACACAGGTTTGACCTCCACTGGTTTCAGTTTTTCGCACCATGTTGGTGACAGCATATCTTGCCATTGTGTTCCTGCTTGCCCTGTGTGTTGGCCTAGAAGTCACAGCACGGCGCTTCACACCGCCTCAGCCGACACCATCTGCTGTAGCCAACCCAGCCTTCCGTCGCTTCCAGAGTGTCTTCCTCCGGGCGTACCTGTTGGCTCTGTGGGCAGACTGGCTCCAGGGTCCTTACCTCTACAAACTGTACCGCCACTACAGCTTCCTGGAATCTCAGATAGCCATTTTATACGTGTGTGGCCTGGCTGCCAGTGTTCTGTTTGCTCCTTTTTCAGGCTGGCTGCCTCAGGCTTTGGGCCGTAGACTAACATGTCTTCTCTTCTGCCTGTCTTACTCTGCTTGTTGTCTCACCAAGCTGTCCAGAGATTACTTTGTTTTGATTGTAGGCCGTGTCCTTGGGGGTCTGTCTACATCCCTGCTGTCTACCACATTTGAATCCTGGTACGGCACCGTCATGTCGATGTCCATGATTTTCCCAAGGAGTGGAATCCCCAGTACCTCTCACCAAAGTAGCTACCTGGAACCATGGGCTGGCTGTGGGAGCAGGACTGGTGGCTAACTTGCTGGCTGAGTGGCTCAACCTCGGACCTGTGGCTCCCTTCCTCCTGGCTGTTCCCATGTTTGGTGGCCTGTGGGCTGGGTAGTTCTGACAGACTGGGGCAGGGAAGAGGCTGAAGGAGGACTAGAGGGAGACAAACAGACGCTGGTGCTTGGTACTACAAATACAGGTGTGGTGCGTTTGTCTGCAAAAGCACGATTTTCACGTAGCTGCCAAGATGGTCTGCGCTGTTTGCTCACAGACAGGAGAGTAATGCTCTTGGGTGGGGTGCCAGGCTCTGTTCGAGAGTGTCCTCTACATCTTTGTTTTTCTGTGGACTCCTGTTCTGGACCCTCATGGGCTCCTCTAGGAATAGTTTCTCTTGCCTAATGGCTGCCAGCATGGTCGGCTCCTTATTGTACCGCTAGCCACCTCTACACGCTACCGTCTACAGCCTGGACATGTGCTCTGCCTTGCTGTTCCTGATGGCCTTCTTCTCATTCTTCATGCTGACCTTCTCCACTGCACCAGGACAGCCAAGGACCCCAAGAATCATTTCTGGCCTTTCTGCTTCTAGAGCTGGCATGTGGTCTCTACTTCCCCTCGTGAGCTTTCTCCAGGGCAGGATTATCCCAGAGGAGAAGCGGGGTGGTGTTCTGGCCTGGTTCCGGCTGCCTCTTCACCTTCTGGCCTGTCTCGGACTGCTCGCGCTCCATGGGGAGGTGTCCGGTACGGGAGGAGGGGAGGGTGGCGGCGGTACACGGCACATGTTCGGAGGCTGCGCCGTCATGATGTTGGCGGCTTTGATGGCTGTTGTCAGTCTGTTCACTTTGGGTAGAAATGACACAGATCTGAGACTTGAAGGAACAAGAGGTGAAGGGGAGATGTACTAAAGAGACAGCACTAATGTTCACTTTTTGCTTGAGTGGTTACAAGTGGTTTTGTTGTATGTGTGTGTGAGTGTGTGTGTGTGACTGAAAGTTGTTTTACTGGAGTAGTCAGACATAAGCATTCTGCCAAAAAGTTTTGTTAGACTCTTCTTCGCAAGTTAATTACATGTTTTTTCCAATTTATTTTTTCCATGATATATCTTTAGTTTTTGGGAGCTTTTTTTTTTAAACACATTGACATTTCTATCTTCATTTGGGAACTTATGTGCTGGTGATCTGTCAGCCATGTCCACAGCTTCTGTATCATTCCATAAACCATCCTAAATACGACAGAAGTGCTTAAGTATGTGAGTTACCACAGTAATGATGTGTTCATGTATTTTTAGTATAATGACATAAATCTGTCGAAAGAAATGTGCAAGTTTACATGAGGACATAATGAAATATATCCAAGAAAATGTACTACAATGTGACATTTCTTGCCAATTCTTAGATTTACTTTTAATGTCTTTATTTTTATTTTAGTTTTTCAAAAGGTCAATGGAGGGTCCTATTTCATATGGTTGTTTCTGCATCATTTCTATTTTCTGTTTCATCTGAACACTTGTCACGTACATGTTAAATAAAAAAGATATTCTTCAACACAAATTTGTACTATTCTGTTTTGACATATTTGCCCAGTTTGCTTTTTAGTTATTCTAGTAGCAATTGTTTTAGTTTCCATAGCAAACAATGCTCAAGCAAATTGTGACTAGTATTTTTTAATGAATTAATGTAATGCTAAGACAAACCTTCACATTTGAGTCATTTGTCAAATAAACCCACGTGTGATCCAGTTCATTGGTTGCAAAAGAGATTTTTACACTGACACTTATTTTACTGTAAATTATTCTGGATATCTTTCCCCCTGAACCTCACTCTACCTAAATATCACTGCCAGTTTGTATACTTCTAGATTTCTCTAGACTTTCTCATAACTCGTCATGCGGACATCTGTCCTCCCCATTTGTAGACGCAGTGGTACAGTCCTGGCTTTTCTGTGCACTGCCTCACCTGGATGCTGCTAGAACAATCCTTTGTTGGTGAAGGGAGGGGGGGGGTAGTATTGGAACGAATCGTGTACTGTGATGTTTTTGGATTACATCACTGTAGTCGTCAGAGGGTGTTCAGTCTGATCAGGCAAGAAAAGCAGCATCAACCCGGGGTCCTTCCTCACCGCTGGTAGACATTTGCAAGACTTTGCAGAAACTCCGAGAAGAAACACATCCACATCCACGCCACAGTATCGAAGACTCTGAACGCACCAACTGCAGGACGACTATCAGCAACATGACACAGGGCAAGGTATGGGCTTACTTTGTATTCTGATCCTTAAAATAAGCAGAAGTATGTTGTATTTACATTTTTTTATTTTTTTTAATTTATTTTTTTTTTGCATTTTAATCTGTATTACGTCAGTCAACGTGTCGCCATCATTTTCTGTGGTACAAAATAAATAAATAACATTGGTGCATTCTCATCTTAATTCATCATCCAACAGCTTGATATGGTATGACATTATGAAATAAGACACTCATTATCTCCCGTTAGAAATCAGGCCTACTAATGCGTATATGTCTCTGTTTCCCAAGTGCGTGATGCGTCACCGTTTGTTGTCCCAAATTGCGTCACCATGACAACTAAATTTTCGTTTTGTGTTAAATATCCAGGTCATGTGTATGTTTAACGAATAAATATCAAATATACTTAACAAACGACGAGATGTGATGTGATGACTTGGCTGTTGTTGGATGGTGGTTGTAGCTTTAGCTCAATGGGAAGAATGAATGGAGGTTCGTCACGTTTTACATTTACATTTACATTTATGCTTTTGGCAGACGCTTTTTTCCAAAGCGACTTACAGGGGAAAACCAATCAATCACTCAATCAATCAAATTTTGTTTATATAGCGCCAGATCACAACAAAAAGTTATCTCTTGACACTTTATATATAGAGTTGAGTTTTAATCATGACAGTGTTAATACACCAAAGCAGACTAACGTGATTTTAGGGCTGGGATATTTTATTTTTCCAAACTATCACCATTTCATCTAATTTCTATATACTTCAATTGGCAGTCATCTTGAACTGCTTTACTGTGACTTTCATTATGTGGAACCATAGTCATTAAAGCCGAGACTTGAAATTTCAAGCTCATTCTGTTCAATTAAATTTATTACAGAATTATTATAAACAGTTAAGATCAACAATTCATTTACAAGATACATTTTATAATAGGACACCCCAGAAGCAGTACTCGTCTTATAAATGGGGGCCTTAAACATGTGATAAAAGACTCAATTTACATTATAATCTTTCATTAATATACAGGAAGATTTTTATTTTTTTATTTTTTTTTTTCATGTTTTATTGTTGAATTATTCTCACTCATAATAACAAACTGTATCTGTTTATCAGCTCTCACTTGCGAATAAATGTGGAACCATAGTCATTAAAGTTGAGACTAGAAATTTCAAGCTCATTCAATTCAATTGAATTTATTACAGAATTATTATAAACAGTTAAGATCAACAATTCATTTACAAGATACATTTTATAATAGGACACCCCATAAGCAGTACTCATCTTATTAATGGGGGCCCTTAAACATGTGATAAAAGACACAGTTGACATTATAATCTTACATTAATATACAGGAAGATTTTTTTTTTTTTTTTCATGTTTTATTGTTGAATTATTCTCACTCAGAATAACAAACTGACACTGCAAACTATACCTGTTTATCAGCTCTCACTTGCGAATAAGACCAACAATGACCCCACCTGTGGACAAGTTTTGGTGCACCATCTCTCCCAGCTATGAAGAAGCCACTGGCTGGTATGTCTAAAACCACAGTATAACACTATGCTATCACAAAGGTTTGATATTCATACCAAAGAAATACAATGTCACTTATAATCCTTTTTGTGATGTATGTTTGAAGGCAAGAAAGGTATTGTATTTGTACTTTTAAGGTGGCAGTGAAGGGTTGGGGGTATTTGGATTAACTCTTAAATGGGTGATATTTGCTTCTTTAACCCAAAAGACCCAAATCTCTATCCTTAACCAAAACCATCTACTGATCTACAATGTTTAATATCTGTTGATCCACTAATCCTATCAATACGTGTAAATATTGGGGTAAAATGCAGTTTGTCATCTTTACATGGTCATCAGATATGACCCATTTGGACGTTCAGAGGCTCCTTAGTGAGCCTCTGAAACACTCTCCATCTTCTACAACATTAATTCACCAGGTAAAACCCATGGAGTTGGATCAATGACAGTGGATGGAGACACTTGATTTACATTCAATTTACTATATCTTTGCTGCAAAACCACTTTTCTTACTTTTTTTTTCAGTTTTGATATAATAGACTTTGAATTAACTCTGACTTTTCATGAATATCTAAATCAATATAGAAAATTAAATATAGGAAAATACTGATTTACAGTGAAAAATGCAAAATATAGAGGATAATGTTATAATAAATGGTGATAAATCACTTAAGAAAGGTTAAATAGAGAGAAAAAAAATTATCTGGGAACTGCAACCAAAAGTAGCACTGGGTCTTTATGGGTTTAAATGGAATTATGCATTTTAAAACATTTCCTGTGGTCTACATGAACTGTAAATGCTATGCTTGGGTCTGAATTCTTCATTAATTAAACTCCACAGGTCCATCTTCAACTCTATTTTGCGTAATGACACCAGAAAGGTGATTTTGAGTGTTGGTCTTTAAATGTAAATGAGCCACTTCACGCCCCGCCCCCTTCCAGGTTGTTGGCTGTGCTGCTCTCGTCCCGTTCACCCACTTGTATTCGTTTAATACACACCAACTACTGAACATTTTAGGTAATCTGGGTCAAAGTTTTGGACATATTTTCAGTATGGACTACAACCGCTGCTGCTGACAAACAATTATGTCGTACTCGGAGAAATGTTCTTTCAGAAGTCTTGACCTTACATTGTGCTCTAAATGTCCTGAGGTAAGGCTAGTTATAAAACGTAACAAATTAAGCAGAAATTGAAACGAGTTGTAAAAATCCACTGAATTTTGCCAAAATTAATATTAAAGATAGCTTTGCAGCACCTGGACGGGTTCAAATTCAAACTTTTTGAATTGTTACAGTCCAAATACCACAAATAAATGTACCAAGACTAAAAAAAGTGGGTTTAGCAAATATGACCCCTTTAACAACCATACTGACAGAAGTTTGTGTAAACACAAATCATGTTCACATAAAAATTATCCTGTAAATATTTTCTCCAGGCACCAGTGCCGCTTCTTGCTACAATGTGCAGGGATGTTCACAGAAGTGTAACTGGTTACCGGAACATCAGGACGGGTCTTCATCCGTAGGTAGAACATATGTATTACTATACTGTTTGTAACCCTGATGCATGATTATGAGAACCTTAGTCAAGATGTTTTTTCCTCAGTGTTTTTATTCCTCTTTAGGCAATGAAAAAAACAATGAGATTGAAATTTTTTTAATGAACCTATTTTTATGGAGTTACAAAACATGTCACACTCAGCAGGACACTATGTGTTTAATTTCTGAAGCAAAGATGCATGTATTGAAAATGCAATATCAGAAAGTCATATACTGTGTGAAAACGATGAAATAAAAACATTTTTAATGCAGTTAATCTGATGTTTTTTCACATTTTAACATACTACTCTTATACTAGTATACTCACTTCATGGAAATAATATGCAAAAAAAACTTTTTGTTTAAGAAAATTGTTAATTACAGTCTACTAACAACTAGCAATTCATTACAAATCAAACATGTTCGTGCAGATCAGGTTTATCTAGAACAGCAAAGTTACAGTAATAGTATGAATTGCAGTGTATGAGATGATGCATAAGTGTCTATTGTGTTGACTGATATGGAACTAAAACAACCAAACCCATGAATATACAAGAGAACAGCTGGGGAACAGCTGTCCACTGGAGTGACCACTATGCCTGAAAGGGTTAATTTAATAGCTAAAAGTCCATTTCAATTACGTGACTTCTCATTCTTTTAGGTGTACGCCATCCTGATGATCCAGCTTTGGTCACTCTTGCTATTGTTGCTCTTTTCACATTCTGGTGAGTGCTGCTTTTAGGACTACACTTTTATTACGTTTAACAAGATTAAAGAAGTAATCCTGATGAACACCACTGGGTAGTGTATTTATTGGATATGTTGCTTTTTTAGTGATCCGGTGAAGGACTACATTCAAACCAATCCAGGGTGGTACTGGGCCTCTTAGTAAGTATCAAGCCTAATCAGTCTCAAGTCAGTTACACACAACTACGTGTACATTTTGAGTTCACTTCACTTTTGTCTAATATCACGTCTGTTGTGTTACAGCGCTGTGTTCTTTGTAACATACTTGACTCTATCTTGCTGCTCAGCACCCAGGTAAGTTCAACAAATTACAAAGTCAAATAAACCACATCAAGATAAAAGATATTTCTTAAAATATCAAATTCCAACTTTCTTCCCTCTCACAGGAGACAGTTTCCATGGAATCTGATCCTGTTGGCCATCTTTGTAAGCAACATTATTATGTATCATGCCTTATTAGACTCATATTTTTTCATCAACCAAACCAGTAGACAAGAGTTCAAGTTACAAACCATATATCATATATGCTCTGTTGTTACTGATGCATGTTATCACCCAAATTATTTCAATTTGGTTCAAGGCCTTATTCATGATTTATCATAGAAGTAATTCTAGTTTGAACAAATTCTTGCTATTAACATGAACTTTATATCTGTTTTCTTCCAGACCCTCTCCTCTCCTACATGACAGGGATGTTGTCCAGGTACATTTTGGTGTCATTAATCATTTTAGGACTTCACATGTTAGCCCTGACATTCCAAGTAGACAGGTCTGATACACAATAAGTCTCCTTCACATTTGTTGATTAACCTATAACGACCTAAACAGCCACCGGCAACCAAAACCATCTACTAATCTAAATTGTTTAATATCTGTTGATCCACTAATTCTATCAATACATATAAATAGTTGGTGTAAATGCAGTTTGTCATCTTTTCATGGTCAATCAGATATGACCCATTTGGACGTTCAGAGGCTCCATAGTGAACGTGGAAACACGTCATCTAAATCATTGATTCCCAGTAAAACTCATGGAGTTCGATTAATGACAGTGGATGGACACTTGGTTTATGTTCAGTTAATGATATATTTTACTGAAAAAGTAACTTTATCTTGGTTTTTCTCTGTTTTTGATATAATAAACCTCAGGTTTAATCTGAGCTTTTATGAAGATTTACTTGATCAGCAATTAAATAATGGAAAAATACCTGATTTTGACTGAAAAAATGCCAAACACAGAAGATAATATTATAAGAAATGGTGATAAATCACTTAAAAAGGTTAATAGAGAGAAGAATTCTTTTGGGAAACTGATGCAAAAGTAGCACTGGGTCTTATGGGTTAATGCAATATAATGTTGCAACAAAACCAGGAAGATGCATTTTGACAATAACTAAACTGAATAAACACGATAAATATTAATATAAAGTAACTAAAATTTTTTCTTCTAAATCTACCAGTATGGTCTCATATGTAACTTCATTTTACTGTGCAGTTTGTTCTGAATGATGTGAAGTATCTTCAGCCCATTTTCTCCATGTTTTTAAAGCTTCTATAACACCAAGTCAGTGGTGATGTGTCTCGGCATCACAGCAGCAGTCTGTCTCCTCGTCACAGTCTTCAGCTTCCAAACTAAGGTGAGAAAATACATCCTTTTGGCTCTGTGTCCTTTATATAGTTCAGCTATATAACTATTCATACAGTTCACTTACCAACCTTGTAATTTCATGTGTTTTTCCATCCAGATTGACGTGACATCCTACCAAGGCGTGGCTCTTCGTCTTCTGCATGGTCATGTTCATCTCTGGATTAGTGCTGGCAATCGTCCTTCCCTTCCAATATGTGAGTCCAAAGCAGGTTCTGTGGTCACTCCTGTTTGTCTCTGTTTCAATTAAAAAATATTGGTGGAAGTAACAAACACTCAAATTTTGCAACAGATCCATCCATAAAAGAAGGCTGGAGGTCAGACAGTAACAGTTACATCAAAAAACAAGTGGTGCCAGGCACAACAAACCCAGACCCTTGCATGTTTTGCAGCTTATTTTGGCATAGATCCAGCTGACGTCATGTGGTGATGCCAGCATATCAATTGCCTCTATATATGTTCCAAGTTTGAAGTTAATTGAAACAAAATTGATGTTTTTGTAGACATTTGAAATTTCACCCATTATAAGTAAATGGGAGACGATTTTTTTTTTTTTTTTAATTCATAAAAAATGTGAACTTTGACCTACTTTTCCCAAAATGTAATGACATGTATTCTGGGTCACTGGCAATCTATAAACCCAATTTGTTATGAATTCAACCAATGGTTTTGCTGCTAAAGTGTTAATATACAAAGAAACAAACAAACAAATAAACAAACCGAACCAAAAACAATAGGGCCTACCCCTTGCCTCTGACTCCCCCTCGGGAGGCGGGGTAAAATACATAACGGAACCAGCTGCACCAACTGATCCGAAATATATGTCTGAATTTTATTTGTTTTTGGTAGTTAAATAAATAAAACAAAAGAAGTGTGGATTGTTGTCCCAAGTCTGCACTCTCTGGGTGCCTTTCTAGTTGGATCTATCAAAAATTGTAAGGTTAAAGCAGAGAATTTTCCGACTCTTCTGCTATAAACTCTATTATATGTATTAGAATGTGATATAATTAAATAATGACTAATGAACAATGCAGACTCAAGCTGTATAAAGACAGCCATACTTGTTTCTTATCATGACTGATCCCTCTTTGCATTCTGATTGTCTGATACATATGGTGATGATGAAATGAAGTTATATCTTTTCCAATTAGGTACCTTGGTTGGATGCCACCTATTGCACCTTGGGAGCCATACTTTTTACCATGGTAAGTTCCAGATTTTGTTAGACAATTCATGTTGGGATTAAAGATAAAGGAAAAAAAGAGAAACAAAAACTTACTGGCAATTCTTAATTTCTCTTGTAGTTTTTGGTGTTTGACACCCAGCTGCTCATGGGAACAAGCGTTACACCATGAGTCCAGAGGAGTATGTCTTCGCCACTCTCAACATCTACCTGGACGTTATCTACATCTTCTCATTCTTCCTCAGATTTTTTGGTACAAAAGAGATGAAGTACCACATGATGTTTCTGTTTAACAAATAAAGAAGCACCTGTATGCACACTGAATTCAGGTGAACACAAGTCTTTAACATTTTGGTGATTGTAGTGACTTTGATTTCAATAGCAAATCTTTTTTTTTGCCTGATAATGTCTGATCTCTTCTACAGATATACATGTACATAGATGTATGTCAGAACTTGAATCAAAGATGTCTCATAATCTTGCTCCTTACTCTAGCATGTACGGACCTGTAACAAATGAGGTTATATGAGCTTTATGAGCCAGAAACATTCAGTATTTGTGATTGTTGACCATTTAACATAACACACACTGTGTACATCTGAAACTGTAAGGATACTTATATCCATGCCTGCATAGGTATCACAAACCCCGTCCCAGCAATTAGATGTCAGTGCTCCTTAAGATGTGCAGCTATCTGCCTGATTCTATCAAAGCCCTAACAAGGCAATCACTTTCATCACATCCAAGGATGTTGCTGTGGGTGTTGATTCAGTGACTGAAAGCACAAATGAAATATTAGCTGTAGAAACTTTCTTAGATTTCCACTGTCAACATCATATCCACAATTAATACTGCTCTATGCATTGGAAAGCAAAACAAACAAATGTAGATCAGCAATACAGCAACATGTATTTGGCTTTCAGGACACAAAAAAGATTATTTTCAGAGTGGATATGTTTGCATTTGTAAGTGTTTGTATTCACATTCATTAACATACTTAGGTTTCTGATCCATTTAGCTATAAAGCAACTTTTCATTGCGCTCAATGTTTTGTGTTCTGGGTATTATACCATTTCACCAAACGTGGTGTCTGTTTGGAAGATATCTGAAATGTTGTGTGTGATACGGTAATGCAATGTATGATTTAAACCATTTTAGTTTACTTAAGTGGTGATTATGGTATTTAATAATAACTGTACAGTGCCATACTTGCATGGATTTCCTGTGACTTTTGATAAAGCGTGCTGGGAGGGATTTGAAAGCTATACAATGTTTCATGACATTTAAAGTTTATTTTTCTATGACAGAGTGATACATTTAACAAAGAGTGTAATATAAAGTGGTTACATCTTATGAAGTGGCCTTGTTTACTTTATTATATTAATTTGCCCTATATTTATGCACTTTATGGTTTTAAAAGCACCCTGCATAATACGATATTGGTGTTACTGTAACCTACTTATTTAATAAAGGATGAATTTGTATGAGTGCACTGAAGTTTACGCTGTTTTTAATATTCTGAAAACCCACTACATTGTAAACTTTGCTTTAGGAAAAGTGAAGGCTTCATACACATTCACCTATTTAATCACTAGAGCTAGAGTTTGCTACAAGCCAGTACATTTTGATGGACACAATATAGCCAGAAAAAGTTCAAACTCCTACTTAGTTATTTTTCCCTTTGTCTGATATTTGATCTTATCTGAGCAGAATAACATCTGCATGGTCAAACACTATTTTCAGTCAAGTCCTTAAAGGGCATTTTTTTTCTTGTCTAAACATTAAAGACTTGTACAAGCAGTTTTTGTGACATAAATATTTTGGACCCGATCTTGATTTAGTATCCTGTGTTAACAATACAAATTAACATTTTTATAATGCAGATATTGTGCACACTAACATATGTTGGTTCTTAATGCAACATTTTTTTATGAGGCGTAAGAACTCTTCCGGGAGGAGAATCTTTGTTTATAGTTCTAACAACATGCGAATCTAAAAACTGCCCAGAAGTCAGTGCCGGCGGCTGGACGTCATGAGCCTCGATCAGAATCCGACCAATAAATGTACAGAACATTTACATTTACAAATATCTCCTTATCCAATCACAATGCACGATAGTAAGACCTCGAGTTCAGCCATGTTGTGGTTTTGAATGAGGAAGAAGCGGGCAGATATTATTCTTCACCGAGGTTTTATGCGATTTTAAAGTCACGTTAAGGACCTAAAATCAGTTAGAGTGTGACTTGGCGGTTTTTTCCTGAACGGTTTTGTTGCGACTTAATGCATTCCTAATTGGGATTTAAACATACTTTCATAAATTAGCTGTGGGCTAACGGCGTTCGCTAGCAAGGTAACTAGTTAGCACGGCGTGCTAGCTAGACCACTAGCTAATTCTTAGCTATCTAGCTAACTGTTAGCTCATTGCGTGGTAAATAACATGTTATTTATGGAGACTGTTAGCCTTTGAAACAGCTCCAGCGACCTTCCCCTCAGGTCGAATGACGCAAATTAAGCGTAATTTTGTTTTGCTCTATTGGCAGGCAAACTGAAAGCAGTTACAGCATTAATCTTTAAACTAGCGGCGTTAATTCTAAAACTTTTGAGTCATGTTGAATAAAATCTACGAATGGATAGAAACAAGCTTTGCCAGTTTTCGCAATGGTGTGCCAGCAGCGGAGCCCTCGGATGCACCCCAGCTACCGGGAGATGGTCAAAGGAGAAGGAAAAGACCAATAGAATGGTATGAGCTTTAATACTATTATCCCACTGAGTTGTTAACATCCAGTGCGTTTAGAAAGACACGGAGCTTACTGATCAATATCAAAATCGACTTTTACTTGCATTTCCTTCAACCAGGCAGTTAAATCACCGTTTCTGTTGCATTGTCGTTCACTAATTGCTTTGTCCGCTGATGTGATTGTTGGTTATTTTTTTCAGTTTGTTTTAATTCGTGGTGTTCGATAATGACTGTAGACCTCTTGTCCGCTTTTTCTTAAAGCTTGGAAGACGGACATAACCTGGACCAAGACGGCCAGCTGATAAAGAAATCTCGAATGGGTAATTGTAGAATCACCCTTTACTTAATATTTTGCCAGTGAATGTGCGCATATAATTAAATACTGAATTGACAACTAACAGCCTTGTCTGTATCATAATTGTTACTAATTTTGCAGGAGATCTGATCGACACTGTTAAAACTGCAGCTGAAGGAGTAAGACTCATGGGTCTAGCGTGGCTACATGGATGAGGGAACAATGTGAGTCCTACTTTGAAAAATATATTGCCTGCCTCCCCTGGTCCTCCACCTAGATGAATCCCAGCCTTCAACATCAGCTGCAGTCTGGGCAGGGAGACCGGTTTGTAGTGAATTTATTGTACTTGAGTAATTTTGTCAAAGATGTTACCCTTAAAAAATGGCAATAAATGTATGTGTGGTTAAAGGTTATGGAACGGAATTCTCGGACAGACTTTTGCTGCTCCCTCAACAACTTTGGAGTGGAAAACATCCAAATCGGGTAACAGAAGCATTTAGAAGCTCTGCTTTGTATCAAGGGAATGTTTGCTTAATGTGAAGGCTGTAACTGTTTCTGTAGTGCTTTTATGTCTTCATCCATAGAATCTCACCGAAATGAAAAAATCCTTTATGGGATCCAAAGTTTGGTAGGCGACAAGTGTGCATGAGCCCTACACACCGGTGAAGTGCCAAAAACCAAATGGGCACTCCCTGAACTTACCACTATCCAGTACTCCAAAACCTACAACCCTACTCCACGGCTTGGCAGACCCTAAACCTCCGACCCAAACGGAACATTAAGGTACTCTTGAAAAAGGAAACCTGAGTTTATATATTGGGCTTAAGTTGTTTTAATTAATGAATATATTTGTCCGAAACTGATGTTTGAAAATGTTTCTGTCTTTGCAGCTCAGTTAGTGGAGTGACCACAAGTAGCTCCTGCACCAGCATGTATGAGAAGACTTTTCCCATCAAAGTGGTGCAGAGCCCAACACACAGCAGCTTATCTGCACGCTTACACAGACCCCGGTCTCTCTGCACAGCACAGGAGGTCAGATATTAGAATAAGACACATTGTGATTTGTTGTGGTGCTTCTCTGATGGCTTAATGCTCCTTGCTTGTGTTTGCACAGTCTGTTCGTGAAGAGGAGAAGGAGATCTACAGGCAGCTTCTGACCATGGTCTCAGGTGGTCAGTCAACTTTCCCTCACAATGGCAGCTCCACACGGGCATTGTGAGATCACACAGAGAGTTGTATGTATCCATGTATAATTTTGTTGACTTTACAGTAACGCGTTACAGCTAGTAATTGAATAAAATGTGTCTGTAAAATGTGTATGTATTTTAAATTTGGGGATTGCTAACAATATTTGCTGCCACACTGATGAGGCTTCCTGTTGCAATCTGTGTTGCATGGATTTGTAGTGCCTGGTCTATCTTTTTTTTTTTTTTTTAATTACCTGAATCTTTCTCATCAGCACCAGTTTTCTGACCACAAGCCGCAGAATTGCTACAGTTTCATCCCCTGTTGGGTCAGTCGGTGGAACTTCAGAGGGACCCAGCAGTCCTCCAAGCCCCAGAGGAGTGTCAAGCCAGAGCTCCAGTAACCTCCCTAGTCCAGTGGGGGCATCCAGCAAGACAGGAAACCAGACATGGTCTCTGGACATGGACCTCAGCTCTAGCAAAGGGGCAGCCCTCCCATCAGCTCTCTCCCCAGCTGCTCTACAGGATACCTCTTCTCAGGACACACAGTCGTCAGGTAGGATTATCACTCATTTGTGTTTACACTTGCAGGGAATCTAAGAATTGTCTGATAGTGTATTTAATTTATTACATGTTGTCAATTGTTCTTGGTTTTTGACTTCCTTGCCTCCTTGTGCAGCTCATGATGGCGACTCTGTAATTATTGTTAATGAACAAAAGGGTAAAAAACAAGACAACTCAAGGTAAGTGGTATTTTATTTATTTTATTTTATGATCCTTGCATTGCTTTTACTTTGTTTATATCCAGCTCCATTAAATTACTCATAATTGTAATGCAGAGTGTCTTGTGGGTGAACGTGATGTATGCAGTTCTAGAGATTGTTTAGCTACATCAACAATAATCAGCAAGATGAACAGTCAACCCAAGTGTAACTTTTGCTGTCAAACACTAACATATTTCTGCCTCCTCAGAGTGCCATGCTTCCAAGCTGAGTTATGGATCAAAGAATTGTAAGTCTGCAACAACTAGGGATGTAACGATATGAAAATTTCATATCACGGTTATTGTGACCAAAACTATCATTATCGCGCTATTGTTGAAATGTGCTCAAACTGTTCAAAACTACTTATACACACACTGAAATAATGTAACAAAGTTGTATTTTAAAAAAACAAATAAATAACACACAATGTACTTTCTGTTGCAGAAACATTAAATATTAACATGTAAACATCATACAAATGAGCATTAAAGATAGCACCTTATGGCCATAAGAGATAACTGCACTAGGGGTGGGAATTAATAGGATTTTATCAATATCAATGCCATTGTCCATTCTGCTTTCAATTCTCCTATCGATTCCTGAGTGGTTTTTTGAGTGGGAAAAAAAAGTAGTAGGACAGGTCATAGAGGAACTTGTTTGACCATTTTCCAGATCAAATCCTTCACAGTGTCACGTATATACACCATTATACACACAAACAGAAAGTGAAACAATCACATTTCCTGAACTGTTTAATGAACAAATGTAAATATTCTGAAAGAATGAGGATTTTAAAACATGTTAGGGTGATCTGATCCAGACTGGTCAGTGGTTCACTCCAACCTCAATAGTGGCATATGGTCCAGTTCCTCTGGAGGTCAGTCTCTGGATTTACTGTTGAATGTCCTTCAGTTCATAAAGCCTCCTGTCCTTTGGTTTTTACACACACCATGTGTCTTGTACAGTTGAAGTTCACTCATTTGGGCTCATTTGAACTGGCATGAGTTTGTTCTCAGTATCTATCTTGAGACAGTTCCTCTGCTGGGTGAGGATCTGAAGTAGTGGGGCCGGGGAGGGGGTTAACAGTAGCGGGGACCCGGTCCATGTGTGCGCGCTCGAACGAACCGGGTCCGTGCCCTTGCTTGCTCCGACGGACCAGGTCCGCGCTCGTACGGACTGGGTCCGTGCGCCCATGCAGACCGAGACCGTCCGCTCGCTCGGACGGACCCGGGTCCTTGCGAGAGCCCATTTTCCCCAAACTCTGGAGCTCTGTCCATGCAGGTGCCCTCAGCCATGTTTTCAGAGGCCAAACATTACAAACTGCACATGCACGCCTGGAGTGCCGCTGCTTCTCCAGGAAACAGTATCACTGTGATTTTCAAAGTGTGGTAATCAAACACGGTTGTCATAATTAGAATTTAAACGGTAATACTAACCCTCGGAAATTTTACCGCAATTTATCATTATACCGGTAATCGTTACATCCCTAGCAACAACACATTTAGTTATACATTTAATCCAGTATTCACTGAGATTTTGTAATAAGAACTGCAATAACATAAATAACAAATTTTCGTTACTATAGAACCAGCATGTATGATTCAAGAGCAAGAGAAAGACGGAGACAGATTGAAGAGCAAGAAGCCTTAGCTGCACAGCTACTGCAACAAGTAAGCCATTTTGTCAGTCTGTGTAATAACATGTCATAACTTTGGCTATTGTACCAACCTGTTTCCTTTGGTTATTTTCAGCGTCTGTCTGATGAGGGTCAGCGCAGCCCAGATGTAGAGGTCCATGTTCGAGTTCCTCTGGAGAAGGAGGTTCCTTTGACTTTAGTCATAGAAGAGCCAAAACCATTGGAAGAGAAACCAGAATTCCCTGAACTCACAGATGTATGTTTATCCTGTTTATGTGTCTAATGTTGTGCTTTAGTGTTGAAGGATTATCAGTTTGTCATTAGAGCTAACTGAGTGCTCTAAGCTCGTTAATAGGAAATATTTTCTTAACACTTTCAGTGCCATGGGCCGATTAAATCGGCTTTACGAAAACAACCTGTAAAGTGCCACGGGCCGATCAGATCGGCTTTGGAGAACACGCCATATTTGTGTACAAACAAACCATCCACCCCCATTTCTTTCTCACATTTCGATGACGTTCTTTCTGTGTCCCCCTTTTGAGACCAAGCAGACGGGAATTTGAGGTCACGCGACCGAATAATTTTTTTTTTTTATCTTTTTAATGTTTCTTATTCTCCGGTGTTTCATCAGAGGGAGCCCTCCATGCCGGGGGGCGGCTGTGGACTCCGGGGGCTGTGGCGCCTTCTCTCACTGAGGTCTGCTCCTTTCTGGTGGGTGGGGGTCCCAGTTGGCCCTCTCCCACTAGTTGGGATGCGGGGCTGTGTTGCTGGTGCCTGGTCGCCGGGGTCGGCGGCTGCCTTCTGGTGCGGATGGCTCCCTGAGACAGCGCCTCCTAAATTGATGTTTTACTTGTACATTTTTGTTCTGGTCTACCCGTGCTTAGTCAGTCTTCTTAAGTATGTGTGAGCTTGTGGGTTTGCATGTATATGTGTGTGTGTGCAGGTGAGTGGGTGGGTGTGGATGGGGGGGCGGTACTGATTTTTGAACTGATATGTAAAGCACTTTGTGCTACAGTTTTTAATGTATGAAAAGTGCTATATAAATAAAGATTATTATTATTATTATTATAAATTATGCAAATTACGATCAATAATGAATCGGCTGCGTCCGGTGCGTTTTGGATCTAATCAGCAATCGGTCGGATGTTACAGAGCGGTTTCCTGCAGGATTCTTCAAATATTATAAAAACGACGCGAAATACTGAAAAACGGCCAAATTCTGTGGCACTTTTAAGGCTTATTATCCCCTTAACTGTCTGGCACTTAAAGAGTTAATCGTTCAAAATGATAATTTCTCCAGATAGACTTTATAGTTAGTGTATGTTCTGCGGGTGTTCAAAGATTTTTGAAGCTTTGATTCTTGGATTTCATATTCATGTTGTGTTTTTCTTCTATTTTTAAAGGAAATGGAAGCAGAGGTGAATAAGGTGCTGAGAGGTGGTAGTCCTCATGAAATATTAAGTGAAGGTTTTGGTCTTAGCCTAACGCGTAAGGACCTGCAGACCCTCAGCAACCTCAACTGGCTTAATGATGAGGTTAGTACTCAGAGTGCTGGGCTATAAAACAGGCACAAGTCTTTATGGTAATGATTTTAAAGCGCACTGTCATGATTGTCTTGTCCATGCAAATATACTCTTCTAATGTTTGATTGCATTCAATTGTAATAAATATTCAGGTCGCTGAAACACTGTCATTCTCTCAGGTGATAAACTTTTACATGAACCTCCTGGTTGAACGCAGCAAAGACCCCAGCCTGCCATCAGTCAATACATTCAACACCTTTTTCTACCCCAAGCTGCGCAGCAGTGGCTATTCTGCTGTCCGCCGCTGGACCAAAAAGACAGACATCTTTTCTAAAGACATCCTTCTGATACCTGTCCACTTGGGGGTGCACTGGTGCCTCTCTGTAAGTCCTCATGGCCAAAAAGCATCAAACAGGAATGAACACTCAAGAGATTATTCTTATATTGCATTTCTGTAATGTGTGATTATCTGTCTTTCAGGTGGTGGATTTCAGAAAAAAAGAAATTATGTATTTTGATTCTATGGGAGGAAACAACAATGACGCCTGCAGAATACTGTTGTAAGTTGAAGTGTCAAAAATGTTTATTCAACTGGGATATTTATTTTTAAGCAATACTAGTAAAATCAATTTTATTAATTGAACTTTATCTGTCATTTAATTGTATTTTCCTTTAGTGAATACCTGCAGCAGGAAAGTATGGACAAGAAGGGAAAAGAAATGGATACCTCAGGCTGGAACCTGCATAGCAAAAAACGCCATGTAAGTCATGCACACATGAAGACCAGGGCCATCAAATGGTTTATGTTCTACTGTGCATCACACTGTGAACATCATATCCTACTGTACTGCAGTGGAAATAAAAATGTCTGCACCCCCTGTAGAAAATGGCCAATCCAATTAGGTGAGTTATTTTAGCTTTTCCCTACTAAAATGTTCTTCAGCAGTCAAAATGTGTGTGAATCTCTGACACAGCCCTTGTCAGGTCACTCCACAGATCCACAGATTTACAAGTGGATTCAAGTCTAGGCTTTGGTCAATTCAGAGCATTGATTGTCTCTCGTTGAAGCCATTACGTTATTGAATTTGTCCATCCAATGTATATGATGTAGGAGAATGTAATCGTCAGCACATCTGTCATTTGTTTCCAGTGCAGAGCTGGAAAACCGTTAAGTATTTTTCCTCTAAATTTGTTACACATTACTTACTATTTAACAGTTAATCACCTGTGGGTTGTAGTTGAAGTTTGCTATCATTATTTTTCCAGCTGTCATAGTGTTTTCTTTATATGTTGTCAGAGACATTTCTGAAACTGTTTGACTCTTCCACTGTCAGTGGCCTAAGTCAATGAAACCAGGCTAACATGAGACAGAATGCCTTTATCGTATGGCTCTTGTTGATGCGTGTGTGGTGTTGTAATGCTGAAAGGTAAAATTCTCCCTCAGCTTCTTAGCGAACAACTGACAGTTTTGCAGAAGCTTTTCAGGATTCTCTCACCTTAATTAAAGCCCTGTTTTTGGCTGAAGAAAACCAGCCCCCAAGCATGCTGCTGTTTTCACCATGCTTGTGATGTGCTATCACTAGATGCACCTGCTTTAGTCTAATTATAGCCAAAATGTTTAGCCGTGGTCTTTCACAATAATATAATTTCCTCGTACTATTTTATCTGATGGGTGTGTATAATACACACCTTTACAAACTTATGTTTTTAAAGGTTTCTCGTCTTCTTGCATAAGTACTTTGTGTCATGTCTTACCTCACCAAAGGCTATCATTTTAACATCAGTGTGTAGACATTTTATATTCACTGTAGATGCTACTTTAAGTGGCCAGGACTGGGTGTCCATCATCAGCAGGTTTCAAGTTGTAAATCTTTTAGATGGTTCTTACATCTTTAAAGAATGTCCTGACTCAGGTGCAACACAGAACTGATACCAGTGCTGCTTTGGATAGTCTTTCATT
This sequence comes from Sphaeramia orbicularis, assembly GCF_902148855.1. Lineage (NCBI taxonomy): Eukaryota > Metazoa > Chordata > Actinopteri > Kurtiformes > Apogonidae > Sphaeramia > Sphaeramia orbicularis. Next base: position 35,297,839 of record NC_043963.1, read on the forward strand.
TATTTTTTTCTATAAAATTTGTATGTTTTTGATTAGTTTCCATTTGTACATACACATTTGCTCCTTGAGGTCTGGTTAACCAATTCTTTGTTTAATACAAGTGATCACTTAAATCATTCAGTGATTAATTTCTAAGATCAATCTAACAATAAGTAGTACTCATAATATTAATTGTAATCATTGCAAAATAAATGAAATAATGTAATGCTAATTAATATAATTGTGATACTAGTAATAATTGTAAAACTAATAATAGTAAAGGTTAATAAAATATCCCTTTTTTCATTGATAAAATAACAGATGAAATGGTCATGATACTGCTTTAAATGATAAATGTAACTTTAAATGTTCTATAACATTTATATTCCTCTTCTGCATTCAGGAAATCCCACAGCAGATGAACGGTAGCGACTGTGGAATGTTCACATGCAAATATGCAGATTACATTACCAAAGACAAGCCAATCACATTTACACAGGTAAGCACAGTGCTTTGAGTACTCAGTCTGTTTAATGATCTTCATTTTAACCCCTAAAATATCTAACCAGACTTTTCTTTACAGAAACACATGCCCTACTTCAGGAGAAGAATGGTCTGGGAAATTGTGAACCACAAACTGTTATGATATTTGTATATTTACAAATACGAGTCATGACAGTAGAACTGTGTTCAGCAGCAGCCTCTGTAGACTTGTTCAAGAAAGACTTAAACACACCAGCTCATTGGATCAGGAACCAGCTCTGACCCTCAGTGTCCTCCGTGGACCATCTCAGCTGATCTCGGTGCTGGAGCATCGAGCACTGCCTCTGTTCTGTACTCCAGTTTGTCTTTGTTTTTGGTGCACCCATAAAGAGTGGTTATAGCAGCTGAAACACTGTGTGTTTTTATTGCCCAGCCGTAACTGCTTCTGAAATCCCACCTGTCCTGTTGTACAAACCATTCTCTGAGCTGCCGTGTTCAGTTTGATGAGGACATAAAGTTTACATGTTTAGTCTTATGCAGAGAACATTGTACAATAAAGATCTAAATGCCCACACAACGTACTGTATGTCGTACAGTTTGAAAATTTGTTTCCTTGCTGTTCGGGCATGAAATGTAGTCTGATTACTTCTCTGCAATCTGACCATTACACAGAACAGGATTATTTTTGTATTTCTTATTTTGATTAAAATGCACAAAAGTCTTCACATGGGACATTGCTCAGAGTTTGATTTGTAAAGAAATGGAATAATTTCTCACTTTGCCATTGACCAATAAGAAACTGGTCTTAAAATCTGTAAAGTTCTACTATTTCCTTTGTACTCCATGATTCTTGATAAAGATTGTAAATTACGTTTCAAAGTCTATTTTATGTAATTGAGTCTTTTGGTTCAGCAGCAACTTTTGAGCGTATTCATATTTTGAATTTTGTACATATTTAAAACATATACAACCTCGTGAACAGTGTAATATACTTTTTTTTATGTATTTCCTATTTTTTATCTAGATCCAAGTCTGTTTTAGAATAAATTCTTATGTGTTGTGACTGTTCTTTGTGTATTACCTCAAAATCAGTCAGGTTTGAGATATATAAATACATATAAACTGCCACATTTGATAAACATGAGACAACCTGGACTTGTGTGTTGCCTTATTTGTGGAGTATTATCCAAGTGCCCCCCACCCAAAAAGCACATTCCACCACAGTAAAGTTTTTTTTGTCTTTTTTTTTTTTTTTTTAATAAAAAAAAAAAATGGCAAGTTCAATTCAAACCAAGTTAAACGTCTAATAACTGTAGGGTTTTTTTTCTATGGAGACAAAAAAACAAACTGCAACATGGCACAGACAGACCAACATCTACTGAGGAGTGGAGAGGTTTTTAGAAGCTCAACCAGAAGACTGTCAACATTGTTCAAAGTGACTGTGAATGTAACTTAATTCATAAAATGACCTTCAGCTGAAAGATTTCTAAATACTTAGCAGCAATATTTCATTAGACTCAATAAGCATCACTCAGTGACTCACTGCAGGACTTTTTCTTCAGTATTTTGGTTCAGAAACAATGGAATGACAGTGGAACACAAATGTCGTACATATATCTTTGCTTCATAGATCAATTTTCAGAGTTTGATCATTAACAAAAATATGTTAAACATGAACAGAGCATGAGAAAACACAATTCCAGTCAGAGATCCAGCCTACCGGTTCCAAGTAGCACTTAGCTTCTTCCAGTGAAATCTAAGGCAATCTGTGAAGGTTTATTTTCACCTGGAAATGAAAGAGTTCAGGAAACCCATCTTCAACAAGTTCAACGAGACCAGACATTAAACAGCAAATTTACACAGAACATAGAAGCTGCAGGTGGATGGAACTAGAAGGACAGATAACATGAAACACAAACCCATGACAGAAGTCGGAGAGACATATGGGCAACACCTGCCTTTAACACATCAAGCAATACGACCATATTCTTTAAATCTTTAGCATTCCTACATTTGCTGACAGTCATATTAACACCTACATTTGGTTTGAAAAATGTCCCTTTTAATGCAGCCATTTTACTAACAATTAAAGGTAGGGTAGGAGATCCTGGGAAAACAGTTTGAGCAAGCTACATCTGGAAAATACACAATTCAAAAGTCCAAACCCCTTTCTTCAGACTACTCCCCCCCCCCCCCCCCCAAAAGCCACACCTCCAGAGTACCAGTTTGTATTCGCAGAGGGGGGGGGGGGACAAATGGCAGTTGAGTTTGATAGAATTATCATCATTCAATCATTTTGATGGGCCGGTTAAAATGATTGGATGCTGTTTTTTCAGTCCTGTCCGTTCCACAGTTGAGTATAATCTTTTTATTTTTGTCTTAGAGCATTTAATTAATTGGTTGCAATTGGGGTGTGAAGGGGATTTTAAGCAATATAGTAAAAAATACTCCAGGAAAACATCTCCTACCCTACCTTTAATGAACTAAAGATAAATGTGTCAGTTAAAAGAACAAAAAAAACCCCAAACACATGTAATGATAAGTAAAAGCCATGCGAGTCAGAATGTCACTTAGTGAGGTGATCCATTGTTGAGGTGTCTCTTGGACATCTGTAGTATTGCATTATTAAGGATAATAAATTAATTGCATAGATCATCAGACCTTGGGCGTGTTTTTTTCCGAACATTGGACGGAACAGTTCAAGGATATGGACACAGTACCAGCTGTGAACAGCCATGAGACCTACTGTAGTTGGTTATTGCCTGTGAATGTTGTACACAAACTGAATCTACATTGCTCTGGCAGGATGAGGTAAGTCAAGGTTTTGAACATAAATTTCTCTTGTGGTGTTTCCCAAATGCTCGGGCCACAACTCTGTAACAAACGCTTATGAACCGAGCATACATAATTCATACACCATCAGGAGTCATGGACGTAAAGTGCCAACATACGTGACACAGACAGAACGGAAATGTTTTAAAATATTAAAGCCTCTTTGACATCGACACTGAAACCAAAACTAAAGAAGTCGGCAAACGATACAAACAAATCACCATTTCAAAAAAAAAAAAAGTCAAAAACATCTATCTTTTCTTGTTTTTCTATTTGAAGCACACGACACACTATCAAAAATAAAATCAAAGCTTCTTTGAAAAATAAGTATTAAAACTGAATAAAAACATAAGAAAACCTTTAAATAAGAGATGTTAAAAAAAAAAAAAACAGGAGAAAATAGAAATGCAGAAATAGATGCAAACAGACAGTAATGGCCAATATTTAAGTGTCTTTGTACTGGCCATGTATGGAGTTTTCTGAAGGTAGAACAGGACAGAGCCACGCTTTGACAGTTGATTTCCATTTCTGTGTAGTAAGAGCCCCAAATAGTGGAGGATCTGCTTCCCTTTTTTTTTTGCAAGAGGTGGGAAAAAAGACCAAAAAAAAGCAATTCTCCAACAGTTTGGTAAAGTGTGGTCATTAAAATACTCGAAGCTTTACTACACTGATGAGAGGAAATCAAAAGAAAGCCTCAATAAAGTTAAATCTCTTATGTACAGGCAGCTCTGTGGAAGGTGTGATCCCTGTTGAGCAACTTTGGATTTCATCAAGTGGAACAGCTCAAAGCCTAGTGATACTTATGACTTTTTATTAATAATAATAATAATAATGATGATGATGACGATGATCTCTGGAATGCTTTGAATCCATTTAGCTCTTCTCTGTCAAATCTGTCCGATCATCATCTTTAATTCTTTTCTTTAAAATAATCTTTTGATTGTCTGAAGCTTTGTTAAGATTGTTGGAAACTCTAAATTATTTGAGTCGAGCGCTAAAGAAAGAAGCGAGACCACTTCAGGTAATGGTTTCATACCTGATTTTGACCTTGCTGCCACTTCAATCCAAGTCTGTCTAAAATATACCAGTTGTCGGCTTTTTCTGAACTAGTAAAGTTGGTTTTTTTTAGCTTTCTGTCAACAAAACATGGACACGTGAAGCTAGAAACACACTGAAACAATTATGTACAAAAAAGGCAGGTTGAACGCCTGAAAATATCAGGCATAAAAAACAAAACAAACAAACAAAAAAAAGAAAAGTAAAAACAGCATATCTTACAAAGGGTCAAAACAAAACATGCCTCAAAACAAATCGTGTTGAAACTGGTCTCTTCCTGGTTTCATCCTAGTAGCAGTACTAGAAAAGAAGAAGAACCACAATATGTTTATTTAAAATCTTTCCATTGTGTAGTATGTGTGTGTGTGTGCGTGTGTGTAGGTTTTTCTCAACTCTTATCAAAATAGACGCTCCGTGTTCTGTTCTTCCATTTGCCGTTGCCTGCTGTCCTCCACCTTTGCTTGTTTGGAGTAAAAGAGTTTGTTTTAAAATATGAGTTTGTAGAAAATAACTTTTCTTTTTTTTTGTCCTTTCTGGGTAACAGTCCATGTTCCTCCCAAGTGCCTCATGTGCAGAGTCACTGTGCCGAGTTTTTAGCACCAGGGTCTCATGGGAGTCGATCTGGCTCCAGAGGAGGACCTGACGAAGACATTTACAACATGGTACAAACACTTTATTAAATACACTTTCAGCTATCTGCACTTGAACAAAGCTTAACTTACTTTCTACATTTTAACACATATATATTATCATTCTGCACCTGACATTTTCCAAAACAGACTTGCTTCTTCAGTTTTCTTGCATTTGATATTTATTTTTTTGCATCACTGTGCATCTTCTCAATATTAAAACTAATTTCATCATAAACGGATGCACAATAAATGCATAGAGATCAAGCAAAACCTCAGATAACGTAAACTGAGGAGACAAAGTGTCATAATTTGAGTTTGGATGCTGAGATTGAAAACTGATTTGTACATTAGAATGATGTTAATGAGTTTTCAGTACATTTGTTATTTATTCATTTACAGTATTAATTTATCCTCAAAGACTTAAACAGCTGCTGACGACCAAAACCATCTACTGATCTAAAATGTTTAACAACTTTCCAAGCACTCATCCCATCATTATCTTTAAATAGTTTAGGTAAAACGTAATTTCTCAGCTTGTCACCAGAATCAGATATGGCCCATTTGGACGTTTAGACGCTCCAGAGTGAACACTGAAACACTGTCATTTTATGCCACATAAATTCACCAGTAAAACCCGTGTAGTTTGACAAATGACCACGGTTGTAGATGCTTGTTTTAAGTTTAGTTAATGATATTTTGCTGGAAAAGTCACTTTTTCTTGGTTTTGTTTTAACAATCTATAAATTTACTCTGAGTTCTACTGAACATATACATGGTGAGGGAAATGAGTAGCACAGCCTCTGTTGTTATTGTGTGTACAATGAAATTAGGAGAATATAGGAAAATATCTGCTTTCATTGAAAGATAGAAAATGCTTCAGATGCTTTTATCATAAATGGTGATACAGAGTTTCTGCAGGTATCAGCAAATCTAACTGAATGCTTTTTAATGCCATTTTAATGCCACTTTAAACACATTTAATGTCCAACTGCAGATAGTTTTGTATATAGTTTTATGACGGTTTACCGTTGACTGGCTTTAACCAGGTTCTGAACAGTTCCTCCTCCAATCACTTCTGCTGAAACTTGCATTTTCCCATTTTTCCAACATCTGCTAATACTCCCTTCACTCTTTCACCACAGCATGAGCACGCTCACGGCACATTGCATTCCAAGCATCCAGTGTTGTGACTTTGTGTATTGGCCATAAACAATAGCCAATTAAAGGGTTCCGCCTGTCAATCATCACACTATACTTCCAATCAAAATGATTAAATGTTTATATAATCAAAATAAATCGTGAATAACAATACTTTTTTCCATCAAGTGTATTTAATTTTTTTATGTCTCTGGACATTGAATTTAATGCTTTTTAATGCCATTTAAGGCCTTAATTTTCACAACATCTATTAAATGACTTTTAATGCTTTTTAATGACCCACATAAAACGCTGTGATAAATGATAAATATGATGTGAGGTTCATTTAACTTTTTGCAGAAACATCCAGTAAATAAGGTCTTCAGCTTCCTTTATGTTTCCAGTGCAATACAGAGCTCATACATTTTCACTTTTTCTTGTGAAGAAGTTAAATCAGGCTGTACTTGTCTACAAGTTTTTCTTTTTTTTTGGAACAATATCTGTATTCTACTTGAGTCAATAATGTGTCTCCTGATCACTGAGATTCTATATATTCTACCACCTTTTGTTGGAACTATTCAGGATAAGAGGCATCATTATCATGTACTTAACATGTTACAGTGTTTGTATTTCTTTTGTCTGTTCTAGGCAATGATTTTCATTTGTTCCCATGAAAATTGAGCATTTTTTCCATTTGATAGTGTTGTATCGCATACATGCTTCTTAATTGAAAAAAAATATTTGAAACAATATAAGTGTGTACTTCTTCTCTGTATGTTAAAACCAAAAACTGACGCATTTTATTCTTTTGGAAACATGAAAACATAACACCTCCCATGCCCAAAACCCACCTCTGACACCTCTTCACTTGTTATGCTGGTACGAGTAGGTCGTGTGTTCTGTTGGTGTCTCTATGGCAACAGGTTGTTGGGCGGCACTTTCCTGAGAGGGCGTTAGCAAAGATGAAATCATGAGTAATAGTTTCAAAAACATTTCACTGTAGTTGTTTCTAGTGTGTGAAATCAGAGGTCATTACCTCAACTGAGATGTTAGCGGCAGGCACTTGGGTGTACTGGGGGATGTAGGTCCCCTGCATAGATGTGTTTGCAGGCATATACTGCAAGAAAACACATGGGATGGGTTCATAGGATGTGACATCTATATTGGACATCAAAAACCTGTTTGATGTCATTCATTATTCAAATTCAGCAGCAAATGTGAGGAGTGGATTTACAAGTAACAGCCATTTCTAATAAAATAGTTCACCTTTCTTGTCCTAGTAGGTAATTTATTCTCTTTACCCACTGCAGCCCTTGATAAACCATGTTAATTAATTTCCAACGCCAAACAGGATAAGGATTTGTTACGTCGGTCTGTTCAGCTCAAATCCAGCCAAACTACAGACATAAAGTGTGTTTTATGTTGGAGATGCTCAGTAATATGTATATAACATACTTATTCTGGATGCTAAACTGTCACCATGCTGCTATGTAAAGAACATATTTATAATGGGAACTATGTGCACTATAGGCATATGTTGTCATATTTATACTCATATTTATATTTCTATCAGTACTGTGGATTTATACATGCCCTGAGTTCCCTTCTATGTAGATTTGCATATTGTTAATTGTGTGTGAGTGTGTGTGTTTTTTTGGGCTTGGGTACTTTAAAGAGATGTAAACAATCTGTCTTGTTCAGCAGTGACAATAAACCCTCTATTCTATTCTATTCTATTCTATTCTATTCTATTCTATTCTATTCTATTCTATTCTATTCTATTCTATTCTATTCTATTCTATATCAAAGATTTTCCCCAAACCCTAAAATATCCAGAAACAAACATATTATGTATATTGTCAGTGTTTCCTCCTTTATAAAGAATGTATCACTACATAGACCTACATTTAACATCTACACAAGACGTTCATTATGGTGCTGCTATTTGATTCTTTAACAAAGCTCAAATAACTGCTGTACCTCCACATTCAGGAATACCTTCTACCCCACAGCCATTACACAAACTGAACGCACACCATCCATTCCTCTAACCCCCACTGTGGCAATAACTTTTAACTGCACTTTTAGACTTTTTGATTTATTTATTACAACATAGCCTTTCCCTACCCACTTGCCATATTGAATAACATGCACTTGTGTGTGTTTGTTAATATTTATGGGACAGTTTCTATATGACAGAATGCAATTTTGTTATAAGGATGACATGTAGTGACCATAAACTATTCTATTCTATTCTATTCTATTCTATTCTATTCTATTCTATTCTATTCTATTCTATTCTATTCTATTCTATTCTAATAGTTTTTAACATTAACAAACTGAATGGAAATCTGCAAACAATTCTCAGAATCAGGGCAGGTCTAAAGGAGTTTTCCTGTGCAAAGAATAGACTCTCAAGAGGCAGTATTTTGACAATGGAGAAGTCATGTGTTTGAACTGTTTGTTTCTTGCAGATTGCCTGTTAATCCAACATCACTGTGGAAGCACAATTCTATGCTTGACCTGCCTTTAATGTGGATTAGTCCACAAAGTGCATTTATTCAACCTTATTTTGACAGAGGAGGTGAGTACAAATGTAGATGTTACTGCATCTCATAATGTATTTTTTGTTTGATTTGAGTATTTGCGGTGGGTGAGAGGACAAATTTTCCTTCTGTTTTGAGCTGGAAAAGTTTGGGAACTGCCTCCTTAGTTGTGAGCTGTGAGGAGACTGTGCAAACTAAACCAGTATGCCACTGATTTATCAAATATGTCTGAACAAATGAGTATTTTTCTCTATCATATATATTTGGCCGATCCAAGTTCAATAATGAACATTATTTGGGATTATCCTTTTGTGTAGGAGTTGTGTGAAGTTTTCTTCTGACATCTTTAACAATACTTAAACACTGCATTATGTAATAGTAACAAATCTACACCCACATTTTATAATAAACAGATTGAAAGCAATATGTAATACATTTCTCTGAATTTTTGTAATAATGAGTTTTTTTATGCTGAAAATGCATTAATATGTGTAATAATAATAACCCAAAATGGAAGCTTTCATCTGTACATGTTGCACTTATATCAGTTAAAATTAGACATTAATCTTTGCAAAGACTCATTGATTTTCATCCAAACAACCACATAAAAACAGCCATTTTACATGTATCCTACTAAGGGATCTCGTGCTAAAAGCTGATCTGGAATACACATGTGATCATTTGACAGAACTCCCCCAAAATGTCTAAAACTTAGCTGCTGAAAGCGCATCTCATATTTTTTGTAATTCTAATAAGTCACAAAATGCTAGCAAATGTATTACATATTGCATTAATCCCATTTATTGCAAAATGTGTTCATTATTACAAAGTGATTTATTAAACATTGAATATTTTCTTATTTTATTACATAATGCACTGTTACACATTCTTTCAAAATATCATTTTAAAACACCACTATGCCAATATGTCCACATCTATGTCATATCTGTAGAGATTGACTGTGACTGACTGTGCCACTGCTGCCCATGGAGAGGTGGCTGAGCTGCTGCGTCAGAGGCCCCATCATTGAGGTCGGCTGGATCGACATGGTGTGGTCCATTCCTGGCGTCAGAACGGCTCCCTAAGAACAGAAATACGTTGGGTAGCGTGAATCTGAGACACAGAGATTACCTGTGGGACAGACAATGTGTCAAATTACTGATGCCAAGGAGTATGTTTGAGGATACTCACTGTGGGCGGCATTATGTACGACTGGTGGTGTAACCAGGAAGGGTTGTGTACCTGCAGAAACAACACAGACACATGGAGCAGGATGAGATTACATAATAAAAACAAGTCATTTGTTTGGACCCTCTGTCTGTGTAGATGTTGTATCTGTTTTTGTGTTTAGCTATTCTGTCTTTTGTGTAGGAGTTCACGCCTAAATACTAATTATCATCACTCCACCTAGATAGATAGATAGATAGATAGACACATAGATACATAGATTGATTTGATAAGTGATTTTGTGCTTTATATATAAAACTAGATTGAATTGACTGACTTGATTCAAGCTAATGATTGCTAATCAGAAATAAATCTAGATGTAAAACCAAGCAGAACTTGAATCAGTGTTGCAGAAGATAATGGAGTTTCCAGGTTCACTACAGAGACACTGGATGCATCTGAAAAAGACATCTGATGCTGTTGAAAAGCTGAACTGTTTCACTGTATTGATAGGATTAGTGGTTCAAAGGGTATTAAACATTTTAGATCAGCAGATGCTTTTGGGTCTTGGGACAATACAGGGTCACATTTAAATAAGACATGAGTTTAAAGGGAGTTTTTAAAGAGAAGGTTAAATTCAATCTTCCTTAAAGTTTGGAACAACACAACTGAAAGTAAGTGGTATGGTGGTGCAGTGGCTAGCACTGTAGGTTCTCTCCAAGTTCTCTGGCTTCCTCCCACCATCCAAAGACAAGTTAACTGATTAATCTAAATTGCCCCTAGGAGTGATTGCTTGTTCATCTCTATATGTCCTGGGGAGAATCAGTTCTCAATTAGCTTACCTGGTTAAATAAAAGTAAAATAAATACAGTTTAACTAAGATTTAATTTGGTTGAAAAAGAATCCCTATTGTCCCGTGTCTGAAGCGACTCCACTACCTGGTAGGTGGACACAGGTGAATGCATGTATGGAGAGAGGGAGGTGGGTCCAATCATCCGATTTGGGGCGATGCTGTATGGAGAGGAGTAGAACCTGCGATGGAGATAAACAGGTTTTAGTGGAATAATCCCAGCCATCCCAGTCCCTTTGTGTGATAAATGAGGCGGCAGATACTGACCCGTTCTGTAAGGCTGTGGTGGGGTCGTACGTCAGAGTCATTCCTCCCTGGGGAAATAAGACAAAGGACTGTGTAAGTAGAAAGGTCATCAAAGACCACAGTCAAATAATGTTGCATAATAAAGAAAAACACAGGAGTTATTGGACCATAAATAAACAGCTAAACTCACAGACTCCCCGTCTCTCGGCCAGGGCCGCCCGTTCTGCAGATATTTCCCTTGGCTCTGTCGCTTCTTCTGGCCTCCATCAGCAAATTTACACAACAAGGGCTCTGATGGCACTGGACCAGGAGTTCACACAATGTAAGACTCTTATATATACAGTATCAATAAAGCCCCAAACAAGATGTCAATTCATCTGTGTTGAATAGATGACTCACCTGGTACTCCAGGCGGAGTCTTGATATATTTTCCATTGAAGTGCTGGATGATGGCCTCACATTTCTCTGTTGACTCCATTCTGTTGGAGAGATAATATCAATTATTTTTTTAAAAGAGCTGTTGTTGTACTCATATGCGACTATTCAGAGGTTACACTACATACAAAAAATATTGGGGCAAATGACTCTTCCATTCCTGTTAATCTGAAATATTATCGTGATAAAAATGTTCATGTTATTTGTTTTTACTTAAAACTAATAATTATGTTCAGAATGTGACAACAAGGCAAAAGTAAAAGTTCTCACAAAAGCAAGTAAGTGAAGATGTGATGAAATTATATTCTTACATTTGTCATAATTTGTCGTTAACTTTTTGTAGCCCACCACTCTGGTACCAATGAAACACCCGAATATGTTCCAGTATACTGGAACACATTCATTCATTCATACATACACTTACACTGTTTACACTTAATATGTACATGTCCATATGTACATTTTATATTTCATTTCATTTTCTTTCTTTTTTCATTCTGCTGTGAGTGCACCTGTACATCTACATGTGACAAATAAAAATCTGGAATCTTGAGTATGTTTGTCCATATAGTGTATGTTAACAGTTAACAGTTCATACACAACCCAAAAGTGAAAATCACAGGTCAAAACTGGAGTGTTTGTAAAATGCTTTAATATTCATAGAACATAAACACTGCAGCAAAAGAAAAAACTGTGTTTCCATAAAACAACATATGTAAATGTTGTCTTTTATTCAGTGATTAAATACAGTTGTCAGTATTGTGGTGTTATATTCCTGTACTGATTGTTGATATTTTATGTGATTATACAATGCACTAAAAAGGCCAACAATCATATCATAGCATTATCTGTATTCTTGTATTCTTTTCTCCAAGGATTTTCTTCTCTACTGTACTAAAGATAAAGATGCTCCTTTTGATATGCCCTGTTGAAATACTGCAAGAAAAGAGACATTTATAAAGAATGTATCACTACATAGACCTACATTTAACATCTACACAAGACATATTATGACGTTCATTATGGTGCTGCTATTTGATTCTTTAACAAAGATCAAATAAATGCTGTACCTCCACATTCAGGAATACCTTCTACCCCACAGCCATTACACAAACTGAATGCACACTATCCATTCCTCTAACCCCCACTGTGGCAATAACTTTTAACTGCACTTTTAGACTTTTTGATTTATTTATTACAGCATAACCTTTCCCTACCCACTTGCCATATTGAATAACATGCACTTGTGTGTGTTTGTTAATATTTATGGGACAGTTTCTATATGACAGAATGCAATTTTGTTATAAGGATGACATGTAGTGACCATAAACTATTCTATTCTATTCTATTCTATTCTATTCTATTCTATTCTATTCTATTCTATTCTATTCTATATCAAAGATTTTTACCCAAACTCAAAAATATCCAGAAACAAACATATTATATATATTGTCAGTGTTTCCTCCTTTCATAGATGGTTATGGATTGATTGCTGATTGAAGAGTTGGGCAAAATTTCACAAATGTCTATTAGAGATTCAGTGACGCAAGCTGTGAAAATACAACTAATACAATAAAGGCTTTGGGTCTGTCTCTAAGATCAGTGTTGACTGCTTTGAAAAGGGTGTAAAAAATGTAAGAGAAGATTTTTAATGCCATCATATTCATTAAAAACATTTTAGCAGCCCCCCCAAAAAAACTATTTCCAACTCCAGTTTTTTCCTCCTGTACTGTCCACCAGAGGGCAGAGTTGCTGTATAACTAAAGTACACTGGTGAAAAGTTGATGTGTAACTTGGATATGAATGCAGTCTCAACTTTTCTTTGTTTTACTGTTATATAACATTTTGTTCAAGGCACATTAAAGCTTTACCATCATCTATTTAAACATCTGTCCTTATACATCTGTCTACCTTAGATAAACTTATACCTGGCAAAGCCCACTCCTCGGCTGGTTCCATTGGCGTCACGGAGGATACGTGTTGAAATGGCCTGACTAAAAGGCTTCAGCATGTTCTCTAACTCCTGCTCATCCATGGACAGCGGCAGGTTGGAGATGTACAGGTTGGTGGGGTCCTGCTCCTGTTGCTGAGTAAAGAGAAGACAAGAAAATGATTAAAGTAGAGACATGTGGAACAGGCAGAGCTCTTTATTTCCAAAAAAACAAGAGCCTTTCAGAAGCTGCCAGAAAAAGCATGAGAGTTTATACAACCTTTCCGCAAGAAGTCTGTCAGATGTTTGATATATGTGTAGAACAAAAAGACGAGTCTGAGAAGAACGGTAAAGGAGACAGATTTTATTTTGGCTTTGTGCGAGACACTGAGCTGCACGGATGAGGTCTACAGAGACATTAGATATTCAGAGATGGTGGAGATAGATAGCACATTGGCTGGACTTTAGCTGAACTTCTCTCTCTTTTTGACTTTCTCTGTAATTCACCCCTCTCGCTCTTTGTCTCCTTTACACTTTCCTCTCATCCTCCATCACCAATATGTTATTATCAAAGCGTAGAAGGCAGGCTGGCTGTGTGAGACTAGCCCCTTAAGAGGATGAAGCCGCAGATTCCAGGTAATGTGATATCAAAGTATAATTACATTTTAAAATGGCTCTTCATCCATGAATGATCTAAAACGATTATGCGCTGGCGCTCACTGGAGAATCACAGCAAAGACATTTTGGACAAAGACCTTTAGAAATGATCTGAAGAACATCTAAACCATTCTGCTATCGTCTCCCCACAAGGCTAACATTATCTCCTCTTTTCCTAGGTCATGATAATAATATGTCACTTGTATTCATACTGTTATATTCATGTGGTAATCCTGACCTTGAATGCAGGCACAGAGTCCAGCTATCCTACTTTGCATAAATCTGAAAAATTATGCAGCTTTTACAAAATCTGCATGTGAAATTATTAAAAAACAACCTCAAATACACTCCTGAAGTGCTGCTGTTTAAATATATGCTTTTACTTTTTTACTTTGCTTCCTGCTCAAACAAATTGAATTTGACCCGCAATATCTTGTGAGATAACCAATCTGCATCACCCTCTAACCATTATGCATATTCATTATCTCAGAGTGCAGATGTGATTAAAAACGTGTAAATGCAGTGCGAATTAATTTCCATCTGATGAATAATACATGCGACCTGTGGTGAAGGTGAGTTCTCCTTCACCTCCCTCCTTCTCCTCCTCTTTCACAGAAAACTAGTGAAGAAGCTCAAACCCACGAGGGCCAGCAGAAAGACCTGCTGCGGGTTTTAACCGCAAATGAGTCAGAATGAGTCAGAGAGAAATCTGACGCAAACTTAAGCCTCGTTGTAAACCCGAAGAGAAGGGGTGAGAGAAATCAAGTTATTTTGCAAGTAAGAAGCCGTATGAATGTCAGTGATCCAGCTTAACGAGGGATCCGCTTTCCCAGGGTGTTGGTGGTGTGCGTGTGCGTGCGCATACTTGTGAGTGTGTGTCATAATCCTGTTGAGGCCAGGCCAGTGAAGTGTATGTGTGATTGTGGAGCGTGGTGGGTATATGTGTGTGTGTGTGTGTGTGTGTGTGTTGACAGGGCGGGTGGCTGGGCATAGGGCCCTGCTCACTGAGGAGCTGCTCAGACACTGAGTCAGATGCCACCAGGGAGAACAGACAAGTCCTTTGTGCAGGGAGCTCAGAGAGCAGGCCCTGGGACACGCTCCCCTAGCACCGCCACGATGAAGCATGACACATATGACCACCGTTACATCTGGACACACATACCTGCGTGCATCTGTGCACTCTTGTTAAGTCACTAATATACTACAGAGGGGCAGTAGGAGCAATGACTTGGCAAGAATCAGGAGAAACGATACATATCATGATACAGAGGTCACAGTTAGGGCTGTATTTTTAAAGAGCTTCCGACACCAACTCCAGCACCTTAGCTGTGACACTGGCAAACACTAGCAAACTTCCATTTTAGCAAAAGCTAAATTAAATGACACATGAAGCAACACATTTTTTGTTAGTTTTCAGCTCATTTGCATTTTCAAAGCAGTTTCATGTTGTAGAAACTACACATTTAATCAGCCAAGTATGATTGAATTTACCTTCTTTCAACACCATAGCATTTTTCCACTCACATCGAAAAAAAATTAAAAAAATAAACATATCCTTCTGAGACCCAGCAATGCATTTTTGTCCTCTGTAGGGGACAAGAGTTTAACAGCTTTACTTAAAAAAAAATCCTGTCAACTGCAAAGGACATTCCATAAAAAATAAAATTAAAATTAAAATTGTATCTGAAAAACTGTTGCATTATGCTTTTTCCAATCAAGACAATTATTTAATATAAAAAAGCCAAAAAAATTCACTTTCCTGGGTCTCAGGAGGATATATACTGTATATACACAGTGCTACAATAGTTCTTAAACATTAACAGACAGAGCAAATGTTAACAGTTGTTATCATATATGTATTAAAGCCATGTGTACATCCTGTATGAAGTGACGCTGCTGAAATGTTTATGTACTCAAAAATAAAAAAATTCATTCCACGCCATAAAAGTTTCACCGTTCGGCATCTAGCCTTGGCTACAACTCAATATATGGAACTCCACTGTTATAATGTAAGCAAAGCAATTTATTGTGATGATTAATATGTTAATTAAGGAAAATTGTCATATTCTAATGAACACCTCATCAAGAAAAAACAATCTGACTCCTACTAAATTACAGTGGGATCTACTTTTGCATTCGCCACAGAAATATCAGTATTTAGACACAACACAAAATTAACCACTGTCTGCCACTCATGCATGTAAACAATTAATTAAGTCTTTAACATCCCACTTTGTGAGACTTTCTTGGAGGATTAGGGTTATAACAGAGGATGTATGTATTAGACTTCATTTGAAAGGAAATATCAAGTTTTTCTGTTGAGTGTGTGAAGTGTCTTTAATATGCAAACAATATCAAAAACATTTTTCACAATACCTAAGTAAATCAGTGTTTTCTGCACCCCTTTTTAACAGTGCATTAATATCTACAAATGCACTGTTTTAATAAGCACACATCCAAACATACCACATGTTAAACGTCTGTGCTTTGTTGATGGTTAAACTGGACTCTAATATCAAGTCGTAAGTAAAACCCACCTGACAATGCCTGGAGTGAGTTTCTTACCTTGGCCATCTGAGCTTGAACTCCTCCTGCCTTCAGCGCTGTCACTGCCTTCTGAGCTGAGGCTGGACTGTCAAAGTCAACAAAGCCATAGCCTGCAGGGACACACCAAGACATACATTTTACAACAATGAGATATGTATATTACAGGACTCCATGGACACGGGCGTGTAATCTGAACTTTTACTGCATTCATACGCTTATTTTTCAACTCAAAAAGTCAGACGTCTGGATTTGGACAGCGATTCTCTATGGAGGACAGATGCGAGGTTACACAATACTGCCCATGTGAAGTGAAAAACACACCACGAGGGCAGACTCAGACAAAATTGGTGTATTGACAGTGTGTAAAACCTCTTGTCATTGTTGATGATCTGCAGTAAAAGGTTTCAAACTTTTATTCCTTACCTTTGCATTTATTGGTAGTCTTATCCAGGATAGCCTTGGTAGATACAATTTTGCCATACCTAAAAAAACAATAACATTTACATTCAGGAATATCATTTCCTCTTTGCTGAAAATAATTGCCTGATTACATTCAGTAAATTCATTGCAAAATTGCTAAAATAATGTGGTTTCATTCAAAACTTAACGCGTCCACAGGAAATCATGTAGCGTCCTGATTGAATTATAATTTACCTGACAGACTCAGTGTAATGCCACTGAATACAATTACACCATCTGATAATAAATGATGTGCATAAGGAAATCTTTAGACAAGGGGAGGAACATAAATTGGATGAAAAACGAGTAATGTCCCATGAGTCCCTGCATGCAGGAAAGAGCTATAGATTTTCCATATCTTATGCATTCCTGCTCATACACAGTTGTCATCTGGGATTATACCTTAAGGGGAATCCAATGTGATGTGACAACATGGAAAAATAAATATAATATCATAATACACTATCAATAAAAAAATTCAGCATTATCTATCCAGCTGGCTGTAGATACTGCAGATGCGTAGGATAGGGCCAGGCTTAGGCAAATGCTTCTGTGCGGCAGAGTGTCTATCGGTTCCCATCTCTCCAGGCATGTGCATGCAGTGTAATCTGATATGCCTCTCCTTGGCTGTCCTGTCCAACGCTGGCTCCCAGCCACACTCTCATTCTACTAACCAGCTTCTCTCCAGGCAGCGCTTTGCCCTCCGCTGGGTCTTAGTGCCCCTCACCATACATTCCAGCTTTAATCCGCTCTCACGGCACTACTGCTTCATTTCAACTATACTACTACAGCACACAGTCAGTTTGGACCTGAACTTCATTAAAATTAACCCTGTGTGAACTTCATTAAAAACTCACTTTAATCAGTCAGTCTCTTAAATGACTACATTTTTAACTTTTACAAAATAAATCTGAAAAAATGTAGTACTTTGGGGGATTTAAAGGGTTGTAGAAATTATTGTTTAATTGGAATAATATAAGAGTAGATAACACAAATATGCAGTATGTGGCAGGTGTAACTGTCTGTTCTCATTTTAATTCTTCTACGTTCAGCCTCAGTGTTTGAAGAATGATTACATTTGTCTTCTATTTTTCTTCCTAAGGTCAAACACGTACATACATCTGAAGAACCACACAAGTAAAACAATTCAAAACAATGTATTACAGCAGAAAAAGAAGGAAGAAGGGGGAAGAAAAATCATAAAATGACTTAAATGAACTGGTAAAGTTCCCATTATGAGGCTCTCTCTCTCCATATGCTCCAATTGTGTCAGTCCTTTGAAGAACAACTCACGTTATCCACTGTGTCTGCTTTTTATCACAGTCTTTCATTTCTATTTCTAATCTCTCTTTAAATAAAGTTGCTTTGACATGGCATTCTCTCTACGTGCACCTGTATGACAATGAGACACTGTCATATCTATCATCTCCAAATTGTTCTGTGACTGAATGCGTCTCTGGTCTGTTGTATTATGCATTTGACCCCCTATATACAACATTACTATTTCATGATGCACTTCTGATTCTAAGCCATAAAATGCCACCAGCTAGGCTGCATATATATGCCAACAACGTCTTTCTAGATTTTCATATGCATCATTACTATGACTGCACGACAGCCCCACCAGTTCACTGCTCTAGATTAGGACTTCTTTGCTCACACAGCTGAGATACCCGTTTGCTGAATAGCGCTCAGAGGTCTGAAACTAGATGATGCAGAGCGAAAAGAGGGGCTTAAGACTCAGCCATGTGTGAGAGAGAACAGCCCCATGTCCAACCATGGTCCAACCTTTAACCACACAACCAGGCCAAGAAGCAGAACTGCACCCAGAGAGACAACTGCAGGGGCCGGAGATGGAGAACCAACCCCCATCCACTCCTCTCATCCCTCGCTCCCTGCACAGTACATCTCAGAGCTTACATACAACAACTCACTGAGTGGGGGAGGGGATGAGTGAGTGTCATTTCCTAATAGTGCGCACGCATTTACTGTTCAAACTTGAGTAAAGTCAGTCTAATTCCCTCAATGAGTTGTCTTCCTGCTGTTTTACATCCTCATCTACAGGCGTTCTCTCAATTAGCTGTTACTGGATACAGCGTCCCGTCTCAGTCTAGTTTAGCTGAGAATTACATTGGCCTTAATGTGCTCTACTAAAAGGCAAATTTCATGCAGTGATTTTATCTGCTCTGTAAAAGCGGAAATATGAGAACTACCCCCACAGAACACCACCTGACACACAAACCCTGAACTCCATTCACTCCTCCCCCTCTGATTCTCTCCATCCTCCCTTGCACCCCCCCCCCCCGCCATGCCATTGCCCTTGTTTGTCTTTCCCTTTCCCTGGGCTCGCCGTTTCCTGTAGGGTTGGGCAGCCTCATGTGAGCCATATCTTCCAGACAGCTGTAAAATAGCAGGCCTCTCCCTTATTCAATCTCTGTAACTCCCCTTCCCTCCTTTTCTCTCTGATTCTCCCAGTTCCTCTGGTTCTCATCACCAGCCTCCAGTATTCAATTAAGCCAGCTCAGATCATTCATCTCAGCCCTACTTGTTTTGATGTCTTCCACTGAAAACCTAACAAACATATCAGATGGATTGGATGATGCTGTTGTTTGATGTCTGACTACATCTGCTGCCCACAGCAGAGTTTGGAAACACTCACAGTCACTGATGAAGCATGAGCAAGATGCTGAGTATGTTATTTATAGAACAGAATGGCTTTTTATGGTCATCATACTTCATGAAGATAATCTAGGGGGAGACTAAGGCACAAAAGAGCAGTAATTCATATAGAAACAGAAAGATTTAATACATGTAAGGGAGACTAAACATTCTGTTGTTGCTGCAAAGTCTGTGCTTTGCAAAAATATTGCAGTTTATAGCCTTAAGGGTGCTTTGTCCCCATATGGCCACTAAATGATGAGCTTTAAAAACCTCATATTTACTCCAAGAATGCCTGCTTTTAAAAGTGTGCTGTTAAATTCATGTGCAAGTACAAGACAGCTGTCCATCTACTGTACTTATCCAGTTTTTCCCACAAAATCATCACTGAATTGCATAAATTCTGTGCAGTCATTCGCTTCAGTCAGCCATCACTCAGTTCCAGCGGTGGAGCCAGGCACTTCCAAGAAAAATAAAGTGTTTTCACAATAAAGCCCGGAAGAAATCGACTTTCCTAATACTATATCCAGCCCAAATCCGTCTCGCTAGCTGTGTCTTTGCTCTGCTTTACCTTAATCTGGTCTGCTCCTCTAACAGGGTTCATTTACTCTGAGGACACCCAAAGAGAGATTTATTGGGTGTGTACGGACAGGCTGGAATGATTGGTTTTGGATGACTTACGGCTGACAGAGTTTGACCAAATCCTGGTCTGTGGTTCCTGGGTGGAGGCCGCGGATGTACAGGTTGGTTTTGCTTAGCTGTTCCCCCCCACCGCTGCTGCCGCCATTGCTGATGGGAGTGGTGGTAGTGTTGCTGTTGCTGTTGTTGCTGGGGCTTGGAGGAGCCATCTGATGGTTGGAGGGGGACACATAAGGCTGCAGCAAAAATAACACAGACCATGAATAAGACGTTATTTAACAATTGTTTATTAGGAGTGATCGGATGTATATAATTACTACGCTGAGTGTCAAATGAAGTAAAAGTAGCTCCTTAATAATAATGGATTGGATATAGTGCTTTTCTAGACACCCAAAGAACCTTACATTATTGATTATTCATTCGCTCTCACATTCTCCCTCTGGTGGTGGTAAACTACATTTGTAGCCACAGTTGCCCTGGGGCAGACTGACAGAAGCGTGGCTGCCAGTTTGCGCCTACAGCCCCTCCGACCACCACCAAACATTCATATGCATTCATACAGCAGTGTGAGTGGCACTGGAGGCAAGGAGGGTGAAGTGTCTTGCCCAAGGACACAACGGACTGACTAGGATAGAGCAGGATTTGAACAGCCAACCCTTCGGTTATTGGACGACCTGCTCTACCACCTGAGCCACGGCTGCCCCCTTAAATCTTAATGGTACACTAAGGGATTTGATCTAACTGCATGTTTATGGCAAAAAAGTCAATAAAAGACAACAAACACAAGTAACAATGGTAGGTCACCCTCATGGGGACGCACAGTTAGAGTCAGATATCAATAGCTGTCTATTGTGATCGAACAGGTCAAGTATGTTGAGCAGAAATGGTCAGAAGTAAAACAGACAAGATGGATGAAGCAGCATACTATCAAAATGAATATGTACTGTAGGCTCTAAACAAGTTACATAATTTGAAATTATGTCATCGACCTACATATCCATATGAAAACTGCAAAGTCGATACAATGTTATGTGTCAGTGATGGAATATATAATTTACCCAAACATTTCCATTTTCTGTGACTTTATATTCCCATTACTTTATATTTTCAAACAAATATAGCAAGTTTTATGATGTATTATTTTATTATTTATATCTTTATTTAGGTGGGACAGTGCACATTAATGAACACATTTATACATTCCATTTCAGTTTAAACATGTAAATATGCCGGAGCTAATTTTCATCCGCAGTCCCCGCAGTTTTTGCTTCACTATATTTAATTTTAGTTACTTTCCATATTTGCATTAAAATAAAGTTAAATAATTATAATGCATTCACATAGATTAAGATAACCGACAGTGTATACAGTATTAAAATGAGCCTCTGCATTACCTGATGCAGCATTACAGATAATGTATCAATAAGTTTCTTACACCTATATCAACCATTCTGAAATGAGCCGTTCTCCACTTTTACTTGTACTTCAAGCACATCCTGAAGTACAGTACTAAAATACTTTTACATTTTTACTTTGTAAGGATATGCATGCAGGACTTTTACTTGTAAAAGAGTATTTTTGCACTGTGGCATTTGTACTTCAATAAAACGCCTCTTTCAATAAAAGATCTGAGTACTAACTCCACCACAGGTATGTTGGGTGTAAATTACATGCAGACAGTAAATGTTTCTTGGTTTAGTGAAGGTGACTAAACATTTAAATTCGAGGCAAACTGAGCCGAGACTTGTAATTAGAAGGTCACTTATTCACTACTAAAAGACAGAATGTTCCATGAGAAAAAAAAGAATGAACTGGACATAAATTTTTGACAGAAAATACAGTATATTATTATCTAAATTATTACAGCATGTGACATTATTCCTGTGTTGACTGTAAACAATATTAAATATACAACAATGAGTGATATATAATACTTAAAATCACTGATTTACTGGTAGTTATTTAACATCTATCTATCTATCTATCTATCTATCTATCTATCTATCTATCTATCTATCTATCTATCTATCTATCTATCTATCTATCTATCTATCTATCTATCTATTCAATTCTATTTCCTTATCCTTATGAATTGAACATAGTAATCAATAGTGTAGTTATATAGTTAAAATATGTTTTGTAGAATCCTCTAGTCATCATAAATCAACAGCAGAAGCCTTTTTAATAAATATTCTACAACATTAAATCCAGTTGCAACTGAAGTAGCTGGCCTCCATTGAACTGTGAGGGATGTTATATGTCAGAAAGGTTTTTTGAGACAATTCCAATGAAAACTGTTCACAGTGAGATCTGTGGAGGATTATCCACACTAACCAGGACAGTGTTCAAGGAAGAACACATGGTAATTTAGATTTTTTTCAGAATGAATTTTTCTCTGCTTTGATCAGTGCAAATGAAAAATAGATCCCTTATGTATTGTACTGTTGGGAGAAAATTAAGCTTAAACTAAACCCATGTCCAGAGACTGCTGAATATTTTAATGTACTAAGTTCACTGCAAGACTTCTTAGATATCTATATATACTGATGATGTGAATAATAAGCCAGTGAGTTAAAAGCCTGCTGAAATGAGTTCATGACCTGTGTGTTGAGTTGACAGCTTATATGTGAAAGTGTTAAAGGATGGTACTGACTGCTAAAACATGTTCATAATAACTGCATCCAAACATGCAAATTTGTGCATATGGTGCATTACTAATTTTATGTGACAGCTGTTATCAGCATTTGCACTTTTAACTATCTTAAAATACTGTGAACTCTGGCCCGGAATAAACTAAATTAAATTAGGCAAGAGATAAAATGTCACGTATTCAATGGTGTTGCTTTGTCTGTGTGAGCTGGATGAGGAGGAACTGTTTGATTAGTGAGGGTCAGCAGGCCCAGCCTCAGGGAACAATGGGATGGCTTGTTGAATACCACAAGGTCACCAGCAGACCACCTTATTAACAGAGAGGGAGTTGTCAAAAGACTGCTGGAATCAGCCTAATTATGACCTCTCTATATCTGTCTGCTGCTTATATGTTTGCACTAAGTTTGTTACAACTTTTCCCCATATAACACAAGCCATTTACTAATTGAAATCTCTTCTAGGGGGCTAAATGTTGAAACATGAGAAGGATTTTAAAAGTCATTTTGTAAAAAGCTCCAAATGCCTCTTTACGCCAATGTAGGAAATAATATAAAAAAAACTGACCAATCAAGTAATAGAGTCCTAATAGTTTTCATTACCCACACAACACACCAGTCAAAACACAAGTTCATCTGCTTCAAATAAAAAGGAGAATGCCACAGATACATAATTTGTTAGTGAAGTTGTATTTTAAAATTTGCTGTTTGCTGTAATTTAATGTTAGTTGTGCTAACACTTAGCAGTGCCTCTAGGCTGTACTCTGGGTGTCATGTAGGCATGGTAAGTGTAAGGTAGCTGGATGTCCAGTAGCTATAAAAGTAGCTGAATGGCTATTTTTTCAGACCAAGACAGAATGACTTTAGCTACATGTTATCAACTAACCATCCTAGGTACCTACTATAGAACTGGCATCAAGCTAGCTAACAGTTAGCAGTGCTTCTGAACTTGCTATGTGTCTTGGGAAAATGTAGAGCTAACGCTAAGCTACCTGGATGTCCAGTTGCTATAGAAGTTGCTGGGATGGCTTGTTTTTTAAGACCTTAACAAACTGTCTTTATCTACATGTAATCAACTAACCATCCTAGGTACCTACTAATAGAACTGGCATCAAGATAGCTAACAGTTAGCAGTGCTTCTGAACTTGCTATGTGTCTTGGGAAAATGTAGAGCTAACTGTAAGCTACCTGATTGTCCAGTTGCTATAGAAGTTGCTGGGATGGCCTGTTTTTTTAAGACCTTAACAAACTGACATTAGTCGCATGTTATCAACTAACCATCCTAGGTACCTACTATAGAACTGGCATCAAGCTAGCTAACAGTTAGCAATGCCTCTGGGCTGTACTATGTGTGTCATGCAAATGTGTTAAATGTAAGGTAGCAGGATGTCAAGTTGCTATAGAAGTAGCTGAGATGGCTATTTTTTCACACCATGACAGAATGACTTTAGCTACATGTTATCAGCTAACCATCCTAGGTACCTATAGAACAGGCATCAAGCTAGCTAACAGCTAGCAGGGCTTCTGAGCTTGCTATGTGTCTTGGGAAAATGCAGAGCTAACTGTAAGCTACCTGATTGTCCAGTTGCTATAGAAGTTGCTGGGATGGCCTGTTTTTTTCACACCTTAACAAACTGGCTTTAGCTGCATGTTATCAACTACTTCAGTATTTAAGCCTCATAGAAATAATTACACATGAATCATATGTGAATGAAAGAGGTCATATGAATGTAGGCCTACTGTGTGAATGTGTATTCTGACTTGATGTTTGCAGTAATAATTATGGAACCACATCTTGTTAGACACTAGCAACACCATTCTTCTCCATTTTTTTGTATCCCAGCAGCCTTACATTTTTCAAAACATCAACTTTCAAACATATTCTCTGGAGCCCATTCATCTTGGCCCTCTTCTCTAATCTTGCATTCCTCTTTAGCATCAATAGTTCACTGTTTGTTTTCTCACAATCACAGTTCTTTCCTGTGCTCTGCCTTGGCTTCACTGTCGGCTGCCTGCAAACTCTATCAGGAGGGATGCACCTGCAGCGGCCTGGGGAGATAGGATCTGACAGGAGACCGAGTCCCAGCCCGGGCCTGGCTAGTGAGGCCTGGCTAATTGGGTTCTGAGCTTGTTAGCGAAAAGTGCTAATCCCTCTCATGTGCTCTCTAGTCAGAAGGTAGTGTCTCATTAAGACTGCTCTGCTAGGCCCCTTCTGAGAAAAGGATGGCAGCGAATCAGATCCACACCTACTTTCTCATCTGCCTCAGTACCCAACTGCTGGCTCCAGGTGTTTTGGCACCTATGTAAGGTAATGCCAAATATGCATGCAGAAGACCACAACTAGTAAGAGAAATGTGTATGCAGCAGATGAGTGACGTTCACAAATCTCCTTTTAGTGCCTGTGTCTTCTCAGATGGCCTCACATGTTATAAACGTCTCTCCTGCTTGTTACTCCTCCGTCCTCAGCCGCCTACATATCTGTTTACATTACTCCTTACATGCATCACAGTGTCATCTCTCAGCATTCTTTACATTCCCATGCAATATACAAATGTTTGTGTTTCTCTCCTTGAAGTGGAAAGGGTTGCAGGGGGCATGTGTTGGGTTTAAGATTAGGCTTCAAGCTGTAGTTGTAAGGTTGATCTACATTCCTGGAGGCATCACAGTTTAGTGGGAACTGGGCTTATTCTCAAGACAAGATTAATTCTATAGGATTTTGCACTGTACGCAAACTTACAATATATAGTCAGTTGGTGTCGAATCTACAATAAAATTCCTGATAATGACATTTTTGTTGCAAAGTGTCACTCAAAGTATTCTGATATAATTGTGTTTTTCTGTTCATTTTATGCCACTAAAGCTATATAGGCAGAGGTTACTTTATGCTGTACATCTGATGAATAGGCAGAGCTGTTTGTTGGTAGTGAATACTTGCACATTTCTATTTGACAACAGAAACAACAACTGCACATGGCAGATATGAGAGAAAGCTTAAATATACAAAGAATTTTACTGAATTTTATAAAGAAAAATACAAACAATAGCAGGTATTGATAGGAGCTGAGTGCAAAGGATGCAATAACATCACACTGTTAACTCTTAAAGACCCCAAATCATCCACTGATCTGAAATGTTTTGGAGTTTTGAATCATTAACCCTTTCAATACAGTGAGATAATCCAGGTAAAATGCAGTTTCTCAGCATTTCAGCAGCAACATACATCCATAGTGTCCGCAGTGAACACAGAAACATCATAATCTTCTTTAACACTGATTCACCAATAAAACCTGTGTAGTTTGATATATAACAGTGGCTATAGACACTTGTTTTTGTTTTCAGTTAATGACATATTTTGCTGAAACAATTATGTTCTCTTCTATTTTCTCTGTTTTGTTATAATGACTTGAATTTTCTCTGAGCTTTTATTAACACCCACATGGTCTGTAAATTAAATATAAGAAAATACCTGACTGTCACTGAAAAACGCAAAAGATAATATTATAATAAATGGTGATAGTACATGACAGATACATGGTAATGGTTAAATGGAAGTCACTACAAAAAATAGTTCTGGGTCTTTATGGGTTAAACAACAACTATTAGAGGACGGTATATCCCCCGGTCACAACAAAATCAAGATGTGTTTGTGTTTATGATGTTAGTTTAGTTTCATTGACATAACCCACTGATGGCAGAGGAGTTGAGTCAGAAAATGGCACCGTGAATCAGTCAACAACAAGATGGATGGACAACAAATTACTGAAAGACGCGACTGACACACAACCCATAAACTAAGGCAAATTTGGTGGAAAAACCTTCAATACATACATACACATACTGACCACTTAAACCACCTATGCCATATATAATGAAAAACAGCGTTGGAAATGATGTGGAAATAGGGTGGAATATGACATTTTTGTTTTATACAGATAAAAGAAGATGATTAGCTGGGTCAACAAACTCCAATAAGGTGATTAAAACACGCCAAGTCACGAGATACATTCCAAAAATAATGACTTATTGATCCTTTCTGCATGTAAACAATTGATGTCAACACAGCTAACATATGGTCACAGTCTTTACATCCCCATTTTATGTACGGTTACACACTCAGGATGACAAATCAGGTCTTTAGCTTATGAATATAGTCTCATAATATATACAGCAATTGGCCTACAGCATAGAGCGAGGGAGAGAGCTGTGCTCCAGGCAGAAGCTGAAGACTGATGAGGTGATTACAGTTGGAAGGAGCATAGGTGAGGCCCACGGGGAGTGCAGGTGACTCAAGGACTTTTCTCTCTAAGAGGGAACAATGAGCATTAAGCGATGAAGGATGTACGCTTTTAACTCTGTAGTCATACCAAAGAAATGAGCTCAACCATCTCACTATTTTAAGGTTAAAACCTCTCTGGCTGCACAAGCCTTTCATGTAATTGACACTAGAGGTGTTAAAACAATCTGGGAAAATCACCTTAAGGTCATCCCATTTAGTTCTTAGATTTAATTAAATGTATCTCAGGATGTAACATCGCAGTCCTTGGGATGCAAGGTTAGATTCCATACTGATACTATTTAATTTCTCAATAATTTAACATGTAACAAAATTGCTTTTACTTATTCAAATATGTGGAAATAAATGTTTTAACAAGGAAATGGAGTGAAATAGTGTCTAAAATGACTCCTACCTGTTTGGAAAAAGATACCTTAAAAGGCACAGTGGAAAAAATCATAGTGTGACAGGCACAGTCCTTATATTTCTACAGCTGCAGGCAAAAAAATAAGCAAGAAAAAACAGTGCCAGGTGGGAAGAAGCAAATATGAAAGTGATGAAGTGATGAAAAATCCTTGGCGTGCTGGTTTTAAAGGTGAGCCTTCTCCTTTTTCCTGTCCAGTTTTTTCAAAAACACCACAAGGTACCTGAAAAGGCTTAGAAAAGTCTACTCCGGCAGGTATGGAGCACCTTGAGAAGAAAAGAAAGTGAAGTCTTGGCTCAAGTGATTCATCAGGCTAAGAGGAATGCTCTCTTCTTCATGTGAACTCAACCACTGACAGCCAAGAAATCAAGGTATGTGAGACACACAGGGTAGAGAAAAGAAGACGAGAGGGAGTTAATCGAAAGCAGAGGGAATGGGGGGTGGAGAGGTGGTGGTGGTGGTGGTAGGGGGGGACTCTTAATCCTTTTCTTTCCTCCGCCCCTTTTTCTCGTAGTAAAAGACCGAGACCAGAGGTTACCACTTGACGCTGGATTTACAAGTCTTCCCTCCCTGTGTGGCTTTTCTTTTTTTTCTTTTTTTGCACTACCAGTGATAAACATCAGTGCATAAAGAAAATGTTTAAGTTTGCAGAGTTCCTCTTGAAATGTGCACATTGTCTGACTTGAGGATTCCAGGAATTCCAGGTCATTAATCTGAGCAATCTGAATTCCTGCCAACCGTGAGGCAGGGCAGGGAATAACACAGGGAAGGAGGGAGGGAGGTGTTTGATTTCAGCTTTGTTCACAGCGTTATCCAAGGCATGAACAAACTCCATATGCCATTCATTGAACTGGAGCAACAATAATCACATATTAATTATAATACACTGATCCTGGACTCAAACTGAGGGGATATCCTCATGTTAATGATGCTGAAGTCACACCCTATTTCACTTTAATGTCCCTTGTCTCAAAATCTATATGCATTTTGTATAATAACCAGCCTTTCAACATAGTGTTCCCTGATGAATTATTCATGTCACTACGCATTGCTGATCAATATTAACCCCTATGTTTTATCAATGCTTTCATTCACCTGTGCAAATCCCCATTATTACATGTACTTTCTAACTTTCTTTTTTACACAGCAATGCAAATCTTCTCAGTCATTATTAGTAAGGCTGAAGGGGTGGGGCATATATGTACGCGTAAAATAGAAGAGGAAAAAAAACTTTGCTCACTTGTGGTTATTCAATGAAACCATAAAAGTGGCCAAATTACGCACAGACACTGTTGATTTCAACCTAAAGAGTTGACAAAGAAGTGATAAATAGGTCGGTTTAGTGTGTGTAGGTGCATTTTCGAGCGTCTACATTAAAGTGTGGTGTGTGTGTGTGTGTGTGTGTGTGTGTGTGTGTGTGTGTGTGTGTGTGTGTGTGTGTGTGCGCGCGCGCGTGTGTAGGCTTTGGCTATAGGAGGAAGAACAGCGGCTGTGTCGGAACAAACGCAGGCGAGCCGGAGTAGTAATCCGCGGGCTACAACGTAACGGGACCCGCGTTTATAGTTTGGAACAGTGTCACAACGGCACCCAAAAAGCCAACAGCAAAGGTCACAACAGCAACTATAGAGAGTTTAAGACGTGGGCTGTGAGCCACTTTCAAGGACACTGCAGCTCCAACAACAGACGAGCGGCTTTAAAAACTGGAGACGCACCGCTCGAACGGCTCCTGTACAGAAAAATAACAAAAAACAAGAGGATAAGTAGCCGGCGGGGTTACCTTCTTGTTGTTTTTGCCGGTGTAGCCGTTGTATGGGTTGATTCCTGTCCTTGGCGGTACAGAGAGCAGCATTTTTCCACGGCGCTGTGTCCGGAGGAGCGGAGGAGCGGGGAGCCAAGGCAGTCAGCTGACGTCAGCCAGGGAAATACAGCCAGGAACAGCAGCAGCAGCAGCAGCAGCAGAGGCTGGAGCCGCTTCCCAGCACTCTGATGCTCTGCACACATTATGGCTTCTATCTCCATTTATCTCAGGGGTTATCATGCCTTCAGCTCCTCCGGCTTCCTCAAAGCTTCATCTCTCAGCCTAATGAAAGCCCAGATAGCTCCAAATTACGCACGATCTGTAAATAAATAAATAAATGCATGATCAAAAGTTCCAGTAGACAGATAGAGATTCAAGGTTTTTAATCACCATTTATGCACAAACAGTCCAGAACACATTGGTATTCATGTGCAGGGCTCTCTTAGAGTTAAAAGCCAGATAAAAAAAAAAAAAAAAAAAAAAACACCTAGTATTCTATCCTGAGCTGCAGGAAAGTAAAGGTTTTTGGCTTTTTTACACTAACAGTAAGATGCAACAGTTTTTTCTGTCAAGTTGTTTTACTTTTTTATATGGAATTTCTTTTGCAGTGAATAAAAATGCATTGCTGGGTGTCAGGAGGATATAGAACAGGGGTGTCAAACTCATTTTAGTTCAGGGGCCACATACAGCCTAATATGATATGAAGTGGGCCGGACCAGTAAAATAATGTAAATAATAGGATAAGAACTTAGAAATAATATCAACTCCAAAGTTTTCTCTCTGTTTTTGAGTGAAAAAAGTAAAATTCCGTAATTAAAATGTTTACATCTATGAACCGTACTTGAACGTAACATGAACAAATATGAACAACCTGAAAATTCTTAAGAAAAATAAGTGTAATTTTAACAATATTACACCTTAGTTTATCATTTATACATATGCATCACAACTTACAGATCACAGTGGATCTACAAACACACAAAACATTTGATAATAGGCAGAATATTGTTAAAATACTGCATACTTCTCTTAAGACATTTCAGGTTGTTCATATTTTTTGTGAAAAGCCAGTCTGTAAATGTAAACATTTTTTGTGTAATTTTACTTTTTTGACACTAAAACAAAAAGAAAAAACTAGCTTTTTTTTCCCATTATTTATAGGTTATTATGATAGTATTTTACTGGTCTGACCCACTTTAGACTAAACATCTTTGATTGTTAATATCTTCAGTGTAATTTTTACATTTCACAAATTCATCCAAAGGGCCGGACTGGACCCTTTGGTGGGCTGGATTTGGCCCCCGGGCTGCATGTTTGACACCTGTGATATAGAAAGTAAAACACTGTACATAAATAATATACTATGATAAAGTATGAATGATGCAAGGTATGTGTGAAAACTATAAACAAGGACCAGTAACAGACTATCAACTGAAAAACAAACTGTTTCATACATGTAAGCATCAGAAGTGACAGAAAATTATGGTAATGAGGGGTTATTGCACATACACTGTTGACCTTAAAGATGGAATAATATTGTTTTCAGACACATTCATAATTTTACTCCTATTTATACACATCAGTAATCACCTTTGACCAGGTACTTTGATTACATACTGAGTCCCATTTACACTTTATCTATCAAGAATGAATCACATTGTCACAATCGTTTCATGAGAAGAGGTACAAATATTTTATTTTAACGTCATATTTTGCCACCATTTCCACTATGGCAGAGGATAAGCTTTGGTAAATTTGTGTTTTGTATGTAATGATAATGTTTTCCCTGCTGATGTAACCCTGCTGGATCAGGTGCAGAATGGTACTCAGGTCCAGGTTTTGGCCAATATAAGCTTATGAGTCTTGGGTTAAGTGGCCTGGGAATGCGACCCTCTCACCCTTCCAGTGTCTGGTTTGAACAGCTGGTTTTAGTGGCATGCTTCAGGTGAAGACGCAATAATAAACTAAAAGTAAAAAAAAAAAAAGTAAAAGGTAGAGCACAATTCTACTGTTTCTGGTTTGTAGTTCTACAGGTAAACTGTTACATTTCAGAATAACAGCATTTCAGTCTTCATTTAAATCCCCAGCAAACACATAAGCACTGAAAAAACAGAGTAAATACATAAAAATGTCAACATACAGCAAATAATCGAACAAGACAGGAGAGTGATGAAAGCAGAGGAGTTGAGAAGACTGGTCTACAAGCAAAAAGTAGTGAAAGTTCACCAAATTTGGCTCACTAATGACAAAAAAATTGTTAAAATGCCAGTTGTCTATAGTTTTCAAGGTACAATATTGGGTCAAATGTGCAATTCTATGAATTAATGAAAAAATGGGTTTTACTCAAGAGGAATGTTTTTCTCTATGCTAACAGTTCTACTTCAAAACACTGTCTGCACATTAGAATATATTCAGTCTTTCTAATGTAAGATTATACATAGATATATGTCCATTATATAAATATGCATTCACTTTTGTGTGTTTCTAATAGCACTTTATCGTATATCACATTAACCAACCAGCACTTTTTTTATAATTTATTTTCCAACAAATTTGATCAAAGTGTGTAACATTTAGCCTGTATTATCTCTGAAGCAAATAATTGCCAAAAAATACTGTAGACCATTGTCTACAATTGTGCTGTTTTATAGACTATGTTGTTAAATTTTCCGAGTAAAAGCAGCAAAGAAATTCAAATCTGTTTTTGATAATTTCAGTGGTAGTATTTGTGTTGGACTACTTCACAACAGTCTCAGTGGTTCTCCAAGGTCATTATGCCCTGAGCTTCACAGCTTGCTCAGAGTTTCATCTCTCAGTGTAACTGGAATAAAGAACAGACAAAAGAGACTTAAGAGAAAAATAAAGTGTACACACGAAATGTACTGTCCTATCCTTGTAAGTGACCCTGATGGATTGCATGACTATTGTCTAGGTTTTTCTCCAATACACACTTGTGAGAGCCAGAAGCAACTGGTGAGTAAAGAATATTCTGTCTGTAGATCTTACCCTCTGAGAATGGTTTAAGAAAATTTGTAATTACTTGCAATACAATACCACCATAAAATTGCAATAATGTTATATGAGATATGATATGAGACAATCATCTATGAAATATCATGATTTCTATGTAACTGAAGGAAAAAAAACATATCTAAAAAGGCAAAAAGTTGGAACAATGTATTTATTCACCACAGTCTGGGGGTCAGGTTCACAGACGTTTTTGTTCAGTGAGTTGAAATAACATACTCTTTATCACACACACACACACACACGCACACACACACACACACACACACACACACACACACACACACACACACACACACACACACACACACTGACTGCAGCGTCCATGTGCACATTTGCCGTCATTTCAAGAAGTACTGACTTTGGTGAGTCAAATTGAGAGTGGATACAGTAAAAAAAAATGTACAATACAATATACTGTATATAGTTCATTCTAATGTTTATAATCAAACATTTGGTTTTATTGCTTCAGCCGCAGATGTAATAATGCATCAGGTGACAAAGTATAGCACCTACTACTGTTTCCTGAGTAGGGGGTACACACAAAACCTTTCTAGTTTCATGTCATGCATTTGCCTTTGGCTTGAAAGCAAAACTGACAAAAAGTTGTATTTCAGGAAGCTGAAAACAGGAAAAATTCCACTAAGGTTCTTTCAAGAAATGTAATAGTCCACGTTATCCAAATGGTGTAAGATGCATGAGGATAGTGTATCGTCTGGAAATGTTTATTGCAGTCTCAGGAGGGTTACTTTTAAAATGTATTTCACTGCAGACTAGAATGCAGTGTGTAGTTCAGTATAATTGGTAACATATCCTTCGATTATTCAGGAAGTCACATATTTTAAATAGTTTGAATTACTTATATACTGCATTATTCATGGAACATAATGTGAATGAAAGTGAATTCACACAATACTGCCTGAAAACTGAACACCTATTAGAGGTCAACAATTCCTTGACCTTTTATTTTCCACAGTATCAAGCTAAACAGAACCAGAAAACAAATATCAAACTAAATGTGTGGGAAAGATACAATGTAAAGAAACAATAGTCGTATAAATATATTTTTCAGTCCATAATGTAACTTAACTCTTTATTGGGCACTCATTGAAATACTCTGAAATTCTAAATTTCAACCTTAGTGTGTTATTAGAGGACATAAAAAAGTGACATTTTTCACAATTTTTTATTGTCATGTAGAAAATCAATGTCAGTGAAGTTACCATATTTGGTTCCTTATCCATGAATGGAAAAAATAAATAAATACAAAAATAAAGACAAGGAGTAAAGATAAAAAAAAATACAAGAAAAACCCATGTAAGGTGAAAAGAGCATGCCTTTTGTACCATTAGACCAACGTAAGTGCTGATCCAGACCTCTGTCCACATCCACATTCTCCCTTTGAACATCATTCCTTACATTAGTACCATTACTTCATGGTACCGAACAAAGCAGGGACACTCACTGTTCATGCAGAGGTGGACCTTACAAACCCTGTAGACCACACTGGACCTGAGATTGGGGACTCACTGTCCTCACTGGAACTGTTACTGTCACTGTCCTGTAATGTATGTGGAAATGACCAAAAATAGTCACTTGCCTGATAAAGGGTTAATTGCTGATTTTAAGTCCATCTTTTTGGGCCACTGCACTGTGAGCAATGAGGCAGCCTTAAAATCTACTGAGTTTTGAGAATACAATTGCATCTCAGTTAGCACCTCTATGAATCGTCATATTTGGATACTGTCACTCCCCAACATATGGACATCAGAGTGTCCGTTATATTAGTGGATCCTCTGGTGCAGTGCATTATGTGCCATGGCACCTGCACAAATGTCAATATTAAGTGTTAAAAATTTGCCACAAGTTTAGAGTCAGAAATTATTTGATTATCCCTTTTTTTTAAAAAAAAAATCAATTGTTATGCTTTTAGAAACATGTTATCTTATTAGGTGATGAAAAAAGTGTTTGCGTTAACTGAAGTTGCTTGGCAACTAAATCCCCTGACCCTTTTGCCTTGTCTTGCATACCCTGACTGATTAGCCCTCAAGTGTGTAGAAACCATATGCAATTGTTCACTCAGCCATAATATGTGTTCTCTCTAGCCATGGCATTAGCATAATACATCTACAAGTGTAAAAATCAGCTGCATAGAAAGGCAGAGGACAGGCCTTTATACTAATGTTGATCTACATGCACAAGGGATTTCATCCTGATTTCATCATGACTGTCTAGTCAGACAGACGGGAGAGGCTCAGCAGAATTCATAATCTCTCCATCCCACTATCACTCTGTCTCCCACACACATGCATGCACACAATGTCAAAACTTGATGCATTGGTTTCATTTGCATAAAAATAACAGTATTCTGCGGTGAAATGTTTCTCCCCAACCGTATATTGACATTTTTTGTATTGAATTGTTCACAAATCACAATTAGGTCACCCACAGTGGTTCACTCCCCCTGGTTCAATCTATGCACTGTTTTGATATGTGTGTGCGAGTGTTCAGCCAGATGGGCTGTGAGTTCCACAGAGCTCAAGGACAGTTTGGGGAGTGACTCAGTCAGCAGAGTGCAAGAGCCAGCCAACACACACTGTGTGTTCACCAGTACCGGGAAGAGTGGGGCCTGCTGGGAGCTGTGGCTTTCAGATAGGGTTTCCTCCCAAAAACTATCTGATGCAATCGTAACATTATATCACAGCAATATTTTGTTGATTGACCAGTCAAATAAACAATATACATTAGCCAATATAGCAAGCATAGTATAACATAAAATAACACCTGCACCCCCTAATGTAAAACTCCTGTGAAATGATCTAGGTGAACTTTGAAGAGTTGTATGGGGGAGGGTTGCTAGATGGGGAGAAGGGAGTTTGGGTGGGTGATGGTGGGGTTTAGGAGAACACTAGCTGCTAGTGCATGCTCCACATTCCTCAGGTGTTGTCAGCATAGCCTGCTCAGTAATTACCTCTCTGTGAAAACATGCACAAAGCCACTTTCCTAGTGCGGAAACTAAGGAGGTCCGCTGGGGGGGATGTCAGAGAGAGGCATTTATTTTGTAAATAGATTTAGGCATATTTATTTCAAAAATGATATAAAAATGAATGAGAAATGTTTGGTGCATGCGCCACGTTATGGAGAGGCTGGTGCATGAATGTAATAATGCTACAGATGCAGAGCATGGCTGTGGAAGTGTCAGGACCTTGATTTATGCAGCAATCCATCTTCTCTCAAGGATATGGGCAGTTTAGGCTGTAATGGGAGCCAAGCAGAGTCAGGCATGTGAATCTACAGCTGTGCAGTTAGGATGTTGGTCATACACATTTTTTGTATTTTTTATATATATAAATATATATATAAATATAAATATAAATATATATATATATATATATATATATATATATATATATATATATATATATATATATATATATATATATATATATATATATATATATATATATATATATATGTATAACATTTCCACAGATGTATAAATTCTTCTGACCTTCCCTCTGCATGATGCTTGTCATGGTTCATTTTCTTGTAAAGCCAGATGTCATCACTTTCATCACTGGTAGCAGTGTCACAGAAGAAACAGGTTCTCCCTGTCTGGGAACGCTAACCCCACTCCCCCCCACTCCCTCATTTGCCCTGGTCTTTTTCCTTGGCTGGCTTGCCCAAAGTTGAAGGATTGTGTGCAGATGTGCCTGGAGAGAGGCCAGCCCCTCTGCCCTGGGAGAACATGTGGTCTGGGAGTGTTTACGCTGGCACTCTTTCAAGCTGTCTCCCACACAGCATGCTGGCGTCTGTCTCTCCTTATTCCTTACAATACTCAAACCCTCCTCCCACAAAGGGGGCATTCTCAGGTTGAGGTGACACCAACAATCATGTTGACTCACTGTGTTTACAGATGGGGAAGACAGCAATATAAGGAAAAGGTAAACAAATTCACTAACTTCTAGTGAGTATAAATAGTAACGATACATGGCATGAATCTTTGGCACCAGATAAGCTTTTACAATAATGCCCTATTTTTCCCCAAATCTTTGCTTTGTTTATATTCTGTTTACATCCTCAGAGTGGAAATATGCTTGAATTCAGCAGATATGTAGACACTTCAGGCATGTTTTTCACAGATTCTCCACATACTTCACATTCTCCCCTGTGATTCAGTCTCTGGGTAAACATCTGTAAGCTGCAAACTGCTGAAAGGCATGCTTATTCTTAACACCAGTGGCATGAGGTTGCTGTCAGATTGCGTAGTGTGAAAAATACACACCTGCTGTTTTTAGTACCAAGATTAAACATTGGTGGGAAAAGGACACATATCCATCACGATTACACAGAAATGCAGAAAAGTGACCATTTCACTTACACAATAGCTGTGGTTTGTCTAAACACTCCAACATGTTCTCTTATAACTAAATAACTTTGTGATCAAAACTTTCTCAGACATTGTGCAATGTAACATTTACCCAGTATTGCATCAAACTGTTGCATTCTTTTTATGTTAGTAAAAATTAGTAACAGTCTGAATCTTACTTAATAATCTAAGGAGTCAGTGCCCCCTGCAGGCTGAGATGGTTTATATCAACCTAAAACATACATTCTTATAAATATAGTTTTCATAAAGTGCTTATTGCATGTTAAAAACAACAACAATAAACAAACAAACATGCTGAAACATTGCAAACAAACAAACAAACAAACAAAAACAAAACAGTATTCAGATTACATTTTATTTACTGGAGTACAATTAATCTCAACTAGACAAATCATACACTGTTAAGAATGATTAAATCTGTTACACCCTTTTGGGGACCTCATCTGGGAGTTATATTTCTACCATTCTCACAAGCCGAAACAAAATACTTTACTGACAATTATGAAAGATGAAAAACATGACTAAATATAAATATAAATATAAACTAAACAGTTGTGCAGTTAAAGATTCTCTATATATTTTATGATATGGGTAAACCATTCCTATGTATAATGGTTTATGTTAAGATAGTGAATTTACATAAAGACAAGACACAAGACACATTTGTCAGTTTCCAGATCATTAGAAATATTTTGGTGCTCTTACTGAAAACATTATCTGGCTAAATTTTGGATGAAAAATTCAACAGACTAGATAAATATATAAACTTGGGTAGGGATGATTCCTTGTCACAGAATGACTTTATTTGGACGTGACAGATACAGACAATATAATTCCAAGACATTTCTAAAACACACAAGCTCATCATTAAAGTATCTCTATCATCATGACATGGCCACTTTAAACTGTCTAACAGTCTATTTTGATTTCTACCTCCTCCATACCAAATATTCTGTTGTTGACTCTTTTTTAATGGACAGACTGGTTGCCCTTATTTATATTCTAACGTACACTTGCTTTAAATCGTGCACCACAAGGGGGCATAATCTAGTGTGGAATGAATAACGTCTGCACAACGTGAGCGACACCTCCACTTCTTGTTAAAAGGTCTCAGGTGGTGCTTTTCCTATGAGTCTTTGAGTTGTAAAGTAGGAGTAGCCCTGAATGTGTGTGAAAATGAGGAAAAGAAAAAAAAAGGAATAAAAATGTTATAGAATCACTGAGTTGACACTTTTTAAACTGAAGAACATGTAGAACATTATTGCATGTTCTACATAAAAACATGCACATTTTCTGTAAATGTCCAACCCTTATACATTTGACTAGTCTATTGGATGCAGTGTATTTATTTAATCTTTAATTTTAAGACTTGCTTATATAAAGGCAGAGACATGATATAAACATAACATCAAGTGTGAAAGTATTTGGGGGGAGAAACATACACTAAACCATGTGTGCATAAACCGTGCAGCTGCTGATTTTTTTTTTTTTTTTAATGCTCTAATGTTGTTTTGACTCATCACTGAATCCTGAACATTCTGTGGAAACGTTGAGCCAACATGGCTGACAGGAGTCGGTAGTTTCAGCCTCGCCTCCTCTCCCACCTCCACGGTTAATGAAAAGGCGCATGAAATAGGAGAAAAGGAGGTGTGTTGGAGCATGCGCAGAGCGGCCCGCTGGTGACGTCACGGCCGTCTTAGTGCTGCTAGTGGTGGCGCTTGAGAGAGAGAGAGAGAGAGAGAGAGAGAGAGAGAGAGAGAGAGAGAGAGAGAGAGAGATCCACCATCCACTCATGCAACCACAAGCACAGGGACGCATTGGCACCGCGAAGGGGAGGAAAAAAAACGGCTTTTACTTTTTTGTCATTTTTCTTTTTTGTTTTTGGCCCGGAATGAGCTGAGCGGAGCCCGGCGGCTGCAGAGCTCCTGTACGTGCGGACGGTTCAGGTGGCATGGTGTGGTGAAATCCAGACCCCTGGAAGCACACACACACACATACACACACATACAGAGAGACAGCGGCTCCACTGTGCATCATGTTTGAATGCTGATAATCAATTAGAAATATACATGACTGTGCTGCTGCATCGCCTGTAGCCTGGAGGCTGGAGCAGGTCTCTTTTGTGAATTGGAGAAGCCCGTGTGAAGCGCCCACTCTGCGGGGCTCAGGGTGCAACTGAACGGACAATCGCACCCCGGACCACTGGAGGGGTTCGGATGAGGTGGTTGCTTGGGTTGCTTGGTCACAGAAATCCGGCTAACTTTTCCTCTATTCCTTTCTAACAGCAGTGCCATCGGGCATTGCTCAGGAGATGGCGATGAGGTGGTTCTATTTGGGATTTATACTCTTGTCGGGGATCGTGCCTCCTAACGGTGCAACCGTAGGTAAGAAGCCTGTTGTTTTATCTTGCATTGTGGTACTCTAGAAAAGCATGACCACTTTTTTTTCCTCCCCCCCTCCACCTCCACCTCTTGTGCAAAGCATCTGTGCACAGGCCTGCGTTCACCGGAGTTGGAGCCAAGACCGCAAATAGGTTGTGTTGATAATAACACAGTGAGGCTCAGTATGTGTGATCAGAGGAGATCGATCACCAGAAAAGCCTTTAATCAGTGAAAGGTCCGCACAAATAAATACAAAAAAAAAAAAAAAAAAAAAAAAAGCACTGCGATCGTTATGTTATGTTATGTTATGTTATGTTGGCCTAAAAATCTGCCTGCGTTTTTAGCTGTGCTCCTGTCTGAGCTCCCAGAATGGGCCTTGTAAGGATGGCAGACCGTGGAGCTTATGCACAGTTGGAATATTCAGCAGGTAGAAGGCAATCGCAACACTTGCATTGACGACCCATTTTCACCAAACAACATTTTCTGACTGACTGCGACAAAATGGCTAGATATTCCCCCTTCTCTGTCTGTCAGGGAAAAAGTCATGTATGCTGTCTGTCGGTGCTGATGCCATTCCAACCAAATCTGCCTTTTATTTATTTATTTATTTATTTGTTTGTTTTTTTGTACACAGATCTCAGCAGCAGCACGCCTGAGTTTCATACCAAAACCTGTGGGTGCCATCGCTCAGATCAGAGTTTTCCTGTTTGTTTTCACTTACTTGGCGCATATGAAAACAACAGTTGTATTTGCGTGGAAGGATAATGTCAATGGCGCGGTTTGTCCCGACGTGCAGCGTGGGGAGCTCAGTTTATTTGTGACAGGCAGCCAGGCAGGCAGGTACTGACTGATGATGAAATGAATAGTCGTGCACTTATCCTCTTACGTCCCTACTGTTCCTTAATGCTCACCAATCCCTGATACTTATAATGAGATATTAAATGCAGCATTGCTCTTTTGACAATGCAATAAAGACCTGTTGAGCTAAGCCTGCATGCTGTTTCTGTTTTCAGCACCTAAAGGAAGCATGAAGCTGCAAAATAACCTTGATTTTTAAAATTATTTAGTCATTTGTGTCCATTTCTATATTGAAATGAATAGTAAATGTGCAACATTTTGATGATATCCTCTGTTTTCATCATTTGTGACTTGAACTTACATCACCCTTACTATTTTTAGTGTAATGCAAACATTGCCCCACAAATCTGTACAGATTTATATCTTGCATTTTAAGCACATTGCATGTTTGCTTTGATGCCGAAGGGGAAAGTAACATAATAATACCTTTCATTCTGCTATTAAAGCTAACTGTGATGTCACAGATATGCATTGGAAGGTCTTGTATATGTTTCATTACATTTTGATGGAGGCTGTTCACATTCAGAGTGAGGGCCAAAGCTGAGGTTTCAAGAGTGGACAAGCTCCTCCCACTGCCTCCATCAGTATGTAACATCTGGACACAGGAAGACCATTAATCCAACTTAGATGTGACGGCAAAGGGGAGGAGGGGGGAGGCAGCTGAATGAGTTGAGGGTGAGGGCGGGTGAAGCGAGCATAAACTTTACTAAGGATCAGAGCTGAAAACTCCCTGACACATGGTTACGTCAGAGGGAGCCCGGCCTGGGACTGATGGTGTGTTATGTCATTTCTAACAGTGGATTTAGCAGCGCCTTTCCGTTGTGTTGGTCCTTAAGGCCAGTAATGGTCAAGGAAGTGGATCCAGACCCTGAGGCCAGACACTTTGACTGGATTTGTTTGACTGGGTCACTACAGAGGGGCATGAACTCATGAAAGAGAAGAAAGATTAGTGTGAGGGAAGTCAGAAGGCCACAGTGTAACTCAGGATGGACTCTTTGGTGTGAATAAGAGGTCATTTTTGTGGTACTTGGAGGCATGAAGCTATAGACAAAACTGGATATTACAGAGAACAGTAATTCAAATAATCCGGTAATTGATATGTAGAAAAGAATTTTGCCTTTCATCAGGGTTTCACCAGTATATCAGCCAAACATTGGTATTGATCAATATTGGCTTCATTTACTGCCGTCAGTTTAGCAGTAAAATAGATATTTACCAGTGGTTGGCTAATGTGTTGTAGTGTATGTTTTTATAAAATTGCACATTTGTGTTCATTTGTAGACAGTGAAAGTGTTTATTCTATAATGAGAGTTTATTCAATATGCACAAATTGTTGAATAAATAACAACAAAAACAAAAAAAAACATTGGTATTGTCCATATTGTTTTCACAGAATTTTAGTCCATCCCTAATAGTCATGCAGTCAGTAGTGTTAGTCTAAATAAAATGGAGCAAACCCTGGAGCTAATGTTCATTTTCATAGTTGATTATTTTCTCAATTAATTTTTTGTTACAGAAAATGTCAGAAAATGTCAAATGTTTCCCAAAGCCCACAGTATCCTTCTTAA
This sequence comes from Sphaeramia orbicularis, assembly GCF_902148855.1. Taxonomy (NCBI): domain Eukaryota; kingdom Metazoa; phylum Chordata; class Actinopteri; order Kurtiformes; family Apogonidae; genus Sphaeramia; species Sphaeramia orbicularis. The sequence goes on from NC_043963.1 coordinate 35,339,456, forward strand.
ATGTGTTGTTTGAGCCCAAAACTCAGAGATACTCAGTTTGATGTCAAAGAGGAAGAAAAGAAAACAGGAAATATTCACATTTATGAAGCTGGGTCTGATAATTTTGAGTATTTTTGCATTGTAAGAACAAACTCAAACATATTATAGGGTATTCAAATAGTTGTTGACCCATTTTGTAGTTGACAACTAATGGACGTTAACTAAATCGTTGCAGCTTTTAATGGAGCAAAGAAAATCTATTGGTCGTATTTAAGCAAACAGGCAACACCTATGGTAGATCTATTTTCTCTGATCAGATTTGCAGCCCCTTTTTCCTCTTTAAAATAATATTTGGGGTCTGGACTGTTAGTTAATGTCCTCATTTGATGTCACAGTTTTCTGACATTTTATTGAACAGATGATTCATTCATTGGGAGACATAATAGCTATATATAAATAGTTTAAAGCTGCATGGCTCAATAATTTTTTGATGCCATTAGGCAAAAATGTCATATTCACTCCTCAGCGTCTGCTTCTATTTGCTTAAAGTATCCAATCTTGTCTGGACTCTGTTTTTGGGCTACAAAAGTCAACTCTGTGATGATAGGTGTTGGCAGGTTATTGGACAGGTAGGGAGGTTAACCTGTTGACCTTTAGTTTTGTTCTTCTTTTTGCCTCGTTCATTGACTTTTAGTGGTAGGGAAATAATATTTGCACAGTTTGACTTGCTTAGTGGTGCAAAGTTTGTTTATTGTTTTATGAATTTATTCATGACACATGCTGGTCTTGGACTGTTAGCTTGTTTTTGATATTTAGCCATTTAAGTGTTTGTTGTTGAGTAGTGTTCTGTTTTCTGAATTTTTTTTTTTTTTTAAATAAGCGTTTAGCTGACATGCTGCTGGTCATGTAGATGTATAGTGTGTGTATATTTCTGCAAGCGTCTCATAGTATTACCATAGCAACACAGACAGAACTGAATCGTAGCCTCTTGAACCCATCTAGGATTTAGACACCTGATTTTGACACACAAGCTTGGATGATACCACTTTTTTCCACAGTGATATGATACTGGTCAGCTCATCTATATTTGCATTTAGTCTTTTGATATAGGTTGATATCACAGAGCTGCAGGAGTATTTAGCTGTTTTCCCCCCTAAATGAAAATACATTCCTGCATCAAACTATCCATATGTTGTTATTATCACATGTTGTTATTATCATGCCATCAACCAACAACAAGACTCGTATATAAAGTGTCAACAACCTGTAGGAGCAGAGGAGTCCAGCTGATGAGTAGAGTAAATGTGGGTCAGAGGCTAAAGAGTTTAAATTCCCGAGGAGTCTCCACTCTATTTGTTTGACCCTTTTAATGGGACCTGGCTATAGCTTTTCTTCAGAACTGTCACTGGGAGCATCTGCTGGAAAAAATGTAGCATCCTTCATACAAATTCAACAGATAATAGAACTTGGATCGCTCTCCTCAGTTCTTTCCAAGTGGAGATCACTGGGGAGTGGTTATTGTAACTGGGTACACCTGAGGCTGTGTGTTGTGTTGCACACTTATCAAGTGACACAGATAATCCCCAAAACCATTCACAGTTTTCTCACATGAAAGAAATGTCTAATGACATGGCATACAACATTTGGAGTGAGTTAAAGCCAGAGTATCCTGTTTATATATACAGTCTTTGGCCTCTCAGTGACATTTTATGTAAAGCTTATGTACATGTGCTTTACATTTCAGTCTGGACATATTGAAAACATTTTTGAAATGGTAATAGCAGACAGTGGGATTTTTGACTTTAGTCGGAGAAAAGATCCTCTTTTTATCCTCCTACTTCCTTCACTGCATTGCAATCAACTGTGACGAGAAGGTAAAACCAGATTAACATAAATGTTTTCAGTGTCGTTCCCCACACACTGAAGGCGTGAGACCACAGATGAAAGAGGGTTTGTTGATTGTGAATAGCAGGGGTGAACTGTAATTGGTGTTTTCTACTAGCTACATCACTGTTTACCCTGTTTAGCTCCTAAGTCCTGAAAAAGAAACGTGCTGGCTTCTTAAAGAAAATGAATGTGGGTGTGTGTTAATGCAGTGCCTCCAGTTTTTCCTTGTGATAAAATCAGGACCTCTACATCCATGCTAGAACCCCCCCCCCCAACACTGTCTAATATGGTGATTTTTCTTTGAAATGTGTTTCTGAACATGACACATATGAAAATGAAAGCCCCAAAACCCCTCTGTACTTTGAGCCAGTAGATAAAGATGTGTTTTTCCATGAACTTCATAAAGACAGTACACAGAGTTGTTCAAATTTTGCAGAGGGTTGCAACGTTTGCCTGACACCTGGCACAGCTGTGAGAATATTGGCTGTGTGGTTTGTGTTTTACTTGGACATCAGTAATGGAGAACTCCTCCTGATGCTGCAGACTGACCACCTTGCTTGTCAGTTTCTAAAGACTCCTGCCCCCCTTGTACTGTATGTTGTCGCTGGCGATGTGCTTGTTAGGAGTATCGATTTGGCTCTAGGAGCTTTTTGGTGGCTCTTACACCTGGTCAGAGGAGAGGATCTGATAAATGGAGATAACGTTCCAATTTCATGGGTTGCAGAAATGTTTACTTTGATCAGAGTAAGAACAGGTGTCAGAAATATATCACATATAGTTATTGTATTTTTTCATATTTTTGAGGTAAGGACTTTGATCGTACTGTTATGAAGAATAAAATCAGATTCATCCTCAACTCATTTACAGTTCTAATAGATTTTGTCTGTATCTGTATATGTTTCATAGGCGTGATGCATTTAGTGTATTTTCAGTACAGAGTATGAAACGGATGTATTGCTCAGACACTTTTCAGCTATTGCTAATTTTCATCTATTGAGTGTATATGACTTAACCTTTTGGTTCATAAATTGCGTTTTGAAGCCAGTGGATTGCATTGGGCTCTATACACAGCCCCACTACTTCCTGAACTTCAGTTGTCTCCTTTATTTCCTGTCTTTCATTATTGGACACACTGATTAATCCAGGTGTGCCTAATTAATCAGTAGTCACAACAAGAAGTAGCAGACACACCTGGATTAATCAGTGTGTCCAGTAATGAAAGACAGGAAATAAAGGAGCTACCTGAAGTTCAGGAACTAGTGGGACTGTGCATAGAACCCATTTGCTTGTTTCTGTGTTGGCTTTTTGGAGCCTGAAGTGATCGTATTTGGACAAAATGGGAAGAGCTGTGAGAGTCCAAGGGCTCATGGGTAAGCTAACGCTAACCACTAGCTTACTGACTTGATAACAGAATTGCCTATTAAAGTAATTCTGCAGTGTTGTTAGTGTAACCTATTGACCACAACCACAGTCCTATAGATCTGTCTGACAAATATAAAGGTGGACCACCAGGTCACTTAGTAGAGGTTTCAAATAAAATGCACAAGACTGGAATGGCAATTGGGGAAAAAACTAATGGCCTAGTATTTTTGAAGAGAAGCTCAAAGTCAAAGGGATCCAGGTCTTTTTGAAACTGACCTCAGTGACCATCAGTGGTACTCTGACCACTTTGGATGTAATTTCATTACCCCTAGTTTTTAGGTTCTATACCTACAGTTATAGGTTGGCCAAAAGTGGGTTTATAAAGGCTGGTATCATAAAGATAATTTGAAGCTGTGAAAAGCTGCTAGTCAATTAACTGATGATATCATCGCTGCCCATCCGCCCAAAATGGTTTGACACATTATGCCTTTCTGGAATTAAGTATCCCTCACTCGGACTGAACATCTAAGTGTCGAAGTAATTCATTAATAAATGCAGAACTGACCATCAAACTAACAATAAAAAGTCAGAATGGAACTGCTTTTATCTTGTGTCATTATTTTGCCAGTGTTTCCAGGATAGAAGGCACATCAACAATTAACCACGATCAGCACAAAATGTGGATAGTTTGTAAAACGTCCTATCAGCCAAACCAATTAAACCTTAATCAGTTCAACCAATAATTTGTTTTCCAAAAGACAAATGTATAGAAACCTTTTTTTTTTTTCTGAATTCAGATAAAACATACACATACAACAGTTTCTGTAAACCCGTCAGCAGTTTGATTCTGTGGATGGCAGCACTGTATAGTTAGATGAATGGTCCAAGCAGAATTATAGCAACAGGTGTTTGTTAAATGCAGTCTTTACAGGAACAATCAGAATAACTTTTTAGAATGCGTCATTTTCTATAGTTTGACTATGTCCTAAAATTGAAGGTTTAGTTACATGTCAAGCATTGGATGTATTGCTGTAACAACCACTGGAGACATCCATGTGTTCTTTTGAATAATTTGTGATAAGTTATCCCCTGACTTTTGACTTTGTGTCCTTTCCATTTTCACCATTTTTATTCGGTCCAACATTTTCTTTAGGACTGATAATTTACAAAATTAATGATACGCCTTCATTATTTTAAGCACTAATCAGCATGAAAGTTTTTAAAGAGTGGAAAACATACTTGCTCTTTGTCTTTTCCATCTCGCCAAGTGTTTTGTCTTAGACGCAACATCAAACCTTAGCGCAATTAGTTCACTGGTTAGACCTAAGCAGTCTTAAGCTCATGGTTTCCACAAAGCAAAGTTTGAGCACTACTATTAATAGCCTTTTGTAACCACTGAGTTTGTATTTCCTTGTCTGATTCTGTTATAATCTCAGAGTTCAACCATGTGTGATCTGCAACCAGTTGCTGCTCTACAGTGATTCTCAACTCTCAGGATTAAAGGGTGTCACTTATAGTTTAATTGTGTTTTCCAGTATTTCACAGCTTCACTTGTTAAATCACTTGTTTTTGATGAAATATTTTGTATGTTAGATTATAACACAGAGCTGCCTGTCAGTGGATTTTAGATGTTAATGCTGCTATTGTTGTGTGTTTTCAGGCCTAAAGAACATGAATAACATCAGACATGTTGAGTTAAGTCCTTTAATGTATCATGCTGTGTGTGGATCTCACTGGTGAACAAAGAGGTCATCTGTTTAAATGTGAAGTAGATGACAGCTCATTTGTGCATTGTTTATGAGTCATTCTTGGCAACTATGGAGCCAGGCACATTCCTACCTCCTGCCTATTTTAGTGAATCTAATGATGGATCCATAGAGATCGACCCACATAAAATCAATGAATCATCACCCTTTTTTTTTTTTTTTTTTTTTTTTTTTTTTTTTTTTAAACAGACTGTAATCATACCTTTTTCCTATAGCCTTGGATGGTTTTTTCCTGGTAACTTCAGAGGACAGTAGTGAGATAGGATTTCCAGTCTACTCAGCTGTTGTGAATGTAGTAATTTATGTGGCCCAGCCTTCATTTTGTGACTTGCATGTTCTGTTTTCATAACAGCTGAATCTGGGTTGGTTTTTTCTCCATGGGTGCTCAGAGTTGTGCTATGCTAAGACTACAAAGTGGGTGTAAAAAGAACTCTCCTTGGTGGCACCACAAGCCTATTTACATTCATCTTTATGTCCATCAATCTCACTCACTCAGTGTATTTCTTTTACTGCGTTCCCTTTACGACTCTGCCCTGTGACGTCCTGCAGAGCCTCATCAGGTTACCCCAGAGGTCAATGCTGCACCCTTTTATTGTGCAATGACACAAAAACCAGGCTCTGAGGCAAAAGAGTCGCCACTGACTCGAACTCAGCCTTCTGCTGTTTGTGCATGTTCAACCTCTTTAAAAATGGGCTACTGAGGATTAAATCTTGAATAGCCTATGGACATTGTATGTGCACTGTGTTCTGGGTAAAGTGCCCAGTGCTCTGGCTTGCCTTGGACAAAGCTAAGTGGCCGTTTCCACTAGAAGGGACTGCACAGTGTGGCCACAGAAGTTTGTTGAAAGGATACAACAGTAGCCAAAGTAAGATATATCATGCTGTTGTGATGCTTTTGCTCATGCTCTCATACCCGTATGGGAGTGCTCTTTACTTTTTAATTTTTTATGGAATAATGTTGCATACTTAATATCATAACTTTCTTGAGTGTGGTTCAAAAGTCACTCTTCTGTCTGAATACTTAATGCACCACAAACATTTCAGAATAACAACTTGCCTTTGCCCTCATTTTCTTCCCTGCGGTCCTTGTTTAGGTTTAATTGTTACTTACAATGCATGGATTCTTGCTTTGAAATCCTGCTAAACTGAGCGCAGAGAAATCACTTCGAACTTGACCTCAGGGGTCTAATTACGCACTGTATTTTTTTTTTTTTTTTTTTTTCCACTCTCAGAAACACTCGGGAAGATCTGTTTTACAAGACCTCGAAGGGGAGAAGTGATGTGTGATGAGAAACAGTTCTGGTCTTATTCCCACTTTCTCCTGTCAGTGACATTATACACAGCAGGACCATCAAGAGTCCCATTATTCATTCATTCATTCATTCAAGTCATTTCAGATTCCCATTTGTGCTTTTATCTTTTAACAACATTGAATAGAATCCATGCTCCATTGCTCACCCAAGAAATTATTCACAAGGGGATTTGGTTGTTTGGATGTTGGGATGAGGGCACTGCAAGGGCATGTTTGTCAAATAAAAGTATGTTTCCTATACTCTACCACTTTACTCTGTGTATTCCCGACCACCACAGCTTGTGCGAGTTAGGAAAGTTACTGTACGAACAGGTTAAACAGAGCAGAGAGGGTTTTGTAATCTTTGACATTATCAGAGTAAAAACCAACAAGCAACAAGTCTTTTTCTCTTTTATAATCTAGTTGCTCATCTGTAAAGGATTGTCTTTTTGAGGCAAAGCTACACACATGAAATCAATTAGAAGGAGCTGGAATGTGCTGCATGGATCTGGAGTTGATTTGTCGAGCAACGATGGCCGTATTGAGAGAGACAGATCGGAGGAAAAGTGGGTCAGTGTTGTGTCCCAGCTGGTGATGGTGTCTGGAAGCCTCCATCACTTTGGCTGCTGAATTTGTGCCACAACACACTTTTACTCCCCACACCATCCTTTACCATCACACAGTTACTTTTAGCCTTTGAGATTATTCCTTCAACTCTGAGTTTGTGGAAATAAAGCTGCACCTTTCATTTCTTTTTTGTAAATGAAAGCATGGCCTTGAAAGTACCTTATTTCAATTAGACCCTCAGGACCCGGGTCCCTGTACATTTATGCATTTGCTCGTTCACTTGTGCTTAATACTTTTTGCCAGGGCCGATCCAAGCTGTGCTGTTTATATAGTGTAAAGCTCCAGTGTCCCAGAATAAGGAAATACAGTGTGTGCCCCATACAGCAAGCAGTATGCTCAAAGCCAAACCACGTATGCCAACTGGAGGCTTTGCATCCACATACCAGGAAGTAAGATTTATAGTGAAGTGTTTACGTCAGCTTGTGATTGAACGGGTCAGTCTGTCAATGACAACGCTGAAAGTTAAAGCTTTCAAGGCAGTTTAGGTACTAAGACACAGTCATATCTTAGAGTAAATCTTGTGTTTTTGAGTCCAGAAGTCACTGAGATGTGATGGATTAGAGGCAGACTGCAGAGAAATAAAAGTTTAGTAAAGTAGAAACACAAATTCCTTGTCTGATGGATAAATAATCATCATTTAGACAGAGTTCTGGCCTGCAGTCACTGCTCAGCTCAGTCATCCCACTGATTTTCACAGAAGTCACTCTTGACACCCCTTCTATGTAATAAAGACATGTAAAATGACGGTACAGCATAATGTAGCTACATCTGAGTTGACAGTGACAGACATTTTTGTGTTTGTGGAAGGCATGTCCACTGTATTTTTTTTTAAACCAGCTAAATAAACACGTTCCTACATGGTGTAATTTTTGTTTAGAAATAGAAACTGTTTCCTGAAGAGCAGCCAAACTTGTCCTTACAAAGGAATGGTGAAAGATTTAAAGCTGTCTGTAGAACCTCTTTTTCAGGTTGAGATGTGAGATTTTCCTCTCGAATTACATGTTTGATAAGGCTTCTTTTTTCTTCTCAGGTTTGCTGTGCAGTAACTTATGTGTAGGTCATACTCATCTTACTTAAAGATACGTAATAACCACTAACATTTAAAACTATAATAATGTAGCTGTTTTGTAAATACAAGATTTTAATGCTGCAGGATTTAGTGTCATTCAGTCACAACAGTGTGATCAAGTTCCCATTCAGCTGTGGCAGGAAAGGCTTTTGCTGGAATGACATTATTAAGAGGGAACTCTGTTGGAGACGACTACACTGGGCTTATGGGACTTCCTGTAAGTAGAGTATGCACCTTGATTCACTGGGATTGGTGTTTGCTGTTGGGCCTATCCCAGGAGACTAAATAAAGGCCTTCTTCATTCCCTTTTGTAGGTAAAGTGAACTCAAAAGGTTTAACATCTCAGCCTGATTTGGACCCTCCAAAACTGTCAACATTTTGGCAGTTACTTTGGAAAAAAGCGACTTTGCAGGCTGAATTAACAATTCACATCTCTGTTTGAGATATTTCAGCGGGCTTTGAAAGAGGACTGCTAAGGGGGGGAAGGCTGCCAGTCTTTCCCCCAGCCTCCAACCCCTCCTCAGCCACAACCTCCAATTAGGCTCAGAGGTTCTCCCCTCTGCGGTCATTTCTTGCTGGTGTGTAAAGTGATGATAAAATTAGAACCCACAATGTTTTATTTCCAGTTTTATGCCCACTCATAGGGAGCGACTGGCTCAACCCAGCTGCTTTACACGGGGACCATAGATGCTGAGGGAATGCCTTTACATAGCAGCATCCTGTCCTATGATTTCAAAGCTTTCACTCATGTCGCTGTGGCTGTTTGGCTGGGTGTTAGTCGTTTAGGCAGATTAAATGGTAACATATAAGCACAGACGAATCAAGTATATTTACCACCACACCAAATGGACCAGCACACTAGTAAGCTGAAAGGAAGCAAAACTAACAAGTTGGCTCGAGGCCATGGCTAGCCTCCCTCTCATTCCCTCACCAAGGGATTGGGTGTGTGCATGTTGTTTATATGGATTCAGTATACGGGTCTCTATCAATTCTTTTACAGCTGTTTTTCACTAGCACACATCTCACATTTAACCATCCTCTCTGGACCTCAGGATCTTACACATAGACAGTGTATTTCAGAGTATAACAGCTGTCTGTAAACATGATTCCCCTCATCAATTCTGAGACTTTCTACTACTATTGTCTGACTCGAAGAAGCAGACGATAGTGCTGCATTTTTAAAATCCGCCTCTCCTCTAATCTCCTCAAATATCAAGGTGTTGTTAGTATAATGGGGATTTTGTGATCTGATCTCTTCAACCCTTTTCACTCCTAATTGTATTTACCAAAACATGACACTCAAAAGTCTTAGTGTTTGACTTATACATACACTTCACTGTCACATGAAACAAGGCCAGGGTCTAAACCCTTTAGTCTCACAGTCAAAGGGAACGTGATTGCAATATTACACTAGCTTCATGCTCTCTTGTGATTTCAGTCACATCCCAGCCCCATTGCGGTGCATACCCCCCACCCCCTCGCCCCAAACACCTCTCTGCCTGCCAAGTACATAGGGAGGCAAAGCATCCAGGGTGAGAGAGGGCTCAGTCCCTGCAGAGAATCACAATGAGACCTTTGGTGCTGTCCTTCCCGCAGCATTGCCGCACAATAGTACAGTAACAACAACCTCCTGCCTGAAATGGCCATTATGGTTTGTTTTCAATGTGTGTAACATTTCTAACATCAACATTACAGGCTAATAGCTACTTACATTGATGCTGCAGCCTCTTTTCAATTTTACTTGCACTAAATGCTTGAAAGTTAGGCTATTTTTATTTTATGTAGATTAGACTTGCAATATCTGGGGAAAATCCGCAATGTCTGATTGTTCAGTACTGCAAAGACATTATGGTTCCTAAATGCATAAATAAACCAACCTCACTGTCACTATCAAACTGACACCATTTAATTTAGAACAGGAATGTCAAACATACAGCCCAGGGGCCAAAACCAGCCCACCAAAGGTTCCAATCTGGCCCACAGCATGAATTTTCAAAATGGAAAAATTACACTGAGAATATTAACAGTCAAGGGTGTCAGTTTGCATTATGAAAATACTTATAATTATATTCTATTCTCACAATAAATAAAAATGAATAACCTGAACAAATATGAATAAAAAAGTTCAATTTTAACAAAATAAGAGATTCACTGTGATCTGTAAGTTGTGTTAATAAACTGAGACATAATATTCCTGAAATTGCACATATTTTTCTCAACAAATGTCAGGTTTACACGGTTATTGAGGTTATTCATATTCTTCATAATGCAATTTGACTTTTTCACAGTAAAACAAAGTGAAAAATTTGGATCATTATCTAAAAGTTATTGTGCTTATTATGTGGACCTACTGAATAGTTGTTGATGTTGATTAATCTGTCAGTTAATTTCGTGAATAAATAATGAGTTTTTTGATCAATACAATATTGGAAACTCTTCAGATTTGCTGTTTAGGTAGTGACCAGAAAATAGTCCAGGAAAAAAAAATAGTGAGAGGGGCTTCACTGGGTCAAAATCCCAAAATGTAGATGTATATAATGGAATCAGATGTTTCTGCAGTCTTCTTATCCTTGGTGAGGAAACAGGAGTTCATTGAGGACAGAGGTGGAATGCATGCCCTGAGTAGAACTCTGTGTAGTTCAAACGTGTTGCCGATGGTGTCCCTATAGGGAATAAAAGACTTTTATTTTTTTTTAATTTTTGTGTTAGTGTCTCAGACTTTTTTTTTTTTTTTTAACTTACTCTCTGAATATTGATTACTGATTCTTTGCAATGGACTTTTTTACTCTTTTGTTTCAGAAAAAATTGTCAAATTTCAGAAGTCAGAAAATTTAGATTTTTTATTTTGTCTTGAAGCAAATTGGAAAATCAGTTATCAAAGCAGCCATGGATATAATAATTGACAACTAATTAATTTATAGACTAGAAAAGCACTTGGACAGTGCACACCTCTGCCTTGGCGGAGGCCTGCGTCAGCCCCCCCCCGCCCCACCGATCCCCACCAAAATTTAATCATTTGTTCCTTGTGCCAGTATCAACATTTCCTGAAATTTTCATCCAAATCTGTCCATAACTTTTTGAGTTATCTTGCACATGGACAGACAAACAGACAAACCAATGCCGGCAAAAACATAACCTCCTTGGCAGATGTAATTAGTCTGATTTGCCAAATTGAATGAATATGTATCCCATACATCAATGGCAGTGTCTGATTTGGCAGTGGTTTATATACTTAGTCTGAATTCATGAAATAAAATATTTCTTACTCATTGAAATTCGGGAAGTCATGCATATATTAATATTGTGATTCTGGTGCAAATTCTGACTGTACCTTTTAATGTTGCTTCATGTTTTAACCCTTCATGCCTAAATAGTCACCAGTGACCTGAAGTGTCTGGTGATGCGCTAATTATTTTCATCCTCATCAGATATGACCCTTTTTGAGTCTCCACAGAGAACATTGAAACACAATCATCTTCTGCAACATTGATTCACCAATAAAACCCGTGTAGTTTGAGAAATGACAGTGGTTGTAGGTACTTAATTTTATGTTCAGTTAATGATGTATTTTGCTGAAAAAGTCACCTTTCCTCTGTTTTTTTGGCTGATATAATAACCTTTGAATTTACTCTGAGCTTTTATGCACATCTAGATGATCAGTAAATTAAATGTAGTAAAATGCCTGATTTTCATTGAAAAATGCGAAATGCAGAAGATAATGTATAATAACTGGTGATAAATCATTTAAGAACAGTTAGATGTAGAGAGAAAAACATTTGGAAGTTGTCACAAAAATAGTTCTAGATCTTTACGGAATAAATCTGTTGAATTTTAAGGGCTAGTACATCTAAAATAACTTTTATGTGAGTACTATGCAGATGGACGTCGCGGTGACCTTTCTGTGGGGGGCTGAGTTAAAGCACGTCAGCAGAGTCAGACTGCTGATGGGCTCATGAGCGTTGCTGTGGTGCTGCTACCCTGTGGTACACCTCAACAATCTGTGCTGACTTACAGCCCAGAACTACCGAGCTCTGCAGTTTCCCATGGGTCAAACAGTGATTGAATGCCCAGTTATGTCTGTGCCGTGACACATGAAAGAGCCTCTGTGGTAAAAGTTAAAAATCACCTTAAGAGTAATAAAAAAAAAAAAAAGCAGAAAGAAATGAGATGTCCATAAGAAGGGAGGAAACAACAAACAAATCCGGACCTAAAAGGCACCACTGTTGGTTATAAACTTGTAGGGGAGTTTTTTTTTTTTTTCTGAATAGAGTGTGCCTGTGGGTCTTTTGATACAAAAACATCATTGTAAACTTAGTTTGACCCTTGCATGTTGCTTTACCCTGCTGAGTTAAGATCTAAGTTGCTTGAAGCTGGAAATTTCCTATGTAGTTTCTTGATGGTAGAGAACAGCCTTTGAAAGTCTTTCAGAAGTGTTAACATTATAACACCATATAAACTAAAACTGATTCACTTTTTAGGGCATGCATTTTTTTTTTAATGTATTTCTGATTCAGACACATTTTCAGGTCCAGTTGCTTTCGTGGTGATGCATTAACTTTCTCCTGCTTTTTTTTTTTTTTTAGCTCCCAAAACTGAAGAGCAGCCCAAAACCTGCAGCTCTAAGCAGTTTGTATGTAAAGACCAGGTGACCTGTATCTCCAAAGGCTGGCACTGTGACGGGGAGAAGGACTGTCCAGATGGCTCAGACGAATCACCAGATATCTGTAAGTGTGCATCCATGAAATTACGTCATTAAATGTGTCCTCATCTCTTGTGCTCATAGACTGTTTTTTCCAATTCTTATGGTTTTTAGTCAATTATTAAACCTCCTACCTTTATAAAAAAAATGTCACTTTTAACTGCACATGATGTTAGTCAAAAACCCTTAGGATAAAGATAATTCGCAATAATCTACTGTACATGTACAGCGTAACTACACATACAATAAAAAAATGGTAAAATAGAGTTGAACATGATAATAAATTATAAATATGTTTTGAATTTAGTGTTGGTAGTAGGTTGGAACAGTTTACAGTGCATTGTCGGATAAGACATCATTTTCACTACATCAGAATGACTCAACAGACAACAGCAAATTGTTCCAACCCTGTCATTTAGGCCTAAATAAATGGATAGGTTATGCCCTTTCTGCAAAGGACGCAGGCTCACAGTGTGTGCAAATGGCTGCTCTGCTGAATTATATCTCTAATTATGCAGCCGTGTTTAGTCTGAATGTTCAGGGATGTGTCTGCTCTTGTCTGGACTCTTGCGGGATTTGTGCAGTCCCTAAGAGTCTTGTCTCAGCCACTCACATCTGTCAGCCTCTCCATTCTGTCCTTCTGTCTATAAACTCTCTCTGGTAAAAGCCTTTCTTCTGTTTATATGCAGGCACTAATGGTGATTTTACTGTCTGCATGGGCCACACCTTATATCTGTCATGCTACAAGTATTCTCACAATAGTCTGGCACGCAGAAACAGGCAGTTGACACCCAGCACTAAGGGGCTTTATTGTAGATGAAAACACTATTCGGTATTAACACATAGGATTAGGGATTAGATATGTGAGAAATAGCTGAGTGTAATACATTGTCGTATCATGCTGTGCTGCATAAAATATTAACAGTGGGTGTTGAGATGGAGAAAGTCAAAATTAGTCGGATTCCCATCCTACACAAACAGGTCAAATCTCCTCGCTGTTCTGTGTTCTGTGTTCTGTGCTCTCTTTAAAAAACACCAAAACCTAAGCTTTCACATGATTTAGTCAACCAGTTTCTGATTCAGAGCTAAAATGATAAAATGGCTTCAACCTGTACAATATATTTACCTTAAATAAATTGTTAAACCATAGATAATTATCAATAATGGATGTCTACATAACAATAATAGTGAAACATGCACAATTTTTTCTAACTGTGAAGGAAATTTGACCCATGCTTATGGGAATGTGAAGGAAACTTTTTAATTTCAGTAAATGCATGTGTTGTGTAGACCTTATCAGTTAAAAAGAGACTCTAGAGCTATGTCTGAACCAAATACAAACCTTATTCACCAATGTATGTAAAGGAGCAATAAAATGTACTCGGTGAGCAGTATAATGTTTTAAGTTACAGTTTATGATACTTAACCCCAGTCTGAACTCTGTCTGTATCTGACTATATGTTGAATTTGGATAATTTAATATCAAAGATGAGTGTGTAGCCATCTTGTTTCTAAAAAGAAAAAGGTTAACAGACACAGTAGGTAGCATATATCATGGAGTACATCCTCCTTGACCCACAGGCATCTGTAATGAAATATACACGGTCTTTAGTTGTGGAAAACATCCAACTTTTTGTCTGAGTTTTATTGAGTATTAAGCTGATTAATGAAGACCTTTTGTACAATGACCCTTGTGAAGTTCTTCTTTGTCAATTCTCTGCAGACTCTGTACTGGACTGAACCTTCTACAAAAACTCGATCAATGATATTTAAACCAACTTTTGACTGATTTTTTTTTTTTTTTTTTTCCGATTTCCACCACAAAAACCATTCAGTTTCTGCCCTTTTCTACCAAGCAATTGAACTGAGTGAATTATCCATTGCACTTATGCAATTTGGTGACACAGACAATGGTGTGATTCATCTTCTGCATGAAGTGATGGAGTGCAGTGTTATAGCAGAACATCAAGATATGTTCTGCTCAATTACCCGCTTCCCATGGGCTCCTCATTGCCTGCTGCTTTACCTTTAGTTAAGGCACATTTATCCTAATAAATATTTGTTACTGCAATTAATGTGCCGCTTCTCTGTGCAGCACAATATAATTGCAGTCTAACAAGCTTACTTGAAGCCGAGGCGCCTTTTAAGTATCACAATGAAAGTCAGTCAGACTGTGATTTTATCCACAGTTGTTTAGTTGATCCATCCATTAAATGAGAGTAGTGGAATGGAGGGTTGGAGATAAAGCTCCAGAGTGAATGGGCCTGAGCCAGCGGTGATGGAGACAGGAGAGTTTGGAGGAGTCAAGGTTATTTAAAATCCTGCTTTGATTCAGATGGAATGGAAAACTCTTTTTTTCTTTTTATCTCGGCTTTTCCATTCACGGGGTAAAACTGTTTGCAGGTCATCAGTCTGCTTTCTTCCCCCACTGGAAAGCATCTTAAGAGACTGTCTGACCAGCATGCTGTAAACACCACTGCACTCATCTGACCTGTTAGGAAAATAGCAAATATAAAGGCAGGCCAAACACTGATCCATCTAAGTGGGGGCACAAAATCTCTATCCGCCTGGAATAGAGATAGCCGTCTGTTTTGTATTTTGAGAACTAAATGCTCATTCACTGGTATCTTTGTACCAGCTTTAAAGTTTCCAAAAACACCCTACAAGTCTCTGTTTTTGAACTCAGTTTATAAAAGCCTGATAATTCAAAGAAAATTCCAGCTTTCTCTACTTTTGCACCAACATGCCCCCCGACCACAGTCTAGTTCTGTGCGTTAACGTTGATGGGAATAAGAGCGATGCGTTGTACTATAATTACATCATTATCTCCAGTTCAAGTTAATTACCGGCTGCAGACTTTGTTTCCAAAGAGTGTTCTTGCAGATTTCACGGAGCGAAGGCATTCTCTTTTTTTATTTCCTCTCACCCTTTTTCTGTTCTTGTTTTCCTCTTCTCTGGCTGTGATGGCTGCTGGCTGTGGTTATGTCTCAGTATGTGATTGTCCCACAGTCTGGCCAGTGAGAGCATAACGGTGCAGGAAATGCATGTAGCAAACATGAAGCTTTGATATTTGTAAAATTAATCTGAATATAGCAGCAATATGATGTATAGTGTAGTATATTATTCTAGTCATCCTGTTGGTATCATCCCTACTGAAAACCCTAGAATTCTTGCAAATGTGGCCAAACTCTTCTTTTCTTTCAGTTAAGTGCCACCTGTTTTGTTTACGATGATCGTGAATTCACTTGCTGTGAGAGCAGTGGGTGCTGTAAACGTGTTCTTTTGTCTGCTGTGGATCTTTGATCTACGCCTTGGGTACCCATGCTTGAAGAAAGTGTACTCTTCTGCATCATACTGTCTGGAGGTCTAATTGCCTGTCATTTCCAAACCATTCATCAGGGTTGTAATTATGCTGAGGAGCTAAAGACAGACTTCTGCCACAGTAGTGGGGATGTAGGGATGCATTGCATGAAGCGCTGACGTGCTGTGGTTGAGGTGGCAGTCGATGCCAGGGGGCACTATTGGATGTTTATGTCTTAGCCTGTGGGCATGCATGTTTTGGAGACCTAGTGGCGGGGATTTTCATGTGCAGATATGTGTGTGCATGTTTGACTGTGAATATAGATCTGCATAAGCTGCAGTGTCAGTGGGGGTCTTGGCAGGTTGCCCATTGTGAGGCTGTCCTCCCCTTAGTACAGAGTCAGATAGCCATCAGCGGTCTGCCTGTACAAGCCCCTGTCTGCAGGTGTGACCCTGTCATCCTCTCCCAGGGACTGCTCCGGCTTTCCTTCACTGCATGGCTTCAATTGGTTTCAGACAAGCCATTTCGCCTCAATTACATACAGGCTTAGGGCTCAGGAAGTGGTTGACAAAAGCCCCGGGGGCAGGACTTTATGCTCTGTGTGTCCCAATGATGGTCCTCTGTGCAGACCTGCTGTTTTTTTAATGCCCCTATAGGTGGTGGTTGTCAGGTTTACTTTTATAGAAAGATAAAGTGAAGAGGGAAATTTCTATTCATGATGTTCGTGCATGGATTTCTTACATATGTTGAACAGACTTTACAGAACAGTGAATGCAGAGTACAGTCCAGTCCGCATGCTGTTGAAGAGACGTAAGCCACCGTATGGTTCAAGAATTTGTGGTTGTTTTTAGTGCTGTGGTTATCAGACGTCCTTTAGGGATTCTATTTGTATGCAGAGAACAATGTATTTATATATTTCAATAAAAAGGTTCATTCATAATAGGTCAAGTAAGTCCGCTGAGACATATGACTGTATGTTTTCTTGTCTCAGCACTATTTTTGCTGATGGGCACCAGTATCACATCAGCAAAGTGCAGTTTTTTCTTTTTTTCTACCAGCATTTCTTATGTTACAGAGGGATCAATGGGGTGGAAATGACATATTGACATTTTAGAACAATCGCTGTGTCAAGGTTTTGTGCCAATAGCACATATCGCATTTGTCATTCATCGATGAATGTAAGTCTTCAATCTCACTGCATTGAAATTAGCACTTGTAAATACCGAATTGCTGATCATCTACACAAACATGTAATTTATTTTCAGATTGTCCTTGTTGTTATGTTTTCATAGTGCTGGAGTTAAAATTAAAAGTGCTGTGTCACAGCTTTCGTTCAGTTTCACAGCTCTGTTGTAGCTGTAAAAAACAGTGACTCCCTGTCTGTATCCTAAGTCTGTATGCAATTATGATTCTTGCGTGAACCGCATTCATTGTGGTTGAGCCAGCGAATAGGAACAGATGTTTGAATGAACACTAGTATGTAAGCACTTTCTCTGTCATGAGAGCTGCTTGCCATGAAGGAATCCTTTCAACATCAAAAACCTTATGCAACAATTGTCTTCCCTTAATTCACTGTTAGGAATTTTAGCCCCTGATTTAGCATGAAAATGTCCACCAGAGGACTTCCACACAGGGGGTGGAATGCATCTCAATCATGCAAATTTACTGCCTCTCTGTCTCCATGCCGTATTACCCACTTTGACTCACTGGGAGAAAATGGGCAGTTAAGTTTAAGTCGTTAACACTTGCAAATGATGAGACACTCCCTGTTCTCACACTGTCAAGTTGTCATTAAAATTGTCTCCCTAGGCTTATTGTACACAGATACATATAGACCGACACGAATGCATTTCTTTTTTTTGTTGATGCTAGACAGTAATTTTGAGAGGATATGCCTTGGAATGCAGTTTCATAATGAAACAAAAGAACCCCTGGCTGAAGGAGCTAAAAGTACTTAACATCACAAACCCACATGCACTCTTCATTAAACCTTTGGTTTAGCTTCCTGTAAACATAACTGTGTGTCACTGTTTTTAGCAAAGAAAAAAAATTTAGACTGGAAAAGTTGGCTCGATATGCCAGTAATGCCATGACAATGTGGTGAAAGTACATTTCAACACATAGCCATACGATGCCCACTGGCCCACACACACTGTGACCCATGGCGGTGGGTGTCATGGCCTGGGGCTGAGCTGATCGGTGGTCTGATGGTGGGATTGAGTTATCATCTCCATGCAGCTGCCTGAGGCGGCCGTGGGCCACACAACAAGGTTATCTGTCCATGTCCTGCCCTTGAGCCCCCTCTGGATGCCTACAAGCCTGGTCCTTTGTCCGTCCCGCCTGACTGTCATGCCTCAGCAGCCTCTCCAAGACGACCAGGAAGAGCTGACTGCAGAGGTGGTGGGATGGCATGAAGGCATAGAGCGAAGGGGAGAAGGGATGATCCTACAGAAAAGGGCTTTGTATAGGAGAAAATGAGCAGATTAGCATTTAGGCCGAGGAGGAAAATGGAAACGGCTTTTGTACTGCTCTGATCCTTTTTCTATAGAAACAGCCTTTTACAGTAGAGTTTGGGGGATCCTTTCATAGCTTATAATCAGAATCATGTCGCTGTGCACGCAGGGGGCACCATGCAGGGGCAGGAGGGTCTGTAGTGGCAGTGGCTGACACACTGCTTCCACAGAGGAAGGAGCAAAGCCCTGTAAATCCCCCTGGTCTGTGGCCCTGAGCCCTCCTCAGCCTCACCAGCCTATCAACAGACAGAGAACACAGGGCTTTCTCACGCCACACAGGCACCACTTCCCTTTTTCTGCTGTCTCCTCCACACCCTGTCTCTCCCTCTGTCTTCCTTGCTTGTATCCCCCTTTTTTCCTCTCTTACCCTCAAATCAGTTAGAGACGATAGACTGAAGTTGTCTCTTTCCTCTCTTCTGGATATCTCATCTCCCGTCTTTCCTCTCTGTCGTCCCAGTGTGTAGATAGTAACTGGGTTTGTTTTTCCTACTGTCTAGTGGCATGTTGGACTGTGGAGATGTTTGAGCTACAATTTATACAGTGACAGTCGGTTGTTTTTTGAAGCTAGAGGAGTTACTGTGTGAATCAGTAGCATCATATTTACATTAGTTAGTAGAACAGTTAGAAAAAACAGATTTTAAATAGATTTATTTTTCCCTGGTCAAAAAGAAAAAAAAAAAATCATGACAATTTAAGACTCCACCAAAGTGTAAAACTAGGGTTTCTTAAAATCCAGTAATATTGTAGGTTTTAAATGTACTGGATACCTTTTTGACAGGTCTTTAAAACTGATTTAGTGCTGTGGTGAAGCCGGTTGAAAGTAACAAATTTGAAGCCCTGTGAATAAGAAAATGCACACATTAGGAACTTCAGGTATAGACAGTTTAGAACATAGGAAATCAGGAAATAAAACAAACAAACAAACAAACAAACAAACAAAAAAACACCAGCTCATTCTTCCATCATCCAATATTCTTCTCTATTTACATCTGGAGCATCGCCAAAGTCCAGTGATGCTCCAGATGTAATATACTTAAAATGGACATGGAATGGACCTTAAATTGGATTCATAAAGTTCTCAAAGAAGTACAAAAAAAGGCTTAAATTCAACTTTGTGATGCTTGCAGAAACCCTGAAAACAAACTGTCTTGTGGTTTTTTAAAGGAGCTCTTATGTAACATAGCTGTGGTGTGCTTTAATTGATGTCAGTTACAATATATTACTATGATTTTCATGGAAAATGTCATGCAGTAATGGTTTTAATTGTGCTGTTGAAATTCATTCAAAGTAAATCTATAAACACATCTGCAGAATAATCCATATATAATGCTCAGAATCATGCAAACTCTTTGTTTTTTAAAATCCAGTAATATTGTAGGCTTTAAATGTACTGGATACCTTTCTGACAGGCCTTAAAAACTGATTTAGTGCTGTGGTGAAGCTGGGTGAAAATGACAAATTTGAAGCCGTTTGAGTAAGAAAAGGCACACATTAGAAACTTCAGGTATAGATGCTTTAGAGGAACATGGGAATTCAGGAAATAATAAAAAAAACAAACACCAGCACGTTCTTTTAATATTCTTCTCTATATTTATCTGGAGCATCATGAAAGTCCAGTGATGCTTCAGATGTGATATACCTTAAATGGACATTAAATAGACCTTAAATTGGATTCATGAAGGTCTCAAAGAAGTATTAAAAATATCCTTAAATTCAACTTGGTGATGCTTGCAGAAACCCTGAAAACAAACTGTCCTGTGTTCTTTTATTTTTTTTTTAAAGGAGCTCTTATGTAGCATAGAACATGCAGAACATTAGGTGTTTTTCCTGGTGAGAATACAGACTGGCTTACAGGAAGTCATCTGCTTGAATGAGACTGCCATCGGTTGTCTATTTCCTGTGTAAGCTGTATACAAGTGTCTTCAAAGCAGCTGCATGTTAAGAATAGAACATTTTGACAAATATTTTGCCTGTGTAATTAGGCCTGTTTTATTCTTTGAAGGAATTTCATCATTTTAATGCTGGTGTTCACCTCCTATGTTAAATTTTCACCAATATTAGTTCCCCTAACACTCTATGCAAAGGCACATTTTCTTCACCTGCCCACAATGATTATGATTGGTTTAGAGGTTGCAAAGATTCAGGGGACTCTAAATGCAGAACTGGAATATAATATTTATAATTATGACTTCATTAGTCTGTAATCACTTAAAAATAAGAATCAGTTTCATTGCCTTAGAACAAGCTCTTTGAGCAGGTTGCAGACTTCCTCTTCTTTGTAGATGATATCTTGTACCCTCACTCCTAGTTGTCACACAAGGAGCAGTTAAAGAAATACAAGCCAGAGAGTTTTCCTCTATACTAGAGTAATAGTGGGTTCAGCCAGAATGTTCTTCAACAAAGTGAGCTGATCAGGCTATGTGAAGCTAGTGCAAACACAATGTTCTATATTGTGTATTATACTGTGCACTGTGTATGGTACACTGTAGTGCTGATGTCCTCACTGTTTTGTTTGCTATAGTCGTGTGCTGTTGTGCATGCTACTGTAAAGTGTGACTTATGAGTGGGGAGACAGTCAGTGGGCAGGACTGTCTGTCACCAAGCACAACATATTCATTCGAGCTGACAGCAGACTTTATGGGAGTCAGTGAGGGGCTGCTATGGAACCCGAAAAGCAAGAATAAAGCCAGGCTTTTATGCAATGGACAAAAGATCGACAGGGGATCCGAAT
The DNA here is from genome assembly GCF_902148855.1 of Sphaeramia orbicularis. Classification (NCBI taxonomy): domain Eukaryota; kingdom Metazoa; phylum Chordata; class Actinopteri; order Kurtiformes; family Apogonidae; genus Sphaeramia; species Sphaeramia orbicularis. The sequence continues at coordinate 35,360,681 of NC_043963.1, forward strand.
GTAAGGTCATTGCATAACTACAACAGCTGAAGGGTGGGGGGCAGTGGGGTCCAGAGGTTGAGCTGTCGGAGGGAAACACATACTGGGAGAGGCCGTCTTTCATGTAGTGGTTGTATTGCTTATAGTGCTGAATAACATAACCACATGCATGTTTAGGGATGATTCTGGGTTTGAGAATTTATGAAGGTGACATGGTGATGCATTGCATAAATCTCCACTATTCTCAGGGGAAATGTGTAATATTATCTCTAGTCTGCACAAAGTCAGACTGGATGGCAGGCTGCAATAAGAGTTTTATTACAGCTTAACTTCGATCCTGTATTATGAAGTATAGTTTGTAATGTTTTAATCATGATGAATTCTAGCACCCATTTCTTTAATATGTGATTTACATAAGACTGTGAGAGAGAGAGAGGGGGGGGGGGGATCACAATGCAGATTTGAGAAAAGCTTTAACGGTTAAGCTCCCTGAGGATACAAGGAAGATGCTAATATCACTGTTAACTGATCACAGTTCAGTGCAATAATGTAATTATCTTCACTCTGCCCTCTAATAGTTGTGAGGGTTGTAATTTTCCCTTTTTTACTCAGCCTGTTCCTCCATGCTGCATTATACTTATTACTGTATAAGGAGACATGTTTAATTGTTCAAAAATAATGCTCTGTTACAATTATATTGCAGCTACTTTTCCTCCAACTATGTATGAGTATTTATAGCAAATGCTTTGGATTTTTATTGAGGGTGAACCCAGATTGTGTTGTGGTTGCAGTATGAAATTTTCAGTGTAGAGATTTATTTACTTCCCATATATTTGTGGGTGTTATTGGCATTTTATATGGAGATAATCTTTCAAATCTTATCTTTACCTTTTAAATACTTTTATAGGTAAACTTTTGTCAGAGAATAAATAAAAGTATGAGCAAACATGATGTGATCATGGTTGGGAATGTAAGCTGCGAGGTGGTGATGTTATCGTCTTATTTTGTACAGATCCAAATGTGTTTAGTGTGTTGTCAGACTACAGGGAGACTCAGAGAAGAAAATAAGAATAAAAAACACCCCATAATACTAAATGCAAAACTTGATTGTCAGACATAAGTCCTATTTTTCCCACAAAACTGCACATTCATAGAATTGTATCTGTGTCAATCTTTGTTATAACTCATCTAACAAAAGCCGTGTTTCAATTGCATCCTGAAGATATAAAGACTGCATGTACTTTGTGGATATTATGTTGACTGTATACACGTGTATATAAAAGCCACACCGTGTTCTTGTTTCCCCTCAGCCTTGCAGAGTAATACTCCGCTTCCACTGACAGATGATGCAGGAAATGGCCACTGCCTGTATGAGGAAAGCTTATTGTTATACACTGCCAACAACTTCCCAAACTGGAGCATAGAATTCAGGGGTCATCTCCATTGTCCCTCCTGCAAAGTTATTTAATCCTCCATATTGTCCCTTCTATTTAGTTTTCTGCTGCTGTTCCCTATTCAGCCCCTGCCAAGGTATTACTGTGTTGTGGAACTCGAACAATTCTTCTCGGCTGTTGTGTGTAGTTGGCAGTTGTTAGTGTGGCTCAAAAAACTTATTCTGTTGCTGCCTGGCCAGCAGAAGGAAAGGAAGCACACTGTTGGAGAAGATCCTCTGGGTGTGTGTGTATGTGTGTGTAATGGAAAGTAAAGTTTTGGTAGTTGCCTCACTAGGTTTTGGTGACTGCAGTAACACGTGGACACATTTCGTGTTCAACAGTCTCTGTCATGTAAGCAGAGTAACTTATATGCATGCATTATACATATTTGAGTAGCTATTTATAAGCACTTTAACATTATGTATAACAAAATTTGGGGAGATACAAGTTTTAGGTGTAAAATGTCAAATTACTCCTCGGTAACACGCGGACTTGAAACGGACATCAATATTTTAAGCTTTACGCAAACTTTCAAAACATGCAGTTCTCAACAGAAATTGATATCAAGTAGGACAAAACCTTTTAGATATTATGTTCAACTATGCTGAAAATACATTTTGAAGTAAAATATTGAAAAGTCTCTGTTTTATTGACATGAGAATGTGGTAACATGTGGACAGGCTGCCACAGTAACATGTGGACGACTCTTTACCATTGAATGCATCGCCCAAAATGTTGACTTATGTTTTTTAAAAGAAGTCAGATATAATCACAATGCTTTATTTAATGTATTTAATACTAACACTGTTAATTACAACTTGTGTAAGAGTAATTTCTCAGTAACAGTTCACAGATGGTCTTTTTAAATGTGACAGACTGAATATATTTTTTAGATGCAATTCTTAGCGTCAAATTCAAGCTATATTTTTATGTCTGAGGCATGACTATGGTGTAAAAAGTACAATTGATAAAATTGGTAGTAACTTTTTTTTCTACAAGTGGTATTTTGAAAAGGATAACAGTTACATAAAATAGAGATCTTTAGCTACAAAATGAGCCCACTTAATAATGATGAGTGCAAATTTACTTTTTCATGTTGATGTTCACTTTCGCATGAATGGACCCCAGTGTGTTGCATTTGAGGACACATAGGCCCTGTTATGTATGCTAATACGTGTATGTGTATTTTCAGATCTACTCGATGGTTTGTCCAGTGGGTATCATTCAGGTGGCTTTGAGTATAACTTGTCTTTTTGACTCAGAGGAAACTGTTGACAAATGCTAAATCCTTGGCAGAGTTTCATTTCCAGTGCGCATGGCTGTTTATTCCTGCTTCTGCAGTTTATGTAGAAATCCCCGGGTTGGCAGTTTATTGAATGTAAATCAGACTGGCTTAGAGGCCGAGGCTGTAGGAGGGCTGCTAATGTGCTAGCATCCCCCTGATGGGAGAACCGCTCTCCTTCTCCCTAAGCCAGATGTATTAGAAGCTAATTCACTGTTCAAATGTGGCACAATTTCCACACAGGCTGCTGTGGTGGGATCATTATGGAAGCTTTTGTCGCTTTAAAGCACTTGTGTGCCTGTAATTTGTGTTACGTTTTATTCTGTGTGTGTGATTTACTAATCTCCTTGATGGATAAAGGGGACTTGGAGGGAATGCTGGTGGTTTTCCTCAGGGAATGCCGAACATATAGGAAAAACGTACTCCCACATATGTTATTTTCATGCATATCCACATTTTGATTCATAAAATGGTTCGTTGAGTAGGAAAGTATACACTTGTACTTCAACCAAAGACACAAATATATTTTACTGTCCTCTAAAATGTCGTATTTCCACTTGAATTTTTAATACAAGGACCCTGTTGTTGAGCCATCCATAATTAATAGTATAGCTTATATATACAAATGCGTCTCTGCTCAGATACAGAAAAATAATGCTGAGATAAAGGTTGGGTTAAATGCGTTTTTGCTGCTTAATATTCAGACACATAGTCACTTGCAGTTCAGTTCACACACATTCAGATACCTTCTTCTTAAAGCCTCTCCCAGCGCCGTGCATAACCCGCAGAACTCTTCATATCGTTTCCTGTGAAGGAGGTGAACTTTTATTTTCTCTGCTTCTAGTGTTTTCCTAAAATGGGTCAGCAGATGTTAGAGAGAGAAAAGGAGAGAGAGAGAGAGGTTGGAGGAGGAGGAGGAGGAGGAGGAGGAAGAAGAAGAACAAAAAAACAGCCAAAGCAAACTGTTTGCTCTGCAGTGTGGGCTGAAAGGAGAGATACAGAAGAGACACTGAGGGAATGAGACTGTTTTAATCTGACGTTGGTACAGAGTTTTCTGGACAAGAGTCAATCACGTTCTGTCCTTTTACCCTTTAAGTTCGATATATAATCAATCTTTAATCTCTCCTTGTGCCGCTTTTAACAACATCTCCCTGCCAGTCTGTGTCCAGTGATCACTTTTGCAGGTCATTTTTCAACATGTTATTTTGCTCTACATTATACTAAAATAATGCACTGTAACCAAATCTGTACAGAAATCCTGCATGTGAATAATATTCTGCTCTCCATCGCTCACAATGGGGGATCATTCAGTTTTTCATATGCTGAAAAGCTACATTCCAGCAGATCCATTAATGTCCCTGAAGTACACAGTAATTCCCAGTGTACTAATGGCTGGATTTTCCTTCATCATTGAACTGTGGGGGTGTTTACGCTGATCTGACCCCTATATTTATGCATAAATTTGTACAAATTAACCTGTTTACACGTCCATTTTTTGCTTTGCTTTGGCAAAACAAGATGAAGACATAACTGTAGTTGTCAATATATATAAAACAGACCTCACGTTTTTATGCTGAATAATATTATATTCTTCTGCAATCTGCCCTCAGGTCCTTTCATGCCATTGGTATTTGTTCACCTTTCTAAATGTTATCTTCAACGCTGATGGAAACACCCGTCGCTGTACTGACACTCAAAGAACAGAAAGTGAAGCTCTCAAATAATTTTTCAGCCAAATACTTGGATTTATCTGTCCTCCCGCACACGCACGCTGTGTGTTGAACAGCCTCTAGAAAACACAAATAAGGCACATTCCCAAAGCAGTGGGAGAGAAAAGAGAACAAGGAAGGATATTTGGAGGAAAATATCCAACTCGAACTGTGGTGGCGTGTGTTGACAGTGTTTCCCTTTGATTTTGACACAGGACTTTCCAGAGGAGATAATATTCCTGGGCTAAACACAAGCTACTTACTTTAGTCATACATGGAGACAAATACGTTTTAACCACTTAGTTCACAATATTTTTGAGGTTGTGGTCATACATGTGTTACTAGTGATCATTAATTTATAGAGATCCATTACATTCTTATTGTTATTGTTATTGTTATTCTTATTCTTATTCACAGATCTAGGCTTATAGTCGAAGCTTGACTCTTGAAATTAAAAAAAGGGAAAAGAGGGAAGATCTATTTCCAATAATGATAATTGTAAAAAATAAAGATGAAAAGTCTCTCTCATCTAAAGGTACTCGTAAAATGAAAACAGACACAAACAACAACAAACTACCCTGACATGACAGACACAGGTTCTGGTGCTTATTTTCATAATGAATCACTTGTTTATCCCATAAAATCTGACTGTTTTTTATAAGTTCCCATTGCCTAAGGATATGCATTTGGATTCTTTGTAATTCTGTATTTGATTATTTTCCAGGCTCACACAACCGGGTCAACCAGTGTCCTGTCAACGAACATGGCTGCCTGGACCCGGATGTTTGCATCCATATGAGCAAGTTGTGTGACGGGGTCCCTGACTGCTCCGATGGCTGGGATGAGGGGCCTCACTGCCGAGGTAATGAACACACAAAGGCATTTGCACGCATCTGCAAGCATTCACTTTCTCCAAAACACTCAGAGCAGATAGCATCGTCATTTTCTCTATCTCCTCTGTCGCACAGAGACAAGAGCGTTGCCCTTTGTTGTGGCTGCAGAATGACCTACAACAACTGCCATCTTCTTGTCTTCTTACCCAAAACTATAATCTCTATCCAATAATCTCTTCTATTAGGCCCTTTAATGAGCTGCCCCGCTTAGGCTTGTGCTCTTACAATGGAATTCATCTTTCTGGGGGAAAAAAGTCATTAATTTATCAATCAGCTCGGCTATGAGGCTGTTTCCCTCATCCCTGTGGGAATGATGAGCATTCAGCACTTATGCAGCTGGAGAAAAATCCCATCAAATCCTCCACTATTAATTAGAGACGATACAATAATAAGAGATGGAACATATTGGGTCCATAGTGTCTGTCTTTGTTGCAGGAGACAAAGGAACAAATGCACTTCCTGCCTGCAGAGGATTCTCTTCAGTAGCTGTGTGAAGCGCTGCATGTTTATAGCTTTATAAACTCATGTTGATGGATGCTTGTAATTTCTACTGTCTGCAGCTTTGTGTCCAGTCTAGTCAAAATAGGGATTTGCTCTGCTATTTAATGTCATTGTTCCTTTTCTTGTTATGAAATCCCTTAGCCAAATATTGACAGTCGAGGCAAAAGTTTCATTGGACCAAAGTCCTTGATCAAGGTTTGGTCTGGCAAACAATACCTGTAATCTGATCACCTTATCTCTTCTGCTAATTTGAAATTATTAACCACTGAGTGTAATGACTCATGCTGTCCTAGATTTCAGTGATATTAATTTTGTTTGTACAATACGTCTTATTCTACAATGACAAATATTTTTTCAATACCATTTTAGTGTGGAAATGATTAAATTCATTTTCTTTTTTTGTCCTCAATACTTTATGACCTGCAATAGAGCAAGTCTGCCAGAGCATATCTTTTTTGTATCCCTCTAAATTGGAAACACAAAAAAATGCACAAAATCCTTTCAAACCATTAATAAAATGGGATCACTTCCTGTTGGTGTAAAAAAAAAAGTGGTGAAACAACTACATCTTACTTACTTAGACTAAATTTTAGTCCTGACCAACAAGTCACATTTTCATTATTAGTGTTATATTATATGAACATTTGTGATGAGCACATTGCAAAAAAAAAAAAGTGGACAAAAAAAGCCAATGAAATAATGAAGTGACAACATGTTCAAAATAGTATTTCAATTATTAAAATTTAATGATCTTCATTTGGTTTTATTTATGTAATTTCAGGTGACTTCTCTGTGAATTTTTTTCTTGAGGGCTGAAGAAGCAATAATGCTAAAAACCAAAGATGATTCAAGGAAATTACTCTTTACAATCTACTTTACATTTCCTGTATCAGTGTCCACTGCCCCGCCTCTTTAGGAGACTGTCAGTACATCCTGTTTCATTCGTTCCAATGGGAGAAGTTAACGTGATTTACATATTTTGGCTGAATCTTTCACTCCAGAGTCACCAAAGTAGATATTAGACCTTTTTTCATGAGCCACATATCAATCAATTTAATATTCTGACATTAAAATGTTAAGTAAAGTCCATTTCCTCCCGATCTCTGTGTCTGAGGTCTGTCTGTAGATCCGCAAAAAACTCTTGCAAGATCCCGTAACACAAATCTCATCTGAGGGAGGAAAAGCAACCAGAAAAAACAGCAAATGACAAGAATGATTTAACTCTTATTATTTTATGTAGACATTTTTACTCTAATTTCATCTATCCACACAGTGTTGTCAGTCCTTCTGCCCAGTTAGGAGACAGGAAGTGAACTCTTTCATGGAAATGGAGAGTCTTTGTCAAAACATTGTGACTGAAATAAACTCGCTATGCTGGTGTGTGGATTTTCCCTCCTGGTTTTATCTGTCAAGGTATTAAAGTACTAAGTATTTAGACTTAGTTTCGTTAACCCATAACGACCCAGTGCTATTTTTGTGACTCTTCCCAAATGAATTTTTTTGGTAGATTTAACCTTTCTTAAGTGATTTCTCACCATTTATTATTATATTATCCTCTGTATTTAGCAAATTTTCAGTGAAATTCATGTGTTTTCCAATGTTTAATTTACTGAACATGTAGATCTTCTTAAAAACGCAGAGTAAATTCAAAGGATATTAGATCAGAAATCCAAAAAAACTGAAGCAAAAGTGAGTTTTTCAGAAAATATACCAGTAACCTATACGTAAAAACAAGCATTTCCATCCACTGTCATTGATCCAACTCCATGGGTTTTACTGGTGAATCAGTGTTGTAGAATATGATGGTGTTTCTTTGTTCACTACGGAGCCTCTGAACGTCCAAATGGGTCGTATCTGATGACCATGAAAAGATGAGAAACTCTATTTTGCACCAATTATTTACATGTACTGATAGGATTAGTGGATCAACCGCTTATATACATTTTAGATCAGTAGATGGTTTTGGTCACCAGTGGCTGTTTGGGTCTTTATGGGTTAACTTGACACCCTTCAGTATTTGTTTATTGCAAGACAGATATCATTTATGTGATGCTGTTTACCAGTTATCGCTGATATTTTTCTCATATTGTGTAGGCCTGTTAGTTTTCTGAAGACCAGCTGGTATAAATGTGTAAAAGAGTAAATGCATAACAGAATGACTATTCTCCATACAGATGCACTACTGGTTTATAATTTCCAGTAAATGAGTCAGGTTGGTTAAAGTGATAGGTTAGTGCAGGACTGTTGGCCTGATGAAGTGGGCAGTTGTACAGCGTGGGTGACAGTGTTAGCATCCCACACACTGGTCATCGCTGCTAGACCTGGATTTACACAACACAGTGATGATGTCATCCGCCATAATGAGCACAGCGTGTCCCAGAGTGAACATGTCCAGCTGTCCTCCTCAGTAAGACAGTGGTCAACCCACACGTCCATGGTGACATGCTCAGACTGAACGCATGCACTCACATGTACGCACAAACATACGCTCACATTCCTGCTAATACCCACCTAAACACACCCTTTACCCCACACATAAACACACCCGTAGTGTGTCCAGAACTTTTGGTATTGCTGTTTGTGAGCCCCCACCTTTTCACGGAAAGGGAAAGGTCTGGCCTTTCACAAGCATCCCAGTGTTTTCTTGCACAAACTGCTGGGTTGTGTAAGTATACCTGGCTGCTGATGCCTGAAAGCACACTTTGTCAGTCAGTATGTCCAAGTAATTCTGCCAAAGTTGTTGACAAGAGTGCTTAAAAAGGTAGGTCATTCAGGAATTTTATCTAGCTGAAATAAATTTCCTCAACATTTTCATAGTGTGTGGTATGGTTTATTTAGGAGATACTAGAGTTGGTGCTGATACGACCAACATAAGGCCATGTTTCAGGTAAAATATTGAATCTTGTATCACTGCAGAACATGCTCAACGTTTCATGCTCTCATTGGTGATCAAATTAATTCTCATAAACATCCAGACGAGGCATTTTTTCTGTTGACAATTGTTAAATAAAAAGTTAAACAAATTTAGAACTTGGCAGGAAAAGAACTAGAATCAAATATGACTCTACTTGTGTTGGACTAGAAAACTCTTTGACCTGTAGAGAAAGCATTTCTATCATCCATATCTTAAAGGTGGGGTAGGAGATCTTGGAAAAACTACATTTTGGAAATACACAGTTCAAAAGTCCAAACCCCTTTTCTTCAGACATTCCCCTGAAGCCACGCCTCCAGAACACTGTCATGCACAATGCTTGTTCTTGAGGGTTCACGAGCGCTGCACAGCATCAATTCGCCCGGCTCCGGCTCCGGCTCTGGCTCCAGTTCATGGATCCATGTGCACCTCATTCAGTCCCCTCCAACACCCCCCTGTTTGTCAGCAGAACAGCCCCAATTCATACCTATCTGGCAAACGTTACATTTCCTAGTGATTTATCTTGGTGACAAAAGAGTTTGCTAGTGAACTTTCGATCCTAATAGAGCTAATATAGCCAAGCTCTGGCTCTGGCTTCGTTTCCTGTACAAGTGCTCCAAGCTCCTGCACGATTCATGCCCGAAGAGGGGTACGTGCAGAGGGGGAAGTAGGGGAGGGACAAATGACAGCTGAGTTTGCTAGACATATCACCATTCAGTCATTTTGATGGGCCGGTCAAAATGATTAGATGGTGTTTTTTCAGCCCTGTCCGTTCCACAGGTGACTCAATTTTTTATTTTTGTGTTAGAGCATTTAATAAATTGGTTGCAATCAGGGTGTGAAGTGGATTTTAAGTAATATAGTAAAACATGCTTCAGGAAAACATCTCCTACCCCACCTTTAATGACAAAAGCATTAGACAAAGGCATCAGGAGTCTGAATGTGTTTTATCATAAATATGTTGCAAAAAATCCTCAATTGAAATAAATCAGGATCATCATTTTATTTCCATGTGCCCTGTACTGACATGCAGCCCTACATTAAATGGATCTGATGGAGTCGAGGACACATGGGTCATACATTCAGACCGTTGACTCCTAGCCTTCAGCTTCCCTATCATTACCTGATGTCATTGTCAGCTCGGTGGCAACTGAGTGGTTAGTCATGTCATCATCACAGTCATGAATGGTGATATTTCCCATTGCAGATTTTTGTCGTGTTGTGTCATGTCCGTCTTGCATCACATTTGATCACATGGAGCTGTTGCAAAGCGTATACTCTGAAGACCTGTTTAGCAACATGCAGCCTTTATAGACAAGTTGCAGTTGATGTTGTTTTTCTGTTGTTGGGGTGAAAGTTGGGTCTATGCATTGATCTGCAGGCCTTTGTCCTTTCTCTGTCATTTTGTGGGTGAAGGGGCCTCTCTAGGGGGGTGAGGCCTTAGACCTGCCTCCTTCAGAAGTGACTGATTGATAGAGAAGAGAAAATGGGGTCATGGCAGTATTCCTGAGAGCTTTCCCTTTCTTTCAAAGGTTCCCTGATTATTGCACCGGCCTGATGCTATTGTTTATGCATGCATTGGGCTCTCATTGTCTTTCATGTCCCACTAACTGTGGAATGAGATACAGTCATAGGCTGCTTATAGAAAGACCACATTTTCGTCCTTACTAATGAGCGAGTCTTGACCTAAATGAGTTTATTATCAGTAGTTATGTTATCCTACATGATAAGACCTGTTTTATTACTTGTCTTTGTCTTCTTTAACCATTGCTGCACATACTCTACTGGTATAAATTTTCAAATGTTTCTAAACTAATAATGAGCTTGGGAGCTGAGACAGTCTGGTTTTTTTTCTCCCAGATTCACTGCTTTGCACTACTTTGTGCCACCATGTGCGCACTGTGTGTGTTTTTATTTCAACATTTGTGTTTGAGAAAGATTGTGTCATCCAGGGCAGCACGCCGCCACTGTTTAGCTAACATGTGTTTGTTACTCAAGCTGTTGGCCAGGTTGTGTTTGTCTATGGTTACTTTGCCCTCTTTGACTATGCAATGAGCAAACAACTACCCACAATTGTTGGTCCCTGCTGCCTGCACCTCTCCGATACACACCCACAAACACGTGTATATGCATATCAGTATTTCCCTGTGGTCTGATTTACTGTTTCACGACCAATTTAACTAAATGAGAGGGCTTACTTGTCTGAGGTAGCGGCTGATTTTGTGTTTTATGGAGCATCTGATAATGAAATGGATATTGCAAGCCTTTTAGTTAATATGAAAGGTGAATGTACCCATGTGACTTTAACTGTAGACTATAAGTGTATAGACACAAATGAACCTTACATAATAGAAAAATTATTTAAAGCCTCTAAATATAATAATGTAAAGGGACATTTTCTGGATTATATAATGTATGAACAATGAAAAACGTGACTCATCGGTAGGAATACAGCATTACATACAGCATTAAAGTCTATATAATGTACTTCAATTTCAACAAAAAACAAGGGATCAGATAGTATGATTGAACCTGGTGGGAAAACGGTAGGCTCCTGTCAGTTCCAGACAGAGGACGTGGACATGTGTAGACTTGTCTCCAGACAGTGAGAACACAAAGGTAGGAATGTCCGAGGAATGACTTCTCTGAAATGTCACTAAGTGGAAAGGCCGGTTTTATTTGAGATTATTTAATTCATTTATTGCAATTCAACTGTTAGAACTGGAGAGAGAAGTTCTTTATCGTGGGCTCATAATGCCCTTATGAAGTTTTTAGTAGTGCAGGTGTCTTCTGTGTTGATGAACTTCTGAGTTGATCATTTTATAGAGTGTTTTTTTTCTGAAATTATTTGGCTGTGACAATTTTTTGTGTAACCACAGCCATGACCTCAACACCACCAGCTTTTTATTTCAGTCAGCCTCTGTTAACGGTGTTTCCTGTCAGCCAAAGATTTGAATTTTGGAGAAAAATGTCATTTCTCACAACCCAAAAAGAGTCTGTAACACTGCCATCTTTCTGTTTTGTAATGCTAATTTCCTGTCTTTTTTTGTGTGCATATTTTGATTTACTCCTAACAACTTCACTTACTTATATGCACCTTAAAACCACACCAGTACATGATCATGTCCTGAACCACACTCTGAAGAAGTCATCTGGACCTTGCGTTGTCACTATCATTACATGACTCATATTTTCTCTAGGCCTCTGTGATTCTACATTACAACTCCTGTGCAACTGTGTTCACACTTTTGATGTAATACTATTATTAACAGTTTATAAAAGTATCATTTCTTATAATGGAATCTAGTCTAGTGTTTCATACTCTCACTCCCTACTTCTCTTTGAAGAGCTATAGATTAGTGAAATGAAGGCTTTCTGTCCATGCAGTAACAGGATCAGTGGCTTCGGTATGCTTGTTTAGGACTGAAGGCCTTCACTGTGTCGCTGTGTGATTTGTTTGCTCTGTTCATTAACCCCTTGGTCAAACGTCTGACATGCTGCTGTCACTTGTTTGCTTGGTGCTGAAGCTCTCTAACCACTCTCTTTCCTTAATCCTTTCACGCATTTGTTTCCACTTCTGTTTGCCTCACCATCCTCTTCTCTTCCCTCTTCTTTTTGGTTTACATTTTCTCTTCTGCTGTCGTTAGTCTTTATGTGCTTTTCTACACATTTTCACATCGTCTTCACTTCTCTGCCTTTCTCTCCTCTTCCTGCTTTCGTACAACTAGAAAGGCTCTGTGAGGTTACAACCACTCAAGGATTTGCAGCGTCAGACTCCAGAAACTGTCAAATTTTATTTAAGACAGTGTTTTTAGAATCTGCACAGCCCAAAAACAATGTTTCCTTTGTGTTACCCTCCAAGTGATAACATATTCTCATTTCACATTGCATCGCTCAGTTAAACAAATTAAACAAAACTATTGCACCTTGAATTTTGTCTGTTTTATAGGAGCAGCAAGCTCAGTCAAACGTGTACAAAATGACCATGGGCAACTAAATGGGTGTTTAGTTGCCTGTGGTCTCTCACTGAGGCTTGGTGAATGGATTCGATATGGGCCACGGTGTTTGCTGGGGGACTCTTCCTTTCACTGAGGCCACAACAAAAGGGTCATTGTGACCAGGAGTGCCACAGGCTTTATATAATAAGGACCCTTCACTGGTCAAATCTCCGCTCTTTACGGCCATACTATCAGTTACTATATGTGTGATGTGTGTCCATGATTACTCACTATTTTCAGATGTTAAATTGTATCAGGTAGCATCGTCTCTCTGTTTTGATAAGGCTGTTTATATAGGATAAACACTAAGCTCTGTAGATCTGTATGTGGTCTGTGGATGCTGCAGTTACATTATGCAACAGTTTTACTTTATTCACTCGATGATAGTGAAAGTTGCAGAAGTGAAGGGTTGTTGCACTGGACCGGAGTATTTATCAACTTTATTGTAAGGGCATATTAACGCCTACAAGAAATTATGTGCAATAAATAGACTAACTAACCTCGCTGTCGACTCTAAAGCGTCACTTATTAATCAGAGTGCAGCTGAGGGTCAGTTGGGGCTTCATCTGATTGGTTACATGTCCACGTGCCGAGAGTGACTCATGACATATGTAAATAAAACAGTTTTTTATCAGTAAAAGGGATTCAGACAGGCTTCTTTTAAAAAGGAAAACACAAGTCAGATATGGACACAAAGTCACACTGAAATGCACTAAAATAATAAAACACAAACATAAATTATGTATAATTACAACATACAGTACTGTTGTGCAAAAGTCAACATTAGCTTTGTTGGTTTAGTGAAGTTCTAATGACCACGCAAATGCATTTTTCAGTCTCTGTATTAAGATACAATCTGGATATATATAAAGTATGTGCGGCAGTAAAAACAAAAGTTTCAAGGAAAGAACCAAGGTTGTATTTAGTGTGACCTCCTTTTGCACTTAACATGTCTTTAACCCCTTTTTTTCCAGATAATATGAGATTTATTGCATTCCTTTTCTAATGTTTTATACCAGGTGTCATTCAACACGTCAGATGCTTGTAACTGTATTTGCTGCTTCTTGTCATGAGGACAGGGGTCACACTAAATAGTGACTTTAACCTTTAGAACCCATTTAGTTCAGGTTTTTTGTGTGACCTTTAAGGCTGTGAACATAATTCCTGGGTTTTTTGTTGTATCTAATGAAAAGGAAATGAGAAATAAATATGTATGTTCATGTCAATCCTGCAGAAATGACACACCTAGAGGTGGCCTAAGACTTTTGCACAGTGCTGTACATCACATTTCATATCTTATATTACCAGCCTTCTACTTCAGTGAAGCTATTCCTTGTGTCTAAATACTTTTTAATGTCATTTGATTTTGCAGTATATCCTTACAGTGTAAACTGATGCTTGATGACACTTTTAAATTCAATAATAGTATATTCACAGCTTATAATTAACTGCTGACAGAGAAAAAATAATCAATTAACCATATGGCTATTTTTTTCTACACTATATCGATTTTTGTCTATGGTCCAGACTGCCCTGTGTGTATTGTACATATCTGTATCTGTATTGCAATCACAGCACTAGTGCCAAATTGCAATACAAAAAAACCCCTCATGCATCAATGGGTTTATGTGACACAGAGATAGTGACACTCACATATGGTGTACGTAGTTCAGTAGACATTTGAAACACTGTCCTTAAAGTTGGATTTGATTATTAATCTTTGGTGAGTTATTTAAATGCATGATTAACAAAGTATTCTACAGACAGTCTGCACTTTATGTGGTTTGTACTTCAAATAAAACCTGAAACGTGCCCAAATTTCCACTTACAAAATACAGCTTCCATTTTTTTGTCACTGGCTGCTGATCTCAGCCTCTCCCTCATATCTCCCAACATATAAAAGCAACATTAAATTAACATGTGCCCATAATTCAATGCATAAGAAAGACATTGTAGCATAACTTTACAATATTAGTGTCCACCTGATTCAGAGAAATCAACATAATTAGGCGGAAACTTTTGTGTAGCCTGACAACTCCTGTGAAGAGTTTTACTGCATCACAAAGCATCTTTAACCACAAACAAATTTCCACTTCTTAAATAAGAAAGGGCTTCTGATTGGGATAATATCTAGCTGCATATATTCTGTTCCCTTTTTGAGTTGATTTGTACTTTCACACACTGGCTTATTTAATGCTGGGGCTAGACCCACCCTTTGTGCATTAAAGGCTTGTTCCTGGTGGAACATAATGACATGTTTTATAATCCTGACCTCAAGAGTGTAATAAAACCCCCTCTTATTTGAGATTTAAAGCTTAAAGAAACTGTAATGTCACTTTTTTGTAATATGGCATTAAAGCCACTGTCAGCAAAGTTTCATTCGAAATGCAAAGGGGGTCTCATCACTTCTCCGACAGACACAATGCCCCATTTATGCTCTGGCTTCAACGTATACACATGTGCATGCACGCACACTATAGGCAGTATGATGAGGGGATGCAGGGCACTGAGTGGGTGTGTGTGTGTGGATGTCCCTCTTTCATTTCCTGCCAAAAGCCTGTGTCCTTGAGTTCCCTCTGGGGGCGGGATAGAAGAGGCCCTCTAACGCGTGTGCATTCAAATCACCTCATCTGTCACATGCACAGAATACACTCACGCACGTGTGCAAACCCACACTTTCTCTCGATTACTCCCATGAGCACATACACCCACAATCCTATCTGATCTCCCAGGGGAGATGTGATCGGATGTGACGGTATAGGTCGGTGAAGATTGTCCAGGGATTAAAAAAAACATTAGACAGCTGATCTGCACACAAACCTGATCAAGAAACCAATTGCATAAACAGGCTTCATTTAGCCTCTGTTGTTATCCAGGATTTTCTGCCCTCAAATAAAGCCTCTGAGAAGAATTAGAAGCTGTGTTTAATGTTCTTTCTGTGTGTCTGTTTTTCTCTGGTCTAGAACAAGCACCAGCCTGTGCCTCCCATGGGTGCCAGTTTCACTGTGCTGTGACTCATGATGGGCCTAAGTGCTACTGTGGCAATGGCTACAAGGTTGCTCCAGATGGAAAGACGTGTAAAGGTGAGTGGGTGCTTTTGCAGATTTATTGTTAACATGGTCAAGGCGAATCAAAGCTATCATCTGATTGCTCTGACATCCTGCACATGGTCTGTATTTTGCATGCAGCACTATATAGAGAAGATGAAAAATCTCCAGTAAATCAACTTCTCCCCTTGTTTAATCACTGACTTGCATCATTCTTTTCTTCTGGTAGATTTTAATGAGTGCAGTGTATACGGCACCTGCAGTCAGACGTGCACAAACACTGAGGGCTCCTACACCTGCAGCTGTGTGGAGGGCTACCTGCTGCAGCCAGACAACCGCTCCTGCAAAGCCAAAAACGGTGAGAATGCACACAAAAAATAAAGTTGAACTGAAACCAAAGGCACATTACATAGAAACTGAGACATGATTTTAAAATGTTCAGTTGAAGATGTCTAGTTTTGTATGCTTCTGTTCTAGATTGATGCACACTGATGGAATGTCAAGATTTGTATTAGTACTTTAACCCAGTATTTCCCTGTTATCCTCCTTTATACTTTTACTCCACCACTATCACTGAAGCAAATATTGTAGTTTTTCGTCCGCTAGATTTGCTTGACAGCTTTAGCTACTTTTTGGATTAAAATTTTACTGTCCACTGAAACCCAAATCATCCTCTTTAAGCTAAATAAAGTCTTCAAAAACCCTCTTGGATTTGCTGGCAAATGCATTGACACAAAGCTAAAAACAGGCCTTTTTCCCCTAAGCTTTGCTTTTACTTTTTAGAGATACATGGCTCTCACAGGATACCACAAACATATGATGGGCTTACAGAATATGATGCATTGCCAGAAGTCTGTAAAATTGTTCAACTGAGCTCATTCATGAATATTTAAAGCAGTAATATGAATCCAAAACCATTATATATAATAGTAAAACTCTGACAGGGACAATTTTACTGCACAATAACTACTTTTAGGCACTTACTTTTTCATAATTATGTACATTTTGCTAATTATACTTACTTGCATAACTCTGCAAACATGGTACTAGTAGGGCTGCACAATATTGGAAAAAACTGACATTGCGATTTTTTTAACCTTGCGATATATATTGCGATATGAAAAAATACCCAGGAGGATATAAAAGCTGTTTGACGCTGACGTAAATGGTCAAACAAATTAGTTGTGTTACCTCTCGTTGTGGCAACAGGTGCAAGACACTGTCGACACAGAACCTGTGTTTCAGGATCATCCTTCTTGTGCCTGAAATAATTCCAGATAACTAACGTTACTTTTCTTTTTGGCTCCAAGTCACTCATTTTTCAATGTTTTTATCAGGGACTCACTCCATGTGCAGGGGCGTGGTCTGCTTTGGCAAACTGATTAAGAATGATTGTGATTGGTGGATCACTGCGCGTAGTGTGTGTCAGGTACCCAGGTTGAAATTAAATGAGAACACGTTGAGTTCATTTACCTCCTACATTGCAGGACCTACGGTGTGACTATTGTGCACATGTACATTGTGATGACGATGCTCAAACGATATATTGTCTAGTTCTTGTACTACTAACTATTGTCTAGTTAGTAGTACTTAAGTAAAGCATCTGCATGTGCTAATTGAGTACATCATATTAATATGGCCCCCAGCCTGATTCTAATCTTGCTTTTGACTCATCTTCCTGTTTACCTCTGCAGTGCCCGTGGATCGTCTTCCCATGCTGTTAATCGCTAACCTTCATGACATTCGCTGCACTTCCCTGAGTGGCTCCATGTCCAGACTGCCCTCCATCACCACCAAACAGACTATGGCTATGGATTTCATCTATGCTGAGGAGACGGTGTGCTGGATAGATGTGGGTGACACTCCCGCTGCCACCCAGCTGAAGTGTGCCAGCATCCCTGATCTCAAAACGGTCACCAACATCCGCACCATTAACATCTCCCTCAGCCTCCACCGTGAGTAACAGTAATCTGATGTGATTATTATGAAAAGATACAGTAATGTTTGGGTCTGTTTGGTGGTTACTTCTGCTAAGAAGCTATGTAATCACTTGAGTTTGTTTGTCAGCGGAAGGGAGATTTTTAAATCTCCTTTTCTAACATTGCAAAATAGGGCTTTTTATTGAATTATAGGACTGTGTAGCCTTGGTGGAGCCATGCATTCATGAGAGTGCCCTTCGAGTTGAGAAAATGTTGTCAATTGAACAAAGAGCATGACATTAGCAGTATCAGACCAATCAAGGTTATCAGTTATTACCTCTGCCAAGGAGATAATGTAATCATCTGTCTATTTGTTTGAATGCCAGCAAAAAGTACTGCTCCAAGTTTTGTAAAACATGGTCAGAAGTGTAGGTCACGATCCAATAATGAACAAATTTTTGTTTTTTGTTTATTCTCATGTTGTAATACAGGGAATTTGCTGGGCTTTGGTGGAGGTAGGTGCTCTACTGGGCACTCTACGAGTTAGTTGTTAACTTGTTCCGTGTAAAATCTTCCCGCTTTGCCTCAGGAATCAAATGTCTCAGGCATATGTATGATGTGAAGTGATACAGCCTCATCTCCAAAAGCTGCTCATCCCAGCAGAAAAGTCCTGAGTGGAAGTGCTGAGTCCAGCTTTATTTTTTCAAAAGGTTTGTCTTTGAAGAGCAGGGGCGCTCTGACACAACACTAAATCATCCCTTAGAGGCAATATGTGTGGAGCTGACTTACAGTGATGTGATGCATATAAGGCTGCCAGCATGCCTTCAAGTCTGTACCTTCAAGTTTGTAGGTACTTTGTATGTTTCTTGTCAGCAGCCTACTGTGTAGTCTGATTTATGGACTGACTGTACTTTCATGAGCCTGGTTTTCTTTTCATTGCTCATGTTTGATGCATTCAAGTGTAATTGCTTTTATCCTGTCTTCTGTCATTGATTTCTCATATGACGACATTCGGCATGTGGTTTTTTCCCAGGTTATGGTCTCCGCCTGCCCCAAGTACAGAATGTTCTGTCGGTTGCTGCAGTAGATAGCACCTAATTCTCGTGTTGTTTTTGTGTGGGTGTAGGAGGATGTTGTTGGAACAACAGCTGATAAACAAGTGAAATATATGGGATGTGGACGTACCGTCCCAGGAGCCACAGGTTTTAATGCACATGTGAATCACTTTGCTTTAAGAGACTCATGATTCACCTCTGATTATAAGCCTGACAATGATGGTATTATTTGTGTGCCTGACAGAGCTGTTACTCTCATAAGAATGAGGGCAGAAATGTAGACAAAACATAAAAGCCAGGGTGTGTGTGTGCGCGCGCGTATGCATGAGTTTGTGCTTGTGAGAAGCGTTCCCTTGAGAATTAGCCTGAGGCATGGAACGACAGACGTGAAAAACAAGTGGAGAAGCCGGGTGCATAGACCCTGAAATGCGGGATACAGAAGTTGTGAAATGATTAGAAGTACTTCTGCTCGTACCACTTCAGAAGAGGCTTGTGTCACTGCTGACAGTCGGGGCAGAAGGGAGACTATGAGGATCAACGAACCCCAACATCTCAAAATAGAGGTTTTTTTTTTTTTTCTTTTAGCTGGTTCATTACACTCTCATAAGTTGCCCATATTATTTTGCACTTGTGTAGGTTTGCCTGCACAAAATACCCTGTTTTTTTTTTTTTTTACACTTATTCCACTTTCTTTTTTTCTTTTTTAAATACGTATTTATACACTTATTCCAAAAATACAGGATTGCTAAATTGTTATATTAAGAATGATCAATATGAGGGATTCACTGATGTGTTTGCTGAACATCCTGCTCTGGGCAAATCAGGTGTCATTCACCAGTGGCAGTGGCCGATGTTTATATGATGCGTTCATGATCACATAGTTTTTATGGCTGAATTTGTGGTTTAAAAAACCCCCAAAACTGACCTGTCTTTCAGCCTTTCATCAAACTAGTATGGAAAAAGAAAAAATGTTTTTGCTTTTGTGACACAAAAAGGGGAATTAATAATATACTAATAATTACACAGACGGGCAAATTTGGTATAAGCCCAGAGTTTCATCCTAAATTAACAGTAGGACAACCAAATGTCCAATGGGGTCAAATTTACCCAATAGGTTTAAAGTCCATAAAAGTATTATTTGTCATTGTATTAAATCTTTCTCTCACAAAAGAATGTCTCAAGTCCTAACATGAGCTGAATAGTGAATAAATAGTCACCTTCATTTTGCTAATCTGGTTTTATAATTAAAGTATCTTTAAGAACACATATCACTTTGCACAGATGTTGGTATGGATTAATGGAAAATGACAGACAGTGGGTCTTAGAACTAAATTATTTGCGTATGTATTTAGTTCATAAACCAGTCTTTTCCATTGTAAAGTCATAAGTAATGTTGTATATCTTTCATATCACACACAAATAACAAACCTAGGAAGTTGCAGCATAAATGATGTGAAAATCAATGCATTTCAATATGAGTACATTTGACTCAGTGGGTGTTATAGGTATAAAATGCCATGTTTATAATCTAGATTTGTCTTCACTGTATTTAAAAAAAGGGAATTTAACACAACACAATTTTAGGAAAAGTCAAAATTTGGTGAACTTCATATTTCATTAAAACTAGAGTTACGCACAATTGGAAATAACAGCCACAGGTCCCTTTGACCCTCTGACAGTTCTAGTGTTGATATTCCAATAATATATGCTGACGTATGTAACGCAGGGTTTTTCTCAAAGATTGACACTCTTTACCTTTTTCTCAGCTGCCTTCCTAAAGTGTTACCATATTTGTACATATCCAGAACCTATTGATATTCAAGTCTTTCTTAACCTTTATAAGCAGGTGTGCTCCTTCTTCTGACTAGAAATATTGGCTTTTCTGTTGAGCATGCATTTTTCAGACTCGTGAAATTAGAGCGGCCCAATCTATCATTAAAGTGTTGTCTTTGCAATGTGGTAATACGCAGCAGTTGCACTGCAGGGCATGCAATATTGCAAAATCAAGTAAGGCAAATTAATGCAAACACATCATGCTGTTACTTTTTGCTGCTTGATGCAAAAGGAGGACTCGCATTAATCTGATTTTCCTTCACTAATTTACAAGAGAAGTCTGAGTGAGAGGACATATTTTAATTGTACAAATTACTGTTCTAATTTTGTGTCTTGTAGAGTGTTTTAATATGTATATTTGGTGTGTGTATATATATATATACACTCAAAAAAATAATTAAGCCAAAAATGTTGACTTTATGTATTTCAATTACATGTAAATTTTCCATGTAATTTTATTACATAAGTTTAATGTAAAGAGTTGCATTTAATACAATGTTTTCTCTATCATATTGAGTCAATATGAATAAATTAAATACCTTCAGTCCGATTTGCTTTAGTCAATGCAAATTTTTACATAAACTGTGTTTGACTGTGACGCTCAGTGTGATCTAGTTAATAAAGTCTACTTTATTTGTTTAGATTCACTTTATACTAAGCATATTCACATTATGTTTGACTTTTTCAGATAAATAAACTTTAAATTTCCTATATTTCAGTTACATTTTACTTTAAAATATTACTTCATGTTTATTAGAGCCAAGAATAATTTTTTTGAGTGTATGTGTGTGTGTGTGTGTGTGTGTGTGTGTGTGTATATATATATATATATATATATATATATATATATATATATATGTATATATATATATATATATATATGTATATATATATGTTTATATATTTAGAGCTTTACATATATTTTTCTTTTTCTGTTGTATTGATATTTCTTTCCTGTTACTTTATTTTACTTGACTGGAGCGACTGTAACATCCAATAATTCCCCCTGGGATTAATGAAGTATTCTGGTTCTGATTCTGATTGATTAAGAGCTCTTGGATAAATGCGGTTTGTTGTAAATGAATGGTATGATGGATTTGGATGCACAACAAACTACAAATCACAATTATTCGTGATTAGTTTGTGATTCTAGAGAGAAATATTACTAAATAAATACTACAAAAGAATGATGCAATGGTACCTTTTTCCAACACGGTGCAGCCCCTTTAGGAATAACAGTAGGTTATTATTGCATTGTGTGAGTTGGGACTAGAGGTGGAGGTGACAGGGACAATGACTAAAGCAAAGCAGACAAGGAGGGAATGATCAAATGAGAGGGGGAGAAAAAAAGCTAGTGATTTGTCGTACCTTCCGTGTGTGTGTGTGTGTGTGTGTGTGTGTGTGTGTGTATGCGAGTGGTCATGCAGATGGTATTTACATTCCTCTCTTGGGTTATGTCAGCCTCAACAGTCCCTGCATTCCTCCAGCCGTCTCAGGTCCTGTCCAGTCAGGTCACTCTTAACACGCTCATAGCTGAGACACAGACAAACACACACATACTGACCCAAATACCTTTGACTCATGCCGCCACTACTTAGTGACATATTACCTTTTATGAATTACGATTTCAGATTTTTAACCCATTTCCTTGTGCCTGTGACTAAACAAAGCTTTGACAAAGTGTACCTTTGCACACTTATTGCACCTGTGTCTAAAATTAGGGCTGCGTTATTTTCTGGTGTTGATGCAGTTGCTCATCGTACCATCTCTGCTGCTTCTTGTTTGTGTCTGTGCCTTATTTAGGTCAAACTAGCCTTTAATTTTGCTCTAATTTAATGTTTAGAATGGCACAATCAGAAAAACACTTTGTTTTGATTGTAGGCCATGATGGAGAACCTTGCAGAAATTGTGTAGCAGGGGTGGTAATAGCAGGCTTTTCATCTATTATTTAGTACGATGTGTAGGCAGTCTTGTCTTTTGGGTTGGGCTGCCCACCTCCTCTGAGCAACACTGCAGGAAATGCTGGCTGTGTGGTTCTCACTGAATCGACTGGTGGCTATTGGCTGTATAAAGACACACAGGGAGCAGACGGACAGAAATGAGGTGGTGCTTTGTGTTTCAGCGTTGCATCAGTCTGCGTTGAATGAAAAGCCTTCCATATAAGTTTATGTCCTCCTGAGACCCAGCAATACCTTTTTTTCCTCTGTAGAGGACAAAAGTTCCACAGTTTTACTTAAAAATGCTGTCCATTGCAAAGGACATTTCATTATAAATAAATAAATAAATAAATAAATAATTTTAAAAATATATCTGAAACTAGAAAAGCACTCGGAGAGCGCAGACCTTTGCCAAGGCAGATCAGTGCCCCCCCGATCACCACCAAAATTTAATCATTTGTTCCTTGTGCCAGTATCAACATTTCCTGAAATTTTCATCCAAATCTGTGTATAACTTTTTGAGTTGTCTTGCACACGGACAGATAGACAGACAAACCAACGCCGGCAAAAACATAACCTCCTTGGCGGAAGTAAAAACTGATGTATTATGCAGTTTCCAATCAAGACAATTGTTTAATGTAAAAACTTTCACTTTCGTGGGTCTCAGGATGATATTGTGCATATATGTAGCATTTGATCTTTAGTTTGACTCTGAATGCTTAACAATTAACTATATCTGCCTTTTTGTTACATGCTTTGTCATCTGTTGTAAATGGGTTCTTCATTGTTTTAGTACAACTAGGACTCAGGTGCACTTCGTTGCATAAAATCCTTATTTATAGAGCTTTTTTAAAAAACAGAATGAGGGCCACAAACTGCAACAGGACACAAATCAAACATTATGCATCAGGTACATTTAACCACAACTGATCCTTTGAAGTAAATGCAAAAAATGGTGCAACTTTGTTTTACAGCTCAGGTACACTTATGAGAGTTTGGTAAGCAGACCCGGGGATGGCCTTAGATGGATAGGGATGGAGCTGTGGAGGCAGGGGGGTGGGGGGTGGGGGTCTGGAGCAGGGTTCACACAAACACAGTGATTTATAGCTTCTGGGAGCCTGAAAGAGCAGGGCAGATAAGTAGACGAGGGTTCCAGATGTGGCCAGCTCTGTCTGCATGTGTGAAGATAAAAGGGGAGAGGAGCGCCTTCCCCATCCCATCCCGTCCTCTCCACAGCATTGACCAGACCCCCCCCCCCTCCGTCCATCAGTCTGTCTGTCTATCAGTCAGTCCTTCTTCTTTGTCTTTGTTCTCAGGGTGTTTTCTTTAGATGAGCAAGTATTTGGGGTTTCTATTTGGGCCTGAAGATCCACTGTAATCGTTATTTCATGAGACCATGTTAATATAGTTTAATATTAGTATGTTGTATGTAAATAACAGTAATAATAATAATCATAATAATCATAATAATCATAATAATCATAATAATAATAACAATAATGATACATTTTATTTATATACTACTTTCGATCAAAGTGCTTTACCACATAGCAACGATAAAAGAGTAAGAGCACAATAAAAAGAGATATAAAAACAGTTCTAAATAAATACAGTCAATTCCAGTATAAAAGCAAAAGAACAAGTTAAGAGCAGAGTAACCCTAACCCCAGAGTATGACTCAGAACAAAACACCTCAGGGCTCATATACAACAGTAAACAAATATGTTTATAATATATGAATTTGATTTGATAGGGAGGATACAGAGCATGAAATCCTCAGCTTTTGCATATGTAGTGGAATCAAAATGTACCGTTTTCATTCCACATTCCACAATACACTATGAGTGAAGAAGCACAATGAAGTACAGAAGTACAGTACATCTAATAAGATGCATAGTACAATCAGATGGACGGACAGACAGACAGACAAACAGACTTATTTGTACTCATTCAGGTACATAGGAATGCAGAGGTCTCTCAGTGCAAGTATAAAGGTTAAAAGATACAATCAAATAAAAGTCAAAGATATAAGCGGTATAAAATATAAAAGTAGTGTTAAAAACAATTAAGACAATGGCACAGTGACTTGTAATACATATCTAAAAATAAATACTATTCACAAATTGCACTTAAGAATACTGCACATGAGGACATTGCACAAATAATAAACTATAATTATTTGTATTTTATGTTATTGATCAGAATATGTGAATTCTACTGGAGGAAGCTGTTCATACTCCATTCAGTCTGTCTGTCTGTGTGTCTGTCTGTCAGCAGGATCTCACAAAAGAACTACTATAACGATTTTCAGAAACTTGAAATGACAGTGACTGGAAATATTTTCTGAAGAGCTCATAATGGTGAGAGTAAAGCCCAGTTCAGACCAAAAAAACATTTTAGGATGTTTCTGGTAAATATTGCATCAGTGTGAAGTGGCCAGTCTTGGCTCGACTCCAGCTGTCTGAACAACGCCAGTGACTCAGCATGTCAACCTGCTTGTCTTTTTTTTTTTTTTTTTTTTTTTTTTAATCTAGTACTTTATATTGTATGTTTATCCTTTTTTTTTTTTAACTGTAGCTGTTACACAAAACTGCAACACTATTATTTGCTGTTCTCCAGGTGAAACTTTGTCTTGATAGTTTGGGTTTTCTCCGCTTATTAGATGTGACACCAACTCCTCTCACTAATGGACCTAACAGACAGGCAAAATGTGGATCCTCTTTATGTCACTGTATCATCTATACTAGAAATGCAACTGTAGCAAGTAGCTCCCTATCTCTATCCTCATTCATATTTTATTATATTCAACTACAAACAAACTGGCAACTACAGTGGAAGTGCAGAGAATTGTCACTGTGGAAATGAAAGCACTGTCTTGTTTTGTTGCAGACCAGCACTTTGCAAGAAGTTCTTAAATTGCGTCTACGTGAATCTTTGGTCCTTAACCCATAAAGACCCAAACAACCGCCATTAACCTAAACCATCTACTGATCTAAACTGTTTCATATCTGTTGGTCCTCTAATCCTATCAATCCATGTCAATAATTGGTGTAAAATACACTTATTCATCTTTTCATTGTCATCAGATATGACCCATTTGGACGTTCAGACGCTCCGTAGTTACCATGGAAACACCATCCTCTTCTACAACATTAATTCACCAGTAAAACCCATGGAGCTGGATCACTGACACTGGGTTTATGTTCAATTAATGATATATTTTGCTGAAAGTCCCTTTTCTTTCTTCAGTTTTCATTGTTTTGATATAATAACCTTTGAATTTACTCTTTTAGCTTTTATGGACATCTACATGATCAGTGAATTGAATACAGGAAAATGTATGATTTTAACTGAAAAATATAAAATACGCACATCATTTCCACATATTCTAGGAATGCCCAAAAATTAACCATTATTGGAAAGAAATATATAAAGCCATAGAAATCATTCTTAATACCTACTTACCTTTTGATTTCAAAACCATGTATTTGGGATACATTTCTCCAGAGGTCAAAAACATAAACAGATACTTATTCAGCATATTACTCACTGCAGGAAAAAAGGCAATAACTAAACAATGGATGACACAAGAAGAACCGACAATAAATAACTGGATAGACATAACCATGGGAATTTATGGGATGTAAAGAATAACTTTCACTGTAAATTTGAAGATGGATTTTTTTGTGCAACACTGGGAAGGGATGGGTGAGATATGTAAAGCCTTTGAGATCTGATTTTGCTGAGATGAAGGCATGAATATGAACCCAAAAATCCTCTGAGGGAAATATGTTTTTGTATTTTTTATTTGTCTTTATTTATACATTGATTCTTTACTTTGAGATCTTGTATGCTAGGACCGTGATGAGCTGCTGTAAATGTTTTTGTTTTGTTTTTTTTACACCCACTCTCTGGATGTGCATAGTTTGTGTATTGGTTTGTTTTTTCAATGTATGAAAAAAAAACAAAAAACTGAATTCTTTCAATAAAAAGAAAATAAAAAATGAAAAATATAAAATACAGAGGATAATATTATAATAAATGGTGATAAATCACCTAAGAAAGGTTAAAATAGAGAGAAAAATTTATTTGGGAACTACCATAAAAGTCACTAAGTCTTTATGGGTGAAATAAAAAAAAAAACAACACAAATTAAGGCTGTTGTTACCATGGTAACCTAACCACCAACCCAAAAAAGTTCAGAACCTGTGCTTTTGTTTCTGATTCGTTAATATTGTGGAAAAAGAAGAACAGTTGCAGTAGTGGAGATGATTGGAGGGATTTTTTTTTTTTGTCCTCTAAAGTCTTTCTGCTATAAGGGAGATGCCAACGGTAGAAATAGGAATTATGGCTTTTTAAATAGAGGTCATATGTCAGAATCTTAGGAAAAGAATTGCTTAACTCTAAAATTCTGCTCCTGAAAAGTCATAGAGGTTATACACAGATTAGTATTTCCTCAGCACAGCGAGGATTATGGAAGCAGCATGCAGGCGATTCTTTTCTGTTTTCTTGCACTAACTCAGTAAACAGAGGTGTATTTGCATCGACCTCCAAACTGGGGAAATAACATTCAAGTACAAGTTGTGCGGCGCTGCTCTAAAGTCTAGGTGTCAGTGTGTGACTTGCTTGAGGCACTAAATAGACTGTGGCCCTGTATGTAAATACTCCTTCTTGAATGGAAAGCATGTTTGTTGTTGCCAGTAAGACCCCCCCACCCCCACCCCCAAGTGGTTGAAATGTTTCCTCAGTGTAGTTTCAGTTGGTAGGTGTTGGGGGCAGGAAGTAAAGGGGTTTTAAGGGCAGGGTGGTTGAGTTGGGAGAAAGGGGTGGGTTCATTCAGTTTCCCGGCAAACTTTCCATTTACCAGAATCTGCATGAGGGACAACGTCAACAACAGTCTTGCTGCTGGGCTCATTGGATACGGGGGTGTACCACGTTTATGTTGTTGCACAATGCAAAGTCACCAGGGTTGCACAAGTGGCTCGACTGCTTTGTATACGAGTCTAATCAATGCAAAGGGCTTCCAGCTGGAGTTCTTTAAAGCAGTGTTACGGTTCAAGAGCTGATACCAGTGGGAGTATCACGATTCCTCTTCACTTCATGACAAACTTTCTCTGTTGTCATGGCTCTTATATTTATGAAACACATCGGTGTGGTTTTTACTCCCTCACTCTGACCTTTCCAGTATTTCTTTTCATTAGATCACATTTATTTTTCAGTTAAACCAAAACTGTGAGTGTTGTGAAATGGATTTTGTGTCTACTGTCATTATTTTTTAACTTCTTTTCAGTTTTTTTTTTTTGTTTTTTTTTTGCTCATTTTCTTCACATCTCTATATCTTTGAACACCAAGCATATTAGATTATACTTGTAAAATCTGAATTGATGAGTTTTCAACTATATGTAAATTGATAGATACTCTCACAAATGGTAATCAATTTGAGAAATTTTTTTAAGTAAAAAAAAAAAAAGTCAAAATTCTCTGAATTCAGCTATTTAATTGTGAATATTTTCTGGATTCTACACTCCGACATTAAAGTGACAATGCATGGGCTGTGACCAAACAAGACAAGTACATTTGTTCAGTCATTTTGGGATTTGGGAAACGCTGATCAATGTGTTTCATTATTTTGGACCAGGCAATGAATTTATTAATTGAGTTCATAACTGCCAACAAAATAAGTGCTTAGTTGGGTGTTTTGAGGTTATGTATTTTGTGATGTGTCTCTATTTCAGGGGTGTCTAAATCCGGTCCTTGAGGGCCGGTATCCTGCATGTTTTAGATATTTCCCTCATCCAGCACACCTGGTTCAATTAATGATCAGCTCATCATCAAGTTCTACAGAAGCCTGATAACGATATAATGGCTTCCAGGTGTGATGGAAGAGGGAAATATTTAAAATATGTAGGACACCGGCCCTCGAAGACCAGATTTGGACACCCCTGTTCTGTTTGGAGTAGGTTTTATAAACGATCAGGCCTGAAATCTTGCATCTAACCACTTTCCTCACTTTATGAGAGAGCAACAATTGCTAATGTTTATAATAATAATAATAATAATAATAATAATAATAATAATAATAATGATGATGATGATGATGATGATGATGATGATGATGATAATAATAATAATAAGAATTTTACTTATATCACAATTAATTAAAAATAATAATAGAAATAAAACAACACATCAAAACTTCAATTACCATACAATGCCATGA
Organism: Sphaeramia orbicularis; assembly: GCF_902148855.1. NCBI lineage: Eukaryota > Metazoa > Chordata > Actinopteri > Kurtiformes > Apogonidae > Sphaeramia > Sphaeramia orbicularis. Next base: position 35,389,398 of record NC_043963.1, read on the forward strand.
AACAAAAATAACCCCAATATAAAGACGGAGTAAATATGCTAACCGCATAGATCAGTAAAGGCCTCTAAAAGTGCATTTTAAGGAGAGTCTTAAATGAAGAAAAACACCTTGTCATCTTGATGCCAAATGCTCCATCATTTTTATTTTTCCATCTGGAAGTTTGGACTTCTAATGGAGCAGCATCTGAGGATCTCAAGTGTTGTGGTGGAATGTATGAGCCTAAAAGACCAGAGATGTATCTTAGTGCCAAACTGTTCAGGACTTTTTTTTCAAAATAACTTCAAAAACTATTGGTTGTCAATACAAAGATCCAAATATTGGTGTTATATGTTCTCATTTTCTAGTAACAGAGAAAAGACAATTACAGTTGTCAAGCTGCAAATGGAAATGGATAAAGGATTGATTCAAGTTTCCTGGAGAATGACATTTAATGTGTGACTGGTGGAGGTGCATTAGAGAAAATTTAAACTGGAAAACGGTGAGAAGAAACATCTGCACACTCTGTGGTTTACTGTGGAGAATCTATTCTGATGTTTTGGTGTGACCTACAAACAACAAATGTGTATGACTTTTGTATTACTCTACCTAAAGTTAATGTGGTATTCATTTACAACCTATAACACTTGAAATTATTGTTCTCATTTAGAGCCTTAAAGCTTCCTTCTTGACAAAATGTTGCTACTGTGTGGAGCATACACTAATCAGCCATGACATTGTGACCTGAAGTCATAAAAATGTGGATCATTTTGTTACTATGGCACCTTTCAGTGGGTGGGATGTATTAGGAAACAGGTGAACATTTAGTCTTTAAAGTTGATGTCTTGAAAGCAGCAAAATGGCCAAATGCAAGGATCTGAGTGGCTTTCATAAAGGGCAAATTGGTGTTCTCCAAATCACTGGGTCAGAGAATCTGCAAAACTACAGGTCTGGTTGGGTGTTCATGGTCTGCAGTGGTTAGTCACTACTAAAAGTGGTCTAAGAAAAGATAACCAGATCTTAACCCAGTCGAGCATCTGTGGGAACATAATATTAGTACTATCCTTCTAATGGTGTGTATGTCCCCCTTTTGTCGACAAATGGCCCTGACCCGAGGCATGGACTGGACCAGACCTCCAAAGGTGGGCTGTGGTGTCTGGCACTGAGGCCTTAACAGCAGATCCTTTACACGCTGCACGTTGTGACAGGGGGACTCTATGGATTTGCTCGTCTAGCACATCCTGCAGATGCTTTGTTGGTTTGCAGACTCAGCAGTCCTTCCTCAGACCACTTTTGGTGGGGTCTAGTCAGTGCAGACCAGAATCAGCCAACAAGGTCTTCATTTGTGGAGATGCTCTGACCCAGTCATTTGACCATCACAGATTATCAAACTCACTCAGTTCCCTGCATTACCCATTTTCCAGCTTCCAACATGTCAACTAAAGAGGACTAAATATTCACTTGCTGCTTACTATATCCAACCCACTGACATGTCTGAATATAATAAAATAATCAATATTATTCCCATTTCACCTGTTAATTGTCATAAAGTTATCACTGATCAGTGGCTAGAAAGTGAAAGAAAAATAGTAGTTATAATAATGGTAATAATAACATTAAAAATAATAATAATTACGAGTCTTAGTTTTAATGCAGTAGTATTCTTGTGAGGCAGTTATTTCTGTTTGAGTGAAATAAAACAAATAAAAGATTTGTAAGTGGAGTAAGGTTCTTATAAACTGAGATATAATATTACATGCACCAGGTAGAAGGTTGTGTTTCTATCTCCCACCTCTAAACCAAATTGTACACCTGATACAATGCAGGGTTTTGAAGTGCTGTGTACATTAAGTGAGTGGGCTGATGTGGCGAGTGGTTGCTCTGTTGTGGGACTGAGTGGCATGTGGACGATTGTTGGGCGCTCCACTGCTGCAGAGACTGGTCAGAACCCAGAGGCAGGCTCACAACGATGGTGTTATACCCCAAACATCAAAGTTGTCCCTTGGATTAACTCAAAAGACGACTGCAGTGACTTTGATTCTTCTGTGTGAGGAGAGAGCCTGTGTGGTGTGTATGTGCGTATACAGTGTATTGCTTTGAGAGGAAGCATGGTGGCAGCTGTTAAAACACAACGCTGTATGGGATTCAGTGCATCCTCATGTCCCCCTGCCCACAGCTGGGTCTCCCTGTGGTCACCCGTTCGCAATCAGATCGTAGTTCCCACACTTTTTGATCCAGCATTTCTATTTAACCCATAAACACCCAATGCTACTTTTGTGGCAGTTCGCAAATGAATTTTCCTCTTTATTTAACCTAAGGGGTATTGTTTTTGGTTTGTTTGTTTGTTAACACTCTAGCAGGAAAACTATTGGTTGAATTCATACCAAATTGGGTTTACAGATTGCCAGTGACCCAGGATAAATCTGATTGCATTTTGGGAAAAGTACATCAAAGTTCAATTTTTCAAGTTTTTTAAATCTTTTTTTTTTTTTTTTTTGTTCCATTTACTTATAATGGGCGAAATTTCAAACGTCTATGAAAACATCAATTTTGTTTCAAATCACTTCAAACTTGGCACATATATAGAGGCAAAAGATATGCTGACATCAGCACATGCATAGACATGATGACATCAGCTGGATCGATGCCAAAATAAGCTACAATACATGTGAGGGGTGGGGTTTGTTTTGCCTGTCACCACTTGTTGTAATATTATCCCCTGTATTTTGCATTTTTTCAGCGAAAATCAGGTATTTTTCTTTATTTAATTATCTGATCATGTAGATGTTCTTAAAAGCTCAGATTAAAGTTGAGGGTTATTGTATCAGAAACAGAGAAAACTGAAGAAAAAAATGACTTTTTCAGTCAAATCTATCATTAGCTGAACATAAACCAAGTGTCTCCATCCACTGTCACTGATCCAACTCCGTTGGTTTTACTGGTGAATCAACGTTGCAGAAGATGACGGTGTTTCCATGTTCACTACGGAGCCTCTGAATGCCCAAATGGGTCATATGTGATGACCATGAAAAGATAAACTGTATTTTACACCAACTATTTACACGTATTGATAGAATTAGTGAACAACAGGTATTAAACAGTTTATATCTGTATATGGGTTTGGTCACCAGTGGCTGTTTGGGTCTTTATGGGTCAACATGGCAGTCGACTAATCTCAACTAGAAACTAAAAGTTCAGTTTTTGTGTGCATTTGGGTCTATGCAATTTTCACACACAAGAAATCAACATTATGTTATTTTCTCAACTTAAATAACTTAACATTGGCATAAAGCGCGCAAATACTGAAATATTACATTACTTTGAACTCACCATGCCATATCCTGAAACGGGTCATCATATGCAAAACTTCCCCATTTATATTTTTGTGGTTTCCTTTTTGAGCAGACAAGTAACAGAATTGCTAGTTCCTCTGTGAGTGATGTTTCAGTGCTGTTTCATGGCACTGGATAATATTCATCTTGATCACTAAAAACTCATGTGTCAGCTTTTTCCTTTTTCTTGTTTGTTATTCCTCCATTAAATCAAAACTTAATTATTTATCTCCTACTTTTTCATGTTTATTCCTTGCACTATGTCCTGTTTGCTTTAATCAAAAACAAGCGTTGGTGCGACATACTCTGGTGGGCTCCAATACAAGAACATGACAGAAGCTCATTATGTTGTTTTTGAGCAAAGAGGCTTGCAACATGGTGAAATGACTTTTAGTAATTAAGTTCTGAATTTTCTAAATAAATGCTTTGCTCTTTTTCCCATCTCTCCTCTGTGTCCTCAGATGTTGAGCAGATGGCTATTGACTGGCTGACCGGAAACTTCTACTTTGTGGACGATGTGGACGACCGGGTGTTTGTCTGCAACAAAAACGGCCAGACATGTGTGACACTGCTGGACCAAGAGCTGTACAACCCCAAAGTCATTGCCCTGGACCCAGCCATGGGGTCTGTACTTCCTTGACCTAAAATAACCCCCAATACTGCTTCAGCAACGCTTGACAGGAAGATGCTGTCTTATGATCAGATGTCGTGCTGACCAAGCAGTCGGTCGACAATCAAAGTACTTCCTCCAGATGGAAACCTAGACACATATTTGGGTGCCATACATAGCTGTGTAAACACATGTGGACACACAAAAACGCTTTCAGGTTCCTGATACTGATGAGCTGGTTTCCGACGTTCCTTTTTTTAAAGTATCACTTCTGTTTTTTATAATGCCCTGATATAATTAGTCCATTATACTGACTTATGTAGACCAGGTTTACTAAAGTGAGCATGAACCAAGAAAAAATTATTTTATTTCCTGAAATATAATAAAAGCATCCATTTCCTTAATAACACTGAACTATGAGCAACCAGAACTAAATGAAATAGAAATGCAAGTAAAATCAGTGTCATTTTCAGCTATTTAAGAAAAAATCTACAGTTAAGTCAGACAATATTAATGGTTTATGGTGTGCAAGAATAAAATAGTCATGCATCTTTTCATTACCATTTTAGTTTCTAATCTAGAAAGACGAATGAAATAAAGAATAAAATGAGCTATGACTATATCCACAAACGAATAACTATTAGCTGTAGAAAGGTCACTGTCTCTTTTTTCTCTCTCTCTCTCTCTATATATATATATATATACACATACATACAGTTACAGAAGAAATTATTAGACCATTCAAAGTCATCAAAAGCAATGGTTATGCAATCAAGTACTAACTCCTGTGTGTATCATGTGACTAAAACAGACAGAAAAGAAAACATGGAATGCCTAAAAGCACTGTTTTTGTCAGTACAATACCATAGCTATTGATGTAAGAACTTCAGTGATTTTGGTTATTATCAAGAAAACATGGAACATGGCTAGCTATCAGCTCTGAAATTAAACTCTTATGAGCTATTTTTGTTGTTATCATTATATTTGTCCAAACAAATGTACCTTTAGTTGTACCAGGCATTAAAATGAACAAGAAACTGAAGAAAACAAGGGTGGTCTAATATTTTTTCCCGCAACTATATAAGTAAAGTTTGTTTCTCTGTCTTTCATTCACTAACCTCTACATGTTCTTTTCCTTCTTTTACAGCAAAGTGTTCTTCACCGACTACGGGTCCACTCCGAGGGTGGAGCGCTGTGACATGGACGGCCAAAACCGCACCAAGCTGGTGGACAGTAAGATCGTGTTCCCTCATGGCATCACCCTGGACCTGGTCAACCGGTTGGTGTACTGGGCTGATGCTTACTTGGACTACATCGAAGTGGTCGACTATGAGGGCAAGAACCGACACACCATCATTCAGGGTCTGCTGGTGAGGATTGGTGGAAGCATTTCACGATAAACACATCACGTCTTCTTAACCCTTTAACAAAGGCAATCTCTCCGGCACTGCATTTTGCACTTTACAGCATTGAAATTACTGAACCGTTAGTGCTATCCACCAAATTCAAATGGCATTGGAAGGCTGAGATCCTGAGCTTTCCAACACTACATAACACTTTATGGCAGCTGTGCGGGACTCTACAAGTAGAAAGGGACTGTTTCACAGACTTCATATAGGCAAAAAAACAACAACTGGAGATAACAAAAATATGAAGCGAAAACATAGATTCTGAATGTTCAAGACCAAAAAACATGTTTGAGCAGATGTAAAATAGTTGAAAGTGTATTTTTGCAATCTCAAACAGTTTTGTTATGAACATTTACAGTTTTTTCTGGTAAAAATATTGCTAAAACCTTCAAGTCCGTTTTTTTCTTTTTTACTAAAACACACTGTTTTAAGCATTTATTCTTTATAATAATGATAGTTAATAGCCAGATATTGAAATTTAAGTTCTTCCTGAAAACAAAGGCGCAAAAGAATTGGCAAAAAAGACATTTACTGACACTTTTAACTTAAAAAAACAAAACAAAAAAAAAACAAAGACCATGAAGACACTTAGGAGGCCTGTTATGATTGCAGTCTTAAAAGGGTTAAAAAGGATGAACTTTACTGAACAGACCAGAATCCCCGATGAATTCTGAATCATCCCCATGATAACGCAGAACATCTGTTTTGGAAATCTGTATCTTTATCACTGATTTATTCTCATGTTTTGCGTCTGTCTCCTGTCTGCTCTCCCAGGGGATGGGTCCTTTTTATTGGCTTGATTGATATTGCTTAAAGAGTCTGTAATTTTCTTGGCTAGTGCCTCTCTAAACATATTAGTCTCGCCCTAGCTGAGCTTGGCGAAACTTATAGTGGAGTAATGATCTTAATGAAATCAGGACTGTGGTGGTGGGTCGACTGTGTGCAGGAGGGGGTAATATGATCCCAGCCCATGCATCTTTCTGACAGTAGAGGAGAGCTGCACAGAATAGACCCCTATAAAAGTAAAACCTCCCAACAGATGGGAAGTTGAGCCTTTACGCCGCCTTTTGCCAAGTGTACACAAACACCCTCTTAATCTCAGAGTGTGTGTCTGTTTGTCCGTCTCAGATTTTTCGAGATATCTCCACATTTTTAAAAACCTGTTGAAATCTGTTTTGTGCTGATAAATGTTTTATCAGTAACGGTTCATCTCAAAGATCCTGCCAAGCTGAGTTGGAGATAAAAATGCATACACAAACAACACAGGCAATTAGTCATGCTTCGAAACTCTTTTTACTGTTTCAGCATTTTCAAACAGAAACTCCAGATAACTTTGTCTCCCCTGTCTTTAACGTGTTGTTGTTCTTCAGATTGAACACCTGTACGGGTTGACTGTCTTTGAGAACTACTTGTATGCCACCAACTCAGACGAAGGCAACCTCAACCCTAAGACCAGCGTCATCCGGGTGAACCGCTTCAACCGCTCCGACTTCCATGTGGTGACACGGGTGGACCGGGGCGCTGCACTGCACGTATACCACCAGAGACGGCAACCTCAAGGTACACCGGCAAGAAGATACCACCGTCCTGAAAATCCTATCATATTAAAGTGCTTTAGTTTTGATTAGACATGGGCATGAAAAATTGATTAGTCGATTTAGTGAAGATGGTAAGAATGTTTGTCTTGTTTTTAGGGGTTAGCTCATTTTTATTTGGGTTTGGAGCTGGGAAGATATTAATGTTTTACTTAACCTTTAAAAACCTAAACACCTGCTGGTGACCAAAAGCATTGGCTGATCTAAGATATAAAATAGCTTTTGATCCACTAAAACCTATCAATACTTTTAAATAATTCAGAAAAATGCAGTTTCTCAGCTTTTCACTGGCATCAAACATACCTTTTTTTTGGAGCGAACATGAAAACACCATCAATTTCTGCAACATTTATTCACCAGTAAAACCCATTTCATTTGACAGTGGGTTTCTTGTTCAGTTAATGATATAATTTGCCAAAAAAAAAAAACTTTTTCTGGTTTGATATAATAACCTTTGAATTGGCTGAGTTTTCACGAACATTAAATATAGGAAAATATCTGATTCTCACTAAAAAATCCAAAATGCAAAGGATAATACTATAATAAATGGTGTTAAATCACTAAAGAAAGGTTAAATGTAGAGAAAAAATGATTTGGAAGTTGCCACAACAATAGTTATTGGTATTTAAGTGTTAACAGAGACACAGAAATAATGTTTAAGTTATTTTTTTTAATACTTTATTTTTATTTGTTTTATCAACAGACAATACAACACAGAAACTAGAGGTCACTGGTTGAACACAAAATAATTAAATGACAGACAGTAGTAATTATGCATTGTTTTGTTTATAGTTCAGCCATTTTCTCCAGCGCTTTATGAAAGTGTTTAAGTTATTTTAAGTTGAATGGTACGCATGTGGTTGACCCATTCTTTTATTGATAATTTTTTAACATTATAATTATTGTTTTGGTTCGGATGGAGGGAACTTTTAAGGGGACTTAAAATGGCTTAGTTTTTCTCCAAAAATGAAAGTAATGATTTATATATCCTTAATCTGTCAGCAACTACAGATGAAAATGGACCTTTACGGGTAAATCTGTTGTTTTATATCCCAGAGTTCTAGTGCAATATGGAATTTGATTTTAGATCTGTATCGATTATGGATTCACGGATCAGGGATTATAGATACATGGACTGATGATTACATGGTTTTATTATTTATTTATTTATGTATTTTAATTAAGCTGATTAAAAAAGTGAACATCCCCCTGAGATCAATAAAAAATAAAGTTAATCTGTATCTATAGAAGAAAAATACAGATTTCCGTTAGTCTTTGTTCCACAATGTAAAATACAGACCTTCCTAAAAATAAGCTGCATAAAAGCAGAGTGTTTCTTGTTGTATTTAAGTCAGGACGGTTAAACTGTTTACCGCTGTGTGAGAGAGCGAGGCCAAGAGTGAGTCTGATACAGTCAAAAGCAGGCCAAGAAGTATGGCATGTGACTGAACACACTCCTACACAGAGCTGCTTCCACGCCTGGAAGGATTTGGCAATAATTGATTTATACAAGTTATACTCCATAGCTGCAATCCTCTGGTGTTTAATTGGCATCATAATAACATCTGCAGTCAGAATGTAGGGGTTTAAAACCATTTATTCACGCAACAAATATCTACCTGTGTGTATGCAGACGTCAGATATTGTATGAAAGATATGGCAAGTATGGGATTCTGAAATTAAAAATGTGAGCAGCCTGGTATTCTTGCCTAACTGTTTTTGTGTGTTTGTGCAGTGCGGAGCCACGCATGTGCCCTGGATCAGTTTGGGAAAGCTGGAGGATGCTCCGACATCTGTCTGCTGAGCAACAGCCACAAGACCCGAACCTGCCGCTGCCGATCTGGGTTCAGCTTGGGCAGCGACGGCAAGTCCTGCAAGAGTGAGTATGAAGCTTCATGTTTAACAGAGCTGAGCAAGGAATTGAAAGTATTATAAAAATTGCAATATCCTTCTGAGACCCAGTAAGTAAAAGTGTTTGTTTGGCTTTTTTCATTAAATAATTGCCTTGATTGGAAACAGCATGATGCAACAGTTTTTTCAGATACAATTTTTATTCTACTTTTTTAATGGAATGTCCTTTGCAGTGGAGAGCGAGAGTAAAACTGTGAAACTCTCGTCCACTACAGAGGACCAAAATGCATTGCTGAGTCTCCTGTCAATATGGGCAGCCATAATATGCAAATTGCAAATGATTATCTAAGACAGCTGATATGAACCCTAGTAGAAATCACATTGTTTTATTAGTGAAAACAGAACACAAAATGGACTAGACATGGCTGATGTTTTCCAAACTATCAACAGAACATAGCTCTGATAGCTGATGATCGCTAATATTAGCCTTCTCAAATGGACTCACTGACTTTGAGGGAAAACAACAGTCAAGAACATAACATGTGAACCTAGAAGCACTAGATTTTATTATATTAAGTTGCAGATTTATGGATAAATTAGTTCATTTGTTTGTGGTATATGTGTTTATTAATGCATTTATTACTTTAGATCAGGGGTGTCCAAATCCGGTCCTTGAGGGCTGGTATCCTGCACGTTTTAGATATTTCCCTCTTCCATCACACCTGGAAGCTGTTACATCTTTATCAGGCATCTGCAGAGCATGATGATGAGCTGATCATTAATTGAACCAGATGTGCTGGAAGAGGGAAATATCTAAAACATGCAAGATACCGGACCCTGAGGACTGGGATTGGACACCCCTGCTTTAGATGTTCATTTCATCAGTTGAGTCCAGTCCAAACAGTCACATTTCACAACTGTCAAAGACCATTTTCAAGGGTTGACCTTGACCTGTCACCTGTCTGATTTTTCCTTCTCCAGACATCCTTTAAAAGACCACCATCAGTCGACCACTAAACCCCCACGCTTTCTAATATTGTAACGTTACTGTTTGTTGTGCATCCTTCAGCCTTAATATGAACTAATATGAAGTGTACTCAACACTGATGATTCATGACAGTTAATGTCAGAAGTAATACATTTACAAAATGAGGTTGTTTGTATGTGTCTCACAGAACCAGACCACGAGTTGTTCTTGGTGTACGGTAAGGGTCGTCCTGGCATCATACGGGGCATGGACATGAATGCTAAGGTGCCTGATGAGTACATGATTCCTATTGAGAACCTCATGAACCCCAGAGCTCTGGATTTTCACGCCGCCAGTGAATTCATCTACTTTGCCGATGCTACCAGCTACATCATCGGCCGACAGAAAATTGATGGCACAGAGAGAGACACTATACTTAAGGAAGGTAAGAATAAAATTACAGGTGTGCATTAAGGTCTAGACTCTTTCTTACCAAATCCTGATGACTTACACAGAATTTAGTGAGTGGCAGTTTATACCATATCTGCTTCATTCTCCTGACACTAATCTCCAACTGACCAGCTATTGGTACCTTCTTTTATTCCTCTTTCACTCCCTTATCTCAGGTATACACACAGTGGAAGGGATAGCGGTAGACTGGATGGGAGGTAATCTCTACTGGACAGATGATGGACCGAAGAAGACTATAAGCGTCGCCAGGTTGGAGAAGGCTTCACAGACGCGCAAGACTCTTATTGAGGGCAAGATGAGCCACCCCCGAGCCATTGTGGTGGACCCTCAGCATGGGTGAGACAGCAGAAATGAGGAACATGTTAGAAAATGCTGTGGGGAAGTTGTTAATTTGCTTTTGATTTTGGATGTCATCATGTTTTTACCCTTTAGCAACAGTAGTCTCTCTGGCACTTTGCAGTATTCAAATGACTGTAACTCCTGAACCGTTTTTCCTATTCACAAAATTAAAATGGCATCATAAAGCTGAGATACAGAGCTTTTCGACACTATATAACACTTTATGGCAGCAATGTGGGACTCTATTACAAATAGAAAGGTACTGTTTCAGAGACTTCCACACAGGCTTAAAAACACCTGGAAATAACAAAAAATATGAAGCCATAATATGGATACTGAATGTTCAAGAACAAAAAGCATGTTTGAGCAGATGTAAAATAGTTGATAGTTTATTTTTGCAATCTCAAAAAGTGTAGTTATTGTTGTCCATTTTTTTCTTTTTCACTCAAACACAGTTTTTTTGTTTTTGGTTTTTTTACACTTAGTTTTCACTAGTTATTTATCATTTTGTCATACAGAATATAATAAACAATCAGCAACAGATAGTAGTCATAATCTAATAGTAATGATAATTTAGGTTACAGTTATGAAATAGCAATCAAGTTACTAATTAATTACATTTTTAGAGCAGCAGTTTATATAGCATTTCACATGACTATGAGACAAACCACATATTAATTGTATTTAAAGAAACTAATCCATTTGCCACATCTTATTATGTGAAGTTCAGCTGGCAGCCTCAGCATAAATGTTAATCTCTCCATTTTGTGAATTTCATCAACAATTTTCCACCAGTCATCCAGCACTGGTGGATCAAGTTGAATCCATTTAGGAGTGATTGTTTTTTTTTGCTGTGGCACCAAAGATTTTTAGAAGGTATTTATCACTTATTGTCAAATCATCAGGAAGATCTCCTAGCAATAGTGACAAAGTGGGTTGCTGTAATTCAAAACCCCAAATTTGTTCTATTTTTTCCCACATCTTTCCAAAAAGTTGTAATGTTCGTACAGGGCCAAAATGTGGGTGTGGTTTGTTTCTGTATCCCGGCAACCTCTCCAGCATGTAGAAGCATTTAAGTTTCTACAAAACTGTTGTCAAACACTGTTTTAAGCATTTATTATTTATAATAATGATAATTAATGGCCTAATATTAAAATTTAAGTTCTTCCTGAAAACAAAGGCGCAAAAGAATTGGCAAAAAGACATTTTCTGATACTTTTAATGCAAAAAAAACATGAAAATTCTTAGGCGGTCTGTTATAATTGTCGTAAAAGGGTTAAGTTAAAACAAATATGATGGTTGCTTCACTTTGTACAAGAAATTGGGAGCTTATAAAGGCATCATATCGGCTTTGGCGAAAGAAAAACATGAAACACCTGCCATCACTGAGTACTGTTCTGGAATCGCCTGTGCTACAAGATGTGAAATAGGTTGTATGCTTAAATGTAATGATATTTCTACTTGTCACAGATGGATGTACTGGACTGACTGGGAGGAGGACCCCACCGAGAGCAACAGAGGGAAGATAAAGAAAGCATGGATGGATGGTTCTCATCACCAGGTGTTTCTGACCAGCAAGACGGTGCTGTGGCCCAACGGCCTGAGTCTGGACATTCCCCAGGGCATCTTGTACTGGGTAGACGCTTACTATGACCGAATAGAGATGGTCTTCCTCAACACTACTGAACGGAGGGTCAGTAATGCTCAGTAAATATTACAATCCCCTAAAAAGAAAAGGTGTTTACTGTATAGGAAAGCCTGCTTTCCATTCAGCTTACTGCAGTATGTGCAATTTACAGCGGTGGCAATATCAGATTTATCACTGGAAACATTTGATTTTGTGATTTAGCCAGCAAAAATGACAGCTGCCATTGGTACATGTTTATAGGCTGTAGCTTGTGAGCTAAGTAAGCAAAAGCCAGCTCCATGAAACTGTTGACAATGCAATCTGTGGTTACTACTTAATGTTTCCGCTTGAACGCTTTTTAAAAGTGAACTTGTCATAGGGCTGTTCAATATGGCTCCGACATGGATATTGTGCTGAGGGTCTGAGGTTAAAGCTGCACATGTCAGGTGAAAAGTCAGCATCCTCACCAGTTAATGATTCAGTATAACGAAATAGTGTTTTTTTGCTTTATATTATAGTGGCTGGATTTGACTTGATGTTTTTTTTGGTTTTCCCTGGTTGTGTGGTACTTTCTTGGCATTATCTTCGTCGAGGTTCTTTGCAAACTGAGGTGATGTGAAAACTACAGCGTACTGACTGGTCTGAGCTGATCATCATTGTGTCATTAGTCAATAATGTGTGAGAATGGTGTGATTCGACTCACCGTGGCCTATATTATACAGCCACATTTTTCATCCACATACTGAGAATAAAGAGCAGCATTCCTTCAGCATTCCCTGTGATTCATGTATGTGTCACGTTGAAACTGATGTCGCAGCAGTGTCTCATGGTGTCACTATGACAACCAGCTGAGAGATGCCTATATTAGCCTGTCCCAAAAACAGTCCCACGCTCTAATATTTCATTGAACAGCCTTTAGTTTTGATCATGGCAGGCATTCACCATAGCATCTTTCAATAAGCTCATACAGTGTCACAATATTTATTTCCATTGTTTTTTTTTGGACACATAACATTGATGAACCTAGACCTGATCAACTGAATCAACCCCAGATCATAACACTGCCCCCCACAGGCTTATACTGTAGGTACTCGGCATGATGGGTAATGACTTCATACTGATATGTCCGTCAGTCTGGACTCATCAGACCACATGACTGTTTTTTATTTCTCCATGCTCCAGTCTTTATGCTCTCTATCAAACTGATGGTCGTGTAAGAAATGAGAAGCTACTCACTGCATCAGTTATAGTTAAAGAACCTGTCACAGATGAAACATATTAATTCATTTGTTTTATTTTTTTATTTGTTTATTTAGCAGTGACAGTACATATTGATGAACATTTCTGTAAATGTGCCAGTATTAGCAAAAAAGCAATTTTTCAACTGCTGTCCCTGGTCAGTCACTGAAGTTATTAATCAATAGAAGGATCTTAACTATTTGGTGAGTTAAATCCAGTTGAGGACTTATTTTTGGCTTGGTTGTGTACTATCTACAGTAGAAAACAACATACCTGGAACCAAAAGTGCAATCAAAGTGGAGTTGATAACATGTGATGGAAAAGCACCATTCTGCTGCATAACAACATGGACCGTTGTTGTAAATCTGTTAAATTAAAACACTGTTAACATGTTTTTTCCTGCTTTAATAGGTGGTGTACGAGGGCCAGGAGCTTAACCACGCCTTTGGCTTATGTCATTACAAACATTTCCTCTTCTGGAATGAGTACCGTGGCGGCAGCATCTACAAACTGGACCAGGCCACAAAGACGGTCACTTTACTCCGCAACGAGAGACCCCCTATCTTTGAGATCAGAGTGTACGACGCACACCAGCAACAAGGTAAACCTCCATTTTCATTAATTTAATATCAGCCAAAAGACTAACGTTACAATTAAGACTTTAAATATTGTATGGTGATGATTTGATGAGGTGTATTTTTTCATGCAGGGTCCAATGCATGTCGAGTTAACAACGGCGGCTGCAGCAGTCTGTGCCTCGCCATCCCTAATGGCAGGTCCTGTGGCTGTGCTGAGGATCAAATCCTGGATGTGGATAATGTCACCTGCAAAGGTACTTAGCAGCTTTACCAGTGGAAGGTTTCACCAAAGATCAAGGTGGAATGTTATGGAAAATTCTTTACCCAGCGAGAGTTAAGGCTATTAAGGAAATCTAGCGTGTACTTTCCATTTGCAGTGTCTTTGCCAATTGTGTGGAGACGTTTTATAGGACTTCGACCAGCAGTGTCACAACAGAAGTTGACTTGAGTTCCAAAACTCTTAGTGTTATGTTTTGGTGCTGAGCCTTATTTTTTTTTAATGTCCCATCTGTTTCTGCTCCGTCCCCTGATCTCATCTCCAGCCAACCCCTCCTACGTGCCCCCTCCCCAATGCCAGCCTGGGGAGTTTGCCTGCAAGAACAACCGCTGCATCCAAGAGCGCTGGAAGTGCGACGGGGACAATGATTGTCTGGACAACAGCGACGAGGCCCCTGAGCTCTGCCGTTAGTGTGCCACGTCATTGTCATGGTTACACAGCAACACATAGATAAACAAAACTTAGTTGACAGGGTCTTAACTAACATGAACCGGCAGAGTACAAACTGTAGTTTCCAAGATTGTTTCTTTCCATGGAGTGTAATGTGGCTGTAATTTCACTGGCAAGCCTTTTTCCTCATCAAACGATAGACAGAACCAGGAACCCGTTTTTGTCCTGAATGTTCTTCTTTTTCATTTGCAGTGAAATTATTAAAATATTAAAGGATTTTTCAGTCAGTAGTAGCATCTTAAACACAGAACAGCACCTTTACTGTGTGGTAAATTATAGGACTCACATAAATCTACTTGGAAATATCTGTTTTTATCAGTATCTGTTTTTTTCATTTCTTTCTCTGTATTTATTTCGTATTTTCTCTTCACGTTCTCCAGACCAACACACCTGCCCTGCTGACCGGTTCAAGTGCCAGAACAACCGCTGTATCCCCCTGCGCTGGCTCTGTGATGGAGACAATGACTGTGGCAATGATGAAGATGAGTCTAATACCACCTGCTCTGGTGTGTGCAAAGTCTGTCTAGATGAGAAAACATTTTAGTTTCGCACTCAGTCCTATGATACATCATTTCATAATTTTTTTCTTTTATATAATATTTTTGCTAAGATTTGTCCATATCAATGTAAGAACATACAATCAAAGTAATACCAATGAAAACAAACAGGCAAGCAAAACCACATTAAAAGCAATGGTAGATCTGGGTGTACAATACACTAGAGTGTCAGAGTCCAACACAGATACTCAACCCCTGTGTTGGATTATGTTTTTGGCTGGAGTGTTTGTGAAGCTGGACAGGAAGATCTAAAGCTTGCTGCCAAATATTATAGAATTTAAGACTGTCCATTACGCTGTATGGGATTTTCATATTATATACATTACTGAGTTATATTAGCCTCACCTTGAGGTGAGAAGCAGTTTCCAATTCTCAGAGTCTTAAATCAGACTCTTGGTGAATATCATTCCATACAAGAAGGTGCTCTGTACAATGATTGTGTGTTATGATTAGGTTTTTGTGTTTTAATACTATAAGACATTATTGTCTCACTGTGAGGTTTCTGTGCTGTGTGGGAAACCTAATGGGCTATTAGGATTAGGGGAAGGAATACACACATTATGATCTAACAGGGATATTTGTTCTTAGGTGACTGGTGTTTTCTAAGTACCAGCAATGAGTTTAAGGTTACAGTTGTACAGTTGTGTTTTCAGCATCAACAAATAGATTTATCTCATTGTTTATAGTATAAACTGTATGAATACAGTTGAGCATTAGAAATGTCTGTAAATTAAAAACTACGGGTGACCTGAAATTTTCCCCCCCAAATAAGAGAGAAATGGATGATAAAATTTGGAAACCGTGCACTAATGAAACTTGAGGAAGACTCAGAGGGTGTTTTTGGGTTTTGAGTTTATTTGCATAAGATAAGTGGGTCAGATGGCAACGTGATTCTACTCTGCAAAACCTCCTCATCTGACCAAGCAATCTTTTAGATATGAAACTTGTTTTGTGATTACAGTATAGCAGCAGATTTTTTAAGATTACCAAGATTATAATAGATAAATAAATATAATTGATTCTGTTTTTTGTTGTTTTGTGGGCACATCAAGCTAAATTACTATCAGAGATTCTGCTAAAATGAGGAGGAACTGATCAAGATCCACGATAATAAAGAGTCCAAATACAGCACACGTCCTTGACTAATAACATTTGTAGTTTTTATAACAGCTCTGTCAGGATCTCAAATAAATTGAATGAGGTAATAAATTGTATTTAACTTAATTAAGATAAAGCAAATGTGTCGTTATGGGGCAAGTACTTTTTAAGAGTTCATTTTTGTCAAGGAATATTGGAAATTAGGTTGTAATTCTTAAAGTGTGTTCTCTAAGGACATGTTCTTCAGCAGTCATTAGTTACTGCCAGCCTCACTGTTGAGTCAGCTGTATAGTAAAAGGCAAGAGGACTTTTTACGGCACTAAAATGTTTTATATATCTTTTCTGCTGCCAGCTCGCACATGCCCACCCAACCAGTACCCCTGTGCCAGTGGGCGCTGCATCCCTATCTCCTGGACATGTGACCTGGATGACGACTGTGGAGACAGGTCGGATGAGCCCGACTCA
Source organism: Sphaeramia orbicularis (assembly GCF_902148855.1). NCBI lineage: Eukaryota > Metazoa > Chordata > Actinopteri > Kurtiformes > Apogonidae > Sphaeramia > Sphaeramia orbicularis. Next base: position 35,406,239 of record NC_043963.1, read on the forward strand.
TGCGGTAAGTCGAGTCTTTACAACGTCTTTGATTATAACCGTGCATGAGTTTGTCTAAGATATAAACCAGGGATGTCAAACTCATTTTGATACCCCTCAGGGGCCACATTCAGCTAAATTACATCTGAAGTGGGCTGAACCAGTAAAATAATAACATAATAATATAAAAAATAATGACAACTCCAAACTTTTCAATGTTTTAGACTGAAAAAAGTCAATTTACTGTATGAAAAGGTGTGCATCTACAAACTATCTTTTCAGAAGATGTGAATAACATGAACAAACTGAAAAAATAAGTGTAATTTTAACAGTATTCTGCCTCAGTTTATCATTTACACATGTACATTATAACTTACAGATCACAGTGGATCTACAAACACACACAACATTTAATAACAGACAGAATATTGTTAAAATTGTACTTACTTCTCTTAAGATATTTCCGGTTCATATTCACATTTTTTGCAAAATTATACTTTGTTTTAGTGTAAATACATGAAAATATTTACATTTACAAAGCAAAACATTTGGAGTTGTCATTATTTATATGTTATTATGATAGTATTTTACTGATCTGACCCACTGGAGATTGAATTGGTCTGAATGTGGAACCTGAACTAAAAGGATTGTTAATATCTTTGTGTAATTTTTGCTTTTCACAACTTCATCCTGTGGGCCGGATTTGGCCCCCGGGCCGCATGTTTGACACCTGTGATACAAACTATTTCTATCATCCTCTCTTCTTTCCTTCTTACCCAGCCTACCCAACCTGCTTCCCTCTGACCCAGTTCACTTGTGCCAATGGCCGCTGCATTAACATCAACTGGCGCTGTGACAACGGTGAGTATCATCCTCTGAGATCATAACATTGCATTAAAAACAGGCCAATTACCTCCGAGGAAACGGTAACGTGTCCACTCATTTGTTCAGACAACGACTGCGGGGATAACAGTGATGAGGCGGGATGCAGCCATTCCTGCTCCAGCGTCCAGTTTAAATGCAACAGCGGCCGTTGCATCCCAGAATACTGGACATGTGACGGCGACAATGACTGTGGGGACTACAGCGATGAGACTCACGCCAACTGTACCAACCAGGGTGAGGAACAGAATCATGCACACCACACTGAAAGAGCCATTGTTTTGTCACAGCTTTGTCCACAGTGTAAAGATAAGGATTGTTTGTGTGTTAAACTCTCATGACTAAAATTACATCCATTAATAAAAATGTACAAAGTAATGAATGGTATGAGTAAGATTTGTATTCACTGAAAAAAATGAAATAAAAATTAGGCTTTATTTACGGTACTGTGTAAAAGTCTTAGGAAACCTTTAGCTTAGTTGTTTTTACAAGGTTAAAATGAGCATAAATATTTATTTCTCATTCTCTTTTCTTCAGATACAGAAAGAAAATACAGGAAATATGTGCACAGCCTAAAAATACACTCAAAAACACAACTAAATATGTCCATTTAGTGTGACCCCTGACCCTATGACAAGAAGTAATACAAGCCCTTAGAAACGTCAGACGTGTTGAATGAAACCTGGTATAAAACATTCGAAAATTCATGCAATAAATCTCACATTGTCTGAACAATAGGGTTAAAGATGTGTTAAGTGTAAAGTGAGGTTGAAGGTGCTTTTTCTCAGAAGGTTTTTGTTTTTACTGCTGTACATACTTCACATTAAGGGTATGTATTGGCAAGAATCTGCTGATACAATACAAATCACAATACTAGGATCACAATACAATATATCACGATATATCACAATACTGTTAAAAAGGCAGATTTTGTTTGTATCTTTGTTTTAAAGGACTGTTTCCTTGAAGAACTGAATACACCAGAAATATGCACAAATCCTAAACACATTTTTATTTGATCAAAACAGGATCTAATGCTATATCACAAAATGTTCCTGTGTTAAAACTTAAATTATGTTTTATAGACATTACAGTTTAAGATCCTGTTCAAATGTTCATATTCTATTTGTTCAGAACTAACATCATAACATTATTTTTGTGCAATCCCAACTAAAGGAACTAACATTATTTCATAAGAGTGTTAAGAAATAATAAATAAAATATAAACATAAAGAAAAACAAAAAACAAAAATGAACATCCACAATATCTGCTTTTGAATAAATACCTAAAAATATCGATACAGTACTTTTTAATATTGATACAGCATTGTGAAATGAAATATCGCAATATATTGCAGAATCAATATTTTCTTACACCCCTACTTCTCATATATCCAGATCTTAATACAGGGACTGAGAAATGCATATGTGTGGTCATTAGAACTTTAATAAACCAAAAAACCTAATGTTAGACTTGATTTTAACACATAAACATAGTATTTGGACTTAAAATCTGTTCTAAGTGAATACATGTTTTATATTTACATGGAGCTATTTCAGCTCTTTTTGATTTAGAGCCCATATTAATTCAGTCTTACAGCTTTTATACTTGTATTATCAATCTAACACCGACAGCAATCAGGCACTGATTTTAGAAAATAAAACTGAACAAAACTAGTGCACTTGCTTTCGAAACTAATTAAAATGTAGCTGAAATTAAAAACCAAATAGGGGGTGAGGAGGAACAAATAAAAGTGAAAAACAGTCATAATGTTGCTCAGCACAGTGTATTGTGTTTATGTGTATTTATGTTTCTATTTATGGTCATAGAAAGCGTTCTCACTTCCCCCCTCCTTTTCTGCCTCTGCTCTACATGCCCCTGCATGCTCTCTGATTCCCACTTATGATTTACAGTATATCCTTTTTGTTGCTTTGTTCAGGATGTGATTATGTTTTGTGGTTAGATGAGACCTGAGTTAACAATTAAAACTATTTCAAGGTCTCAAACAAACGGGACAGATGTTTTGACTCGGCGTGTTATGATTCGACATGTTTTGACGTGTAAATAGTGGTGGTTAGGGTTTCTGCTGTTTTGGGGAAATTTTGTTTCACTGGTTAACCGCTTGTTGTGATAATGACTGATACAGTGTCACACTCTCTCTGTCTGCTTGGAGACATCCTATACAGTGTGTGTGTCTTCATGTTGTATGTATTATTTGATGCAGAAGCACAGCCAAGTGCTGTCAAGTCCCAGCAGGTAAAAATGAGTCCCAGCATGACCTGTTGGTCTAATGAGCAGTCTGTGCAGTGTGTGAGTGTGTCTCTGGCTGTGTGTGTTTTTGTGGGATTTTTTGGCCTGCTGTCTGGAAGTCATTAGCCAAAATGAAAAAGCAATACTAGCGCCTTCCCCTTCTGCATATTGTAGTTTTGTGCTCAGAGGTCCTCCACTTATTTCCCTGGTTTAGCGTGCCAAGCGCTGACCTTTGCCATGAAGAGGTGTCATTATACCACCTCCTCAGTGGTGCCTGTAATCTGAATGTGACATCAGTCTGGAGCTTTGTGTGTCATTGTCGTTTAACTTGGCTCTGTGTCAGCTTGTTAACCTAGTGTCCCAGCACACCCACACATTAACTGATAACGACAAAGCCCTATTCTTTCCCGTCCTTTGTTGTTTTTTGGTCTGTGTGTGTGTGTGTGTGTGTGTGTGTGTGTGAGGTTGTTATTTGCCAGTTGTGATTTCTGTTATCTTTATTTTTTCTTTACAGACTCTGTACAATATCGTATTGTCCTGTTTGTCTGTTATTCTCTAACTCACACTGTCTTGCTGTTTCATCTCCAGCCACTCGACCTCCAGGCGGCTGTCATGTAGATGAATTCCAGTGTCGCATGGATGGTCTGTGCATTCCCATGCGTTGGCGCTGTGATGGAGACACCGACTGCATGGACCTGAGCGATGAGAACAGCTGTGATGGTGTTACACACATGTGTGATCCTGCAGTGAAATTCAGCTGCAGGGACTCGGGTAAGGATGTCCTTAGAGGCTGGTTTGGTGTCCGCATTTCAGAGTTACTGTGGTTTTGTAATTTTCAAAATTTTTACTGTTTTAGACTTTCATCTTGATTGTTGATTTCATATTAGTTGTAGTCTGAGCTTGACTGATTGCTTTATTCATTAGTTAATTGTTTATTGTATTGATATGTCCCCCTTTACATGCACACACTTGCACGTTCACAAAGCGTAGTAACAAAATTAGCATAAAATAAAATTTTTATCAAAAAGACTGTAGTACATAGTTATATATGAGGCACTATTGGTCAACATTGTATGATACAATTATCAATTTCTGTGAGTTATATTTTGAAGAGTTGGCTAGGTTTATAATTTTAAATTTAGTTTTTCAGGTAATATGTTTGATAAAGGCCCCATATTATGCTGATGCTTTTTTTTCCCTTAGTTTCTGTTGCATTGGTGTCTGCAGTTTTTATTTAATTTTAATGTTGAAAACAGTTTTTACCAACAAGATCATTTGTCTTTTCTAGTTTTAGCCTTAACTATTCAGTAATTATCTAGCATTTAATAAAATAACCTGTATCATTATTGTGTCCTCTGCTAGATGAAAGCAAATAAACAAGAAAAATGTGTGTATTGTGTGTTTAAATGTTTTGAAGTAAAATTCTGAAAGCTGTTACCATGTGGTCTTATCAGCTCGCTGCATCAGCAGAGCCTGGGTGTGTGATGGGGACAGTGACTGTGAGGACAATTCAGATGAGGACAACTGTGAGGCGTTGGTGTGCAAGTTGTCTCACCACATGTGTGCTACCAATGACTCCATCTGTCTTCCTGCCGAAAAGCTGTGCGATGGCACAGACGATTGTCCGGATGGTTCGGACGAGAAGCTCTGTGGTAAATATTCTTCACACTCTGTCCTTTCTGTTTTACTAGTTTGCAGTACTCGCTTTTTTTGTAAATTACCTTCCATATTGATATTCGATTCACATCTGGTGCCTCAGCCTCTGCTTTATTAAAATGATTTTCTTCTTTGTATCTGCAGACCTGTGTTCACTGGACAACGGTGGCTGTAGTCACAACTGCAGTATCATTCCTGGGGAGGGCTTCATGTGTTCTTGCCCTCTGGGGATGGAGCTAGGAGCTGACAACAAGACCTGCCAGATCCAGAGCTTTTGCGCCAAGCATCTCAAGTGTAGCCAAAAGTGTGAGCAGGAGAAATCCAGCGTCAAGTGCTCTTGCTATGAGGGCTGGGAACTAGAGGCTGACATGGAGAGCTGCAAAAGCACTGGTGAGGAAAATGAGTCATAATCAGTTTATTCACTCCTCAAAACTAAAACATTTATTAGTGGCTTCTGATGGGAGAAAATATATTTTTCACACTGATGAACCTCAGTGTTGCTTTTGGTTTTGCATGCAGTGTGTCATGCATTTTAGTCTTGAGACAACCTTCTGTAGAGGAGATAGAGGGGGAAAGACTTTACAGAGCCAGTTGTCACAGGATATGGTCCAGTGTTTTGTGAATCTGAACTGTGACTGTGTCCTGCTGTTAATATTTTCTGCAATTAATTGTCCTTTAGATACCTTCAAACCCTTCATCATCTTTTCCAACCGCCATGAAATTAGACGGATTGAACTTCACAAGGGGGAATTCAGTGTTCTGGTTCCAGGCCTAAGGAACACCATCGCCTTGGACTTCCACCTTCTCCAGAACACCCTGTATTGGACTGACGTAGTCGAGGACAAGATATATAGAGGAAAACTGTCTGAAAATGGAGGTGAGAGGACAATGACATAAATGTTTATGAGGGATAGAATAATTGACCACTTCACAGAACAATTTATGAAGCAAAAATGGAGAAACTCTGAGTCAGGATGAAAATAAACCATAGTTTCAGTTTATTTCTAGTTTGAGAACAATTACAGTAGGCTACCATCAGCTGTTAAGCCAAGGAAGGAAAAACTTAGTCATAGTAGCACATGGAAAGAGAAGACAGAATTATTAATAGAAAAATATCGTCTGACAAAGTAATCAAGCTTGAAAAGAATACATAAAAGTTGCAAAACTTTAAATATATTTCTTACGAGGATGAGAGACAGAGGATATGCTTGAAATTGGTGTTGCTGGTAGTAATGTTTTAATAATAATAGTATGGCAGCAGCAAAATGAATCTGTTCATTCATTTTTCTCAACTCAAAACGGAAAAGGCTACCCACTGAACTGACAACACGCCAACATCAGATTTATGTCCGTCTACAAGCCAATGAATGTCAAGTACAAGGACAGGCTCCCATTTATGTGACGATGACAGGACATAGGTATAGTATATCCCAGAAATAACCAGGCCAAATGTAGATAATAGAACAAAACCATGAGTCTTGGTTCAGACCATGGGTCAGACGTTTAGAAGTTTAAAAAGCCTAAAATTAGGTGCTTTTTTTCAGTCTCATTTTGTAACAATAGTGAAGTGGACTTTGTCATTTGAGATTATTATTATTATGTACATGCTTTTGACTTTGCATTTCTAGGGAATGATCCTCTACTGAATAAATCCATTTCTCAAAGCCAAATGTTTAAAAAAAAAAACCTCTGTGGTCAGCAGTGGCGGTTTGTGACCCTGAATAAATTTCCCAGGTCATGCTTGGCCTTCGTTTCTCCAAAACCCCAGGTCTCCTTGCCAATCAAGGTTGTGTTCCCAGCACAGCACTTAGGGGGCACACGGAAGGCTTTGTCTCTTCCTATTTGTCTCGGGACTCGCTGTGCGTGACTGCAGCCAGAACCCTGATGTACCGTAGGAGGGACAACACACTGCAGTTCCATTTCCCAGACCTACAACTTCACCATTTACACGCTTCTCCGCAGAGACATTGTGACTAACTCATAGATCAGCTCTCGCTGTTTGTTACTGAATCCATTTCAGCATCTGTAGAGTTGAATAGTGCCAGAAGCTTAATAAAGACACATCTACCCACACATACACGTAGAAAGCCAGCAATGACGCCTGCATTCCTTTCAGCAAACTGTGAAGACGGTCCGTCCCTCTCCCTCTAATTACTACTGGAAGGCCTTGTGAAGAACTTGCCTGATCGCCCTTAGCCAGAGATGATCACACATTTCGGTTTTGCACTTACTTTGCATGAGAGCCAGTTGTTTCTGGGAAATAATAAAAAGAGGGTGATGTGGTGTTGGAAGCTTATTTTCTTAGAAGCGAAGCAGTGGGGTTGGGAAGATCTAGTTGGTGGAAGCCACTGACAGACACAGCAGTATGTGTCATTCACAGGCAGACTCCATAATAGAAAAGACTTCTAAACAATCTAGTGTTTGTCAGGAGCCTGTTTTTGCAACAAACTATATGTGCTGGATGACTACTGAGGAAAATGACATGACCTCAATTCATGCATTAAATTAGCTTGTAGCATCTTAAGTTTAAAGTAAAAAAGGATACAAAATTGATACTTTTTCACTTTTCTAATCTGATGTTAAATGACATGAAGGCGAACACCATCCTAATTTAAAGTTTCTCTTTTCTGTCTGGGTCCTTGTCAGCTCTGACTAGTTTTGAGGTGGTGATCCAGTATGGACTAGCTACTCCAGAGGGTCTGGCTGTAGACTGGATTGCAGGAAACATCTACTGGGTGGAGAGTAATCTGGATCAGATTGAAGTTGCTAAACTGGACGGGACCATGAGAACCACCCTGCTGGCTGGGGAAGTGGAGCACCCCAGGGCCATCGCTTTGGACCCTCGAGATGGGTAAGAAGTAGATGTATTAATGAAAGCATTTTGGGTAATTGGTGACATTTCTTGGTTGCTTGGAGGCAACATCCGTGTTTTTTGTATGAAACAGATTTTCATTAGCTCTTTTATTGGTCAAGTTTCTGCAGCAGTGTGCAGGACTGTATGCATATACCAGAAGCACTGCTGTATCACATTGGCATGATATACAAATCCTAGGTACCATAATGCAAACAGAGCTAAGCTGAATTGTCTCTCCTGAGTGAAGATCATTCTGAACTGTTAAATATCACTTATATTAGTACATATAAGAAATTGCCTTCTATGTTGCCATGTAATATAAATGGTGTTGACGGTTGTAAAAGTCAAAATGCACTTAAATATAGAGGCTTGACTTTTAATATTACTATTGTTAGTGAAGACAAGCTTCAGTCTGAAGAAGAAAAAAAGCAATTAATCATAGCAAAGTGTTTGATTCATTAGTTAATTGTTTGAAATTGATCCACAGCACTAATTTTAATAAAAAATGACACTATGCCAATTTTGGACACCATCCACAGCAGTGAAAACCCTTCTCACTATGATTTTGTTGTCTTGGCAGTATTCTGTTCTGGACGGACTGGGATGCCAGTCTGCCGAGGATCGAGGCGGCTTCAATGAGCGGTGAAGGCAGACGGACTATCCACAGGGAGACGGGCAGCGGCGGGTGGCCCAATGGACTCACCGTAGACTACATGGAGAGACGCATTGTGTGGATTGATGCCAGGTAGCGTTGGCCACTGGTCTCTGCTACAGTGTACATAGCGCTCTCGGTGCACTGTTTCCACCCACTTGCTTATTACATCACCCTCTCCCTCTGTTTTTTTTCTCTCTGCTTGGCATTATGTAGTTTTTAAATAAACATGCGGATGTGGTTTCCTTATGTAAATTACATACAGAGCACAGGCTTGTCATGTAATGTGAGATGACATGCATGTATGTGGGTTGATGCGTGTTACATAAGGCACCGTTTATGCGTCTAATTGTTTGTATCCCCTTTTGCTTCCTTGCTTCTGCAGGTCAGATGCTATCTACTCTGCTATGTATGACGGTTCAGGGCTGATTGAAGTGTTGCGGGGTCATGAGTACTTGTCCCACCCCTTCGCTGTGACAATGTACGGAGGCGAGGTGTACTGGACCGACTGGAGGACTAACACACTTGCCAAAGCAAACAAATGGACGGGACACAACGTCACCGTAGTCCAACGCACCAACACGCAGCCTTTTGACTTGCAGGTTTATCACCCGTCTAGACAACCCCAAGGTAAGTTGCACAGTTGATTCAAAAGCACTTAAATACAAACACATAGAACCCAGTATCTTAGATTTACTCTGGCTGTCAGTACTGCTGACTGATTGGGGCTGTAACTCAGAGTTAAATGGTGAAGCGCTCACAGTTCATTGCTGACCACATTCATTCATGACTACTATTCCCTGGAGACAGCTGACCTTTTAGAGTTGGGAGATGTGTTGTCTCCTTGCACCGGCAGCAATTTGGACACCTCCTGCTGCCTCGTTGATCAAAAAGTCACCTCACTGTTTGGCATTTCCCCCAGGCTGAGAAGAAATAAATCTCACCCCCTGTGACTTAAATGCCACGTGGTGATCTCACGGACATATAGTATATGATTGACAAGATGGCAAATGGATTGTCAAAACAGTTTTCTCAGAATGCTGGCACATTGACCTGTCACCTCAGTGTTTAGTTAGCAATGGTTGTGGTGTCCTAAGGGTGCATGAGTGGCAAAGAGACACTGAATCATGTAATAGGAGGAAAAGGGAGCTTTTGATTGACGGTTGCAAGCAATACTCATGACAGTGATGCGGGAAGAAGCAAGACTGACAGGTCTGGTAGGCAGCCCTGTTCTGTATTCACTGATGGAGAGGTTATTGTTACATATAGAAGCACTTATATATATTATATTCTTCAGAAAATATTAATAACTATTGGCTTCATTTCCGTGTATAATCAACTGTTAATAATTGTAAAATCCTCTGTTAATGTTTACTCATAGTGTCACTGTCAGTGAAGTGAGCCTTAATATCCTTCTTCTTAGACTCTCTCCCACTCTTCACATTTTCTCTGTCCTTGTGTGGGAGTTTTTCTTTCTCATTTTGTTTATAATTTTTTTTTTCTTATCTTATCCAGCTCCAAACCCGTGTGCCACTGGAGACGGTAAAGGCCCCTGCTCCCACCTGTGTCTCATCAACTTTAACCAGACTTTCTCTTGTGCTTGCCCACACCTCATGAAGCTCCAGCCTGACAAACGCACCTGCAAAGGTAAGGACGAATACACACCTACACACTTATACCTCTTGCCTTATAAACATCACATGGAGTTTGCATACATACACACATACTGCTGTCACTGACAAACACAAGTGGCCGACCCTCTGTCTTTTTTTCAGGACTTTGAGGACTGCTGTGACACACTGAGTTTTACACAAGACATTGCCGTCATCTCATCTATTTATGCCACATGGCCTTTTTCCGCTTTAATTTACATTTCATGTAAACGAGTCTCACAAGTGATGTGTTGGAGTTGCATTTATTGCTGATGTTTGTTCATGAGTGTTTCTGTGGGAATACTGGTGTTTATGTGCACAGGCTCTTATTATGAGTGTTGCTCTAGATGGATGTTTAGCATTCTGACAAACAGTCTTCATTTCAGAAGTGCAGATGTAAGGATAATTAGATTAGAGGGCCTCAGATTCATTCCCATTTACACAGGCATTTCTAGTGCAAACTGAGGCCTTCCCTGAACTGCACACGTTCATCATCTAAGCTGAGTTTAGCTATATGAGTTTTTAATTGAGGGGGAGTCATCAGTAATCACCACCTCTGACTCCCTGGAGGCATTCAAGCCTCAACAAGGGCAACACGTTACTGACCCTGTTGAGCCTCTGTCTCCTTGGGTTGGTTTGTGTTTGACTATGTGGCCTGTGCTAAGAGATCTATGCGTGTATTGCTTAGTTCCATCTGAAATTTATATATAAAGATCTATCATGCACCCGTAAATCGTACAAAACTATCATATCGAAGAATTTTTTTGTCATTTAGCTGTGCATTAACAAGTTATAGAAGTTCATACAACACTAATTTAATTTGATTTTACTGTGTTTCTCTTTTCCAGAGTCTCGGAAGTTCCTCCTTTACGCTCGACAGATTGAGATCAGGGGCGTGGACATCGACAACCCCTACTACAACTACATTATCTCCTTTACCGTCCCCGATATCGACAATGTGACAGTGGTGGATTATGATGCTGTGGAGCATCGCATTTACTGGTCAGACGTCCGAACGCAGACCATCAGGAGGGCTTTCATCAACGGCACAGGAGTGGAGACTGTTGTATCAGCTGGTAAAAACTATACAACAAATGTGCTTTTATTATCAGCTCTTTATTGTTATTGGCAATGAGACACTTAATTACAAATGATTACGTTTGTCATTGTTTGTCCCAGATCTTCCAAATGCTCATGGGCTGGCCATAGACTGGGTGTCCAGGAACCTGTTCTGGACCAGCTATGATGCTAATAAGAAGCAGATCAATGTAGCCAGACTGGATGGATCTTTCAAAAATGCTGTCATCCAGGGTCTGGACAAGCCCCACTGTCTGGTAGTGCACCCTCTACTGGGGTAAGTGTTCCACTTAAGATCTAAATGCTCTGTCAGATGCTCTTTGATTTATCCATTTCATTTAACAGCACTGGTAAACATTAATGGTCAGACTTCCTCAGCCTAATCTGTTTTATGGCAGTAACTGTGTAAAGCTATTGATTCACTTGAAGTGTCTTTGTGTGAGTTTTCCAGAAATACAGTTTAGTGAATGTTTTTTAGGTGCAGCGATCACTCTTTGTTCACTAGGTTGTTTTTCTTAAATTTATGCCCCTATAATGGAAGCACTATTTTTGAATGGAATAGTTTTGGTTTAGACACATCTCATTCTAACTTCTCCTCAGGAAGTTGTACTGGACTGATGGTGACAACATAAGCATGGCTAACATGGACGGTACCAACCACACAACACTCTTCACTAGCCAAAAAGGACCAGTGGGTGAGTTGAAGACAATGACTCTCCAAGCAATATTGAATTAATTCTTAAATACAGTGTGGAAATATAAACATGTTTCTTTCCAATTAGGTCTTTCAATTGATTATGAAAATGAGCAGCTGTACTGGATTAGCTCAGGAAACGGCACCATCAACCGCTGTAAATTGGACGGATCCAAACTGGAGATCATGGAGGGAATTAAAGGCAAACTCACTAAAGCGACTGCCCTGGCTATTATGGGTAAGATGTAGGAGATAGTACTCTGAACTGTTACATGATATTTATTGTTATATTGTAAGAATGTACAAATATATGAATTAATTTGCTTTGTGCATTGTAGGAGATAAGCTGTGGTGGGCAGACCAAGGAACTGATCAAATAGGAACATGTGACAAGAAGGATGGAGGAAACTGGAAGGTTTTGCGAAACAACACCTCCCCTATGATGCACATGAAGATATATGATGAAGATGTGCAAAAAGGTGAGTCATTGTACCAGCTCCAATACTTCAACTCCAGTTTCTTGACATAAAACCAATAGTAATACTTGCTGGCTCAATAAGATTTCTCTGTTTTCTTTACAGTCTGACTGATTTTGTGTCCTTTTTTGTAGCTGGTATCAACCTCTGCAGTAACAACAATGGAGACTGCTCCCAGCTATGTCTTCCCACCTCTCCAACTACCAGGGCCTGCATGTGTACCGCTGGATACAGCCTCAAGACTGGACAGCAGTCCTGTGAAGGTAAAACAGGGTCTCACAGCTCCAGTCACACATACAAGAGGATTGCAGGATGTCAAAACATACAAACCGATTATGTTGTCTTTGAGCAGGCATGGGCTCCTTCCTGCTTTACTCGGTTCATGAGGGAATCAGAGGAATTCCACTGGACCCTGCAGACAAGTCTGACGCTTTGGTGCCAGTGTCTGGTACCTCTCTGGCTGTCGGCATCGACTTTCATGCTGGTGAGTGACAGTGAGGGACAGCCCTAGCGAGAATGCCTCATTTAAGCAACATTTCAAAGCTGCTATTATCTCTGTGAGGTTTATAGCTTGACTCAACATGTCTCGTTCTTTTCAGAAAATGACACCATCTACTGGGTTGACATGGGCCTGAGCACCATCAGCAGAGCTAAGAGAGATCAGACATGGAGGGAGGACGTGGTCACCAACGGCATCGGCAGGGTGGAGGGCATCACTGTCGACTGGATTGCAGGTATCAGTGTTGGAAGAGGATTTCAGATGCTTTAATCGAGTATTATTACCATACTTCAAGAAGCCGTTTTGCAACAAAATGGTTTCTGTCGGTGGCACTGTATGTTAGGGGTGTTAAATTCATTTTAGTTCAGGGGCCACATGCAGGCCAATATGATCTCCAGTGGGCCAGACCAGTAAAATAATAGCATCATAACCCATAAATAATGTAAACTCCAAACTTTTCTCTCTGTTTTAGAGTGAAAAACCCCCAATAACATTGCACATTGCATTACCAAACAATACATTATGAAAATGTTTCTACAATCTGTCCTTTAAAAAAAGAACATGAACAACAAAGGAAAAAAGAAAAATAAGTGCAATTTTAACAGTATTATCTCTCAGCTTATGATTTACACATGTGCATTACAACTTACAGATTGCAGTGTATTTACAAATGTACAAAATATTTAGTAACAGCCATAATATTGTTAAAATTGCAGTATTTCAGGTTCATATTTTTTCAGGTTATTCACATTTTGTGAAACGATAGTTTGTAAATGTAAACATGTTCGTGTAATTTTACCTTATTACACTAAAACAAAGAAAAATTTGCAGATATTTATAGGTTTTTATGATATTATTTTACTGGTCCAACCTGCTTCAGGTTGAATTGGTTTGTATGCGGCCCGTGAACTAAAATGATCTTAACACCCTTGACTGTTAAAGCAGCTTCTTACTTTCATCACAAATTTGTTGCTGCTGTGTGGACTTCCCATTCCCACAATGCACTTCACAACAAATTTTTCCGAAAAGGCCTGAGTGATGTTTTGGTTTGTTACGTAAACAAGAGGACTGGGGTTTTACAAATTTGAAAAAAAAATTGTGATAGAAGTCATATCCTGCTTTAATGTCGTCGATGTAATTTTTGCATTTCACAAATTCATCCCATGGACCAGATTAGACAATTTTGCTAGCCGACTTTGGTCTGCAGGCTGTATGTTTGAAACCCCTGCCAAATGTTATGTTTGCTGATTTACATGACTGCATTAATGTGTGTGTTGTATTTTAGCGGTATAACTGTTTAAGGTTGAGCTCATTTGAACTACTTTACAATACATCTTATTCTATGAGATCATCATATGTTTATAGTGTTGCAGAGAACTGAGAGAACCCACTGTTTTCAGTGTTGTGACAATGCATTCTCCTGCAAATCCCAGACGCTTTTTTTCAAGGTTTACTTGGCTTAAGTAGGAGGAGAATCTGTTCTTTCCACAGAGGAACATTTAAGCCTGCAGTTAATCACAAATATTAAAAAACAACACTTTTAGAGCTCCATTGTTTTCACTGAACAGGAAGAGCAAAAAAATGTAAACTGAAAAGTAACTAGAGCTCTCAGACAAATGTAGTTGGGTGAAAAGCATAATATTACATAGAATGGGAATACTCAAGCAAAGTACAAGTATTTCATATTTGATTTACTTGAGTACATTAGGGTTTAACTACCTACATACCTTTCACCACTTATGTGTAGTGGAAAATAACATGAAATACTACACATCTAATTTTTGTACTTGATAATATTCTAGGAAATATTTACTGGACTGACCAGGGCTTTGATGTGATCGAGGTGGCCAGACTGAACGGCTCCTTCCGCTATGTGGTCATTTCACAAGGCCTTGACAAACCCAGAGCCATCACGGTACACCCAGTGAAAGGGTAAGACTCTCTGGTCACACTGTGATTCTACTGCCATAACAGAGTTTAACCCCTAAAGACCCAGTGCTACTTTTGTGTCAGTTCCCAAATACATTTTCTCTATATTTAACCTTTGATATGTGATTTATCAGCATATATTGTAATATTATCATCAGTATTTTGCATTATTTCAGTGTAAATCATGTATTTTCCTGTATTTAATTAATTGATCATAGATGCTCATTGAAGTGCAAAGTAAATTCATAGGTTATATCAGAAACAGAAGAAAAAGTGACATTTTCAGCAAAGATATCATTAACTGAACACAAAAACAAGTGTGTCCATCCACTGTCATTGACTAAACCCCATGAGTTTTACTGGCGAATCAATGTTATAGAAGATGACTGTGTTTCCATGGTAACTATGGAGCCTCTGAATGTCCAAATGGGTCATATCTAATGACCATGAAAAGATGACAAACTGTATTTTACACCAGTTATTTACATGTATTGGTAGGATTAATGGTTTAGGTATTAAACATTTTAGATCCGTAGATGCTTTGGTTGCCATTGGTTCTTTGGGCCTTTATGGGTTAGTTATGACTCCAAGATACTGAATGAACTATTGTTTTTTTTCTTCATTTTACTGAAATGTTCTTTGATGTGTGCGCCTGTGTGTCTTTGTATGTAGGTATCTGTTCTGGACTGAGTGGGGTCAGTATCCTCGTATTGAGCGCTCACGGTTGGATGGCTCACAGAGGTTGGTCATGGTCAATGTGAGCATCAGCTGGCCCAATGGGATCTCCATCGACTATGAGGTGGGGACCACAGCTGATGTTGTAGAACTCAAGACCTTTGTCATGGACTTTCTCCATGTATAGTTTGATTTGGCTAGAATATAACAATCTGTATTATCATGCACATGGGGTAATATTTACTGTGTTTAGGACTTAATTAGTAAACTTGATGTGAAAACTCAATGCTCTCTGATGTGGGTGTGTGTTTTTAGGAGAGTCTGCTGTACTGGTGTGATGCCAGGACTGATAAGATTGAGCGCATCAACCTGGAGACTGGAGAGAACAGGGAGCTGGTGCTGGCTAACAACAACATGGACATGTTCGCTGTGTCAGTATTTGAGGAGTACATCTACTGGAGTGATAGGTTAGTTCTAAATGATCAGTCCATATATAATGAAGTCTTTGTTATTATTGTATTGTTCTGTCATTGACTCTAACTTATGTCCAGGACTCATGCAAATGGATCCATTAAGAGAGGCAGTAAAGACAATGCTACAGATGCAGTTCAGCTGAGGACTGGCATCGGTGTGCAACTGAAAGACATTAAGGTTTTCAACAGAGCCCGGCAGCAAGGTATAAACTCACAAACATAAAACATCCATCCATTAGTTGTTCCATTTTTATCCTTTACAGGGCTTCAGGGAGCTACATTGCATCATAGCTGCCATAGGACACACAATGTGGATAGACGACTGTTCACACTTACAGGCACTTCTAGGTATCAAAGTAACTGGTTTGTCTTATAAGATCTGCACCTGGAGGAAGTTCATGCATAAAATACTTTAAAAAAAAAACAAAAACAAACCACTCATAAACATTTGAACCCATGTCCTGCTTACAGTGAGATATTAACCATTGCAGTTATTTATATTCTGCAACACTCCTGTACTAATTTCAGTATGAGTGTCAATGTAAGGTAGCTCCAGTCTGAAAAACCCAGATTTCATCATTTTATTGGTTGTACATTAATAATGTCATCATGTAACCATACATATTTGAAGGTCTGGATTCTATGGTGTTTTGTGAAGATTTACAGTGTAAATAGTCATTATTAATTTAGAACAAACATAAAGGAGAAATTAATCCATGACTGTTCCATTTACAGCTTATTCATATGTACCTGTATATCTGACCATTGACTGGTTGACTTTAGAGTCTGTTCTCTGACCCTCTGCACAAAACCGTCATTGCACTGCAGATAGTTTCATGGTGCAGACAATCAGACACATTCACTGAAAAACATTCATTGCTCTTTTTGAAGGAAACGTCTGAGTAGTTGCCAAATTTGTCACTGGGCACTAGCACAAAAGTCTCCAAAGGGGTCTTAAAAGTCACCAAATGTAGTGTGAAAATTGCTTGTTGTCAGCTTTGCAATGTTGCCAACACTGACTCAGCACAAATTCAGCAAGACCAGTTTTTTGCTAAGAAATGCAACAGAACAATGGGCTTCTAAAAGTTTAACCTAAAATTTATTGTACAATAAGCTGTCAAACACTCACATGAAATAATGACCATTTTTACCAAACAAGTGGTGCCAGGCACAACAAATCCCCCCCTTCGCACATATAGTCGCTTATTTTGGTATTGATCCAGCTGATGTCATCATGTCTATGCATGTACTGATGTCAACATAGACATGGACAGCATAGACAAATTTCAGTCATTATAAGTAAATGGGGAAATAAAAAGATTTAAAAATTCATAAAAAATGTGAACTTTGTGCTGCTTTTCCCAAACTATAATCACATCCATTCTGGGTCACTGGCAATCTATAAATCCAATTTGGTATGAATTCAACCAATAGTTTAGCTGCTAAAGTGTTAACAAAGAAACAAAGAAACAAACCAAACCAAAAAGAATACTTCTTGCCTCCCCTTCGGGGGGTGGGGTAATAATTTGATCAACACCCTGGGGTTGATGAAACATTGTGTTTAACCAGCATTGTTACCCACACATAAACATATCATCATCTCCTCAGGTACTAACGTCTGCAAAGACAACAATGGCGGCTGTGAACAGCTGTGTCTTTACCGTGGCAACAGCGACCGCACCTGCGCCTGTGCTCATGGCATGCTCGCCGAGGACAACCGCAGCTGCCGCGACTATGACGGTTACCTGCTGTACTCAGAGCGTACCATCCTTAAGAGCATCCACCTTTCTGATGAGACGAACCTAAACGCACCCATCAAACCCTTCGAGGACCCCGACCACATGAAGAATGTCATCGCCCTCAGCTTCGACTACCACGGTGGCGGAGGGAAGGGAGCCAACCGCATCTTCTTCAGCGATATCCACTTTGGTAACATCCAGCAGATCAACGACGATGGAACGGATCGCAAGATTGTTGTGGACAGTAAGTACCAAGTCATGACTCCCGTGAAAGAATAACCCACACATCCACTCCCAAACCATCCCCTCACTCAGTTATTCAGCCTTGCGGTAGCATCTCTTTTATTCTCTCCATTAATAATTGAATGGTGTCCCTCGTCTGAACACTTAAAGTAGTCGTCATCATGCATGTTGACAACACAAGGACCCGGGAGGACACACTATAATGAACACACAGCTGCAGCGTCTCAACTAGAGGAGATTGACATCACTTAGGACTACCACTTGAAGAAGACACATACACAAATACACACATTCACTTCCCTCTTTTATCACTAAAGTAACTTTTAAATCCCACTCTCTGTAAATGATTTAAGAGTTGGATGTTAAACTCCATTAAGAAAAGTGAGGAAAACTCAGAATCAAAGCTCTTCTTGACGAGCAATAGTCACACCAGAAACCCAGAAGAACGAGTGTAGTGGTTTGTGAATTTATTAATATTACATGTAGGAATGAGGTTCAAACAGAAAAACAACATGGTCAGTTTCCACTTAAGATGAGTTTGTCATCCATCAACTACACAATTTACTCTAGTGGAAACAGGAATAAGACCAGATGACATTAGTGAAGTACAGTTTTCCAGTGTTGAGTAACTTTTTTACAGGTTGCAGTACTATGCAATTAGATTACAAAATAAATGTAATTGTAATCTGCTACTGTCCAAAATATATATACAATAATTAAATTACAATTAATAATCAAGTCAAATTGGTTTCAGGAAAAAGCATTTATGTAAAATCTAACATTAATGCTATGACTTTGCATTATTTCACCAAGCAGAAATAAATTATTATGGCATATTTATGAATGAAATAGATGAATACAGATGAATGTCGGTTACAAAAGTTAATAAATTACAGTTAGATACTATATTTTAACAGCGTAACAGCTACACTGGAAAGTAACCTTCCTCAAACTGATGAGTGTGTATTAGCTTTAGTCGGCTAATAATTAAAACCAATAGTGTAATATATTGTTTTAAATTAAAATATGAATTGGAGTATTTCATGCAGTCTTGCATACATGTTCACATGCAGTGTTACTGTAGTTCATATATTAGTAGGAGTAGTAATGAGGTAGCGGTATCATCTCCACAGGCATTTTTTCAGTTTTGGCTTCTTTCTGAGGTGTCCATGTCAAAGGGCCGCACCATGTCCCTGCTCATCCAATGGGAGCAGCCGGTCAGGCAGCCTTTGCACCAGGCCCAGCGCTCCCTCCCCAGCTTCAGGAATTCTCGTCTAAACTTTTGAGACATGAAGGCGTACAGCACGGGGTTCACCACAGCTGCTGAGGACGCCAGTAATCTAGCAAGGAGAGCAATGGTGCTGTAGCCAGGTGAGCCCGATATGGTTCCCCCAATAAAAGAGAACATGAGGGCGTAGGAGGGCAGCCAGAGGAGAGTGAAGACCAGGACGATCAGAGCCGATGTGTGAGTGACCTGCTTCTGGTAGCGCTCCAGCTGGGGGGCTTTCCCGAGCAGCCGCGCATGTCGTAGAAAGCAGTAGATCTTGGTGTACATGAGCACGATGATGCCCAGAGGTAGAGCAAAACCGAACATAAACAAAGCAGTGCTGTAGAAGAGCTGACTGAAGTTGGAGAGGAAAGCAAAGCAGTACACGACGCTGGACACTGTCACTGTACGGAAAGCGAACTGCGGCGCCGCCAACGCTGATGCAGGGACCCACAGCAGAGCCACAGTCAGCTTTATGTACCGGTGTCTCCTGGAACGGTACGCCCAGGTGGGGTGCACCACTGTGAGGTAGCGAGTCATAGCCAGAGCTGCCAGCGTGAAGACTGAGGCGGTTGAGCAGGCCACGCCCATGAAGCTGATGACCTTGCACATAAAGCTGCCGAAAGGCCAGCAGCCCAGAGCGATGGCCGAGGTGTGGAAGGGCAGGCAGAGCAGCAGCAGCAGGTCAGCGGTGCTCAAAGCCAGCAGCAGCGTGTCCGTACCATGCGGCGGCTGACTGTCTCTCTTCCTCCTGCTGGTGAGGATGATGATGACCAAAATGTGTCCCACCAGACCAGTCACCAGAATAAACCCGTCCAGAATGGGCACCAAAACTTTGACCAGACCCTCATTCCTTCTGTTAAGTTCTGTGTTGTTAACGTACAGCTCTAAAGTCTCCATGCAGTCTCTGAAAAAGCCTATTGAGTTATTCATCTAAATGCTTGTTGATGTTAGGAGTGCAGTGTTTAAGCAGTGTCTTGGCGATGCATCTGCTGGCTCCAGTTCACGTCTTAAACATTATTAATCACAGGCTTGATCACACTCCATTAAGACAGCTGGTACTCTCATAATGATAGCAATTAGATAAGCAATTAAGACTCTGGCCAGTTGATTTCTTCAGTGACATTTATAATTTGTGTCCTCTCTAGGAAAGTGACTCTAATGAGGACATGCCAGTTTATTGGTAGACTTTTTAATGTTGATTTATAAATGTGACTTGGAAAATTATACAGTCCATTAATGTGGTTGGAATTAATTTCGAAGTGGTAAGAGATAGTCCGGTAGTTAAGTTCATGTCTTAATCACTCATTTGCTTCTGTTTATGTCTGTGTGAAACTTTTGAACACTCTCAGATAATATTGAAAGAGGACTCGAGGATAAAACTTGCATCAAAAAATGTTCTTACAATGTTGTGCTGCTGTCCAGTTTAATTGAAAGAACGACCGGAGACCGTGGTCTTGAATCCACTCGTTTCCCTCAGCTGCACCTGCTCGTCTGTCATAATCCAAAGAGGAGCAGTTGAGGTTAAAAACCAGAGAGATGTCAGTGCAACCGGCGCTCTATGGCTGCATCGATTTCCTGAAACCAAGCAACAGTGGACATATTTTATCCCAGTGGTTGCTAACAGCTATTCCACTTTAAAAGCAGTCAATGCTACTTGATGCTAAGTGGTCACTGCTGTAGGAGGCATGTTGTCCATTTAGCTCTTCAGAGACCGCAGATCCCTCTGGCAGAAGAGCTCCTGTACACTATGGAATGGCTTTAAAATGTTGAGGCTAAAAATAAATACAGCGAGGAATGACCGTAAAATAAACGGGAACAGAAGCAGCAGGTGTCCAGTGGATGGGTACATTACTCCTGTGGTTGTCCAAGAGGCTCTGTGGTGCAGGTCTAAGCACTATTTGCTCAGTAACAAGGGGCTGAGGTGATCCGTACAAGGGGAGGAGAGACGGCCGTGTTTGCCGTTATCTAATACCTGCTGGAGTCCACTTTTTTCATCGCTGTTCAGTGAATGATCTTACTTCAGTCCACGCAATTAACCACCCTGGCACCATTTGTTCTCGTTTCAGTTTCCAACCAGCCTCATTTCATACTTGAGTAGCTGAATTAACAAGGTGAAAAAAAAAGCGTGACTTTGTTACCTCCGCCAAGGCGGTTATGTTTTTGCCAGGGTTTGTTTGTTTGTCTGTTTGTCTGTCCATTAGTGTGCAACATAACTCAAAAAGTTATGGACAGATTTTGATGAAATTTTCAGGGTTTGTTGGAAATGGGATGAGGAAGAAATGATTAACTTTTGGGGGTGATCCGGAAGAAATCCTGGATTCTGGATCACTTTGAAATTTTCGTTAACATTTTGGTAAATGGGGCCAAAATTTTCGTTTCCCAATATCTCGCTTAATTATTGACCAAAACTCATGAAATTTAACTCAGGAATTGACAATGGGGTCCTCTATCACATTTCAAAGGCTGATCTGGATCTGATCCAGAAGGCGGATTTTATCTCAATTTATATAAAAAATGGGGGTGCCCTTACTTTTTGGCCTACTGTGCCTTTAATATTAAAGGTAGAAATTTTTGACAAGCGCCATCGTGTAGCTCAGTCAGTTCTGCATCGGGAGTATGCCACCGGATTTCATGTAGCTTTAATACTTAAGGAGCTAGATCCAGAAGAAAACCGCCATTACGAGAAATGTGATTTTCGTGAATAACTACTGAACTAATAAGGATATAATTATGAATCCAGTTGCTAATGGTATGTTTTCATGGTCAAGGAATCTTAAAATATAGGTAAAATAAATATGGGACTAATATTTTTGGTGGAAATCACAATATGGGGGAATTGTGCAAATCTCATGCAATTTGACTCAGGGATTTACAATGGGGTGTTCTATCAAATGGCAAAGACTGATCCGGATCTTTCAAAAAGTTATGGACAGATTTGGATGAAAATTTCAGGAAATATTGATACTGGCACAAGGAACAAATGATTAAATTTTGGTGGTGATGGGGGGGGGCGCACTGATCTGCCTTGGCGGAGGTCTGCGCTCTCAGAGTGCTTTTCTAGTTTTTGTGTGCGCTCAAAGCTGGTGTTTTGGGTGTATCAAGGTTGTTTAACTCTGTACTGAAGCCTTAAATTGTCCTTTATGTGCATTAATGTCGATTATGGCAATACAGTCATGTAAAACATCTATTTAAGCACGATTATTGACATTGAAGCAGGAGCAAACAGTTGTGTGGAGTGTCCAGGAGTTTAATGTCAGGTGTAAGTGGTCATAAACGTGGCTCTTAGTGTGACGAAGAGCAGATGGATGCAAACCGTGGAGCCTGTGACGCCGTCCTTTTCCATGATGCTGTGTGTCACGTTGTCAACATAGATAAAAAGAAAAAATTACTACTATGTTTTACAAGTGTGGGTCACAGAGCAGCTGCTTTATCTTTACAGTTCACGGCTGACTTCTTTACCTTGGCCGGTGTCCCTAAAGTGACTCAAGCTTTTCCAGCAGACGTTTTTTTTTTTTCCTTCAGAACAAGAAGTCACTGCGAATGAAAGTGTCTAGAGGGAGCAGTATTTGTATGTGCAGGCAGTCGGCTATGAAATGACAGGATGAAACAAACTCTTTAGACTCTGTCCAAGAACAGCAGGCGTGGCACAGGCTCAGTTCCGTGTGGCACCGCCGCCGTTTATTCTTTTCTTTTTCACTTGCATCTGTTTCTTCCTCATCCATCACAACCATTTACATCCGTTTTTCTCCTTTGAAGAATTTACCGCTGCCCCTTTAATAATCTCTCAGAGAGTTAACCATGGGGGAAACTTGTTAAACTATGACGGTGATTAATGATTTGTTGAATTCCTCTGGAGGTTCTCATTAAAGCTCCAACCAGCACCCCTGAGAGGTGATATTTCTTACAGTGAAATAAAAAGAGTTTGTTCTTCTCAAGCCTTTCACTTCTTACAGCTTTAGTTGGATGGAAACAGAAGGACCTCTGCCAAGGCCAATAGTCCACTATTATTCAATGAAAACACAGCCCTACAACAAAGAAGCCAAATATTCTTAAATAACCAAATTGTCTTGTAATAAGCCAAAAAATCTGCCAATGTTGTAAGAATATCTTTCTTGGCTAGATTTGTTAAAGCTAGAATCAGAGTCTACCCACGGTGAGACCTTAAATTAGTCTTAAAACTCATTTGGCCTAAAAAGAAGATAATTTAAGATCACTTGAATTGAGAACTCTCAGTCATTTCGCTTGCAAAATAAGGAAAACAACCATATTCCACTGCTGGGACATTATGCAGATCACTGTTTTAGCCCATTACTGGTCAAATGTAGTCCAGTATTGCTCGGAATATCTTATTAAAGGAAGTTTAGATAGATTTCTTAAATAGAGATTTCAACAAAACCCCCTACCCCTTTGGAAGTGTTGAACCCTATTCACACATGACTACTACTACTACCTGTGGACCATTTTGTAGCACTGAGTCAGTTGTTGGTCAGTCACCTGACTTTTTGAAGATATTAATATAATTACTATTGGCAATAGATAGTAAGTCACATATGGGCTTTCATTTGGTGCCATGACCTTTGACCTTGCATGAACTTCACAATATTAGTAAAATACAGCTAAGAATGAGTTTTATAAGCTAATTTCAAGATCACCCTCGGCTTAAACGTGTCGTATTTCAAGAAATCTTACCAAGAGAATTTTCACTTGTTCCATTGGCAGATTGTTTTGCTTAATTCAAGCGTAAATGTCTTGTATTCATTTTTTTGAATTTATTTTTAGAAAGGCATTTTTTTCAGTGTATTTTTGATAATTGTGGAGGACATCTTTGGTTTTTAATCCTTTGCAAACATTCTGTGTCTGTAATTCGTAAAGTAAAACAATCTACACTAAATTACCAACCATATTTTAGCTAACACAGAGGGCCTGTGATAATATCAGTCTGGTGAGAACTGACGTTTCTGTGATTTGTAACATTTAACATTGCAACAGTTTCCTCTGTGCATTTTTTCAACCATTCTTGGTGATGATAAGTGATGATTAAAATGGCTTTGCATGCCAAGGTAGGGGGATTTTCCCCAAAAGGGCAAAATTAAGTCTCAGGGAAGCAACATCTCAAAATATGATGAAATTTGTGACAGGTAGATGTATACATATTTCCCTCTGTCAGTATTTTTCTGTAAGTGGTAATCCTGTCCTTGACATCAGAACCAAGGAATAATGTCTGTGAATTCAAGTAAAAAACAGACTTATGCTGTGTGAATGCGCCATATGAAACAGATGTGGGGGTTGATTTCCAAATCCCCAGAGGTACACAGGTTATACTAGTCCCATGCAGCTTAAGTTAGAGAAAATGATGATGGATCTCCTCTAAAATGTAATGAGATCGTCTTTGACCAATGCCCTACCCATCCAAAAAGTCTTGTTAATATTGGTGAAGTAGTTTTTGGGTGAGGTTGTAATAGAATACTACAGAGAATCACCTTCTCCACTCTCTGCTCCACAGATGTCGGGTCAGTTGAGGGTCTGGCATATCACCGTGGTTGGGATACGCTCTACTGGACCAGTTACACAACATCCACCATCACTCGCCACACTGTGGACCAGAGCCGCTCTGTGGCCTATAACCGCAACACTGTGGTCACTATGTCTGGAGAAGACCACCCCAGAGCCTTTGTACTGGACGAGTGTCAGGAGTGAGTCATTCATATCAAAACTACTGTGCTCTATCAAGGCGCATTTCCAGAAATATCTCTTTCTATTTTCCTTTAAACAGCAGATTTATTTTACTTCAGTCGACCCTAACCTTTACATAAAGCCATTTTTAAGTTCCCACTGCAGATCATTATAGTTGTCCTGTGTTTATTCCCACTTCAGTCTCATGTTCTGGACCAACTGGAACGAACAGGCTCCCAGTATAATGCGGGCGTCTCTGACCGGAGCCAACGTGCTTGTAATCATCGGCAGTGACATTAAAACTCCAAATGGCCTGGCAATAGATCACCGTGCTGAGAAACTCTACTTTTCTGATGCCACACTGGACAAGATTGAGCGCTGTGAATATGATGGAAGCAACCGTTATGTAAGACAGCCCTTTAATTTGTCCTTTGGCTACATAGAAGACAGGATGAAGCTTGGTCTTAAATCTCAGCGTTCTGTGAAATAATGGCTGAACATTTCCGACTGCAGGTCTTGTTGAAGAATGAGCCTGTCCATCCGTTTGGCCTGGCGGTGTATGGAGACTACATCTTCTGGACGGACTGGGTGAGGAGGGCTGTCCTCAGAGCTGACAAATACACAGGAGGAGACATGAAAGTGCTGCGAGCCGACATCCCTCAGCAGCCAATGGGCATCATCGCTGTGGCCAATGACACCAACAGCTGTAAGTATCATTCAGCGCACTCACCCTACGTTTTGTATTCATTAGACTTGACTTTCAGCTTTTTTTATTGATATTTAAGTCATTACATATGGTCATTTGTATGATGGAGAGGGAAAATTTTTTAGACATTTTATATTAGTACCATTACATACCCACTCCCCTTCCACTAACACCACACAATATCTATTTGATTATGTACATACTGCAAACAATTCACATATTAACCAACAAAAAATGGAAAGTAATGCTAACAGTAGTAGTAATTGCCATTCTTTTGCAGTGTGAATAACAAAAAAGATGGAACAAAACAAATAAATAAGATCCAATTTAAAAAAAAAAAATTTAACAATAGATATTTTATTTGGTATACATTAGAGCTGCACGATATTGGAGAAAATTGACATTGCGATTTTTTTTTTTAACCCTGCGATATATACTATAAACAAAGTTAAGGACATTTTTAATTTTTGGACTATTTTTTTAAGATTCTTGCACAGCACTTTTTACTTTTTTTTGTGTGTGAATTGAATTGAAACACATTTTTTTAGTGACCAGACATAGTTTTGTTTACAAATGGCAAAAATGACAAAAAAAAAGACAAAAACAAAAGAAATATCCATAACTTTTTGTTCGTAGTGTATATTGTGATATGAAAAACTACTCAGGAGGATTTAATAGCTGTGTGGTGCCAACGTAAATGGTCTAACAAATTAGTCTTGTTTTGGCAACCAAATCTTTTTTGGTGATTTTTTCTTGTTCGTTGCTCATTTTTCAATGTTGTTACCAGCCACTCACTCCATGTCCAGGGGCGTGGTCTGCTTCAGCAAACTGATTAAGAACGATTGTGATTGGTGGATCGTTGCACGCAGTGTGTGTCAGGTACCCAAGTGGAAATTAGTTGAGAACACATCGAGTTCATTTGCCTCCTACATTGCAAGGCCTACGACGTGACTGTTGCGCACATGTACACTGCGATGATGATGCTCAAACAATATATTGTGCAGCTCTAATATGCATGATGTAAAACCAGTTCTTAGATTTTTATTTCATTAATGCAGTTCAAGAATGGCCTCCATATCTGCAAAAACAAGTCTTGATGTTCTGAGAGACTTGTTTATTACTTGATATTTTGGACACTAGTTCAGAACAGTTTTTAAATTATAAAAAGCTGTTGTTGTCCAATAATAATTCTGCATCTTAATATCACCACTCAACCTGGCATAGTCTAATACTCTATTGGATCGCCTTTAGCTTTGGTTACAGCGCTCATTCACTGTGGTATCATTTCAACAAGGCACTTTTGCAATCTGAGGCACTTGGATAATAATAATGATTTAAAAAAATCAGGTTCTGGCTCTGGAAACATCTTCATTGGGGCATGAAATGGGTGCTTCACTGCCATGTATTAAGTATTCCAGTTCCATCACTAGAGACCACATACAACATAAAAAACAGTTAGCCAAGACAGATGCAAGATCCTCTTGAATATGAATATGAACCACAAAAACACTAAAATTTATTACTATAGAGGAACTCTATAAATTTAAGGGAAAAACCTGATCGGATTTTTAAAAAATGACATAAAAACATGCACCTCTAAATAGTGTAACACAATATCATTATATAATTTAGTAACATGGTATTAGTCATGAAGCAGAGAACCCAGCACAAACGAATGACTCTGACAAACAAATTGTTTCAAAATGTAATTCTTGCATTGTGAAATGTGATTTACTGGGTGGGCTAAGCAGTGAAAAGCACCACAAAACCTCTCCAATGCAGTCCTAGAGGCATGAAAACATGACTCTGCTGTGGTTTAAGTGTGAATCATCCCTGAAATCTTACTGGCAACCAGACTATAAAGACAGAAGATGCTGGAGGGAACAGTTTTACTTCTGCCAGTGCAAAATTGAACCTCAACTGCATCAGAGAAAAAGAATACTAGCATGACAATACTTCAAGAACTGTATAATAAATATCCAGATGAATGATCATGTTATTAATCACCTCAATCTTGACATGTTGGCAACTCTTCTGCTAAACGTCACTGGAAAACAGCAGTTCTTGGTGGAAGAATGATTATTTGTGAACTAAAGAGTATTGCATTTTTTGTTGCGGTATTCATGAAACCTTGCTTCATATTTGTAGTAACCATTTTCTAAATGCAATAAGCCACGCTGAGCTTAGTGACATGCCTAACAACAGCCCTTAGCTGTTTTAAAATCACTGTAAACCACCGCCTCTGGAGCCTTATTGCTTTATTTTGTGTTTTCTGCTGTTCTTATAATTTGACATGTTGAATAAAATGTCTGCAGAAGAGAAAAAAAGCAAATAATATTACTTCCCAAACTAATTCACTTGAGTATTTCTTTCATCAGGCGAGTTTTCTCCTTGCCGAACAAATAACGGAGGTTGCCAAGACCTGTGTCTACCCACATCTGACGGACGGGTCAACTGCAGTTGCCGCGGAGACAGACAACTTCTGGACGACAACACCTGCTCTTGTAAGAAAAGGAAATAAAAGGTGACATCTCACTTGAATGAAAGTTGAATGTCACTGAATTTGCGTTTCTAACTCACCAGCACTGAACGTGTCCTGTGGAAGCGTGGATGACTTTGAGTGTGGAAACGGCGACTGTATCAACTACAGCCTGACCTGTGACGGCATGGCACACTGCAAGGACAAGTCTGATGAGAAGCAGTCGTATTGTGGTGAGTTTAGATCAGCTGTCACAGGTCATCAGTCAGATACTCAGCTGTTGGTCTTACTTTGAGAAGAATAAAATCATTTGAAACACCAGAATGACCAGTTTACAGATTGCCTTGTGGGATTCCTCCAGGTTTTTCAGTTTCTGCCACTATCAAAGCCTTATATACAGGATCACTGACAGGCAGATGTGGAATTAATTTTGATGATCTCAGTACAGTGGGACTTGTCAGTGGGTTGGATATATTAGGCAGCAAGTGAATGTTTAATCCTCAAAGTTGATGTGTTAGAAACAGCAAAAATGGCAAGAGTATGGATCTGAGCAACTGTGACAAAGGGGAAATTATGATGAATTACTGAGTCAGAGCATCTCCAGTTCTTGTTGTTCATTCCCAGTGTGAAGTGGTCAGTACCTACCAAATATGGATCTCAACCAGTCCAGCATGTATGGAAGCAGAACATGATTACACCTGTCTAATATTGTGTAGGTTTTCCTTTTTCCACAAAAACGGCTCTGACCCGAGGCCCAGACTCCAACAGACCTCTGAAGGTATGCTGAAGTATCTGGACCAAGACATTAGCAGCAGATGGACTTCCATGGAGCAGCTTTATTTTGCCAACAGATGATCAATTGTCCTTAGATTGCAGGGGCGGCTACCACTCAGGAGGAAGAGCGAGTCGTCCAATAACCGAAGGGTTGGCGGTTGCCTCCAGTGTCACTCATACGGGTGTATGAATGCGTATGAATGTTCAGTGGTGGGTAGAGGGGCCGCTTGGCGCGAATTGGCGACCATGCTTCCGTCAGCCCGCCCCAGGGTAGCTGCAGCTACAAACATAGTTTACTACCACCAGAGTATGAATGTGAGAGTGAATGAATAACGGATCAATAATGTAAAGTGCTTTGGGTGCCTTGAAAAGCGCTATAGAAATCTTACGCCATTATTATTAGATTGGGATGTAGTTCCTTAGTCCATCTTTGGTCCGTACGAAACAGAACACCAGGCCAGGAACACCTGCAGTTGTGGAGATGCTCTGAACCATTCAACACCGCTACAATATGGACCTGGTCAAAGTCCCTCAGTTCCTTATTTTGCTCATTTTGCTGTTTCCAACACTTCAACTTCGAGGACTAAATGTTCACTTGCTGCCTAATACATATTTCCAACCCATTGAAAGGTCCCATTCTAATAAAATAATCACTATAATTTCCACTTCTCCTATCAGTGGTCAGAATGATATGGCTGATTGTTGAATGCTAGGTTAGTTCTCCCATCAATGTCTTTGACCTTGGTTCTGGTATAGATCTGGAGTAGGTCCTAAGGATGTACATCAGTGGCAGCTCACTGCTCCTCCACCCACAAAGATGGGTCAAATGTAGAGGTTGAGTTTTATTATAGAGACAATAAAAGTAAGATTCATTTTATTTAGAAGAAGGCAGTGTGAGCCTTGTGAGAAGAAATGTAAGGGGTAAATAAATAAACAGATAATTAAACCTTTTATTCAAGATAATCAAACATGTTTCATTCAAGGGTTTGGAATTGAAGGCTCAGGCCATATTTGTACTTTATTCTTCAACTGACTCGACTGCCTTTTCTCCACAGCCAATCGAATTTGTAAAAAAGGCTACAGACGCTGCATGAATGGTCGCTGTATCGGTCACCACTTCTGGTGTGATGGCACAGATGACTGTGGGGATCACTCTGACGAACTGCCTTGTAACAGTAAGAAATGTTTTTCAGAAGCATACATGTGGGACATGTACGTAACTAGCCAGAAAGATTTAACCGTTTACTGAGTGCACTGTGCTAATTTGTCTGTTTAAAGGTTTTATGGTTTTATGGTTTTGTTTTTTTTTACTGAAATTTGCCAATTTCATTCTTCAAGTGTTGAGCTATAGAAGATATGACTGGACTTAAGCTTTTGGATATTCTATTTAGGTGGTTTCTTATTTAGCTTTTTTTATTTAATGTTCTTATTTGTGACTGGCATAGACGACTTGATTATTCAAGATTCCAGATACTCTATTGTCATTCAATATGTGGTATGATGATGGTGAGATGAACATTTAAAAAACACACATTTAAAAGGGAAAACAGAAAGCAACAGATAATGCAGATAATAACAGCAACAACAATAATAATAACTGACTGAAATGTAAACAGATGATTACACATTATATTATAGTAATTACACTTTATATTGTTTAAGTAGATTGCATAGCTGAATGTTGTAGTGTTGTATTTGCACATAATGAGCGGCACTTGCGTGTGTTATTGTTCAGTTGTGGTTTGAGTTGTACAGTCTTATGGCGTCTGGGTAGCAGGTTTTGTTTGTGAGTTTGTGCTTTGCTCTAATTTATCCGTTCGTACACCCCTCCTGCAGTGACCCTGTGTAAACAAGGAGAGTTCCAGTGCAAAGATGGAACTTGTATCTCCAATTACAGCCGCTGCGATCAGGTGGTCAACTGTGAGGATGCCAGTGACGAGATGAACTGCCGTGAGTAACCCAGCATAATCTTCTACTGTTATTTCTCGTTGCTATAAATATTTCGCTTTCCCACTAATGTTTAAGGGGAAAATTAGCTGTCCACTCCAGTTTAAGAAGAATGGGGAATATTAGCTAAAATAGATGACTTAAATCTCCTTTTCCATTATTCACAGAACCCACTGACTGTTCCCGTTTCTTCCGACTGGGAGTGAAAGGTGCCTCCTTCCAGAGCTGTGAGAAAACTACCCTGTGTTACCTGTCCTCGTGGGTTTGTGACGGCAACAATGACTGTGGAGACTTCTCAGATGAGAGGAACTGCCCAGGTTGGATGCCTTAATCCATGTATTTTCCTGTTTTTCTTTTTATTCCTTTCAATTATCAGAGCTTAATATGTCTTTTTCTTTCTTGTGTTGTGTTGCAGATAAAAGGAAACTTAAATGTCCAGTCAACTTCTTTGCTTGTCCCAGTGGTCGCTGCATTCCTATGAGCTGGACCTGTGATAAGGAACACGACTGTGAGAATGGAGCTGATGAGACGCACTGTGGTCAGTCTGCTGCAGAGTTGCCATCGATCATTCATTCTTGTTATTTGAGTACACAGAACAAACCACAAAGACCAGACTGGGCTGTTTTAGGCTTTCCGTTGCACATGGAAAAACACCAGTTACAGTTAGGGTGAATTAAGTCATTTGTCCAGAACGCTGAGCTGTCTTTGCTCTCTCTCGCAGACAAATTTTGCACATCCACCCAGTTTGAATGTGCGAACCACCGCTGCATTTCCAGCCACTGGGTGTGTGACGGCTCTGATGACTGTGGGGATGGTTCTGATGAAGACCAGAAATGCAGTAAGTGGCATATTATTGACTCCTGTGCATGAAAGTACTTTCTCCTACACCCACTAGAATCATTGACCTGTACACTGGAAAAAATCGTAATCTTACCAAGTGTATTTTTCTCAATTCTAGTCAAAATATCTCAACACAAAAACCCTTAGTATGTGGGATGCTGTTTACATTATGGTTAAAGAAGGAGTGCAATGTAATTATCTATGACTATCCTGGTCACCTGTCTGTTTATATCTGTAAATTATACCCTCTTTCATCTATATACGTGTATTTGTTTTTATTAGTGATTTTCGTATTTTGAGATCCAGGTTGGGTTGGTATGGGGGTCGCCATTGATTCTGGGGGGGTGGGGTTTTTGTGTATCACAAAATCTTGTATCATAAAATGTGAATTTCTTTCTTTTTTGTATTGTACTTTTGGAGATACACAATGAAAAAAAAAAAAAAAAAAAAAAAAAAAATAAATCTCATCACACTTAAAATAAGACATAATCACCTAAAGAGTGACTTTTCAGTGAGATGTAAGAACCTATTTTTAGACAATAGATCTTGAAAAAAAAAATCTTATTAAGATAATTTTCACTTGTTCCATTGGCAGATTTTTTTTTTTGCTTTATTCAAGACTTTTTTTTTGCTTAATTCAAGGAAAAAAATCTGCTAATGGAACAATAGAAAATTATCCTAATAAGATTTCTTGAAATAATATTTTCAAGATCTATTGTCTAAAAACAAGTTCTTATTTCTCACTGAAAAGTTACTCTTTAGGTGATTATGTCTTATTTTAAGTGTGATGAGATATTTTGACTAGAAAAGTACACTTGGTAAGAGTTAGATTTTTTCCAGTGAATTTATATTCTTTATTTATGTTGTATCATTGTGTAATTTTCCCACAACCCTGCAGAGTCCAAGACATGTAGTCCTGAGGCTTTCCAGTGTCCAGGCTCCCATATGTGTGTGCCTCAGCGATGGAAGTGTGATGGAGACAAGGACTGTCCTGACGGAGCTGACGAGAGTGTCAAGGCTGGCTGCAGTGAGTGGGACAATTGCAAAACAGCCCCAAGGGAAATCTGTCTTCTTGTCTCTGTGTGTTTTAAGTCAAGTGTATTCTTTTCTATTTTCAGTGTACACCAACAACACTTGTGATAGCGACAACGAGTTTATGTGCCAGAACAGACAGTGTATCCCTAAACACTTTGTGTGCGATCACGACATTGACTGTGCCGACGGCTCCGATGAGTCCCCAGAATGCGGTGAGTGCACAAGATAGTAAGAAATCAATGAAAACTGAGGAGTAAGACATGGAATTTTGCTTTGAAATAAAGGAGAGAAGTGTGAATGTGAATAAGTAAATGTGTGTAGTTGTTAGGGAAATGCAAAGTGTTATTTTGTTGAAACCATAATATTTACAATAATTACCCTTGAATAGAATAGAATAGAATAGAATAGAATAGAATAGAATAGAATAGAATAGAACTTTATGTCATTGTTATGCTACAAAGAAAAGTAATTTAGCAGCATCTTCTTCAGCATGCACATTAAAAAGTCAAATTAAAAAATAAGAAGTCCAATGAAATGCAGTGTATATACAATAGATGATAATAAAAACTGTCTGTCTTCGTGAGGTAAAGTCTATGGGGCATGAGTATTTACCCCTTTTTTTGGGGCCTCCTCACATTTCGCTGCTGGTGAAATTAGCTGAAATTATGGCACTTCAGACTTAGAATTATTATGCAGATTTTCTGTTTACTTTCTGTTTTACTCTTTTTCTAATAGAAAAAAAAATCACATAGTAATTTATTATCATATAATTGATATTATACTAAGATTAAGATGGATTAATTTCTAAATCATGTGTTATCATTATGGAAACAGACTTTTGGACACTATGGTGAAAATATATTTATGATTAAAGTTGTGTTTTAGCTGTTACAAACAATCAACTGTAATATGTATATCTCACTCACAATAATCCATTTGGACACATTTAAATTTTGTTTGGGAGTAATAATCCCACTCAGTTTTATAATCATGCATGAAAGGGTTAATATAGGAATCATGTTTGTACCCTTTTTCTAGTTCTCAACCTCCAGCTCTGGTTGCACTTACACATAAATGTTCTTAATACACAGCAGTTTGTTTATTAGAGTGGCTTTTTTTCTGCTGTAGAATACCCTCCATGTGGTCCAGATGAGTTCCGTTGTGCAAACGGCCGCTGCCTCAACCAGAAGAAATGGGAGTGTGATGGAGAGTTTGATTGTCAGGATCGTTCTGATGAAGCTCCTAAGAACCCTCGTTGCACCGACTCCGGTATGAATTGAAATTTCTATTTACCTACAAAATTGCTGTGCTATTACTTCACCGACAGGATAAAATATGAATCATAGGAAAAAGTCTTGCACTAAAGGGCTTAAGCAGCATCCTGTTTCCGTGACACTAATGTAACACGCCATTTGTCACTGATTTCAGAGAGGACGTGTAATGAGTCAGCATTCATGTGCCGCAATGGGAAGTGTCTGAACGAGACCCTCCTGTGTGACCGCAACGATGACTGTGGCGACGGCTCTGATGAACTCAACTGCTTCATCAACGAGTGTCTCAACAGTAAACTGAGTGGCTGCTCACAGCTCTGTGACGACCTCAAGATCGGCTTCAAGGTAAACCATCTGTCTAATACCCCCCCCCCCCCCAAGTTCAAGTATCTTTATTATTATTGTATTAACCCATAAAAACCCAGCGACCAAAATCACTCACTGATATAAAAAGTTAAATAACTATTGAAGCCCTAATCCTATCAATACACGTAAATAATTGGCGTAAAATACAGTTTGTCATCTTTTCAGGGTCATCAGATATGACCCATTTGAATGTTCAGAGGCTCCTTAGTGAATGTGGAAACACCGTCATCTTCTACAACATTGATTCACCAGTAAAACCCATAGAGTTGGATCAATGACAGTGTATGGAGACACTTGGTTTATGTTCAGTTAATTATAGATGTTATTAAAAAAGTCACTTTTTCTTCAATTTCCTATGTTTCTAATATAAAACCCCTCAACTTTACTCTGAGCTTTTATAAACATCTACATGACCAGGAAATTAAATATAAGGAAAAATACCTGATTTACACTGAAAAATGCAAAATTCAGTGGATAATATTCTAATAAATGGTGATAAATCGCTTAAGAAAGGTTAAATATAGACAAAAATTCCTTTGGGAACTGACACAAAAGTAGCACTTGGTCTTTATGCGTCAAACTACAAAGAAACAAAGACATGTGCCTTCATAGGTTAATTTTAAATCTATTCTATATCATTCCAAATCACCCATAGGATCCTCTCAAAGATTCAGAGAATGAATTCACGAATCAAACCAAATCAAATACATCAGAAACAAAACATATAAATGCAAAAACTAAAACAAGATGACAAACTAGAATATAAAATTTTACAAAAGTAAGATAAGAATAGAACTAAGTTGAATAAAATAAAATACAGGCATAAAATACGAATAGACTCAACATTTCCAATATGACCTGCATGTGACAGTATGTATATCTGTGAAATAAAGGATAAATAAACAACATGATATTTCGGTTCCAAACTGCCAAACAAATCAGCCGAATGAGGCAGCAGTAAAGAATGTACATTTGTGATGTGAATTGAATGGAGCAGTTTCCTGTTGGAAGATGAATGAGATACAGTGAATGACAAATGAAGGACATGTGGTAGACCTCTAATGATTGGATGGCATTAATGTTTTTCATTGTTTTGTTTTATATATAAAAATTTCATGGTGAACTTATCTTTGCCTTGAAACATGGTGGGATGACTTAAGACAGGAAGTAGCATGTTGATTTTCACCCATTTAAAAAAAAAAAAAAAAAAAAAGTTGTTTTTTTATTTGCTGATTTATTTACATCAGCACTGGTGTATTTCATCAAAGTAATGTCATATAATTCAATTTACAGCTCAGAAAGCTTTATTATTGAACCCCTCGGTAAACCTTAAATAGATAATTTTTCTGGTGACATTTTGTATTCATGATTATTTCAGCATGTTATCATTCAAGTCATCTGAAGGGAAGCGCTTCCTTTTGCCTTTTTTCAAGGCTTTAGAAAATAAAGATTTCAGAGAAAGCCATGATCACTGCAGATGCTATGACTCATTACAGAAGATTGTCATATTTAGGCTTCAGTTTTCCATAAAGACATGAATGTGTATTGTAAAATTCAGTTATTTTCTTACTCCATTTCTTACTTCATTTCCAAACTTAAGGATTAATGATAGTCACAGGTTTACAAAATTAAATAGCATTAAGTAATTATCAGGAAAACCTAGAATCTAAAAATCATAATCACATTTATACACAGTTATTTTAATAGTTTTCAAAGCGAATTTTCAGGTCACCAGAACAGGACGGTATGGGAGAAGGTTTAGCCTGTGGGGGTTTATTTCCTGACCACTTGTGGAAATGAAAAAAAACCTTTGCTTTGTGTTTGTCCTGGCTCAGATTGACCTGTATCTTCAATCTGAGCTAAAAAAGGTCAAATAAGTGATATGACTGATCTGATAATACAGTGTGCTCTGTACAGGCAGCAGCAGGTCTACAATGTGGTCGGTCATGTCGATGCAGTTTTCATTACTCCCCGAATCACATTCTTTTTCTTTTTTTTCCCTTTTTTTTTTTTTTTACATATATTTATTGAAATTTTGAATGTTAGAATCACAGTACATGGATACAAAGTAAACATGGACATACAATCCCAGTCCCAACCCTCCTACCCCCTGTCTTTCAAGGTTTACAAAGAGGAGAAAGTAAATGCAAAAATAAATAAAAATGAAAAACATAAATATATTAGGGCTGTCAAAATTAACACATTAATGCAGATTAATCCATCATCATGAATAATCTGATTAAAATTTTAGTGCAATTAACCCATCATCTCCCTTCTTAAGTCTGTTTGCTCCTGCAAAGTGAAACATGATTAATACAGATTAAAAATGAATTATAATTAATTATGACTAATCACAATGAATCCACAGCAACCCTGCGATTAATCTGATTAAAATTTTGAATAGTTTGACAGCACTAAAATATACATAAAGTTAAAGAAAATAAATACATTGTGCAATACCCTTAAATGTATACAGACAGCTGAGCAACACTACTCAAGGGATTGTAGAGCCAGTGTAGAGCATGACATACAAGTATTATTGCAATACACCCAAAGGCAGATATATTTACAGCAAAAAAAGTACTGGGTTATTCAAATTGACATTGAGTGCCCTTACAGGATGTGTTTGGAGGTAGTTACAGGCTCAAGGGTATGTTTCAGATCAGTACTTTTGAGAAACTTTAAGAAAAAAAGGCCCCAAATTTGACCAAATTCACAAAGCTTATGTTTCAGACTATAAGTCCACTTCTCCAAAGCCAGACATGAAGATAATTCTTTAAGCCAATGACTAATAGGAGGACATGATATGTTCTTCCGGGACATGGCAATGAGACATTTTGAATGGACAGGGCAAAGATTTATCACTAAATCACTTTCTGCTCCACCTTTGTGCAACTATTGAACCACACCAGCATGCAGCACGTCAGCACATTTTCAACAGCAACTTTTTTTTTTTTTTTTATAAAGACCAACTTTTTAATGTATTTAATGACTACATTCCATAAACTTATTGGCTGTACCTGGCAATGAAATGATACACACTTACCCCAAACACAAACTGCATTAAAGTAGTGTTTATGGATGTCCTGAAGTAAAAGAGTTTGGACGCTCGTACTTCAGGCGTGTGGTTACGTAAGACCAAACATGTTTTGGCTCTTGGTTGAAAATAGGAGGCCAGTCTTGGAACAACTTGAACTCTCTGTGAACTCTAATGTCTGTGTTGTTGAGGTTGCGGTCAGAGTTTCATCTGAGAGAGTAGTGTCTACTCTGGATGACCCATTTCATCAGACTGGGTTTAATGTGTCACACAATGAATCGGTAGCAAACCACAGCACTTAAAATGTAGCAGCTTAGTCTACTGATAATCCTCATGTGATAATGTGTAAGGGTTTTTTTTTTTCAGTTCTTTCAAACATCATCCTGTAAATGGTTAATAGAAGTGACATTTAAAGTAGATTATGACCAGTGATGAGTAAAAAAAAAAAAGGTTTTACAGTGTCGTTGTGTCATTGTTCCTCATTTGTAACTGAAATTTCATTATTGATTACTCATTTTATGCGACTGGGTTTCATTCCATGTTGACATATCTGAAATATGCAGCAGTTTATTTACTTTAAATAGATGATAAGAGGCAAAGAAGCCCCTTGTAACAGGAAACTCATCTTGGGACAGATACTCTCCACCACAGACTACCATGTACATGTCCTTAAATGTACATTTTCAACAATTCCATCAGATTATGCAAAGTGACTGGTTCATGTTAAATGTTCTGATTATTTCAGCATCGTTTTACATTATTACATGTAACTGTGTGAATGACGGTAACACTCACAAAATATATAAAAACATGAAATATCTTCTATTTAAAATTTGTGAATTTTAGAGGTAAAAATGGCACCAGAAAAGGGTTTTTCCTTTTCTTCCAGTAGGAAATGGGTGAAATGGTTAAAACACAAATGATAAAATGTAAATTTACTGTTTGATTGAACATGTAACCTGATTGTCCGTCGTCAGCTGTATCTGCTGGGGTGTGTGAGGACAGGTAATTCTAATTTACTATGGTGCAGATACATTGTTGTGTCCTCTTAAACCATTAAATTAGTGATGAGAGAGAGCAGATTCCTGCAATGTTTTAAATTGAATAATGCAGTACAATACAATAATCCATTTAAGTAATTTTTTGATCTGAAGAATTAATTCAACCCGTTTAATTTTTAGCTGTTACAGGATACAGCTTGTATTTTGTTTTCTAAATACACTATACGGACAAAAATATTGACCCATTGAATTCTGGTGTTTCATTGATCATGAGGCTGGGCTACAAAACAACAATAACAAATGTCAAAATATAAGTTTATATTATCATGAATTTCATTGCAATAAACATTTTTGTTTCATCTTTAGGGCTAAGTTTGTTTACACTGTCATCTATAATGCCTACCAAATCTGTCAGAATTTAGTGTTTCTTATTTAACGTTAATGAATGTTGAATTTTTTTTAATCATTATAAATATTTGTCACATTGTGACGATAAGTAATCATATTAAATGACAAGTAAACCTTTGGTTCCTTCAGCTCTCACTCAGGGGAAAAAAGCCTTTTTAACCCTTTGGGGTCTGAGCCTATTTTGACTGTTTTTGCATACTTTTGCCTTTATGTACCACATAAAATAATGTTCATAATACCCATGTTTGGTATCTTTTATTTGCTGCACAACTTCCCCTATATGATCTGATAATCAGTCTTACACTTTAACCACTTTATTAACATAATGGGTCCAAAAATACAGCCATATCATCAAATCTGAATTGAAAAATACACTGTGTATTAGAATAAGAGTCACAAACATGCTCAATGAACCCTTTTAAATTTTGAAAAAGCACACAAAAGTTGCAAATATGAACATAAAGGTAGAAATGAGTAGTTTTGTGCTATCAAATTAAAATGATCATATCTCTGCTTTTATGTGGTCTATTGACATCAAACAGAATCTATCCTTTCAAGTGAAGCTGCAGCAGCGCTCCAGGTGACCTAGTTTTGGAAAATGTCATGTGATCTGGTCACGCCACTGTGATCACAGTCCCTGGAGGGTTCAACTTAAAAGAAATATTGATTTGACATTCATTTTGATCATATTGACAACAAATGACAAACTGTTTTCTCA
The DNA here is from genome assembly GCF_902148855.1 of Sphaeramia orbicularis. Classification (NCBI taxonomy): domain Eukaryota; kingdom Metazoa; phylum Chordata; class Actinopteri; order Kurtiformes; family Apogonidae; genus Sphaeramia; species Sphaeramia orbicularis. The sequence goes on from NC_043963.1 coordinate 35,445,495, forward strand.
TGATAATATTTCAGAATATTCCTGAATGGGAAATCCTACAACCTGTAAATGTGATGTGTCCCTATCGTTTTGTCCATATAGTATGTATAGTATATACAATCTCCTACTAAATCTGAATGCATATTTGTCATTGTTGAAATATTTAGCAGTTTATTTTACTTTAAAGAGAAGGTATGGAAATGTAGCCCTTCTTGGTGGGACACAATCTACAGACAGGCTGACTGAGGGGTTTTCTAGCAGGTGGTAACAGGCCTTTGTTATTGAACCAGACTAACAGTGAGATGTGGCAGAACTCGTCAGCTTTGATTTCAACATACCTCCTGTGCTCTTGGCCCCTTCAGTGCAGATGTCATCCTGGCTTCCAGCTGAAACGTGACGGGAAGACGTGCGTGGATATTGACGAGTGCACCACGACCTACCCCTGTTCTCAGCGCTGCATCAACACACACGGCAGCTTCCACTGTCTCTGCGTGGACGGCTTTGAACTCAGCCCCAATGACCCCACCATCTGCAAGTCCACTTCAGGTAAGGCGCACGTGTGTGGGCTTTGTATTTCTTTAGTAACTCTGTATTAATTCAGTCCCGATTCTTACGTTGTCCGTCTGTGATTTGCTGCAGAAGAGGAGCCCTACCTGATCTTTGCTAACCGATACTACCTGAGGAAACTCAACCTGGACGGATCAAACTACACTCTTATTAAACAGGTCAGTGCTTCTCTGGTGGAGTTTCTTTTTTTTTTTTTTTTTGAAGAGAGAAGGTAGTTTAATGTAAAACTATTTGAACTCAAACAAAAGTTTAAGACCTTAGACTAAAATCAGACAAAAACACAAGTAAAAGTGTCTGGAAACGACTCAGCAGGGAGTAAATCCTCCTCAGTGGGACCTCTGTAACGCTTATGTTCAGACAATATGTTTATGGCATTAATTTACTGATGTTTTATACTAGTAACAAACTGAACAAAAATGAGTCACAAATTGAAAAAGAAAAAACATTAACAAGGAGCAAAAATGAACAGATAATCAACACAATCAATGAAAATTAATAAAATAATCAACAGAACAACCATAATTAATAAAATAATCAACAAAATGAATAAAAATGACCCAAACAATCAACAAAATGAGTAAAAATTACCAAAATAATCAACAGAATGAGTAAAAATGACCAAAAATAATCAACACGATCGGTAAAAATGACCATAATATTCAACAAAATGAACAAAAATTTATAAAATAATCAACAAAATGAGTAAAAATTGGATTTTCTTAACCACACTGACTATGTTTTAGCTCTTTTCCCTAAAAAAGATAAGTCCTTGTGAACTGTCAATATGATTACTGAAAATATAATATCCAGAATATAATGAAAATAATACATATAATAATGGAAGTATTCCATAAGAAAGAGCTAATGTAGAATATGTAAACATTGAGAATATTGCCTGTTTGGACTAGTAGTAGACCAGATTAGATCTACTGACATGGCACTTGGTGTTTTTCAGGGTCTGAATAATGCAGTGGCACTGGACTTCCACTATGCAGAAAATATGATCTACTGGACCGACGTGACCACTCAGGGCAGCATGATCCGACGTATGCGTATGAACGGAAGCAACATGGAGGTCAGTCACAAACCTGGATTCTTATTTGAACTAGTTTTGTGGAGGTTGTGTGGAGGGTGTGACAGGAATATTTACTGTCATCTGATCAGGTTTTACACCGAACTTCCTTGAGTAACCCAGACGGTTTGGCAGTGGACTGGGTTGGTGGTAATTTGTACTGGTGTGACAAGGGCCGCGACACCATCGAGGTGTCGAAACTGAACGGAGCTTATCGGACAGTGTTGGTGAACAATGGCCTGAGGGAACCACGCGCTGTGGCCGTGGATGTACGCTACGGGTAAGGAAATAGAATAGGATAGATAGAATAGAATAGAATAGAATAGAATAGAATAGAATAGAATAGAATTGTCTTTATTGTCATTGTGTGTACAGTAAAGTTAGGAGCACTACTCCAGTCAGTGCAAACAATATGAATAAAAAATCCAATATGTCAGAAAATAATTATATATTTATTTAATTAATTATATATAACCCTTTAGATCCTGACTTCGTACTTCGGAAAAAATAAACAAACTTAACCCCTTCCAACAACAACTAACATCATTCTGCCTTATATTGGCCAATAAACTAATACTGAAGTCTTGGAAAGATGAAGAGGGTCCATCACTGAAATTGTGGATTCAGGAAATGTCAGAAATTTTTCATTTGGAAAGGATTTGCTTTATTTTGAAGAATAAATTATATACATTTGAAAGGATTTGGACATCATTTGAGGTCTGTCACAATAACGGATAGGGAGGGGCTGCTTAGGGGGTGCTGGAATGGAGTGAGCTGGGTGGGAGGGGTGTGAAGGGGGACATTGTTTTGTTTGTCCGATTTGTGTTGATTTGTAATATGTATATATATGTATATATGTGTGTATATATATATATATATATATATATATATATATATATATATATATATATATGTATGTTTGTTTGTTTGTTTTTGTTTGGGCACTGTCAATAAAAAAGGGGAAAGAGACAAAACAAAGAGCAAAAAATAAGGAAATAAATGTCTAGAAGAATGACTATAGTAAATGTAACTCGTGCTCTTAATACAAAATCTTTGAATCAGAAAATAATTTTATATATATAATGTTTCATAGATAAATACTGCTCTCTTTTGAAGGCCATGCAAGTCATTTTGTAACCGTCTTCATTTGGTGATGTTAAGGTACCTGTACTGGTCTGACTGGGGTGACAATCCCCATATTGGGAGAATTGGCATGGACGGCACCAACAGAAGTGTCATCGTCCAGGATAAGATCACCTGGCCCAACGGACTAACTCTGGACTTCATCAATGACCGTATATACTGGGCCGATGCCAGGGAGGACTACATTGAATTTGCTAGCTTGGATGGCACCAACAGACACACAGGTAACACACAAATATACTCAATGTCGGTGAGATGCAGGAGAGGATTATCACCTGACTGAATGAAGAAATGTAGAGGAGAGACAGGCATATGTAAACCTAGATCTGGATACAAATGTCCATGGTCTTAAGTCATGGTTTTGTCTTTTATGTCCATTATTTAATAGTTTAATGCTGTAGGGGGAAAAATGGCAAATTTATACCATCCTTTTGCAGCTGTCTCTTCTTGGTCCAAATAAAAAGACTAAATATAAGTACAAAAGATACAGTTTATATGAACCTTTAAAAATTAAGCTACTTTTCCAAACTTCTGTTTTGAGACGTGGAGACAAACTAGAATCAAGTCTGACACAATGCGATCAGTAATTTCAGTTTTTATTCATGTGTGTAACCCCCTACCAGTCTGAAAACTCCTGTGAGTAAACCAACACCTCCATCACAGAGTAGATTTTCTAAAGCCTGAAAAATAGTCTCATGTCTTCACAGACCACTTGAATTATAATATAATGAAAGTATGGAGTTTTCCCTCAGTCAGAACACGTAAAGTTCATTAATGAAGTTAATCTACTTGCATTGTGATCTTTGGTGTTCTTGATAATCCAATTTGCAGTTGATTTAAGAAAACCTGCACTTTTTCTCAAAAACAAACAAAAACCTGAGATATTACTCAAAAATTCAACATGGACTTGTAGATCTTATTATACAGTACCTTTTATTAATTTTTTATTAATCCAGGTAGATCCCATTGAGATACAAGCTGTCTGTTCAGAGAGTCCTTGTTAGAATGGTAGAAAGTTTCATGTAAAAAACATGCTAAGAACATAAAAGTAACATGAAAAAGATAGTAGAAGAAGAATAAAGGATAGGTAAAGAAGGTAAAAAAAAAAAAAAGAGGTACACACATCACACCACAATATCCATGACTCACTCCATCTAAAGAGGTCATGTAAGATTGGAAGATATGAAGATTCAACATTCAAAGCATTTTATTGTCATGTGTACAGTAAAGAATCAGGTTTCGCTGTACAATGAAAATCAAACTTGCCAAGAGAATGTAAGATTTATAAAAATGGAAATAGAATAATTTAAGTAGGAAATTTAAACAAACAAAACAAAGTGGCATTTAACAATGGCGTGCAAAAGAAAATGAGCATGAAAAATGTAGAAAATATAACCTACTATTACTAAGAGGGTTCTTTCATAACATTTAAAAGGGTCATATTTTGCTAAACCCACTTTTATTAGTCTTTGGTACATTTATTCGTGTATTTGGACCTTAATAGTTCAAAAAGTTTGTATTTGAACCGTCTAGGTGCTGTAAACCTATGTTTATGTTCATTTTGGCAAAAATCGAATGGATTTCTACAACCTGTTTTAATTCCTGCTTAATTTGTAAAGTCTATAACTAGTTATGTCAGGACATTTGCACATATAAGGTAGAGACTTCAAACAAACATTTCTCTGAGTATGTCATAACTGTTGATCAGCAGCAGCGGTTGGAGTAAAAACTGGAAATATGTCCAAACTTCAAGCCGATTACTTAAAATGTTCAGTTGTTGGTTGTATTAATGAACACAAGTGGCTGACGAGGACAGAAAACACAATCAACAACCTGGAGGGGGTGGGGCGTGAAATGGCTCATTTGCATTTAAAGGGCCAGCGCTCAAAACGACCTTTCTGGTGTTATTACTCAGAAATAAGGTTGAAGATGGACCTGTGGAGTTGAATTTGTGAAGAATTCAGACCCAACCATAGCATTTACAGTTTATGTAGACCACAGGGAAATGTTTTAAAATGCGTAATTCCATTTTTTAAAAAAAAGCCAAATATCACTTCTTTAAAGCTGTTTAAATGGCTTATATGGTGCATAACTAGAAAAAGTCATTTTACAGATGCTTGCATGTACTTGTGTGTTATCCACCAGTGATAACTAGATGTGTGAGATGTTTCTGTACTGGGATGAAGTCATGCAGCCCAAGCCCATGAAAGCCCTGAATAGGACAAATTGTTCTGATCACAGAGACGTCAGCATGTATGTTGCTGCATAAAGCTTGGTTGTTTGGCACACTCCCTACAATAGTTACTGTTGTTAGCCAACACAGCAGACACAGAAATTCTGTAGAAAAAGAAGAGAAATCGTAACTTCATATGAGAGGTTTCATACTTGGAGCATCAGACAGGCTTGGCGTTGTTAGTCCAGTGTGTCCAGGGAATTAATTACCCATCCTCTGACACGCACACACACTGCAAACACTAGTGTGGACTGGTGTGTATTTGCACAGCCGAACGCACTCTGTTTGATTTCAGATAAAAATGAACCAAAGGGAGCTTCATGCTCATTTAAACACAGTGTTGTAAATCAGTTCCTATCATATATAATGATAGCAGCTCATCACATATTAGTGTCACTGATAATACTATAGAGACCTAATATTGAGGTGTTTGGTAGTCAAAACTGTTCAGTGTGTCTTTGCTGGAACCGTAGTGTTGTTTCCATTATGCAACAGCCTCAAATACTCAGAGCAAACACCTGAAATGATAAATGTATAGAAAAAAAAAAAAAACGCAGCGCGGAGTGTAAAGCCTAATGAGGCGTAGCATCTCTTACATAACATACAGATACAGTGGAGCCTCTGTAGCCATGCACCCCACCCCAACTCTGTTTTACATCAAAGATTTTTCACAACATTTCCTTTTGCAACAGCAACCAAGATCATGTTTATTTTGTTATATTGTTATTTTAATCAGTATCCCAAATCATCCTTGACTTTTGGCATCTGAGGATGATTAACATTCCACTCCTGTATTCAAAGCAGAGCAAATTATTTAACCCCCTAGTAGGATAAGGATATACAGAGCAGTTGTTCATTTACAGTCGTGGGAAAAATTATTAGACCACCCTTGTTTTCTTCAATTTCTTGTTAATTTTAATGCCTGGTACAACTAAATGTACACTTGTTTGGACAAATATAATGATAACAACAAAAATAGCTCATAAGAGTTTAATTTAAGAGCTGATATCCAGACATTTTCCATGTTTTCTTGATAATAACCAAAATCTCTTAAGTTCTTACATCAATAGCTGTGGCATTGTACTGCCAAAAACAGTGCTTTTAGGCATTCCATGTTTTCATTTGTCTGTTTTAGACACATGATACACACAGGAGTTAGTACTTGATTGCATAACCATTGTTTTTGATGACTTTTGATCGTCTAATAATTTTTTCTGCAACTGTATGGAAATAAATCAACCATAAAAGAAAACAAATATCACACAAATGTACAACAATTTTACTGTGACTCTTCCACAACACTTAATGTCTGAAAAGGAATAGGAGGAAGTCGAGCCCACATTGTCCCACCCCCATTCCACATGACCTGACCAATCAGCCAGTGTATACAGTCCATAACAAACAACAGGTCAGTCACTGAATTACAAAAAAGCGAACAAATGATTATGTACCAGCAACAACAATTACTGTTGTACTGCCACTTTACCTCTGAAAAATAAGGTTTTTTAACATCTTTTTAAATTTTGTGAAGTTTTCACACTGTTTGATATTTAGTTCCATTCTATTCCACAAAACTACTCCACAACATGAAATGCACATCTTTTAAAGATTTGTTCTAGTAAATTGTTGTTTCATATTTAGTCTCTGTCTGTAGTCTGGTTTAGTCACATGATACACACAGGAGTTAGTACTGGATTGTGTAACCATTTTTTTTTTTGATGACTTTTGACGGTCTAATAATTTTTTCCGCGACTGTATTTGTGTGATTTTCTGTGTCTCTCCAGTCCTCAGCCACGACATCCCCCACATCTTTGCCATGACACTGTTCGAGGAGTACATCTACTGGACCGACTGGGAGACCAAGTCCATCAACAGAGCTCACAAGACTCTGGGAACCAATAAGACGACCCTGATCAGCACCTTACATCGGCCCATGGACATCCACATTTACCATCCCTACCGCCAGCCTGAGGGTGAGGCACACAGGAGGTTTATACAAAGACATGGGAGTTGTTTCACTTCAACTCTTCCTTAACATCTATCTTTATTTATGAATGCAGCAACAAGTAAAACATTTTCCTCCATTTTTTCTTGTTTCCCAGTGCTCAATCATCCATGTCAGATAAATAACGGCGGCTGCAGTAACCTCTGCCTCCTCTCCCCTGGTGGAGGCTACAAATGCGCCTGTCCCACCAACTTCTATTTGGCCAGTGATCAGCGGACCTGCATGTCCAACTGTACTGCCAGCCAGGTGTGTGTAAACACTATCATCAAAGTCAATTTAATGGCGTTTCATATCTCCTTGTCTCTGTGGTTTGTTTGATAAACTCCTTATGCCTGGTGATTATCTATTGACAGTTGGCCAACTGCCCAGTGCTATGGTAGCTAGTTCATTGTAGCAGTAGAGCTTTTTTATTATTATGCTCTAACACCTCTTGGATTTCCCTCATTTTGCTCATGTAGTTTGTGTGCAAGAACGACAAATGCATTCCTTTCTGGTGGAAATGTGACACAGAGGACGATTGTGGCGACCGGTCAGATGAGCCTGCAGACTGCCGTAAGTGTTTAAGAAATATTTGTATTTGTATTTATTTATTTAGTTACAGGACAGTGTGTATTGGTGTTAGTTGCAAAGTACAAGATGCATGCACCAGATTTAACAGAGAAGCTATTTTCCATTTGTTTTTCTGGACAAACAACCAACATAATAAAACATCATATAGATTACGAAGTACAAATATACTGGAAGAAAACCATTAAACATGACCAATATATGAAAGTTTACTCAGACTTAACGGTTACAGCCAAATACATAAAAAGAGGCTTACATTCTAAAAGTACAATAACATTTCCTAGAATAAGAGTAAGATATAAAAGGAAGAAGAGAGAGGAGAAAAACAAAGAATAAATAAATAAATAAATAGGCTAATCGTACAAGAGCAAACCAGACATGGAAAGAAGTGCAAGAGTAAGAACTATTGAGCTAAAAGCTTCATTTGGTTCACAATTGGTTATGACAGTAGTACTTTACATTACAGCTCAATAATAACACGATAGCACTGGTTAATAAACAGGTAATTATTTCATAACATGCAGTCAAATCCAGGTAATAGCTTGGCATTAATAATGGGTATATCTAAAACATAAGATGATAATGGGGCAGAAAAGAAACACTATTATAATATTTTGGTGATCTGCTGTCTATTAAATGGTTTTAACAGTGCAGTATTTAGATTAAACATAGTAACATGTAGGGATGTAGTGACCAAATAGGTTTTTCTGAGGTCATTCAAAGATTATATGATGAAAGGCTGAAAAGGTTTTTCTGTATTTACATAATAATAATAGGTGATAAATAACAAAAAATGTAAGAGAGCAATAAAGAAACGGAACATAACATTGATATTGAGATCAGCTTTCAGCCAAAATATCATTTCAAATATCTGCCAAGACCGTTTTGATAGTGGAGTTGGTGCATCCCTAGTAATATGTAGACCTGATTGGGTAGTAACCTGATAATAGAAAGGAAATATAGGTTGATATCAGTGTAATACCTTAAAAATCACATGTACATTAAATGAGTAATTACCACATTATAACAGTGAAGCTCACCCTCTTAGGTTTCCAAGCATCCCATTGTTTCAGAATGATACTCTTCAGACTATATGTTTAATGATGTGACTTGTTGCAGTAGTTACCATGAATGTGCATAATTTCCATGAGTCCGCAATACGAAATACTAAACCACCTGTTTCTATTACTGAGCTGCAATGTCAAGTTCTACCAAGAGGATAATATATTTACATGTTAAATACTTATTTGTATGTATATAGAAGGAATATAGAGGATGAGATGATGGTGGTTACTGCACAGTTAATCTTGATTAACTGTGATTTTTTTCCTCAATAGCGGAGTTCAAGTGTCGTCCAGGCCAGTTTCAGTGTGGGACCGGCATCTGCACTAACCCCGCCTACATCTGCGACGGAGACAATGACTGCCAAGATAACTCAGATGAAGCCAACTGCCGTATGTCCAAAGCTGAGATGTCATTTACTGTATATGTGTTTGCTTTCCAATGATTACCTTCCATCCTCCTTTGTGTATTTATTGTCTTTTTTTCAAACAATCAGATGATGGTATTTGGTTAAAGCCAGAATTAAAAGTGAAACATGAGCAATAAGTACATCTACAGGGTGTCCCATAAGTCTCCATACATAGGAAAAATAAACGTTTCTTGACATAAACCATTTTTATTTATATAATATGCTCTGTATGACTGCCATTTGGTTGGGAACAAATTGATCCAAAACACTTCCTGTTTTTTTTAACTTGACAAAAAGTTTTGCCACAGTGTCGTGTGTGATACTCGTCCCATGTTTTCTGTTAAATGCGCTTGCAACCATACGACTGCTTGCTGAACCGGCCATCAGGATGATTTCAATTCGTTGCTCTTTATTCAAATGCATTCTTTGGGTTATCTGAAATATAAAGAAATACATGTTAGAACCATATATGTATGGAATGTATTATGTCTCCTATGTATGGAGACTTATGGGACACCCTGTACAATTACCAAAATAAGGATAAGGTTCAAAGTAAGTATGGATATATAGGCTGCAGTCTGTCTTTAATATAGCTCTAAGAGTAAGTACTATACATAAAAAGCATAGAAATATATATTTATGACTTGTCAGATAATTGTAATTTTTTTGGGATCCAGCATGTCAGCAACTGAACACTACTTTTTGCAATTTCATCATTACTTTGTTACGATTTAAATACCACTGAAATGTTATATTTTGAATGAAAATTACTGTTCAACTACATTTAGAAATATAGGGTTCAAAATCAAGTATTTCAGAGAAATAAGTTACAGTGCATTCATAACATTTTATTTATTCTATAGTGAGATTTTCACTATGTTTTCGTGCTTAAACTGCCAGTAAATCCATATTTTTAATTGGATAACACTGGTCTACAAGTTACTGTTACTAAAAAAAAGAAAAATGAAGTAAAAAATGTTGGTTGGCAGTAGTTTCTACGATATAGTCTGGGAAACTGGGAATTAATGAGCAACTCCATAGGAATATTTGTCTCAGAGCTACCAGATCTATTTCAAAACACTCTCTGCACATGACAATACATGCACTTTACAGGTTCTTTCTAGTGAAGATTTAGAAATCTATTGTGTAAATGTACATAAACCAATATACTGTATATATATGGTATATATATGTGTAAGAACCCTTATCATATACTTTGAAAACATCAGCGAACCAGCACTTCTGTCGTTTGTTTTCCAAGTCATCTTATTAAAGTGCGTACATTTCTTTGAGTCGTATAATTTTAAAACAAAATTGTAGATGGTTGTCCATTTTCACCTATGACTAGTTTGGATGTTCTTTAATTCCACGCCTCGATGTTTGCGCCACAGATATCCACGTCTGCCTGCCCAGTCAGTTCAAGTGTTCCCACCCGAGTCGCTGCATCCCAGGCATTTTCCGCTGTAACGGCCAGGACAACTGTGGAGAGGGAGAGGACGAAAAAGACTGTCGTACGTAAACCTGTATTTCTGTGCTGTCATCGCAGACAACACACTTCCTTTCTCTCTTTCCTGTTTTATCTTTCAAATAAATTACAAATCTGTTCTTTTCTCTCATAGCTGAGGTCACTTGCGCCCCCACCCAGTTCCAGTGCGCCATCACTAAACGCTGCATCCCACGAGTGTGGGTGTGTGACCGTGACAATGACTGTGTGGATGGATCAGATGAACCTGCCAACTGCAGTAAGTGTCATATTTTGTTTTACTCCTTTGCTCCCTCACTTCTGCTTTGAAAATGCTATAGTGTACACAAAACTAAGCACAAAGCGTATCGTTATACAACAATTTACGTGACACTGCTGTTAAGTTTTAATTCAATAATGTAGGGAAATTTTCCTTGGATTTCTATCTGTGTTGCATTCAGACCAACCCAATTAAAAGACATTTAGTGAAAATAATAAAAATGACAAAAAAATATGGAATAAGGTCAAGTTAATTTACTCAGAAAAAAAACTGCTATTAAACAGTAAAAAACCCAAACATATACATTATACACATACATACATACATAAATGCCTATATGTATGCATGCAAAATTATTATAAAATATTGAATTATAATTATTATATTATATAATATACTATGTACAGTATGTATTATCTATAGCATTATCACAATCTGTATGTCACTCTTTCTTCTCATTTTCACCTTTAATATTTCGTTTCAATATAATTTTTGTACAAGAAGAGAAGGAAAGAATAACCATAAAGTACAACTGAATGAATAAACAGTAACTAATTAACAGTTATATTTTGGTGTTTTTCTGTGCTGAAGTCACATTTCCACTCATTTTAATTGTGAATAATTCAGCTGTTTTCAGCTTGTACCAAAGCAAATCAAATGCACTCTCTGTCAGAAGGGCATCTTTTCTATTAAATATCTAACAGTAATATTTTTATTGTTGCTTTTTATTTAGACCATTCATCTTCTATAAAATGTATTCTACTTCAGTGTAATTTCCCTTAATGTAAGGTTTATTTTTGACCCACTGTTCTCCATCCAGATGAAGAACCTCTGATGCTGCATGTTGTTCCCTCTCATCAGCCTCATTATACAGCTTTCACTGTCATTTCCATGCTTTGTTTCCCTCTCCAGCTCAGATGACTTGCGGTGTGGATGAGTTTCGCTGTAAAGACTCCGGACGCTGCATCCCCGCTCGTTGGAAGTGTGACGGTGAGGACGACTGCGGCGACGCCTCAGACGAACCTAAAGAGGAGTGCGGTGAGCATCCCCCTTCTCTGTAAACCTGGACAGACCCACTGAGGGAACGTATATGGTCTAATTTGGATGTGAGGATGTTGTTCTTAAAGGTGTATTGACGATATTTTCTGTGATACGCGTAGCTGAGCGGACGTGTGAACCGTACCAGTTCAGATGTAAAAACAACCGCTGTGTCCCGGGTCGCTGGCAGTGTGACTACGACAACGACTGTGGTGACAACTCAGATGAAGACAAGTGTGGTGGGTTCCACTTTCAGCTTTAGAGTGACTCATTCACATGTGTACTCTTAACATCTGTGATTTGTTGACTGTCACTTACATTCCTGTTCCTCATCCACTGGGACTTTTTAACTGTGTGCGTCAACTCATTGACTCACCGCTAACTGATTCGTCTAACTCAACACATTTCCATTTGCTGTTATTTTCATGCATCTCACCTCATTTGTTATTTGTTCCATTTCATACTGTCTTCTTGGCATGAGACAGAGGTAAGTCTCTTCATCTTCATGTGTCAACCACTCCCATATTCTTTCTGCTGTGTTTCTGTATTCAGTCCGTCTTCAATGTTGTGCTTGTGTCAAACACTTTTTTCTTTTGCTGTAAAAATCTGCATTGCAAAAATCAAAATCTTAGCAAGTGTATTTTTCTCATTTCTAGTCAAAATATCTCATCGCACTTAAAATTAGACATAATCACCTAAAGAGTAACTTTTCAGTGAGATATAAGAACTTATTTTTAGCCAATAGATCTTGAAAATCTTATCTCAAGAAATCTTGCCGAGATAATTTTCACTCGTTCCGTTGGCAGATTTTTTGCTTGAATTAAACAAAAAAAAATCTTGAATTAAGCAAAAAAAATCTGCCAGTGGAACAAGTGAAAATCATCTTGATAAGATTTCTTGAAATAAGATTTTCAAGATCTATTGTCTAAAAATAAGTTCTTATATCTCACTGAAAAGTTACTCTTTGGGTGATTATGTCTTATTTTAAGTGGGATGCGATATTTTGACTAGAAATGAGAAAAATACACTTGGCAAGATTTTTGATTTTTGCTGTGTGTATTCTAAAAACTAATCAAAATGACTTGGACTTCCCAGTGCATGTTTCAATCCTTACCCTTTATTTCGTGCTGAAACAGCTACTGTTACATGTCACAGTAAAGGTTGTTCTCTTGTGCTGTTTTTAAAGTAAAGTCTTCTACATAATTCTTCTACAGTACCTCGACAATGTTCAGAAAGCGAGTTTGCTTGCACCAATGGCCGCTGTATTGCTGGGCGATGGAAGTGTGACGGAGACCATGACTGCGCTGATGGATCTGATGAGGTACAGAGACTTATAACTGGGTGTCCTTTCTGTTATGTTGTTTGTTACTTGAAATGTAAAAATGTAGGGAGTGAAAGATCTAAATTGTGTATTTTTTTTTTTTAAGTGATCGTGTCTCCTCTATCTAAACTACAGCAACTTTCATAGTGTACAATGACATCTGCAGGGTTTGATATTCTGGGGACCTTCTGACATTCATCTAATAAAGTTAAACAGTTGACTTAAAGATGCAACTTTTACAAATGTGCAAACTATAAGTACTCATGGACTAAAACTATCCCTATAAACCTCTTATGCAGTGTTTTTCAACCTTGGGGTCACCTGGAATTCAAATGGGGTTGCCTGAAATTTCTAGTAATTGATAAAAATTAAAAATAAAAAAATGTACTGATAAGAAATACATGGTGACTTGAGAGAGACAATCACAATCCATAAAAGACATGATAAACTCTGAAGCTGAAACTGAAGCACTTTGGTACTGTTTATCTTTCAAATGTTCATTGTGGTCGGTTTCAGATGCTGCAGCTCTTTCATAATTCATAGTTTGAGTTAATGTTTGTTCAGTATTAATTGTCAGCCTTGTAAATCCAAGCTGGACTGACTGTACATATCCTGAGTAAAGAAAATAAAATTCTCACTTTGTGCAGTAATCTACACCTGGCTTTTCTGCCTCTGTCCATAATAATATACATTATATAGACTAAATGTTGTCTAAAACTAACCTTTATTTGCAACATAGTATAGCAAACTATTACATGATCAGAAACAAATTAATTTTTAGTAAAAAAAAAAAGTCTCCATTTTGAATGTCTGGGATCGCCAGAGATTTGTAATATTAAAATGGGGTCACAAGCCAAAAAAGGTTGGGAACCACTGGTCTAATGCCTTAAAAAAATTTAAGAATTTAACAATATTTGCACATTAAATTCTTCATTCCCATCAGATCACCTGAGATCCAGTTGCCATTTTGTATTAAATACATTAAAGTTTTTACAATAAAACTTTTGCCAATATAGGTATGCTGTACCTTTTTAGAAAGCTTAGATTCATCACTAAGTTTATTATGAAGTATTTCTGAGCACCAAGACATAATTAGTGAAAGGATTATCTGAATAGCAATTGAAGCTAATTGGATTAATGTATGAGTTAGTTTGTCAAGATCATCTGAAACTAGAGATTATTACTTTCAAGTGAGGAGTGATTGATTCATTTCGGCCTTTTGGACATTTGGAAGATGGTAAATAGGCAGAAATTATTACAGATTAGATGGGAAGGAGCAGCTTAAAAGACCTTCCAATGAGGATGGAGCAGAATATATCAAGTATTTCTTTTATCAAGTTCTTTGACTTTTATGTGGAAAAAACATAGTAGACACATTATTATTCAATGCATATTATGTTTATTATGTCTTACAACCTGACTGAAGGTCTTTGAAAGCTTATCCTGTTTTTCTGTCGTTGTTCTTCAGCACGGCTGCGATCTGAAGTGTGACCAGGACCAGTTCCAGTGTAAGAATGGACACTGTATCCCGATCCGCTGGCGGTGCGACGCAGATGCCGACTGCATGGACGGCAGCGATGAGGAGAACTGTGGCAGTGCTGGTGAGTGTACATGTCTGTTTCTGTTGTTTGGAGATTCACATTGGTTTTCCGCTCATCTCATTGTCTTTGTGTACGCATCTCAGCCGGCCGTCACTGCCCTATCGATGAGTTCCAGTGCAACAACACTTTATGCAAACCGCACGCCTGGAAGTGTGATGGAGAGGACGACTGTGGGGACAACTCTGATGAGAATCCTGAGGAGTGCAGTGAGTGCATCTTTGTTTGTCTCACACATATTGAAACTCTTCAGCCTCATCTGTTGAAAGACCAAATCTGCGGAAATGTTGATGAACGGAGATAAAAGTCCACCTCAGTGTTAATGTTTTAACCGCACCCATTTTTGTAGTGTTTTTATTAACTATGAATGAATGAATGAATGGTTTATTTTTGGTTTGTACATTAATCGACGGACACAGCACAACAACCACAATAAACACAAAAACCAAAAAAGAATAGGCCATAAGCAAAAGCTTATTTTCTGCCTATCCTTTTCATCTGACACACCAAATGAAATGTGTACATCATTGAGCATTCTCATTATAACAAAAGAATCAGCAACAACAAAAACACATCTACCATCTCAACTTAATATCCCTGAATGATTTTATACTTGAGGCATTTTTTAAACTTTGTCAGAGAAGTGAACAATTGAAATTCATCATCAAGTCCATTCCATAATTTCACACACAACCCAAATACATCTAGTCTTCACGTTTGTCGACAGTTTAGTACATTCAAAAATATAAAGACCTCTTAAATTATAATTACTCTCTCTTAACTTAAAGAAATCTTGAATGGTATTTGGAACAATATTGTTTTTTACTTTATAAATCATCCAGTGCAATCCATTTTTATTTATAAAGCACAAATTTAAACAAACACAAAGTAAAATGAATGCAATAAAACATAATAAAAAGATAAAATACTAAAATAAAAACACAATGAAACATGATAAAGAAAAAAATAAATAGACTGTCCTCCTCAAATAAAATATCCATGCACATAAAATTAACATCCTATGTGGTGTGAAAAAGCCAAACAATATATACAATATTCTGCAATTTTAAGGTTTTAAGTTATTTAGTATTTAGTTATTTTCATATATAATAATTATACCCATATTATATTTTTGTTTTTCTTTTCATTTCTTAAGGTGTTGTAAATAAGTTTTTGTTTGTTGCAGTTCCAGTGCTATAGTTACGTCCATGTCAAATCAATAAAATCTGGTCTATTTCTACAGACATATTTACAGATTTTTTGTCTGCTCTTAGGGAAGTTTCAGTGTCCTCCAACTAGGGCTTTCCGCTGCCAAAACGACCGTGTGTGTCTGCAGGTGTCAAAGAGGTGCGACGGCGTCAACCACTGCGGCGACAACTCAGATGAGCTCAATTGCCGTAAGTTGTGGAGTCTTTTAAACAGCCGTGAAACCCCCGACTGATCCATTTAATTAAGGAGCGTGCTGATGGGTGTGCTTGTGTGGTGTCATATGTCTACAGCCGTCCCTCCAGCTGTTCCCACCTGTGAGAAGGATGAGTTCCTGTGTGCCAACGGCAGGTGTATCAGCTCCACTCTGCGCTGTAACTTCTTTAATGACTGTGAGGATTACGGCTCTGATGAGATCAACTGCAAGACAGGTGTGTTAGGCCTAAGTGACCTTTCCAATCTCTGTTAATGAAAAACAGCTCTGAACTCATGACTCAACTCCATCTTCACTTCATTTCTCCAGACACAAAGCTGAATGACTGTAGGAGTAACAGGACTCAGTGTGGGGATGGAGACGAGGCCCACTGTGTTATCAATGGTACAGACTCCTTCTGCTCCTGTAAACCAGGGTTCCAGAAGACTGCTCATCACACATGTAGAGGTACATACGCATAAAACACAGCACCTGTTATGACCATTAATGAACTGACGAAAGAACATTGTAAATTAAACCTTGTGTGGCGTTTGGGTCTGTGGGACCCCTTTTCAGTTTTTATTAAAAGAAAAATGATGAGTAATTTTTTTTTTATGGATTTTCTCCTCATATCTTAACCTATTACATTTTGTTTAAAAAAAAACAAACTAAAAATGAGTAGTACTTGAATTCATAAAGGCAAAAGGCAAATATTAAATATATATGCTTTTTATATTGCTTGTAATTGGGATGAAGTAAACATCTGTTGAGTACTTTAACATAAAATTGTTTGATTATCTTGAATTAAAAACCCACAAATGCAGCAGGTCCACCATACCCACAAACACTGACTGAATAGCAAAAATATGAACACCACACAGGGGTTAAGTCAAAAGCCTTTATTGTCAAATACTAAAGTTCTGTGGAAAAGGACACATTAAAGGGGTCATATTTGGCTAAACCCACTTTCATTAGTCATTTGGTACATTTATTTGTGTATTTGGACCCTAATAGTTCTAAAAGTTTGAATTTGAACCCTCCAGGTGCTGCAAAGCTATCTTTATATTCATTTTGGCAAAAATTAAGTGGATTTCTACAACCAGTTTTAGTTCCTTCTTGATTTCTTACGTCTATAACTAGTTACATCACAACATTTGCACATATAAGGTCAAAACTTCCTACGAACATTTCTCCAAGTACGCCATAATTGTTTGTCAACAGCAGCGGTTGTAGTCCATACTGAAAATATGTCCAAACTTTGAGCCGATTACCTAAAATGTTCAGTTGTTGGTTGTATGAATGAACACAAGTCAGAGCAGCACTGTCAACAACCTGGAGGGGGTGGGTGTGAAGTGGCTCATGTGCATTTAAAGGGTCAGTGCTCAAAACGACCTTTCTAGTGTCATTACTCTGAAATATTGTTGAAGATGGACCTGTGGAGATGAATTAATGAAGAATTCAAACACAGGCAGAGCATTTACAGTTTATGTAGACCACAGGGAAATGTTTTAAAATGCGTAATTCCATTTAAAAAAGCAAAATACCACTCCTTTAAGAGCAATACATTATATAAAAACACTGTGTAGTAACTTCAAAAAAATGTAATAAAATGTTACTTTATTACTTGACTGTATTGATTTAATGTGCTATTTTTGTAGTATATAGCTTGAATGCAATGCGTAGTAAATTTCTCACATTTTGCAATATAGTGGTTATTATAGAATAAAGGAGTTATGCTTTTTTCATGTTGAAAATGTTATGAGAAAGTTCATACAACACTCAAAATGGATGTTTTCGTCTTCAAATGTAGTTCATTTCTGACATTATGAATTAATTAATAAAGTCTGTGATTATAGCTGACTGATCTCAGTCTAAATAGTCACATTTAAGCAGTAATAAGAACAGATTTTAATCATATTTATTTCACAAATGCAGTCAGACTCACAAACTTCATGTCCAAAGCCAACTTGGATTCATCTCATTCATGCTATTATTTATAACAGTTTTGATAGGACTCCCCAAATGACCTTTAAAAAGCTTGAGCTAAAACTACTGTATTTTGTAATAACCACTGAATAATGTATCATAATCTGTCAGAAAATGAGTTATTGCATCCAGACTGTTTATTCCAACATGTTGGCATTTACACCATTATATTAAAAAAGTGACAATGTGTCAGATTTTGTCACATTATTATGTAATACGTTGTTACAAGGCCATCTTTGGAACCATTTCAAAACCATTTGTTGAATGTATTAAGTCTTATTTAATGTCTGTTTTCTCAGATAAGAACGAGTGTCTGCAGTTTGGAGTGTGTTCTCACATCTGCAACAACACCAAAGGTTCCCATAAATGCAGCTGCCACAAGTACTTCACCAGGATCAATGACACCTGCAAAGCTGACAGTAAGAACCAGAACCGGACTCTTATCCAGTGTTCATCTTCATACTCTGTTTTACTCTGAGTATTTTCCATTAAAGCATAAATGAAAGATACCATCCTTTGACTTCTTTTTTCCATCATTGTCTTTTGTCCAGACATGAACAGCAGTCGACAGATTCTCTACATAGCAGACGATAATGAAATCCGCAGCCTGGACCCCGGCATGCCTAACTGGCGCTATGAGCAGACCTTCCAGGGCGACGCCAGCGTGCGTATTGATGCGATGGACCTGCACATCAAGACCAACCGCATCTTCTGGACCAACTGGCACACTGGACGTATCTCCTCCTATGAGCTTCCAGGACCGCCCACGTCATCCTCCAACTCTCAGCGTAACAGACGGCAGAGCGAAGGCAGGATTACAAACTTACAGGTAAACCTAGAATGATATGAACGTAAGAAGGACCACATGTGATGGGCTTTATTTATTTAGAGCTTTAATTAAAAACAGTGATTAAAAGAGTGTCATTGTGTTCCAAGATCAAAGAACTGAAGATGCCTCGTGGTATCGCTGTGGACTGGGTGGCTGGTAATCTGTACTGGACCGACTCTGGCCGAGATGTCATTGAAGTGGCTCAGATGTCAGGCCAGAACTGCAAGACCCTCATCTCTGGCATGATAGATGAGCCATACGCCATTGTAGTGGATCCACAGAGGGGGTAAGACTGAGTGCTCTGCTTTTTGGAGTTTTGTTTGTTTGTTTTTCAGGGTGTCTGTAGGTCCTTAAAAGTGTAAGAAAAAAAAAGTTCCATTAGTTATGGGTCCCCTTAATTTTGTATTTTGATAGGTTCATCACCCTCCCATAGCATCATATACCCTGTAAGCTAGAAAGAATGTGTGAAAGTGTCCTTTATTTAATTTACCCATATCATGATTTATAATCTAAACTGCCCATAGGTGTGAATGTGAGAGTGATTGTTTGTCTCTATATGTCAGCCCTGCAATGAACTGGTGACTTGTCCAAGGTGTACCCCACCTTCGCCCCTATGTAGCTGGGATAGGCTCCAAGCGACCCCCGTGACCCTAGTGAGGATAAAGTGGGTTCAGAAAATGAACAAATATAATATTGTGCCCTCCCCTCCTTTTTTTGTTTTGTTTCATGTTTAGTGGTAGTTTGTATGTACGTGGGAAGAGTGGGAGGGAGTGGATTCGGTTGGTTAAACTAAGAAAAACAATTGAAGACACTATCTAAAGTGCATTATATATTGTTTTTCCTTCCTTGAATAAAATAAATATTATTTAAAATAAGTGTAAAAAAGTGTAAAATAAAGAATAAGTAAGTAATAAAGTAGGCCTTAAACATACTTACAAGGAACTCTGACAGGTCTTAAAAAGGAATTAGTGTGTGGTTGAAGCCAAATTTGTGCAAGAAAACAATGTAGGATTTTGCTTTAGTCACATGTGAAGTCAAATGAAATTAAATGTGATTTTCTTAGATCAAGGCCTTAATTATCCTTAAAATTGATAATTAATACTTAAATCTGACACTCAAAGGTTTTAAAATTCCACAGGGTACAATAAATGTTACTGCTGTATTTGCTTTGTAAATCTTTGTAAAGAATGTTTTACAGTGTTTAGCATTTTATCATAACAGAGATGGGAATGAGTGGAGCCTCCATCCATCATTCATGGGTGGAGGGGTTCAGATATGAGCTTCAGCAGCTTGAACGTCAGCAGCAGAAACTTTAGTCACGGAAAAATGGAAATGTAACGTTAGCTGGATTGAAACATGGTTAAGAATGCTTCAAGGCAGTAACTATGAGGTCTGTTGTACTGTTATCTTTGTGAATGTAAGGCCTTACATTTGACCAAACACTGGAAAAAATCCAAATCTTACCGAGTGTGTTTTTCTCACTTCTAGTGAAAATATCTCATCACACTTAAGATATGACGTAAACACCTAAAGAGTAACTTTTAGTGAGATATAAGAACTTATTTTTAGACAATAGATCTTGAAAATCTTATTTCAAGAAATCTAACCAGGATAATTTTCACTTGTTCCATTGGCAGATTTTTTTTTTGCTTGAATTAAGCAAAGCATTATGTCTTATTTTAGTGGGATGAGATATTTTGACTAGAAATGAGAAGAATACACTTGATAAGATTTAGATTTTTGCAGCAAAGACACCATGAAAAATGTCTTAATATGTCATAAATTCAGCTCTCCTCAAACCTGCAGATACCCTGTGAATAGCACTAAGGCTTTTGCTGAAAGGAATATAGTTCAGGGTTCATCAATAGGTCAGCAAGACGTGAAATGGGTTTTCACTGCATAACAAAACACCTTAAATTTAACTTTTTTTTCTCCACGTATATATACATATAATGTTATTATGTCTAATGATTATTTCACCTTCTTTATTCCTTTTCAGTACCATGTATTGGGCAGACTGGGGAAACCACCCCAAAATTGAGACCGCTGCCATGGACGGTACTCTGAGACAAACACTGATTCATGACAACATCCAGTGGCCCACAGGTCAGGACTGTATTAGTGCTGTTAATCCAGAGCAGGATCTTCAATTTGCTACGCCTGTCTGTTTCATATTCTGCAGTAATAACAGGGCAGTCTGCCCTCTTCTGTCGTCCTTATACAGGTTTGGCTGTGGATTACTTCAATGAGCGTCTTTACTGGGCCGATGCTAAACTCTCAGTCATTGGTAGCGTTCGTCTGGACGGCTCTGATCCTGTTATTGCCGTGTCTGGCATCAAAAACAGTTGAGTTCTCATCACACATCTCATGTCAGATTTGTCTTGTAAACATCATTTTGGAAGCTAACATGTCTCTGGTGTCTTTCTTCCAGACTTGCTCCATCCTTTCAGCATTGATATATTTGAGGACTACATATACGGGGTCACGTACATCAATAACTTTGTCTTCCGGGTCAACAAGTTTGGCAAAGGCCCCATGGAGAATCTCACCACCGGCATCAACCACGCTACCGACATAGTCCTGTACCACCGCTACAAGCAGCCAGAGAGTGAGTGTCAAACATCCAACAACACTGTCCTAGTTTCTGTGTCAACACAATGAAGCGGTTATGTGACTGGATGTCTGGTCTCTGTCTCTGCACCAGTGACCAACCCCTGTGACAGGAAGAAGTGTGGCTGGCTGTGTCTGCTCAGTCCCAGTGGACCGGTGTGTACCTGTCCTAATAACTATGTGGCCAACAATGGCACATGTGTGGAGAGACCCAGTCCCACCCAGTCGCCATTCTGTAAGTATACACACACTAAAACACATCAGTTTAGTGTAGATCTAGGTACTTTATTTCAGGTTTGTCAGTTTTTGTATTCCATTCATTCATCTTGAAGTTAATTTCCATGTTATGTTACAATAATTGTATCCCTGATTTATATTCCTTCTATGTCTACTAGTAGTATTAGTAGCGGTAGTCATCATCATCATTATTATTATTATTATTATTATTATTATTATTATTATTATTATTATTATTATTATTATTATTATTATTATTATTACCCCACCCTCTGAAGGGGAGGCAAGGGGGATTGTTTTTGGTTTGTTTGTTTCTTTGTTTGTTTGTTAACACTAGCAGCAAAACTATTGGTTGAATTCATACCAGATTTGGTTTATAGATTGCCAGTGATGAGATGATGTCATTACATTTTGGGAAAGTAGGTCAAAGTAAAAAAAATTAGGAATTTTTAAGTCTTTTTTTCTTTTCCCATTTACTTATAACCTATAAAAACATCAATTTTGTTTCAATTTACTTCAAACTTGGCACATATATAGAGGCAATTGATTTGCTGACATCATCACACGCATAGACATGATGACATCAGCTGGATCGATGCCAAAATAAGTTACAATATGTGTGAGAGGTGGGGTTTGTTGTGCCTGGCTCTTCTTCTTCTTCTTCTTCTTCTTCTTCTTCTTCTTCTTCTTCTTCTTCTTCTTCTTCTTCTTCTTCTTCTTCTTCTTCTCTTCTTCTTCTTCTTCTTCTTCTTCTTCTTCTTCTTCTTCTTCTTCTTCTTCTTCTTCTTCTTCTTCTTCTTCTTCTTCTTCTTCTTCTTCTTCTTCTTCTCCTCCTCCTTCTCCTCCTCCTCCTCCTCCTTCTTCTTCTTCTCCTTCTCCTCCTCCTTCTTCTTCTTCTCCTTCTCCTCCTTCTTCTTCTTCTTCTTCTTAGTAGTAGTAGTAGTAGTAGTAGTAGGTTAGTCTGCCAAACTGATTTTCATTGTTCCTGTAACAGTGACAATAATGATATATTCTATTCTACATTATTCTACTGTACATTATTCTACACATTATGACATTTGTTGTTTGTCTTCTTTCTGCAGCTCCTCCCTCAGGTACCTGTGACATTCAGTGTCAGAACGGTGGCAGCTGCTTCCTCAACGCCCGTCAAGTGGCCAAGTGTCGCTGCCAGCCCAGTTACACTGGTGAGAGATGTGAAATCAACCAGTGCAGGGACTACTGCAAGAACGGAGGCACTTGTACTGCGTCTCACACAGGTATGAACAGGAGGAACATCGTTTGATCTGCCCTAGTATTTAGTGTTAAATTGAGCAGAATTCTGTGATGGTCTTTCTTACATTACACCGAAGCAGTTGGGTTGAATTGTGCTTCCTCGTCCCTGTGCTATAGGCGCTCCAACCTGCAGATGCCAGAAGGGTTTCACAGGCCCGACCTGCAGCCGTCACACCTGTCAGGACTACTGTCTCAACGGAGGGAACTGTTCAGTCAACATGGGTAACCAGCCAACCTGCAGCTGCCCGCCAGATTACCAGGGAGACCAGTGCCAGTACAGTAAGGACCAGCATGATTTATTACCATTTATCGAAGTCCAAATGAGTACACCCTGTATGGTAGTCTGAAGGCTTCTATTTTATCTTACATATAGATCTTCTAAATTCTCAAACTTTATCCTTTTTAAAACTATAGTTAAGGAAACACTATGGAACACTGACTGTATCTCTTCTTTCACCTTCTCAGTTAAATGTGAAGGGTACTGTCAGAACAGTGGAACTTGCCTGCAAACTTCCAACGGCACAAAACTGTGTCGCTGCTCCAGTCAGTACATTGGACACCAGTGTGAGCTGGACAAATGTCTGTTCTGTGGAACTGGGAAATGTTTGACATCCCCCTCAGGAGAGGTTTCCTGCAGGTATGTACAATAAATGCATTTTGTTTTAGCACTGGTCTGTTTGGCAGCGAGCAGAAAGAGTTGGAAAGGATTGTGCTTTTAACACTTTGTTTAATGGAAGTATTTGGCAGCACTAAAAATAGTAGTAAAAGAGCAATCAGTAAAGCGGCTTATACTGAAGTACAAACCAAATCAATAAATGCACACCTAAAACTGATACGTTACAAATGCAGATGTATGTTACACCCGTAGAACTAAATAAATATAATAAAAACATACCAGACATATGCACAAAATGTATGGAAAGTAAAAGAATGGTTTTTCATTGCTAATGGCAATGTAGGAGAGGTGGGAGTAACAATTGAAAAAATTCATTTCAAAACAAATTATAGTGAATCCTCAGCTCTTCTTGTTGGGTTTGTATCCAGAAAAACATAACTTCAACAAACCTTGGCTTGCTTAATGCCAAAAAATGTATTGCACTAATGTGGAAAAGGACTCACAGACCAGATGTGACTCAGTGGATGAGACAAATGTTAATAAACCTTCCACTTCAATGAATCACATACGTTTTGAAATCTAAAAAACATATGTTTGAGAATATATGGGAACCTTTTATTAAATATGTTGAGAATGCAAATATATCACCCAAAGAAGAAGATTAATAACATGGGTGGACCATGTAGTTTTCATCTCTATCGAATTTTTTGTTGCTATGATCTGATATGATTTTTTTTTTTTTTTTTTTTACATTAGGTGTTATGCTTCTTTTTCCTTTTGTATATAATGAACATAATATGCTGTACCATGTGTAGATTACCCAGTTTAAACAGAGGAGCACTGGTATTTGTTTTATCCTCTTGCTAGCTGTGAGGATTGTTTGTCCCTGTGTTTTGTTCAAAATTTGAATAAAATCATTTGGGGAAAAAAAAAACAGCAATCAGTAGGTTCAGAATGTGATTATATGGGATTTAGGATTATGTAGGGGAAGATAATTAATATGTTTATCTATGTGTGTAGCTGTCCCAATGGTCAGATCCAGCCCAGCTGCTACTCCTGTTTGGACTACTGTGCAAATGGACAGTGTTCAGTCGACGCTCGCACACTTCTGCCTCAGTGCAGGTGAGATTTGACACCTAACTGATCACACAACCACACACACACACACACACACACACACACACACACATATATATATATATATATATATACGCTGTTTAACTGTGGCTCGTTGTGTGTCCAGGTGTCCTGTAGGATGGAAGGGATATAGATGTGAAGTTATAGCCGCTCCTGTAGATTCTTCTCCTTCTAGTGGAAGTAAGTCACACATTTCCTAACAGACTATGGTCAGAAAACTTAGACTCTGGTTCTGTTTGTTAAAGTTATTCGCTCTGCTGCAGGTACTACCTCCATCGTCATCCCAGTGCTCCTTCTGCTAGTACTGGCAATGCTGGTTGTTGGTGCCATCTTGTGGTACAAACGGAGAATGCGAGGGTGAGTCCTGTCGCTGGAGGCCTCCTTCTCTTCGCTCAAACTCCATTTTTCATCAGTTCCTCACACCTTTTCTACCAAGCTTCTCTTTCTCTCTTACCTTTAATCTCCAGTGGATAACCATCTATTTCCTGTCTCCCAGGTCTCTATGGCCGGGCAAATCTCGTTCTCAGTGCTCGCGGTAACTTCATAGGGTTACATAATTCACCTGTTGGGTCACAAATCCTGTCCCCCTCCCCTCCCTAAAATATCCGATGCTGTATGTCAGTCCATTTGTCCACCCTGTTGGTCAGTGTATACAGCTGTACGTCTGTCGTTGCCTGCCATCTCCTGTTTGCCTCCAAATGGGGTTTCCCACCTAGCAACACAGGGACCTATCTTATCTGAACT
The DNA here is from genome assembly GCF_902148855.1 of Sphaeramia orbicularis. Lineage (NCBI taxonomy): Eukaryota > Metazoa > Chordata > Actinopteri > Kurtiformes > Apogonidae > Sphaeramia > Sphaeramia orbicularis. The sequence goes on from NC_043963.1 coordinate 35,471,061, forward strand.
AGCTTTGCTGGTGGTGCACAAACAACCAAAGTGTTTCGTCCGTTTCACGTCTCCATACCTTCCTGTGTTTACATGTGTAAATGTTAGGCTTATGCAATGTGCTTGCATAATCTCTGAATTATCCTGATGTGCTTGCAAACAGCCAGATATTTGCAATGTGGAAAATTGCATTCTCAACAATGTGCCGCAGTGTATTTGCTGGGTTTGATCAAATGGCCTTTGGAGAAAAGCTCATTTGACAACCACATTACATGTCGTCTTGGTTGTGTGGATTATATGTTACTGAATGAGGGCCTGGTTGATGCCAGGTTTTGATAATAATCTTATGATTTAGCTCCTCTGATTTGTTTGAATCATGGTTTCTCCTGATTTTTAAAAAAAATACCTTTAGTCTATTAACTCAGATCCATTACAGAGATGGTAAATCATTGCGTTTATATCATCTGTCTACAGTGCAAAGGGCTTCCAGCACCACAGAATGACCAACGGAGCCATGAATGTTGAGATTGGGAACCCTGCTTATAAAATCTACGAGGGAGACCCTGATGATGATGCAGGGGAGCTCCTGGATTCAGACTTTGCTTTGGACCCAGACAAGGTAACCTGACACAAAGTTCAGTTCAGAATGCCTCTACTGGTGTCTGTGTTGGCAGTATTAATTTTATCAGCTCATAATTCATCAGTTATTTTTGCTGCAAAATATGTGATAATAGGTAAGTGAGGGGTAAAACGTCTGTTCAAATGCAAACACAGTTGATTATCCATAGTAAGTAAAGAAGACAGTGACTAATCTGTGGCTCGGAGACGGTGGTGAGAAAGAAAAGGTTCTGTTAGGATTTAGTTTAGGTGAAACTGGTATCGAGAAGAAAATAATGATATTCGCCCAGTTTGGCAAGTTGTCACTTGTTACGGTAAAATGATCACATACTTTTACTGAATTAAACCTTTAAAATTATGTCATATTTTCATCTTAACATATCTGAAATAACAAGTTTTTATATATTTGTTCAACTGAGAGAGATCAATTTAGCTGCTTGTTAATAATGTGTTATTCTTCCTAATATTAAATTTGGCTGTTTCTTTACAATAATTTACATAACATGAATATACACTCACCGGCCACTTTATTAGGTACACCTTACCTCATACCTTCAACACTGTATAAAATGTAATAAATGAAGGACTGCTTCATACACCTTACCTCATGCCTAATAAAGTGATCAGTGAGTGTATATGCTGCTGCTGTGGCTCATGTCCTTTAAGTGCAACTTATTGTTCATTCAGACACAACTATCTGCATACTTCTGTTGTAACCAGAGGTTATTTGAGTTACTGTTGCCTTTCCATCAACTCCAACCAGTCAGAGCATTCTCCTCTGACCTCTGGCACCAACAGGACATGTTCACTGTGCCGAGAACTGCCAACCACTGGTTATTTTCTCTTTTTAGGACCAAACCCTATATATGGTTGTTAGTGGAAACCCCAGTGGAACAGCAGTTTCTAAAATACTCAGACCATCCTCTCTGGTGCCAACAGTCAAGCAACATTCAAAGTCACTTAAATCACCTTTCTTCCTCATTTTAATGCTTGGTTTAACTCATAAAGACCCAAATATCGACCGTCGACCGAAAGTATCTACTGATCTAAACTGTTGATCCTCTAATCCTATCAATACACGTAAATAATTGGTGTGAAATGCAGTTTGTCATCTTTTCATGGGCATCAGATACGACCCATTTGGATGTTCAGAGGCTCTGTAGTTACTGTGGAAACACTGTCATCTTCTACAACATTGATTCACCAGTAAAACAACAGTGGATGGAGACACTTGGTTTATGTTCAGTTAATGATAGATTTTACTGAAAAACTGACTTTTTCATCAGTTTTTTCTGTTTTGATATAATAACCTTTCAATTAACTCCGAGCTTTTATGAACATCTACACAATCAGTCAATTAAACATAGGAAAATAGATGGTTTTCAATGATAAAAATGCAAAATTCAGAGGATAATATTAGAATAAATGGTGATAAATCACTTGGGAAATGTTAAATAGAGAGAAAAATTGCTACAAAACTGCCACAGAAGTCATGCTGGGTCCTTATGGGTTAAGTGAACCAACTTAACCATGTCTACTTACTTTAATGCATTGAGTTACTGCCATGTGATTGGTCTATCTGTATTAACATGCAGTTGGCTAGAAGTACCTAATATAATGGCCAGTGAAAGTACATAACTATAAGTGGAATGTAAATATAGTTAGATACATATAGTTTCTGCCTGACTCATGTCTGATACAGTAGACAGTGGTGAAAATGGCCGCCATGATATTTCAGACATCTTATTTTATTGTTCCATACTGTTAATTTAAGTCACAAAATACAGTATAAGCTGCTTCATAATTAAAAAGCTCATCTGACTTTCACGTGCCCTTTGACTCACAATATAATTTTCTTTGCACCACAGCCCACCAACTTCACCAACCCGGTGTATGCCACCCTGTACATGGGAGCCCACAACAGCCGCAACTCTCTGGCCAGCACAGATGAAAAGAAGGAGCTTCTCTCCCAAGGCGACGAGGACATGAGTGACCCGCTAGCATAGAGCTCGGCCCGGATTGAACTCTGCCGACATTTGCCCTGCCCAGCCCAACCCAGTGCTGAGCCAACAAGCCCTCTCATCTTATGCCTTTTACCAACTGAAAAGAAAAGCAACAAAAAAAAAGCGAGAACACTGTATAAAATGTATAAAATGAAGGACTACTTTTTTAAGTAACTGCAGTATTATATTTTGTTCTTTGACAAAAAAAGTCCTCTGGTGACGAAAAGGAACCATTTTATAGACATTTATTCAGTTCTTTTTAAATTTTGCTCACTCTCCTCCTCACAGCTCTCCCTCCCTTCTCACGCATATAGCCACTACCTCTGTGCAAATGTAAAAGATAGAGAGATACCAATGGCAGTGGAACAATTTTAATTTTTTATTTTTGTATGAATTGTATAGGGAAAAAAAGAATATTGTTCCATCCTAGAAAACATTGCCAAGTCTTTGTTGTTCATGAAAGAGAGAAGTGTCAGTGCTCACTATGAATGCTTCCTGGATACTGATTGGGCGCAGTCTTTTACTTGGTGTGTATATGTTTGTTTGCTGCTGGAGGTCTGAAAGGAGGCAATGAGGAGAGTTGTTTAACTGCACATGTACACATGGAGGACTCCGCATCGCAGGCAGTGTCTGTTCTGTTGTCTCGAAGAACTACATTCAAGTGATTGTCTTTTACCTCCTTGCACAGACTAAAGTTATATATATATATTTGCATATATATAAACCTATTAACAAAGTGTCTTGAAAATATACCCAGGAATACAAACATCAGTAACAAATAGCAGTCTGTACTTTTTAACATTTTTTTTTTTTTAGTCATTGTATAATTGACATACTTTGCGTCAGCAATGAATGAGTCAATGGCGGTGTGTGTGCGTGCTGGATGAAGATGATTGTAATAAAGTCCACATTCCAGGATGAAAAGTCTGGGATGGATATCTGTGGCCTTGGTTTAGCCTACTGCAGGACACTCTCGACAGAGCCGGATTCTGCTCTGAAACTGATCTAGAAAGTTTTATTTGGGAGTGGAAACAAGCTTCTGTGAATTTCCGGTCATCACTGAAAAGCAATCTGTGGCAAATAATTAGCTGAGAATGGTTGCATTTAGCTTTTGTTCCTTGTCTTTGATTGTAAATGTACTTTCAGGAAAGGCCAGGGAGACCGTTTGATGGTACGTACTTCTGTGGGAGATTGAACATTTTTCTTTTCTTAAATTGTATGTAATTACATGGACATGTAATTTAGGTTAAAGCTCATTGTTAAGCCAAGTCCCCAGGAAGGGGACTGATCAGCTTCCTGATAAGCATTCCTTTGTTAATTCCTTTGCCTTGCTGCTAATGCTAACCATCTGTCTTTCTGTCGGCCTGGATTTTAGTCTTTTAAGTGTTGCTCTCTGTGGCACCACGCAGCTTTTAACACTGCTTTTAACCTTGGTTATCAGCCATACCTACCATATCACTCTGCATGGTGCTTACACACACCCATCCTAGAGGAAACACTCTTGCTTTTCCCTACACTTGTTAACAGTATTCATCAATTTATTGGGATTTTTTTTTTTTTTTTGTTTTGTGTTTTTTTTTTGTTTTTTACATCTTGCTCTGTTGATTTTCACCAGAACATGGGAACTAGAACAATCATTTTTCAGTTGGAGAAATTCTTTTGGTGGCGAAAAACCCACATGGATACTTGTGGTTCTGATTGTTTTGTTATGATTATATTTCTTTTTGATATAAGAAATTAAATGGATTTTTATAGTAGAAATGTGCAGTGGCTCTGTCAGTCATTTGGAGAGATGGTGAGGAAAGGTAAGCGCTCATTACTTCGTGCTGGAGATCATCAGTAATTAACATAAACTATCCACAAAAGTGCAAAATAAAACATGAACATGTAGAAATTGCTTGTTTGGATGTTGCTTCATCAAGGAAAGACCACTTTTACCCATAGAGGAATAACAGGCTTGTAGTTACATAATTCATCTTATTTATTAAACAAAGTGTCATCTCCGAGTCAATAGAATCATATGAATCAGTTTTCTAAAAAGTAAATTTCTTGCTTGGAATGTACATTAATATAAATGTCCGCATTAACAATAGTGTCTCATACAATGTTAAGCCAAATGAAGTAGTGTAAAGTCGCTCCCTTTGTGTCTTCGGGCACAGTCTGTAAGTCTCAACACATGTTAGGAGGGAAAAGATCGCCTGTACTAGGACAGAGGCTAAAAAGCTTAAAACAAAAGGAAACATCCTTCATCCACCACCAGACCTATTGTATGGAAGTTTAACCCAACATTATCTGAGCCCTTCAACAGCAGTCCATATGGATTCTTCTTCATACATACATTTGTCACTTCCAAAGTGCCACTGAAGACGTGACAGAAAGTGTTGTCATGGTTTATCACATTCATTCTTCAACAACTTCTTGGACAAGGCACAAAGACGTAAAGACTCATGTCAGTTACGAGCTTAGAAACACCAAAAGGAAAAGTCATCTTACACATTTTCCTTTTTGCTTCAGTCCCCTAACCCTGTAGCTGCTGTGTGCCTTTAAAAGCTTGAAAATGAATTTTCAGTCTTTGCATATTTTCAGAACAGTAAAGATAATGTTATAGTACAAGGCAATAAAAATACAATCTTTTAACAAATGAAGGATTATGGCTGACTCACATGAAATAACACTGTTTACACACAAGGCACTTTTGACACAAAACATGAGACATTTGAGATATTTTGGTTTGTCTAGCTCGTCCAAAAGATGAACAGAAGGGTCCGCTCGAAGCAAAGTTTGAATTGTCATAAAGTCTTGATTCAATGCGGCTTCATGTTACGAAACAGTCCCCGAATGTCTCTTTATAATCTTGAAGCTTCTCTGTTATTTAGATGAAGTTTTCTGAGTGTTTTCAAGACAAACATCCCAGCAGCAGAGTTGGCATCTTCCCTTGGCTGCCTCCCAGCTGAAGTCCTGCAATGAACTGCATAATCTGAGGAAATTAATGGTGTTGGGAATGAGATCCACATGTTGGCAGGCCTTTGTCAGTGGAAGTGGCTTCCTGCTGCTTCATGGTCCAAAAAGCCATCCCTCATCTCGGCTCACCTGTATGAAGTCGTCCTCTGACTCCAGTTTAGCTCTCAACAGAGCAGGGAGTAAGAGACGAGTAACCCCATTGTGCTTGATGCCTTCTCGCTTAAAGTGGCTTTAAAGGGCCTCCATAAATAAATAAATTACCCGGCTAAAACAAGGGCTCTGTCCTGTCCCCTTTTTCAGTCCCCCTTTGTGATCTGCAGCCTCAGGGTTGAGATGGACCATCAGGACACAGGGAGGAGGGTTATAATCGGGGGGGAGGGGGGAGTATAAGTGACGAATAAGTGGTTTAGGGTCTCTTCCAACCGCTCCGGATCAACGCGTCAGCTCGCAGGAAAGGCTGGTTTCGGAGATCTGTGAGTAGGCATGGAGACAGGGGGACACACATGTTAGATGACCCAGAGGACAAACGTTCTCACTGTTTTTCTTCTTTTACAGAGCTAAGTATTTTAGGCCTCACTATATGTACTGAAAAATACGTTCTATATCTTTATTTTAACTATAAAGGTTAGAAAATCTGCAAGTAAACTTTGTTAATTCTGTATTAGAAATATAACACTATATTGAGGCACTCATATTGCATTGACTAGTTGCTTATTTGCATACACATTAGAGGTGTATTGGCTCTTTTTGTCAGTATAATTAACATTTTCCCCTCAATAACATCCTAAATACTGCTTATGGATAGTAAGGAATTAGAATTATTAACATGCTTTGTTCAGTACAAGCCATAGAAAGTGGAGAATAATCAATCTGTCCTAATAGTACTTAATAAATATGGTCTATTTTTTATAAAACTATCCATTTTAAAGTGAGCTCATAACTAACTCAATAGTAGTGAGAGTTATATGGACACTATAACTCTTGTATTTTTGTTACATAAGGAAAGTCCACATATATTAGGTGCTATTAAGGGAGAGATTATTCTCCAAATTATGAGGCTCATACAAAAATAAATATTAAGTAATTATTAAGATATTGAGGGAACAATTAATGACCCTGTAGTTGTTGAAGATAGCCGTGCAGAATAAAGCTTTCTAATTCCCAATAAAGAGTCAATAGGCTACTAATATGTATGCTAATAAGTAACAAGTCATAGGTAAATATGTGTACCTTAATATAAAGAGTTACCAAAATAAAGAGACACTGACACCTTCCCATAACCTTGTATTTCCACCTACAGTGCTGATGCTCAAAACTGTGAAATACAAGATTTTGGGAATTTAAAAAAATAAAAATAAAAAAAGCATCATTATTACAGTTACAAAATGGTCAACAAGCTCTAATATAGAAAGAATCGGAGGAACCTTTCAGCTCTGGAACTATATGAAAAGACACACTGTGCAATAATTCTACATATGTCTGATTGAGTGTTTCTTTTAGAGCCTGTTGACCACACAGCTGTTCAGCACACTGCAGACAACAGTTAGCAGAGACAGCACATGGCAGACACTGTTGACAGGTGAGAGGTAAATAAACAATGGACAACATGCAACATATAGGACGGGGTGGGGATGATGATGATGATGATGATGAACATAAAAGTTGCACCCTAAAACCAACGAAACCAGGTGAGTTTTTTTTTCTTAAGCAAAGGTTTTATGGAAATTTACATAAAATACATCATGTTCTGATAAAACCATCCATATAAATTATTTCTTCTTAAATAAACTGCAGTAAATTCTTTAATAATCTCTCTTTCTTATATATAGTGAAGCAGCCCTATCTTATTGCTTTTTTGTGGTTGCTTTTGTTGCATCCCAAGCGCTAGCTGAAGCAGCTGACATCACTGTAGCAGCACACAGGAGCTGGAGGGCCAAGCGGGCCGGGTTTGAGCCAGGCTACCTTCCTTACCCTGTCTTAGGAGTGGGAAATACTGTCATTAATCTTCTTTTCAGCTGGAGGGTAGAATAAACAGTGGTGGGTGAGGAAAGAACAGTCACATGTTAGCAGGAAAACCAACACCAAACAAGTTAGTCTCATGGAACAAGGCACTGCTGATGAAACTAGTAAATTAGCCAAACCTCTTCATGTTATGACTGTGGAACAAAAAGACAAGGCTGTCAAGAATTCTGCCTTTAAAATGAGTCATGCATGATGTTTCCACTTCATAATTTGATCACAGTCATGTTTGGTCATACTCTACATATTTTCCACACGTAAAAATATGTTGAGATTCCGAACATCTTTCTTGTTTTTCAGGCAAAAGAGGTTTGGCTGACTCCTATCTCCAGATGTCTGATAGGAGGATTCTGAAGTAAAAACACAAATAACCAATGACGGCCCAAGTTAGTTCAGAGTAAGTTGTTGGATGAGGGTGGGGTAAGGTGGGGTGACAGGGATCATGCTGCATGCACAGTGGGGTCAGGAAGCATACGGGTGACACCTGGACAACCTTGGCATTAAGGGGGGAGGGCTAGCAGTTGGCGTCGTCACAGAGGTTGGCTTCACAGAAGAACCGTGAGCCGCGTTTAGCAGTGCGGGCTGTGAAGGGCACGCTCTTCAGTACTGGGGGAGGAGGGGGAGGGAGAGAAAACATGTCACACTGGAAACACTGCATTTATGGGGGGATGAGGGGGGACACTGCTCCACCTTCATATTTCACTCACAAGACTGAGATGAACCTGAGAAAACTGTTCCAACTACCTGAATAACCTGTTAAATACGCTGTGTTGGGAAGGTAACTTATGCTATGTAATAGGTTACCCTATTAAATACATAACAAATAACTATTTAAATTAATGTAAGTCTTTACCTACTGAACATTTTACTATCAAAGGGACTAAACTGGTCAGTTCAGCTGAAATCACCTAAAAAGATCCATTTAAACCAGGCAATGACATTGTTGATTCATGTTGTAACATGACTAAAGAAGCTAAAGATACAATGCAACACAGTGAACATTTACAGCTGTTATACGTAACTATAACTCCCCAACACTGTAAATCCATCAGAGTAACTTTTTTTGCTCTAATGTCTAAATCTACACAAGAGCTGAATTAAATTCTAACTCAACTCTCTGCAGAAATAGTATTTTGTGTAAATCAACCCCGTAGTACACATGAGCCTTGCTCTTAATGCAGTCTGTTAATTAGATGTTACAACACTGTCAACGGATGCACAGAAGCATTATTAACATTTCTATAAATGACACTGATGCAACATTTAGATTATTGACATTTGAAGCACTAAGTCAGAACCATTAATAACACCAGTTAGACTGTGTGTTATCCTGAGACTGGAGATACCTCTTCATCTCCCATTAAAGCCCCTTCATGCAAGAATTTCAGTATTTTTACCTGTTTAGCTGTGGATAAAAAAAAGACTAAAAATTCCCATTCTGTTGTTTTTTCTTCAAGTGAACAGGTTTTCAACAGAAAGTGGCTTTAAATAATCTAAACCTTCTGAATTACAGTGAGATCAAACTGTTTAGCTGTTTGAGACGGTACAGCTGTAGTTGCGTACTTTAACCAGACAGCACGTCATGGAATAACTAATGACTGCTGTGCTCCAGATGTGCTGGTGTCTGGACCACATAGCACAAGGTGCACTTCAGTGGAGCCGAGCAGTGAATGACTACAGTCATCCTCGGCCGGCGGCGACCAGGGCTGGTGGGACCCCCGCGGGGTCTGTGTACGGCGCTGTCCAGCCCACCTGTGATGATGTCCTCAATTGTGCCGTCTTTTCCCTCGTACACGGGCCGGTGGTCCTTGGCTTGCCGCCTGCGCAGCTCTGCGATCAGCTCCTGTTGCTGCTGCCTCTTCTTCTGAGCCTGGACCTGAACCAACAGACGAGACATTTGTACTGTTTATTGCACTTTTGGCACAGTAGAGAGTACTTTATTTAGCACCGAGTAAACATGTGATAAATTTCATTCAGCTCAGTTGCTTGCTCTTGGCTTGTACCTTGGGGTCATGTTGTTTAGCCTCCTGAGCCAGTAACTTTTCTCTCATTGCTTCTTCCTGCTTTTTCCTCTGTTCATTTTCTTCCACTGCATCCTGTTGAGAAGAGAAAAGGTGAAGAGTCAGCAACGAGAAACTGCAACACATGTAAATCATAGATAGTGTCATTTTAAGGTTAAAGAAAACAACTCAGAAGGTGAGCTCAGACATACTTTGATTGTCATAACCTTTATTAGAAACCATTTATCCTCCTGTGTACCCCTTTCACCCTCACACACAATACCTCTGTAATAGACTAGTTTTTTAAATCACACATACACACTCAAATAGACAGACACAGAAATCCTTGTTCTGCACATTTCCTTGAGCAGATCCCATAAATCCAGTCTGAGAACAATCTCAGGAAGTGTGCTGTGTGGTGGGGCAGGGCGAGGCTGTCCGAGGGTAACGGAGAGGAGGGGAGGAGTGGGGTTGAAACCAGTCTAAACACCACAGCTGCTCCTCTAGAGTCAGACCCAGCTGGCCTTTCCTGTTATTTGGCCTCGGACTACACGCCACGTCCTGTGGCACGGAGGCAGCCAAAGCTCTGCCCCGGCTCTGCTCTGAGCAAATGACAACATCCACGTCTCAAACCCAGAGAACTTCCCCATGGAGCAGGGGAGAAAAAGAAGAGGAAAACAGACACATACTAGTTCAACCCAGGGTGTCCTCACCTTGTAAGCCTTGATAAAGCGCACAAACACTGGGAAAAACACAGAGGGTGGAGTCGTCTTGGCACTCTCTCCGAAGTAGTTCACCACATTGTTGAAGGCTTCCTAGAATTGGAAAGAAGACAGTGCCAGAGTGGAAGCAATGTTTGTAAACACTGTCAGGTTTGAAGCCATGAATGGTTCAATATTAGAGCACAGTGAGCTGCAGCTGGGGTCAAGGTTTTGATTCATGTCTATTTTCACTTTTTCCAGCGGGTTCTTTGAGGTTTCAGAGGTGAGGACAGTGTTGGATACCTCTGCTGTCTTGGCGTCCTTCTGCAGCTTGTCCAACTGTGTGTCACTCGCTTGGACGAAACCTTTGAGGACTGAATGATCATGCAGACTGCACTCTCTCCGTATCAGGTCCATGCCTTTTCCCAACTCCCGCACATCCAGCAGCACATTTTCCAAAGACACTGTGAACATAATATTATATCATATTCATGGAATTGCTAACTATAAATTACATATATCTAACAAATCATTGGGGCAGACATGGCCTAGACGGTTGGAGAGTCAGCTTGTGACTGAAAGAAGAAAGAAATTGTTGGCTTATGTGCCCATGAGCAAGGCATTTAACCCTCAATTTGCTCCCCGGGTGTCTGACGTGGCAGCCCACCACTCCTAGTCTGCAGTGGGTGGTGTGTTCCTTTATGTTCAGCTAGTGATGGCTTAAAGTTAATTTGAGTGTGTGTTGCATGTAAAATATATACAAGATGTATAAGATTCTTAATTCTCTTTAAACATATGTTTTAAGTTTCCCTTTTTTTTTTTAGAAAAAAGAGAAAAGGACCCTCCCTCAATCTCCTTGATGATAAAAACTGTCAATCATATCTATTTAATGGAAATGATGACCTACAATCTCTGCTTACAACAACACAATGGTGTAAAGTATTGGAAAAAATGGGACTTTTTCATTCAATCTGTGAACAGCAAACAGTAAGTGTGTAAATGTCTGAATGTGCCTATGATCATTTCTGTTTGTTTTGTACCTTATACTAATTTTTTTTTTTTTTTTTTTTAAAGTACACACAAAAAAAAAAGAGAGAACAGAGTACTTTGTATCCATGATGTCCTGTGTAATATGTTGTGAGACTGTTCTGAATAAAAATTTTAATAAACCCCTCCCCCCAAAAAAACATATGTTTTAAGACACTTTATCCATGCTCACCTGCTGCAGCTTTATCCACAAAGTGCAGTTCATTGTAAAAATTGGCCAGCTCTGGGTACTTCTCCTTCACAATGAGGGCTATGTAGTGGAGCAGGGTCATCTTCCTGTCTGTAGACTTCGTGTCCAGCAGCTGCAGCACAAAAACAATCAGATGCAATATCCATGAAAGTACTGCAAAGATGAAGTGTGGAGCGTATTTTTGTACTGAGTCATTAAAAGTCATGAAAAATGACCAAGCAATTACTCACCAGATCAAGACTTTGTAACTTGAAACCATACACACAGCCTCTTTTGCTGCTGTTCATGTAGTTTCCCAAGGCTAGAATTATCTAAAATAAACAGGAAGGTTTAATGAATATGCACAAAGGACACTGATAATATTAGCATCCTGTGGAATAAACATCTCTTACCTCAAGCATTCTTTTCAGCTTTGGGGATGATTTCACCGAGCCAGAGGCGGCGATGATTGCATTCAACTGTGGCGTGAGCATGTTGACATTGTCTGCGAAGTTCCCAACAAAGGTGATAATGTTCATCCTCTGAGTGAGCCTCTCAATCTTGCTGAATAAAAGCATAAAACGGTCCTCCTCTGCTAGTTGGTCCAGTGGACGCCGCTCGCGCTCGTACTGACGCAGCACTTTGACTTCTGCCTCCGTGGGCAGGAAGCGCATCAGACACTCCACGAAGTCCACTGGTAAAGCCTTTAGGTCAAACCTAAGCAGACACAACCAATGTTAGGAATCTGCTCCCAGAATATGATAGGTCTGGGCTTCACAATGCACATACTTCTCTATCGCTTTGCAGATCTCTTCTGTGGTCTTGTTTGCCTTTCGTAAGGTGATGGCCAGGTTTTTGGAGCGGTTTGCATCCAGCAGAGTGACTTTGTTTACTGCCTTCTGGGCGACTTTGCTCTTTGTGCAGGAAAGATCCACAACTGGACCCTGAGCTCTGGTCTTAAACATGTCCTCAAACTTCTCCAGATCCAGCTCCTGCACAGAAATGATGACTTGGTATGAATTTTTTTGGTGAATACATTAGAAATAGGAAGATTTATGTGCTGGATGTACCTCTAGGATGCGTTCATCATCTATCTCATTGAAGACTGTGCCGTTGATCTGGTTGGGCTTCAACGCCGTCCAGTTAAACACAGGCAGACGGAACTTAGTCTTGATGGGCTTCTTTATCCTGATAGCTGTTGAACACAAAATAAATACATATTTGTTGAGTTTTTCTCTACATTAGCATCTGACTATGTGCAGAAAGATGCTTATGAGACATTTACATCTACTCTGACAGAATAGCTTTTCATATTATCATCTATTTATCACTTGAATAATTTAAACTACTACAAAAAATATGGGAGATTTGTACTTTGGCTAATTAAAGCTACTTACAGAAACTACTTTTATGGTTAGAGAATTGTATGGTTATGGTTCTCCCTCAGGCTTTATATGAACACACTGAGCAGTACTTTCCCTTTTGCACATGAGGTTAACTGAGTGGTGGCTGCTTGACGCTCAAGATAAAATACAGTAGAGAAGTGACAGTTAAAAATAAATATGCACATACAAAATGCAGCACTGTTTTTGACAGTTTTGTGTTGTAAACTACTTGAATCACTTTGCAAAAACAGCATGAATGTGGTTGAACTAGAAACACACTACAGCAAAATGTAGTTAAACTACATTTTACCCACATATATCCCCTTACTCCCTAACACTGGATGCTTGTTAAACTTGTAACTTCTTACCTGACAGACCCAGACTCAGGATAACTGAGGGAGAGGCTTCTGGTAGAGGTGGAGCGAGAGGCGGGGGTGGAGGTGGGACTGGTGCACTTGGCCCTGTAATTAAATTAAAAGGCAGCCTTGAAACATTTCTGACTGAGATACAAAAACAGCAGAGCTCTGAAAGTTGTCACTTTTTTCTCCTATGCTACAGTCTATGTGCATGCAAAGATGCACACACATAGGAAACACGCTTTGCGTTTCCTTTTCCTGTCTGGGTAGGAGAACGCTGCTGTGACCTGTCACCTGGCTTGACACGAATGAACAAAGAAGAGGAACTGAAAATAGAAGTCCAGTGAGGGTCTGTTGTTGTGTATGCTCAACTTTCACATATATGCGTCACCAGACATAATCACTCTGAGTCATGGTCTTTCACCTGCAGCAGAGGGGAGAGGAGGTGGAGGCGGCGGCGGTGGAGGAGGTGGGGGGGGTGCTTCACTGGCTGGTGGTAGACTGGTGTCTGGACCTCCTATTTCTGTTAGTGCGGCTGTAGAACCTAAAGACAGTTGTCCGATGTCTCCCAGAGGGATTCCGACAGCACCTACACCCAAAGGCTCAATGGAAATGTCTCCATCAGGCTTTTTGTGCAAACGGATCGTTCCTTGCTGTTCAAGCTCCAGCAGCCGCCTCTCAATGTTGAAGTGTCTCTGGAAGGCGGCATCCTTCTCCTTGATCATCCTCCTCAGGGTGTTGACCTGGGTGTTGGTCGACTCGTACGTCTCCTGGACAGTCACCAGGGGGTGATAAAGAGCACAACACAATGACTACACAAGCTAAAGAAACATCCTGTTTCCTGCTGACCTAATTTGCCATCACAGCAATTTAGCTAAGCATCTGAAACTGATCTTTGCTAACAACCAGGGTAAGTGAAGCCTTTCTTATGCAAGCCAGACAGGCAATATGACTCCAACACTCAACAGGATTGCCAGCTTACCCGTATTGCGTGTAGGTCCTTATCTTTCTGAAGGACCACCTTCTCCAAATCTGCTACCTTCATCATTGTTTCATTTTCGACCTCCAGCAGCTTCTCCGTCACCTGGAAGAGGAGTCAGAGAAAATAAGATGAGAGGATTGATCCACAGCATGGGCATCTTTCCTAGGTCCACTCCCTCTCTCCTATACACTGCATCATCAAAAAGAAATATGATCTTCTCGTCAGCATGACACAGCATCAGGATGATACAGCTTTTACTTTTGCATTTGGATTTTTACACAGATGGCACATGCTGCATAGGAATTCACTTGGAATTCCAAACCTCCTCCTCCTCCATCATTCCCGAACCCTGAGAGAAAAGTTTGTTATGAAATTCCTCAAATGATGTCAGGGCTGCCTACGACCTTTCCATGTGAAGAAGGCCTTTGCAAAGCAGCGTGGGATACAAAGGCAACTGCCCAGAAAGAATGAGGCAACATGAGAACAATATTAAGATTGTAACACACACATTATTTTCCAACAGTTCCCACCCTGTTATTATCCCATACCACTTGTGAAATGCAAACAGAGAGTAGAATTTAACTACCACTTTGAAACAGCTATGTAAAGCACATAGCTGGTGAACCAAAACAATCTCATCATTAAGCTCCATGAGCAGCGCAGGTGGTCCAGACAGGGTGGTGCACTTACATGAGACAGGTGCTCCTCTAGTTCCTCCACCTTCTCCAGCGCTGCATTCTTTGTCTCTGCATCCTCCAACAGACCACCCACGTCAAATACATTATCCAGGTAGGCCTGGATCTGCACTGACAGCTTGTCACTCTCCGTATGTTTAGATTTCTATAACAAAAGAATCAGAATTAGTGATACTGTACTCTTAGAGAAAATCTGCACTTGAGGATGATTTTTGAATTTGTTAAAATTGTCCTCCACTCAGAACACTTAGTGGGCTCTCATCTTTTTATTCTTCTAATCTAATCTGAGCTTCACTGTGAATAGATGCAGAATGAATTTGATGCTCCTTTCACATGTAGAGAAGGTTTAAGGCATTTACTTAGAGGCAGGAGACATCATAGTTAGGGGTGTAAGAAAATATCGGTTGTGCAATATATCGCGATATTTCATTTCACAATACAGTATCGATATTTAAAAGTACTGTATCAATATTTTTAGGTATTTATTCAAATACAGATATTGCGGAGGTTCATTTTTGTTTTTTGTTTTTCTTTATTGTTTATATTTCATTTATTATTATTTAACACTGTTTTATTAAATAATGGTTATTTGAAGCATCCTAAAAACACTTTTTACTGTCTGAGAGGCAGATGTTAGTTCCTTTGTTGGGATTGCACAAAAACAATGTTATGATGTTAGTTACGAACTAATAGAATATGAACATTTGAACAGGATTTTAAACTGTAATGTCTGTGAAACATAATTTAAGTTTTAACAAAGGAAAATTTTGTGATGTAGCATCAGATCCTGTTGTGATCAAATAAAAATAAAGAAGTATTTGTGCATATTTCGGGTGTAATTCAATTCTTGAAGGAAATTATCATTTTAAAAAAAGAAACAAACAAAAAAATTGCCTTTTTAATAATATCATGATATATCGTGATATATCGTATCGTGATCCTAGAATTGTGATTTGTATCGTATCACCAGATTCTTGCCAATACACACCCCTAATCATAGTACTTAACTTCTAACTTCTACAAATGGATTGTGGAAACCCAAAGAAAAACAAAAAGATCCTGTCATTTTATTGAACTCATTTGCTTTAAAATCAACATATCAGAATCATATTATGGTTTTATGAAGAGCATTTGTAGGACCTCTGATGACAATGACTGGAGAGGATCTTTAACTTTCACTTTTACCACGTTGCTCCCATACCTCCAGATAGTCATCCAGCCCCAGCTTGGTGAATTCATACTGCAGATGGACTCTGAAGTTCATGTCCTCAACTGAGTGAACCACAATGTTGATGAACTGCATGCAAGCCACCTGAGCCACAGACGCAGAGAAGTATGCATGAAATACATAGCACAACAAATACCAAGACGCAGCCAGACCTCGCACGTCTCTTACCATGAAGTCAATGTTCCCCTCTTCACCACGGAAGTACTCCATCAGTCTCTCAAAACGATGCTTCTCCTTACACACCTACAATGTAGAAGATTCATATACACACAGGATCTTAACCAAATAATACAGTGTAATTACAAAGTTAGTTACAAATCCTACAGCTTACCCTGATATTGTATTTTGTTATGATCAAATACATTCAAAGGTCAAGTATTATCCACATGAGTTAGAATTAGACCCAAACAGAACATTTTACGTACAATATTTCAACCACTTCTTTCTATGGTTATTCATGGGAAAAGAAACCAGACGAATACTAAGATAAAATATGGGGCAACAGAGGGAAAACAAAACAAATACTGTTTGTATACTACATTCTCAACATTTTTCAGCACTGTTAAAAAAAAAACATCTCCTCTAATCTTAACTGTAGATGGAAATGTGAACCTTAATTCATGGCATTAAATACAGCCGGCAGCCTTCTTTAACATTCCAGAAAACTGTCATTGTGTATTAAATACAGTTTTAAGGAATACCACAACAGAAACACCATCTTATTTTGACTAGTGGGTTGATTAGCTCTGTGTCTCTGGAGCTTTAGACTGCTGGGTAATTGTCTTGTTCCGGTGTTTAGATGACTGTGTCGGCAGAAACAGAGAGGCTAAGCAAATCTTTGTGGTCCACTGGTTCCCATCAGGGAGTTGATCCTTATCATTGTTCAAGGTTGGCTCACATCTGGTGTCTTAATGAGACTAATAACCTCAGACAGGCCACCGTAGAGTTTCACTTACACCCCCAGTGGACATGAAAAGGTCCAGATCTCCTCAACTTTCATCTCTATGCATGGGCTTTACTTTTACACATCCCACTGATGAAGGGAGTGATTGTAATATTGTAATATATATGAGTGTCTGAGTTGGGGGATTGCCTTTTTGATGGAGATTGTGAATGAAAAAGTTGCTTAAAGCACCTCTTTGAAATTGTCAAATGCTGAAAGGATGATTTCGTGACCTCCTCGGACCAGACAGACGGCAGCCAACAGTTCTAGGACCAAAGCTTTTGTCCTGGAAGTACAGGAAACCCTCATCAGAACAACACACATGGATAAAGTTCAACTGTTAAAACTAAATTTCTTGGAAAATCACTACAATTACACAAAATGTAGGTATCATGTTTCTCTCCTTTTACTGGGAATAAGTATGATTACACAGGCAATGCTTAAAAAACTAGCACAAATATCAACAATCAGGAGATGAAATCTTTAATCCAAGGTGAAATCTAAAGCATGGGCAGGTTTTTACAGCTTTTGAGGTGCTTACACTCCTAGCATTCATTATGAAGTGATCAGCCCCTGCGGTTTACCACTAATCTCCCTTTAGTAAACATTCCTTTAACAGCCTGTATATACGCCTCTGATCCCCAACTTCAGAGAGAGGCACAGCCCCATGGAGAATGGAAAGCATATCATATGAACTGGCTGCAGGGTTTCTCCTATTGTTTAACCCGGCCTAGCGTCGATGGAGAGGGGGCCTCAGTTCTTACCGTGAGTTCTTATTGTTCAAGCTGAGAGCAATTTCATTGACTGCATGTGCGTGAGACATGACCATATTGAAGCCATACTGCACAGGACAGGAGAGAGAGAACAGGATGTGGTTATAAAGACCTGTATGTAGAACCAGTAGAAAATGTATAATCCCCACATTTATAACTATGTCAAATCGTGCATTATAGAGTGTGATACTGTTGGTGTTACTGTTTGATACCTGGTAGTTCATGATGGCTCTCAGACACATGATGCACACGTGCACATCATCTTTTTGGCTCACGAGGCGGGAATTCTTGATGGTTTTGCTGTTTGTAACTGAGCCATAGCTGCAGCAGATGGAAAAGATTAATATCTGGTCGAGATGCAGTAACTACATTTAGTCTTTTATTTCCAATTAGCTACTTAATCACTGCTAATTCACTGCTTTCTGTAATTCTCTTTTCCAGCGTTCTCAGTCTAGCTGCCATTTATTTGACAGTCACACAGAAGAGCAAGAGAAAATGAGAGCACATGAGGTCTGACAGAAAAAACTCTGATGGCTTTTGAGGTTACAGATGCATCATGGGAGATGCCTGGTTTCCTTGCTGCTGTCAACAGACCGAGGCTGCTATTGTGTAACAGTATTGCAGTCATCATGTGCTTATAATGCTACAGTTTAAAAGGGTTTTAGAGTGCCCGAATTTCTGATTTGCACACATATTTCTTTTGATACCCAGTACATTACAATAAACTCATTTAGACTCAAACTCAAAACTAAGCACCTCTATTTTTCCTGCTATTCCATTCTATTTAATTTGCTCATATGAGACTTCATATCTGGTGTCTCTTGTCTGTGTGTGTCTGTGATGAAGAGAATCACAATAGCTCTGCATATGCTGCTGGTCACAGCTGGCTCTCATCTTGCACATCTGGAGGAGTATTTACCATAAGAGACACATTGTGTAAAAGGTCAAAGACTTCAGTTTCTATCTGTGATGCAGTTCAACATCTGATTGAATTTGTAAAGAGCCAAGGCTTGAGGTCAGGGGAGAGGTCATCACTGCCATCATTTATAAATTATTCCTGAAGCAAAACAGCACCAAGACAGTTGGCTTGCATGCTAGTACATGTTTGTAGCGCTCAAGCTTAGCAGAGCTAGGCGATAACGGGAAAGGACAGGTAATGGCAGCAAAGCTTGTTTAGCAATACATACCGGAGGACAGACTGGCGAGCAGAACGCACCAGTGTGTTGCAGAAGGGTTGGGTGCCCATACTGTGCAGATCCTCTATTGACCTGCTCCAAGATTTAGCCTTGTCCAAGTAGCCATCATCCCCATTCTCCAGCCCCTCAAAATCCAACCTGGACCGCAGACATAGAAGCCAACACAGAGGCAAAGGGGTACAGATGAGAGGCAAGGGGGGGGGGGGGGGGGGGGGGGGGTTAGACCAGCGAGGCAGCTTGGTAGAGAGCCAGGGGTTATCACAAGAAATATCCTTGAGCTGCATGATGAAGCTCAGCACCACTTAAAAGCACAGAGAACCAGTCTCATTCAGGAAACATATGGATCAGCACTACACCACACACTGTAGCATCTGTCTTGAACCACATTCAGTTTGCCACATATGCAGCGGGCCATACAAACACATCCAAAATGCCAGGAGCACATTTTTAGATGCACAAGCAGCCCATTAGCCTCCACAGGACACAATGTGTTAACTCAGCAGCTGGATACACTGCACAACCCAGTTCCCTAGGAAAGGTTTTGGCTGCAGTCATGAGGTGTGTGTGTGTGTATTTGTGCAGGAGTACTCACATGACAGCACACTGGGCAAAGGAGAGGTACTCCACCAGAACGTCAAGGCCTCTGTTCTCATCATTGAGGAACTCCCTGACCCACCTGTGACGCACGAGAACAGGGAGAGGAGTTAGCAGGTTACCACATCCACAACACACCCACATCCTTTAGGCCTGGACTGAACATATCACAGAAAACTGAGAGAAAATAGAATAAACAAGAATTATAAGGCAAGATTGGAGATCCCCATGCAAACAAGATGCCTTTTTATTATAATTATCATTTTAAAGGGAAAAGAAAGGGGAACTGTAAAGATCGTATCTAATGTAATGAAGCAAGAGACACGTGTAGTAAGGGATTATTATTTATATTTATCTCAACAGTTTCACTTTTAGTTTAAGAAAAACAGCCTATAGGGAACTGTTCTGTTGTTTACAATCCATCTGAATGTCTTGTCACCTCTGAGATTGTTACAGTGCTGTTTTGGTCAGGAAGTATTAATTATATGTTAAAAAAAAATAAATAAATTAAATTATAGTTCCTCCACTGACACTTAAAAGGTGTATATGTGGCATGAGGTTATGCTTTAATACCAATGTGAGAACATAAATTGCAGTAAAAAGCATGGGCTTTTGAATTGTCTTTATTATATAATTAACTATACACTTTACTAATTTATCTATGTCTATGTATTTATTTTTTGTTTTATTTTTCTTTTTATATGTATTGTTAATTTTACCCCCTTTTTATTGTTTTAATTTTTTTTTTTTTTTACTTTGTTTTGTTTATGTTGAAAACTCAATAAACATGCTGTTGGAAAACAAATTAAAAACTAGCTTGTATGTATAATATATCATCTGCCCATATGAAGGCAGGCCACCATGCTGCTTAATAAGAATGCTTTTCAGGGCTACAAATTCAATAGTATTTTCCATGTGAAGTCAGAAACAGCTCTGACATTAGTGTAACGGCTTGGTTCCGTCTTTATTGCCTGGTTTCAAGCATTTGTTAGAAATGCAATAAAAAAAACTATATATAATAACTCTCACTTTTTTGATTAAGTAATTAAAGTGCATTAATTATTACATTTCTACCAAGCTAATCATGGTGACTTGTAATCTTTCATGCATTATATTTTTAAAGTAAACTTTCCAATACTATTACAGTGTTTCTAAAGTTTCACTTTTGTGAGATTATTTTCAGAATCACACATGATCACAGCCACAAAAATAGAACGGTAATAAGCTGAAATTATCTTTCACTGCACAGATGGGGGTCTGAGGAAAGAAACTTGGCAAAGCTGCAGTGGAAAGTAAACTAGAGCAAAGCTTCAGATCCTATCCCTGTTTAACTCGATTTCTTTGGTGAGAGAAACATCTCCAAACAAAGGAATTCCCATTGTGATGAGAGAAAGAATGCAGAGGGCATATGGTTAGGAGAGCAGGGCTCAGGTTGAAGCCCCTGATGGTCGACAGTATTTAGTCTGCCTCCCCCACAGAGCCCCTTCACCTCCTCCCTCCCCCCGTTTTCTGGAGATCTTGGGGAAGAACAGGATCGGGGTAAAAGGTTCTTAAAATAGTCTTTTAGTGACAGACTGCATGTTAGCAAATCGGGCAGGAAAGCAATCAAGGGCCTCAAAGTGGCGGAGGGAAGAAGGGGCGGAGAGGTGAGCAGAGGAAAGCGAACAAAGCACTGGAGTTTAGTGCAGAAGGAAAGGGGGGGGTGAGGAGGCGGGCTTGATCATCAGTTTCCTGTCTACCAGCTCCCCTCCCCTCTCCTTTCTCCCTCCTTGCCTGTGACCCCTCACTCCTTCTCCTTCCCTCTGCTTCTCTCCAACCAGTTGCTATTTCAGATTTCTTGGCAATCTCAGGAATAACACATCAGAAAGGACCCAGGATTCAGATGCATACAATAAACCAGCATCTGCTCCACTTAATCCCACCCCAAAGACGCCCTCTGAAAATAGCGATCCTTTTTACTGTGGCAATGCATTGAAACCAGTCTTTATTGATGAGCCCTGTGAGTTATTTTTGGAGCTCCATGAACAGTATAGAGTCGTTTTAGATGGGATTTTGGTGACCTGCCTCATTTTTTGTGTTAGAGTATCTGTAAAGAATCAAATGTGGCAAAGTGTACAATGTGTCAAGCCAAAACAAAATGCTACAAAAACTTTTTATACTTCAGAAATGTGTAAACATAAAAGTGTCCTTGTGTGTGCTTTTCTCTGGGTTCAGCACTGGTCAGCCAGGCTTCCTGTCCCTCTGGCATACACAACAAAGCTTCCTGCTCAACACTATGGGGGAGTGGACGAGGCAGCACAATGGCTACCATCTGGGCATTATGAGGACCAGCCCTGTGAAGGGGAGCTGCAGAGCCTGGCAAGTTAGGACAATGGGAAGAGATCTGGGCACCCAAAAACTCTTTGGGTCCCTGCAGCAGTGAGAGCAGCAGCAGAAAAGACTATTCTTTTACATGTGAAAACAATCATGTGGTTTCCTTTAGATTCGTGCTCCAATCAAAAGATCTGCAGGAAAAATGGGAGAGATAAGAATTGAATACCCGATGTGGTTTGTCCTCAGTGAGATCTCCAGCTCCCTTAAGACCTTTGTAGACTCCTGCACTCGCCTACGAAATTTCTGGAAAATAAAAACGAGGAAAGTCAGACTGCAGAGTTCCTCTGAGTCATGAGTGTCAAACATAAGGCCCGTGGGCCAAAACCAGCCCACCAAAGTGTCCAATCCGGCCCCCGGGGTGAAGTTGAGAAACGCAAAAATTACACTGAAATATTAACATTTTAGTTCAGGTTCCTCATTCAGACCAATTCAATCTCAAGAGGGTCAGACCAGTAAAATATGATCATAATAACCTATATATACTGACAACTACACATTTTTCTCTTTCTTTAGTGTAAAAAAAGTTGCATTAAAACTTTTACAAATTATCCTTTCACAAAAAATGTGAATAACTTGAACAAATACAAACAACCTGAAACGTCTTAAGAGAAGTAAGTGCAATTTTACCAATACTCTACCTGTCACTAAATGTTTTGTGTATTTGCAGTTTCACTGGGATCTGTAAGTTGTGATGTACATGTGTAAATGAGAAGCAGAGGTATAAAATTGTTAAAATTGCCCTTATTTTTCTTAATACATTTCAGTTTGTTCATAGTTGTTCATATTATTCACATTTTTAAAGGATAATTTCTAGATGTAAATATTTTCATCATGTAATTTTACTTTTTTCACTCTAAAACATAGAGAAAAGTTTGGAGTTAGCATTATTTATATATTATATGTTATTACTTTACTAGTGTGGCCTGCTTCATATCATATTAGGATGAATGTGGCCCCTGAACTAAAATGAATTTGACACCCCTGGTCTAAGTGAAGGTTACGTCTGTAAATAAATGCACTGTCCCACCTTTCGCGTGACTCCAGGATCCAAGTATCCCCGCAGCTTTTGGATGTAAGTGTGAGGAGGATTCTTCACCTGAAACCTCTCCTAAAACCAGGAAAAGATATAAAACACTTTAATTTCACTTCACCTTGTGCAGTTTTTTTTATATGGCAGGTAATGATGAAGGCAGATGAGTGCATGCTCTCAGTACAGCTTCTGTAATTTATTAGTAAGGGACTCTGAACGCACCTGGTCACAGATGAGGTCCCACTTTTTCTCATTATCGTACTGTCGGAGGAGCCGGGCTTTGTCTGGAGGCAGGTTCATAGAATTCTGGAAATGTGAAACAGATACATTAGTTTCAATTACAGCCATATAATAACCTCTGCCTTCGAGACCTGTTAGAGTTATTACATAATCGCCTTATCACAGTCATTCAAGCTTACCACAATTATTTTGCATAATTGTCATAATCCTCTCTTTCAGTTGCATGAAAACAGGTGATGAAACCACATGAAATGCCATCCTGCATCCCTGTTCCCACATCATTTCCTACCATTTGAGATATTACTGGGATTCTTTTCATGGCATATAATTTCAATTTCACTTCAGTTGTCACTTCTTTGTATATTTCAGTTCAAAGTTCAATGTTAAATCAATGGCTTTTCTTCTTCATTACATTTTCTGTAGCTGTAAAATTAAACTATTATTAGGCTTATCCTGTTCTAGCGGTATTAAAATGAACAGAAAAAGAAAATTAATTAGCATAGAGAAAAAAATTAATATTAATATTTTCATTAAACTTGCTATAAAGGTACAATTTAGAGCAGATACACAAAAGGGGGCAGATGATGGAATTATTTTTGTCTGTGTGGAGACACTGAGAAGACCCAGGTTAACTTATTTTGTCACTGAAGTTTTTATTCATTTCCATTAAATATTGTCCACATGTAGAGTGACACAACAAGAACACAAACCCACACAATAATTAATTAACCAGACAAACATAAATAAAAGGCAATGAGGGAAAAAGATTCAAAAACAAGTGGTGCCAGGCACAACAAACTCCACCCCTCGCACGTACTGTAGCTTATTTTGGCATCGATCCAGCTGATGTCATCATGTATATGTGTGTGGTGATGTCACCATATCAATTGCCTCTATATATGTGGCAAGTTTGAAGTAAATTGAAAAAAAGTTGAAAAGTTTTTATAGACGTGAAATTTCACCCATTATAAGTAAATGGGGAAAAAAAAGGATTTAAGAAATTTAGAAAAATTTTTAACTTTGACTCACTTTTCCCAAAATGTAATGACATCTCTTCTGGGTCACTGGCAATCTGTAAACCCAATTTGGTATGAATTCAACCAATAGTTCTGCCGCTACAGACATGTGAAATTTCGCCCATTAAAAGTAAATGGGAAAAAAGTAAAGAAATTCATAAAAACTTTGAACTTTGTCCTATTGTTCCCAAAATGTACTCAGATCTATTCTGGGTCAGTAGCAATTTATAAACAGAATTTGGTGTGAACTGAACCAATAGTTTTGCTACTGGAGTGTTAACAAACAAACAAACAAACCGAACCAAATGCAATACCCCTTGCCTCCCCTTTGAGGGGCAGGTAAAAATTGAAAAATAAATAAAAAATGAAGATAAAAATAAAAGTTCTTAATCCAGGCTACCTTAGAATTAAGGATGTTAATGGTTATGCAAAAAAGAAAAAATCCCTAACTGACAAAAAGAAGGAGACCATAGGTCAGAATTTGTGATTAATCATTATCATTTGACTATTCTTGTAAATGACTAAGTATCTGTAACTGGTCCCTTTCAGTCCTCTGGCGCCAACCACATAGCACAGACCAAATTTTGGGGACTTACAGTATGACCTCATTTCCTGTGTTGACTTTCAACATCCTGCTGCAGGACATGATCCGCATCTCCTTTCAAGTCTCACTATCATTTCAGTAACAGTTTGCTTTTAACCACAAAAGTCAGTATCAGAGTACAGACCTATTATCAGACCTGTCATCTAACTCAACCATAAAAACACTTGAACACCACACGAGATGTCCTGAGGCAGTCGGTTTACTGTGGCTCAAATTAAACCCTAAATGCTCTAATTTGTGTTTAGAGACCGAATCACTTAAGGGTTTTATGTCCTCATGACGACCATAAAACATAACACAAACTATATGACACAAGCTTTGACTAATTACTTCCTTGTCTGAGCTGAGAGCGTGTAAACAGAGGCGGACGTGGAAATCTGTAAAAATGAGGAAGCATAATAATGTGAGGAGCTCCCTGAAACTGATCACCCCAACGTTTGTCTTTGAAGAGACATGAGGGATTGTTTGCAGCGGGAGCCCTCATTTACACCCGAATCAACAGCACCTCAGCCCGGCCACGAACGGCCCGTCAGCTTGACTTTTAACCTGCAGCTATAACTCAGCCTTCAGTCTAAAACATTACACCATTACCCTGTTAACCCCTCGCAGCCCAGACATGATCTGCGTACCGGCTGGCATTTTGCCCCTGGTGGAGTCGATATGGGTGTGATGGATGGACATCTGTTCCCATGACAACCACAAAGTGATTTGTAAGGGAGGAATTGCACATGTGAGTGTGTTTTTAAAGTTTTCCATACTGAAGCCACATTTCTCACTCCGTCAGCACATCGTGAATCATGTTTGTCTGGAGAGGATAGAGGCGATGGCATAGCGCTTCTGTACTTTTTCAACACACACTGTACAGAGTCAAATACTTTCACACACATTTTTATTTATCAAAAATCAACATTAAGATCAAGTGTCAGCGAGAGAACGAACAGTTCTTGGAGAATACAGCCACTTCATTTGTCATTTCCTAGTTTTCTTTTTTCACTGTTTACATTCTCATGTCTCAAATTAAAGATTCGTACACTGTCCACTTCTAATGAGAACGTGTCATCAGTGATTGTCAACCATGGTTCCATTGTCCTGCAGCAATAGAACAACGTTTCATTGATTAGTTACAACTCAAGTAATGGGTTTGGGTCTTTTTTCCATCAGAAAAAAACACTCTGATTTCAGCCTCTGTGTTCTGCTTTGTTTCCTCCTCTGACAGTTAACTGGATATTTTAAGGCTGTGGACCAAACAAGACACTTGAGGATATTATAATGCACTTTGGGAAACACTGATTTTTCACCATTTTCTAACACTTTATCAACTACTTTACCAGCAAACAGCCCACAATGAAAATATTTGCTAGTTTCTTCCTTGTAACAAATTTTTACTTATAACCAATGGTGTTTTAACCAGATAACTGTTCTAATGCTGTGTTCTTTCTTGCATGAACTGATTATACAGTTTTATTCATTTTATTCTTACTGTAGAAAAAAACAGTGTCAAAACACTGACAGTGGAGCCTTTGGTATAAGTTGCTGTATAAACCTCCCACAAGGGGAGAACAGAGAAGCAACATGCATACCAGATGTCCAGAATTAGAGGAGGAATGTGTCCTGTTTAAAGTAGTGGTTTATAGTAATAAATTTTCTCTGGTTTGACCTGAGCTGCTCCTCCTCAGTATCTCCTCCTCAGGGAGAACTTTTACCTTCAACATAGACTTTGGAAAGGTCAAACTAGGAAGTGGGTTAAAGAGAAACATCTCCCATCTATATCTGTCTCTAATATATTAACCTCTGAGTCTGAGAATTTTAAGGATGATTTAAAACTAGCTCCCAAATAGGAAACATCCCATTAATAATCCAGAGTTAAGCTATTCATCAATGAACCAAGTAAGAGATTCAGTTGTTGATTATGAAAAAAAAATAGATGTTGGTTTAAAATGATTATCTATGGTTGAATCAAGACAAATATTCAGAAATCTAAAACATTTAAAACATTTACAATGACTTAAAAAAAACTTAAACACTGAGTAAAATAAAGTAAAAATAAACTGAACCATTATATGAGCATTTTAGTTACTATTATTGTTATTATTATTATTATTATTATTGTTATTAATATAATGCTTGAGATCTACACAATTAATGGATTACTGCATTAATGTAACACTTAATGTGCATTTCAATTTATTCACTGCATTTTTAATTGAAATAGTCGCTCACAAATCAGTGTTAAACTGGTGGATCAACCCTTTACATTCACCCTCAGAAATGTAAACAGCTACTGTCGACCAAAAGCATCTACTGACGTAAAATGTTTAATACCTATTAATCCTCTAATCCTATCAATACATGTAAACAATTCAAGTAAAATACAGTTTTTCAGCTTTTCAGCTGCATCAGATGCGTCTCATTTGGATGTTCAGAGACTTAATAGTGAACATAGAAACACTGTCATCTTCTGCAACATTGATGCACCCATAAAACACATGTAGTTTGATAAACTAACACTTGTTTTTATCTTCAGTTAATGGAAAGCGGCTGAAAAAAATCTCATTTGTTTCAGTTTTCTCTCTTGATATAATAATCTTTGAGTTTACGCTGAGCTTTAATGAACAATTGGGATTGAATATAGGAAAATACATGATTTTCAGTGAAGAATGCAAAGGATAATAATAAAATAAATGATGCTAAATAGATTTGTAAAGGTTAAATGCAGAGAAAAATTAATTTTGAAGTAAAGTAAATCACAAAAATAGGTTTAGGACTTAAAAATTTTATGATGATAATTTCATAAAATATAAATACCAAATGCACAAAGTTGAAGACTTTAATGCAGTCTAGTGTTACAGGCAGTTTTCTAGACAAACACCAAGAGAGTACAAGAAATACGGTCCACTGATCTGCTGCAGCATGTGGTCAGGCCCAAACCCCAGTCTCCTTTGTTTTCTTATTCACTCATGCATACTAAAGTACAACTGTGGAACAAATAGGCTTTCAGCAAAGTCCCTTTTGTTAGTAATTTAATTCTGAATTATTGGGAAACATGCAGACCAGACATTAACACAGATGTTCATTGATTTAGGAAAGCCAAAAGAGCTACACAAAGTAAAAACCTGTCTGCTGTAATCAGATTTTTATATGATTTCAGTTTTAAAAGCATTCATTAGAGCTAAAATAAAGTAAAGAAAAATCTAGTCCTGCCTCATAACGGTGTCATTGTGGAGACTGAAAACACACTTTGATGTTTGATGCTCTCTCTGCTCTTTGTCAGTTACCGCCTCAGGTTTTGTAAATAAATATAGGAGTGTCTGTTTGCAGATGTGTGTGAGGCTATAACCCCTAAATGTATTGGTATAAATAGGACAAAGAATAGGGCTTTACTGCAGTAACGCATAAAGCAGAGGGGATGTTTTCTTTCTGACTAGATTTGGGTAATTTGAGCCAAGTAACCCAATTTAGCTAATTTCATTTCACTTTCTCCCACAGTGATATAATCTTGCACTTCCTGTGTTTATAGGAAGCCCATAAGATGGTGTTTTATGGAGGAGAAGGAGCAGAGAGATTTTGTAGATTCAGCTCCAGTGGCTGATTTTAGGGGTGACAAACTACAGAAATGCCGAAAATGATTACTGCTTTGTTGTGTAGCCCACGTTCTGTCTCCTCGGTGAGGCCTCTTCTTGTCTGACCTGAGACTGGTTCCACAAAGGATTCAATGTGCAGCTTTGTTTTGATCTGGTACTGTGCCATTCCCATCCTTTGACATTTGAGCTATTTTTTTTCCTCATAGAAAATCGCTAACAATGGCTGGTGGGCAGGGTCACTGTGTATGCCTCCTGGTGCTGCGAAGAGCGAACTCCGGCTAAAACACAACACCAGTACACGCTCAACCAGACAAACTGGTTCTACTATCGCCACCATCTCTGTAATCATTAGCCCCCTGCCGTCAACCAGACAGTCGAGAGAGTCAGTTTCCAAGTTTCACTGAAGGGACACTGTGACAAATCCAGTGTTTTTAAAGCCTAAACCTTTCTTAAGCACAGATCTCTTAACTCTTAAACCCTTAAACCTATTTTTGTGGCGACTTCAAAAAGAATTTGACTTTTGCTAAGTGATTTATGACCATTTATTCTAATACTATCCTCTGCATTTTGTATTTTTCCAGTAAAAATCAGGTGTTTTCCTGTATTTAATTTACTGATCGTGTAGATGTTTATAGAAGCTCGGCGTAAATTCAAAGGTTATTGTATCAAAACAGTAAAAAACTGAGGAAAATTTAGATTTTTTCAGCAAAATACATCATCATAAAAGTCTACAAGGGTTTTACTTGTGAATCAATGTTGCAGAAGATGATGGTGGTTTCACTTTCAATACAGAGCCTATGAATGTCCAAAAAAGATGTATCTAATGCCCCTAAAAAGCTGACAAACTGCATTTTACCTGAAATATTACAATTTTATGTTCTCTCTGTAGCACTTTGAGATTCTGCTGAATGAAAAGTATTTTATAAATGTAATTTATTATTATTATTATTATTATTATTATTATTATTATTATTATTATTATTATACCAATCCAATAGTGGTTCAGAAGTTTTTAAACATCTTAGATCAGTTGATGCTTTTGTTCCCTGGAAGCTGCTCATGTCTTCAAAGGTTAAAGCAGGAAATCAATCAATCAACCAATCAATCAATCAATCAAATCAATCAAATCAATTAATCAATCCACTGAAAAGCACAAGAAGTCATGTACTTTAACAGCTGTTCAAAGACAAATGGCAAAATGTTGATAATCACTTGTCTGTTCAGGTCGTCAGTCAAGAAAAAAAACACTGAAATGCCTGCTAGTTTCACCTTCTAAAATCTTTTCAGCCGTCTAAATTGTTTATTTTTTGCACTGTTGCTTTCTTGGACAGACAAATGGTTGTATAAATTTACCTCTAAGAAACTATAATCAAACTTTTTCAACTATTTCCTGCCAAGATTTGATTGAAATTTATGCTAAAATAACCTTCAGGATACAAAAAAAATTCTGTACGTAAATAAGCTTTTAGACTAAAAATGACATTTCTGGGCCAAACTAAGCATAGATGGTACAGACGCTAAAGCAGACAGAGTCATCTGAGCCTGACAAAGGAACATGGATGTTTTTAAATACTCAACAGTTAAAGTACTTGAGGGGGTCAGGTTGCCGGTTAAGGAGGCCAGGGAAGTCCAGGGAAGCAATCAAGGACTGCAGAAAGCACTCAAGTCACGCACAGACCCCCACAACCAGAGGTGGATACCGAAGACCCCATGGTCACTTCAGGCATCAGGGTGAACGGGGCAACTCCATCTGCCCTCAACCCGACAGCTTCCTAATCCGACCTGATTTACAATTAGCCCTGAGCCGAATTTATGACCTGTAACTCTGCGGCTTGAGGTTCCCAGAGAGACAAATGGAAAAGAGCGACAGGATGTTTCCCCCTGATCTTTCTTACAGCTTCGCACTTTCAGTCAGGATAAGATATCACACCACCACACACTAAACTTTGGCTGTTAGTTTTTATAGAGGCCGCCCTGGCTGAGGTGTTAGTTTATTCAGATATGAATATTTCTGCTAAATCTCATCACTTGGTCATTTTGTGGAATCAAATCTTAGTGGATGAAAAGAAACTAAATCCTGTTTCCTGTTGGATTCAACTTTTGCTTTCTTTATATTTACAAGAGTTTCAACAACGACTAGTGAATAAACAAACTCAATGATAAAGCTCTGACATTTTTGACTAATTCGTGAAGCTTAAATGCCAAATATTTGCGAGACCAAATGTCAAGTTCTGTGCTTTTGGATTGGAAAATTACCAGGGCTGTAGAAGCACCAACTCAACCCTATTTCATTACTCACCAGCACATGAAAATATTGTTTTATAAGGAAAATACAAAGATCGATTTAACAGCTCAGGTTGTAATCATCAATCACATGTTCAGACCTGAGATGAGTCTCCCAGCTTCACTAAATGAATGTCTGTTCTGTGCTCTATCAGTGAGTCAGAACAGCCAGACTATGGACTTTATCTGCTTTGATATGTTTACGCAGGCCAGACTTGGTTGTCATCAGCTCACGGTTAGAAAAGGGAAAGGAGTGGGTGTCTGAAGAGTTTAACATGCTGGTCAGAGCCTGCTGCAGTGCAGACGTGGGGCCCCAGACAGCCCTTTACACCCCCGAAAACTGGGACTGTCTGCTCATCAGGGTGTGGCCCAGTTAGGAAAGACCTACTACACAACATAGACTGGAAGGTGTTCATTGGCAGAGCTTCACAACAATACACAAAACGTATGCACATTACATATAAATAGAACAAATATAACTGCAGCTATTTATTATTTTTGGGATTGACTGATCTGTCAATTATTTTCTTTGATTCAATTTGATAAACGATTACTTGAATAGGTGAAAAAAAAAAAATTGAAAATGACAAAAAACTTGTCTTTTTATTCCAGAGCCAGCTGAAACAACCAAAAACTATGAAAGTAAAAGGATATATAAAAATATCAATACAGAAATAACAACATACATATAAACAGCAAGTCAAATGACTATAAACTATATGTGCACAGCAGTCTTAAACAAATTTGTATTCAACTTACTAACTAGCGAACAATTTAAGATAACTAACAAACATACGTCTTATAAAAATAAAGCCACATTTTTAAAATGTTTTTGTGAAAGCTTAGAAGTTTAAAGAAGTAAGTCATGGTTACAATGAATAAATGTGAGCATATACACATATTTGCCTTTTTTGTTGTTGTTTCTTCTGAGCTACGCTCCATGTTGTTTGCAGTGATCTTGGCATCATGTGAAACACAACAGTGGAACCAATGTTTAGCAGCAGCGAAATGAAGCTTCGATTCTAGAAAATTGTAATTTAATATGTTTTTTTTTTTTTAATTCAAGTTGATTAATCAATTTCAGGTCTAATTCCAATACAACATGATTTGTCACAAATAGTCATTTAAGGTGCTTTATAGATGACGAAAAGGTGTAAATCTGAGTAACACAGACACAATATAAAAACCAACACTAGAATACAACAGTTCAGTTGGAATATTAAAATATTAGTACTATAAGTAATAGAACAAAACACTAAAACACACAATAATAGTATGACAACCTGTGTTTTTAGGTGGTGTAAAATAAACTCCCTGCCTTATCATCAACTGTCTCAATAGTTTAGATCTATAAAAAACTGTTACAACCTGTTGGATCACTTTTGCAGATCCTGTTTCCTTTAGCGTTCAACTCTCACTACTCTCTTCACACGATAAAATACAGCTACAGATACAGATACAGATAAACTTTATTGATCCCCAGGGGGAAATTCACTGAAATGTTACCTCTTTGGGATTTTTTAATGCTAAAATTTCAATCTTAAGAACAGGAAACACAATGGTTCTGCTATGGTTGCAGCTGATAGTGCTTAGAGCTGTCTTTTATTCATGTAAAATAAATAAAATCCTCTGTATTGTTGCAAGGGAACTAAGAAAAAGAACAACCAAAAAATGTTAAATCATCTGGTAAGAAAGGACAACACTTGGCCGACCAGTGAAGCTGTATATAAAAGCTGTAGGTGCTGTCTTAAGCGTGGAGAAGAAGCCAGATCACTGATCCCCATCATGAAGCAGAGCCAGAAAGGAGGCAAAGAAAACAAAATGAATATGGGACCTGGAATCACCATGTTTTCTTTAAGCATATTAACTGAGCATAGTTTAGGTTCTTACAATGACAACAGAACAGGATGCTCCAGTGCCCAAGCCAACAGTGTCTGGATACAGCTCAATATAAATGTTAACATAAGAAAATAGGAAAAAGGAGGAATAAATAGCTAACTGTACTATGGTAAATTCTATGACAGATCAGGCAATGTGACTTCTGGGCGTCTGTGTGCATATGAGGATATGAGGTGGGGTTGACAAAGCCAGATGACCTGATGAAATGACTTAATTCGGGTGTCCGTCAACGTGAATCACATTGTGACGGCATCTGTGATATGTTTATCCCACTAGCTTTTTATTAATGAAATGTCAGCGAGCGCTATTGTTTGGTTTTCTCCTGTTCCGATGTATTGAAACACAATAGAAGGAGACAGGATGAGAGGCTGCCGTTGTCGTCACAGAGCTGCAGGGACTTCCTCGACTCTTCAGGAAATCAAAGAGCGCCAGAGCAATGTCAGGTTTGTTATACAGCGATATCAGCGTGTGTTACTGCACATCCACCCCGACAATGCCTGTTCTGCATGAATGAAAACTAGGTGTTTTTCCAGCTTGCAGGTAAGCCCCACAGAATTGAAAGTGTGAGAGCAGAGTGTGAGAAAACACTGCCCTTCTTTCTCCAAGCAGACATCTGATCAGCCTATCACTCTTTTGCGAGGTAACCCAAACCTGGCAATCACAACAAAGCATGAGTCCTGCACAAAGATGCTAGGGGGGGCAACAAAGCAGATGCTACCACCTCTCCCAAACACAGAAAGCAGAGGAGTTGTTTTTCTAGCAGGCAGAGAAGTAAAGGGTTCATGTAGCTTTATACCCCACCCTCTACACCCACTGATGCAGGACCTTGTTTACAAAGCAGATAAAACTACCTCTGTGAACCATCTGTTTATTGAGATATTAACATAACAGGTAAGAGCATGCAGCTCTTTTATATGTAAACCACTTATCAGACACCAAACAACATTCTCATCATGTTTACAGTCAAGATATGTATTAAGTAAAACCAGTGGGACACAGTTGATTCTTAAAGGTTAAACTAAAATTCTGTTATCTATTAGAAAGTTTTGCAAACTATTGAATAGGGCTGGGCAACTTATCAAATTAAAGTTGTGCTCTCTTAAAGTTCTGCAAAATGCTCAAATTACTAAAGTGACGTGAAGTTATATATATGAATTATTAGTGTGTTTCTCCAGTCATATATGGTAGATAGTTGTAGTGAGGACAGAGTATTGTTGAATCATGTTTTGTTTTCAGTTCATGTAGCCAGTAAATCATCCATAAAATATATATAGATTTTTTTTTTTTTTTTTAAATTTGCATTACTATTAATCTACTATAAATTCACCATTAACAACCATCTTATAACAGCTTGTTTTGTCTAAGTCTATCAAAATGAGATGAAAGAATGACTAATGTTATATTTTAAAGAATGGCTCAGAATTAATGATTTTAACACATAGTGTTGATTTTTCACCATTTATTTGATCACTTGCTTAATTCATCAGTTGTTTTAGCATTAAGATAAATAACACAGAACAAAAGTCAAAACTAAAAGCTATTTCTGTGATAGATGAAGCAGTTTAAAACTCAATAATGAAGCATTAAATCCACAACATTGCTGTGGTGTGAAGTTCTCAGCCATCTTAAGCAGTTTTCATCCTAATCGAAAGTGAAAGAAACAAATATACACAGAGCGGCTACTCTGGTCTAAATGGGTGTTGAAACCTTTTCTCTTCTCCCATGAACTCAAATTTTGTAATTTTTGACCTCTGAGTCACTTTGTTGACAGAAGAAACTTTCCCTCCAATCTATGTTTGGCAACGCAAAACCAAATGAGCGTTCTACTTCCACTTAAAGCGCCATCCTAGGAGAAATGGGATTTTGGGTCAATAAATCAAGAAGCACCTCCCACAACCTATTTGCTAATCCAGCACTGAGAGACAGCAGTGATAGCAGCAGCCGTGGTGCGTTTAAGGTACAGACCATTATCTTCACAGGCGTCTTTGAAGCC
This sequence comes from Sphaeramia orbicularis, assembly GCF_902148855.1. Lineage (NCBI taxonomy): Eukaryota > Metazoa > Chordata > Actinopteri > Kurtiformes > Apogonidae > Sphaeramia > Sphaeramia orbicularis. Next base: position 35,505,729 of record NC_043963.1, read on the forward strand.
TAACTAACAGTCACAGCTTGAGATAAAGAGGAAAACATCTCCAACTCAAGGTCTTTCCAAAGCCCGATGTTGAAGCTTCAAAAGTTAGCAACACTGAACTTGTTTATATTACATTTTTTGAACTGATACAGACAACTACAACAGTGACGTAAAACCTTTTGTAGCCTTTAGGAGTCTGAATGTATATTGGCCATTTTTGAATACTTTTGATTTTGCCTTTTACATTTCTCATTAAAAAACTGTTTACCTCGCCTTGTTTGGTATCATTTTTTCAGCACAATATCCTGTGTGACTTGTTACATTCTTCACTGTTTTTCACCAAAAACATGTAGAATTAACCATTTTTATAACTTAGAATGAACATATAAATTGCAAACATCAAAAAAAATTTAAAAATTTTGTAAATAACACAGTTATATACAACTATTTAAATGAAAATGCAGGCAATACCTCAGGCATTTTCTAGGAAAACAATATACAGCTATTTACAAAACAATCTGGTGTCACTTGATGCCATCCAAATGTTCAATTAACTATTTCTACAACACAAAAAACTTTTCCAATTGTTCATAAAAATGATCAGATGTCACAAGATGCCACACATCTGATTAGTTGATGGCGTGCACTTTTCCAAACTTTTTTTTTTTTCACAAAAATACTTCCCCTAGGGTTAAAAAAATCAAACCTAAACCAACCAAACAAAGATATAGGAAAAGGCCTGGGGTGAGTTATAAATAAATACTACAATTGGTCATGAATCATAGTATTCATTCCAATGTGACGAACATCCTGTTTGTTCTCCTCTTTGCGTCCATGCAGGGCCGAGGGAAGCCCCAGCCAACAGACGATATTCACAGGGAATGTCAGGAATGCAGGTACATGAATGCCTCAGTAACTCATGCTGGCCAGGCCTTTTGACACACTGCCCAGTTAAAAAGATGAAGGTCAAGTAAGAGTAATGGCAACAATTTGGGCTGGAGCGGTGCAGAAATAAATGTTTTGAGGAGTTTTTCTCATAAGACACAGCTGCTAGTATTGAAATGACAAAAAAAATTGAGGAAGAAGAATCAAAACCAAAAGGTCAAGATGTAGAGCACACATGTGAACCACGGTCATATTACTAGTCATATGGTTCCAAAAGTTTCCCTTTGCTTCATTATGTGTCAGTCATCTGAGGTGTGAGGCAGAAGCAGAAGCTGTTGTAGCGTTTAAATGTGAAGACATTTGAGAAAAACCTAAGAAATAATTACATCACACCACTATATCAGAAATGAGAATGAGCATCAAGTCATAATCTGCTGGCTCTTTAAACAGCAGTTCCTCTGAGCATCCACGTAAAAGGAATGGAGCTGCACAAAAGGCACCAGGGGATGAGGCCCCCTTTCTAAAACAACACTGACTGACAGAGTCCCCATTGTATTGGGGAGGAAACCACTTCTCCAACCTACAGCCTTGCTGCAGCTGCATTAGTGCAGCACGCAAGCCCCCACTGAGACGCACAAATGCACACAGATACTAAAAACACTTACATATGTATAAATAAAAATGACTAACATATGCAATTCATTCATATAAAGGCATGCTAACACATAAACACTGAGGTCAAATCACAAAAAAATAATATATTTAACTACTTACATGGGCTACTTGATAGGTTTTTTGGATTTTAAGATTGATAAAACATTTGTGAATGAATGTTATCTAAATATACTGTCATCTTTGGTTAGCTTAACTTAACTTTTAATGTTAAGTTCTGCTGTAATACTTTCAATTTTGTAGCCTGTGTTATGACAACAAGATACATAATTAAAATTAGTTAACTTTTACAGAGGCAGATGGGACTTTTTTTCAGTGAAGGTGATTTAGGTAGTTTAAACTTTTAGTGCTATGTTAGCTTAGCCTAGCTTAAAAAATGTAACCAGCTTGCGTCGCTTCAAACAACTTCTCATCTTTACACTTTGCTTTTTATATTAAAAGCCACATGAAATACTGAGTGGTTGAATTTTTATAGAAATATTTTGATGAATATTTTTGTTTTCTTTTTTAGTTTTTACTTTCAGAGTGAAGTTGACTTAAGCTGCTTCACTCTCATCAAAGTGTTTATGCTAACATATGCTGGATAGCCGCTTCTTATTCAACATTCATGTCTGAAAGAACCATAACATCTCATTTAACTTGTAGTAAGAAAATAAATGGGTATATTTCTCAAAATACTCAGGAATACATCAGGAAAAAGTCTCAAATACAATAAGTGAGCATGACACATCTGCTCAGTCATGGTGTTTAACTTGACCTTTGCTTTCCAAAATAACTGCATGCAGGGAAAGAGACAGGCACTAAAACTCTCCATAAAGCCAGGTCCAGATTGTAGCCCGAGGGTGGAGAGAGCCAGGTGGACAGCCTTGTGCTGAACTGCCTCAGCCTGCACACTGCCCTGCTGCTTTAAAACCAAGTTAACTGTGTGCACTCAACTCCCATAATCCCCTTCTTCCTGGGACATGATGGTGGGTGGCTGAGCCAGATGTACACTCTCTGCCAACTTAAGTGACGTAACAAACACATTTTCTCTTTTTAGCAGAAAGGGAATGGGGAGATGATGTGTGTGTGGGAAAGGGAGGGGTAGACAAGCTCATAAATAAAGTGCAACCATTAAACAAATAAAAATGATTTAAGTTCATGTCCAATATATAAACAAATCTCCCAGCTTGACTCCATTAGTTCCACTTGACTGGCATCTATCAGACTCTGCAGCTTTCTTTAGACCTCAGCCATCAAGGAACAGTGATGTCAGACCTGCCGATAGAGCTCTTTGTCAGCATGTCTGATTAACTAACTTAATGCTAACTCCTCCGTCTGCAATTTTCCCAACATTTGCAGAGACTTGATAGTGAGACTTTGTTCTTGAACAATTAAACCTCAAAAGAAAAGCTCATGATGCAACAAAATGTCAGAGCATAAAAGATGTGGTGAGCTGAGTAGAGCCGGACAAATTGGTTAGGATGGTTTCCAGCGCAATCAAGTGGTGAAAAATAATCCCATGCTGCTCCTGTAACAGCTCTTAAATATGTGTGCACTGTTTAAAAATGTTGGTAAAGTCATTACAACCAAGAACAGTGGCAGGCAGCCAGTTCAAAGGGAATTTTCCTTCTCTGAGTTCTCATGTGGCCTCAGCCTAGACCAGACCGCAGGAATCCAGCGGTGGATTGGTTGGATCGGGCACTTTGAAAGAAGATCCCGGGCCAGACGTACACCTTTGAAAGTGCCACTAGCATCTCACATCATTTTCATAAAGGCAGAGTCATATGGAGAAGGTTAGCTCGTAGGCCACATCCACACTGAGCCCGATTTCAGGGAATAGAGGAAACACTGACTGTGTGACTGAATTAGAGGTTCCATCTGGAGTTGCACAGAAGCATATGGTCCAAAGGATAAGTAAGAGTTACCACAGACATGGAGGCAAAAGGAGTCAAAACTATGAATGCTTTTCAGTGGTGCCAACATATGTATATATTTAGGCTTCTCCTTGCATCTGCATCTGCCTAAATGTGAGGTCTAGGTAGATCTATATCACACGCTGAACTAATGACATGGCATGCATTGGTAACATCTTGCAGAAACACAGTTCTTATTGTAAGGGGAACCAACCACAGCAAGCGTTGGCTACAATGCAATTTCCCCTGTAAAACGAAGAAAGGAAAATGCCAGGCAGCTGTTTCCAGCCACAAAAGACAGAGCTGAAGCTGTGTCTGAGGACGCTGGACAAAGGAATCGAGAAAGAAGACGATGCCTTTAGCACATGCTGCCGGTTAGACCTGACACAGGCATTTTATTAGCAAACCGCATGAAGTAGCCTAAGCCCCTGGGGTCTCACCCCCTCCTCCACTGCCCTCGACCATCTACAGTAGAGCGATGCTGTTAAAGTCATTAGCCCTAGGATATTACTACACTGGCGAAGCCTGCTGCTGCACCCATGACATCATTATGGGCTGCTGTCAGTCCACGGGGACGTCTGGGCAGTCCCACCACGCAGATGCAGACACGTCCATTTACACCAGCATGCCATCATGGAACAGGAAACACAGTTGTCCAGAAAAGGGGAAACTACCCATCTCAAAATGTCCATTTATGGAAACTATTTTATTTGTTGAGGCTGCTACAATGCCAGTTATGCCTCATTAGACACTGAGGAAAGATTTAGCGATGAAAAATGCGGTCTAACATCTCTGCGTCAACGGTTGAATATAACTATGTACTCTGACTTAAATTCTGCTCTTGAGTACAAATTTGAGGTGCTTACTCTTTATGTAATTGCACTTTTCACTTTTTTAATACTTGCAGTCAACTACAAATACAATATAGTTTTTCAGATTACAGTCCTTCTTACTCTTCCTGCCCAGTGACACCAATATATCTCCAAATGTGTTAACTGTGAATGTTTGTGGCCAACTGAAGGATTAAGTGTTTTTCAACGGGCTCAGAAAATTATGCTACTTCTTACGCATGAGAGCATAAGCTACAGGAACCCTTTAAAACCCTATTTGTTCATTAAACTTTTGACTTTTTACAAATGTTTCACATATGTGATGATCCGACAGAAGACAATGCATCACTGTGGATTGAACGACCCGACAGTGTACACTAGAGCTGAAACAATTAATCAATTCAAATCGATTAAAAAAAATTACAAGTTATCTGAATCGAAGCTGTTTCCTTAACTTTGCTGCCTCTAAACATTGGTGCCACTGTTGTGTTTCAGACAGACGCTTTCTGTGATGCACATGATTCCAGGATCACCACAAAGTTTGTATATTAGTTACATCTTATGTTGTTAGTAAATTAGTAAGCTGGACAAATTTGCAACAATGTAATTTGTTGTTTACATGTATAGAGATATTTTTATATATATTTTTATACTGTTATAGTTATTTCTATTTATAATCTTTTACTTTTATCATTTTTGTGGTTGTTGATTCAGCTGGTTCTTGAATAAAAGAATAAATGTTTGTCATTTTCAGACATTTTTACTATTTTTTCCACCTATTCAAATTTTTGTTTAATCAGATCGAAGAAAATAATCAATAGTTTAATCAATTACAAAAATAATCAATAGCTGCAGCTCTAGTATACAGTAGTTAAAATGAGCTCAGCAGTAAATATATGTATATTTTGATCATATGTTTACTTAAGTAAGGTTTGGAATGAGAAATCTTACAATTAGTAGTGTGCTTCAGTATCTGAATACCTCTTTTACTCTGTCTGATATTTTGCAGGAACATCACATCTACAGACAACTAAGTCACGGCCTTTGCTTCCTGAAGAGCTCCAATCACAAATACAGATGCTTTTGATGTACTTTTATCTCACCAGAAGAGCCAAAAGGGGCAAAGTGACGACCATTGTCTGATAAGAAGACTAAAATATACAAGCATGTTGTTCTTTCCCACAAAGTAAAGGAAATCTGGAGCTACCATGGGGTAGGGCTGGGTGGGGTAAGTGAGCTTGAAAAACTTTTCCCAGTAAGAAACACAAATGAAATGTTGAGTCTATGGCCTCTTGCATAGAAGTCATCTGCTCTGCACGGCTGAACATAATAACAGGGATTGACTTTGTGTTGCAGGCCAGTCAAACAAATGCAAACTGTTTTAGTCTCTAGGCAGCATGTACAGTACGTTGACGTGAAATATTTCCACTTTTAAATCATTCTGAGATGGCGTACTCATCTGTCATGTGGAAAAACCTTAGATTCAGCTAAAATGTCTTTTTTTACAATCGCCCACTTATCCAAGCAATGAGTCATCTGCATGAAAAAGACACAACTTGAGCTGTCATAGGAGGGCTTACAGTGTAGTGCACTGTATAATTGTCATAATAGCAGCGACTTAGCGCAGCAGTCAACAAGCAGACCATGAATGGCCTCTTGCTGTGCTAGTCTCTTCATATGAGGGTTTTACTCTGGAGTTGCTGATAGTTCTGGCAAGTAAGTAATGGCTTCATTCCAGAAACATGGAGGGTCCATAAGTATTTAAGAATGAGTCTAAGTAAAGCTGTGGAGATCCCAGCTCCTTGGTGCTTGATACTGTAATTAAGATCTTAAACAGCTGAGAATCTAAGCTGGGTGTGGTTATGCTTGAAATTTTGGAGTGAGGAGCACAAAATAAGGGCCTGTGAATAAGCCTCATAACCATCCAGGTATCTGAGTCGTATGTATTATGACACTGTGACATCAGAGGCTGAATTAACTACAAACAAGGAGCAATGAAGTTATTAATCCAAGTCTGGAAGGTGAGCAGAGTACACAAATATGTCACATAAATACAATGAGAGAGGCAGAATTTCTCTTCAAAAGGACAAATACAATGGACCATATCAATTAAATACACTTTAGCGATAAATTCTCCCCTTCAGTGCAGTATTCCCTTTATCTATTAGTGATGGAACAACGTATTTTTGTACAATTACTGTTTTAATCAGTCCACTACATTTGTCTGACAACTTTAGCTCAGAATACAGTTTTTCAAGGATGAAAACCATGCATATAAAACTGAGGGAAGGAGGGAGGGATGATGTAAAAGTTATTCTCTTTCTTAAGGTAAATAACCTGTTAAAAATTTGGATTAAATTAAGTAAGGGAAAAGCAGGTAAATGCATTAGTCCTAAAACAGGTTTTTCATGAGCTCAGAGATGTTATTAACATATGATGATCTTATTGAATATTATGCACCGCTGCAGATTAAACAATAGTATGTTGAGTGGTTAAAATGACCTCAACCTTCAACATCTGCAACGGTCAAATGCAGCATATGAGGGATGGATGTTTGAATTTCTTTATGAAGTTGAATAATCTGTCCAATATAAGTCACCTAGTCATAACATGTACCCTTATAATAGCCTACTACTACTATTACTACTACTACTACTAATAATAATAATAATGATAATAACAATAAACTGACCATTCACTGAGGACGGTAAATGGCTTTTTCAAACTTCTCTTAACGTAGGCAGCCGTCAGTCAAAAACACTACCATTGCCTAAATAAAAATGAAGAAAAGCTGACTATACTTGACATTTAAATTATACTCTACTTGACATTCCTTAAAACATATACGTGAATGCAGCAGTAAAGTAAACAGAAAAAAAAAATAACTGTACATATACAATAAATAACTGTACATATACTTTTACTACAGGATATGAGTTCATCCATCACTGTGGTCTGATTCTATGGTTTTGACTGATGAGAAGTAAAAACAGAGAATCTACATTGACCTCCTACGACTTCAGTGTTGTAAGTTTTCTTTCTGTTTGTTCATACTTGTTTGAGGCAACAATTGCAACAGGTCGAGAACTCAACCAGCACGTCACATAGAGTTCATTTATAGAGTTAGACCATGATGAAGGCCAACCTTAGAGTTAAATCAACTTTAAAACAACTTTATTTAAAATTAGACCTTGATGAAGGCCAATTTCAGAGTTAAACCAACTTTATTTAGCTCTACAGTTAGACCCTGGTGAAGCCCCACTTAAGAGTTAAAATAACTTCAGAACAATTTTATTTAACTCTTGAGTTAGATCCTGATAACGTCCAATTTTAGAGTTAAACCAAGTTGTTTTATCAGACCAGTGCTGGAGTTCTTGACCTGTTGCAAGTTATTCTTCATCTCCATGCGCCTTGGAAGAAGGTGAAGTTGTGCTAGATCTGTCTATTTTGAGGAAACAACACCAAAAAAATACATATTAGTTCATCCCTACTAATTCTAAATCACCCACGTCTTTCTCAGCACTGTTTCATACTGTTCCTAAAAAAGAACATTTGTATTTTCCCTTCTTGTGGTGCACCGAAAATGAAATGTCTCCATGATGTAGGATGACAGCTAGAGTCACTTCTCTGAGTTGATAGATGGTAGAAGTGGGTGTTGACTGTGTGCTCATTATTACAAAGAGCTCAGACAGCTCAGCTCCTGCCTGATGTGGAGTGTACAGGAGGAGGGGGGTTGGACTTTACGGGTGTGGGAGTTTTGGGGGAATTCAGAAAATGTTGTTTTCAGATGGTTCGCCTGCAGCAAGAAAACTTTAAATAAACCCAGACGGAGAATGTAGTGATGTGCTCTGTCATGGATTTACAGTAATGTCTCCTGTAGAAGAAAAAAAAAAAAAAAAAAATCATGCCCCCCCCCCCTCCTCTTCTTCTTCCTCTGTCTCTCTTTCACCATGCTGCGCTTGTAGCCTTTACCACCTCAGCCAAACGCTGAGTTGTCTGACTTTTCACAGAGACAAAAGAACCACAGGAGAGGGGGAACAGCAGGCAAAATGAGCCGCAAACACAGATGCGCACAAAAACAAACACACAGATCAGTTACCACACAATAAATGGGCAAAAACAAACAATCTAACTCACTTTAATTGGTGTAAATGATTAGTTTGGGAAGCATTTTAGCTGGGGAACTCAAAAGAACTACAGAAAAATCAGAATTAAACACAACATGAGGTTTTTTTTTTTTTTTTTTTAAACACTTAACTCATCTAAACAGTGATGTGATATCTATGTGAGTTCATTCCCACTTACCAAAACTATTGCGAATTTCTCCTCCAGCTCCGTGGGGTCAGGCATGGGCACCTTCAGAGGCATGATGTGATGCTTCATCTCCGACTGGCCGTCCACACTTTCAATATTACCCATTTTAACCCAGTAGTGCCTCTAGTAGTTCACTTTGAAACGCTTACTTTTACTGGTTATCCAAGTTATAATACGAATAAAAGAACTCCTGTGTAATTCCAACCACTTCATCCAAATAATCCACTTCTTCTCCACAGTGGGACACAGAGCTGACAGCGCAGGAGTGTTGTGTTACTGTCCCAAAATGCCATTCACGCCTGGGTTTACAGTGTTTTCCACTGTAGCTTCCATCCAAACTTCACTTTCAGAAGAAACAATAAAAGCGCAGATGAGTTCTCTTCCATAAAGCACTTCCTGATCTGCCCGGCCAATCCATTACTTTTCAGAAAAATTCCTTTTACAGATACCTTCAAATGCCCACGGTCACTGCTGAACTTTCTTGGCTACGACGTGTTTCCATTCATTATTGTTGTGTGATCCTGATTAAGCCTTTTGCTGATGCCTCCACTCAGAGGGCAGGGTTTTCCCCAGTGGCCCCGCCCTCAGATAGCAAAACTAAAGTTCTATTGGATAATAAATGTGTCAATCATTAAGTTAACGTTCATCCCCGCCCCAAACATCTGTAGGCAGAGAGCCCACATTCAGATGGACGGGCCAGGGTCTGTCATCGCCACCTGGTGGTCAGGTGGGAACACGACATTTGATCCAAATACTCAGACTTCACCCGTTCTGCTGCAAAGTTATTGATAAAAACCTCCTGTTTCATAAAAAGAAAAAAGAAAAAACAAAACAAAACAAAACAAAGCAAAACAAAAAACCCTGTTTCTATTAATAAAGATAAGGGATTGTAATTAAAAATGTTTTATTGTCTTTAACCTATAAAGACCCAGTGCTGCTTTTATGACACTTCCCAAATGAATTTTTCTCCAGATTTAACCTTTTTTAAGTGATTTATCTCCATTTATTATAATATAATCAAGGTCAAGGTAAATTTTATTATCCCCGAGGGGCAATTTGTTTTACAGCCAGCAGTTTCACACGGACAACAAACCAACAATAAATACAATAAATAAATAATAATCCATTAAAAACAATAGCACTAACATTACAAAGAATTATTCAGCAGAACAATGGCTGCCGGAACCAAAGAATTCCTCATCCTATTGGTCCTACATTTAGGAATACTGTATCTGCGACCTGATGGAAGACACCTGAACACATCATAAAGGGGATGACTGGGATCATCCAGGACTGACTGAGCCTTCTTCAGAGTCCGCCTCTGGTACAACACAGTCAGGTCAGTGAGTGTGGTGCCAGCAATTTTGCTGCACACTTTGGTGATGCCCTGCAACCTGTTCCTATTTTTAAGGGTAAGTAGCCCATACCAGCTGATAAAAGAAAAGGTCAACACAGACTCAATAAAACAAGAATAAAACATTTTCATAAAAGTGTTATCCACTTTGAAACTGCAAAGTTTACGGTAAAAATACATCCTCTGATGAGCCTTTTTACATACAGCATCCACCTGAGATTCAAAAGTTAGCCTGTGGTTCAGCACCATTCCGAGATATTTATACTGCTGAACCACCTCAACAGCCTGTCCATTATCCTCTGTATTTTGTGTTTTGTCAGTGAAAATAATGTATTTTCCTGTATTTAATTCACTGATCATGTAGATGTTCACAAGGGAGTAGGTTTGATTCTGACATTGGTGTGGACACAAAAGTGCTCCAAGGCAGCACTCCTGAAAGCTGATGTTTTTTACATTTGTAGTCATAATTTCATGTCATGTAGAGCTGATTAAATGAGCAAGCAATCATAGTCAGAAAAAACAATTAGGTAATTTACATGTTTAGAATGCATGTCTGAATATCTAAGGACAATACAAGAATTGAATGCATTCTGCAGTGTTGTTTTCATGACTAACATATCCAATATTATTTCACCTCACCTGTGAATTTCCAGCTTCTCCTCCTCTACCTCCTCCCTCCTCTCTACTGTCTGTCACCTGATAAAAATATGTTGATGCATGACATACAAACAGATTAGGGATACAGTGATCATAGAGTTTGATGGTACAGTTATTGCCCTAAGCAAAAAAGGCTTTTAGTTTCAATTATTATATGTAATTTATTCCCCAAAAATATGGATAAAATCACACGTAGAGTCACATTTAGAATCTGAGGTTTTATTGTATTTTCCCAACAAATTTTCTTTCTGTGTTTTTAACCAGTTGCTCTCTTCCATAGAAATACATGAAAATAATGAGTAAAAATAACTTTAAAAAAGTGTATCTGTTTGGCATTAAATAATGTTTTTTATTGTATTGATAGTGAGTACACAGTAGTAGCTGAATATTGGTAGGGATGTGTCCCTAGCGTCCCTATCCAATTCTACGCCCCTGGATGTTCATAAAAACTCAGATTACAGCTGAGAGTTATTTTATCAGAAACAGAGAAAACTGAAGAAAAAGTGACTTTTTCAGCAAAGATATCAATAATGGAACATAAAAACAAGTGTGTCCATCCTCTGTCATTGATCCAACTCCATGGGTTTTACTGATGAATCAGTGTTGTAGAAGATGACAGTGTTTCCACAGTAACTACCAAGCCTCTGAACGTCCAAATGGGTCATATCTGATGCCCATGAAAAGATGACAAACTGTATTTTACACCAATTATTTACATGTATTAATAGGATTAGTGGATCAACAGGTATTTAACAGTTTAGATCAGTAGATGGTTTAGGTCAACAGTGGCTGTTTGGGTCTTTATGGGTTAAAACATGAAAAATGAGAATAAACACACACAAAAAAAATAATGTGTTTCAGCTGTTGGAGTCAAACTGTACAATAATAAGAGATGCAAAAGCTTAAAAAACAACAAGTAAAATGCCTCCTGAATAAAGGTAGTGAAACTTGACTAAATTGACTCACTATTTAAGAAATATTTAGTTAAAAATACTGGTTGGCTGTAGTTTCCAAGATAAAGTCTCGGGATAAAATGTAAAATTGTGGGAATTAATGAGCTACCAGATCTACTTCAAAACAGTCTACACATTACAATAAATGTGATAAATCTTTCTGCAAATGAAAAACTTTACAGGTTCTTTTCTCTCTGATGGAAGATTTATAAATGTATTGTATAAATGTACATTAACCTACATAATAAGGTATGTAACATTAAGCACATGTAATCTGTCTTGTGAGCCAGTGTAAGATATTTATTTACTTACTTACTCACCTACCTGCCTACCTTAGCAGCCATACAAAATCAACACCAAAAATGTTTAATATAAAACAATAAAAAAACTTAATTAAAAACACTACATACATACAGATATTTACAGAGCAATAAAGGAAATGTACAGTGAAAACAACTGCACATGACCTTGATTCTTTGGTGAAAAGTAGCTCACTGTAGAGATGTGTTGTAAAGTGTTAAATACTTAAGAATTCTCATACAAAATTATTTCTAATTTAATATCGTGTCCTTTATATACTTGTATTTCTTTGTCATTGTTGATATATAGATGATATATAGATATATAGATTATGTTCGCCCTGGTGAACCCCTAGGCCGTAACACTGAGTAATAGGAACAGAAAAAGCAGACATGAGTTTTCAGTTTACTCATTTTTTGTTTGTGATTTTGAGGAAAAAATGTTTGTGAAATAATCTTTGTTCTGTATGTTACCAAAATAAATTATTTATTTAAAAAAAAAAAGTCAAACTATTACAGTTGGCCTCATCTATAACATGTAAGAAAAGTGGTTTTAAACATGAATTGAGTTTTCCTGTCATTTCCATCTCTTATCCTGAAGATGTCAGTTATTTGGTGACACATCAACCAAATAACTGTTTTTTCATGCACTTATTGAAAGCATAGGTACTGACATCAAATAAATGCATTCAGTAAGAGGCTCTCATTTGTTACTTATCAGTAAAACATTACATGCACAAACCTTTCATATAAGATTCAGCGTCACCAGTACAATTCCAATTACAACAATACAAAACAAAATATCAAAAACATGTGTCAGCTGAAAGCTTTTGGAAATGCTTAAAATAATTTTTTATGACCCAGATTAAACCTCCTGTGACCCAGGCTGTGGGAGTGGACGTTTTAGAGAGAATGTGAAAAACACACAAAAGACTCTCATTCATTCAAGTGTAAACTTTAATCATCAACTTCAAAGCAGATGCATGATGACATGTTCTGGTTATGGCAAAGCACAGCAGTTTTTATCTTCATGTTTTGACACTATTTTCTTTTTGCACTTCTACACATCGGCGTCTAAGCCTTTGTGGTGAGTTCACAATGAAGCTGTCGGAGTACAATATATTTCTTGCCTTTCATAAGGTCAAACTGTTTTCCTTTAGAAACAAAGTATAAACATGGCTGACAGCATCAACCTGCGTTTAGCTCTATAAACACTAAGAAGCGTGGGCGTGTCGCTCTAGCCATGTGGATTCAGCATTTACAAAGTTGTTTTTCTTCATAAAAGCACAGTGATTTAGACTCTGCTTACACCTCTGTTTTCAGTGGTAAATGTGAGGGTCTAGGTTTATAATACTTCAATTTATAAAACCAACATTATTTCATAAAGCTCTGGTTAAAACATATAAAACTTCATTTGGATCATAATTAATAAACACTGACAAACTGTGCACAGTTTCTTAATACTTAAGGCAATAATAGAGACATATAGAAACACAAGAAAATTGGGAATTGTTTGAAATAGTAAAAAATAAAAATCCGTGGAATCACCTGTAAATCCATTAAACATTGTCACACATTTAGACGTGAACCACAACATAAGCCCTTCTGTAAATACATTTCTAACAACATATATACGTGCATTTAAACATATATAATCTCGGTAGATCTTGCAACACAGTTGCATTATCAAATTTCTATTCAGCCAAAGTATTCTACTGAAGAATCTAAGACAGCATGAATTCAACACAGTTAAAGCTGTATGGATGATAAGCTCCATGGAAAGTGACTTTTTTCATAAACACTGATGGATTGTTTTCGTGGAGAAGATACTGTAATTCATCTTTTCTTCAGTGATGGTGGAAATTTTCATATAAGCTGAATATTCAAACACACGAATCACAGGTCACAAAAACGACACTAAATGTTATATAGTACCGAAGATCAAGCAGCGATTCTTCTAGTTGGCCTCTGCTACCAAATCATACCTGCAAAAACATGAAGGATACAGGCTGTAGTTTGTATAATCTGTGCAAAATAACAATAACTCCAGAATATTATAAATGATTATGGAACATTTATTTCAATAAAATAAATACCATTGTGTAACACCAGTCTTGAGGTCAATTTGGTCCAAGTCTAGCTGCAACTGAGAGCAAAGAAAAACAAGCAGGAGATTCATTCCTCATAGAATTTGACTTTGAAGTTGATCAGAGAAGATACTTGAATCTTAAAGCACCAGGGGCTTCACATCGCCCACTCAGAAACCTCTAGATTTTCCTTTTGATAATTGCACCCACTGTCGAGTTACTGTAAAGTGAAATTATTTTAGGATGTGCTTTCACAACATAAAACCAAACTGAACTAGAAGCACTCGGAGAGCGCAGACCTCCGCCAAGGCTGATCAGTGGCCCCCCCCCGTGGGCCCCCCCACCCCCGATCACCACCAAAATTTAATCATTTCTTCCTTATCCCATTTCCAACAAACCCTGAAAATTTCATCCAAATCTGTCCATAACTTTTTGAGTTATGTTGCACACTAACTGACAGACAAACAAACAAACAGACAGACAAACAAACAAACCCTGGCAAAAACATAACCTCCTTGGCGGAGGTAATAAGTGCAATATGAGTTTGCTGTCAACTTTGGTATTTTCAGTTTCCATACCAGTTTTAAAATATACATCTCTTGTGCAAATAAAATGTGCAAATGCCAAGCAGTGTGAAGAAGATCTACATGAATGACACAAAAGACCCCAAAAATTCCATTTCTGATATGAGCTAAGGGCTTTATCCTTGACAGATGAATACATGAATAGAGGCCGATTCTTTATCATTCTCATCTTTATAAAAGAAACATTTTTTGGATATTAGTGGTTCTTCATAAAACTGTAGCCCTGGGCCTACAGCACCTATATTTTTGTCAATAAGTGACTGAATTTGAGATGCAAATGATCATATCTACCTTTCCAATGAGCTCCTTCTCTCTGCTCATGAAGGAGACGCTGTGCTTCACAGAAAGGTCCAGTCTTCTCTGTGTGGACTCCTCGAGTGAGAAGTCAAAGTCAAACCTACAAAAACAGACAAAATGCAGAGTGAGTTCATGATATCATTAGCCTCAGAGCATAATTGCCCAAGTCATATTTTTTCAGGACATAGCCAACTAGAAGCACTCAGAGAGCGCAGACCTCCGCCAAGGCTGATCAGTGGCCCCCCCCGTGGGCCCCCCCACCCCCGATCACCACCAAAATTTAATAATTTCTTCCTTATCCCACTTCCAACAAACCCTGAAAATTTCATCCAAATCTGTCCATAACTTTTTGAGTTATGTTGTACACTAACGATCAGTGCCGCCCCCCCACCCCACCCCCGTGGGCCCCCCCACCCCCGATCACCACCAAAATTTAATCATTTCTTCCTTATCCCATTTCCAACAAACCCTGAAAATTTCATCCAAATCTGTCCATAACTTTTTGAGTTATGTTGCACACTAACGATCAGTGCCCCCCCCCCCGATCACCACCAAAATTTAATCATTTCTTCCTTATCCCATTTCCAATAAACCCTGAAAATTTCATCCAAATTTGTCCATAACTTTTTGAGTTATGTTGCACACTAACGGACAGACAAACAAACAAACAAACAGACAAACAAACAAACCCTGGCAAAAACATAACCTCCTTGGCGGAGGTAATTATGCACAATGAATCAGCAGTGTTACAAGGGTAAAGTTACGCAGATATCACAATTTGGATAAAAATATGACTCAGACAATTATACTATGAGGCCGATAATATGCAGGTTAATCAACACTTCACATTAGCGAGGGTCCCACTCACACACCTCTCATTGAATTCTGGGTTGAGGTCTCTCTTCTTGGTGGCAGTTCTCCTTTTGGTTGTAGCTTTCTTATCCGGCAGCAGGATGAAGGTAACATAAGGGTCTGCACCGTCCTTAGAGCAGGCTGTCAGACCTCTGTGGGTACAGAGATCAGACACATAGTTTATGATGATGACATTTGATAGTTTGCATTAATAAAATGAGGATAAAAGTGGTATTTAATATAAACACCTGCAGGCGTGAACAGTGATGAAAAGCCTGCTCTCCTCCATGGAATATCCGATTGTGAGCTTCACCTGACCCTGTGCACCAGCATTATCAGCAGTGCTAAAAACAAAAGGTAAAAATGTTATTGTGGTGTTGAAATCCAGAAGTAGCTGTTACATAATGATGATTTTATGGCAGGAAACATAGTGGAAAACACCCCACTAAGTAAACATCACTCATTCATGCAGTCATTGCAGTAACCTCACAATGAACCACTGACAAGTGCGACTCACATGGAGAATCCACTTCTGTTTCTGATGTCAAGATGGGAAGGAACCCATCTGGGGATGACTTCATCATCGTCCCCTTGAGGCCTACGACACACTGCCAGCTGAGTGTCCAAGATCTGAAGGACAAGCAGAGATAGAACTCACTTCATTTAAGAAATAAGACTAAACTAAACTAACTTATTTAATAACTGACTTACTAAACTCTAAGACTAAAACTATTCATTCATTCATTCATTCATTTTCTGAACTGCTTAACCCTTTAACCCTTGACTTGTCTGTGGTGAGTGTTCTGAATGTATGATTTATTTTAAATATTCAAAAAATTCAACTGTTTGCTCAATAGGAAAAATTATAAAAACACACTAAGAGAATAGACATTGTTCTTTCCATAGACATCTGAGCATGCTCAGTGCACCCCCTGCCGCCTGTGGAATGGGGGGCAAACACAGAGCAGTGAGTGAGACCAACTTACTATACAAATAGACGGTTTGGGATGTTTTTTTTTTTTTTTTTTTTACACAATTTTCCTCATTGTTTTTTGTTTTAACTGTTGTTTGAATTGTTTTGGTGATTTTCCTTTAATTTTTTAACTGTTTTGATGGTGTTTTTTTTAACTGCTTTTTGGAGTTCAACCAGGTGCCAAAAAAAAAAACAGCTGGACTTTAGAAAAAAAGAGCCCCCAAACAAATGCTACTGGGCCAAAATTCAAATACTTGTTGTTCAGTGTGTTCCAGTTCAGAGTTCATGTTCAACATCCTAAATCTCTTATTGATGTACATTCTGAATACCATATTTAGTAAAACCTGTAAAACTTCAATTCCTCTCTTTGTCTTTTTCTGTTATTCCACCCTGTTTTGACCCTAAAACACACAGTAAAGCAAAACCAGTGAAGAAAAGGAACACAATCACGGTGGAAGCCAGACTACCTGGAGAAAACCACTACACTATTGTACTGCTCAAGACTAAAAACTAAAACAGTGAAAAACGGCAGTGAAAAATACATTTTCAACACATGAAAACCAGAATGAATGATGTAACAAACTAAATTAAAATACATTTGCAGGTAAAATCAGCTTTGTTTCTGTCCTTTTCCCATTGCTAATCAGTCATGGTGCACAAGCATAAAATGACTTTACATAAAACAGCACATGTAATAATCATATTTGATGTCATGTATATTTGAGCTTATTTATCTTCCAGTTAATGTTTTCCTTATCATACCTGAAAAACTAAAACTGATGCTAAAACTGAATAAAAAAAGGCAAAAATTATCCAGTTAATGCACCCACCCAAACTAAAAGACCAGCTAAAAATGAACAGAATTTATAAGTACAAGGCATTGTGTGGCAGTTCTGTAAAAGCCTTCTTCCCTGTATTTGTGCTGAAATTCAGGAAACAGTACTGTATGTACTAAGCAAACAGAAAATAAGCACAAAGAGTTGTCAGCACCTTGAGTGTGACCCTCAGTAGTATCTGACTCTCTGGCAGAGCTCCATCCAGACTGAACCAGTGATCCAGGACCAACCCTGGGTCAGCCAGCACCTCTCTGAGTGGGAGTGTCACGGACCCCAGAGCCTGGCCCCAGCTGTGAGAAAGCTTCACACAAAAACACACACACACATTCACAAAAACATTGAGATTACAGGCACTCATTGTGGTCAAACTCCAACCTAAACATCGAGTGTTATCAGTTTTGCTGTTCACGCAGGTCAGAGAGTGCATCCATTCGATCAGCACGTATTGATTTGGACTCTGACCTTGACTATAAGTGTCTCATCTCTGGGATCCCGGACCAAAAAGTGAAAGGCTTCATCCCATCGAGGTGAAGTGGAACGTTCACAAATCTAAGTGAAGCAGAGAAGGCATTTGTAACTTTACAAAGATGAAGTTATATTGCAAACACAAAGTCATCTGAATGTGATCGTACCTTGGTTCGATGCGAGACATTTTTAAGGGCAATCTCAACCCCGACTTTTGGCTCTTTTCCACTTTTCTTCAGCTAAAATTACACACACAGAATATTTGAACACAACAATGTAATCAAGTAAAAAGCACATTAAATCACTGGTGACGTCACATGTAAAAGAACATGCAGCTGTATTGGCTCAAAGTAGCGCTGCATGCAACACAATGTTAATAAAAGCAACTATTGTACTTCACTATTCCTTAGGGGAAAGAACACACATCAGCATAAACAATAAATAAAACCCCAAAGGACTCATAGACATGATCTCACCGGCAGGCCGTGGGCACGCTCCACATACACAAAGAGCACAGCTGATGATGGCACCACCTTGTTCTGGTAGGTTTGCTGGACCTGGTACTGCAGGATCTGTAAGAACAGAAAGAGAAAAAAAGAAAGGTTTTCACAAAGGCTTGTTATGAAACAAAAACAATGTGCAATAAGAATGTTATTATTATAATTTCCTGCCTGTTTGAAATTTCACAACACCAGATGCAGAGATAAATACAGTATATACTTATCTACAACAGAACATCTGCACAATTGTAATCTAATCTATAGTTAGAAAACAAACTTCTCCATAATGATACAAAAAAGAGTGAAGCGCACAAGAATACAGAACAGAGCCATAACTGTGGTCTGAGTGATCCTCCAGCAGAGGAACCAGTCTGTTTTCCTAATGCCTTATGTCTCAGTCCAACAATGTTGTCTTTTGTTATTAAATGTGTTTTTGTTGCTTATAGTATGTACAACTTTCACAACTATTTTTTTTCCAGCAGCTAGATTTGGATAGCTCAACATATCAAACTTTACTGTCAATGTCAAATTTAAACATACAAAAATAATAATTAAAAAGTACACTAACTTATTGAGGACTCTTTTGCTATAATTCTTATACTTACCCTTCTTACTCCTTATATTTGCAAAAATATTTGCAATAATTTCTCCTAATTTGCCATTTTTGACCTTGTTATAGCACTACAACACCAAATTTCTACAAGGATTGTCTGGTTAATGAATATTTTTCTACATTCGTCAAATAATAACTTATTATCAGATTATTGATATTACCACTCATGTGTAACATCTACTACAATTATCATTTAGATTAAGTTTTCCTAAATAAATCATGTGTTATCTTTATGGAAAGAGGCTTTTGGATACTATGCTAAGTCCATAAAATTTTGATAAAATATTTTTAACCTTTTCTCATGAAATGATTGTGATGTGACTTACTCTTGGTAGATAAAGTGTAACTGGGACTCAGTATGTAATCATTGTGCCCGGTCAAAGGTGATTACTGATGTGTAGAAATGGGAAAAAACAGATGTGTCTGAAAACAAAATGATCCCAGCAGAGAATATTTACGAATAGAGTTGACTTTAAGTTGTAAAATAATTATCTCACTCAATATGATACAATTGGACAAATTTGGGTATTGTTTGGGAGTAACAATCCCACTTGGTTTTATAATAAAGAGTTAAACCAAGAAAAATGTGTTTATATTTAGGCAATGGCTACTGTGGCATGAAATATCAGTTTGTCTATTGCCAATGAGCCAATCATATGTTTGCACTTGTACTAGAGTCAATCATGGATACTGTTCATTGAACTCATTCTCTTGTTGCCTCAGTACTGTGGTGAAATATGGTGTATACTTCAGTGCATTCTTTTGTGCATTTTGCTTCCACAGTACTGTGGCAATTGATGGAAGAAATGATAAATTAGTGATAGTATATAGTACAGAGTAGGAATTATCGTTCTAAATGATCTATATGTTGTTTTATGGTGTTCTTTGCTCTGAGCAGTCAGTGAGATTGGGGCTGGAGAAAGTGGGCGGAGCTACATGTTAGATGTGGCAGTGGGATGTGTGACTTCTCAGTTCTGTGTCAGTTCAGTGTATTGAGTGCTGTGGTCCAAATTCTGCACTCTGAATGTTGTCCCAGTGGCTGATTTAGATCAATGTTGGATTTTACCTACTGGCACTCTTGGCACCATTGGCTCTGGGGAAATAGACAAACCGATATTTCGTGCCACAGTACTGTGTCAGTAGCCACTTCGTTATATTTAAGAATACTTGGTTTCATTGTAGTGGGGCTGTTTTGTGGTGTTATAGTACTAACCTGTTCCAGTCTGGGAAGGTCAGAGACTCTAGGCAGCCATTCCAACACCAGGTGAACTCGGCCTGATTTCACATCATTCAGAGTGTACCACTGAAAAAAAACAAACAAAATACATGGGTTACACAAGTATAAATATAAACCTTTGAACTACTGATATAATTTCAGTAAAATATCACACACCGTATCAATACATTGTGCACTGATGATGTCCCGGAGGCTTAATTTGAACCTGCAAACACAAAAAGTCCTTCAGTGTTTTAACTTCACTGTCAGTCACATATTTTCCCACCAAATATGTGGAATTTTTATTTCACCTTCCAAGGAAGTCGTCCTGATCTATGTCCTTGTCAAACAGCTCAAACTGAATCTCCTGACCGGGAAGCTGAGTCAGTATCACCTACAATCAAAGGAGAAAATATTTTTTAAAAAATCAGTAAATTTGCAAACCAAAAAAGCCAAATATTCAGGGATGGAAGGTGTTTGTACCTCATAGAGTTCATTCCAGACGGGATTGAGGTTTTCTTTGATGGTGTGGCTGCGGAAGGTGATACCAGCCACGCGGATCTTAACATAGGGGTCGCTCTTCCCCTTTACCATGCCCCCCATGAAGTTGTCTTTGGCGATCAGGTTTTGTGCCTCTATCAGATGGATACGCAGAACTCCCTTTAAAGCAGAACATTACAAAAAAAATTACATCAGAAAAATGTGTTAGAAAGAGGCTTTTTTCTGCTTTAGCCCAGGCAGCAGTGCTTCATTTTTAATATATATACCTCAGTTGCGAACTCTGGGTCAGGTGTGGTGTGTTGTGGTCGTGCTGGTTGAGGTTTAGCTAACCCTCCCGGTCCCATTGGGTTCAGTTCTGACGTGATTCCCCCGTGACCCGGCCCAGACCCAGAGGACGAGGGACGAGGAGATGGAGTCGTAGGAGTGGCTTCATCATTCAACCACAAAACCTAAACCAACAGAAAATGAACCGGAGGTCATGTTAAGCAAATATCAATCCTTAGATTGCTTAGTGTTGGTTTTTTCTCTGTAAAGTCTCATCTATTATAAAGTGAAAAAGCTCATGATAAAATCAGAGCATCAGCATGAGATATAAAGAACAGAATAAATGATTTTTTAACAAATATCTCTGTATGTCTGCAACACTCTTGCACATCCTATCACAAAAAATTCAAATAAATTTCAATGTAGTTTAGGAGCAATAACACTACTACTACTGCCACTACTATGATTATAAAAAGAAGATAGACAATATTAATAATAATAATAAGAAGAAGAATGAATAAACACTGACATACTGTGCACAGTTTCTTAATACTTAGAATAATAGAGACATATATAAACAAAAGAAAATCTGGATAATTCTAACAAAATTCCAAGGAATCATGTGTAAAATAATAGATCAAACTAACAAATCAGTGAAGAGTACTGTAAAAAAAAAAAAAAAAATGGAACAATAAAATCAAATAAAACATCTGCATGTAATAATAAAGTAGACAGAAGAGTCAAACATATATTAGGATAAATCAGGTCAATTCAAGTAAATATGGGACATCAGTTTAAGTTTTTTGATAAAAGTACTTTTTAAAAAGGTTTTAAAGGCCATTTCCACAATTTTAGGGCTCTGACTGAACAGAGGTATTTAACAGGAGTTTAAATATTAGGAATTCATGTAGTAACCTGCTCCAAGAGCTCCTGGTCAAGAGTCTGTATACAACTGTGTGACATTCATGAGGTCACATATATAACCATAGTGTTGGGTAAGAGGGTCTTTTTGTGGGTCGTCTGATGGTAACTCCTCCAAAGCAGTTTATTTTAACTCTTCAGTTCTTAAATACTTATAACCAGTTAAATTCAAGTCATTCGTCTGAATTATATACCCAACATTTTACGCACTTTATGCTTTTAATGCACATTTAGAGGAAAGCATTGTGCTTCTTACACCATCACATTCATTTCCTTCGTCTTATATGAGGAGTTACGATGCAAGTTTTGGGAATATACAATATATACAAGAATCAAAACAACTAATAAATTCTGAACGCAGGACTTTTTTTTTTTAAATAACAAATAAATTATATGAATATGTCTTGCATCACATGCACTTGTACTGACCCTTAGCACTATTTTGATGAAGATGCGGCTGGCAGAACCTGAGTTCTCCAGCTGAAACCACTGGTCCATAGTGAGTTCAGGGGTGGACAGAAGACGGCTCAGAGGGATGGTCAGACTGCCCAAGGAGAAGGCCCGGTCATCATCCTTCACCTGATGGAAAAATACAGCAACACATGATGCACAATGAAAGAAATAACATCTCACAAGAATGCATTTAGAGGAGAACGATTTAGTATAAAGACATAAATATACAGGGTGTCCGCAAAGTCTCTTTACAATTTAAAACATTTATTACAAAAGCAACTGATGAGATATGTTAATCAGATTTGTTCTACGTACTCAGTGGTTATCGAAGTGTTTAATCACATTGTGGGATCGTGTGCGACTGAATCACTGGAACATTTGTCTTCAACGAGAGAATAACTTCAAATGTTGACCTTGACCTTCAGACTGAATATGTGTCAACACAACTGGATGACCTTCAACCAACCATCATTTTCCAGTTAGATGGTGCACCACCACATTAGGGACTGCATGTTGGTGGGTTCCTAAATCAAACCTTTCCAGACCGGTGGATTGAATGGGATGGCCCAATTCCCTGGACACCTAGGTCACCAGATATCACTCCCCTGGATTTATTTCTATGGGGTTGTGTTAAAGATATCATGTATCAAACAAAGATACGGGACATCAATGACCTGAAGGAAAAGATCACTGATGCTATTCACATCATTGATGCACTGCAAAAAATGGGCATGTAAAAACAAGGTAAAAACACTGAATCTGAGGAAAAAGGTACTGAAAACAAGTGAAATATCTGTCCATGCAGCAAGATAATTTCACTTGGCAAGATTTTTTGAATTAAGGTTGTTAAATCTAGAAGTAAGCATGTCTACGGATGTATGAACACTTAAAATAAGAAGTTAACTCTTGAATGAATGAATAAATGAATGAATAAATCAATTTTTGGTTTGTACACTAATCATTGCACTTAGTTCAATAATTGTAATAAGCATTGTTATGGAAAAAATATTACTCTACTAATTCGTCTTCAATAAAGAAGGATAAGTTCAAACGTTCAGTGTCAAAGAAATCCCTTCATTTGGAGCTCCATAGAAAGAGATATGACTGAGACAAAAGACTGAGACGGTCTGAACCCAAAAATACAAATCACACTGTAGTCTTCTGTCTCCCATGAGAAAATGATGATGTGTCGAAAGTGTTTTGGTTAGTGTCAGGAACTTAGAGATAAGACCCCTGTGAGAAATGCTGGTTTGACCCTCTACTCTGGACAAAACACAAAAGAGGTCAAAACTGCTCTATAATACACAGTGACATGAATATATCTGAAATAGAGTTAGAAGCATATATGATATATGAAATATATGAAAATATATATGAATATATATAGATATTGTCATATCAGTACTTGGACTCTTGTATGTTTTGTCTGTCTTGTGTGTCATTTCCTGTTTTATTTTGTTAATCCTCCTCTTGTGTCATGTCTGGTGTCTTTGCTTCCTCTCCCTGATTGTTTCACCTGTGTTGATTACCTGTCTCCGCCCTGATTTGTTCCACCTGTGTCTCATTGTCTTCCCTCCCTTCTGTGTATATAAGCCCTCTGTTTTCCTCTGTCCTGTGCCAGTTTGTGTTCCTTCCTTGTGTTGTGTCTACTTACCAGCGTTTCTCTGAACCTGTTCGTCTGCCTGTCTGTTCGTTCCTGACCCGGATTGTTTCTCGTTGTTCTGAGCCTGCCTGATCCCCTCATCGGTACTTCTGCCTGATTCAGCCACACTGGTTTTCGACCTTTTGCCTGGACTCACGGTTAGTGCTTTTTGCTTTTCCCCCATGTACCGTTGCCTGTTTTTTGGACTTCCCGTGTATGACCTGGTCTGTCCCCTGACACTTCTCTGCTTGTTTCTAGTCGGGTTCCCCTCGTGTGCTCCTGACCCGGGCAGAGAGCTCCCTTTACTGGATTCGGACGTCGTGACGAATCTACACAGACTAACCAGCGAGGATTCATTCAAAAAGCCTTTTTGTGAACTGTTTTTCCTGTCCGTGTTTAATAAACACATTAACTGTATTCCTGTCTGTGGGTTGTGCATTTGGGTCCAAGTCTTGTGTCTCTGGTTCTAACAGATATAAGTAATTTTGCCATTACAGCACAAAAACCAAAAAAAGGAATAGGCTAGAAGCAGAGGCTTATTTTTTTTTCCCTATCCTATTCACCTGATACACTGTTTACTGTTTAATGTGTACAGCATTTAGCATTCACACCATAGAAAAAAAAAAAAAAAGATCAAAAACATATCTACCATCTCAGTTCAATATTCCTAAATCATCGTAAACTTAAGGCATTTTTTAAAACTTTATCAAAGGAGTGCACAATATAAATTCATCATCAGGTCTATTCCATAATTTCACACCCGCAACCCAAGTCCATCTAGACTTCACATTTGTCCTCACTTTAGTCCATTCACACATATAAAGATCTCTGAAATTATAATTACTCTCTTAATTCAAAGAAATCACGAATGGTATTTGGGACAAATACTATTTGTATCCCTCATCTTCCATATACCTATTTAGAAATAATTTTTTATACCTCTTTTTAAATAGATTTATGTTTGTACTTCTTATTTTAAAACAAGATACATTATCTAACTCTTCTAAATCTAAGTTGTTTGTTTTTTTTAATTTCAATAAGAATCAGATCATTTACAGTGTGAGTCTATGCTACAGCCAACATGGCAGCAAACCCAGTACTGTCTTGATGTGCTTCATGCATCTAATGGTGCTCATATAAAGACGTATTAATGAGGCAAAAATCTACTTTTCATTTTGTAATCATTTCCACAGATTTGTCTATTCATTTGTTTTGTAATAAATTTGTTAAATTGTAAAGAGACTTTGTGGACACCCTGTATTTACAGCTAGCATGTGTCTTTTCTCACTTGAATGTCAATCTCTTGTTTACGAGGATCCTGGATAAAGAAGGTGAAGGCGTCCTCCCATACAGGGCTGTTGGTGCCGTAGCAGGTCTGCAGAGAAGAAAGAGAACAAAACATGAATTATACATAGCAGCTGGCGAAATGCGCTAAAAAATTCAGACACATTTCTTCATACCTTGCTCTCTTTAGTTGCATCCTGAACAGAAATCTGCACCACAGGACTCGGGTCCTTGTTGCCTTTTCTCATCTGAAACAAATGAAGCATGAGACACTGATAGAAATTCAGAGCCTACAGCGTGTTGAGTGACGTTAATCTTACCGGCAGTGCGTGAGCCTGATCCAGATAGACGGCGAGGATGGCGGCAGATGGGGGATCAGCTGTCTTATTGGTCAGGTTCTGGTTCTTCTGGATGACCTGGTGGAGCAGCGACAACCAGAAGCAAAGGCATGTGAAGAAAAAGATCCTGGATTACAACTCAATTTCTTAAGTAGTGGGTTGTGGATTTGTGGGGTGTGTGGCTTAAAAACAAGCATCTTATTTTTCATTGCTTTAAATGTGATCTGATGTCAGATTTTTTAGCCCAATTGATGTTATAGTTTTACAGTTGATTGGGAAAACAAACATTTGAAGTTAGATTTACAGTCATTACATGCATGACACTGTATATGACCCTGAATTAATTAATACAGGTTTATAAACACTGACAATAAAACTGAAAACCTTGATGTATCATAGCTTAGAAGTAATATTCTTAATATTCTTTAATAATTTAGAACCAAAACCCACACTACTTCCATTGAAGAGGGTGTATTTGAACAAAGAAGCACTGAAAATGGACAGTTTTATGCCCTGTTACGACTTGCACTCAGTTTGTCATTAGTGTAATGTCGACCAATCAGCTGCCTCATATATCCCACCCACTGACAGCTCCCCTTATAATGAGATAATCAATATTATTACTACTTTGCTTGTCAGTGGTCAGAATGTCAAGGCTGATGTGTGTAAGTTACACAAGTTCACGATGACAGGGAACGTGTGTTTACAAGCCTGTTTTTGAAAAATATATCTACTCAGTTTAAAAAAAAACAAAAAAAAAATCATGACTTGATGATGGGAACATATTAGTCCCTGGAAAAGAAATTTTTGCTATTTACTATTTTTCTCTGAGATTTATTTAGCCGTGATGTGAAACAAAAAACATCGCTGATTCTTTACTATCATTAAACAAGGAAATGTGTTGCCACATATGTGAACAGTAGCAACATAAGGTCAATTAAACACTATGAGAAACATGTATGTTAGATGTATATTCTTATACAAGAGCAGAGTGAAGACCAGTTAAGAGATTTCGCCTGCTGTCTTGTGCTTTGTAACAACTTGTGCTTTGCAAGTAATGGCTTTCTTGATGAGGTGTAAAGAGGTTGGGGGTGTGAAGGCCAATAATTTTGAAGGTGTGATGTGGTTTGTTCCTGCTGGAGGTGATTAAGATGTTAAAGAAACAGATGAACAGTAAACAAGAGGCAGACGAGTGGAAAAATAAAGTCATAGAACACAATGGTTTAAGGCCCCCATTGTAAATCCCTTAAATAAATGTCCTGGTTAATTATCTAATAAAGTTCAAATATGTCAAAATCTGTCATAATTTAAGAAGAAGAAGAAGAAGGAGAAGAAGACAGTTTTCTGTTTTTCATTATCAATATCAAATTGTATTTTTTATTAAACTCCAAAACAACTGTGTTACAGTAAACTGTAATTTCAATATTTTAAGACCCAGCATTTTTTTCCACTGTGGGGGACGTGAGTTTGAGACCTCTAGCACAAGCGACATTCAGGCCATGTAACTGAATCCTCCTGTATTGTCAAGAGGACATTCTGGGCTTTGTAGTGAACAGAGCAAATGGAAAATAGCACGGATGACTGCACATTTTTTTGCCATTAGGGCATCACATGATCTCTTTTTTGCAGATATTACATTTCTATTACTGTTTCTTCAATATCATGGTCTTAACTTGAATTTGTAAGGTCTCAGGAAGGTATATTAATCGTAACACCACTTTATTATATACTTTACTGGTATCTAAGCATCCTGATCAGGGATGTCAACACCATCATTGACCCTGTTCATTTATGTAATCACTTTTCTTAAAATGTGAATACTATGCTTTGAGATCATTGTTTAACTGTTTTAATATAGAATAGAATAGAATAGAATAGAATAGAATAGAATAGAATAGAATAGAATAAGCTTTACTGACATTGCAAAATACCATTTTACAGTGCAACATTAACATTAAAACATAAAGTAAGTGTTTCTAAAATTTAATATATTTGGGTGCTTCAATGAAACTGGTCCTTAAAAACAGGACACAGGGGCTAAAAATTCAAACGAGATGTAGACTAATGTTATGAAGCAAGTTTGGAAGCACTTTGGGTCTATTTTAAAAATAAATACTTACTGAGATAAAAGAGAAACTGTTTTTTGGATAAAACACATTTTTATATTATTTTACATTATACTTAATGCAAATATCTGTATGTAACATGGTCAAAAGGACACAAAAATTATGTGGTACTATATTTTTTAATATCTCTTTATTCTCTCACAGGTACATTTTGCTAATTGAACTAATTATGCAAGGCAGAGTGTTTCACAAAAATAGCCACTGTTGCAAAATCATTAGCGATTTATACTTGTTTAACTGGGCAGGTTCTGCATGTAACGCAAGTGGACACAATGGGTTACATACAAAACCTGGAATGAGAATGCCGATTTGTGAAAAACCCACATGTCTGGACAAGAAAAACCACTAGGATCATCACATTTAACACAGTGTCTTTATTTATAGTGGTATATAAGACCATTTCAAGCCATGCTTTCCAGATCAAATGCATTGACACCTAGGCAGCTTTTAATGTCCCAATTTTGGTCCTATTTTTGTCCCCAATATTTTATTAAAAAATTCATTAATTTTGGGTTGGCTCAGAGCAAGAGTATAATTTTTTTGCATTTATCTGAGGTCATCATTAAGTACATCCTGGAGGGATATATGTCTACATTTCTCTTTTATTATTGGGTCTAAAAAGCTGGCAAAAATTGACAGATACTAAAAAGAACCCAGTTTCATAGAAGCACCCAATTAATTCAAAATCAGTTCAATCTGTGATCAAGCAAAACCTGTCGACCACTAAAATGATAAATAGCATCAGTGAACAAACAAAACTGCTCCTTTCATCCTTACCATGTAAATTATCTAAAGAAAACTTCCAAATATCAGAACTCTTCTGGTTCTTGGGAGGATATGTTTGGTTATAAGCGATGCTGACTGTTCATGCGTCTGATTGGTCGACTCACCTCACTGAGTCTGTCAGCAGAGGACAGCAGAGACAGCCACTCCAGCCGGAGGTGAACGCTGCCGGATGGGACATCCCTCAGATTGAACCACTGTTTACATAAACAGAGAGCACATTAAACACACATTTTTTTTTTCCTTGTCTGCCTGATTTCTTGGAGCCAGAACACGATGGCAGAACAGAGGATGGCATGATCAGAGCAGATCACGAGGAGGCCCGTGGGTCATATGTTAAGGATTACTGCAGTCTTACTTTGATCATTACCAGGGTGAGTAAATGTAATAAGAATATTTTCCTGTGGGCTATTTTTAATCAGAGCTGAGTCAAAAAGTACATAGACGTAAAAAGTCAAATCTAATTGATTTTATATTCAATTGGCAATGATTAAACTTAAGCTTTACAACTTACATCATCCACAACTCTGGCCTTCTTCACAATGTCAAGATCCACTTTGACCCTTGAATGAAAGACAAGTAAAGAGACACAGAGAGAAAATCAGAAAGAACCATTAATCGAGGAGATAAGGACTCTAAAACTTCTACAAATCATGACCCAACTTGGCAATAGCAGTGATGGAAATGACATGAGAAGCACATACAGACAGAATTAGTGAATGAGAATGGATAAGCTACCTCCCCAGGAAGTCATCCTGGTCTGGGTCTTTGTCAAACACTTCCACTTCCAACTCCTGACCAGGTACTTCATGGACAATCACCTGACATACACATAAATGGACAAGTACACAATACACATAACAAATATACAAGTCAAGAAACAACCACCCATGACACAAGCACGAGAACATGCAAACAGAATCACAATGGATTAGTATTTGACTACTACGTAAAACAGATTTGGATAATTCAGTGTGTATTTAATGTTTGGGTCAAGTTTTATTTAACACCAATGTGCATCTCAAACCACAAGAGCAGAGAAATGTGGCTCTGTGCAAGACGTTGTTCACAAGTTTTGCTTATCTCAGAAATAGCAGCTTCCTGCTACCAGAGAAACAGATAACATCTCCCAAAAACTGTTGATGACAAAGGATCCGGTGACTGTTTTACTTCCAAAGACTAAAAACAGTCTCTACAAAGCAAGGACACAACATCAAGCCGGTACTATCAGCACATAAATTGGTGGAAAGTACAGCACTTGAATATCAAGACAAAGTCATTTATCTAAGGTTTATTTTGGCTTGTTCGTGTCACACTCACCTCATACATCTCTCTCCACTGTGGGTTCAGGTTGCTGTCCACATGATGAGACGTAAAAATCTGGGTTCCTACTCTCAGCACAGCATATGGGTCAGACTTTCCATCGATTAACCCCTTGATCACCGTGTCCTTGGCAGTCAGGTTTTCTGCCTCCAGCAGATGGATACGTACAACTCCCTTACACGTGAATACAAAAACAGGAGGGAAAAAGGTTGCACACAGAAAATGGAAATGTTAAATAATTGTTTTTCATCCACCAAGTGAATCTGCTGTGGTTGAGGCGGTTTTTAGCTTGGAAATAATAAAACTAATACGGTCAGACAGATGTTCTCCAGTCTGCGTGGGTCCATGTTTTATTCAGAACATGACAGTTACCCTTGGGAGAGGGGAGCGGAGCTGCGCTACGTGCAGGTTGGCCACCAGGGGAACAGTGAGACGGTTGGGGAGCACCAGGTGGGTGGCTATTGCATCCATTATCATAGTGTCCGACATGGCACTGTAAATGAATGCAGGGGGGACAGTGGGGGAAACAAAGGGGACATAGACAGGCAGAGGCTACAGTGTATGATACTGCTGATCATATTGACGTGCATACATAGCATGATATTATAGATGTTAGCAACAGGAACAACAGGAAACAACAAACGGATAAAGATCTGGTCCGTTTCCTGTTCAATCTTGTTGCTAATGTTATCTACAGTAATATGACAAAATATCACTGAAAGTGTTGGCCAAGAGAACTGGTCAACCTTGGATATGTTATTATAATATTACTATATTATAATATTACACAAAAAAAACCAGATACTCATAGAATAAAGGTTCCAGTGTTCAAGACTGTTCTAAACAAATCACACAAAAACCAACAATGCATCAGTCCTTGTTCATTCATTCAGTTTGTGTAACTGTTTAATCCTTTGCTCTCACACTCACCACCAAGACCAATTAACTTATTTTATTATGAATCTACTAATGCATTAGTCCATCTATGAATAATTTATTATATCACCATGCAGCCTCTATACCTCAAGCCTCTTGGTTTCTTGTTTGATGTAAATCTATACTGTCCTGCATGTATACTACAAAAATAATAATAAAAAGTCTGGAATATTAGTTAACCCTTTCATGCATAGTGGTCACTACAGTGGACAGTTATTCTACAGCTGTTCTCTTGTATATTCATGGATTTTGTGGTTTTAGTTGCATATCAGCCAACACAGTGGACACTCATGCTTTGCTGTTCTTGATAAACCTGATCTGCAGTAACATGTTTGAGTGTAAGTCGATTGCTAGTTGATATTAGACTGTAATTAACAGTTTTCTTCAACAAAAAGTTTTTTTTTTTGCATATTATCTCCATGAAGTTAGTAATAACTAGTATTAGAGTATGTTAAAATGTGAGAAAACATCAGATTAGCTGCATTAAAAAAATTATTCTGTAGGTTTCACACAGTTTATCACTTTCTGATATTACATTTTAAATACATGTTTCTTTGCTTCAAAAATTAAATGCATGGTGTCCAGCTGAGTGGACATTTTTGTAACTCCATTAAAAATAGGCTCATTAAAAAATTTCATTCACATTGGTTTTTTCATGCCTAAAGAATAATAAAAACACTCAGGAAAATAATCTTGACTAAGGTCCTCATAATTCATGCATCAAAGGATTAAACAGGAGAAAACTATACATTGGATAGATATAGTTTGATGCGTGCTTGTCTTACTTAGCTTCTGTTCATAGCATTAAAGGAACATGTCACCTCGTCTAACAGTGTGATGTCTTTCATTGTTTTTAAGGTGTAAACTGAGGAATCTAGCAAAGTAGGAGCCGGATCCTAAGAGCAAAACTCATTCTTAGGATCAATTCTTTGTTGGTTTTAGTCTCTGTATGTGTAAACCATAACAGAAATAGGATCTCTCCTTTAAGGGTGTAACCACACAGGATCAAACGCTGAACAGACATTTTACAAACAACGCTACTGTGTCTGTTTCAGTTTGTGCTGGAACTCCTCTCAGTTAACAGGGAAAAAGCCTTTAATACTTTGAATGGTTTAATCTCTGAAACAAATCCTTCAGAGACAAAAGCAGACAAAGTGGGGCGAGGTGGGCACTTCATTAGTCCTTCACAAACAGGCACATCCCACTAAAAGACAACACAAACAAAAACATGACAAATGAGTAAGTCGGTTACGAAGAACTGGACAATATGAACTCACTTCAACCCAGGGATGTCCAACAGGTTGGTCAGTCCAGTCCAGTTAATGTCCAGTTTCTATCACAGAGGTAATGACATTTAGCATTAAGAAGTGCAGGCGTCAGATAATGATGTGATGAAAACTGGAGTATGGGTGCTTCTATGAAACTGGGTTCATTTTAGTATCTGTCCATTTTTGCCAGCTTTTTAGACCCAATAATAAAAGAGAAATGTAGACATATTTCCCCCCAGGATGTACCTAATGATGACCTCAGATAAATGCAAAAAAAATTATACTCTTGCTCTGAACCATCCCAAAATTAATGAATTTTTAGTAAAATATTGGGGCCAAAAATAGGACCAAAATTGGGACAGGAAAAACTACCTAGGTGTCAGTGCATTTGATCTGGAAAACATGGCTTGAAATGGTCTTATATTCCGCTATACATAAAGACATTGTGTTAAATGTGATGATCCTAGTGGTTTTTCTAATCCAGACGTGGGTTTTTCATGAATTGGCATTCTCATTCCAGGTTTTGTATGTAACCCATTGTGTCCACTTGCATTACATGCAGAACCTGCCCAGTTAAACAAGTATAAATCACGAATGATTTTGTAACTGCATTCATTTTTGTGAAACACTCTACCTTGTATAATTAGTTCAATTCCCAAAATGTACCTATGAGAGAATAAAGAGATATTGAACAAAATAGTAGCACGTAATTTTCGTGTCCTTTTGACCGTGTTACATACAGATTTTTGTATTAAATATAATATAAAATAAAATAAAATTGTGTTTTTCATTCATTCATTTTCTGAACCCGCTTTATCCTCACTAGGGTCACGGGGGTCGCTTGGAGCCTATCCCAGCTACATAGGGGCGAAGGCGGGGTACACCCTGGACAAGTCGCCAGTTCATCGCAGGGCTGACATATAGAGACAAACAATCACTCTCACATTCACACCTATGGGCAATTTAGATTAACCTATTAACCTATTAGTGCATGTTTTTGGATTGTGGGAGGAAGCTGGAGTACCCGGAGAGAACCCACGCAGACACGGGGAGAACATGCAAACTCCACACAGAAAGGTCCCACCCCCCGTCGACTGGTGTTGGAATCGAACCCAGGACCTTCTTGCTGTGAGGCACGAGTGCTAACCACTGCACCACCGTGTCGCCTAAAATTGCAAAAAATTGCAAAAAATTGTGTTTTATCTGAAAAATTGTTTCTCTTTTATCTCAGTAAGAATTTATTTTTAAAATAGACTCAAAGTGCTTCCAAACTTGCTTCATAACATTAGTCTACATCTAGTTTGAATTTTTAGCCCCCATGTCCTGTTTTTAGGGACCAGTTTCATAGAAGCATCCAAATATTCGTATGTTGTTCACTGACAGGTCTGCGGATGAAGAACATAGTGATGGCTCCAACTAGTGGAACATCTCCGATTAGTGGCTCCAGGATCACACGCAGTTTCCCATGTAGCTAAAAGATAAAAACGCACAACTGAAAATATGCTTTAATGGTATTTAACTACAGCTGATAATGCAGCAGTATCTCAGCATTTACTCCTTTACCTGTACTCCTTTCACTCCAGCTTTGCAGAAGTACTTCTTGATTTCTACATTGATCTCAACATCACCGGCATAGCTGCAAGTACAAGATCAGAGAAAAAACCTGTTTAACCCAACAGAAGCAGCTGGCACAAGTTAAGACAAAGCAGTTTACATTTCATAGTTAAGTAAATACTGATCTGTATTAGACAAGGACGTAAGTATTTCTTAGTGACTGACGAGACAGACTGGTCGGTAGCACAATTTGTGATACGTTACCTCACGTACAAATCCAACATAACTTGTCTCTTATCATGTTCTGTGTGAGCTTTTACACCCACCACCTTCAAAGCCTGTGAACAACAACAGCTGCTGTTAATAACAAAACAAATGGGACTCACAGAGACTTCATCAAGTCTCATTAGTAACGTGAAATCCATTATAGGCTGTAATTTAATATTTTTCTGTAATGAAAACAAATGTGAGCACATACCAATTCATCGCATCACATTCAATGCATTTTCATCAGTAAACGTACAGGCTTGTACGACAGAATGTATACATACTTTGTCCCCTATATTGACTTTGGTGAAGCTGAGCGTCTGCAGATGAATGCTGGATGCACGGATGGCAGGAGCGATGGTTTCCACCAGCAGCTTCTCCAGATACTGGCCAATGAAGGGCCAAGCCTGCTGCAGGATCTACACAACAAAACACAGAGCTGCTCTGTCATTTTGTGGCACATTTGGCAGGAATAGGTCGTTAGAGTCATCCCAGCCATGCTTTATCTAGATCTGCCTTGAAATAATACTGTCTGACCTTCCTGCATGTTCAGACAATGAAGGGTTAAATGCAGAGGTTCAGTTTTGGTTTGTCTTTTGCACGTCCACATGTAAAAATATACTAACATATTCATAATTAATAGTATTCAAGTGACTTCTACAATACGCACATAGTTTAGACAACCTATTTAGAGCCGCAAGAGCTGAAATCGGGGAGAAAAAAAAGCCAAATCTACACAACCTTTCTTCAGCTCTCTCTTCTCAGTCCAAATCAAAAGAGTAGATATAAATATAGAATAGAATAGAATAGAATAGAATAGAATAGAATAGAATAGAATAGAAAAGGCTTTATTGTCATTACACCAGTTGTACAACGAAATTGCTGGTGGTCTCTGCCAGCAACAGTGCACTAACATCTAAATAACAGCACAATAAGATACAGACATATATTAGAAAAAAGTGAGATGTAAAGTAGCGTACAATCAAAATATGTGCAAATTAGAGATGTACTGTCTGACAGGGTGGAGGTAAGAATGTAAAACTGGTATAAAAATGTGCAAATGTGAGATGTAATGTGTGAACGTAATAGTAATTAGCAATTACAGTTGTCAATCACCCGTTTAACCGCCTCTACCTGTCTGAAATTGCCTGTGATCGGACAACAGCTTAGCTTAGCTTTTAAAGCTAAACTGAAAATGTATCAATTTAAGAAAGCTTATAACTGCTGATGTTACGATATTTTTTAATCTGTCCTTTTCTGCTGTAACACTCTGAGATTCTCTCAATGAAAAGTGCGTTATAAATAAAATCTATTATTATTATTATTATTATTATTATTATTATTATTATTATTATTATTATTATTATTATTAATAATAATAAGAGTAAATGCTGATATCTGAATTCATCTCAGACCACTTGAATATAATATACTAAGGGGTGATATTGTAATTTTTTCCCAGTCACACCAAAAAACTATAAAGCATTGCAGCTTCAAATTCTACAGAGATCCTTCCTGAGTGTGGCAGAATGTTAAACCAGCACCCTTAATGTTTTATACATGTCAATCTGTCTGTGAGATATAATTTAATATGTGATATCTGCTGTATCTATATGGGTAGAGAGAAGGATTGTGCAAATACAGGTTCAGACATTTAGATTCCCTTAAAAAACTTAAAAACAAAATACCTCCAACAGTGAGTCAGCAATCAAACACAAAGAAAGTATTAATACACTTCACATAGCACTGACTACATGTGGCCAGAGGGGATTTCAGAGTAGATTATGCAAAAACCCATCTGACAGAATCTAATTGTGAACAATTCAGCGAGGATTATGTAATAAAATTCATACTCCAATGACCTTTCATCATCAGCTGTTAAACACAATGTTATAAACAAGCATATTTGAGAAGTCTCATGCATGAAAATCCCTAAAAATAAGAAGACAGTTGAACATTAGGCTGTCTGACTATGTTAAAACATGTCTGTGTGGTGATGTGTATCAGTGTTATCGCCTCACACACTTCAGTTTGGTGTTAGCTTTTACATTTCAGTGTTAAGTGTAAGAGTGTGGTGCTAAGTCGCATAAACTGTTGAACCTGGTGATGCTACAGTGACAACCTGCAGCTATAGGGAAGGTAAACAATGCCTTATACATTATTAACAATGCAGCGATTGATTCAACAAGGCACAACGTGGTGCATAACTCCTCCCGTTTTGTTTTTTTTTTCCATGTCCTTTGAACGGATGAACTTTCTCTGTAGGCACTCATGTCCACAAGTCGTCAGATGTGACAAAAAGTGACAACGTTTCAAGGCTGATTCATTTGTTTACACCTCTAAGTGTGATCACATGTCATGATGCCTGAACACGAGAGAGAGAGAGAGAGAGAGAGAGAGAGAGAGAGAGAGAGAGAGAGAGGAGAGAGAGAGAGAGAGAGAGAGAGAGAGAGAGAGAGAGAGAGAGAGAGAGAGAGAGAGATGGGGGCTGGTGAAAGATGACTCCAGCAAATTGTCATCCTACAAACAGCACTTCTGTCGCCCAGTTCATTACATTTTTCCCTTTCAGAAGGGCGCCCTGTTTTTTAGTATTCATCTCCACGCTTGCCCTACACAGACACTAAGTTAGTGTACTGACAGAGATGGAGAGGCTGAGATATGATCTGAGCCGCTCCCCCTACCTCTTAATTACAGCACTAGATTATCTGCTCTGATGAGGAGGCTGCAACGGGATCCTGATCACTTAAAGTGCACACAAGAGCTCTTTATTGTACTATTAAATGCGAAGTAACAGCGCCGCTGGTGAAGTTACCCAAGTGAATTGTGAGCACCTTATCTGAAAATCAATAATTGTTTCCTGTCGGTTGCTTTACTTTGACTACAGCTGGATAGAGCAGAGCGATTTACCTTTATGCAGTAATAATATTTTAAAGTAAAGAACTATCTGTACCTTATTCAGCCACTCCACTTTCTCCACATCTGGAAAGTTGACCTGTGGATGAGTAAAAATGGACAGGAATGAACACATTAGACTCTTTGATAATGTTACTAATTTCAAGATTATTATTTTCTGAGATTAATGAACATATCTCAGAACAGTTCTCATATAAAGCTTTTATTTTGTAATACCATTTTCAAACCATCTGCTTCAATAGCCTCATTTTAATCCAAGTCAAAGCAAACCAGTACTTCTACTTGATTCATCAATTTTCAGTTTAATACCCATTTACTATTTTTACTGTAGACTATATATGTTTAGTTTTGGCCAATACAACGCTTCAGGAAACCACATGCTATACACCACCCATTCCAAAAAAACCCACAAAGACATGAGATCTTGTGATTAAAGCAGTCATAAACACACAGTTTCTCTTTTCACCATGTTTATCCAGATATGGTGGCCTTTTAGTAACTGCTTCTGCTTTGAGGGATGTTTATGAGTCATCAAAGGTCAACAGCAGCTCCATGGTAGGAAATATACCCTGGAAATGTAGTAACACATCTCATCCATCTGGATAAATGAATCTGTTGACTATAAACATTTGTTTCAGAGCTCTGTGTGCTCCCGGTTAACATACACTAATAGTAGATATCATCAGTTACAGCAGATGTGTCTTTTTCACTGGAAAAAATCAAAACCTTACCAAGTGTATTTTTCTCATTTCTAGTCAAAATATCTCATCATACTTAAAATAAGACATAATCACCTTAAGAGTAACATTTCAGTGAGATATAAGAACTTGTTTTTAGGCAATAGATCTTGAAAATCTTATTTCAAGAAATCTTACCGAGATAATTTTCACTTGTTCCACTGGCAGATTTTTTTTGTTGCTTGAATTAAGCAAAAAAAAAATAAAAATAAAATCTTGAATTAAGCAAAAAAAAAAAACAACAACTGAGAAATGACAAAAATACACTTGGTAAAATTTCGATTTTTTCCAGTGTTGGGACACCTCATGGTACCTTTACATAAAAACAATTCCCTAGTAAAACTGTAATATACATAAATAAATAAATAAATACTGTATATAAATTTCCATTAGATTTAATCATATTGCAAATGAGATCAGTTTTTATGAAGAACTGAGTGCAGGAATCCTCCTTTTCTGAATCAGATGAGGTAATCCCACACTTTGCACTACTACTACTACTACTACTTATCATTTAAACTTGCATGCACCGAACAGTTAGTTTTGTGATTCTATGAATGTGAAAAGGCTGAGATAGTCTGAATGCGTGTGTTAGTGTCTCCCTCAGTGAACAGTGGTAGCAGCTTAATGAAGATCTTTGTAGTACAAATAATAGACACGAGTTTCATAATGTAATGCATATGGTAATAGGGCTATTTACTACAAAGATCGCATTTGATGTGTCCATTTACATTCCTCGGTGGCAGCAGATCATTCCCCACGGGCCCTGCAAATGAGAAATGTCTAAATATGGGACTGGGACAGGAGGGAATCTCAGGGAGCAGAAAGGACAGCCCTGAATATTCCCAAGGGTTTGCAAGCGTGGATCTGTATGCATGTGTTAAAAAATAAAAACAAATGCAGGCACGATTATCTATGACAGTAAACTTCAACTTGACAGATATGACAGGTGACATACAACATGTATGAGATAATAGAGTATAATCCTCACCCAGGGAGGCAGGTCCCTTTTGCTTCTGAAAACCTTTGCAGTGGTGAATTCCTGCTCATTCTCCAGGAGGTACATTGCAGATTTGAGCTTCATCACTTTTTCCAGTCGACTGTGTTTCCATCCCATGTAGATCATCAGACCGAACAGGACCACGCTGATGCTGAAGCCGTAGTACCCGGCCAGGTAGACGGGCAGAAGCGCACCCAGGCATTTCCCGAAGGACCACAGCACCCCGGCCGCACGCTCCCCGGGGGGGTGTCGAGCCACGGCCGGGTCCGCAGTGGCATCCACGGATGGCATCGCAACAACAACAAAAAAAACCTCTCAGTGGCTCAACCTGGCCTTGTGCTTCTCTGCGACTGCGACCGAGTGCCAAGTGAATCCTCCCACCGAGCAGCGGCACAAACCACGGAGGGGTCACCGATTACCGCAGCTCCTCTGGCGCTTCAATCATCATCGGTGGCTGCGCTCCCCCCACGGTCCCGCGGGGCACTAAAATGAGCTATTCCGTGTTTCATTTACGTGGACAGCCTCTCTCACTGAGCAGAGCAAGAACGAACAGAGACCCATGAGGGCGGGCACTGCTCGAAACCCTCCTTCAGATGAAATCCAGTAGAAAACTAAACCCTAGAATTAACTTGTAGCGTCACGCACCGACCCGGGCGGAGCGTGTCACAGGCAGCCCACTGCAAGACCATCCAAGCACAACACACCAAATGTCCCTCAGTGCATTTATTAGGAGTATGCATTTAGAGGAAATAAAGGAACTGTTACGCGTTTTGTAAATGTTGCACGAGCCGTTATCCTCTTTACATAACCGGAATGAGCCCCTGCATGCGCAAGCGCTCAGCTGCTCTGCACCAGCTTTAGAGCAAACATGACACTACCAACCAACAGGTTCATGAACGGAAGCGTGCATTGGGTTTACTGTCCATCATCAAACTGCAAAAGAAGAAAAAAATCACCTACAAGTGTGCACCCCTGCTGCAGCGTGACACCACTTCTGCATGCACTGATGCTGTGTTTACGCACCAATAAATAAAAAGGTGAAGTGTGATCAGCCCACTGTAATGGACACTTTGAAAGACTGTGTATTTTTCCACGCTTGAAGGCTAATCTGTGGTTGGTTTCTGCCCGGCAACCAAACCAGGGGAGGTTTAAGTTGCTTCCTGGTTGCCAGGGTGCACACAGTTATTAGTGTTTGCTTGGAGGGAGAAAAGCTTGATGATCTTTAATGCAAACAGCAAGTCTCACTACCATGATATGTCTTCAAATGGCCTGAGAGTTAGAAAAGCACTGTGAAGAAATATGGAGTAGCTAAAAATACTACAGAGACTGTATATCACCTCTAGGAAAGCAAATAATAATATGATGAATATGATGAAGCTGCTCCCAGAGCCTTTATGGAGTCTTCAGCAGAATTTGATCTGGGGAACCACCAGGATCATGATGACACCAAAACTATTAGAGATAAAAGTGATAGGATTTGATGCTGAGGAGCACTTACAAACAGGATGGAAACTAGAGAGAGTAAGATGTAAAGGATGTTGAGCAAAATAACAAACTATACTCAGACATGGATTTTTATTTATTTATTTTTTGAAACCATCTTGCCTCTGCAGCAGTAAAGAACCCCTGCTGTTTCCTGCAAACCTACCTCTCATGGCTCCTGGGCCAAATTTAGCTTAGTGTTTTTCAAACTTGGGGTCAGGACCCCATGTGGGGTCAGCTGGAATTCAAATGGGGTCACCTGAAATTTCTAGTAATTCTAAAAATTAAAAACAAAAAACAAAACGTACTAATAAAAAATATATGGTGAGTTGACAGAGACAATCACAATCCATAAAAGACATGACAAACTCTGAGGCTGAAACTGAAGCACTGTGGTACTGTTTATCTTTCGAATGTACATTGTGGTTGGTTTAAGATGCTGCAGCTCTTTCATAGTTTGAGTTATTGTTTGTTCAGTATTAATTGTCAGCCTTGTAAATACAAGCTGGACTGACTGTACATATCCTGACCAAGGAAAATAAAATTCCCACTTTATGCAGTAATCTGAACTTGGCTTTTCTGTCTCCGTCCATAAAAATATACATTATATAACCTAAATATCATCTAAAATTAACATTTACTTGAAACATAGTATAGCAAACTATTACATTCATTCATTCATTTTCTGAACTCGCTTTATCCTCACTAGGGTCACGGGGGTCGCTTGGAGCCTATCCCAGCTACATAGGGGTGAAGGCGGTGTACACCCTGGACAAGTCGCCAGTTCATCACAGGGCTGAACATATAGAGACAAACAATCACTCTCACATTCACACCTATGGGCAACTTAGATTAACCAATTAACCTATCAGTGCATGTCTTTGGATGTTGGGAGGAAGCCGGAGTCCCGGAGAGAACCCACGCAGACACGGGGAGAACATACAAACTCCACACAGAAAGGTCCCATCCCCATCGACTGGTGTTGGAATCGAACCCAGGACCTTCTTGCTGTGAGGCACGAGTGCTAACCACTGCACCACTGTGTCGCCCACACAGGTATAAAGACAGACATAAAATTAAATTCATTATTAATAGTAGTAAAAAATGGGTTTTTTCTCATTACACAGTGTAATTTTGTTTTGGAAATAACGCACCCCAATAATGATAGCTGAGATCTTGACTGTTTTCTTAAATGCACTTGCATAATTTCATAACTGCATCAAACATTGCATTATTGTGAACTAAATGTAAAGTTAAAATAACAAACTATTCACAAATAGGCTCCCACAGTGCAGCCACCTCATGGTAAAACGTAGATGGGTTTCAGTATTTTTTTCATGGCTTCAGACTGATTTCTTTCTTCTGTTTCAGGCCAAAAATGGCTCCTGGTCCATACTAAAGTCTAAACATGGAAGAAACAAAAATCCCTGCCATTTAAAAGCATATATTTACACATTAACTTTAAAAGCACCTCTATATACAACATATGACTTGTGACTAATCCAGATCAAATAATGTACTGATAAACTACAATGATAAACCCAAACTGATCCAATATCCATCCAACCACTCCCTTCTCTCCCTAAACTTTTATTTAATTAGATATATCAGGCTCACATTAAAGGTCTCCAGGTTCACTTCAACGGAACAGACCATCGCAAAGATCATCAAAAATATTTGATCTTGGCCTGCTTTTACAAACCAAAACATCTGCTGGGAAAAACTGTGTGCTGTGTGTGTGTGTGTGTGTGTGTGTGTGTGTGTACTTCCTGTAGTGATTGATTTTCACAATTATACAATGTTTTCATCTGTTGTTTTTTCTTATTAATGAGCGCGTTCCTGGCCCGAACTCCCATCGATATCCTTTTTCTGATGTTACTTTTTTGCTGCTCTTTCAATCGACAAAGAAAAATGTGACGAAACATTTGTCTCATGCACATGAACAAGGCGCCAACTCTCACAGAGGCACCAGGATTTATTCAGCCAGCAGGTTAGTATAATATTACACTGATTACCATGGGCACAAATGCAAAAGTCTTCTGGGGACCTTCATGATTCCACTAAGAACAAATACAGTATGAAGGTTGAGTTGAACAGGTTGACTTAAATCCATTCTGTCACTTCTAGCCTTCATTAGTTAATTAATTTTGTACATATAACCATATATAGTTACTACTGGTAAATGTCCATATGACTGGGCAATTCATTGAAGATGAAACTGCAGTTTTATTGACAGAGACCAGAGTCCATCCTCCACATTTACATTTACATTAACATTTTTACAATCAGTGCTGCAAATAAAACTGTGAATTGCGATTCTTTCAGACCTCAGTTTTTTCTATAGCAGCCATAAGCAGATCAGGTTTCCAAAGAATTCCCAAAAGCAGTTTAATCCAGTAATATGGGATCAAAAAGATTCCTGTCACAAATTTAGATTTAGCAAAGATTTGTAAACTTGTGATAATGTTCTACTTCCTGTTTTAATGGGTATGACATGCTTCTATACTACAGTTACAGTGTTTGGACTTTCTGTGTTCATTAAAAAAGGATTTAAAAAAAGAGGAAGTATTGTCCCAATGTTAGATGCTACATTACAGATCAATCTCTCTGACGTTACAGTAGTATTGTTTACAGCTGTCGTGAATTTTACTCAGATGGGTTTGTCAATATAAAGACTAAAAACAGTGATTATAAATTCTTCTACAATTGTTAAAGTTTGTTTCTATTCCACATCTGCATTACGAAATTCAACTTCATTCTATTACATTCATTCACAGCAATGAGGAACAATATATTGATAAACAGCCACATCATTATGAAATGTGACTAACGCATGCTCTCCAGCATGCAGAAGCAGAAGTGGGAGTCATAGGAGGATGACTCTGTACTGATGAATGTTGAAATGATACCGGCAGAAGAATGTAAGAGAGGTCAGAAGTTACACACAATAACACTGGCCTTGTAACAGTCAAACCTACTGGATGTGAAAATGAAGGTGCATAACAGATGACCATCTTTTCCCAGCAGCTATGAGGTTTTCTTTTTTTAATAATATCGTCATGATAAAATGTGAAGCTTTCCATACACTGACCAATCACACGCTCTAACCACTGACAGGTAAAGTGGTTATAATGGTGATTATTTCATTACAACGGTACCTTTCAGTAGATGGGATGTATTAAGCAGCAAGGGGACATTTAGTTCATGAAGTAAATGTGTTGGAAGCAGTAAAATGGGCAGTGTAATAATCTGAGCGACCTTGATGAAGGCCACTTTGTGATTGTCAAATGACTCCAAACCTGCAGGTCTTTATCAGTGTTCTCGTTCTTC
The DNA here is from genome assembly GCF_902148855.1 of Sphaeramia orbicularis. NCBI lineage: Eukaryota > Metazoa > Chordata > Actinopteri > Kurtiformes > Apogonidae > Sphaeramia > Sphaeramia orbicularis. Next base: position 35,549,112 of record NC_043963.1, read on the forward strand.
AGTGGTTTGTACCGTAACAAAAATGGTGAAAGGAAACAACTGGATCTCAACCCAGTGGATCATCTTCGACACTGTATGTGCAGTTGCTGCCTAATATTATACATGAGGTTTGTTGGTTTTTTAACCCTGTGAAGCCTGAACCATTAAATCAGTGACAGAAAATTCCAGTTCTTTGAAAATGGAGCCTTTATTGGTCCTTCTGAACAACTAAAAATTATTTTTTTAAATATCAATTTCCATGTACGAGTTTCAGTTTTGTATCATATTTGATACATTGGGTCTAAAATATTATTATTTTTGAACAAACAAAAACACAATATAACACAAACATGTCTAACAAATTGGTAATTCCTTTTCAAAATTGCCAAAGTTCTGCCTCCTTCCTCATTAATGGCAATCTTATAGTGTCACTGTAAAGGCCTCTGGTGAATGAATTCCTCCCCCCTGGTGGATTATCCATGTGTTGCATGTATCTAATTGTATACATCAGGTTTTTCAAGGAAAAAGAATATCACACTGATCATGCAGAGGACTTCAAAACTCATGTATCAAATTTGGCATGTTTGGCATTATAGGGTTAAAGTTCTAATGTTTAAATTAAGTTTTAACTTCATTGCACTTGTTACAATGACAATAAAGATATTCTATTCTATTCTATTCTATTCTATTCTATTCTATTCTAATAACCACATATATGCATTTCTCAGTCTCTGTATTAACCCTTTCTTGGGCAAATGACTATTTTTGCTCATTTCCACACACATTCCAAGACAGTGACAGTAACAGTTACAGTGAGGACAGTGGGTCCACAATCTCAGGTCCAATGTGGTCTACAGGGTCTGTAAAGTCCACCTCTGCATGAACAGTGTACCTGCTTTGTTAGGTACCATGAAGTAATGGTACTAATGTAAGGAATGATGTTCAAAGGGATAATGTGGATGTGCACAGGGGTCTGGATCAGCACTTATGTTGGTCTAATGTTAGAAAAGTCATGTTCTAATGTTATCAAATACATGTTCCTTTCACAATACATGTGTTTTTGTTGTATTTTCCATATTTACTTCTTGGATTGTTTTTTTGTTTTGTTTTGTTTTGTTTTACACTTGAGGGTAAGGAACCAAATATAGTAACTTCATTGACCTTGATTTTCTACATGACAATGCAATTTTTCAAATAATTTCACAAAAGCAATAAAGTCTTGTTATGTCCTCCAATAACACACTAAGGTTGAAATGTTGAGTTTTACAGTATTTCTATGAGTGAATTATAAAGGATTAACATCCAGTCTGAGTATATATGAAATATGTACAGCAGTAAAAACAAAAGTTTCAGAGGAAAAAACAGCTTCTATAAACCAAAGTGGTCATATTTAGTGTAACCTCCCTTTGTACTTAACATATCTTTAACCCCTTTGTTCAGACCATGTGAGATTTATTGCATTCATTTTCTAATGTTTTATACCTGGTTTCATTCAACACATGTCAGATGTGTCTAACTGTTTATGCTGTTTCTTGTCATGGGGTCAGAGATCACACTAAATAGTGACTTTAACCTTTAGAAAACATTTAGTGCAGTTTTATTGTATGTCTTCTGAGGCTGTGCATATATTTCCTGTATTTCCTTACTGTATGTGAAGAAATGAGAAATAAATATGTATGCTTTTTAACCCTGCAAAAACACCAAGCAGTAGTGTATGTTTCCCACAAAAAGGTGATTTTTGGTGAAATAATCAACATTATTACCACTTCATGCTTTCAAAATTTTGATTCTTTAGGAATTTACTCCCACCCTTTTTTAAATGAACTTGCTGTATCAATTCTATTTATTCTATTTATTGTATCTTGGAGGTAAGGGTGCAATGTGTGGACTGGGTGTAGCACATGGTTGTGATTATGCTGACTTCAAGATTTTGTGACTGAGTTGTTTTGTGATTGTATGTGTTCAAATGGGAATGCAGCAATGTGAAGCACTGTTGTCCAAAACAAATTTCTCGTATGGGACAATAAAGTTTATCCTGATCCTGATGTACCAGTGGGCTTAATGTTACAGCTGTATTCACACTATTTTGTTAGCATCATTGGCTAATTTTATTATGGTAACCCACACTTTCACAGCTGCAACAGATGTAGACAATATCTCAAGACAGAGAGCATAAATACAGTATTTAGTAAGGTCACTATGGACACAGTTAAAACATCATTATATTTCATTCCTGTAAAGGCTGTGAACTATGCCCTCTGCTGAATGTTTTCTGTACCTGCAACTGTAGTTTGCTTATTTTCCTCAGTTTCACCAAAACTAAACACTGGGCAAAGGAAGACAAACATTGAAACCTCATGCCATAGTACTAAATAAATAGTATTTTAACCATAGAAGCAGATCATGTAGTTTATAAGCGTCAAAATGTTTAGTGGGCCATGTTGTACTAAAGCCAATAGTCTCCTGTTTGTCTTTTCCATTACATTAATTCTCTCAGACTCATTCATCTTTATGCTGTGTCTGTTTCACCCTCCTAAAATCAGTGTCCCCTCTTTGTCCTAAACTTTATTCCACATTCACATTCAGACAGTGGCAGTTGGCAGTGTTTGGTGAATAACATCATTTATATGAATGACGATAACTTTGTCATGGTCAGTACAAGGAGGTCAAATTAAAGAGTCATAACTCGAAGTACAGTTACAGCATGAGATTATGTATCACAGGTTTCTCCTTCCTGCACCTGTCAGGCTCCACAACAGAAACTGCTCCAAATAATTCTGTGCAATAAACCAGATATAGCATGATCAGAATGTGCACAGCAGTAAATAGTACATAAAGGGCTTTTTGGATTTGTCGTTATTTTTGATTTTGCACTTTCTTTTGCTCTTGTGCTTTGCTGCTGTAAATCTGGAATTTCCTCTTACGGGACTAATAAAGGCTTATCTTATCTTATCTTATCTTATCTTATCTTATCTTATCTTATCTTACCTTATCTTAGCTTATCTTAACTTTTAGTGTACATGCGCATCTCAGACAAAAAAAACAAAACCCAGAACACCTGAGACCTGACACTACTGTACTTTCTTTTGCACTTATCTCCATGGTCAGACAGTACAACTCTAATACCTGCCTTGCAGGGAAAGTATTTCTTGTAATTTCACTTACTGTCATGAACTGAATGTGGGCTGAGAGCAGAACTCTCTACTCAGTTCTTGAATATAATTGCAGAAGGAAAAGAACACGACAGGGACACTAATTTTGTTAATAGTGTTTTTCAGGGAGCAGCCTTATTACAATTCACCTTTATTCCAATCCTGAGGACAGAATGAATTATTGGACTGCATTCAAGCATAAAAACAGGGTATCTTTGTGAGCTGCTTGTCTGAATGTGCTCTGTATAAAGGTTACAGTATTCACACACCCACTCAAGTCATGGGATGTGGATGGAATCTTAAATGTTTTCAGAAAAAATTGTCCATTATTTCCTTCAATAGACATGACTGTAACACAGACTCGTTTCCCATTCATCAGGGGCAAACTGACATGTCAGAAACCTTTTATGCAAATGTCAGAATTAATTACGTTATAAACCTCAGCAGCTTCAACAAGGTGGAACATTTAATGCACTACCTGACCTAAACAGCTGGTGAATGATTTATTCCATTATATACAGTGTAATTAGTTACAGCAGTACAAACACTGAATGTAATCTTTTGAACCTTTTTTTTTTTTTTTTGTCTGTTTCAAAGGAGAAAAATGCTATTTAGCGTTTGTGACAAATCTTTATGTTTTGGGAATTCCAGGGGGAAATTTTGGTTTTCTGGACTCTAAGAGTTGAAATTCCCCTTAGAATTTGACAGGTCAAAATGACTGTTAAAGATGAAATAACTGAAAGAATGTGGCTTTCATTACTATGTCACACTTAAGGTCTAGTGCTGTGTTTTTCAACCTTGGGGTCGGGACTCCTCATGAGGTTGCCTGAAATTTCTAGTAATTGATAAAATTAAAAAATAAACATACTAATAAAAAATATATGGTGAGTTATAACACAAAAAAAGCCATGACAAACTCAAGTTGGGGCACTGTGGTACTGCTCATCTTTCATTCAGTGTGGCTAGTGTAAGATGTGGCAGCTTTCATAATTCAGTGTGAGTTATTGTTTGTTCAGTATCAATTTGCAGCCTTGTAATACTAGCTGGACTGACTGCACATATCATGATCAAGGAAAATAAAATTGTCACTTTGTGCAGTAATCTTTACCTGGCTTTTCTGCCTCTGTCCATAGTCATATAAATTATATAGTGTAAATGTCACCTAAAATTAACTTTTATTTGCAACATAGTATCGTTAACTATTGCATGATCAAAAACATTTTTAGCCAAAAAAAGTCTCCATTCTGAATGTCTGTAAATTTGTGGTGTTGCCATGGGGTCATGAGCCAAAAAAGGTTGGGAACCTCTGGTCTAGTGACTGTAAAACACTATCAGCAATTAAAGCATGTTGTAGCAGATTATCTAAAAAATTGCAATTTATTACCAAAGCCCCAGATATACTTTGTATTATAAAAAGGCAAAATGATGTAGAGCTTTAAAAATGACATGACAAGTATTTAAAACCAAAAACTTTAATCACAGTATAAACAAAAACGAATGACAAAAGTTGAGGAATTAAGTACAAACAGTCCAGAAAATCCCAGAGAACATGGCCATCATCCAGCAGGTCTTCAATCAGCCCCTGGGCATCACAAAGCTGCCACGCCGCTGTCTCTGGTTGATTTGGACGCCACTGGTCTCAGACTCAACACCGGGAGAGTCCTGGGTCTCCGGCTGTGCTCACTGGTCTGTCGTTGACAAAATGTGACATCACAGCCATGACGGAGATAGTTTACTTGGACCTCTGCCTCATCTTTCTCCTTTTACGCTTCAGCCTGTAGAAAGACCAACAACACAGCCGTTAAACAAGTCTGTAGCAGATCATATAACATGGGGTTTGTATTCTATCACTGTATTCATATGGGACATTTCCTGATCCTTTTAGATGTATTTTCTTATGGCAGAAATAGGAGACACTAACAATTAATTAAGTCATATATAACTTTCAGTTTTGACAGGCTGAGCAGTCAAACCAAGTTGTTATCTTTCCAATATTACTAGTACTGTAGTAAAACACAAAATGTCATCTCTAAACAGTATTTGTACACTGAATTGGTGTGGATGGACACCTGGGTTTTAGATCAATTAACGCAACATTTTGAGACACCTTTTTTCATTCCACTGAGTTTATGGGAAGTCTGCTTTTTTAACTATGAGTTAAATCAGTTTGATGTGAGGATAGTGTTTACTTTATTCTTCATCAATTGCATATTAATGGCCCATTATAATAAAACAGACATGAGGAGTGAGTTTAGCAAGACCCCATGACAATGGCAACATTCTTTGAGTTGGAAAGTTATTCGTATGTTATGGAGTTCCATATTGGCCTTGATCACAGGTGTCAAACATGCAGACTGGGGGCCAAAACCGGCCTGTGAGATGAATTTACAAAGTGCAAAATGCAAAAATTACCCTGATGATACTAACAGTCAAGGGCATTAAACTCAAAAATAACAGCATATTCACCCAGAAAAAAATGACTCCAAATTTTCTTCTTGGTTTAATATGAGAAAAATAATATGACATTATGCCTATAAAAAATGGCAACACCAATTTTTTCTCTTTGATTTATTGCAAAAAACATCAAATTGTGATATCTTTAAATAATACAATGTCAATAACCTGAACAAATATGAACAACCTGGAATGTCTAAAGAAAAATACATGCAATTTTAACAATATTCTGCCTGTTTATTGCCTTGGTAGATCTGATCTGTAATGCACATGTATAAATCATAAGTTGAGGCATAATATTGATAAAATTGTACTATTTTCTTCAGAAATTTCAGCTTTTTCCAGTTATTCACATCTTTTTTGTTTTGGATAGAAATAGTTTCATCATTTAATGCTATTTTTTGCACTAAAAAGCTGGAGTTGTCATTATTTATGGGCTATTATTTTACTGGTCCGGCCCGCTGGAGATCAAATTGGGCTGAATCTGGCCCCTGAAAGAAAATGAGTTCGACACCCCTGGTCTAGATACAAATAAATGAACCTTTCATGACAATCTTACCTGCGCATGCGCTTCTTCCTCCACTGCAATAAAAAAGACGACGTTAACTTGGATATTACATTATTTCAATAATAAAACACCAACAGTACGTCTGTCGCTGATGGTCAAACACACACATGAAGTTAACAGAGTTCATTTTACAGTTGAATGCTATTTGACGTGCAAGTGAGCCAGTCTTCCTGCTCATGCCTGTTAGCTCGCTAGCAAAAGTTAGCACCTCTATACAAGTGTTATTTAGTCATACCAACAAGATAAACTGACCTTAGCCCTCATTTCGAAGAGAGTAATCTGTAAAAAGAAGGAAAAAATAAGAGGATTAGTTGGATGGTTTTAAAAAGGTGACGATAACACTTGGATTGCAGTACAATAAGGTAGGTTCTAACGTACCACTCACTACGGAATCGCCTTCACGGAGGACGTCATAGAGCAGCGACGCAAAATATATAGCATCTATTACGTCATAAGAATTGGACAGTGTTGAAATATGGGAAATGAAGTCATGTCGAAGATCTTTACAGAAACTGAATTACTGTTACTGCAGACTCCACTTGCACCCCCTGCTGACACTAAATAATTTAATACACCGTCTACAAACTGGACTATGGTTCATACTAATATCAAAATAACACCAGATTCCACAATATTTTAAGCAGGATCAAGAGAAAGCAAATTAAATATTTTATTGTAAAGGTAATTTGCTGCTGCATACAGCAATAAACCGATTATTTTTGTAACATAATGGAGAGATTATTCTATATTCAGAAATTTTAAAATAACAAGTCCCTATCTATCAGCCATTTTTATGTGTATAACCAAAATAAATACTGTAAATATGATGTATGACAGATGCCTACCACTTAAATTGAATAGATTTAAAACCTTTCAGAAATAATTTTAACCAAATCAAGACTGGGTTTTAGAGAAAAAGTTGTCTAGTTACTCATACATTGCAGGTAAAGTAACAGATCTAGAAGATTTTACATGAGGTGGTAAAGTGGTGGCAAGTCTTTTCAGGGTGGTAAACAAAGATAGTACAAAGGAAACCCCATCAGAGGTTGATCTTGAGAAATATTTACATGGTGGTAAGAGGATGCCATGGAGATTAAAAAGGGTGGCTGGAGGCAGCAAAGCTATACAGACAGACAGACAGACAGACAGACAGACAGATAAATTCTCTCCAATTATCAGATGTATCTGAATATCCTGCTTATAGAACCAGTTATAAGGTGCTTTAAACAGTGTCACCTCCAGCAGAAACAGCAGTAACTAGAAGCACTCGGAGAGCGCAGACCTTCGCCAAGGCTGATCAGTGGGTCCCCCGTGGGCCCCCCCGCCCCCGAATACCACCAAAATTTAATCATTTCTTCCTTATCCCATTTCCAACAAACCCTGAAAATTTCATCCAAATCTGTCCATAACTTTTTGAGTTATGTTGCACACTAACGGACAGACAAACAAACAGACAGACAAACAAACAAACAAACAAACCCTGGCAAAAACATAACCTCCTTGGCGGAGGTAATTACATGACAACACTAACGATGAACATATTGATAATTATTAGAATGATGTCGTATATACACCAGTACCTTTTGGTAAATGCTTTTGCATTTTTCTGCTAATTCTTCTGTTCCTTAATGACCTCTTACTAATTATAACATGATGTAACACAAATGAAAAGCTCTGAATAATCTAATGATGGTCCTTAGAACCATTAATCAGTCAGAAGGCCCAGAGCAACGACTGAAAATACAATCTCTACATTCTCCTGCCGACACTTAAATACTTCAAGTGGGAATCAAGTAGGAACACCCCCCTTTTTCAGAATAGACCATCAGTAGATCACAATCCAAAACTCAAAATCAACACCTGAAGATATTTTCTATTATTCATGATTTACAACATGTGACAACAATGATATCAGCATATCCAGTTTGATGATTCATATTCTTCTGTTGATCACAAACACATATAATGACTGACATGGCCTGTATTGGTAAATATACATTCTTTATATCATGGCCAAACATCTCCACTTTTCCATTTAATAGTCCAAAGTACATTGCTCCAGAAATCTTTTGGTTTGTTCAGATCCGACTTAACAAACCTAAGATGTGCTGACATGTCTTTTGTCCTGGAAAATCTTCCAAACAAGACAGTAATTGAAGACTGAAGATTCTTGATCCGTGTTTTTCTAATTATACTGTCAATATTTAACACTTACTGAGACCTGTAGCATCTGAGATACAGCTTTTGGGTTTTTTGGAATTTCTCTGAACAGTCTGACATGGGGGTGAATTTCCTGGTACGTCCACACCTGAGAAGATTGGGAACTGTTTTAAATGTTTTCTACTTATGACTGATCTTCCTCACGGTCATACACACTTAAAACTGCATGAAAATGGACTCCTATCCGTTCCCAGATTAATGGGCAGTAACAGTTGCTTCTCTAAACTCAATGCATATGTCTTTCCTCCTTGGTTTTGTGTTGACACACACCTGAATGCTCCAGACAAGTAAACTGCCAAAACGTCTGCTTTTATAAAGGTGATTACACTGATAATCATTAAATCACAGGCATTTCATCAGCAGAACTTGGCTCCTGCTCACCCTCATAATTCCTATGAGAGTGAATTAAATTTATCATGCACGACTTGTGCATTTTGGGGCCTCATTTACATAAATAAAATAATTACATTGAATGTGTCATGCATTTCTGTTCATCTAGGGTTGTATTTACCTGATGAGGACTTGATAATACAATCCTGATTCATATAACTAGAGATGGTAGAATTGTTTTTCTATGACTGTATGTGGTTCAGTCCAGAAGCAGGTTTTATGTAGGAAAATTAATTAATACTTTATATTAACCCATAAAGACCCATGCATCCAACATCGACCAAAACCATCCACTAATGTAACTGTTTAATCTCTGATGATCCACTAATCCTATCAATGCATGTAAATGATTGGTGTAAAATAGTTATTCATCTTTTCATGGTCATCAGATATGACCCATGTGGACATTCAGAGGCTCCATAGTTACCATGGAAACACCGTCATCTTCTACAACATTGATTCACCAGTAAAACCCATGGAGTTGGATCAATGGCAGTGGATGGAAACACTGGGGTTATGTTCAGTAAAGGAGAGATTTGTTGAAAAAGTCACTTTTTTTTTTTTTTTTTTACAGTTTTCTCTGTTGTTGATATAATAAACCTTAACTTTACTCAGAACTTTTATGAACATCTACATGATTAGTAAATTAAGTGCAGGAAAATACCAAATTTTCACTGAAGACACAAAATACAGAAGATAATATTACAAGAAATGGTGATAAATCACTTAAGGAAGGTTAAATATAGAGAAAAATTCATTTGGGAACTGCCATAAATTTAACACTGGGTCCTTATGGGTTAACAAATTTGAGTGAGTTAGGTTAATGTGTTTTCTCACTAAGTACCATTTGAGACATTCATAACTTTTTACAGACCCTGTTTCATTACTACATCTCCAAGTGCCATATTATTTATGTATATATTATTCATCTGCATAATATACAAATGCATCAGTTATAAATGCACTTCAAATCTTTAAAACAATCTTGTTCAGCAACACGGCCGACGGCCTTAATAAAGTCCAAACACTCAAATGATGTCAGGTGGCTTTTTAATGTTTCCAAAAATAGTCTCTGAAACTGGGATTTGTTTTACAAAAGCATCCATTATATTTTCCAGGTATGGAGATCTTATGTAAACAAAGACTGTCTGACTCAGTGGTGGCACCAGAGGTCTGAACCAGGAGTTAGGACCATCCACAACTGAGAAAAAGAAACCCTTTTTCCTACCTGTTAAAATCACTAACTTTAAGGTCTTCAGATGTCAGTTTCACAAATTTTAAGCTGAGTAACCTAGATTCCTACACATATACACAATGTGCTAGTACAGACAGGAAGCAAGAGCAGTATAAATGCAGTAATTGCGCTCAACTCAAGAGTCATGAGAACTGATGATGTCTTTCTAAGTTGTGAAGAGGCTATGACATGGTTTAAAAAATAAGCGTTATGCATTTCTGCCCACAACAGGTTAACACTCACTTCAAAGACATGGTGTGATGTTTATGAATAATGTATGTCCCACACAATTACAATGACACATTATTGTGCATTCATCATCCTTGGCTGCTCTGTGAAACTCATTTATTTTCTATTATCTTTCACTACAGTTACTGTGGAAAGAAAGGTAGAGGCTCAAGGTCAGTTGGAAACGGTCTAGTTGAGGATAAGTCCTTGTACAAAATATCCTCCTTTGTAGTGGAATCGTGCCCACTATTGCAGGGAAACGGCTGTCTGAAGGACAATGAGATTTACTAAGGGCATGTGTGTGAGTTCATTGTGTATTTTATTTTAGCCGGAGCGACACAATTTAGGAGCAGCATCATCCCAGGCTGACATCAGTTGAATTCGGTGATTTTCACAGCGGCTTCGCCCGCAGATGCCCCAGACAGCTGGGACAGAAGGATTTATGACGTCTGTTCTTTGGGTCATCAGATGTCTGTTAGAAATTCCTGGCGAGATCTTCTATTCTGCTTCTTCAGTCTCCATTGGCTGTCCTGTTGCACTCTCCACAGTCTTTGAGGCCTTTATAACAAAGACAATTGGGATTTTAGAAACATTTTGTAAATATATTCTTAAATTACAGCATCAGACAATCCTCTAACTCACCTTCTTTTTCTTTTTCTTTTGTGTCTTCCGGCTTGCCGAGCTTTGCAGCAAAGCCTTTGTAGAAAAAAAAAGGACAATCATTGACTTTCATAACCTCACAAGGTTTAGCGCACAATACATCAACACATAATAGCTGGAAAATGCCAAGTCAGCTGCCAGCGCTCCGTAGCAGTTCCATTATCCTCATTTTCTTTCACAGAAGGACAATGCAATATACCATCCATCATATGTTTTACCTTCAGATCAGGGTCCTCCACTTCATGCTCAGACTTGTACAGCTCTGGCTCAAAGAGGCTGTTGGTGATTCTTAGTGGTCCATTTGCCATGAGCAGAACGGTGAATTTGAACTGGGCAACGAATTCACCTGAGAAACAATACCATAAAAATAAAAAAAGTTTAACAGTCTGTTGTGGTACAAAACTTATCTGTGTAGATGTATCCAGGATTATATAATAACCTTAAGCACTGTTTAAGATACAAAAAACTACATGACTAAACTATACACAAACATAACGTGCCGTGCACTTTTAATAACCCTTGGCCAAATATGGTGGAAGGTTCTGTTGAAAGTTACTGCCCTGTAATTTAGATGAGATTGTCTTTGTGTAAAACTTATTACATACATATTTATATTTGAAATTATTCAGATATTATAACTGCACAAGGCCATTTGACCTTGAAAAAGCATGTCAAGGTGACCTATTTTCAATAGGCTTCAGCTCCATGCGAAGATGCCTCCACAGTATTAATTTGGTGCAGATATCTCAATGCATTCTTCAGATAATGTGATTATGTCATTGAATGGACAGACAGATGGACAGACAACAAAACGATTACAATACCCCTTCGGTCAGAAGTTGGCCGAGGGGTAAAAACTATGAGAGCATTTCATTAGAAATGACTTAAGGAAAAAGCATAGGCTACTGAGAAAGACAGATTTGTTCTACACCTTGATGTATGTGATTCTCAGAGTTTTTTGTCATTACCAAATTAAGAATTCCAAATTTTGTTACTTCATTTCAATAACTCAGGAGTCATTCCCTGCCTTCTTTTGCAGATAATCTGCTTTATAACTAATCAACTGCAAAAAAAATATTGACAAGTCTCATCAGTCTCAGCTGGGCTTTTTGGCAGGTGCTAATTAACACAAAAGCATATCAATATGATAAACGTTAAACCAGCTGTTTAATGTGTAACTTCACTCCAAGCTCTGAGCCTCGCTCCATCCACTGCACAATTCTGAAATCTGATAAAAGGTAGACAGCAGACTGTGGGAAATGGATGCTTGAGCCAGCGGCAGCTCTGCAATATTTCCATGCCAGAGAAAAATAGAGTGGTAGAGAATCACAAGGCACTTAGAGAGAGGCTACAGATAGTCAAGGGGGTCAAGGACAGCGGAGCTCCTTAGTCAGAGATTCCAGCTACAGTGTCTTCCAAAGCCAGAACCCTTGGAGCCGAGGTAATGCAAGACAGTCTCAGAAAATATGAGACACTATTTAAGAGGCTGGTGTGAACGAATGTACGCTCAATAAATAGCTTCATCTTATGTTTTAAAATAAGCACAATATACCCCTCAAGTGCATGAGCTGCTTACCTGTAATGAGAGGGCTCTGATATACTATTTTAAATCAATTTCATGAAACAAATAAGTCCTAAACCTCTGATTGTTTCAGCATGGCCTTATAAGGAACAGGATAACCCATTTTGTCCCATGAAATACCAGTTTTTGTACATTTTCTATGTAATGTCATATCATTTAGTGTACAGCTGAAAAACACATCTTGACGGGACATCCAGGAATATAACCATAGTCACTGATCACACTTAAATAGCAAAATAACCCAGGCGTCCACCGTGGTGTCAGTGTTTTGCTACAGGGACTGGTGATACTCTTAAAACTCCAAGTAGCACTGCACACAAGTTAATTTTCTGAGAAAGTTTACCAACTCTCTTGAGCTATTTCAGTGAATGTGTCTACACTGAGAAATGTAAATATATGTTTGCCTCACCCTCTCTCTCATGCAGTACACTGAATGGCTGCAGCAGCTCATGTTTGGCACACTCCAGCACACCCAATCTGGCCTTTCCTTCATCCTCAAACGCTCTAAAAAGACAAGAAATTATATGAAGACAAACTTCACACATTAGCTTATTAGATAATTCATTAAAAACCTAAATGCTTCAGACAGTGCCCATGATGATGGATACTACCTCAGAGTGAAAGGCATCGTATCAAAGCGTCTCTCCATCTCACTGAAGAAGGTCCGGGACGTCTTCATCTTCAAACCGTAGACCTTGTTGGGATCTCTTTTGTAAACGGTGGTCCTTTGGCCTGCATCCTTTGCCTTAAGTGCAATATAAAACAAGTTTTTCATGTTCTGCTTTTGTCAAATTTCCTAAATCAAGTGGAAAATTTGGGTTAATACTCATTTTCCTCTTACCTTCCCTTCTCCGGTGCTGATAAGAACATCCACTGCGTATACCTCATGCACTTCAAACTCAGCCTTCTCATGGTCCTTTCTACAAATATGAAGTGAAATGGTTACCTGCTGATGAACGAGAACATGCACAAAACTACAAGTAGCTACTGTGTTTACTCACTTTTGCTGGTCCGTTGGGTTTTGGATAATAGTTTTCTCCCCATCAATCACATGTTGTTTGAGCTGATGGGATAACATACCTGAGGGGATACACATAAGCAGAATACACTGAGTCAAGAATGTCAAAGCACAGTGAACTGAAATCTGTACCATCTGAGATCAAAGAGCCTGAAAGTGTCCAATACTCACCCTCTATAGGGGAGCACTTGAAGGACTTTGCGATCTTGTTCCAGGCTTCTGTGACCTGTGTGTTCTGATGGGAGAGGTGTTATTTTAAAGGTGAGGTAAATGCACTGATGATGAACTTCAGATCAGTGGTCACGGCGACTGATTTTTACCTGGTTTCCTGGTTTGACAAGACGCAGAGCTGCCTCAGCGCAGAGGTGAGCTGCTTTGAGGACGTCAGCTTTCCTCCCCGTTAGTGGGTTTTCCTGAAGGAAGACCGCAAAAGAACTATGAGAAGAGGACTAACAATAATACTGGAGAACATAGTTGATGTTGTGAGAAAAGCAGGAATTCAAAAAGAAACAGGTACCAAAACAACTGTGGAAAAGTGTCATTTATCGCTGCAGTGATTACCTACCTTGGTCACTCCAATAACAAAGGTGTGAGCCACATTTGAGATGAAGCCGTCGACATGCACACCCAGATCACTGCATACAAACATGACAGGAATAGACGAGGCAAAGAAGGTATAAATAGCACATAAAATATGCACTGTAACTTGTAATAGCACAAGACAGACAAGTATAAATTTTGTGGCTTACATTTTTACAACGTCACCATCCTTCAATATGATGTCAGGGTCGCTCTTCAGAGGGGAGTGATGGCATACACAGTTGTTAACTGACACACAAGTAGGAAAAGCGATACCTGTGAAAGACAGAGCGTGAATGAGGGTGAACTACTCCAAGACAATGATGTATTAATATTAAAGCAATGACTTACCTTTCTTCATCTCTTTTTCCTTCTTGAAAATTTTCCCTGTTTCTGCCATGATGAAGGCATCTCCCTTTTCACAGAGGCTGAGGACAGCCACTCCTGCAGTAGCTGCCGCAACTACATTCTTCAGAGCCTCTGCAGGACCGCAAATAGAAAGAATGAGAGCATCCCAAATACAGGTACAGACTGCAGACCACTCCAAACCTTTCAACTGATACATGTTCAGATTTAGTGGAGCTGAAAACTGGTCATCCCAGAGCAAAATGTTAGACATTTGGAGGTCAGTGTTCAGCCTTTTGTTTAGCAGTTTGACCAACAAACAAGTAAGATGCAATATAAATTTACAGACCTGAACCCAATTGAAAACCTCTTGAATATAAATTCCTACATATTTATACTTCTTCTTAAATTGTGTGTCTGTTGTTTTCTAGTGTCATGAAGAGCAAGTTTATTGGTTTATCCTGACCATTACATTTCATTGCATTGCTGACTGTGTGCTAACCTGCATATGACAAATAAACAAATCTGAATCTTAAGTAATTAAACAAAGTTTCCATTATAGTACCAAAAACTATGCCAGAGTACACAATGAGGGTTTTCCACTAAATATAGTTTTCTAATTTGCTCTTAAGCTAAAACATTATTACTATGTTATAGAAATGATTTTGATTTATTTCTATTTTTCTAGTCTAGTAATATTTTCTGCAACTAAATGCATAGAAAGACAACAGTTATATTTGGAATTTGGGAGAAGTGTGGCCAGAAAATCCTAAGGCAAACATCTACAGGCAGAATTACACGTATGCTTAAATCATAGTAACAGTATTTGAAGTGTATAACTGCTGATGGTGATGACATGAAGCTGCTTTTAAATGTGACTGAACACTGAAAAATGCCGGGTGTGTTGACTCAGTCTTAAGCCAATTATTATCTCAAGTTTCACCTTTAAGAATCAGACACATCATCCATAAGGTCTTCAGTGGATTACATGGCAATTCTTAAGAAGTTCTGGTTTTATTTCTATATGGTTTTGTACACTTAAATGTTGGCCTCTCATTTACTGGTACAACCCAGCATGTTGCCGTTCACTGCTGCCGTTTTCACTTGTCATTGTTATTTGTTAGCAGTTACAGCTAGCTAACGTCTGCTAATGGGATAGCTCAGCCTCAGAACTAGCCACCTAGCACCGTGGGCTAACATGACAGCAACGTGCACAGCCACACACAAAGAAGACACCTGCCCACATTTTTTATCATGGTCCAAGTTTAATTTTTATAAAATACATCTGAGCTTCCTCGTGGAAGGTGCCGTCGTGTCCTGCTACGGCACATGGCACAGCTGCTGCCCGGGTAGCTGACAGTGCTAGCTAACATGAGACGGATCCTGGTACTTGGAGACTGTTCAGTCCAAACGGCACGTTGACGCTGCGCTTCACTTACGGTTTGCTATCTCGGCCCCCATCTTGTACTTGGTGACCACCAAGTCATCAGCGATGGTCTGCTCCTGTGTCTCGTCATCTCCAGACATGTTGGCAGTGTGTCCGCGAACTCAGAGTAACTTTTTCTCCGGTGGGTGTCTGTCAGTCAGTCACTGGATGGACCACGCTGCTCCGCACCGGGCCGCCCGACTCCAGCCGGCAGCCCACGATCAGCAGATCCCGCCCACCACCGAAGACACATTGTACCGACAAGATAGTACCCCGCCACTTCCCGGTTCCCCCAAAACGTTCAAGTGAAGAGTAAGACATATAGCTAATTCCCTTCTAAGGGATCCATTAAAATAATAAGATGTAAAAAATCAAGGTAAATTCGTTTTGAGGCTTTCTAGTTTACAAAAAATAATTGAACGAAGGTGACTATGGCCGACTCTGAACAGGACTTTCTGTAAACCGGAAACACATGTCAATTAATATTTCCCCTCTTCTATCATCTCTGGTCCGCCTCTGCCACTAGTGATGTGACGTTCATGAATTAAGCGAATCTTTTGAACGGCTCTTAGAAATGAACGATGGGAACCGGGTCTTTGTAAAGAGCCGTTCATTTTTTTATTATTTTATTTTTTTATTTTTTAAGGAGGGAGGTCCGATTGCCTGTCAATTTACCAACATACTGTTCTTGTTCTGAGAATTGCACTACAGTTCAGGTATTTAAGTAATTGCAGTGATTAATCACTGTTGGTGCAATTTTTTCCGTATGTTTACACACATTTATTTTTCTAATTTTGAGGAGAGTAAAATGTTATTTCATAAGAAAATGTTTTATTTTCTTCTACAGTTTTAGGGTACAGACTAGTCCACATAATGTATTGTGATATTTTTGGTCAAATTCCAGCATTTGCCTAATGTCACCTCTCATGTCACGGATTTAGCCCACACATTTGAACTAACTATTCTTTTTGACAGTAAGATAATATTTACTGCCGCGCCAATTAAACACCTTTAAAATGTAATGTCAATCATCACATGTAGCCTATTTAGTCATTAAGACATTGGTGTTACAAAATAATGTAAAAAACATAAAAGAGCCAGTCTTTTGAACAACTATTTTCAATGAACGGTTCCTGATTGAATGACTCCCTTCAAAGAGCCAAAAGTCCCATCACTATCTGCCACATCTGAGTGCCAGTGCATCAAAGTTGCGTTTAAATAGAGGGTGTGCACATACCAGGCCACGCCCCTCTAAGTCAGACTGAGTGGCAAAAACCAACCTGCTCAACATGACGGAGTATAGAAGTAAACACAGCAAGACCGTGAAAATGTGACATATGAAATTAAATTAAGGACAACTGGACTGGACATGGATCAGTATGAGCTACCAAAGAACAAGTGGTCCACGAACATTGACATGTGGCTCGAAATCGTGTATCTGGACATCCAGGGTAAGTATCATTGCTATTTTTACCTGAAGCAAATGTACATGGTTTCATCATTACTGACAACCAGGGGCTAAAACAGTGGTTCCCAACCATTTTAACATCACAAATTTCTGGTGACCCCAGACATTCAAAACAGACACTTTTTTTTTTTTTTTTTTTGCTAAAATTCATTTGTTTTTGATCATGTAATAGTTTGCTATACTGTGTTGGAAATAAACGTTAATTTTAGACGACATTTAGTCTACATAATATATATTATTATGAATGGAGGCAGAAAAGCCAGGTGTAGATTACAGCACAAAGTGAGAATTTTATTTTCCTTGGTCAGGGTATGTACAGTCAGTCCAGCTTGGATTTACAAGAAGGACAATTAATACTGAACAAACAAGAACTGAACTATGAATTATGAAAGAGCTGCAGCATCTGAAACTGACCACAATGATCATTTGTTCAAAGTGTTTTTATTACATATCGAGTCATTCAGAAAAGCATAATACAGTCATTGTTTTTTATACCCAACCCATGAACATTCCCACCCTGTTGCACCAGAAAAAAAAATGAATGAATGAATGAATAAATAAATAAATACATAAATAAATAAGGAACACAGATAATACCACAATGAACATTTGACAGATAAACAGTACCCCAGTGCTTCAGTTTCAGCTTCATAGTTTGTCATGTCTTTTATGAATTGTGATTGTCTCTCTCAACTCGCCATATATTTTTTTTATTAGTAAGGTTTTATTTTTACTTTTATCAATTACTAGAAATTTCAGGCGACCCCATTTGAATTCCAAGTGACCCCACGTGGGGTCCCGACCCCAAGGTTGAAAAACACTGGGCTAAAACAAGACAGAGAACCAACTGATCCAAAGTCCATTTAAAGTGCCACACTCATTGATAATATTTACACTAATGTGCATGGCCCAGCAACAAGTGGTATAGTCTTAAATAATATTAGTGATCATTTTCCCATATTTGTTATACTGCATAGTTTAAAGGTTAAATCTTCTGTTGGAGTGAGTCTACTTGTAAATTGGTAAGAATAAAGACTCAAGAAAGAATTGAGGCTTTAAAGATGGATTTAACATACTGCAACTGGAATGAGGTGTATGTTGAGGATCCTACTCAAACCTATGATGTATTTTTGTTTATATTTACAGAGTTATACAATAAACATAGTCCTATTAGAAAGTGTTGGGTGAAGGGAAAATACAAAGGAAAACCTTGGATGACTAAGAGCCTACAAAAGGTGTGTAAAAAGAAAAACTCTTTATATAAGAAATTTTTACATCTAAGAACCAGCGAAAATGAGAAAAAGTATAAGTTGTTCAAGAATATACTGACTTCCATTATAAGAAAACAGAAAATGGAATATTACAACAAACTGTTAGAGGACAGTAAAAACAACATTAAAATGACTTGGAAAGTAATTAATCATATCATTTGAAATACACACAACAAATCAGAATACCCCAGTTCTTTCTTCAACGGCTCAGGTGATAAAGTCGACACTTTAAAAAGCATTGCTGAAAAGTTCAACAATTACTTTGTAGGGGTTGGTTGTAATTTGGCCTGTAAAATTACTGTGTCTGAGGATAAAAAAAAATAATTATTCGATAATCTCATTAAAGGTAACACCAATACCATGTTCCTTCATGGAATTGATGAAATTGATGTAATTGAGATAGTAAGAAAATTCAAAAACAAAGCATCAACTGGTATGCATTCAAGTGATATGGCAATTGCTAAAGAAGTCATTGGCCAAATTGTAAGCCCTCTGACCTATATATGTAGTCTGTCCTTTAGTAAAAGGTGTTTTTCCAAATAACATGAAAACAGCAAAGGTTATACCAATATTCAAACATGGAGATAAGCATTGCATTGACAACTACAGACCAGTATCCCTTCTTCCCCAGTTCTCAAAAATATTAGAGAAATTATTTGCTAAACAACTGGATCTTTTTACTGAAAAATAGAAAATATTGAGCGAACATCAGTATGGCTTCAGGGAGAATAGAACTACTGACTATGCAGTAATAGAGATGGTAGAAGAAATAGCAAAGGCAAATGAAAATGAGGCATATTCAGCTGGTATTTATATTGATTTACAGAAGGCATTTGATACTATAGATCACAGCATATTACTGAGAAAACTGGGGAAGTATGGGATAAGAGGTGTGGCTTATTCTTGGCTGAAAAGTTACTTGGAAAATAGACAACACTAGAAGCACTCGGAGAGCGCAGACCTCCGCCAAGGCTGATCAGTGGGCCCCCCCATGGGCCCCCCCACCCCCGATCACCACCAAAATTTAATCATTTCTTCCTTATCCCATTTCCAACAAACCCTGAAAATTTCATCCAAATCTGTCCATAACTTTTTGAGTTATGTTGCACACTAACGGACAGACAAACAAACAGACAAACAAACAAACAAACAAACAAACAAACAAACAAACAAACCCTGGCAAAAACATAACCTCCTTGGCGGAGGTAAAAATATGTACAAATTAACAATACTATATCACAATACAGGAAGGTCACCTGTGGCATACCCCAAGGATCGATGATTGGTCCAAAACTTTTTCTGCTCCATATTAATGATATTTGTAATGTCACTGAATTATTAAAATTTATTATTTTTATGGATGTTACAAATATGTACTGTTCTGGGAAAAATCTAAAGGAACTTTTGTCCACGGTTGAAAGGGATTTAGAAATTCTTAAAACTTGGTTTGATGTCAATAGATTGTCACTTAACATTAAAAAAACTAAATATATGGTTTTTGGAAATCAAAAAGAAATTGATGGGGACATTACATTAAAAATATGTCATGCTGAAATTGAAACCGTGTTTGATATAAAATTTTTAGGGGTTGTTATTGATCACAAATTAACATGGAAACCATACATTAGATATATAAAAGGAAAGATTGCAAAGTCAATGGCAATCTTGTATA
Organism: Sphaeramia orbicularis; assembly: GCF_902148855.1. NCBI lineage: Eukaryota > Metazoa > Chordata > Actinopteri > Kurtiformes > Apogonidae > Sphaeramia > Sphaeramia orbicularis. The sequence goes on from NC_043963.1 coordinate 35,569,358, forward strand.
GGTCCAGAAATCTACTCAACCATAAGGCACTACATATAATTTACTGTTCACTTATACTTCCTTATATGTCATATTGTTTGGGAGTGTGGGGCTCGACATACAGTACAGGCCAAAAGTTTGGACACACCTTCTCATTCTTCGCATTTTCTTTATTTTCATGACTATTTACATTGTAGATTCTCACTGAAGGCATCAAAACTATGAATGAACACATGTGGAATTATGTACTTAACAAAAAAGTGTGAAATAACTGAAAACATATCTTATATTCTAGTTTCTTCAAAGTAGCCACCCTTAGCTCTGATGGCTGCCTTGCACACCCTTGGCATTCTCTTGATGAGCATCAAGAGGTAGTCACCTGAAATGGTTTTCACTTCATAGCTGTGCCTTGTCAGGGTTACTTAGTGTAATTTCTTGCCTTATTGATGGGGTTGGGACCATCAGTTGTGTTGTGCAGAAGTCAGGTTGATGCACAGCTGACAGCTCTACTGGACAACTGTTAGAATGCATATTATGGTGAGAACCAATCAGCTAAGTAAAGACAAACGAGTAGCCATCATTACTTTAAGAAATGAAGGTCAGTCAGTCTAGAAAATTTCAAAAACTTTGAATGTGTCCCCAAGTGCAGTCGCAAAAACCATCAAGCGCTCCAACGAAACTGGCTCACATGAGGACCGCCCCAGGAAAGGAAGACCAAGAGTCACCTCTGATGCTGAAGATAAGTTCATCTGAGTCATCAGCCTCAGAAATCGCAAATTAACAGCAGCTCAGATTAGAGACCAGATGAATACCACACAGAGCTCTAGCAGCAGACACATCTCTACAACAACTGTTAAGAGGAGACTGCATGAATCAGGCCTTCATGGTCAAATAGCTGCTAGGAAACCACTGCTCAGGAGAGGCAACAAACAGAAGAGATTTATTTGGGCCAAGAAACCCAAGGAATGGACATTAGACCAGTGGAAATCTGTGCTTTGGTCTGATGAGTCCAAATTTGAGATCTTTGGATCCAACCGCCGTGTCTTTGTGCGACGCAGAAAAGGTGAACGGATGGATGCTACATGCCTGGTTCCCACCGTGAAGCATGGAGGGGGAGGTGTGATGGTGTGGGGGTGCTTTGCTGGTGACGCTGTTGGGGATTTATTCAAGATTGAAGGCAACCTGAATCAGCATGGCTACCACAGCATCCTGAAGTGACATGCCATTCCATCCGGTTTGCGTTTAGTTGGACCATCATTTATGTTTCAACAGGACAATGACCCCAAACACACCTCCAGGCTGTGTGAGGGATATTTGACCAAGAAGGAGAGTGATGGAGTGCTGCGCCAGATGACCTGGCCTCCACAGTCACTGGACCTGAACCCAATCGAGATGGTTTGGGGTGAGCTGGACCGCAGAGTGAAGGCAAAAGGGCCAACAAGTGCTAAGCATCTCTGGGAACTTCTTCAAGACTGTTAGGAAACCATTTCAGGTGACTACCTCTTGAAGCTCATCAAGAGAATGCCAAGAGTGTGCAAAGCAGTCATCAGAGCTAAGGGTGGCTACTTTGAAGAAACTAGAATATAAGAGATGTTTTCAGTTATTTCACACTTTTTTGTTAAGTACATAATTCCACATGTGTTCATTCATAGTTTTGATGCCTTCAGTGAGAATCTACAATGTAAATAGTCATGAAAATAAAGAAAATGCAAAGAATGAGAAGGTGTGTCCAAACTTTTGGCCTGTACTGTATAAAATAACTGTAAATACTATAGTCCTCCTACAAAAATGAGCCATATGTATTATTAATAAGGCCACTTACTATGAACATACTAATGAATTGTTTATGAAATCCCATATTATGAAATTTAATGTTTTGGTTTAAAATAAAATAATGCAAATAATGTATAAAGCCAAATTAAAGTTATTCTCTGTCTGTGTACAAAGGTTCTTCTCAACACGAGTCTAAATATGATTTGTGAGATGTTTGTAAATTTGTTGTACAAAAAGCTAAAAAAGAGACAAAAAGAAGATGTATATCTGTTAAACTATGGAATGAGGCCAGCATGGATTTAAGAATGTGTAGCCCATTTTTGATATTTTAAAAAAATGGTACGTAAGGCAGTTTTTGAAGGATACAACTGTTAAGCTCTAATAAGTAATAGGTAAATAATTTCTTTTTGATTCTACATTAAATTGAAATATGAAATATGAGAATGTGTGAATACACTGAATTTAAGTCTTTTGACTTTCAAGATCACAAACCCTATGTTTTAGAGAATGATATTGACCCAGAGACCCACTTCTACCACAGCATTAAAACAACATGTGAATATTATTCAGAAGACAAGTATAAGTCTAAAATTAAGGGTTTTTTCGGTGATTCACTTTAATAGCAGGAGTCTCTATAGCAATCTTGATAAAATTAAAGATTATTTGCAAAAATTACAGCATAAATTTAGTGTAATAGCAATTTCAGAGACTTGGCTGAGTGATGAGAAAGAGTTACAAGATGAGTTAGAAGGATATGAGATGTTTTGGCAAAACAGAGCCAATAAAAGAGGAGGGGGCGTGGCCCTATTTGTGTTAAATGATTTGAAATGTAAGATAAATGGTGATTTGACAATTGCTATAGACAATCTGATGGAATGTGTAACGGTTGAAATTAAGATGGAAAAACACAAAAACATATTTCTTAGTTGTATTTACAGGACACCAGGGTCATGTATTGAGAAATTCAATAAGGAGATTACTAATTTATATGAAAAAAAATGTGATAAGGTGATTTTGGTTTGTGGTGACTTTAACATTGATCTATTGAAATGGAATGAACATGCAAAAACAGCAGAATTTGTAAACACTATGTTTAGTTTGAGTTTTCACCCTGTAATTACAAAACCAAGTAGAATCACATTGGAAAGCGCAACATTGATTGATAATATTTTTACAAACATTATTGATGGTGAAATAACGAGTGGTCTATTTCTGACTGACATAAGTGATCATTTGCCAGTTTTTATAGAACTGGAAATGAACAACAAATTATCTTTAACCAACTATAAGCAAAAACCTTGTTTGGTAAGAACAAAGTCACCAGAAGCAATTATGGCCTTAAAGGAGGAATTAATAAATTATGACTGGCATGAAGTTTATGTAGATGATGTTAATGAATCATATAATGCTTTCCTAGACATATTTCTGACATTGTACAATAGACATTGTCCTGTGAAAGAATATAGACAAGATCTTAAAAAGAATAAGAAACCATGGTTAACTAAAGGATTGGAAAGGGCTTGTAAGAAGAAAAACAGTCTTTATAGGGAATTCCTGAAGCACAGAACGAAAGAAAAAGAGAATAAATATAAAAGATACAAAAATAGATTGACAGCAATTATAAGAACACATAAAAAAGCCTATTATGATAAGTTGTTAGAAATACACAAAAATGATATTAAAGGTACTTGGAGAGTGTTAAATGATATGATTAAAAAAAGTAATAAAAAGAATTTTGCTACATATGTTGTTAAAACTGGTGACACTGTGGTGGAAAATACAGAGGACATCGTGAATATATTTAATGATTTTTTTGTTAATGTCGGTCCTAATTTGGCAAAAGATATTACCAAGTGGGAAAAGGATGATAAAACCTTTAATTTTGCTATTGAAAACAATAATTCAATGTTTCTTGGTGGAGTTTGTGAAAGTGAAGTGTTGGAAGTGGTCAGGAAATCTAAAAATAAAAAATCTACTGATAGAAATTCCATTGATATGTCACTCATAAAACAAGTGATAAACAGTATCCTTCAACCATTCACGTATATATGTAACAAATCATTTCAAACAGGTACTTTTCCAGAAAATATGAAAATAGCTAAAGTGATTCCGATTTATAAAAATGGTGATAAGCACATGGTGTCAAATTATAGACCGGTGTCACTGTTACCACAGTTTTCTAAAATTCTTGAGAAACTGTTTGTAAAGAGGTTAGATGACTACATAGACAAATATAGGATATTAAATGATCATCAGTATGGATTTAGGAAAAACCGATCAACATCTTTAGCAGTAATGGAATTTGCAGAAAATATAGCAACAGCGGTGGATCAGAAACAACATACTGTTGGTGTTTTTATTGATTTAAGGAAAGCATTTGACACAATTGATCACTCAATATTACTCCGGAAATGTGAAATGTATGGTATAAGAGGTGTGACGCAAAACTGGTTAAAAAGTTATTTACAAAATAGGTCTCAGTATGTATCAATTGGAAATACAAATTCACAACTTAGAAACGTAACATGTGGGGTCCCACAAGGTTCAGTTCTGGGACCCAAGTTATTTATACTTTATCTAAATGATATCTTTATGGCATCTAGTGAGTTAAAATTTACAATATTTGCAGATGATACTAATTTGCTTTATTCGGGAGTAAATATGAAACAAATATTAGAAACTGTGGAAAAGGAATTGAGCAAGTTAAAAAAATGGTTTGATGTAAATAAGTTATCACTTAATGAAGATAAAACAAAATTTATGGTTTTTGGTGGTGCTAGGGGAAGTGATGATATAAAACTGAAAATTAATGAAATTGAAATTGAAAGGGTGTATGAAACAAAATTTTTGGGAGTGATTATTGACCATAAACTCTGTTGGAAACCACAAATAGAATATATCAAACGCAAAATGTCCAAAGCTGTTGCGATTCTTTATAAAACTCGAGACTTGTTAAGCAAAAAATGTTTGCATATGTTGTATTGTTCACTTGTAATGCCATATATGTCATATTGTGTGGAAATATGGGGCAATGTGTATAAGACTAATTTAGACCCAATAATTAAACTCCAAAAAAAAGCTATTAGAGTCATAAGCAAAGCTGGTTATCTCCAATCAAGTAATCCACTTTTTGTAGAATCTGGTTTGCTAAAATTTCTTGACATTGTATATTTAAAAACAATGGAATTTATGTTTCACGTTAAAAGTAAAAACCTTCCTTTTTGTATTCAGAAAATCTTTAAGTTAAGAGAAGGACATTATAATTTAAGAGGGATGTTTGTGTTTGAAAAGTGTAAAGTAAGAACAAACGTTAAATATCACAGTGTTTCAGTTATTGGTGTCAAGCTATGGAACGAATTGAAGGATGAAGTGAAATTGTGTAGCTCACTGTTGAGTTTCAAAAAGAATTTAATTGGTCAAATTATGAAGGGCTATGAGAGTAATATGTTTACAAAATAACTTATTACACTGAATGTAGTATAATTTAAGTTTAAGTATTTATCTGCTGCAACTTAAGGTGTGGACATGGACTAAGGATGTAAATAGGAGAAGCAGAAATAAGCCTCCGGCTTCAGCTTCTTCCTTTTTCCGTTACAAAATGTGTTAATTTTATGCTTGTTTGTTTCTTTTTTAATATGTAGGTGTTTTGTTTTGTTGTCTTTTTTATATGTGTGTGTTTTGTATCTTGTATTTAACTGAAATAAACATTCATTCATTCATTCATTCATTCAAATTACCATTAATTTGGTTGGTTAAGTTTTCTATTTTTCTGGTTTAGTTTCACTTTTTTATGTTTTTGATTGTTTGTTCGGTTGTATGCATTGTTGGTTTTTCTTTTTCCTATGCTGAATGCTGGGTAGCTGAATTTGTTATGTAGGACAGGCATTAATATAAGCATTCTGCTTCTGCCTGTGCCTTTTCAGTCATTAACCTGTTGGTAATGTTTGTAGTGTTGACACTGGCTGTATTATTATGTGATGACTGAATAAAGAATTTCATCATCATCATCAAAGTAGACCGTGTACTGACCCCACTGAATATATGCATAATCTACTGGTACTGAGGATATTTAGGTCTAGTTATTATCGAGTACTTTATACAACACAGATACTACTGCTGTGGACGAGCAGGGTACGACTGTATTCTTGTAAATTATGATATTTTTCCCACCTGTTTTTAAATTACGACATTATTCTTGTAATATTATGGTTTTATTGTCGGAATATGACAACTTTAATCTCAGTCGAGATTTTTTTTTATAACTACAACTTTATTCTCATAATATTGTGATTCTTTTTGTATTCGACTTTATTATCATAAAATTCCGAGTTTTATATTGATATTTTATGACTTTATACTCGCAGTGACAAGTGTTTTTGTTTTCTCACGTGGCCCTAATACGCTGTCGTAGCTTTGTGCTCCAGTTCCCCCGTATTTGAAAAGCTATGTTAGCCTCAGTTTAAGTTAGTTTACTAATCATGTAGGAGCACAAGGTTCAGAATCACAAAATGAAGACAAAAACCATGAAAGATCTGATCATGAAACCAAGAGCTTTACTAAGAAGTAATGTTAGCCAAAACAATACGTAATTTAAGGTATGATTTTACCCAAAAATACAGCATAAATTAATGTTACCTGACACGAAATGGGATCCACAAACCTAGGTTTAGTTTCCTGGATTTGTGGATTCATCTACCTCTCTTTACTTTGTCTTTCGGTGCCTGTAAAATGATAGCTCCGACTGCTTTTCAAACCTGTTCATACAATCAATCACACAACAGCTCTTCCCCATTTTTTTTTTTTTTTTAAATTAAATATTGTTCTTAAGTTTAGACAGTATTGAAGCCAACGCTGCTACTCTACTCCCTCTTTCTGCCACTCAGTGGGCGTAACCGCGGTGACTTTTGCTAGCAGTGACGTAGCCTCTATAGGTACTTTTCACACACAATGGCACCACGGGTACAATGCCACTAGCATCATATAAACACCAAAGAAGAACTTGACCCTTTCTCTGTGGGAATTGAAAGTCCAAATTAATCCACATATACAGGATTTCTTTACATGTGACCGATAAAAGGTAACCTGACAGATTCAGTTCATTTATTTTAAGAGGCTCCACTGTGTTATGTGAATGAAATGCATGTAAGCATAACTCCATCTCTAGAAGGGAATGAAACTCGTCAGTACACCAGAACCTTAGAGATACAGCAGAGCCATGGTTAGCCTGGACATAGTGTTCATCCGTAGAATATTCCATGTTTATAGCACATGTTACAGTCTGATGTTCAGAGATGTGAGTCTGGAGAGATCTATTGGTTTAACAAGTCACAAGGGATTTCATCATATATACAACATGTGTGCTACTCATCGTAAGTATTCTTGTTTCCTCTTAATCTAAAACTGTCATCGTAACATCATCATCACATTTTATGCATTTATACACAACTAGCGGCATTGTACCCGTGGTGCCATTGTACGCTAGCATGAGAGGCTAACATCACCCAGCATACCTCACATCATTTGAATACAGACATAAAATTGTGCCTATATAGTCCGGTAAGGTTTCTATTCATTTGGTGAGTTTGGCAGCGATCGGGTCTGTGACGGCTGAGGAAAATCCGTACAAACGCCCCCCTGTGCTGCAACATCGATCGGACAGACACTGGACACAGAACATGCATTATATAGTAGGATATATAAACTATATAATTTGTACTATAATATTTGTAGTATAATTTTATAGATGGATGTTATTTTTTGAAAAGTGTGGCAAACATCAAGTCCACTATATATGTAAATGTACAGTAAACACACACACACACACACACACACACACACATACACACACACACACTGTGTACATTTGTTTTTCTAGCCTCTTCTTAACAGTTCCTGTGAATGTTATGAAATCTTTTATCAGTTTGATTTCATTTCCCTTGGCATTGGGCTCCAGGTGGTTGGTGAATAAAACTGTTTCAGATTCTATATTTGCAAATATGAATGGACCAAAACAAAAAACACTTGAAAACAGAAACTGGGCTCAACATTGTATGTCCAGCTGACATGGGTAAAAAACAATGTACAGCAGTGAAAACATAAAAAAAATTTGTACAAATTGGAATTATTTTGCTCATTTGTCCAGGATTTTTTTTTTAAACAAATCAATTGTACACTTGAGGATGATTCATTCAACTAAGAGAAAAAAAGGGGAAAAATATAATAGAATATCATTGTTTGTTATACTGTCTATTCAGAAATCCAATTTGTACAAAAGTACATTTGTGATCATTTATACACCAGTATAATTCTAAATGTACCAAGTACAATAAGCAGTATTTAATTTGTTTTGCTTAATAATACCTACAACAGAAACATAAAAATTCACAAGGACATAACTGAATAAGTATTTGGAAAACAAAATGTTTTTATTGATACATTTAATAAAATGCGTTATATATAAATTGAACAAAACAGCTGCTCTACAGAAATGGCTTATTGTTGCAATTCACAAAGTCGCACTAATGGTGCATTTAAAAGGCTGGTCATATTCATATAGTGAACATTGTAAACCTTTGATACTCGTATTCATCCAGGATCTGCTCTCTGTACAACATGCTCTAAAACATTCATTTGTAAATACAGGAAGTGGGTCACAGATTTTATTTGGGTTAGAAAAATAATTTTACATTTCAAGTTTTTCAAAAACCTCTTAACAAGAAGCATAGCTTTGGTGAATGTTCATATTGTGCTGATAACACTGGTGTACAAGTAAAATGTCTCCAGAATAAAGGGGATGACACTTTATCAAGTTTGAGTCACTAATAAAGAAAAATTAAGTTGGCTGTAGTTCCCAAGATACGATCTTGGGCCAAAGATTTATAGATCTATTGTATAAATTTACACAAACCAATATGTACAGTTGCGGCAAAAATTATTAGACCATCAAAAGTCATCAAAAACAATGGTTATGCAATCAAGCACTACCTCCAGTGTGTATCATGTGACTAAAACAGACATAAAAGAAAACATGGGATGCCTAAAAGCACTGTTTTTGTCAGTACAATGCCATAGGTATTGATGTAAGAGCTTAAGTGATTTTGGTTATTATCAAGAAAACATGGACAATGGTCAGATATCAGCTCTGAAATGAAACTCTTATGAGCTATTTTTGTTGTTATCATTATATTTGTCCAAACAAATGTACCTTTAGTTGTACCAGGCATTAAAATGATGAAAAAGAAGAAATTTAAGAGAACAAGGGTGGTCTAATAATTTTTTCCACGACTGTATGTTTAATAACACTTTATCACATACATTGAAAACATCAACTAATCAGCACTTTTGCCATTTATTTTCCAATTTTTTTTCTTGAAATATGCAAGATTTAGCACATTTCTTTTCTGAGGCAGATAATTAAAAAAAAAAAAAAATGCGGGCTCTATCTTTTCATAATGTTATATTAATGAAAGGGGATGAATAATGAAATAGCCTATTGCCACCAAAAAACATGTATTTGTTCATTTATTTAACAGGCGTATGTGTTGCACGATGTTGTGATTTATTAAAACTTACTCTTTCTCTCTGCAGTGTATGCTTTATGTCTATTGATGATGATGATGTGAAAATGAGTTGCAGAAATGGCATTACAAATGGTGAAGATAATTAATTTATGCACAAATATACTCATTGCTGTGATTTGTGGTTTTACAAAGTAGGTCCTCTGACAAAATGTACCTCAAAGTAGATTTTTAGTCCTGATTCATGATCTCGTGTATTTACTGAACTTTAAAATCTAGGGGCTCTTCAAGGTGAGTGTACAGGGTGTCCATAAAGTCTCTTTACAATTTAAAAAAATTATTACAAAAGCGATGATGAGATGTGTTTATCAGATTTGTTCTATGTACTCAGTGGTTATTAAAGATTTTAATCACATTGTGGGATCATGTGCAATTGAAACATTGGTCCATTTTTCTTCAATGAGAGATCAGTTATTGCAAATGTTCACGTTGACCTTTAGACTGAATACGTGTCACCACAGCTGGATAACCTTCAACCAACATAATTTTCCAGGTAGATGGTGCACCACCACGTTAGGGACTGCAGGTTAGTGGGTTCATAAATCAAACATGTCCAGACCAGTAGATTGGAGGAGATGGCCCAATTTCCTGACCACCTCATTCACCAGATATCACTACCCTGGATTTCTTTCTATGAGGTTATGTTAAAGATTATCGTGTACAACCTGAAGTAAAAGATCACTGATGGCACTGACACTACTGATGAAGCTACATCCAATATAGCAACAAATCCAGTACCGTCTAGATGTGCTTCATTCAACTAATGGTGTCTTTATAGAGGTGGATTAAATGAGGCAAAAAAGTTCAATATCAACTTTTTATTTTGTAGTAATTTCCACAGATTGGCCAATTCATTTGCTTTTGTAATAAATTTGTTAAATTGTAAATAGACTTTTTTGACACCCTGTACTTCAACAGCAAAAACTAAATCCATCTGAATGTAGCAGAGAAACTAAACGAATTCCAACATTTACTGTGTCTGTCCCAGTCCACGTTATTAGGTTCTTACAGCATCTGGCTTCAGGAACAGTCTGCTGTGCCAGTAGTCTGGGTTGTCAAAGGACGTGTTTCCGCCATGTTCCCCCATGCCTGCGCACACCTTGATGTATCCCCCAATCCCTGCACACCTGCCACCACCTGCGTCATCTGAAACAGGCTTCTCCTTCACCGGGAGGTTCTGGTATTCTGGATGCTCCCACCCACTGGGTACCACTCCCAATCTGGTCATCTCCTCATAGTCCTCCCCCTGTTCCTCCCCAGCTGTGAGCACATCTGGCCCGGGCGTAACCATGTGGCTCAGACTCTCCTCGAGCATGGGTTGTTTATTTGTGTCATCGCAGTTCTCTTCATCATTCTCTTCTTTCAACAAATCCGTTATTTGGTTTTCTACTGTCCTGTGTGTTTCTGCTCCTTCCTGCACAGGTGTTCGACTTTCGCTTCTCCTCTGAGAGTCGTCCTCTTCTTCCTGAGAGTCGGAGCGTCTGATGTCCATATATTCGTACCTGCCGATCCCTGGGTCTGCCTCCTCTTGGTCTTTGACGACTCTGATGACACCGTCTGAGTTTCCATTTGTCTCTGAGGAGCCCCTTCGCTCTGCTACAGCCCCTTCACCATCCTCATCTACATTCTTGTTCCTCACACCTAAGACTGATGTTACACTTTCCACATGTGCTGTTTCTTCCATAGGTAACGGAGCCATAGAGGTTGGAGAGGGTAAAGGTGAAATTTTATAGTTAAGTCCAAGCAAAGGAACATCTAATTTGGTTGAGAAGCCTCTGGTACAGCAGGGAGAAGCACTGGACTTTTTGCTCATAACTTCATACTCTTGAGAGGGACGTATCAACAAGGGAGACAGGTTTTTCTTAGCAGATCTTGAGTGTCTTCGTCCAGAATGTGAGATTCTACAGACTGTGAAATATGAGAAGAAAATGAGATAAAACAAGTGGATTAAGTCTGATTGAAGCTAAAATGTATTTCAGAGGAGGAAAAAAACAGCTCCACTTTAAAGAACTACCATTTCAGATTCAATACTGAAGAATAAATAATCTGCAGGTTTATTATATAAAAAAAAAAGGTTTCATATACCAACTGTTAACATAGATTGTGTTAAATATTGAGAGACGTGAGAGATGGGAACTGAAAACTGGTTCCAGTTGAAGATAACTGGTCCAACTGGTCCAAAAAGTTGAGACACTAGAAGCTAAAATCTGTAGAATCCTTAATCAGAGAAGAACATTCTTCTCACATAACTTCACCAATTGGTGTTTATAGATTGTTGTTAAAAGAAGAGGTGATGCTACATGGTGGTAAACATGGCGCTGTAATAATTTTTTGGAGACATGCTGCCATAAGATTTAAAATTATATTTTTTTTTTCATATAATTCCCAGTTTTCCCAATTGTTTCTATTCTCCACAATGTCCAAACTTTTATAGAATTGTGGTTGTATTCACAACATCACAGTTTCTAATTTTGCAACATATAGGAAATCTTTAATAAAGCAAAACTGGGAATTGGAGCTGGGAATGATGATGACTGGTGTATTCTCCTAGAAAAATCAGAAACTGATATTTATGTTTGATTCCTACCTAGCAGAACATATGATAATTCTAACAAATTAAATGACCTTAATGGTAGGATTTCTCTGTCAGAGGTGTAAAAACCCAGGAGAATCTATTATGATAGGTTTGATATATTATTTTTGGTCTTGTTCAACTGGAAAATGGAATGTGCTGACCCATGCATGGAATATTTTCATACTGTATCTATGCATTTCCACTAAATATATTTCTGTTCCATTCATTAGAATTGCAGGTTATAAATGTCTTCATGAGACAAATCCTGTATAAACCTGATTTTTTTCCAAATACAAAACCTGATCATGCATCAAGGCAATTGAAGAGTTTTCCAAGTATAAGAGAAAATAGCTGCCTCGGTAGCAATAAATACCCTATGTTTGCCAAATAATTGCCAGACGATTATCTCTCGGTTCTGTATCTTATTTAAATCACTTAATACCAGTTGTTTAATGGTGGAACCTCTTGCTTTTTTCAGTATCAGTCCTCAGTTTGAGCCATTCTCTCTTACACATTGAATATTTTAGCTGTGCTGACTGTCTATTACAAACTTTATTTAAAAAATTCTCAGTTCATTTTCAGAAATACTGATTAAGACAATAGTCTGGAAACAAACTTTTTTTTTTTTTCCATAATTGCTTTTCTATGCCATGTAATAATAAAAATGAAATTCCATTTTTTGCATGGGAACCTTTCAAAAGACTGGAGCTCAGCTTCAGATAATTCACCTCTTTCTGGTAGGTCAGGTGATCCAGGCAGAACATATCCATAGTGGTCCACCTCCTCCTCCTCCTCCGTCGTCCACACTTTGAAGGAGGACGGACTAGAGGCTGTAGATAGCTTCCTGTGCCGGTTGATGGATATGAAGGGATTACCCCTCTCAGAGCCAAACCTGGCTCTACGAAGGCTGCTATGCATCACGTCCTCCTCATGAGGATCTGCATCCCGTGCATGTCCCATGACCTCTGACCTGTCAGGTAAAGTCCGCACTGAGCTCAGACGTGACCTCTGAAACCACAGCTGGAGGGGAACAACAGAGACTCTGATCAGTAACTCGCAGTAATGTGTTCACTCTGACTTGAATGATGTACCTTAATGTGCTTCTGTTAGAGTGGAAATGAGCAGCTGGCAGTGCAGGGACATGATATTGATTACAATGCTGCTGCTGCTGCTGCTGCTGCAGGCAAAATGTTGTAGTAATTCTCATTAAAGTGAAACTTTTGAGAGCTACAATATATCATTGTTACTTCCTTTGTAATGCAGCCTTTAGTGGCCAGTAGTTGCACAGTGTGGGATTGTGTTTGCGTGCATTTGTGTAAACGTGTGTGTCTGTCACACCTGGCGGATACTGTCGACAGGGCTGGGGGTCATGGGCAGGTATCCAATGGGTCCAGCCTGAGAAATGCCACTCTGCAGATCATCAAAAAAAGAGAGAGAGACAGAGATAGTAGATGTAAAAAAAAACAACAACAGTGGTGTAATGTAACCTTATGTACTTTTACTCATGCACAACAAATCTGAGGGACTATTGAATTATATGCAACTCTATACTTGCAACTGCACTACATCTCAGTGGTAAATGTACTTTTTACTCCATTATGTTGATTGACATGATCAGTTTTTCATCCCCTTCCTGTCTAGTGAAATCCATGCAATTCCAAATGAACTGATGTTGATTGTTTGGCATAAATTTAAGCCATTTTCATTATGGGATGAAACGAGAGAAAATCCACTCACTGGTACAGTTCCTGTGTCTGGGTTTATTACAGTCGAGAGTCAGCAGCAGCTGAAATAAACCCTACCACAGGAGCTGTAACGGTGTGCAGAGTTCTTCCTCTGTCTCTATCTATAGCTAAATAACCTCTTGACATCCATCAGGTCATTGCTGAACTATTTAAAGGTTAGGGTTGAGGTTAGACCTGGGGTTACATTTGAGTCATGTCTAAACATATCTATTGTATTTCAGCCACATGTTAAACACAAAAACTAGGAATTAGAAGTTACCCCTCAAAGACCTAAACACCCACTAATGTCCAAAAGCAGCTACTGATCTGAAATGTTCAATGACTGTTGAGACATTAATCCTATCAATACATATAGAATAATTCAAGTTAACCCATAAAGACCCAGTGTGACATTTGTGTCAGTTCCCAAATATTTTTTTTCTCTATATTTAAGCTTTCTTAAGTGATTTAGCACCATTTATTGTAATATTACCTGCTTTGCTTTTAGTTTTTTCAGTGTAAATCATGTATTTTCCTGTATTTAATTCACTGATCATGTAGATGTCAAAGTTCAGAGTAAATTCAAAGGCTATTTTATCAAAAACAGAGAAAACTGAAGAAATGTTGACTTTTTCAGTAAACACTATCATTAACTGCTCATAAACTGTCTATCCATCGTCATTGTTCAGACTCCGTAGGTTTTACTGGTAAATCAAGGTTGTAGAAGATGACGTCCAAATGGGTCATATCTGATGACCATGAAAAGATGGTAAAATGCATTTTACACCAGTGATTTACATGTATTAGTGGATCAGCAGGGATTAAACAGTTTCAGTCAATGATTTTGGTGCATGTTTGGGTCTTTATGGGTTAAATGCAGTTTCTCAGCCTTTCCCTGGTGTCAGATATGACCCATTTGGACATTCAGAGACTCTTGTGAACATGGAAACAGTATCATCTTCTACAACATTGATTCACTAGTAAAACCCTTGTGATGTGATAAATGACAGCGGTTGTAGATTTTTATGATGATATAGTTTCCTGAGAAAGTCACTTTTGTTTAAGTTTTCTCTGTTTCGATATAATAATCTTAGAATTTACAATGAGATTTTATGAACATCTACATGAAAATAACCAATTTTCACAGAAAAATGCAAAATAAAAACGATAATATTATAAGAAATGGAGATAAATCACTTCTAAATGTTCAAATGTAGAGAAAAATTGATCACAGAAGTAGTTGCAGATTTTTAGGGATGAACTAAAGGATCTGAACACATCTTCCATCACTGTAAGAGAACAACAATAAGGCCTGTTTCATTACCCTGTTAGAATTAAGTCTAGAACGATAGAGACTCCAAGAGGGAGAGTGATGAAGTGGAGGTGTAACCAGACCGTCCTCTAAATCCTCCTCATCCTGGTCCTCAAAGTCTGCATCCAGAAGTCCTCGTTCTGATTCCCTGTGGTGGATTTCTTCTGTGGAGGAGTCTGCTCCATCCACCTACAGACGGACATGACCGTTCAGACTCTACAGCCTCATTCAACACATCAGAGTTCAACTGTACGTGAAGCTGTGAAGGTGAGGGTCACACCTTAATGACCAGGTATCTGGGTGGGTCTCTCGCCATGCGGGTGAAGTCATTGGCCAGCTCTTTGAAGGTGGGACGGATATTCTCATCAATCATCCAACCTACAAGGAAAAGACAGAGAACAAGCTAGAATTCATAACAATCTGGTATATTATATATATATTAATATTCATACAGCTTTGAAAAAATAAGAAACCACTGACACCATTTATTTTTACTTATTTAACTGCAGTATGTGCAACAATGTGCAATACCTATGTAGTAATGTGCAATAAGGTCATGATTGAAGGCGCATGGGTGTGTATGTGCACATGAGCAGGGTGCATTAATCTTTTATTTTACTATTCTATTTTACTTCCATTTATTTTACTATTTATAATTAGATGTGTTCTATTTTTCCCTGGGCTTTGAACACCATTGTGTTTTTCATGCAATGATAATAAAGGAAATCTAATCTAATCTAATCTAATACTTATTTTTACTGTGTACGGGCAAGTCATAACAATCTCAAATATTTTTGTTGAGTCTAGAAACTATTTTTAACACAATTTTTTACCATTGCCATTTGGTGCATTTATTGCCAGTAAATGTGAACATGGCAAATATTTCAAAGAACTGTTACATGTAAGCAGAGCTGGGAGACATAGCCAAAAAATTAAATTTAGATTTTTTTTTTTTTTTAATGTAATGGATGATTTACATTTTAATTAATTGCCTTCTGGCAACACGGACTGAATGTAAACATGATTGAAAAGTACTCTTTCTTTACTAAAACTCCATGCCATATATGACTGGAAAAACACATTCACAGTTAATATATTACGATAAGCTAACAGGTTGCATTTAGAATTTTTGTGTGCAAAACATGCCTCTGGAGAATTAATCTCGATTTTGGAATTAAAACATTTTTCACAATTCTAAAAAGCAAAACATCAAATAATCAAATTCATTCAATATATTGCCCAGCCCTACATATAAATGTTGCATAAATTACAAAATAAATGTAACTGCAAAAAATGTAAGTCAGTTACAGTTACTACTCTAGATCTATGTACAAATTTTACATCTGAAAACATGACTATTGGTAAAAAGCCTATTCATAACAGTCATTGCATTGCTTTGCATCATTTTGTGGTGTAGGAATTTTGACTTAAGGCAGATTTCCAGGTATGTTTTAGCCTGGAAATTTACACATTTGTTAGAAAAGTAATAATTTGTTACTGGAAATAATCCTTAATCTGTAACTAAATCTAAAATAAAAAGTAATGTTACTAAACATGCTCAAAATTACAAAAAGGTCAGTGTTTTAAGACCTTGGACAAAGTATAGAAAACAACTTCATTTCAAGTTGGAAAATCATCATTACATGGATTAACTGATTATTAGTCATTTCTGTCTGTGTTTTCTGTTGTTTTCTCTACAGTCTGTCACCAATGTTTAGTTTTTCATGTGATTCCATTATATTCCCCAGCATTTCTAACATCTCATTCATCTGGATATGTGCAGTGGTTTCTTAATAGTTTTGCAGGGCTATTTATATAATTTTGCAGAGGGGAAGTCTTCACACACATTTAACCATGACCATGTAGACGTCTATGGTGCAGATGTGGGGTTGGGACAGACGTTCGCCCTTCTCCAGCAGACTCGGTACTTCCTGCGGTGGCACAGATGCGTATGGCTCCGCCCCAAATGACATCATCTCCCACACTGTCACCCCTGTCCAGGAATAAGAGGTGAGACATTGAACCTCTTCTTGCTAAGCAGCTTTTAAGACTTAATTTAGTGGTATGCACCATGTAAACTCACAGCACATCTTACCATAACTCCAAACATCACTTTGATGACTGTATCTTCGAAACAAGATGCTTTCAAGTGCCATCCATTTTATGGGTGTCTGGAATGAGAGACAGATTACAAACAGGCTGCACAAATGAACCTGATGTCATTAGTGTAAGAGGCTCGTATTAGTGGTTTGATGAACGACTGAATGAGTCATAACAACCTTGGTGTCGGTGTAGACGTATTTCTTGTCGTCAGGATAAAGGAGGTCTGCTACCCCGTAGTCTGAGATCTGAACCTGGTAGTCGTTCTTGAGGAGGATGTTGCGCGCAGCCAGGTTCCTATGGACCATGCAGTGTTCCTCCAGATAGTACATACCCTGAGATACAAACATGTCACCTTTGTATCCTCTGACTGTTTATCATGTACAGTCCCTGTAAACATGTCAGCTCTCACCTTGGCTATCTGCACACACCAGTTGAGCAGCCGTTGGGGGTCCAGGTGGTTCTTGTGCTGCCTGATGTGATCCAGTAAGGACCCCTGTGAGCTGAGCTGAGTCACCAGCTGCAGACTGACACCTGGACAGATGCCCAGCAGCCTCACAATGTATGGATGGTCCAGACCGCCCATAGACAGCATGTGCTACACAGCAACAAACACTGTTATCTCTTCTGTCATCTTCAGTTTGCACCTTTCCAATATTCAGTGTTTTTACCCCGCCCCCCAAAGGAGAGGCAAGGGGTATTGTTTTTGGTTTGTTTGTTTGTTTGTTTGTTTGTTAACACTCTAGCAGCAAAATTCTTGGTTGAATTCATACCAAATTTGGTTCATTGATTGCCAGCGACCCAGAATAAATGTCACTGCATTTATGGAAAAGTAGGTCAAAGTTGAAATTTTTTATGAATTTTTAAAATCCTTTTACCTATCCTCTGGGTGACATTTCAAATGCCTATAAAATCATCAATTTTGTTTCAATTTGCTTCAGACTTGGCACATATATAAAGGCAATTGATATGCTGACATCAGCACACGCATAGACATAATGACATCAGCTGAACTGATGCCCAAATAAGCAACATTATATGTGAGGAGCAGGGTTTGTTGTATCTGGCACCACTTGTTACAATTATTTGTGTTTACTGGTGTTGATCATTATTATTTTTTTTATTAGATAAATAAACAAATTTTTGAAAAGTATTAGTTTGGCTTTTAGGCAGATGTTTCTTTGTTTATAGTCACAAAAACTGAACAGCTGATGCTGAAATGGAGCTACAACTGTTGACACTATTATCAGTACAAAAACATTTTAATAGTTTTATTTTTTTAGAACTTCAATTTGTTGATTTGTTGACTGACTTGACTTTTTGATTGTAGTTGCAGTCAACTTTATAAGTTATGCTGCTTTGTAATTTTTGTTTTAGATCATGTTTAAATGCACTATTTTAATTTAATGCATTTCAACAATATTTTGTGTTACATTTTTCTATTTTTATTGTAAATGTTTATTGGTTCCTAAATCAATCCCTGATCATTAATAATTAAATTAGCCATTAAAAACTTAATTTAACCTACAATATTTGCCATTAAACATTTGATGCACATTATATGGACATAATGTATTGGGAAAGAGTGAATTCATGTTTCATTGATAACACAACTGGAAAACAAAATGAGAATGAGAAATATCAACTGATAATTTTATATTGCCATTAACATCATAGCAATGTCATTGTCATTATGCTCACAAAATGACTTGAGAGCTTGTTTTTACTTCATTTTAACCAAATGCATTCATTTTGTTATAATTTTAGTAGCTTAAAATGTTCTATACCTCTAGATTTCTGAAATATTTATTGTGTTTTGTAACTGAATAATCATTTTATACCACAAATAACCACCTAGACTAAGTTGAAGTTGAAATAAAATTGAAGCTGAACTTCCATTAAGAAGAAAAATCAGCCTTCAAACTTGAAAGAAATATTGATCTGACATTGATCATGATGATTATTGACAACTTACATGAGCATTTTTAATATTAGAATATGTATTATCAGTGGGAATGGGAAGTTCCACAAGCTTTAGGTGTGATGTGTCCCAGTGTTTTTGTCCATATAGTGTATAAAGAGATTTAATGTAAATGTGAAATGTTATTCTCACATCAGTGATCTCAGTAAAACTCTGCCGGCCTGAACTGTCCTGGATGGTCTTAATAGCAACAGGGATTTTCACGGTCTCACCCTCTGGAGTCCAAAAGCCCTTAAACAAAAATAACACACACACTGAGGTCACGTCATTTCACATGTAGTCTGTTCATGTATAAAAGTGAGTGGGACTTTAACATCACACAAATCAGTAGAGATGTGGAGGACAGCAGGTTTATAAATACCTTGTGCACAGTTCCAAAGACTCCTGAGCCAAGAGCTTTGATTTTCTTTAGCTCCGATGGCCTCAGGATGCGGGCGTGAACCTTGGTGCCTTTCTCTCCGGGGCCCAACGGCTCAAAGCTCTGCCAGGAAACAAGAACACATCTGAGATGATGCAGTACTCCTTATAGCAGCTCCTGGGACTGAACACTCTCTGTGCTCCCTCACCTCTCCACTCTCCAGGTACCTCCTCATGGCTCTTTTGCGGCGGATGGCCAAACCTCGGTGGTACAGCAGACCCAGGAAAAACACCACCAGGCAGAAAATCAAGCCAGCCGGGACGCCTAAAGCAATGCCTGTGATTTGACCACTGCAGAGAGAAGCAGAAAGAGAGAGGAGAAAGGCCATGAGAATATTCAGTTTTTCCACCACTGTCATCAAAAGTTGACAGAATATGCTCAGTCCTGCACCAATAAAACAACAAAACACCCTCACAAAAACAAAACAAAACAAAACTCAAGAGGGATGGTAATGGTAATCCAGGGATACGAAGTTTTCTTAAAAAAAAAAAAAAAAAAAAAAAGAAAGGAAGACTTCCATACTTATCTGAACAAACATTTCTCAACTGTGTTTGTTGAAAACTTTAACTTTTCAAGTTTTAGGTGTACAATAACACCTTCAACCCTTTTGCAGTGCAGTGGTGGTTTATCAGATTGGGATCTCACTGTGCACCGGCAAATCCAAAAACTTCAGGAGCTACTCCAGACAATACATTTCCTAGATCTGGTTGTATGTAAATCTGATAAAAGATTACATTAGCTGACATTTTGGAGGTAAAAGTACAATATTTGTCTTTGAAATTTGAGCTGAATGCAAGTATTTGTACTCGAAATTTGTATTTAACCCATAAAGACCTAGTGCTACTTTTGTGGCAGTTCCCAAATGATTTTTTCTCTATTTTTAACTTTTCGTAAGTGATTTATCACCATTTATTCTAATATTATGCTCAGTATTTTGCATTCTTAAGTGAAAACCAGGCATTTTCCTATATTTAATTTACTGATCATGATCGTTGTCCATAAAAGCTCAAATTAAAGTTGAGGGTTATTATATCAAAAACAGAGAAAAATAAAGAAAAAGTGACTTTTTCAGCAAAATCTATCATTAACTGAACAAAAACAAAGTGTCTCCATCCACTGTCACTGATCCAACTCCATAGGTTTTACTGGTGAATCAATGTTGTAGAAGATGACAGTGTTTTCACGTTCACTACGGAGCCTCTGAACGTCCAAATGGGTCATATCTGATGACCATGAAAAGATGACAAACTGTATTTTACACCAATAATTTACATGGATTAATAGGATTAGTGGATCAACAGTAATTCAACCTTTTATATCAGTAAATGATTTTGGTCTCTAGTGGATGTTTGAGTCTTTATAGGTTAAAGCAGCAAAATACAAAAAACAAAATGCAGACAGACAGGCAGAAACATTCAAAGGCAAAACATGGTATATAACAGAGAAAAACTGCTTTGTATATTACTTGTTCTGTACATATTATTTACATTGTTGCAATAATTATAATCTACAAATGTACTTCTCAGTCTCTGTAACCAGACACAAGTCAAATACAGAACAGCATTAAAAATAAGATTTTCCGAAAAATACAGTCTGAAGTATCTAGTATTTAATGTGACCTTCTTTGTGCTTAACATGTCTTGAACTCTTTTGTGCAGACAATATGAGATTTACTGAATCAATCCCACCAGTTTCATTTAATACATGTCCAATGCTTCTTATTGATTCTTGTTGTCACACTAAACATTAATTATTTCCTATTGCAGCCATGTAGTTTATTTATCGGCTAAAATTTACTTAGGGGGTCAAATGAATGGCCACTTTTGTCAAAAAAAAAAAAAAGTTGTAAGAAATGCATAGAACTGTGTTGAAATAATGCTAATACATTTGTGCACAGACTACTGATATTATTTGACAGTGGAAGCTATATTTTCAGAAATATTGGATTTTGAATAGCACGTGTATGTGAAAACTTTTGCTGGTGGACGGACGTGACATTACCCATGATGATCTGGTCTGTACCAGTACTTTATTAGTAATAAACTTATATACTTACTATTGCTAATTATCCTCTTATTCATAAATGTTAGTATTGTGGATCTAAAACAATAACAGCTTAACAAAAACACAAAATGTGGCAGTGGACGGATGTGACATGGTTGTTACAGATCCCATCATACTGATGCTCGGCAGCCATGTCACTGTTTCCACAAATGATCCCTGTGCAAAAACTAGTATCATAATTATTTATTGGATAGTTTATCATCATACTAAAGACTAAATAACAATACAGAATTGTTATTTCTTTATAAAAATGCTTATTATTAGAAAACTGTTGATTTAAAAAGTGGCATGTGACATTCTTAATGTATGTATTGGCGTAACATAAGCAGGATGGATCAGCACCATACTCCATATTGCAACCTGTAAAAATAAAACATGTGATATGTAGTATAGAATCTTGTAAGAAAAATTGGAGAATCTAAAAGAATAGAATATTTGTTTTTCAGGTAAATTCAGTTAAAATATAACTTAGCCATTTGTGACATGAAAATATAGCATTAATTGTGATGAAATTGGACATTTTTGAGCTGAAAACATAGTTCATATGACCGTCAACATGTTGCAACAGAACTGAAATCCTGCACATTTGCATAACTCGCATTTACCAACACAAAGTTCCTTTGGGGATTCACTTATATTGATTTCTTATGCACAAAGACATAAATAAGACCTCTAAGCAAATTTTAGCCGATATATATTTTGTGAGTTTCTAATGCTGTGCACAATATTCCCCTTTATTTTTGTTGCATTAGAATAAAGACAATGAGAAATGGACATCATGCTAATTGAAACTGTGTAAAAATAATACAGTTAAGGGTGACCCAAGACTTCTGTACAAGACTGCATATAGATAAAACACTGGTTTCATTGCAGTCAAATCACTCAAATGGGACACTGCAGACACATAAACATGTAGTGTTTTATTTCCACCAGCAGGGGGAGCTCTTACCTACTGACTGCCAATCTGGTGGCCTCTATACAATTGGCCAGTCCAGGCCCTGAGCATCTGCAAAACAAGAGATGAACAGCAGTACCTTAAGCATTTAGTGAAATACAACATCTATAGACAAAACATTACACACAGCCCAGCCTCACCCCTGAGTGCAGTTGGTGTGACATGGTTCACAGTGACCCTCCCTGTTGGGATATTTAAAGATCAGTCCCCTCTGTCCATCATTAACCCCAGAGGGACAGGAGAACATGCAGTACGGACCATCCTGAAAGTTAGTGCATGACACACACTCATCAGCACCCTAAAAAAAAAAAAAAAAAAAACAGAAAAGAAGAGGAATCAGAGAGTCCGTCCTACTTTTAAATGCTAATCATAACCACACCACCAATGTCTGTTATGGTATGAATGGTGAAATGACATGACATGAAATGATAAAAGAATTTTTAGCATTTTTGAGAGAGATGTTATTTATATTTCTATAAATGGCAAACTAGGTAAATTAACAATATGATAATTTATTTTGACCAAAAAAACTATAGAGCAGTTTTACACACTCAAACTGGATTCTGGACAGTTAGTTTCTACAAAAAATTCATCTGAAATGCATCGCTATGACTCTTGTAAAACTTGCCAAATGTTTTCTTGGTCACTTGGATATTTCTCTGTGACCTAGTGATCCAGTTCAGCAGGATTGAGGTCAGGTGACTGGGCAGGCTGCTCTATGATAGACAACACTCCAGCAGAACCCTTTCTCTGTCAATAACCCTCACAGAGCTTGGATGCATGTTTCTGGACATTGTGGTGATGCAGGTAATCTCGTTGAATTATGGAATGGTAACAAGGTTTTATATACTGGCCTGTATCAGTGCAGAACCATTCAACTGTTTTTTATCCATCAGTGCTCTCAGTCCTGATGTATGGAATATTTAACCCTTTAGGTGCCTTAGTTATTGTTTTTTTTTTTTTTTTTTTTTCAAAATTGCAACTTTGGTGCTTAAAAGGCTAGCCTACTCAGTAATACTATCGGGGTCCTGAACTATGTGGATATTTGTCTGTACATATATATGAAGACGGTGTGGTTATAAAGCTGCAGACCCTGAAAAATTAACTATTAACTGACTTATATTCACGAAGTTTCATCTTATCAGTTAGCCATCAGATATGTTCTGAAACCATTTTGTTACCCCTGTCTATTCAATTATATCACTGTAACAACAATAACAACAATTATATCACTCTTCCATTCATTGAAAGGTTTCTGCCATCAATCCATCCTCCCTATCTTCAAGTAAAGTTCCTTCCTTCCTTCCTTTGAAAGGTTCTGTCCTTCCTACATTTGAAAGATTCCATCCATCTTTCCTCCTGCATTTGAAGGGCTATGTCCTTCCTGTTTTTAAAAAATTCAATTCTTCTTCCCTTTGAAACAGTCCATCCATCCTGCCTTCAAAGTGTTCCATCCTTCCATGTGATCATCTTTGAACAGCAAAGGATAGATTCTATCTAAGCTGGGTTCTATTTTATCTGAAAGATTCCTGCCTTCCTTCATTTGAGATGTGATCTTCATCCTCTCTCCTTTCTTTTTGAAGAGTTTTTTCCTTCCTGCATTTGAAAAGTAATATCTATCTATCTATCTATCTATCTATCTATCTATCTATCTATCTATCTATCTATCTATCTATCTATCTATCTATCTATCTATCTATCTATCTATCTATCTATCTATCTATCTATCTTTCTTTCTTTCTATCTATCCGTCCGTCCGTCCGTCCGTCCATCCGTCCGTCTTTCTTGTGTTAAAGTTTAGTCATGTCAAATGCAAACAAAGTTGATTTAAAAGTGAAATAAATTATATGTACTTCAGTAAATTGACTTTAATCTGGTTGACTTTGTGGACCTCCATCACCCACGGCATAAGGTGACAATGTGATTGTCAACATTTTGTGTAAATACTTACATTTCTATATTTGCATGGTCAAAATAAATCTTCCTATTGTTAAATTAACCTTTGTATTCCATTCAAGCCATAGGAACCATACAAGACACTATATGTCTTCTTAAAAAACAATAGAACTCTGTGTTTCCAAACTTGTGACACAGACTCTGTCTACTGTTAAAGGAGGTGAGTACCGGTCCAGTGCAGCTGGCCTTTCCATGCTGAGGTTTACACTCTGGATGACAGGCAACACACTCTCTATCAGGTCCCGCAAACTCCCTAGGGTACCTAGGGACACAATTAAACAATTATTTAAAAAAATATATGTATACATTGCTCAGCATGCACATGTAATAAGCTTTTCATTAAAGTTATCCCCACAAGTGTTTTTCTGAAAAGAGACACAAAGTTCTTTATAATTAAGGTACTACAGGATGTGATGTGAGCTCATGAAGCCAACTATTTTTAAAAAAGACACTGGATAAATCCTGGTCAACAAAGATATCCTATACACTTATGAACCTGACTTGTGAATATGTAAAATTATTGTTATTTTAAGCAATTACTTTGTGCTATTTGCATGTCTTTTAAGAGATCTGAGGCACACAGGAGGGTAATGAGACTCTAATATTTCTTGGCTCTTCAGTCAAAGTAAAAATACGCCCACGTGTTTCTGTTATTAAGGCCTTCATCAGGTTAAGTCCATTTGCAATGTGTGGGCGAGTTTTTACTGGAGCGCCAAGAATTATCAAATGGAGTGCCTCAGATTTCTTAAAAACGATGTAATTAGTAAGACGCTCAAGTTGAGGAGTACCAGAGGGACACATTTTTACACTTTACACCCAGGCAAAATTCTTTGCAAACTGCTATTGTTTTGTGTATTGTTTGAATTTTGAGTCTGGTGTGGTGCATTTCTATCCTGTTTGAATAAATCTGAATACAAATACTTATCGACTGACCCTCGGTGAAAGTTACAGCTGCCCACACATGTACCATCTCGGCTGAAGTTCCTGCACGACAGACACTGGTCCGGTCCTGGACCCCAACAACCCGAGTCTGAACACAACAGGTCACACACACGGCCTTCAGCAACTGCAAAGAACAGCATTAAACCATCAGGTATCTGCTGAAGTGATGCATGAAAGAAATCTGACACAATATTGTGATATGAATTTAGACTATGTTCTCATGAAATGATTAGAAGGAAGTGATTTATTCTTGATAGATAAAGTGTAACTGGGACTCATTATACTCATCATTAAACCCGGTCAAAGGTGATTACTGATGTGTATAAATATGAATAAAAAAAGGAATGTGCCAGAAAACAAAATTATTACAACTTTATGGGCAACAGTGTATTTAACTATGAATTATACAATAACACCCTTCTTCAAATGCCCAGACTTGAACCACACTGAAAACCTCCAGAATATAAATAAGAGGAAGATGAATCATGTCAGACAAGTCATTAAACAAAGATGAGGTGAGTCTGGAGCTGCACAAAGAACCAAATAATGTGAATGCCTGGTGGAAAATGTGAAAACAGTGACCGAAAAACACATCCAAAGTTAAATTCATAGGAATGCATTGTTTAAAAGTCAAAAGAAACTTGTGTTCCGGCATTAATCAAGGCCCAAAAACATGTATAAGTTTGAACAGCTTTAATATTCTGAAAATAAAAATGCACTAAATTATATTTTTATTTATTTAGGATTTGAACATGAGGTTTTCAGCAGTTTCTACATTTATTAAAATGTTTATTTTTTTGTTCAAACTGTGTTCAAAATTACTATAATCTTTAACATAGTTACGAGGTTTCATCTGTTTTTTTAATTGTCCCTTAAAATACCCAAAAAATGCATGAAATATCTAAAACATCACCATTATGCCATCATTATACCATAGAATAGAGCCTTCATAAGGTGATTTGGGTCATTTCCTTCACAAAAACATGTTAGCCTCATTTCGCAGTCAGTGTCATGCAATCATGTTCCTTCATAGAACAAGTTGAATTCTGTATCATTGTCAGGCGTGATTGTGGTTAAATTGATGGTGATGGAAGACACAGCTGTGTTTTTATGTTGAATGTACAGGGTCTATCCTCTTCTTTAAATAAATATTAAAGTTAAAAGTTGATAAAAACAGTAGAACTCACTTCTCTGATATTTCCATCTGCAAGTTCCATGAAATCATATTTTGGAGGCAAAAAAGGTCAACATTTTCAGATCTGTCAAGTGTTCTAATAATTTTGGCCACCGCTGTAAACCCAGCACTCATTCATTCATTCATTCATTCATTCATTCATTCACTCATTCACTCATTCATTTATTCATTCATTTCCTGAACCAAGAGTTGTTCCTGGGATGCTGGAATTTGTCCCACCAACAGAGGGACATAACCATTCATTTCCACAATCACACCTATGGGCGATTTAAATTGACCAATTAGAGTCATAAGGTGCTTGCTTTTGGACGGTGGGAGGAAGCCAGAGTACCTAGAGAGATCCACACAGAAAGACTGCCAGGATTTGTGACGTGATAACCGCTGCACCACCACCAACAGTCTAAGTTTTTTTCCAGTGCTGTATAGTAGGTATTCACTCTAACAGACTGTCACTAAATGACAGTTTAACCCATCAAGACCCAGTCCTACTATTGTGACAGTTCCCAAATGATTTTTTTTCCTATGTAACCTTTGTTAAGTGATTTATCACCATTAATTACATTTATTATCCACTGTATTCTGCATTTTTCAATGAAAATCTGGTATTTTCCTATATTTAATTTGGTGATCGTGTAGATGTTCATAAAAGCACAGAATAAAGTTGATTGATATATTATCAAAAATATAGAAAACTAAACAAAAAGGGACTCATTCAGCAGAGTTATCAATAACTGAACATAAAAGCAAGTGTTTTCATCCACTGTCATTTGTCTAACTCCATGGGTTTTACTGGTGAATCAGTGTTGTAGAAGATGATGGTGTTTCCACATTCACTACAGAGCCTCTGAACGTCCAAATGGGTCATATCTGATGACCATGAAAATATGACAAACTGCATTTTACACCAATTATCTACATGTATAAATAGAATTAGTGGATTAAACATTATTAAACATTTTACGTAAGTAGATGGTTTTGGTTGCCGGTGGCTGTTTGGGTCTTTATGAGTTAAAATGACATTTTCTTGAGTTAAATGAACGAAAAAAGACTAATTTATTTGTTGCCTCACCACACTGTGCCGGTGGTTTGTTGTTGTTGATGCTGTTGACTCGAACTCTTCTGCCTCTGAACAACTGTGCCCAGTTCACAGTGTCATGGTAACAAAGGTTTTCATTATGACTGATGTACACGCTGCCGTCACTGATTTCTCGGAGAGAGCGCAGCCCCAGTGAGGTAAGAGAGGGGATGTGTATCACCATCAGAGAAAACCGCCTGCAATGAGACGAAGAGACAGACAAAGAAAAGAGTCAAAGTCAAAGAATTTGTCTTTGTCTTGTCTGCTGCAGGGGCTTCATGTGCATCACATCTAAAACTTGAATCAGAATCTCCTGTGAATTTAACACTGTCAGATACTTTTGTGAGACATGTCAGTATTAAGGGGTGAAATAGGGCAGGCAAAGAGAGGAGAGAGGTTAGAATGTGGTGTCTCAGGAGATGAAGAGACACGTAGGAGGGTGTTGAGTGTTTTAACGCGTGGGATGACACACAGTTATGCAACACACTTGACATTAGATTTAGACGGATATTAGTTTAGAGAAGTGTAAACATCAGAGCCAGTCAAGGGGAAACACTGCTGTCACTTTTAGATCTTCTACTGTGTTTGAAATCCCAAACTATAAATCAACAGCCACATCTTTGATTCTTTGTTTATAATGGGAATAAAACAATTAAGTAAAGCATAATAGAACTACAATGAAATTAATTGGGTTTAACTCCATATTATAACCACATAATTAGAATTACACACAATATTTTTGCACACTTATTATGTATATTTATTTAATTATCATATTGATAACTGATTCTGATTAATCCAAATTGTGAGATTTAAAGATATAATAGTCATACAGTAACATGTCTTACTTGTAAAGAGACCTTCCTTGAATAGTAGTAAGACTTGAAAACACAGACAGATCATTCAGCTCTTTAGGCCATGACTGGATGTTCAGGATATCTGGTAAGAAATTAAAATGACAGTTAACTTAATGAAACAGTTTCTACTAAATATTTCAGTTGATTCCACATTGTGGTGAACGTTCATCCCAAAATTATTAGATAAAATGAAAATAGTGACACCCCATTTCTAAAACATCTGTATTGTAATGTGATGATGATTTATCTTTAATCACAGACAAATCTTCACTACACTGTGATACATTATCTTTATCATGTAATGTATGCATTAATAAAATAAATTAACCACCACCAGTGAAAAAAATTCCAATATTTAAACCTAGAATACTTACAGAAACAGTTGGTATCATAGTGGAACCCACAAAGTCTGTAAGTTTGTGTTCACAAGGATGAATCATCAGTTATGACAGAATATTAACATCTATATAAACCTGTTATTTCTCTGACAGTGCGGAAAACCTCCAGCTTTTTGGCATCCAGAGGTGGGATCTTCTTGAAATCATCTCTGGGAAAGAAAACAGAAAAACACAACCAAGCTGAGTGTGAATCACAGTGAAAGATGATGATATTGTTGAACCTCAGAGGACAATTACCCAAGAATCCCTGTGACCAGGAAGTGGAGGCTGCCCTGGATCTTAGTGCAGTTAATGAAGCTGTCGATGTTACTGGAGTCCACGGTCTGTCTGTGTTCAGCACCAGTGCCTTCACACACTACAGGGCAAAAAACCCACAACACGCTTATGTAAGACTCAGAAAAGGCCATCGAAAAGTGGTTGAAATAGATAGTGATGGAAACCTTTGGGGCAGAGTCCACTGCAGAGCTCACACTGCCTCTGGCCTCCTCTCTCCACCTCCATCTTGTCTGGAGGACAGACACTCACACAGGAGCTGCCGTCCACCACAAAATGAGCTGCAACAAAAAACATACAAAGAAAATCTGCATCTCATGTTTTATAAGATTATTTTTTGCGCTTGATTGCTGACAAATAAACAAATAAACTATGATTATAAGTGAGCAAGTGCCCCTGTGTATGTATCTGTATATGTATATGTAAATGTGTATGTGTATGTATATGTGTATATGTAAATGTGTGTGTATGCATATATGTCTATGTATATGTGTGTGTGTGTGTGTGTATATATATATGTATATATATATATATATATATATATATATATATATATATATGTATATATATATATATATATATATACATATATATATATATATATATATATATATATATATATATATATATATATATATATATATATATATATACATATATATGGATTTATATGTATGTCTATGTATATTGTTGCTGTGTGGCGGAACCCTTGTAAGTCCATTTTTGCTCTCTTTTTTTCTGTCATAAAACAGTTCTATTGGTCAGTCACATTGGCCTGACGGTTTTAGAAACATTTAATCAATGAAAAGTGTTGAAGTGTTGTGTATGTATGTGTATGTGTATGTATATGTATATGTATATGAAGTCAATTTACAGTTATTTTTTATTCTAGAAGTGTTTGGTTATTCCATATCTCTAACTTGCAGGAGATTGTATATTGTATTTTACTTCCTTCAATATAGTCAGTGTTTTTGTAAGTTTTTTATTCTTACACTTGAAGCTTTAGCCACAAACAAACAAAATTCAGGCTCTACAGAAATACATGATCACTCATAATAATCTGACCACCGACGCAGTGGTGTAATGGTCCCTGGAGAAGTGGGTATACTCTCAATTTTTGCCCTTTCTTTTAAGTAGTCCAGAAAAATGCCGTTTTAGAGACAGTGACATGTCAGACCACTCTATTTAGTTTACTCAAAAATCCGTCAGTAGAATTTGCTCACTATTATAAAATTATCATGACTTGATCAGGAGCAGTTTGTAGGTTTTACTGGTCACACAAGCAGCTGCATGAATGTAAATGGATTCAACATGATGCAAACAGGATAATGTTAGCCTTTCATAACGTTAGCCTTTCGTAACGTTAGCCTACATACATAGTTGAACTATTGGCAACAACATCTCCTCTCTTAATGTGCTGTCATATTTCCAGTAGTTTAAAACAGTGACTCATTCTGAAACCACTTTAAAACTTACCTCAGAATTATGTATTCTATGAAAGTAGGTTCTCTCGATATGTGTCACTCATTTGAAAGACGTTTGTTCTGCCTTTCTTGTTTGCATTTCCAATAATCGCACATCTTTCATCGTGACGTGACCTGTCAATCAACTGGGCTGGCCCTGGCACCTGAGGTGTCCAATCAGGTTCCAGAGGTGGCCATCTTTAAACAGAGCCCTGGCTCTGGCGCTAAGTTAGCAATATTTTCCTCTGCATGACCAGCCCTACTCTACCTCTGATTGGCTCATCAGTCCTCATACCTAACGTTAACCAATCTAATCAGTGAAGGCAGTGAGTACTAGCCAATTAGAGGCAGAGTAGGGCGGGTCATGGCTTCACCATCCTAAGGGAAACATGGGCAATTTGACTCAGGTATTAGTGAATGGTGTACATCAGGAGGGTTTAGAAGTGGGTATTTCCAATGCTGACTGAAAAATCAATAGGTGTACTCCATATACCGCCGTATACGCTGGTCTACACCACTGCACTGATGGGCAAAGTGGAATTATTTTTGATTATCTCATTATAAGACCTGTTAGTGGGTTGGATATATTAGGCAGCAAGTGAACATGTAGACCTCAAATTGATAAATTAGAAACAGCAAAATAGGCAAGAAAAGGGATCTGAGCAACTTGAACAGGGGAGTAAAAGTAATAGTGAAAATACTGGGTCAGAGCATCTCCAGATCTTGTTGTTCAAAGTACTATTGTAATGAAATAATCAATATTATTCCCACTTCTCCTGTCAGTGGACATAATATTACAGCTGATCTGTGTGTATTTATTGGCCACATAGCCTACCCCTGTTCTACGGTGCACAATAACTGCCAACAAAATATACAAGCATACAGTGAAATGAAGGTAACTCACTGGGGCACTGAGACACACAGATGGATCCATACTGATATTTGGCGTTGGGGTTGGTCTCCATTTGAAACATCTGCTTGTTATAGATCAAATTCTGCGGACACTGTGGCACACAGGACCCGGAGTCGTTGAAATGACGACAAGCCTTTAAAGGAGCACAGACACATATGTGACCACAAATACTGGAGGGGTTTTTACATTTGAAGGTACTGGTTTAACATGTTTGTTGCCTATTACACAGCAAATTCAGAAGTGTTAATTTTCTAGAGTTAAATTGGTGAGTGTAGAAGAAGTCTATGAGCAGAGCTAATTCCACACAAACAAAGTCTCATTGTTTGAACTTTTGGGGACAGTCTCAGAGGGGCATGTCATGGAGAATGTCAGGTTGTAGCAGCAAACTGTTAGAGCAGTGACGTTCTGACACCATGAGTAAAGTACTCTGCAAGGTTCATGACAATCGTGTTACAGAATGAACTTACATATATAGATATAGATATACAGTCATGTGGGATAAATAGGAGATAGCAAGTTTTATAGATTTATTGTCAAATGACTAAAACACTTGAATAAAGCAACTCTAAAATCTCAAATGGAGAATCTAATGTAGAGATTTGGAAAAGATTCAGCTGCATATTCTGATAATAAAGCAAATTACGAATAAAAGTCAGTGATACATAATTATCTTATCACATACATATACTACAGAAAACAGGCGAAACCATTGAATTCCTAGTACTGTGTGTCTAAAAATGTTCACAGCCATCACTTAAAAATACTGCTGACAGGAAAAAGCATACCTTCATTAAGCTTAGAATGAAAGTATATCTACAGGACTGAAGGGTCATAATCAGTACATTGGAGGCATTTCTATAAATAAATGCTGAAGACATCAAAGACAGTTTTCTCTTTGTATTATCTGCAGATGATAAACACAGAGCACTTACAAAACAGTCCATGTCCAGGGGGCCTTTGCATCCTGCTGCACACTCTATGTGACAGCAGTCCCGGGGGCTTGTCCCAAAACAGCGGCCGTTACACTGTGGAGCGCACACTGTCTTTGTCACTGAGACACACAGGACAGAGAGAGGGTCAACTGAGGTCAAAGACACACTGTGTATTTATATATAACATGTCTGTGCATCTGTGAGGGGGAAATGATCTGAACAAAAAGCCAAGTAGAAGAAAGACAGTCAGTCAAGAAGAAAAGAAATGTAGAAGAATCAGGCTCTTACAGATCTGACACTGGTCATTGTTTGGTCCCCAGCAGTAATCTCCACAGGATCTGTGACATGGACCTGAAAGAGACAGAAAGAAACAGACTGTTGGAGTATATATAACAGTGAGCGTATATCACTTATGCAAATGTAGCATATGGACACATACTGACGTTCTACGTCTGAAATATATTATGCATATGAAGTGAAAACTATATTAAAACTATATGTACAAACTATATGAGAATCCTATTAGTAACTGGAACAACTCCACACAATATATGCCCTGTTATATATACTGTACGCACTATTTGACCTATAACACATTGTATTACAATAAATTTTTACATGTTCTGTCTATATGAAGATATAAGTTTACAACCGATGAAATCCACATGATAAAATTAGTACATGTTCAAAGTTGAAAACAAAAAGTGCCCAACTGGATTCAACTCAGCAAATAGTTCAGATCCTTCCATTGGATAAATACTGTAGTGAATAATATATGTATTTGACCTTAACTCTTTCCCCGCCATTGACGAGATATTCCGTCAATTGCTTCCCAACGCTTCCCCGCCAATGACGAGATTTTCCGTCAATCCGTGTTTTCACTGTTATACTGTAGTTGGAGGTGTTGTGGATCATGTGAATTACTTTCCTTAGTCCAAAAACAAACAATTAAGCAACTTTTTCGGAAAAATGACGGGCCGGGTTTAACGTTTTTGCACTGGAGTCTCCGTATCCCATGGTAACGCATCCAGCGGCAGTCACTTAATGAGGAAATGAAGACTGCAGGAACCGCGCGCAGTTTCAAAAGCCTTAAAGATGATTATGGAGACAGAGTCTGACAATTCAATATATGATGGAGCTACAGAAGAACCATTTAGAGACAGGAACGGAGAAATAGAAGGTGAGGGAGACGGACACGGAACACGGGAAACACGGAGCGGCTCAGGTCCGACACGGAGGTGCGGGGGGGGGGGGGGCACAGAGCGACACGGAGAAAATGACAGACAGGAGGAAGAGAAAAGAGACATTTGTAGTGGACATTCAAGGAGAAGACAGACATACAGACATGGGACAAGACAAAGGAAAGCTAGTCTGCATCTGTTAGAGTGAGTTCAGATTCAGACTGAGGACACAGAACAGATTCAGCTGTAGAATGTCAGCAGGACACATGGAAGACACTTTTGGATTTGGCTTTTGTATGAAATAAATAAATACATATATTCATACAGAGATAAATAACTAGATGTCCATAGAATTATTTACAGATCAAACACAGCAGCTGGTCCAACAGGAGGACCTGGTGCAGCCAAAGGCCAGAAATCTACAGTATTTAGTGCATTTGTTTCTTTTTTTCTTGAAAATGAGGAATATTGAGGTGTTTATATCCAAAAGCTAAACTACTATGTGTTAGACTTATAACTGATGTATGTAAATGTGCAAAGTTTAGAAGGAACCTGGTGCTTTACAAGATGTTCGGTCTAAAGTTTGGTGTGGATTCCCCTAACATTTTGTGGAATGATGGGATATCTTAGAGCTGTTTGTTACTATTATTGCTGTTATTATTATTTTATTTTGTGATTTTGAAGACAGCGTTACTGTTGGTAAATAAGAAAGAGTCAAAAATGTAAATAGGAAATCAGTTTTCTCTTGAAAATCAATATCTTTGAAAAAAATGCAATTTTCTCAGCTTTTTGCTCAAAATTCATTTTTTTCCTGAAAATGACCAATATTCAAATGTTTATATCTCACGAACGAATAAAGATAGAATAAAATAGTTTTTTGTGTTTAAAAGTTGAAGTTCTGTTCTTTCTTTTGATGTATTCAGTGTTCACATACTCCTAACACAACATTTTCAGTGAGCCTCCAAAGATTAGTGAAAATGACCAAAACGGCTGGCGCTGGCTACCAACTCACTGGAAAATGCTCTGGCGGGGAAAGAGTTAACTGATGTAGTGATAAATAAATCATAACTAAATAAATAAACAACCATGTCAAAAGACATGTCACATGGTTGAGAAAAACATGTAGTTCTATTTCAGAAGTGTCGAACTATTGGCCTGTTCAGAGAAATCAACTAAGGACACTGATGAAACTACTACATTTGGGCTAAAACTGTCCAACACATTATTAAAACATGGAAGCACAGCACTGAACCCTCATCTTCAAAGAACTGTTGTCAGAAAATATATCTTAAATGATCATGACTGGAGACCACTGAAATGGTTATGTTTAATAGTGAAAGTAAAAGCATTTCCACAAATACAAGAATTCAAGAAAATAGGACCAAACAGCTGCCTGCCTTTAAAAAAAACACTTTTCATTCACGTTAATTAGAAAAAAGGCTTCAGTTTATTAGACTGGGATAGGTCATGTGGTCTGACAGCTCCAGATTGACCCTGTAACTGAGGTGGATGAAGTAATTACCCATCATGCCTAGATTCTACAGTACAAGCCTGTGGGGGGAGTGTTATGATCTGGGGTTGCTTCAGTTTGTCTGGTCTACGTATGTCTCTAAAAACATAAGGTCTGAATGTACTGAATGACCAGGTCTGAACATCAGTGGGATTTTTATTTCCTGATCACACAGACATATTCATTCATCTTCTGAACAGCTTAGTCCTCGAGTGGTTGTGGGGGTGTTGGAGCCTGTCCCAGCTATCTATGGGTGAAGGTGGGGAACACCCTGGACGAGTCACCAGTTCATTGCATATAGAGATGAAAAACCAATCACACTTACATTCACACCTATGGGCAATTTAGATTAACTAATTAACCTATTAGTGCATGTCTCTGGACGGTGGGAGGAAGCTGGAGTAATACTAGGATTAATCAGATTCAAATAATGAAAGAAAATCTTTGGGATGTGATGGTCTGGACTTCACGTAGCTGTACAACTTTCCCATCATCAGTGCAAGATCTTGGTGAAAATTAATGCAAATATGGATGGAAATAAATGTTGTGACATTGCAGAAGCTTATCAAAATGATACCACAGCAAATGCATGTTGTAGTCAAACTTAAGATGCTGCACAAAATATTAGCGTGTTTGACTTTTTTGGCCTGGTTGTGCATATTTCCATGTGAGAGATACATTTGTAATCTGTAAAGTTGACACCAACCTCTCTCTCCGTTGTACTGGATGTCAATAGGTGCGCTGTTGTCCCTGATGATATCTTGCCAGTAGATCCAGGGGCCATAGCTCAGGTATTTGTTATTGATAATCTGAACTCCTCCTTCCAGAATCTCTGTGAAGATATCCATCAAATAACCATCATCCTCTGTTATCATCAATAAAAAACTGAGAGCTGCAACACAATATTAAAGCCTTGTCTCCTGTGATCGTTGACTGCATGGCTAATGATAGATGTGGTGAAATAACAGTAAACTTTTATATCAAAGTTTTATGTAGGCTGTCGTAACTCTACTTCCCTTTACTTATTTACATATCATTCATTAAAACATCCAGAAGCAGTTACAAGTTTCTGTATAGTTAAATAACCAAAATATCCATGTTCAACTATGATGTTCACTAATAACACTTAACCCTCTTGGGCATGAATTGTGGAGAAACACAGACATGTGTGAATGGATTCATTTCTTATTTTGAGTGAGAAACACTCATATCAGTGGTTTGAATGTAGTTCAATGGTAAATATCATATTTTCTATAAACATGTTCATAAACACAGTGGATTTATGACTCATTTGTTTCATCAGTATCCACATTAATGACTTAGTAATGTCTTGAAAATAACAGAAACATTAATTACACTTATTATGTATATTTCTTTAATTATTGATAATATATTGTCTCGTACATATTGTACAAATTGCTGTTTTAAAAGAGTGTTTTGATGTGTGTGTGTGTATATATATATATATATATATATATATATATATATATATATATATATATATATATATATATATATATATATATATATATTCAGAGCTATATATATATGTTTGTATATTTAAAGCTTTACATATGTTTTTTTTTCTTTTTCTGTTGTATTGATTATTTATTCTTCTGAATAATTATACTTGAATGGAGCAACTGTAACATTCAACAATTTTCCCCTGAGATTAATTAAGTATTTTGAATGTGATTCTGACTATCAGCTAATCAGTGTTGTAATTAAGGTATCGCCAGGCTAAACACTATTATTAACACTATTAGTTTGGACTAATTATTACAAATATTGTGGTTTTAATTGAATAACTGTATGAAATGGATGAAAGGGTTAATACCATGCTTCTATTTTCCTTTGTGCAGTCTTTCCTCTCCTGTTAGTGTCTGTACCTGTTAGGTTCATGAGTCCCAGCTGCCTCAGGCCATTAGACCCATCTTTAGGGTAATTAAAGAAGACAGAGAGGGCAAATCGTCTTTCATACAAATTGTTTCCTCTGATGACCCTCAGCTGTCCCAGAGGAATCTCCTGAAAGTGATTCATAGCAACGAGGATGTAGCCGGTCACCTCACGGATTGTCTGAAAGGTAGAAGAAGAAATAGAAGGTTTAAAGAAACAACAAAGAGGCTGATGGACTGAAGAAGGAAATGCATTAGTCTGTTCTGTTTCTGGTGGTTTAAAGCAATAAAAAAAAAAAAAAAAAAATACCAAGCTAACTTTGGAAACACTGCCTTACAAAGCTTTCCAACAATGTCTGATTCCTACAAACCAGAGAAGATGAGGCTAATAGGATGAGTTTTACCTTGAGGAAGGAGAGGTCCCAGTTACTTTCAATCTGAGTGATCTCTAGGTTTCCCATGACGATCTCACAGCCATCGTATCGATCCTTTATCAGGTTGTATTGATTCTCTTGGGATCCTGTGGAGCTTAGACCATTCTGAGTACCAGGACAAACCACTGCAAAGACACACAGCAAATAAGACTGAGGAAAAACACAATGAGCGATCAAACATCAGCACAAATTACATTAAAAAATCCTGCTGGAACTGTGGTTTTTATTCTTTTCCATGCAATAGTACAAGTATACAGACCCTTTAGTTAAGTCAAAACACGAATACCACACTTTTTCTAACCCCAACTTAAGGAAAAGTACTTTAAGTGTGAAAATGTAGTAGTAAAAGTATTCAATACAGAGTATAATTTCCCCCAATCAGTTTGTTATCGTATATGAAATTTTTCGGTTCATTTACTGCTGCATTAACGTGTATTTTACATGTACAGCTGTGCTCCTAACTTTACATATCCTAGCAGAATTTGTGATTCTTTGGCCATTTTTCAGAAAATATGAATGATAATACAAAAACTTTTCTTTCACTCGTGGCTAGTGGTTGGATGAAGCCATTTATTATCAAACAAATGTGTCTGCTCTTTTTAAATCATACTGACAACAGAAACTATTCATATGACCCTCATCAAAAGTTTTCATGCCCTAGTTCTTAATCCTCTGTACTGGCCCCTTTAACATCAATGACAGCTTGAAGTCTTTTGTGGTAGTTGTGGATGAGGCACTTTATTTTCTCAGATGGTAAAGCTGCCCAATCTTCTTAGCAAAACACCTTCAGTTCCTTTCAGATTTTCTTGCATGAATTGCATGTTTGAGACCTCCCCAAAGTGGCTCAATGATATTCAGGTCAGGAGACTGAGATGACCACTCCTTCACCTTCACTTTTTTCTGCTGTAGCCAACGACAGGTGGACTTGGCCTTGTGTTTTGGGTCATTGTCATGTTTGAACATCCAACACCGTCCCATGCACATTCTGTCACAGTATGTAAACTTATGAGCACAACTGTCACTGCTGTATTTGGCCCAATTTTCACTCCTTTACACATCATTAGGGAATATAAACTACAGCAATGCATCATATTCTATAAGATCATCATATGTTTGTACCATCAATGATCTGCCAAAACCACATGTGTCTGAAAGGTTTCTTGAGCTCAGAAACACAGGGCTATTTTCAGCTTTGTGACAATGTATTTTTCAGCAAATCCGAGAGGGTTTTAGAGTTTATTTAGCTCACGAAGGAGGGAGAAGTTCTCACTCTATCCTTTAGTTTATCAAAAACATTCAATCTGGGCAGGAAGGGGATAAAAAGCTACAATCTGAAAAGAAACTTTAGCTGTTAAGTAGATAAAAAAAGAGTACAATAATATCCTCTGAGATAAAACTGCATATAAGAAGAATACAAAGACTTCAAGTATATGTCTAAATTCAACTTTTATTCAAGTATTTCCATGAGTTTTGCAAAGTTTAATGAATTTCTCATAAATCATTACACATTCTAAAAGTTTTTTTCTGTGTTTTTTCCTACTTTTCAAGGAGCTGTTGTACTTATTAAATGTGTTTGACTATGCACAGTCACCACAAGGCTGAATTATTTTATGTCTGTATGTTAACCCATAAAGACCCAGTGCTACTTTCGTGTCAGTTCCCAAATGAGTTTAACCTTTCTTAAATGATTTATCACCATTTATTATAATATTATCCTCTATATTTTTGCATTGTTTGGTGTAAATCATATTTTCCTATATTTAATTAGCTGAGCATGTAGATGTTCATGAAAACTCAGGGTAAATTCAAAGTTAATTATATCAAAACAGAGAAAAATGAAGAAAAAGTTACTTTTTCAGCAAAGATTTTGCTAACTGAATGTAAAAATGTAAAAAAAAAAACAACAAAAAACGTGTGTCCACCCACTGTCATTGATCCAACCATATGGGGTTTTACTGGTGAATCAGTGTTGTAGAAGATGACAGTGTTTCCACGGTAACTATAGAGCCTCTCAATGTCCAAATGGGTCATAGCTGATGACCATGAAAAGATAACAAATTTTGTATTTTACACCAATTATTTACATGTATTGATAGGATTAGTGGATCAATAGGTATTAAACATTTTAGGTCAGGAGACGCTTTTGGTTGACATTGAATGTTTGGGTCTTTATGGGTTAAAAGACGATGATACTATGTTTTTAAATCAGTCTGCATTAATTTTGTTGCATCAACCAACGACAAAAATACACCCAAGAATTTCAACTGTGTACCCTGCATCTGAAAATGACAACGAAAGTAAGATTTGTAGCTCGAAAGTCTCCCCTAAAAGCTGAACAACCAGTAAATGCATGAGTGATGGTGTTGTACTGTTTCTAAAATTTTTATAGGTTTGCTGTTTCCTCCTGCCCGCTGCTGTTTTGTCCGATTTTAGAATTTGATGCGAAGCAGAGTAAAAGCAGGCGGGTTACAGCAGTCCACAGTCCAGGCCTGGGGCTGATGGAGTAGAGGGCAGCAGGACTTCTCTACACAAAGTGCCTCATTGTGGTAATGCTATAAAAGTGGACAGTGTGTCACAGTGGGTGAAGAGTGATGCAGTGACAGACAGTGCTTCAGTGTGTGTGCATGTGTGTATGTGCGTCTGCATTGCTGAGATCATACCAAAAGACAATGGGCCATGTGTTAGCAGTACATACTGGCAAAAAGACGGGAAATATCGTGAACGGAAGGAGACATACACACCATTTTGGGATAAAGAA
The DNA here is from genome assembly GCF_902148855.1 of Sphaeramia orbicularis. Taxonomy (NCBI): domain Eukaryota; kingdom Metazoa; phylum Chordata; class Actinopteri; order Kurtiformes; family Apogonidae; genus Sphaeramia; species Sphaeramia orbicularis. Next base: position 35,609,598 of record NC_043963.1, read on the forward strand.
CAAAAATAGTTGGACTGGCCCATCATGTAGACACCTGCAGCAAAGCATCTTCATGTCTATGTGTGTTCTTTCAAAATAAAACTGCTGTTACTCCTGAAAAGCATTTACTGTCTTCGTCTTTCTTTTGCTACTTGTGGACTCTGTTAACATTAAGGATGTGTAGGGATTTGTGCTAAAAGACAAGGTGAGTTAGAGCATATATGCATGACAATGACAGCACTTCTACACAAAACCAATATCACCCCCCAGTGCAATTCATGCTTTAAATAACCTCTCACCCAGTGCAATAAACAAAAAACTCAGCCACTTGCACATGTCTACTACCATGTGCACAGGTCTGTTTGGATAATTTGCACTATATTTTGTGTATTGAAGCTGTCGTAGTGTTAAGTGAGTATATTTCTTGTATTACTTTACTCCATTTACATCTGTTTCTACTTTTAACCTGTTTATTATGGAGAGTTATATCCAGATTTCATTGTGCTTCATTGTTCAAGGACATCAGTGGAATTCAATTCAATACACTCCCACACTTTTAGCACCAAGAGCAAATAAGCTTTTAACTGAATAGACTCTAATATTGAACATATTTAATATGAAACCCTATAAAATGTCAATGCACATAAACAAAACCAGTTGTCTTAAGTAGTATTTTACAAGAGGGACCATTACCATGCACTCTTCACTGAAGAACTAATGCTGCCATCACTGGCAGCAAATAAACTTCAGAGAAATAGCTGCAATAAGGGTCTTGATTACAACCTAACAATAATGGTAAAAAAAAAAAAAAAAAAACCCTCCTCAGGAAGAGGAACACAACCCTTTATAACTACAAATTCATGTTAAGAATGTCTTCTATTTGAGCTCTTATATACCTGTATATTCACAACACCTTTAAGGCATGTAATTGATAATCATAAAAAGGATTCTATTATTTATTAGGATCCCCATTAGCTGTGCCTTAGACCATAACCACACCTCCTGGTGTTCACCTTTAAATACACACACAGAAACAGAATATTCTCTTACATGTATGTCTCAGACACTAAAAAAAAGTGCAAACATTAGACGTCACAGTCAAGTCAACACATCCACATTCATCAAATCCTATACCTGAAATAATCCATCACATACTAAGATCAGGGCATACATGCATCTCTAAAACACAAAGCAGCCACACATGCACTACAAATGTCCATACATGCTACAATAAACTGTTACTCATAAGGCTGGATTTATTTATTTTTCAGACATATTCCTCTTTTACACATCAGTTAACACCTTTTGACAAGGTGAAATAATTACATACTGAGTCCAAGTTACACAGTGTCTACATAATCCAACTTTATTTACAAAGCACATAAAACTAAATATAAAACTAAAGCAAAAGAGTTAAAAAAAAAAAAAAAAAGTAAATAAATAAATAAGCCAAAATCTCAGAGTTAACGCCAAAGAGAAGAATAAATCACATTGTTATAATCACCTCATGAGAAGAGGTACAAACTTCATGGGCTACAGTATATGATGGTCCGAGGGATTTGGTATAATAAAAATTATTTCTTTGTTAATTTGATCTAAGATAGTGGTCAAGAATCACACGTTACATAGCTTTGTACTTAAGAAAATTAGTTTGTCTTTGAGATTAGAAAACTGATTCTGTTATATAATAATATTTGCATATATTCTGATCAAAACTGAGCAGCTTTTATAGACAGAAACAGCACAGATATAGAACCCCAGCTGCCTTACCTTCATGTGACTGTGAAGAGGCTGTTTGTAGAACAGGTGATAAAGTCACACACAGGAAAACGACTGGTGGCCAGTGGATCATGTTGAGTCTGATATCATATCACAGGAGTCGGAATAAGTCACGTTGGTAAAACAACTTGACTTGATGTACACCAACACATAAATACCCTCCCTGAAATCCAGAAGAAAAAGAAGAGGAGAAAAAAATCCAGTCTCTTCCAGTAAAAGTGAATCACGTCTGTAATTTTAAAGGGCGGATAAATCGCGCCAAATGCTAGAGTAAAAACGGTGGACAACAACAAGTGGCAGTTTGTTTTGATGCTGGGGTTTCCCTCCCAGAGAGTGACATGTGATTGGCCAGGAGCCCGATTTATTGGCCAATCAGATGTCGGTCCGTCATTTTTTCAGCCTCCACTTCTTTTTAACGGCTTACACATTACAATTCTAACACTTGTGCTCAATTAACTTTCATTGCATTTCATACAAGCATTGACACTGCTTTCATTTTCTCTAAAAATTACAGACAGCAAAGTAGTGACAGTGGTAGTAAATTCAGTATTTAGTGTAGGATTTAGTAAATATTATATTATATCACATTATATTATATTATATCATATTATGTTATGTTATATTTTGTTATGTTATGTTATGTTATACTTTCAGAATTAATGCTCTCATGGTCTTTTATCCTTTCTTCTGTCCAAATTATCCCATATATCTTCTACAATATTCTTTTTTTTTCTTTTCATGTGTGTGTTTCAATACTATGCACATATTTCTTGTTAGAAATAAAGACACATGCCTATTGCAACCCTGAAAAAACAACTAAACTAAAGGCTGCCCAGGACTTGTGCACAGTATAGTATATATAGTAGCTGCCTCCGTGTGAAGATGATAATAGCGCTCTATACATGATATGCATCCTTAAAATATTCAAAGTGAAACCATATAATCTAATCCCTTTGCATGTACATCAGTGTGAACACCATGCCCCCCCCATACGTCCCTTTATGTACAGTTATTTTGGTTTTATGTTGTCAGCTGCTGCATGTGGAAGCTGTGCAGTCGGCCTCAGCGCTGTGAGTGGATGCACTGTTTCCATGTAAAGAGCAGTATTGTCCCCACAGCCCTGTCAACTGGTTAATCACCTCTTTGATGCGTATGGAGCAGTCTGCCACAATGGGTGCATTGTCAGACAGTCAAGTGACTTCTGAACCCAAAACAAGAACATGCTTAATTTGAGAAAATGGCTTCAGAGCGGATCAGATTCCTGAACATGAAGCTGTGAATGAAAAGAAGACATCAGTATGTGACAGATGTACTGTTAATCTAAATTTTGTAACAGAAAACAATGGATGAGCAGTTATTTGTTTAAGATGGTCCCTATCCAGTTCCTCTGCTGTTCATTTTGTATTTTAATTCTATTCTTTTCCTCATAACATAATTGCAGCAGTTGTGACCTTTATAAAGCAGATACTCTGAAAAGCAAAAGTCAACAGGTGAAAAGGGGAAAATGTGGGGGCAGAGAAAAGGTCACATGGAGAAACTGCAAATAATATGTAATCATAATCTCATATTCTGGTCACATATGAACATCTATCAGACTGGAGAATAGAGATTTTTCTATGTCATAGCAATTAAAATGGAACCTGTTTTCACATATGGAGCTTTAAGCCCCTTATCCTTATGTGTCCTTTTATTTACACATGTGAAAATTATCTTTTCATGCAATTTCAACTCATCTCTGTTGTTATTGTGGCTTCAATGCATCTATATACATGTCTCACAATACAATATTCATAACAGTGTGTTTACTCTCATTCAGTTTTGTCATAATCTTCCCCAAACATCAGACTGAATGTTGCATCAGTTCTCTGTCCAGCAGGAGGAGACAGAGGCTCAGGATTGGTGATCTGACAACTGAGGCCTTTGCCATGTGGCCCCTCGGTCCAGATTATTCATGTCAGTAGCTGTTTTACATGATCATTGTTTGACCACAAAATATTTTTTAAAATGATCCCTTATCTGCTCTAATAAAACAGTCCACCTTATACCCCTCTACTAAAATATAGATTTTTTAATATTAGTTATATTACTTCACTGTGTTACTGAATTGGTGGAGTTTCTCACAAACTAAATCACTGTATTGTCATTTTTGTCGTCTATTAGAACAGTGTGAAGTTCATCATTCATATATGTCTCATTTATTATAAATTATAAACAGTTATGAAAAGGAGGGTTTCTTTGTTGTCAGGTCAAACTGAATGGCCTTCCTTAGACAGTTCCACGGTTTCCGCAGAGTTTGGCAGTTTCACAACGGCACTGTGGTGTCAGCCTCAGTGTCAGCCCTGGTGGCCCTGTCCCTTCCAGCACAAACTGTGGGGGTGACTGCTGTGGCCTTTTGCTGTTGCCACTCCCTTCAGAGATTGATGAATTGATTGTGGAGCTGCTGCCAGTGTGTCTGTGCCCTGGGCGAAGGCGTCCCGGTTACGGGTGGGAATCCCAGCTATGGCATCCGCCCTGGGGCTACTATTGTAGCAGTCCTGCAGGGGGCCCTGGGGGCCGGTGGCCCTAGGAGCAGATCTGACCCACATACTGCTGTCACACCCCTGGAGACACAGCAGCACTCTCCTCTACATGGACCTCTGATTGGCTAAGACAAGGTCTGGCCAAAATGACTCTCTAAGGAGCGCAGCAATTCAACAGGGAAAAACTACCTGATTGTGCCAAACTTCTCTTGATGACAGCAGTTAGGAAAGGCCACAGGAGAAAGGCGACAGAGATCCATGTCCTTCCCACCCAGTCTGAAAGGACTGGAATCCATTTGACCTGTCCCTCTTTTGCCCAGATCCATCACTCCTTTTTAAATAATAAAGCTCCCAATATGTGCTGTTAATTAATCTGGGTTAGTGTTAGGCAGCAACTGTTTCCAAGAGCAGTTTTTAATTAAAGTCTCAATCTTGAGCATTTAGTCAAAGTTTAGGGGAGAATAAAATCTAAACCACCTCTTTAAGCTGTCAAAAGATCTAAAGTGTGAAAGTGTGATGAAAAAATAAAGTGACACAGAAACTCATGTCTTGGTCTTTTTATTAGTTGATTGATATAGTGCCAGGAATCACTAAATCATTCGCCACTTTCGCATCAGTTGCGTCCATTTCATTTCCTATTCTTGGTAACTTAAATAAACCCATTTCCAGTTTGTTCCTTTGTGAGTACACATGATCACTGGGAATGTCACGCAGTCTTACTGTTCTACATATTCTTGTTCTAATCTGCAAATTTTAACTGAAAGAAAAATGTTTAGCAACATTACAACAGTACTGTGAGTGCGTCAGTGTTACAGATCATAGGTGGGCTATCTGAATGTTGGACATTCCTACATACAAACCTGTTATCAAAGATAAATCAACCACTGGCAATATAAGGCCACAAAAACAATTTTCACACCAAACTGAACATAATAGAGGGCACATCACACACACAAGCTGCTGTCAGTTATACATATCTGCCAACACACTGACCCCAATATCTACAGGTGTATGAACAACACTTTCATTATGACTGTAAATACCATTGTATACTTTTGTTACATAAACATATATACAGTTGCGCTGACATAGAAAAGCATGCTTTTGCATATTAGGAGGTTGTTCAGTAAACTTTACACTAAATCCATAACATTTATCAGTACAGCATTGTTCCAACCAGCAGCAGTAATTTAGACTAACAAATATAGTCTGAGAAATTATAATTCACTTTTATTACAGATCTTGTACAGTATTAACATGCCTTATGATGCAGTATTACTATCATCCTCTCTTCTATTTTTTCCAAATAATGTGATTTGTGTGACCACTCAGAAAGACGACTGTCTGATCTAGATAGCAAATTAAAAAAAACAACACGAAAATCAACACTTGTGTTTTGGTCCAAAATGAATAAATACTCCATTCAAAAATACAAGAGATAACAGACATTACATATTGTACAATAGTAATGCAGAGTTATTTTGTGCAATGTGATACACAGAGATACAGCAACACAAGAAACACATATGTCACGCCAATATAAGATGGATAAATCAGGATGATAAGCAATGTCCCATGTTTAACAGATATAGTGCAGCTGCTCGCACAAACTACCTTTAGAAATAAACATTCGTAACCATGAAAGCTTCCTAATATCGCCAATCACATGCTCTGCTGCATCACTCTCCACACGGCAGGCCAATAGCAGCAATTTCTAAGCCACAGAGCTGGTACAGTGCGCCTGTTCTGTCATCTGTATCACTTTAGCACTTCACTGACGCCAGACAAATTGCTTTAACCCTTACTGAACCAGGCAATTCGACTAAGAACAAATCTTTATTTACAGCAGTGGCCTGCAGCAGTTCACAGCTCCTACAAGCTCATGAGCCAGTACTGGGATATCTCCATGCAGATTGGGGAAGCAGTAATATACAGTGATACTGGGGTTTGTTTTTTCACCAGCTGCCTTAGCAGTTAATGCACATTGCCATAGGAGGAGAGAAACCACGTGATGCGATTAGATAGTAATATCAATAAATAAAAAACAGAGAAATAAATACATGTTGACAAGAAATATAAATAAGTTAAGACTATCAAGTCTATCAGCAGGTTTTGTCATTGATAAAACAAGAGAAAAAATAATACAGCTGAATAAAACTTAAACTGACTAAAAAGATTGACAAGCAAAATTTGGTTGTGATTAAACACTGGTATATGCAGGAAATGACAAATTTACATTTATTTTACATTAGGTTTTAAACAACATGATAGTACTCTGAGTTAGTAATAGTACTCCCACTTATACTATTATGACATTCGTTATAATTTACATCAAGTATCTGAAAGAAAATTCAGTTACACAGGATTAGTTTGCGATAATTGCCATAAGTCTAGATTTATCACTTTCATAAATGTCAAAGGTCACGGAGACTGTAAAATAGGGGTAATACTTTACAATGACATTATACTATTACATCCCAATGTTTATGTATTCAATCTATAAAATTTAAATCACTTACGTCAACCAGTGGTATGTAAAGAAAAAAAAATGCTCTCAGAGGAGCTAGACAAAATAAATTAGACAGAGTAAAGAAATTAAATAAACCAAAGTTTTTTGGGGGAGAAAGCCATTGAGAGTTGCTTTTCAGCACTGCCTCTCCATGTAAACACAATGGATCCACTATAATCACTACCTGGAGCTGGCACCCAGGCTCTTCCCCGCTCTACCGACTGGACCCTTCACTTTTTGTTCTTCAGCTGATTGGCCAGCCAGTCCAGGCCCTCGTACAGACCGTCTCCACTGGTGGCGCAGGTCGCCTGGATGTACCAGTTGCGGTGACGTAGAGAGTGTAGGCCTAGCTTGTCTGTGATCTCTGCAGCATTCATGGCATTAGGCAGGTCCTAGACAAAATCAGATATAATGTTAACTTTTTTTGTTCAGTTAGGGGAATATAAAAAGACAGCAATTTAGAAAAAGTTTGAACACATCCCAGGAGAAGTTAGAAGCAAAACACTGAATAATAACGACACCTCCTGTGTGTAAACATCAATACTCAGACTTAAAAACAAAAGCCTACCTGTTTGTTAGCAAAGACGAGGAGAACCGCATCCCGCAACTCGTCCTCAGCCAGCATCCTCATGAGCTCCTCCCGAGCTTCGTTTACCCGTTCACGATCATTACTGTCCACCACAAAGATCAAACCTGCAGGAAAGGAAAACAGGGTGTTTTTATGACTTCAACACAAAACCAACAACAACATTATACAGAATATTACACCATGTTACCATCAAAAATTAGAGAAATAAAGAACAGAACGTGGTGAACGCTGAAGTTACATATATGTTACATAAAGTCAATGAAAGGGCCATAAATATTTTATTTATATATAGTTGTTTATTTTTCCTCTTTGTTTGTATAACTGTACAAATAACTATGTATAGAAATGTGTATGTGTGTGTGTGTGTGTGTGTATAATTGTGTGTTTATGTGTGGTTGTGGGTAAATGTGTTAATGTATCTGTGTGTGATATACATCTACGGAAATATTTATGAGCCCATCTGTGATTTTCCATTCAACATTACAGTCTTTCAAATGACTTTGGATTTTATGTTTTTGGGAGTGGAATGGTTTTCAACATCACATGCTCTTAATTTGTATGTATGTCTTAGTTTTTTGTTGTCTGTAATTAAATGCAGCTTATTTATTTATTCAACTTGTAAATCTCATATTTTATGTGTCTTTTGCCAGATCCTTGACTTGCATGGGTTGTTTGAATATGAGTACTAATTGCTAATAATCTTGGCCAATATTTACACCTTTTAAATTATATGGGAAAACTATTTTCTCCTTCTTCTTTATTAGCCATTTTTACCCCTTGTGCAATAAAAAAAAATCCTCACACCACCAGCTTTTCTATGGTAGAATAAGAGCCACAGTGATCAATGTCTGTGAACCCACTAGTTGACATTGCATGGTTTAAAAAAGGAACATACTGGTAAACCGAGCTTATTCACTCTGGAGTCTTTTGAACATGACTAAGATGACAATAATATGAAACTGTTGGAGGGTGTATGCAAATGACCTCATCTACAGTATTAGTCAGATGTGCCCTCAGGTGCTGGGGGCGAGCATGTGCTGCAGGATCTGCTGCAGGACTCGAGTGCCCTCGTTAACTCCAACATGACCAGCTACAGCATCATGGGAGAGTTTACTCGTTGTGTCTCACCCTGGGTGTTCTGGAAGTAGTGCCTCCAAAGGGGACGGATTTTGTCCTGGCCACCCACATCCCACACGGTGAAGCTGATGTTTTTGTACTCCACTGTCTCCACATTGAAACCTACAAAAAAAAACGCAAATACATCTGTTACACCTACTCACTTTATCTTTTTTTTCTATAAAAGATTATCTCAGGCACATCGTTTCATACAGTGTACACCAGACTTGTCAATATTACAGAGAGTTTGTTATCAGGACTAGAACAGAACTATTCACCCACTTACCAATTGTGGGGATGGTAGTAACAATCTCCCCCAGCTTCAGTTTGTACAGGATAGTGGTTTTCCCTGCTGCATCCAGCCCCACCATTAGAATCCTCATCTCCTTCTTGCCTATAAGGCTCTTCAACAGGTTACCAAAGATGTTTCCCATGACGATGGGTGAATCTCACCTCACTGCTACAAAACTGTCAGTGAGACACCAAAAAAAAAAAAGACTGGTTTCTATACAAAGCGACAAAACAAACTGCGAACCACAAATAGAAAGTCCAAAAAACCACACAAAAATGCCGCGGTGAGAAACAGCAGTTCTTCAAAAGTAGCTCTCAACATTACCACCTCATTACAGCTTCAAGCCACCTCAGAGGAAAGCCAGTAAAAACGTACTTCACACCTCAACAGGCAGCTGACCTGACTCAAAGGCTGCTGCTTTACACTTTGACAGCTCACTGTGGAAAGAGGCAGCCATACTGAATGTCTGATATGTGGATCAGCTTTCATGTGGTACAGAACAACCACCTTTCTTGAGCCGCAAAAATTGGTTGAAAAACTGGCAACTACTTCAGTGATTTTTCACACTAAGAACACTTGCTTCTTAAATGTGACAATCTGCGTAATTTTCATCTCCTTTTTTGTCTCACAGGACAGTCAGTGAGCTATCTTTTGGTTTTGTGTCGTTTGATTAAGTAAACATCCTGAAGACATCATTTGAGCTATAAGAGATTACAAGTGGCTTTATTCACTATTTTCTGAGTCTTCACAGAGTAAAGTATTGATAGATCGAGGTAAAGGACTTGCATTTATCTTAAGTATTGTTCCTAACCATCTGTGACTTTACATTTCTACTCCAGTGCATTTTGGAGGCAAATATTGTACCTTTTTCTTCAAGTTACTATTTATTGACAAACTCATATCATTAATATAAAATAAAAATCAGTTTATCCATTATGTAGTATCACCATTATTACCTGCAACACTAAATCTCGTGCATCAATAATTATATTATTATATGTTATATATGATTCAGAAATGGGCTGTTACACACTTTTTCTTTTGGTACTTGGACATCTGTACTCTTACTTGAGGGTATGTCTATTTGATTACCTGTAACAGAGTAGCTACTCGTACAGTGTAGTATTGTTACTTTCCTCAAGTAAAAGATGTGAGTACTTCATCCATCACTGAAAGAATATGCAGTAGTGTAATGATCACTTGTTATTGCATAACACATAAGTATGATACACACAACTTGTAGCACTGAAGCAAGAGGTTTAGAATGCAGATTTTGTAACGTATTTCTTGGTAAAAGGCCAGCTTTGACATAAAATATTCAGATGGTTATGCTTTAGTATTAACGATATAAATATTTTATAGCTTATACATACTATAAGATATGGCATATATGCATGTACAGGCTAAAGGGCGACATGTGGAGCATCCTATGTTTCTAGGAATCCATTTCTTATGATTGAACCTGTTACTGATGCTGTTCACCGTCTAGCTGCTGCTACACATTCATTCATTTACACACAGCCGAGACTGGAGCTGCTAGCATAGCCTGTTACAGCTGCAGTGGCCGGACATTCATGTACATCTGTCATAATGCGAGGGGATGTCGGCTGATGCTGCAGTCAGACCAGGAGAAGGATGTTAATGCGCCATATTACGTGTTTTAGCTCGGAACGAAATTATTCAGAGGTAGTTAGCTCTAGGGCAATGTTAGCTTACGTCTGCGGTATTAAAAAATAATTCTCCGGGTCAATTTGTGTGCTGTAATCCCCTCGTGCAGTCACGACAAGCGCACGAGACGGCCTGATGTCGTCGACTAACGGCCGTTTATTCACCGAGAAGCGTGAAAGGCGGAAAGACAGCTGTAAATATTACCGCGGGCTCCTTTTATACATACGTAATTTGAGCATTTTCACTATTTACATCTCAGTCACACTTACCCCTCAACGGTAGGCAGGCAGGCTACCAGCTGGATACAGGCAAAGGACTGGACGGTAATCTCGCGATGAGCTACGGCTGTGATTCGCATGTTCTCGCGATAGTACAATTGTCCAGATCGCCTCTCACGTTTGTCTCTCCAGATGACTTGTTAAAAGCCAGCAGCAGAGCTTTACTTTAATACTTTATAAATAATGGAAAAATAAGCATGTAACACCAGGATCATATTGTCATTCCTAATGTTTTTATTAGACAAAAATATTCATCAGTTTTTTAATTAAATTAAAACGGCACAATCTTTCTAATAAACACCTGCATGTTTATTCAGAGTCAGCTGGGCCCAAACCCATATGATATGGAGCTAACTGAGTCTGGAGGAAAACATGCTTGAATAATTAACACAGGAATCATCCTAATGAATAAGTTAATAGCTGACTGTAATAGGATGCCAAGTGATCCTTCCCGGCAGCAGCCCTGTGTGTGTGTGTGTGTGTGTGTGTGTGTGTGTGTGTGTGTGTGTGTGTGTGCGTGCGTGTGTGTGTGTGTGTGTGTGTGTGACAGATAATGAGGTGACAGGAGGCAGAAAAACTGACATTGAATCATAGCCTGGGATGAGCTCCACTAGCATGCTCATGTCATAGAGATAGAAAGGTGATAGCCTCCTGACGCATGATTTGGTTTTACAGGTGACAATACATGTCTATATTTATACAGCTTGTCATTCACATCTTAACCGTCATCTAACTGATGGAGTGATAGGAACAGGCATGGTCTCCAACTCAAAATGCTATTAAGTAATGGAAATATTTTCAGATAAATCATTACACTTGGTGGATCTATATTGCTTTCGACTACGTAATCAATGTTAAAAAATCTTCAGTATACATTTAACCAGGCACTGTAAACCTCACTAATGTCTTCAGCACTGACACTATTCTATAATTTGATTATTTATTTATTAATTTTTTAGAAACGATCTGCCTCAGTGATTAAATGTGGTGAATCTTACATGCTTTGATGAGATGAACTGGAAAACAAATGACAAAAGTGCTGATTAGTGGATGTTTTCAGTGTATATATGTGTTGTGTTATCGCACAAACACACACACACATATATTGGTTTATGTGCATTTATACAAGAGATGTATAAATCTCCCACTGGAAATAACCTGTAGAGTGAATGTATTATAATATACACACAGTGTTTTGAAGTAGATCTGGTTGTTCTCAGACAAACTTTGAACCTTAATTCACAGAATTTCACATTTTGACCCAATACTGCATCTTACAAACTATAGCCAACCAGCATTTTGACTAATTTTTCTTCATTTTTGACTCAAATTGGGTTAAGTTTCACTACTTTTATTCTGGAGGCATTTTACTCATAGACCAGTGAAATCAGATGAAATAAGTAATGCTATATTTATCCACTTTTAACTTTAGTATTTAATCTAATATTTAATATTTACATATTTGACAATGATACACAAAGAATTCAGCTTCTTCAGTGAAGGAACATGATTATGTGATACTGACAGCGAAATGGGCGTAGCTGCTTTTTAATAAGGAAAATGACCTAAAACTCCTTTTGATGTTTCTATTCTATGTTTTATAGAGCATAATGATGACTGTGTAGATATTTCATTCATTTTATGGGTATTTTAATGGCCAGCTGAAAAACATACAGATGAAGCCTCTTAAATATGCCAAGAGTTCTAATAATTTTGTCCACTTACATGTGAACTTTCATCTAACATGGAGTGATGAGAATAAGGATTGTCAAAGTGTAACTGGTCTCAAATTACTCAAAATGCGATCAAGTAATGTAGATGTTTTCAAAAATAATATAATTCCTTACACTTAATGCATCTTTATAGCTTTCAACCAAGTGATCAATGTTAAAAATCTTTAGCACACATTCGACCTGTCAGTATAAACCTCACAACTATCTCTGAAACAAGGTGTTGTACCCATCAGCTTTACTGACCTACTTTGTCCAGAAACATGCCAAAAGAGGACATTTCTATACAGCAAAAAAGATGCAAGGCAACAGAGTTAATGTTATACTCTACACAGAGGCTAAGCTCTTCACCTAACAGAACAGGTTTGCACATAACCCCTATATCATCACAGATATTTTGATTAATGACTGTAATTTAATTACAATGTTTTTATCAGTAACTGAAACTAGGAATTGGAATCAAAAACCATCTCCAAATTGTCTGATCGATCTTAAAAATAATTTCATATATATATATATATATATATATATATATATATATATATATATATATATATATATATATATATATATATATATATATATATATATATATATATATATATATATATATATATATATATATATATATATATATATATATATATATATGTATTTTTTCCCCCCCAAATTAATCAGCAGTAAAACATTGGAGATTTGATACTTATAACTAATGTACATGTCCTTTTTTTAGACAAAAAAAGTTTCCCACAAAGACAACTGATCAGTGATCAATAAGGGAATCATTAAAGAACTGGACTGATGATCACAATTGATATTCATAAAATATTATTAATTCCCATCCCTAACTAACATTTATATTGTAATTTAATTACGTAACCCTGTTACATGTAAATAGCTCCACTGTGTGTGTAATTGTGGGTTTTGCCTAGCGCCCATCTAAAAAGTAGCCCATATAACCAAATGACACCCCTGAGACCAGCACCACAGATCTAGGTGAACCAAACATTTCTCTCCCTCTTCCTCTTTGTTGCGTGTCAGTCAGTGGTCCGGTGATAGATGTGTTTATCAATTCAGTGGTGAAGGCAGAGGAATAAGGAGGGGAGCAGATGTTTGCAGCTGCAGACCAGATTATGGGGTGGAGTGGATGGTGGGGGAGCCTGCCGAGTTTGTGTGCGCGGGGACTTTGGAGAGGGTTACAGGGGGGTTACAGCAGGCTCGGGTAGTGGTAGGAGAGGTGGGGTGGGGAGTTATGACTTAAAGGAGCCTTTCCTCTGAAGTGTCTGCCAGCGTGCACCCCAGCAAACACAATCACAAGTCTCGTTGGTTCTGCTAGCTGAACTAATGAGGGCCTGCGCGTTGAGGGCAGGGGCTTTGATGTTCTGGGTAGCTGGCTCCTTGTGTTTTCTCTCCCGCTCTCTTTCTCTCCCTGTCCCACATCAAAAATGAAAGGGGAGTTGAGAAGCAGATGTTTTGAGGCATGTATTTATACAGAGTACACTTTATTCACCCCCTTCTCCATACCCTGTTTGTCCTTTGCTACAGCATCTCCGCTGTACGTACAGTGAGGATCTATCTCCACATCTTTATATCCAACTAAACACACTAAATCGCCTTACTTTATACATATAATCATCCTGTCAATCAAAGTGGGTAACTTTTATCTCTTCGTACTTCCTCTCTCTGCCTCCCTCTCTTTAATTTCAGCCCAGTCTGGTTGTCATTACTCAGGGGGCAGTCAATGTGTTGCTATGCATGTGTCTATGTCTGCTGCACTGAGGGGAAGAATGAGAAAGAAGAGAAAAAGAGCACAAAGCAGCAGAGAAAGCAATCCTAGGCTGTCCACCAACCTCTGTCTCACACATGGAAGACAACAGTGACAGGAAATTCCCTTTTGCAACCGCTCCAGGGTGAAATGATAAAGGAATGAAGAAATGCAAACCAGAACTAGAGCCTTATCATATCATACCAGTCGCGCTTTCTTTTTTATTCCATCACTAAATGCTGGTCAATTTAGCCAGTGGCACTGCCATTCCTTAGGAGTCAAAAGATCTTTACCAGAGTCCATACAAACAAATCTTAATGGGTATTAAATCCTATGGCAGAGGAGATTTTCCCAGCAGACACAATATGGAGACAGTCTAAATCATTTAAGATACCTCAGTGTGCTGCGATCGTAAATCCAGGCAGGTGTTGACATTAGTATATTGCTAAAGCTGCAGTGTAACTAGAATGTGAGCGCAAATCACTCACCAGGAGTCACCGTCTGACAGCTACAGTGTACACACCAGCATGCATGTTTTTGATTGTGCATTACTGTCAGCATTTCTGCATGTGAACTGTCTTTGTACATAAATGCATGCATGTGTTTGTGTGTTTGTGTTTGTGGAGTCTGTATCCCAGGTAACAGGGGCACGGTGTCCCAGAAGCACGTGGTTCGTTGAGTCCCATCCTTGGTTATGAACTCTGGACAGATGATCCCCTCAGATGCTCACACAGCAAAGACTGGTATAATCACCCCCACTCTCTCTCTCTCTCTCTCTCTCTCGATGCTTCTCTCCAGTAATAAAAGTCATACTTTAAGGAAACAATATCCTGCAGCCATAAAAAGTCCTTCTCTCAGAATGAAATGGCCATAAAAAAGGCTCTCACCTCCTAAAGCAGAGCATAGAGCATACACCCTATTTACACAGCAACAGACACACACTCTCATACACACATGCACATTCATCAACATCAGTTGTAGACTAAAGCAAGTCCATCTCTCATTTTGACATGTACTACATGTGGGAAGAATCTGCGGCGTGCTCAGACTGACAAAATGAAGAAAAGCAAGTACAGAATAACAAGAGTTCAGTCATGATTTCATAGTAAAGTGTCACACATCATACCACACATTTATCTCCAGAGAAAACATATCTCTGTCATAATGTTGATACGAACTTTTGAGAAACACGACCATCACTGACCAAGCGGTCATGTTTTTCCTGCTCTAATTACTACTGCTACAGTGATAGTTTAACTTCCTATCAAGTATACAAGCTATGATAAGCTTATACAGTGAATGTCTTGTGCGTTCTTTGCATTGCTTCTGTGAAAAAGCTTTCAGTTAAATGAATCAGTATTTCAAAAACTACAAATACACAGTCTTCACTCATGTCTTCTATATTTAGTAAAATCCTTGTTGGAGGCAGATTCCAAAAAAACGATGCAAAATATACAAATGGTGTAAATATCTTGGAAAACATTAGAGTAAGGTCTAAGATAAATTGTGATGGGACTACAGAGCTCTTTCTCTCAGACCAAACTAGAAAAAAAGACAAAATCTTCCACGACAATAATATTAATAACAGATTTACAAATATACATGTACACATTAAAATACACACGTACTGTACAAAATGAGATGAGTTAGCAGAAAAACATTTAAAAAGAAATGTTTCTCTGCTTCTGCTCTTCTTTGCTCTGTGCAATAGAAAAGATGGGTTTAGGCCGCTTTCATGCCTGAGAGGGCAGCTTCTAAACAGACCATTGCAAGACAAATGACATGAGTCACCTCTTCAATCTCTGACTTGGCATTTTGAGAATAACAGCGGCTACAAAGAGAAAATAGATCCCAGATGATGGAGCAAAAAAAAGGAAAGAGGGGATAAACAGAGTCACTTGGAGAGTTACACAAGGAGAAAAACAAATGCTGGAACAACAGGAGTGGGCGAAGGAGGGACAGGTTCGCCATCTTGAGTCCTGGATGGGTAAAGGCAGTTAGGACGGGAAGATGTGTAATCTACTTGCACACATTGACCCATTCTGTGAGACGACACTCCTCACACAGCACGTAGCAGCACCAGTGGAATCTGCAGTTACAGCGCTCGCTTCGCGTCTGTTTCAAGATGTTGTGTCCACGGCCACAGCATAGTGAGCTGCAGCTGTCTGTGCTGTAGCTGGTTTTGTTGCAGATGCGACCATGTGTTCCTGGAGAGTCTATGGATGCATCACGCTCACAGAAATCTGGAGACTTCTCAAAGTACACCAGTTCTCTGGACATGCTTCGACGACGGCCTCCGTTAAGTCCCCCTGTGCTGCCACTGGCACCATTTCCTGCTCGGGGGTTAAAAACCCCATTGTTCTTGTTTTGAGAGTTGACAAAGATGGCTGACAGAAACTTGTCCTTAAGTAAAGAACCAACAAGCCGAAATTCTGGGGACACATGCCAGCAGGTCTTGAACTGACAGCTCCCTGACGTCCCATGACATTTGCACTTCTTCTTCATGTTGTCAGTCACTACCTGTGGAGAAAGGTAAATGTTGGGGTCAGATTAGAAATGTAGTGCTGATTTGCTTTGGACACACTAAAAACTCCAAGAATAAGATCGTTAATCACCTGTCGTCCCACCCGGTTGTTGTGTATCCTCATGCGAGCGTGGATATCCCTTGGAGAACCACGGGAGTCGAGCCAGTCCCTGGAGAAACGATCCCCAAAGCGGACGTCATGACTACAGCCCCCCCACTCCCAGGTCTCCTGCATGGAGCTCAGCTCATCTGGTAAAGGCTTGAGCAGGGCAGAGGGGTGGGTGGAGCGCAGGTTAGCGGGCAGGTTGCCATGGTGACTGTTCAACTCAGTGGGTAATGACCGTGTCATGCTGAGGCCTACCCCACCCTTCTGCAGGGTCTGCAGCTGCAGCTGTGTGAGTTTCAGCCGGATCTTGTCATCGTCCTGGCGACGCTTGGCCTCACAGCCACAACCCCGCAGCTTGCCCATGCTGCAGGCCGTGGCCACAGAGTGAGCCACACCCGCTGCCAGTAAGGCCAGGGAGAAGGCACTCTCGCGAAAACCTGGGAACACAAGATCCATACTCAGAGACTTGGGAACGATTAACAAATGAGTTCTACACTTTCTTACATCTTCTGGGTCTTTATGTGGAACCCTCTTTGACCTCTACACCTTCCACCCATAAACCCATGTCACATTTTGTCCATCATTAGCTTGCCTCAGTATCTCACCCCTGTTGAGGATGATGTTGTGGTGGGGCAGTTTGCCATGACCCTCCAGTGAGGAGCAGTTCCAGCGCTGGTCCCGGAGATGGTGTTGGCATTCGTGTATGGCCACCTGGATGCCCTGCAGCGCAGAGGCTGTGACATCGGGACTCCGTACACACATCCGCATCTGACGCTTACTGAGGCCCGCCAGCCTCAGGCACACAGAGTTAGGGGTTAGGACTGGGTCTCCTGCCACCTTCAGGCTGAGGATATCATTACACAGCACCCTGCAGAGCAAAAAGAGGGAGAGAGTTGGGTTGGTAGTGGAGTGGACGGGTGGGTGGCTCATCATATTTGTTCAGGAGTTCATTAGTCAAATCCACAGAATTAGGTGGCAGTGGAAGATGGTTGGTAACATTTGGATTTAGGGAATTCAAGGGATCAGGGATAAATGTAAGACATATGTGATGTATAATATATTAATTATAATTACACCAACTCACTGTAGTGTAATTTTGGGTTTGGAAGATATTAAAAATACACTAAATTAAAACTGTTTTCATTATGTTTATAGGAAGGGAATTTTTTTTTCTTCTTTTTTTTTACAGTCCCATAAAGAGAGTATTTTTTAAAATACACATAGGCTATATTTATAGAGAACAAGAACAAAAATGTTTCTGCCAAACTTTAAACTTAAGCTAAAAAAACACAGTAAACAGATCCCAGTGTTTGAATAACACACAAGTCACCGTGAGAAATGAAAAGCAGCTGTTTGATTAAACTAAATAAGGAAAAATATTCAAAGTCAAAAACACAAAATGAACTCCATTTCCAAATCTCATGAAGTCACAAACCGCATGTAACATCTAGTCTCCTGACGCTCTCAAGTGCACTTACTTTAATGCAGGTGACATAAGGGCTGTTGCCAAAATCAGGAATTGGTCCCAGCGGAGTTTATTTGATAGCTCCATTTTGTCAGAAGTCTTTCGCGACGTGACATTAAAACAATGATGTTCGAGTCCCGTATTCACTTAGAATTGAAGAAGAGTGGAGTATTATCGATGCACCGCCAAACGACCGAAGAGTGAAGACGGAGAACAGAGAAGCTCGGGGGCGAGAGTAAACGGGAGGGGGAGAGACAGAGGGGAGGGGAGATGCCTCCACAGGCGACTGTTTGCAAAATATTGGCCAATATGAAAGTTGGACCACCAGTTGATCATTTGATTATTTGTGAATATAATAATCTGTCCACGCGTAAAATGACGTATCCAAACTTTTACGCACGGGCACCTTTAATTGATCATTGCGCAGAAGTGACCTCCATCTAAAATATTGAATAAACAAATTAAACATCTAAATATGAATGTGTTTATTCATGTTTTTTGTTGGTGAGCCGGCAGACTGTGTAGCACAGGCGTCCCAACTTCCGAGAACAAAGAAACGTTCTATAAGATGAAAAATGGAAAGTCAAAGAAGATTTTGTTCATAAAGGGTGAACTAGTTTAAGTGATGTATGGGGGGGAGGGGAGAGCCGCTGTTTCCACTGTACAACAGGGAGGCAGCAGCAGGCAGGCGGCTCCGCTCACAGACCCTCCAACAATACTGTTTTTAGTCATGTGGCCCCCCCTTCTCACCACCTCCATCAGAGCGGCTGTTCCTCATTGTTAACTTTGAAACAACTTCACTTTGTCACTCCAAAGACTTTATTTCAGAATATTAAATTATATGCATAAATTACAGCAATTTTGGAACTGTCTTTATTCACATTTTTTGCGTCACATGTCCAGGAAAAATATCTAAAGGCTAGTGACATGTATGGATTCACTGGTTTGGTATGTGATGTCTTAATGGCATCATCACGTATTAATATTTATCAGATTATTCCTTGTGCATATGGGAAAAATAAAAAACCTCATATTCATTATCTATCCAAATGCCACTTTATTAACAGTGTTCAGGCCTTCAAACCAGCAGCAGATTTATGGTAACCCGTCACTGAATACATCCCTCATACTGCTTTTGCATTTAATGATGGGAAAGAATCAACAGGTCAGACTCACAAAAATACCACAATTTCAGATTCACTATCGATCCCTCCTATAATAGACACCTCTGTGAGATAACCCAAAACATGGATGGAGGCTACTTTCATAAAATTAAGTTAAAACCCCCCTCGAACACGGTTCGCATAGTGACACCAATTCATCTAATCTCCTTCCATTCCCTAAGCTTCAGCAATGAAAAGTGCATTAGCATTCTGCCTTGGCGTGTATATCTAAGTGGCTTAAAAAGTGATTTTAAGTTGATTTGTATATAAAAGGCCCCCTTATCCGGATTGAAGCTCTAATCTGCTCGGTGTCGCATGACTGCTCCAGGAAACCCGTTTGAGCACCTTCATATAAGACTGGAGTATAAACGTAGGATGGCTGTCATTAAAGCCGTTTTACAAAAGCCCACTTCCTTTTACTGTCATCTGAGGCAAAGACACGGAGAGAGAGAGAGAGAGAGAGAGAGAGAGAGAGAGAGAGACTACAGCCACTGCCACGAATAATGTGAAACATGCAAATTAGCAGATAAATGTCATATAGTGAAACATTCAGCAATGAACCAATATGAAGAAGTCTGGGCGCATTTACGCTTGCTCCTAGTCCTGGTCTGGTTAGATGGAGATGCCGCAAAGTGGCTCAAGATGTGATTACACTGGGCTACATGTGCGTCGAGGGAGGTCTGCAGGCCAGATGTTCGAATGGTTTTTATTCTTACTCGTCCCCCTCCTTTCCTGGTTCATCATACATCAAACTTCTGATTAGAAGCCGTATTTCATTTCTCCCACGTTAAGAAAGAACATCTAAATAATCTAGGCTACGTATTGTGAGTTAGAAGACAGCTGAAATAGTGTCACTTTTTTTTTTTTTTTTTTTTTTTCCTATTTAAGTTTGTTGCGCTTGTGCATGCGTCACGGGCTAAAAAATGGGAACACAAAAGGAAAATATTTAAAACAAAACTCTGAAAAGATCCTTGCAAAAGCATGAAATGTATTCAATAAGTGTGATGATAAAAGGACTGAAAATGGGGGTACACTTGTGAAAGGATTAGTAAGGGAAACCTAACGCACAGAAATGGCCTTAGTCATTGCACATTTTGGGAGCGTATTTGGAGAAAGGAGGAGGAGATGCGGTTAGGGAGTAGGCTAATCCAACCACCGGGTAGAAAGGGCAGTTTTAGATAGCTCATATTCCGCTGTAACTGTATTGCACCGTGACACCAGCTTTGAGCAGCGGCGGAGCACCAAACCGGGCGCACCCAGCATCTGTACCAGTACATCTGTGCGTCAGGGCACTTCTCTTCTTACCAACACTGGATGTGGGAGCAAGCGCACGGCCAGTGGGAAAGTACTCTCTGCTGCACACATTTACAGGGATGATTATGTGATGACCGTGAGATTCCACAAGTAATATGCGCAACACTGAGGATTGTCCTATTTTTTTTCTCTTCCTTTCTCCTTTTTCTGCCCAGTTGTGTTTCCTTATTCATTGTGCGCCCTATGAAGAGCATTAACTATCCCTCCCTCCAATCCTATTGAAAAGGGTCCGAAAAAAACAGAGGGAGATGAGAGCAGCAAATCCCTTTTTTATTCCCCTCGTAGCGCTCAATAAGAGAAGAATGTGTTGCCTATCAGTCACCGAGGGGATCAAGTCTTCGGGACTGTCCCACGCGTTCAATGCTCCGTGCAGAGCATCACTGAGAGAGACAGAGTGAAGAGGACTGGAGCAGCAGTAGCATCCTTCCTGGAGACTTCAGATCATTTAGCAACCTGTCTCCACTCAAGATCCATTTAAGTCAATTAAGGCTGCCTGCTTCTTTCACCTTTCAAGTCGCCTCACTGGACTGTGGCGTGGTGAGTAGCCTATACACACCCTGATGAGCAGAATTTAGACCATTATAAAAACACAATTATTAATTATGGAAATCATAGCCTATGTGGTAGCCTATGCATCCCTGGGTAATGAAACCAGGCATCACTGTGCGTTTCACTTTTTATTTTACTTGTTTTGAGCTGAAAGTGCATTTTGATGGATTTTCTATTTCTGTATTTTGCAATTTTTGTGTCGTGCGTTTTTGGGAAAAATAAAGCAAAGTTAGGTACTTGAATCTAAAGGCACTGATTTTATTTGTATAAAATCCATAAGAAGGTGCTCAAAGAGTAAATTTGACGTTTTCCTCCTCACATGTGAACTGGAGACACGATGAGGAGTCTAGCGCTGCTGTTGGGGGTGAAAGCCGCTTGCATCCTGCTGGTGTCTTCGCTCTCTGGCACAGGGGCCGTCAACAACAGCGGCCGGTGGTGGTGAGTTCACTGACACTGTGCGTAAAGGTGGACGCATTCAATTATCAGCGTGAAAAAAAAAAAAAGCCGCTTTAAAGTGTGCAACACATGAAAGTGTTTTATTGGGCTACCGAATTCTACGCTACTCAAAATAATGTGTTAGTTTTGGCACTGCTCACAACTTCTGTTCATCCTAAAACAAACAAAACACACAAAAAAAGAAAAGGAAAAAAAAAAAGCCACTGCATGATTTTAAGGCATGTGGGTTTTAGTTGCGTCGTGTCCAAATTGCTCCACGTGAGCTCAGCTTTAACCCATTTTACAGTTTTCTATTGAATTTATTGCGCCCTCAGCGCAAACTGCGGCAGTAGACTATCTGTTAAACGATAAACCAATTAAGTTTGTAGTAATTACAGTTTTTATTTGCGGTAGATTAAATTTACTCTCTCTTTCTCCCTGACTCTGTCATTTCAACATTGCGGTTTGAATACGAGACAACATTTTCAGGCCAATATGGGATAAATTAAATATGGATTTATTTCATAGCTGAAAAGAATACAAGCTCTCATCCTGAGCTGTGTTGATCTAATATTGTCCATCAGTCCACATACGTATACAATGGCCCAAAACAAACGCGTCAGCGCCAGCTATTTTGTCATGGAAAACAAAAAATGAAATGGATTAGTGGGTATGCCGTTTTCTGTGTTTTAAATCCATAAACTGTGGGTAGATATTACAACAGATACGGTTGATTTTGCGGCGTCATTAGATGGATAGTATTTGCGCACAACGTCAGTGCGTTTTCAAATGTTTAAAATGTCAAATGAAATCCAAGAAACAACGAAAAGAGAAAAAAATGCGAGAAACCGCGGAGTCCTGGAATGTCGAAAACATCCAAAAGACGAGAATATTATTAATGTTCCCAGGCCTCACCACACTACTGTCTGGGTCACTCCTCTAACAGGCCAAGACTCGGCCGCTTTTCCGGATAATAATGGTTAACAGGAGACACAGCCATTACACTGAACATGAATCAAAAATGTTGACACAGAAGTCTCACTGAAATTGCCGGTAGATAAAGTGGAAAATTACACAGTATGTGAATTGAAACGCTCAAAGCAGAAATGTTCTGAAACTTGACAACCAAAATGAGCACATTTAGATCCTGTTCACTGGCTCAGACAGTTCTGTGTGAATTTGAAGAATCACAGGTGCCATATTTGGACACATATAAACAGGACACTTTCACAAAACTAAACAGAGGATTTTCTGATGTGATGTGACAGTGGTTTCACACTGACTGAATGTTCTGTGAGATTATGTTAAGTTATTGTTGTATAAGTAAATCATCTAGATCATTATTATTATTTTTTAAGTAAAGTACACAATGTGATTTATTTATTTATTTTTGGCAGAAAGCCATGCACATTTTTAACATGAAAGGCCCCAGGAGGCCTCCTCTAGGTTGGCTGATTTAGGATGGTCAATTAAGATCAGATCTTCATGATCTATGTAACCACTACTCTCATGTGGTTTATTGTTTCATTCATTTTTCTCTGTGGTTGTCACACAAAGTATGAATATGACTTGCAGACTAATGTGTATCAAAGAGGATGTCTTTTAGTAAAACTCATACTTTCTTGTATGTCAGTCTTAGCCTTATAATAAATATTTAACAAAATATGGTTACATCATCTCCTTATGCATCTGACAGGTATTTGTATATAGCTCTTTTCCATGTGACTCATACTGTATCGTCATACACAAAATAGTATAGTTTCATTTAATGTTGGCCAAGCCTGAAACGTGCATTTTGACTCAGCGACTCACTGTCTCCCCCTGTTCTTGGAACAGCATGTGTCACTATCTATTATTGTAGGACATAATGAAAACTGTTATTTTAATGGAACAAAACTCATGACATGCCAAGAAACATCAGTTTAAAGGGTCACAGAAAGAGCTATATGCATAACATGCCAGCTCCTGGACTCTGATTTCCTTTGTCCTTGTGTTGTGCCAGGGGTATTGTCAATGTGGCCTCTTCCTCCAACCTCCTCACCAATTCCAAGAACGTGCAGTTGGTCCTGGACCCCAGCCTGGCCCTCCTGAGTCGTCGCCAGCGCCGGCTGATTCGGCAGAATCCTGGCATCTTGCATGCCATCGCCGCTGGACTGCACACTGCCATAAAGGAGTGCAAGTGGCAGTTCCGCAACCGCCGCTGGAACTGCCCGACCACCCACAGCCCGGCAATATTTGGCAAAATTGTCAACCGTGGTGAGCCTCTCTTTTCTTTCTCATCAGGCAATATTTGGGCAATTTAGGCAGGATGTAATGGAATCTCTTATACACATTTAAAGGCTTTGTCTCCAAATATTTTCCAATTTTGGTCAAAAAGGGTGCCAAATCTATGCCCAAAAGGCTGGATCAGGTTCTGAAAGGAAGTTTTGATGTTGTTTCCTCAGGTTGCCGGGAGACAGCATTTGTATTTGCCATTACTAGTGCAGGGGTGACCCATGCTGTGGCTCGCTCCTGCTCAGAAGGAGCCATAGAGTCATGCACATGCGATTACCGTCGGCGAGGCCCCGGAGGGCCAGACTGGCACTGGGGGGGCTGCAGTGACAATGTGGACTTTGGCCGCATGTTCAGCCGTGAATTTGTGGACTCCAGTGAGAGGGGCAGAGACCTGCGCTACCTCACCAACCTACACAACAATGAAGCCGGTAGAATGGTAAGGAGATGGTACTGCAACAGGTTTCTGGATAAAAACTCACGTTTCAAATGTATTTCATCAGTTGCCTTTGATTCTCTCTGTGCAGACTGTATCATCAGAGATGCATCAGGAGTGTAAGTGCCATGGCATGTCAGGCTCCTGCACTGTGCGTACCTGTTGGATGCGTCTGCCCAGCTTCCGCACAGTAGGAGACTTCTTAAAGGACCGTTTTGATGGTGCTTCCAGAGTAGTTTATGCCAATAAGGGCAGCAACCGAGCCTCTCACAGAGCTGACCCCCGACATTTGGAACCAGAAAACCCGGCTCACAAACCTCCTTCTGCCATGGACCTTGTGTATTTTGAGAAATCCCCAAATTTCTGCTCCTACAATGGCAAAACTGGCACTTTGGGCACATCAGGGAGAACATGCAACAGCTCCTCTCCAGGCCTGGATGGATGTGAGCTGCTATGCTGTGGACGTGGATATAAGACCCGGACTGAGAGCGTGACTGAGCGATGCCACTGCACGTTTCACTGGTGCTGTCATGTGAGCTGCCTGAACTGCACTAGTACACGGACGTTACACCAGTGTCTATGATCACAAGTGGAAAATTAGGAATTTTAAGGCATTTACAAGGAGAAAAGAACTTCTTAGGAAATCATGTAGTTGGCTGAGAATGCCGCTAGTGTGCAGGTGCTTTGAAAAGGTTAAAGTATAGAAGCTAGAAAAGCTTCAAAGCAGGTAAATTAAAACAGGGAACTTACGGGCACAAAAAAAAAAAAAAAATCAATCAGTGTAATGAAGGAGAGATGGAGAAAAGCACAAATATATGAACAGGGTACTGATGGAGTATACTCTATGTGCTTGCTCCTTGCCTTGGATGCTTTACAGTATTATGAGGGTATTTAAACACTGCATTCATCCATGTAGACTGGAAATCATCCACATCCCTCAAAAGTTTACACTGTGGATAAATAGAAATAGAAGTAAACAGACAAAGCTCTGTGGTGGAGAATCGATTGCTGTAACCAGGTACTACTAGAGCCTCCTCTCCCACTGAGGGCAGAAACTGGACACAATGTTTCACAGATGTTTCTGTGGCCAAAGAGCCACAAACATGTTCTCTCATAAACTCGTGAAGACCTCGAACAAGGGGGCAGTTATTTAAAAAATCTGTGTTTTGTTTTCTTAAGCTGAAGTTTGGCTTCTCTCACATGAAACTGTGTGAAGTTTATCTCCTGGGATGGGCTGTCTTTTTCCCAAGTTGTATACTTAGGCGCTGGATGCAGCCCAGCCTCTTATAATTTCCTCACCACACTTGCCCGTTTTGTTTAGATTTCTCTGGAGCTGAATACACCTCAACTCTGATTTGTCGCTCTGATTTACCACAAGATGGTCCTGATGTTACATGATTGGAACCAGCAATCGCCAAGCAAAACAGAAACGTAGCCATAACCTGGAGCTGTCTAAACAAGTCTTAGTGAGGCAAATAATTTGAATGTATTATCAATACACTGAATATTATGAGTTGACTAGATAGTGTTTGGCAATTTTGTGGAGTCAGAATTAAATAAATAAATGAAATGTGACATGTAGATCATCAGCATGCTGTTGGAATGAAAACCGATGGCACTCTGATATGTAGTGACGGAAAATACACTAAATTCCTGATTATGCATGAGTATAGCATGAGACTGCTCCAGGTTTATAATGGGCAAAAGGTGTATTTCTTCAAACTACAGGCAGTAAAGAGCAGTATGTTAAAGATATTGTTATTTACAAGAATACAGCCTCTTCAGAAGTAATCATGTATATCAGCTAAGAGAACCAAAATGCTGTAAATACTAAAATATATAAATATATTTATAATGGTGTCACTCATAAGTTTGGTGAATGACATATGCACCGGTCAATGGCTGTGTATTCACTATCATTAGTGTAAAGTCAGAAGATATGTTGCATTTATGTGTAATATAGATGACACAAATCCCAACTCTTACTACAAACAGAAATATTGCATCTTCGCTCGTTTTCCTGTTAAACCATTTTGTTTTTGGTCATGCACTGAATATTTACTTTTTTTGAAATTTTTTGTAAATACAAAATATTTATTTCTGAGGATTTTATACTGTTATAGAAAGACGTAAGAAAAGGCATTTTTAGATTTTAATCAAAAGATTTAGGTCTCAGTTGGTTTTGTATTGTAAGATAGAACAATAAAGTCTATATTTTCAATTAAGTTGCCCTCCTGAATGTGTCAAAAGATGCCATTATGTCTGTTGTACTTTCTGTGTTTGAGATAGTTTTGACAACCAACCAAGTGAACATATAAGCCTGTCCCTGGGTGTCCTTTGCCTAATCCTATTACCGCCACCAAAGCAGCCTCTTTCTCCAGCTCACAAAACATCCCTGCATCTGCGCTCCCAGCCACAGCGACTGCTTATCCAGCCACATACCTTAGTTTATACAGTATAGGGTTTTACTGGACTTGAATGTATTGCTTCATTTGCTTAATGTCGGAAAGAAATAATATGAAAAATAATGAAAACCTTATAAATTCTCCCCCAACCCCTGGCAACTAGACTAACCACGAGAGTTTGGAAAAATGTGCATTTTCTGTTGTAGCCCACCGCAGCTCAGGAACAGCCAGGCTCACCCAAACACAGCAGAGCAGAGGCACAATAAGGCCACCGACACACACCTCTCAGTCTGATGGTCTCCACACGAAACAAGATGGCACACAAGTTACTTGATAAAAAACTTGATGCAGAATATAAACTTCTGAACTTCAACACAGGATAGAAACCAAAAGAGCAATGAGAACCGGGGTCAATCAAAGAACTGCACCTGAGAATAGGTGGTCAAACAAAACATAAAGATTACAGCTGTAAATTCATCACAGAGACACATGTGTTCCTCCAAAACCAGTAGTGGAAGGCAACGAAAGCACTGTATTTAAGTGTAGTAGTGACATACTTGTATTTTACTTAAGTATCTACATTTGAACCTATGGAATACTTCTATACACCTCAGAGGGCAGTATTGTACTTTACATTTACTTGGAAATTACAACATTTTCCCTAATATTATTTAGTTTAGATATTTTTTGGCAGCTCCTTGGCCATTTTAATGTAAAATTATGTGGAAAGCATCAAAACTGAGTGACTTATCAGATGGTTTTGCACACATAAATAATAATGGTCCACAAACAATGCAAATTTGTATATTTCTGTTTCAAAAATGTACACTTTAATCACAGAAGGACCCTTAAAACCCCCAACCTGTGCTCTTAAGACATCTACAAACTTGGAACCTATACAGAAGGAAAGCCCTCTAAAAACCTAAGGAGGATTCTGCAATCATATTAATATAATACAGTATAGGTGCATGATATGACATATTATATTGTATTATATAACTCAAATACCTAATAGTATGTAAAACTGGTTCCACACTGATACTAGATACTACATTAAACAATCATAGTGTAACAGGTTGAAAGGAGTCATTCTGTACATTTACGTTTGATACTTTAAATACAAGTGCCTAACAATACTTAGTTCTTATAATAAGTTTTTACTTTGACAAAAAATGATCTCTAATCTGATCACTAATAACACAAACTGTGCGCCACTGAATCATATGAGGGACCTCTCAGAGCTATAAGGTGCTCAGTCTGAAACTCGAGTTGAAAACGGTAAAGATCTGAGATGACAAGTGACAATGATTATACATAAAGACACACACACACACAAAAAAAAACCCACAGAGAAAGTGCCAGACAGATTAAAAAACAGAAGAAGGAAGGCAGAGTTCAAATCCCAGGCGTGAGAGTGAGGTGGGAGAGTCGGTAGAGTCTGAGTGGAGGGGGTGCAGCCTGTGGGAGTGCTGAGGAGTCAGTGATAATTAGCTCAATTAGTGACAAAGGCAGTGTAATAAATACCGACTTAGTGTCTGGGTCCCTGCTGGCCTCTCCCTGCGCAGCCTGCGATGTGGCCCTGGCCTGACGGACAATTCATTAAACTGACAAAATACCCCACCGTCCAGGCGTGACGCAGCGAGTTAGCCCCCTACAGGCCCGGCTCATTGTTCTAATTGTCTGGGCTGGAGTCACTTTGTGGCCGCCTCCTCCTTTACCCACCCCGCCTTCACACTCTGCCTTCAGAAAACCCATGGAGTTAATGCCCCTACCTTACCCTGTAAGTAGGTGATCGGCAGGTTGGGAAAAAAAGCAGTAAGAGTTCCTTGGGGTGGGGCGGCTGGTGGGGGAGGCAGTGGGATTAGCGAATGGAGGTTGCCTGGGAGTGCTGGGAGCAGCACCGATCGGAATGTAGGAGAGATGAGTCCAGAAGCTCGGATGCAGGACAAAGCGAGAGTTAATAAGGAAAGATTGAAGGGGCTGGCGACAATGGGCTGCCACCCGAGTCGAGATGAAATTGCTTCCGAGGATTATTGGGAGAGGGTGTGAGCGTTGTAGGCTTTTTGTGTGAGTGTGTGTTTGGTTGGTCATTTGTGTGTTTGTGTGTATGTGTGCGTGCAGGGGCAGGGGGAGCTCTGGATTGATGGCTGCCCCTCTGGTTGGGGAGCAGGGGACCAGAGGAGGCTAACCGGCTGTTCCCACAGTCTGTTCTGCTGCAGCCACCTTTGACACACGGGGCTGCCAGGCGGCGAGCAGGCAGCCATGGTGAGAAGGGCACAAACAAAAACAACAGCTCCCCTTTACAAAAGTCACTATCTGCGGAGGGCCAGTAGAGAGGAGCAGGCTGGAGGTGTGCAAGTGACGGAGGAAAAAAGGAAAAAGAGCAGAGTGTGACAGGGAGGCAGCAAAAGAGAGACATAAGTGGTGCATGAATGTAGAGCTGAGTCTGAATTTTAGTTTAAATTTCACTGACATCTAGTCCTGGTCTGATCCTAACGACACAGTGCCTATGCACCGTATCATATTGTGATTACTGAGGTGTATTTAGATATTATTTTTATTGAACCAAATTTAAACCAGACGAAAATCAACACTCAAAACTTGACGTACGCAAACTCACTCAGATACAGCTGGAGAAAAATGTGTGTGTCAAAGCCAAAAAGCAGTGCATATCATCCACATGTGATTGTTATGAAGAATGGAGGTGTGTGAGAGCAAGCAGGAGAAAAAAAAATACAGAAAAATATTTAAACATTTTTACATGTGCACAGTCGTGGCCAAAAAAAAAAAGAAAAATTTTTGTTTTTGCTACGAGTTTCACACGTTTCTGAGGTACACTGACAAACAATCAGAGGTATTATATAAATTCATAGTCAAGCAAATAATCCATTTGTGTCATTAGTAAAACCTTTGGCCAGAACTTTTTATCAACACTGTATATACATTGTACGTTATGTCTTTTTTTATACATGCATGTATTGAAGTGGATATGTTTTTGTTATGTATATAAATGACTGGCCTGTAGGTGTACAGTATATGTGTATATACTGTATATATAAAACATCTGGACTGTGAATCTCACTGCTATAACAGGCAGAATTTCTGTATCAGTGAATAAAGTGACTATTCTATTCTATTCTATTCTATTCTATTCTATTCTATTCTATTCTATTCATATCGCTACTCTTTCTAAAATTAATGCTCTTGGTCTGTGGCTAACTAATTGTTACATGGTCAATTTCCTTTCAGGACAAATCTACTCTTCTCCTATAAAGGTCCTGTCTTATAGAGCTATTAACTCTAAACAAAAGGTCAGATTTAA
Organism: Sphaeramia orbicularis; assembly: GCF_902148855.1. Classification (NCBI taxonomy): domain Eukaryota; kingdom Metazoa; phylum Chordata; class Actinopteri; order Kurtiformes; family Apogonidae; genus Sphaeramia; species Sphaeramia orbicularis. The sequence goes on from NC_043963.1 coordinate 35,639,812, forward strand.
TTAAGCAGCTCTGCCAACAACGTAATCTGATGAGTAGAAATATAACCTCAGTGTAACAATCAGGTGACTCACTTCAGTTATTTTACATGCAAAGAAGACGATATGGCATAACGACGGCACAGCAGCTTCATATTAAAATTCCTGATAAATTGCGGAAAAACGTTTGCCCATTGGGTGGAGTTGGTTCTAATTTAAAGGGCGTATGATAAAGAATTTAGAATTGGGTTTGGGTCACCACACTGAATGATATTCTGCTCACAGCGGTTGTGATGGACAATGTGGCGTGGCTTGGATCTAGCTAATAATACTGATTTGATTTTCATGCTGTCCTAACATTTCATTGTAATCCTAGAGTCATGGGCCAAGCTCCAATTAATTAGGGCATTGTTATGACAGGAACACCCTTACACTGCCCTTGTAATAATCTGAAGCATTTGTTTGGTGCCATTAAGTGACCACAGGGCTATTATGTAATAAGATATGCATTTACAGCCTAATCTCACTCACACACACACACACACACACACACACATACACACACACACACACACACACACACACACACACACACACACACACACTACATGCAGAATTATAATCAACTAAACCTCACCTAGAGTTACAGAAAACTACCAAGTGAATTAGTTTTGGTCAATCCAATTGGCTTAATTTACCCCAATTCAATTCAGGTTTCTAGGAAACCATGAAATGAGTGTGCATATTTGTACATATGCAAGTTTGTACACATTCTCAAGCCAGTGTGAGGTGTGTGTACGTGTGTGTGGGTGTGTGGATGGCAGCTGGGAGGCAGACAGGGTCCAGGAGAACCGTCCCCTAGCAACTGACCTTTATGGCAGATGGCAGTTCCAGAGCAACAGCCTCCCAGAAGCACAATGGCTGTGGCCTCCTAACATCTCCATCACTTCATCATCTACTGGCCTGCCACAACCTGTCACACAGGAGAGAAGGAAAGTTGTAATCACTGAGCAAATCCACACCAGCATATACACTAGGGCCAGGCCAGGTCTCTATGGAGACATAAGCAGAACTTGATTTGAGGGCCCCACTAGCACCTCAGGGCTGCCTATACGATCAACTTCTGCCAATGCTGGATCATTGGCACACCTACTGTAAATCGAACACACTTATTATCAGTTTTTCCATTCCAATAGCTGTGTTTCCGTCTAGTGAATCTGATGCAAACTTTTGGAAAATTGCAAACTGAAAACATGTATTACATGTTATTTAATAGACTGCCATGGAGTGAACCATCCAGTTGCATTATGTCCCCAGCAGGTGGCGATGTCGGCTGCATTGCACATTACTGTAATAAACAGAGTACAAGAAACAGTGTGCTCTGATATTTACAATCAAAATCTCATCAGTCCTCATAACATATTCTACAAACAGACATTTATTCTACTTCATCTGAATATCTAGGAAGATGCTACAAAGAGCTAAGCAGTCAGCTGATCTGTCATTAGAGTTGGATGTTTGCTATGGGCCCTGCGATGAACTGGTGACATGTCCAGGGTGTACCTCGCCTTTGCCCATAAGTAGCTCGGATAGGCTCCAGCAACCCCTGTGACCCTAGTGAGGATAAAACGGGTTCAGATAATGAATGAATGAATGAATGAATGAATGTTTGCTGTGGTTATTATTCTTTTGTAAAAAGGCATCATTTCAAGTATATAAAAAAAATGTTTTGTGAAATCATGGATTTTTGAAAGGTTTTCCAATACATCTAGCGTGAGCCTGGCATGTTTTCACCCTCCTAGACTTTTAAATTTGAAAGTGTGTGAAATTTAGTGATATCTAGTGGTGAAGCTACAATTTACAACCAACTAAACTCCACCAACTCCTCATTCTCACCTATGGGGGCAACACAAAACACAAAATTCTGGTGTGCATGGGCTTTTAAGTGGATATTAACTCAGATCCACCCTAAGTTAAGATACTGTACATTAAACCTGGATGGCGTCCAGTGTAAAACTCAAAAAACCAGAGGAGGTTTGTTTGGAGCTACAGCTAAAACACGGCAGTTCACCATGCTGAACAGAAAAAAGTAACAACAAAACAATTCTCCTTTTTCATGTAATTATACGCTGACGAAAACATAATTATGAACATTATATTCCATTTCTCCAACTAGGTAAAACTCAAAATCATATATTTTGGACATTCCAAAAATTTGCACTATGCGAAAGTAAAAAGCAACAATCAACAACAATTCTTGGATCTGAAAAAAATACATATTATCATTTCCTTGCAATAATATTGTGGGTTTTTTGCATTAGCATTGACATAATGTTACATTTCTTAAAAATCTTGGTATGATGGGGGCCATCTAGTGGCCATGGGGGTCTTAAGCAGGTGTTTGGTTTCACTTGGTGTCAGGTTGGCTCTGATCTGCACTCTTTTCCTGTCTTCAATTCCGCACACATCAGTTTGAGATGAGTATTCTACTGTTCCCATGTTTCTGGGGTATGTGGCAGGGCAGATGAAGGGATGAGAGGAGGATAGACTTAGGAGAGACAGAGCAGACACTCACTGCTGTCCACAAACCCCCAGACACTCTCAAACCACTGCTTTCCGTTGTTGGGTTTTCTGCACATAGTGAATCAGGGTGGGAATGTGGACAGACCACTCGACCACGGTGAGCAATCAGTATGATGTCTGTGGTCAGGCTCTATGCCCCTGTGGAGCAGGATGGAGAATGAGCCCTGCAGTTAAGGTGGGATGGAGAAAAATGTGCAGTGTTTGTGTGTCCACGTGTGCGTGTTTGTGATATGCCACTACTCTTCACACGTGTATAAGAATGTTTTGAATTGTAGTGCGCTGCATGTGAACACACAAGAATGGGTGAGTTTACATGGTGGGATTGTCTTCTGAGTTTCCCAAAAGCTCCACTCCGCACATATACACCTCTTGACCTCGTAACCTCTCAATTGTCTCAGCTTAATCGTCCCCATCTCTGCTGATATTAAATACTTTCCTTGACCTCAAGACTGCTGAGATAAACACAGTATGACCACAAAGCTATCACCTCTAACTAAACATAACGGTTCTCTAGTCCAAGTACTGCTCAGCTAAAGTTTTGGAATGCACCAGCAATAGTTTGATGAAAACTATTATCCAACGAGAAACAGTTAAATTCCCCAATTACACATCTGTGAAGCGTTAACCTGACAAGACCAAATAAGCGACATGAAACAGATAAAGTGACATGTTTAAATTGGTTCCACTGGAATTAAGTGTTTAAAGTGGAAAAGTGTGCGTCAGAGTGCGACTTTAACCCACTGTATATTCCACAGGAGATCATATAATAGCAAATACTGCAAGTCCTCCTGTAAACAGAGCTTTAATGACAGGGAAAACTTTAGGGCAAGGACAACCAACAGCAGAATATGTTTATAGACATCTGACAATGTATGGGTACAGCACAGCAATTTTTCAGTCCTGAGATCCACATGAAATATGAGCACAAACTGTGGTGGAATCTGTGTGACACAATATAACCCGGTGCATCATTTCACCTGTCAGCAGGAATGAAGTCTACATTTATTAAAATCAGTCAGACCAGTCTGTGATTATTTACAGCAATATGGCAATATGGAATAGCAGTAGTTCTCTTCACCCAAATGAATTTTTGTGAAACCATCTCAAATTAGATTTGAAGGTATGTTTATGTTTTAGTATTCTCTAAGTGAACCTTAAGTTTGGGAGCATGGTGAAACATGATAAACACCTTAAAATCACTGCATAATATAAGTCCTGTGTGATATAAGAATAATCCATGATATATGTTGATATTGTTCAGTACTGCAATGACAATATCCTTGTGATAAATAAACAAACTAACCTCACAGTCAACACCAAATTGACATAATTTAATCTGGGGCTGGCTGATGACTAGCTGGAATTCCTTTTTTTCCTAAATCATCTAATTTCAGACTGTCTGTTGTCATGTGTTTATCGTCCATGTTCATGTCGTGATGACATTGAAAATACAAATTATCGGTCAGCACCACAATGCACTGTCTACGTGGACATAACCAGGACTACAGTGCACCACTGAAAACACTGAGAAATTTCTAGAGGAATGGGCCATTATCTCTTATCTGGTAAATACTGTTCCTGGAAACAAAAGCAGATATACTTGGTTTTTGGTTTTAATTATAAGCTGTGTTTTACAGCACAGTGGGCAAAGGCTCAGCACTGACACAGCAGTAGAGGAATGTTTATTTGCTGCAGTTTAGGAACTGAGTGGCTTGCAGGAACTATGACACATTCCTGTGTCACTGGCTCCCACTTGCAGACACACTATCACATTCACACACTGGCGCCCCATATGTCGGTTCACAGCTGCACAGACACACAACTATTCCTTCCTAACATATCCACTAAATGTGGCACCTCTGGAATCTGAAAGCACGCCCAAACTGTACTCATTCATCATGACTTAGTGTGATAATCTAATAGTCTAATATATCGCCTCTGTGTCACAGTGTGTCTGTGGCATTTGAACAACAGTCACTTTAAGGTGAATTATTCATGCCTGACATCAGCATTTTGATGATAACTATCCATACAGTGCACTATAACATGTATTTTGTTAGATGTGTGTGTGCTTGCATGTATGTCTGTGTGGCTGGATACACACACCTCTCCATCGTTCCCTCTGTTGCAGTCCCATCTATTATCCCCAGCATCTGGCAGCCAAAGCCTGTAAAGAAGACATTTCTCTTGGCAACTGTTTTTTAAAAGGCAGTGACACAGGGGACAGCCAACCACAGGAGCCACACATCTTCCAATCTACATGCATACTGAGAATTGCTTGCATAACAGAACCGCCCAAGACTCTTTTTCTCACTCTCTTCCAAACACACACGCACACAAATTTTCTTTTTCTGTGTCATACTCACACTTACACATATGATACTGCTCCCACCCGCCCTTGTCTCTGTGCAATATACTCACCCAAGCTTTGAGGGCTAATCGCTTCCAGAGCCAGCACTATCCTACAAACTGTGCCAGCAGTCTTTCAATACATTTTGCACCCTAAAATGTTCCTTGTGGCCCCTTAATGAATATTGTGTGAGTGTAATACATAGCTGTACTGCAGAAGTGCTGATGTGAGTTAATACACAAATGTGTTTCATTTAGTAGCATTAAATTTAGCATGTTGTTGACATGGTCAGTGACCAAACTGAAAAGTGAGATAATCACATTTACCCTGTGAATGTCTTCATTTGTGATGCTGTTATTCTCAGAAATGGTGGGGAGGCACTAAACCCTGCTACTATTCTTGCAGAGTGGGCACATATAATGTAACCCTAGCATACCTGAATGTGTCCTTAATTGACATTCAGCTGCTGACACATAAACACATTCTTTGTACAACTGAAATGGCACAATACGTGCATTAATTAACAACACATGCATATTGTGGCCCACACAAGGTTCAGCTGCAAAAAGCAGCTTCCCTCAACAGTGAGCATATTGGGAGAGAAACAGTATCTGTTTTTCTTGGCTACAAGTTATAAAGTATCTGACATCTGGATCGTCTAAAAGACACACAAGTGTGTAAAGAATTAGCTCACTAGAATAATTGTTCTGCTTTTGAAAGAGTACTAGCTATACATTTGTCTGGTAGCTATACAGTGGTTTTCCTTCAGATCTCCTCTGGGATGTAAACAAGTTTGTTTTGCTTGGTTTCAGCTTGTTTCAATTTAAAGAGAGAATTCACAGATGGAAGAAGAAAAGAATTTGGAAATTAAGGGAAATGTGAGGCAGGTGGATAGAACTTGATTTGTTCACTGGCACAGCAACAAATGTATGAGGGTAATTACTTACACTGGACAGGCATTAAGAACTACTTAGTGTGTCTTGTACCTTTTTTTTATCATGAGAGTCTACACACTTAGATGCTTACATTTCTTAATCTTTATACCTAGGGTCGTCCAATTGTTGGCTTCCTTCTCTATGAAGAGCCTCATATTAATACATATTACATCACTCACACTCTGCCCTGATAAGACTTTAACTGTGGAAAGTTTGGAGTCTGGAATTAGATATCAGCCAGTGACTCAATACTGTTTCTTCTTCTGTGCTGTGAAAGCTAGAAATCATGAATGATGTGGAAGGGATCCAAAAAACATAAATGCCACACACTGAAAACCTTCAGTACTGCTGCATTAGATCTACTACTCTAGATGGTTTCTGAGATGATGCTGAGTCTGGTGACTGACTGTTGTCACATCTGGACTACTTTATATACTGTTGGGTCATTTAATATGCAGTAATGATTTACATTCTATAAGATCATCATTTGTCTGTAGAGTCTCTGTCCTGTGAAAACCACATATGTGTAAAACAACCTTTTCATGAGCTGGACTTCAGTCAGATTTGCGCATGCTAATTCAAGGGGGCTTTAAAATAATTAAATTTAGTTAAGAAAAAGGACGGTTTTCTCAACCTATAAAGGAACACTTCATCCTTCAATTTATCAAAAGTATTTATCAAAACAACACATTTGGACAAAGTTTAATTACATAAAGAGATGAAAAATTGGATAATGTTACATAAAATGTATAGTGTAAATGTCAAGTGCAAGTACGTTTGCAATTAATTATTGTACTTGAGCAACATAGGCTCCCACCACTGAATATATGTACCTATAGCTAACATCCTCAGTGTTGCTCTACCGACCAGGACCTTGTAAAATGCTGCCATCTTGTGGGTGAAGGTTCAACTCACAAAGTGAAAGTTAGCTTATAACAAACACAAATTTTAGGTGGGTATTTCCTCTCGATATACACGTGTTGGCTACACAAAATAATGAAATCAAACATGTTGGTTGCAAATAAAGTATCTCAAAAGCTTGTAAGTTAGATTTTGGGCGAGATCCGCTGATTTTACCTTAGCTTTTTGTTTGATATATTCACAGGTGTCCATTTACAAATGAATATCTAAAATCATTATATCCATTCATAGATGTGCGTGTATAATTTAAATATTTGATAATCCAACAAGTAACGAGAGCAAACATGTACCGTGTCAACAGGCTGTTACCTGAAACCACGAATCAGCTCTCCTCCAAAGAAAGCTCACTTTACCTCTCAGTGTGCAGCTCCAGGGTGCAAGCCGTTGCTAGGTAACTTAACGTATGCCTCTGAATATTTAGTGGAGGAGGCTAATAATGTATACATTTTAGCTAATTTATCACCACGTACTAATGCTACAAATTAACTGTCTTTCAGAGAGACGGTTATGACTGCGACTACGAGTGACGATTAGTTTAGACTACGAGTCAGTTTGGCAGAAAAGATTCCCTGTGCACCAGCTGGTGGCGACAAAACAACACCACTCCGGTAATACATCCACGGTGAGACGCTACCTCTGTTTATAGCCACACACCTAAAGCAGAAACAGAAGGGGGCGCGGCGAAGGGAAAGAAAACACACACAAAAAAAGCATTTTGTAAGTAGCAAGCTACATCTTGCAAACACTAACACAAACAGCGAAGACATGCTGTCGTTTGTCTAATGTTTACATTTTGTGTTGATATCAGGTCCTGTGTGGAGCCAGACTTCTGGTTGCATCCCACCTGAACCATCAGCCGTGGAGTAGTGGTGGGTTCGTCCAGTGCATCCAGTCCGCCTGACCTGATTTGACCCTCCACTGTGAGAAGAAAGACCCCACTGTGGTCACTGATTTCTGTGAGTCACCAGCTGACACAACATGGGCTATGGCAGCACACTCTGAAGGACATCATCCATGGAATATATCATCTACATCTGTATTCCCAGTCTGCTTAGACACTCCACACCACCACCAGCATTTTTTGCCTCATCTTCATTGTGTTATGAGTCATTTTACAGAGTTAAACTGGATTGACTGATAATCAATTCACTTATTCCAATGTTAGAGGACTGAAAGGCCTATAAAACTCTTATCCATTATTCATAATTGTATTTAGCTGGGTGTCTTTTGCTACATTGAATTTTCATTGTTCCACACTTGGGAGAGTTATCTTGCCTCTTTGCGACAACACACTGTACTGTACTTAACATACTGTATCTTTGGAATGCTTTTCAGTACGTAATTAAAAGTCTTGCATACCAGAGCCTCTGAATGGTATTTTACTGTGGCACACATGATTTCATTTCCTTCATTTTCATTTATTTATTCATTCCAATCTAAATGATTGGAAAGGAGCAGGATGAAGAAAACATATAATTCCTGCCCCTTTCTTGAAACATCTGCTTACATCACATAAGCTGCCATTACAACTATTACAGTAAACAGTTTACATGATAGTCAATGAAAATAAACAACTCCAAAATCCATTAGTAAAATTATGTCATTTCATGCTTTTATGAAGCTTCTCTATTCTCTCCTTATACAACCTCTTAAACTGAAAAATGATGCTTTGGAAATAAATCATACAACAACAACTGTTTATTAGGAACCTGTCAGTTTAAAGTACCTTTGCACTGATGCACCAAAGTTGTATTTTTTTTTTTTACCGGAGATCTGAAGATATATTTTTTAAAAAATGCACAATGACATATTAAAGTAAGCCAGATAGAAACATGCACAAATAATGCTAAAACCCTATCACCCCAAAAAGATAATGTGTATAATGTGTATTTTTTGTTTCGCTTTCCTCTGCAGTGACATTGAACAGAGAGAAATAAAACTGATCAGCTCGGGTGGTGAGGTGAGTTCGTTGGGTGGGGCCAATGTGGTAAAATCATTTACAGTTTTACTTGGAAGTGGTTTTGATCTGAACATGCAGCTATGAGTGAGAAAATGAACACATATCTAAGTCTCTAATGTCATTTATATAATATTGTGTATGTTAATATATAAAAATACTGTACCTTTACTGGTTGGCTGTAACTAACTCTGTGATCAACTACTGACCAGGACTGTAAACAGGCAAGTAAAGTTTCATTTGTAGCGGAATATTTTCACTGATTTAAAAATAAACTCAAATAAATAAATAAATAAATAAATAAAAATGCTCTAAACACCTGGTTGTCTACTCTTCAGTGGAGCCTGTCTCTCTAAATACTACTAGTATTTGGAGAGATACTAGTATATTAATTTGCAGAAAAGTTTATTGTATCATAATGTAATTATTTGCTTTCACTGTGTCAATCATTGTTGTGCTTCCTTATTTTATGTACTTTTTAAACTGCACCTGGATTGTGTATGTAGGTGCAGATTTTCCACTGCTGTGAATTAAAAAGGTCAAAACCTGCACATCAAGGTCTGACATGTAAGCCCAAAGTATAAACAAAGGTCATATGAAAAAAAATCTCCCTAAGAATCCTCAGAACGACGGAGTCTGTGCTTGTTTCTAAGTTGTCATTTTTTTATAGTGACACTTTTGTAAATAAATTTGATCTTTTTAGATCTAGATGTCTGCATCAGTACAGCCTTCCTATTTAGTACCTCGTCTTTTTTTCCCACATTCATAGCACGTAGTATTATCTTTTTGTTAAGCCCATAGTTTTGCATCTGACAAAAACCTGCCCAAAAACACTCTTTTCTGGAATTAGTAAATTTGAGTGAGGTTACTTTTTGACAACTGCTCTTAACAATTTTTAAATTCCATAAAAATAAACCAAAAGGTAAATATGCAATAATGAAATCTTTATTTGCTTTTGTCCTGTAACATATTTTTCTCCATTGATGCTATTATAATTTTTTCAAAATGTATGTGAAACCTTTAAGTTAACTTAGATAAAATGTAGATATTAACCTTCTCTTTTAGCTATTTATGAAGAACAGAGGTAGCTTATAATAAATTTTAATGGTGAATGATGAGTTAAAGCTGTGACCACTGTCTCGTTTCTTGAATAAGTAATTAATAAACTAACCAATCAATCAATCATTGTCTAAGTTTTGTTTATTATGTATGTGCTGCACATGCTTCTTCTGAAGAACATTAGGTAACATTTGAGTCTTTGCTCTTGCTGTTACAGTTTTCATCACCTTAAGGTTCATAAGGATGGACATTAATTCATCATTTTAATTTATTTATCTGAAAGTAAATGCCATGACGTATAGGCTTAGTCGCCTATCCGTAGTAATAATTCTCAAAAACAGGTTACAGTATTGCTGCAGTCTCATTTGTTGGATGAAATAATACATTTGTGTTGCTTCTTCTAGATTGGGGACTTTGAGGAATGTTTTTAATAAATGAAATAAATGTCTTATCATATCTGCAGTCTAGTTTTTTTTGCTCCACTGGTAAACATCAGCAATTTTAAGTGACTAGAAAGCACAAAGAAACACACAAAGAAACAAGGTTATCATAGTCAAACAAGGAAAAATAAAATCACTTAATAAACTTTACTTTATTGACAGTAAAAAGTTTTGAGAATATTGAGGGGCACGCATCTGTAACTGCAATTACATCTCGGAAAGCAACATGACTTCTTGAAATAATGAGGCAGTTGTACATCTTTAACTTTGAGGTAAAGTGTTTTGTCATGTTACGTCATTCACAAAATATCATATAACATTAAAGGTCCACACAAGAAGACAAAAACCCATGCCTCATTTTCACTTTCTGAAAGTACTTCACATTTAGAAAAAATAATTCACAATTCAGGTAAAAGCAGAAAATGACAAGCACACATGCTATATTCCATTCACACACATTTCTCTACTTATCAAACCAAGTGCATTTTAGATTTTCTTTTTTTCTGAAAACAGTTTCAAGTACATTTTTGCCTGCAATTAAAGAAAATCAAGTTAAACTATGAAGCAGCAAACCCACAATAACAAGTTAGAATACTGAGTTTGGTCTCATTCATGTTCCCAATATTAACATTACCAGATAACTCACCGTACTGTAGCAATAAGGTATTTGGGTGCTTTAAAGAAGCAGGAGGTAACATTTCATGGACTTGAGGAATATGCTGGATAAGATTTGGAATATAGCTGATGCAAATACACCAAGGCTGAAACAAACAACACTAAATAGATAACCACAAGTGATAACTGAACAGATTCAAACTGGTTTTGTTAATTGTTTTTAAATAATGAATTATTAATTCATTCATTATGCAAATTCTTAAAAATCTCACCCAAGATTCTGAGTGAAAAACTGCAAAAGAATTACTGTAGTTAAACTGATATTTAATTCTCAGTCACACTTTGCAGCAAACTTGAGTGTAGACCGCAGAACCAGTGCAGCGCTGTGGGATTCTGTAGAAGGCCGGCTCCGTCAAAAATGCACTGGTGTTGCAAATTTCACGATCAATTATTGAGAGTATTATGCCATTTATCAGTGCAGTAGAACAATCACAGAAAAAAATTTGTAAAGCCATCAAGTGCTTCAGCAAATGTTCATATATAAGCAGGGAACCTAAAAGTGCAATCCTGTGTAGGTATAGCACCCTGGGCCATCTCAGTCAGGCTCTTACTGTACACTACACGGCTCACGGTCTGATCTGCACCAGTTTTCTAAGGCTCACTTTAAAATCCAAAAGCCTATTTCACATCTAAGACCTGAACCCCCAATTCACCTCTAGGTGAGAACTTTGTAGTTAGCTTCCTTCATGATTTTGCTGTGTCTTCGGACTGTGCAGCTGCAAATATTCTTACCTCTGAGGTGATTTCACACTGTTGAACCATACTGTAAACAATATGTATTCCCATAACAGCGTACTGTTATAGGAGTTAAGGCAATCCATTTTCTGTGCTTCGTCTACGACAAAAGCTCCTCCCAGACCCAGAGGCACAAAGCTCTCAGTGCATATTAAGCTTACCTGACACACAAAATACCCCCCTCAACCACAAAAACAAAGCACCTTGTGCATACTAAACGTACCAAATATAATTCTTTAAATGTACATGCCACGCTTTTCTTAATTACCTGTGCACAAGACCTTTCAAAAGTGCTAACTATGTCGCTAAGGAAAGATGGCTAGTCAAGATTTCTGAGCACCAGGTCTTTGCCAGTTTTTTTTAGTTTAGAGGAAATCCCCCAAGAAGGCACTTCTGAAGCAAAACCTGCAGTTTTGCCAGATGATTTGATGTGGGAGTGCAATCAATCATAAAATGTAATTTGCCTCCGCTTATCTTTAAAATGTGCAATGAAAAGATTCACTTGCACCTGGTTATGTTTCATAAAGATTTTCACAATGATCCCACAAATCCTTTTACTTATGCTAGGGATTTAAAGCAACTAATCTGGTGCAGAACAAACGTGAGCCGACAACTTTAGAGAGCAGCAGTCACCTCTCCTCGACGACCACTATACCGTCCTCTCAGCCCACCTGGTGCTCTCCACGGCTGATGTGAGATGAGAACTCATAGCGGTCCTGGCTGCGGTGGCCACAGATGTTACACTCGAAGGGCTGGCGAAATCCGTGACAACCCATGTGAATGGTGAACATGACATGGTCCAGGAAGAGGATGCGGCAGTGCCGGCAGTAGAAGGAGCGCACGGGCCGACCATCTCTGTCCAAAACTTGCATGGTCTCCTTGGAAGAAAGAGGTGAGCCAGGGCTCCTCTTTACTATGGTGGTGGGCACCGGACACACTCTCTCCCACTCTGGGTCCAAGTCTTTGGCCTGGCTGGGGCTGGAAGTGGGATGGCTGCGGGGCAGTGCTGCGGTTTGGTAGTGGAGGTGGTGGTTGTTAGAGGTACTTGTGGGGCCTGTAGCCCTTGTGCTCTGCTCTTCTGCTGTGCTCTCTGTGTCTGTGGAGTCAGGACAGCCGTTGGGTGAGGTGGTGTGGCTATGGGTTGAGGGTTGGTCATCACGGCCTTCGCCTGCCTCCCGCACAGCGAGACCAAAAGACATCGCTGTCAGCCCACCTCCAGCGTGTGCACGTGGGCCCTGAGGAGTCACGTTACTGTTGATGGGGCCCATACCCAACAGGAAGGCAGGATGGAGCTGAGGCTGTGTGGGTGGCTCATGGTTCTCAACTTTGCCCCTGGTACCTTGCAGATGGGACGCTCCCAACCGAGCAGAGTCCCCCGTAGGGTGAGCGCTCATGAGGTCCCCCTCCTTCTCAGAGCCAGAGGACAATTCATAAGGTGCTTCAGGTAAGTCAAGATGCATGTGCTTTTCACCTATGAAAAGGACACGTCAATCACAAACACGAGTTAAAATGGGAGAACTTGATGACTGACTTAATGTGCTCCATGTGGCCCCTTAACAAGCCAAAACTAGATCAAGTTACATATTATGACACAGGTTACATGTTTGCCTACACTCAAGTACAATCAGCAAGACATTTCTACTGGATTGGACATGAATAATAAATGTACTGTAGCAGACTGAGCAAAGATGAAGAAACATTACTTCTATTGATTTTTAAAAAGCTCACCCAAAAACTTCTGTGGCGTTGATCTTTTGCGTTTGGTGATACTAATAGACAGTCTATCTGCAAAGTGGACTTTTTCATTAGATGGCTGGAGTGCAGGTTTAGTCATTGGCTCCATATTCAGTGATTCTTCCCCTGAAAATAGAAGATACCATGTCAAACATTAATGCACAAATACTTTTATTTACTCTTCCTTTTTTAGCTTGATTTTTGACCAGGCAGTCACATGGGACTCACACAACTATTGTGTCTTAAAGATAATGTATTTCATGTTGCTATATTGTGTTACCTCGTGCGGTCTGAGCAGTAACCGCTGTCTGATTGTCCAAACTCTTCAAATAACTATGGCAGCGCTCCAGATGTTCTTCCAATGTGCTCTGTTGTTTGTAGCTGCGACTGCAGTAGCTGCACTTAAAAGGTTTTCCCACCGTTGGAGAAGACACTATAATAAAAAAAAGAAGAAAATACAGTGGTTACCTCCAAGATGAGCTAAAAGGAAAACGTTTAACCATGATGGTCAAATATGCGGGTAATTTGTGGTAACAACAAATATGTACGTTTTGTATTGTATTGTTGTTTATTTACTGTATTTATTGGAGGGGATTTTTAACAATGCAGTGTTCTCTATCTTCAACGAAATGGGTTTTCCCATTCATTAACAACTCTTGATATTGTTCTGTTTCCCGCCAATGATGACAAAAAATGTCCGACTCTTTACCGCAATGTTCCATTTTAGAAAATCATCAGAACGAGTGACGTCAATTCACTGAAATCCAGTTTGCGAGAGTCTTTTCTGTGAAATTGAAGTTTAGAGACTTGAAGATCCACCAAGACCTACCATTTGAGCACCTGTTGTACAGGATTTCCTGTTTTCAGACTGTTAAATGTCATGTTTTTGTCGTGTACAGTATATTCTTGTACAAAATACCCATTTCCTCTTACATTCAAACAGGGGTGAAACAGACCATTGTAATAAATCTCTGCTGTTATTTCACATGTCATACTTCATACTATGGTGTGATATTATGGATTATCAACTGAATAGGTGGATTTTTGACATTTTTATAGAACACATATAATGATTTAGCTGCTTTCATTTCTTCAGAGGTTGATTTACCTGCATGTGTGCGCAGATGTCCTGCCAGTGCATCTCTCCGGCGGCAGGCATAGTTACAAATAGGGCATTTGAAAGGCTTCTCTCCTGAATGCAATTTGATGTGCCGCAATAAGTTCCCCTTCTGAGTGAAGGAAGCCCCACACTGGTTACAGTGGAATGGCCTCTCACCTAAGAACACATGGATGAACAGATCATTTTAGATGTGAATCACTCATCAAATTATTGGCTAAATTCTTAATTTTAAGATACATTTCTGAACATTCGTAGCCTTAAATATGAGACTAGAGACAGACAGAGGATGGCATTAAGCAGTGAAGGGCCTGAGCTGGACTTGAACCCAGGCCACTGTGATAAGGACTGAGCCTTGTTACGTTGTCCACATTCTATCAGCGCACCCTCTTCACTTAACATTTTGACATGTAGAGCAAATATATACATATATGTGTTGTCTATAAAACATTTAGTGCTGGCTCTTACCCGTGTGGCTCCGCTTGTGCACCATGAGCACATTGGGTCCAATGCAGATCATCCCGCATACCTCACACTGGAGCTTTCCATTGGGTAGTCGAATAGGTCCTGGAGAACCGGCATTTGTACTGGCCATCTCATTGTAGACGCTCACTCTATCTCTTCCAGCAGGAGCATACTCGGCACTCCCCTCTTCCATGGAATCTCCTTTGTCATCCATCCTGCTATCGTCCCTCACAGCCTCCTTACTTTCCGCCTGTGGAGCACCTGGTGACTCATCATCGCTGCACAGCTCAACCTTAATGGAATTTGCTGTGTATATACAAATCACAAATAAAGACACATTTAATTTCACACCTACTTTGAATGAAAAATCCCTAAAAGACAATGTCGACATAATACAACAGGAGAATGATCACCGCTAAGAGACTGATGTGGTGAAGATTGCTGACTGTTTGGAGATCTTGCTGAAGGGCCCTGCAGCCCGCCATAAAATTCCTGTTCGGTTGACTCTCCTCCATTGCCTGAAACACAAATATGCCCACATTATTAAAGTCAACATCAAAGTCTGGAGATTGTACACACACATGTACAGTAGTTTTTCCTTTGTCTGTAATCTCACCTGGTGCATATGAGCGTCCATTGCAGTCATCAGCATTCATTCTCTCACCAGATTTCTGCAAAAGAACAACATAAAACAATAAGAGAACTTTTCTTTCCCTTTGATAATGTCTATTTTTAACAGCTCAACTATCTCAGTAAAATGTAAACTGTGTTTTAATACTTGGAATACTAACCAAAGCGGCTGTTCTATAATAGTACACTAATAAACTAGGATACAAATGTTTTACACTTCAGATTCAGAGGTACTTATAATAAGATTGCTTTAATAAAATAATGTGGCAAACTCTGGTTCTGCTCAGCTATTTCTGTATCAAGTTCTTTAACCGTCAGCCTCCATATTTATAGAGAAGTGATAGCTAAGGGGTTTGAAGGAGGAGTTAAAACTTAAGGGGGAAGACAAAATATTAACATCACATTACAGCGTGAAGCAGAATAGTAAGTGACCAAAAATACTACTGAATCTTTTGTATGATTTATGATTTGGGTAACACTTTAAGGTAAACCTATTCACCATCAACTTAGTTTGTCAGCATACATGTAAGGCTCTTTATTAGTCATTATCAGCATTTATCAACGCCTTATCCAGCATGACCATAACTAACTAATTAAACTAATAGAACTAGGCACCTATGTGGGTTAAACTACTAGTAAATTAGTACTTTAGAAAGGGGAACATACTGTATTAATTTAGGGAGGTCTTGCACGGACATTTGTTTTATTTATTTATTTATTTTTACAGAAGTCAGATGTACCAAGAGCTATTAGGGGAAAATTATTATTCTCCACCTTGTAAAGCTCACACTAGTTAGAGCACATTCATATGGCAATTCATGTACAACAATTTATTTTTCTAGCAGGAATTAGGTGGCTACAGAGGGAACACATACAGGTAAGTTAATGGCCCAGTACTTGTAGAATATGGTCATGCACAATACATAATACATATTCTGCATGACATAATACATACTTAATAGAGACATACATGCACATGATACATGCTTTATAATGCCTAATAAAGAGCTAATACTTATGCTTACAAATAACTGTTTACCTTGATAGATTATTTAATAATATGAAAATTCATTGATCCGTTTTTTGTTGTTTTTTTATCCACCTCCAGTGTTTCCATGCAGTGCAGTCACCTCATATTAAATACTGGGTAAAAATGCACAGTACGACTGATGTATTCAACAGCAGACAATAAAACTGAGGTAGCCTGCTCTAAACATTTCCAACACTGACGGTGCTGAGTTATATTCTGATAGATTTCACACGGATTTTCCGCAGCTTGAGTTGAGGCGCATTTATTTCCCTGTTTTTAAAAAAGAAAAAGAAAAAAAAAAAACAAGAGAGAGAGAGAGAGAGAGATAGACTTAAGTACCATTTATACAGTGCTGCACCTTTTGCTCAAATGGATGACAGCAGTGGACACAGGAGACTGTGGAGCGAGCAGGAGGCGGAGACAACACATCGCAGGGAAAATTAATATCCTGGCATTGGCCGCGCATGGGGAGCAACAGGCGCTGATGCAGCCGGGAGACGCGCCAGTCACACCAGGGCACGGCGATTAAAAAAAGGGACGCGCACCACCGCAGACACTTACCCGTCTATCCTATCTACTGTGCAATAAAAACACACACATTTCCCACATACATGTCATCTCGTCCATATATATCAATAGCTACTTGTTTTAGCCGCTCGGTTAGATTTGGTTCCGCGATGACACCGGTCCGTCCAGTCCACTGATGATCCGACACAAGCAACCAAGACAACAACGGCAATTTGTTGCAAAGAGTTGCGATTGTCCAAAAAAAAAAAAAAAAAAAAAAAAAATTGCCCGCATGAACGCAGCTGTCATCCAGCATCGAGGACGTCAAACTGGCCTATACAATGTTTCTCATGAGCCGTTGCTATGGCACCCGACCACACGACAAATGGCATTCACCTACCAACTACTCAAAAACATGCCGTACTTCCACATTAAAACCGACCGATGGTCTTACCGAGCACGGCGGAGAAGTCCACCAGCCTCGTCCTTACCTGGCGACCGATCGGTGTTTTCCTCCTTAATTGTCTGGATAGCTGTTTGTTTTCCCAGGCGACGACAGCATCTCCGGGATTTTTTTTTTTGTACCTGGGAATCCCAAAGAACTTCCGGGCCCATGCTGGGATACAGACCGAATAATTGTACAACAGAGCTCTGGATTCACTGATTGCCGAATGCATCGATGCATGTCAGCTCAGGGTACAGGTGGCGAAAAGGGATCGAAATATTGTCATATAAGAACAAGTATAGGGTCCATAGAAGGCTGTAGTCTGCGGAGGGTTTGTGTGTGTGTGTGTGTGTGTGTGTGTTTTTAAGGAACTAAACAAGATGGACAATATCCTGCAGATGAAAAAATAAAACGTGGAAATTCAACCTGTTTATGAACTCCGTCCCCATCTCCCGGAAATCCAAATGAAAACAGAGTAGGCGTATTTTCTATATTTTCGTTTTGTCTTTTTGCATCTGTATATCTCAGTCCGTGGAGATTTACATTCACCCTATTACAACACCTCTTATGGGGAAGTCACAGTATTTCCCAGAATAACAAAAATATACGGATGTGTAGTGTTTTCTGCGTTTAATA
The DNA here is from genome assembly GCF_902148855.1 of Sphaeramia orbicularis. Taxonomy (NCBI): domain Eukaryota; kingdom Metazoa; phylum Chordata; class Actinopteri; order Kurtiformes; family Apogonidae; genus Sphaeramia; species Sphaeramia orbicularis. The sequence continues at coordinate 35,658,007 of NC_043963.1, forward strand.
CAAAATATGGGTGCATTACATAGCCGAACAACAATTTTTGTGAAAAATAGTTTATGCGTTATCACATGTATATAACCACAGGGTGGCACCAAACTGTTGTTTTTAGTCTAAAAGAGGAACACTGCCCACCAAACAATCAGAGATATGAAATGTTGTTTAACCTGTGGCAGTATGATATTTTGGTTCGGTTTTGTTTGTTTGTTTGTTTGTTTGTTAACACTCTAGCAGCAAAACTATTGGTTGAATTCTTGCCAAATTTGGTTTATAGATTGACAGTGACCTAGAATAGATCTCATTGCATTTTGGGAACAGTAGGTCAATATTTCAATTTTTTTAAAAAAATTCTTTTTAAAATTCTTTTCTTCCCCTCATTTTCTTACAATGGGCAAAATTTCAAATGTTTGTAGCAGCAATACTGTGGGTTGAATTCATACCAAATTAGGTTCATAGATTGCCAGTGACCCAGAATAGATGTCATTACATTTTGGGAACAATAGGTCAAAGTTAACATTTGTAATGAATTTTTAAATTCTTTATTTCCCATTTACTTACAATGGGCGACATTTCACATGTCTGTAGCAGCAAAACTATTGGTTGAATTCATATCAAATTTGGTTTATAGATCGCCATTGACCCAGAATAGATGTGATTACAATTTAGGAACAGTAGGTCAAAGTTCACATTTTTTATGAATTTTTTCTTCTCCCATTTACTTATAAAGGGCAAAATTTCACAAGTCTATAAAAAAAACATCAGTTTTGTTTCAATTTAATTCAAACTTGGCACATACATAGAGGCAATTGATACGCTGACATCACCACACGCACAGACATGATGACATCAGCTCGATGCCAAAGTAAGCTACAATATGTGCGAGGGGCGGGGTTTGTTGTGCCTGGCACCACTTGTTAAAATATAATAACAATACCATTTCTTCAGTATTTTCATATTGAATGAACAGTGGAGTATATCAGTTAATAATCTTTAGTTCAAGCAGCAGGTGAAAAATAGATGACAACTATCTGAATCGCCTTGGTTTGTGCCGCTGCAGCAGGAGCTCATAAGCCTCATGGATCTTCACAAACATCGCCTCAGAATCCTTGCTGGGGTTGTGGTCTGGATGCCATGTCTTAGCCAGCTCCCTATAGGACCGGGTTATCTCCTCAAGAGAGGCCTCTGCTTTCAGTGACAGTATCTGCAACAGGAAACAGGATTACTGGCCTAGATGAATGTAGGACTTGACTGGTTGCTGTCAGTATATGTACACACAAAAATTTACAGAAAGTCACATGACCTGAGACAACAACACAGAGCAAGAATGTAATAAACATGTCATTTTGATTGGAGGAATGGAATGAAGTACTCAGCCTACTGTATTTAATTTGAGGATGTACTTTACTTGACAATTTCCTTTTCTATACCGCACTTCTGTTCCACTGCATCTCTACACAATGTTGTATTTATTACTATTACCATTACTACTTTTGATATTACAGTTATCCATCTTGTTCCTGTCCAGTGAAAACCACATATCTCCAGATTTGCTGACTGCGAATGTTTGTGATAAACTAAAGGATGATGGGTTTCTCAATGGGTCGAGTTTAAAGTTATCTAAGCTAAATAAATTATTTAAAACCTATATCCACTAGAAAACCCATTGTTCCAATTTAGGCCAGTTTTTCTGAACTGATGAAAATTGTCTTTTAGAGGTACTGTATGTACTTTTCACAGGACAGCAGTGCTACAAATACATGGTGATCTAATTGAATGGGATTAATTTATGACAGCAAATACATAATACTAAATAGAAAAATACAGAATATGACCATTTAGCGGCATGGGACTTTATGCTTCAAGAACATTTTGCTAAAAATATGTTTTGAATGTAAAATTGTTACATCCAGTGGAGTATATGGTGTGGTGGTAGTATTTTTACTGAATAGTTCTATCACTATTACCATAAAAGCATACTAATATATGCACAGACTTAAACACACGGTGTCTCTAAACAGGTGAAGCTATCACAGTAAATGTCAAAATTTACTGTATTTGCCAAATTATCTTTACACCAAAGTGTTTTTTTTTTCTGTAAAATGCACACAGTGACATAAATGAGCATTTCTATCAATCTTTGGAACAGAATTACATTGCTCACCTGCAGAGCCTCTTTTTCTTTCTCGGTATATTCTTTGAGCAGTATTTCCAGCACCTTCCTCCAAGCCTCCTCATAGTACCCTCCTCCAGTCAGAGCACACAAGATCCTATATGGCATTAAAAGGATGTACTCCAGTGCGCCTCTAAGCCAAGGTAAAAACCAGAACATATCCAGCAGTGCTGATACACAGTCAGACAGGTAGTAGAGTGTGGCGGTGGTGTTATGGAAAATACAGTAACCCAGTGGAGCAGAGAAGGCCAGCCAGGCTAAACCGAGTCTGTACAGCCGTGGAACTGGACACAAGATAAAGACAAATGCAATTTTAGAAGAAGATATCATTAAAAGAAGAACAATCTACTGTCGTACATGTGTGTAGAAAGAAAATGTGACAATTTGGCATTCTTTGTGAGATGTCCTCACCTAGTTCTGGCTTGGTTTCAGGATTTTGTGGAGGTTTAAACCTGCGGTGTTGTGCAGCGGTGACACTGGCAGCCAGGCTAATAGGGAGAGGTGACAAAGTACTGCCATAGAAAACTGGGGATGTTATAAGACATGCAGTCAGAGTTTTTTGAAGATCTGAGGTTTGCTGGCCCACAGTAGACACCAGATGTACCCCCGCCCCCACACATAAAGGAAGGACGAGCAGGTAGAAGTAGCTGAGGGAGTTTAGTCCTATAAGAGCCACTGTACCAAAGTAGATCCCAACACATACCTGTCCCACAAATCTGGTAGGACCTAGAGTTGGGATGGCCTTAGTGGGGTGTCTTCTCTTCACTTTCTCTGCTTCCTGATTGGCCTCGCTGACATATGAAGGGATTCGTATGGCCTCCCTGATCCAGCCAAAGCCGAATCCTCCCAGAGTTAGCATCCATAACAGAGCATGGCTGTCTCTTCCTAAATATAAATGATGAAGTCCCAAAGGCCCACCTACAGCCCACAGCACATAGGTTACCATTACACTTTTATTCATACTTTGGCCTCTGTAAATCAGTCCCAGTGCAGATATGGAGTATTAAACATCCTTGTTGTAAACCTGCAATAAAAAAGAAGTATACAAATGGATAATTTAAAGGAACAATGTAGATGTCTCTTATTCAGATACATTTTGAGAACATTAAGTTGACCCTCAGTGTTGTAAATCTGTGTCCATTTGATGCATTTATATTAAAAAGCAATATGCTATCTGCTTATTTCATTTTTGTAATAATACATGATCTCATTTTGGTTTTTGTGAAAGCCTACTCATATTATTTTAATGCTATATCTAATTCATTACGTTACTCTGGTCAGTGCTTTATTTTCTGCTGGCCAGGACATAATCTAATCTGTGGTCAACATCCCCGGTTAAATAAGTTATTATATAATAGGGATTTATCTTAGCTTGACTGGCGTGTTTTTGTCCATGTTTGCCTGTGTTATCATTTTTTATGGGAGAAAACACAGAAACGTTGGCTAGTCATATGATATAGGTAAGAAATGATAGTCGAAGCATCACTATCTCTAATGAACAAAACACATTAGGCTGACTTTTTTTTTACCCGTACAGTAAGACTTACCCAACTGCTTTTGATGAATGAAGACTGCATTACTCACGGAACACTAAATTATTAATCCATATTCCAGGAAATCCTTTTTCTCTTGTTTCTGTCAGTAACGTTACTCGATGTTGTTGCAACAGTTTGGTGGACTTTGGATCATGACAGTGAATCTGACACCGCACCAAGATGTCACACATTAACACTGAAGCCCTAAGTCATATGAGGTGAAACTGATCAAACACTGTGTTATGAAGAGATTAAATCTCTTGGTTAATTTGATAATTGACAATGACCAAAAACTGAAGATGACGCTCTTGGAAAATAATCAGTGATGACAAATATGAAGTAAAGAGGTGAAGTAGCTAATCAGCAATGTTTACAAGCTATTTAAATACTGTGTTTGGCCTATAACAGGAAAGCTGCATTTAGAATATGACTTTGAATTGCCTGACCTAACAGCTTATTAATAGACATGTAGGATATTAAAAAAAAAAAAAAAAGAAATAAACAAAATATGCCCTCAGCGATTAGTGATTATTATCTTCTATTGAGAAGCAGTTCCAGGGCTCTTGAGATCATTTTTTCAACTAACAGCTTCCATAGCCAAGACTCTGAGTAGGTATAATGATTAAAAATGTACAAAATTTTAGCTAAATTTGTTAATTTGTAAAATTAACCTTGCATCCTATCCTAACAGATGACTTTGTGTGAAAGTAATATACAATTTGTAAGTCCAATGATCAACAGATGGAGGCAACCAGAATGTTTACCAGAAAGTTACCCAACAAAAGTGTTTACTCTCTCAGTAACAGCCCTGAAGAAATGCTGTGACCTGTTTCCAGCAGTGGAAAGCAATGTCAATATTATCTCCAGTTTCAATATTTTTAATGCATCTTTTAGCTCATTAGCATACAAGCTTTCAGACTGCCTTTGACTGCCTTTCTCAAACTTAGAGCAAGGACCAAAATGGCCACCATCTGTCAGAGCAAGAACAATATAATAAGAGCAAAATACTGAGTGTGAATTCATCCTCCTTAACAAAAATAGTGTCCTACAGAAGAATTTAATCGAACGTATGAGATATGTAGGAAAGAGGCAGATGCAACCGCATGGAAATGACATAAAAGATGTGAAAAGAGACAAGATATTGTAGAAGACAAGAATTATGTAAAAGAAACAATGAGACAAAAATTGCATAAAAGGCAAAACTGACATAATGCAACAACATGGGAATGACATAAAATGCAGAAATAATGTAAAAGATACAACAAGACAGAAACAGCACAAAAGACAAAAGTGACATGAAACAAAGACTAATACAGAACTGACAAAAATGGTGCAAAAGACAGGATGAGATAAAAATAACATAAGAGACGCAACAAAATTAAAACAACACAAAGGACATAACTCTGCAAATTTGGATCCCAATGAGACACCGCATTTATCATCCATGTCTCAAGCTGATAAAGTTTGAAAAATACTCGTCTATGGTGTCTTTAAATCGCAATACATTTCTTTGACTTGAACCAAAAATATTATAAATTGCGCCTTTAAACTGCAATGTTGAGCATAGTCTTCTTCAACTCTACATTTTACCAAACATAAGCTAATAAAAACATACAAATAAATTCCTCTCTCATTTGAGAAAATGTACTGATAGAGCAGGGGTGTCAAACTCATTTTAGTTTAGGGGCCACATTCAGCTAAATTTGATCTGAAGTGGGCCGAACCACAGAAATAATAACATAACAATATGTCAACTCCAAACTTTTCTCTGTTTTGGAGCGAAAAAAGTAAATTTACATCATTACATTACATGAGATGGTTTACATTTACAAACTATCCTTTCAAACAATGTGAACAACATGAACAAACTGAAAAAATAAGTGTAATTTTAACAATATTCTGTTTCAGTTTATCATTTACACATGTACATTACAACTCACAGAACACAGTGGATCTACAAATACACAAAACATTTAATAACAGACAGAATCTTGTTAAAATTGTACTTTTCTCTTAAGACATCTCAGGTTGTTCATATTTGTTCAGGGTATTCACAGTTTTTGCAAAATTAAACTTTGTTTTAGTGTAAATACATGAAAATATTTACAAAGAGAAACATTTGGAGTTGTCATTATTTATATGTTATTATGATAGTATTTTACTGGTCTGACCCAGTTGAGATTGAATTGGTCTGAATATGGAACCTGAAGTAAAAGGATTGTTAACTTCTTAGTGTCATTTTTGCATTTCACAAATTCATCCCAAGGGCCAGACTGGACCCTGGGGCGGGCCGGATTTATTTTTGACACCTGTGTGATAGAGGATTCAGCTTTTATGTGAGGGCTGACCAACAGATGTCAGTATCCATATAGGAATCTGTGGATCTATTTGTCCTTCATTTATGGGGAACATGCCACAGGCAACATTCAAGAGTAGCCCCCTTTTACGTTCTCACACTTGATCAACCTGTATGGCATGTTGGAAATGCAAATACACCTCTGTGAAGGAGTAGGTCTACATTACAGAGCTGACGGCTGGGAATGTGTGAATGATGGTTGTGATGATTGACAGCTACCTACACCTCTCTCCTGTTCCTGTCTCCCCTGTAGCCCCGCCCCTTGGACCCCTCCTTGTTTGGTTTTTATCACAGTCGTGTAGCAGCAGTAGGCTAGCCGCTTTAATGCAGCCGGGCTACCCAGCTACACACCTACGGAGTTTTTAAGAAAATGGTTTATCTTTTAACCTTTTAACTACCGGTCTTTTCACACAGAGCTTTAAAGCCTGAGGATACTGTAATGGTTTCGGAGAATGGAAACGGACGACGTGTCGGTTAGGGAGCAACTTTTCCACAACCGTGTCCGGGAGACTATTGTAAGTATCACAGTTAGTGTAAGCGTCAGTTAATATGCATATGAGGGGCACTGGAAACAATACGAACCGCTGTTTAAAGGCAAAGTCACACCTCTAAACTAAACATTTTACATGATTTGCCTACTTTATAACTCGCAGCGTTAAGTTGTCTTAGTGTCATATTTAACAAATGACACGGTATGTTTCTAATATGTATTCTTTAGTTATTTTATTGTGAGTTTTAGACTTGGAAACACTTCTTTTTAAGGTGAAGTTAATGCTAGCTAAACATTTCTCTAACCGTTAATTGCTACATGGATGCAGCTGCTCACTATTAGGAAGTGGTGTGTCTTGGAAACATTAAAAAGCCCGTTGACCATCTGGGGCACCTCTATTGTGTTTTAACGCCCCATTCCGTTTCCTTTATCCGTAGTCGGGCTCAGCCTGCCAGGCATTTTCAGATAGACTGTACTGAAAACAATGCATTTTCCAGGTCACTTTTTTCAATCACAGTGGCTCACTCTCTGTTGAATAATGTTACAGACTCTGGTGAACTTCAGACTTTATAGATATAGCTAGTTACAGCAAAGCACATGGATACTGCCCTTTAACCCTTGGGAGAAGTCAGGTCTCACAAGCAGTTAATTTTCTGTCAGTGATACAGTGTACTGTAAAAGATAGGACCTTCCCTACTGCTGGACATTATGTACCTCGCAATCTGTTTGCTTATCACTTTGTCGTCTCCTACCACGGCTATCTGTGAGTAGATCAAAATCTGACTGAAGCTCATATAGTCTTGCAGTAGATAAGGCCAGCAAATGCAGATAGTGTCCAATATTTACTTCAAAGAGTTACTCATCCTTAAAGATAAACTGTCATTGCGATAGGATGAAGATGCACACATTTTAACAGCCCATAAAGCTACATTTTAGATGGGTTGACTTGAACTTTGAGTGACAGATGGGCTCAAGTGAACCCCCCATTTTTCTGTTGTCTGAAAAAGGTGTGACTCCTACCTTCCCCCCCACATTTTATGGTAGGCCCACTGTAATGCCCTTGTAGTGTCATTGGCCCTTTCACCTAAAGACCTAATGCTATTAGTCGGCACCCCCTTCTTAAGCTACTATCCAGCCTCAAGTCTGCAGCTTCAGCTCTTCACAGCGCTGCCTCAGTGACCAATGAGCATTTGTACCAATTGGATAGCAAATTTGGCAATGATAAATAATATTAGTGAAAGCGCAGATAAATTCAAAGTTCAGAAAATGTTCAAATGTGTAATAGAGAAGTCTGTAGTATGACAGAGCATAACATATAAAAGAGAATAATTGCAGACATGTTGTGGAATAGATCATTTGAATTTGGTCCCATTTAATACAGAACACAAACTACATTGTAGTGCTGAAAGGTGGCAAAGCAGGTTCATTGTTTCACTAAAATATGGATACATTTGTCCAATTTGCACTAAGAACAAACACTTAATTCAGACTGTGAACTGTGAGCAATATAACTAAATCTGATGTTTGTTCATATTGTGTTATTTCACCCACATCACATTTCAAAGGTGCTGTTTAATTCAGTTTTTACAGAGGCCTTACAGCTGTGCATTTTGTGCCAGGTTCCTGCTTGTAAACAAATTTTTTCCAGATTATAAATAGATATATTTAGACAGATTTAGTCCTCAGAAATATAATTTAATGTAGCCTGAAATTTATATGGGTCAAACGTGCCACACTGTTAATTTTTTGAATGAATTATTAAGCAAAATAACAACCTAAGCTGTGGGAAGATTTGATTGCAGCCAAATGTCTGTCTTCGATTGATCTAAAATAGCACTATAAATCACTGTTGGTAAATGCTTCTGGCAAATTTAATAACTGTAGACTAAAAAAAACTGTCTGTATGAGATGGTATGAAAATTTCATGATAGTCTCAGGAATAGAAACATTAAGTCCACACCCTGGGCCTTGAGGGATGAGGAGGGATCAATGATCAGGAAAATAAAAAGGGTCATGATAAGATTGTTGCAGAAATACAACACCCTGTATCAGCTTGCATTAAAATGGAAACAGTTTAGAACCGGTTTTTAAAAATGTAACCACTGTGTCTGAGTTTTCAGAGAAGGCACAATGACAGTGATCTGTATGTAGCATAAATATGGTTTATTACTCTAGACAAGCAGAGGTTTCTTAAAAAGTAGTAAAAGCTGAGACAGTAACTCAAATTCTCAATTAAAAGTGAAAAAATCTTGACTTTGAAAGTATAAGTAGCACTTGAAAGACACATCTACTGGCTGTTTCTGAGCAAAGTTGACTTATGCTTGTGTCATATAGTATAACCATTACATTCTAACTCAATATAAAAAAAGAAAACAAAAATGAAAATAATGAGCACTACCTTTGCTCATATATGCAAATCAGTTTTCACTGTCAACAAAAGATGAAGACATTCTGGCCCCTTTCTCTGTGGCCCATTTTTCCTTTTCACACTTATTTCATCTTTCCTATCTTATCTAGGTTTTGTTCTACATTTGTTGAGTGAGATTTTCCAAGATGGATACACCAAAGGATCAACGTTTCTATATGTTTTTGCCTAATCCATTTAGTCTGAAATAGGTTTCAATGGTGCAAAATAAATTACCTCAAAATGCAATAGTTCTTTCATATACATTAAAGCTTCAGTAATACTTGTTTCAGAATTGTCATAATTGTTAGAAAGCAGACATTTGTGTTAAAATGATTGAAGTAAAATTATGAAGTTGTCAGAAAAATATATAAATATGTATAGTACAGATGCATAAGTGCATTTAAGTGCATGTTTAAGTGCGTTAAAGTATTTGTTTGTTTGTATAGAGCTGTGTTGGCGCAACACATCCGACCACATTCTGTATCAGGATTGCTATACGTCACAATAATAAGTTGCTTCTACACACAAAACAAATCTTGCTTAGAGCTTGCCCAATTTATCCTCTTATTGTAAACAAAAGCCATCAGGCATGCTTTTGCTCAGCGTGTTCAGCTGGAAGGCCGTGTGCCTCTGAAATAACACAGTTCAAAGGAATCCTGTCACACATTGCCATGGACAAGCTAAAACCACTTCCCTTTTATTTTTCACAAGGTTAGATGAGATTTCAAAACGTGCACTTGATTGTTTCTTTTTTTGCTTGCATCAGCACAAAGATGTTTGTATTAGTCTGCACGTTTAAAGGCTTTTCAGTGACCTCTTAACCCTCGGTCTGTGTTTTCAGGACAAAGACATCCATTTGACATCCATTTTCTTGAACTCTTCCCAGTGGTGTGCCATTTGGACCTACTCACAACATTGCCAGACAGTCTATATTTCTACCAGCATGTATTTTAAAAAAGGCGGTTAATTTGTATACTTTTCTCTACCATAACCTCCATCCATTGTTTCCTTGCTTTCCCTTTGTTGGATTAAAGATCACTGCCAAAACAGAAATAATTAATGAACAGTTGCCAGCCAAACTGATTAGCTGTTATACACAGTCCATTGTTGTTTCAAAACATTACTAATGATCACTCCAACCTAATTTTTACAGAATCTTTATTTCATAACACACAAAATGTAATTTAATTGTATACTTAAATGTTCATAACTTATATGTAACAGTAATATGACTATCTAGCTGTGTCAGATGTCAATAGGACTACAAATTACAAACTGCTTTTTACTGTTGGAATTTTGGACAAAGCCAGGGACGAAGGAGCTGTCAATCTAGAAACAAAGACGCCCTGTTATGTTTGAGTTTTTTTAAAATGTGCCGTTTGCTGCCTTTGGAAAATTGATCTGGTGTTGGACCTTAAAGGAAACTTTCTTAGAAACCTAAAACTAGTAACTTTTATGCCAAGGCGTCATGTCGCCAATGCATTTTTTGGCTTCCTGTGTAAGAAAAACTGGTTTTGTACCTGCATACCTGTTATGTTATTTGCTGGTATTTTTAACCTCAGAGTTGACATACTCTCACTATTTTTCCTTTGATTTTGGTTGTTGAGACGAGACACCTATCAGTTCATTTGTCACTTTTCAGTCAGGAATGAAAACCCACTAGTCTAATGCTTGGTCACCATTAAATTTGAAGGCTGGGGACAATCCCTGGAGGGCAAAGGGGTTGATGATAAAATTATGAAGTTTTAGTACTTTGGAGCGTCTCCGTAGTAAGTCTGAATTTATATTCTGGTAAAACGGGCATTACAGCTTCCTTCTGCATGTCCTCTTTCTCATACGTTTCTATCATACTTTTCTTTTCTGATCAAAGTGTTTTATCAGGGTACTTTGTAGTTCTGTGGCTCAAACTAATGCTTAAAATTATTAAAGAGAAGAGAGCATTTTTCCCTCCCACATGGGAACACACATACACATGTTAATATTGATTTGAGTGTTTAGGTGTTATTGGGCTCAGGAGTGCTTGTGCTGCAGGGAATGGATTGCACCATAAACAGACTTCATATTGATAATGTATTAAAAAAAAATACTAAGATGGTTTTAGTTTTTAGTTGTTCTTTCATGTTTTGCATCATTGTTGATCAAGAGTTTTTACAGTCCTCTCTGGAGAGACAGTGTTGCCAGACACCAGATTGCTGAGTGAATGTAGGCTTATCTTAAATTTGTTGGCAGATTTATTATAATGTTGGATAATTATCCTGCTGCTCTCGTGGTATGGGGGCTATCTGTCTCTGGTATTAACCCTCTTTTCTTTGCTCTACTTAATCTTTACTAGTTGATCACTGTCACCCCATTTAGCTCTTTGTTGGAATAAAATGTTAAGCTCTTGTCCCCATCTGTCAATTTTGCCCACAGCAAAATGCTGATTATTTTTTTTGGATTTTGGCATGTGTAACAGTACAGGTACTCTTTTTTGCTTTTCTGTCAGTTTATCTATACCAATTGGAAGAATCTGTGAGGAACAATTCTCTCAAAATTGTGAATGTTATGTTTTTCACTAAGCTATTTTCTGTGCTTTCTGTAATTTGCTTTTCAAGGCCCACTAGTTGTTCAACAGCATGTGATAATTTGGTTACAAGGCTTCATGTAGTGAAAGGAATAGCAGTTTGGTTTGCTCATCTCACATGTGGCCTGTGCCAAATGAAAATGATGCATTACATTCCTCTGTCTTTTTTGCAGATCTGTGTGCTCCTGTTTACATGCCTCTACATAGTTTCCTACCTCATACTAACTCACTTCAAAAAGACTGCTGAGTTCATCACAGGTGAGTTTTGTCCTTTTCCACTTCTTCGATTTGAATATAAGGTCTACATAAAGAATGCTTTGTGAGACATATTTGCATCAAAGTCTCCTCCAAGGTAATTGCCTGGAGGAGAATTCATGGTGTTGACAGCTCACTGATTACATTTGTGTTTTGGAATGTGTTTCTACCCTTAACGACACTTGCACAACACAACACATAAATGTCGTTTAAATGAAAAGTGCTTGTTTTATATAACAAAAAACAGTCTTCTACTTAAAGTTGGTTGGAAGCAGAGGGGTGCAAAAGTAATTCTTCTTCCTGAACTGTACTTCTTCTGAAAATCTTTTATATGCTTTTCAAGAGGGTAAATTACCTGCATCTATTTTATAAATTTTAACCTAATGCTCTGGACTGTGGTTTGAGCAGCCCACAAGTTAAAAAAAATGTTATGTAACCTGTGACCAGCTCTTTCAGACAGTATCCTCGTGAGTCAGGATGGTGGAGGGGCAGTAAAGAATGTTACAAGATAAACATGGTGTTGTACTTAAGAGGTATCTTTCAAGATACTTCGAACTAAGCAAAATGGCAAGCACTCACTCCCATTGATTCAGTGCTATGAAAGTGTCTTAGGGTGTATTTGCTATGAAATTTGCCTTGATTTATGACAATAGGAGCAATGTCAGAATACGTGTTGTCAGCACAGTAGATGGAGGTAATGAACTTACAATCATTTGTATACTGTAAAATGTGCTTTTAAGGGAAGACTGACTTTTTTAAGTGTTTTAGGTTTATGCTGCATTCGTTTATTTTTTACCCAAATTAAAAAGCATGTTTAAAGACCAGTGTTGTTACTAGGCTGGAAGTTACGTAATAAATGCAATAACTTGCTGTTATTGGAACCAGATGTAGGATGTCCAACTAGCCAGGTCTTCATACTCCACTTTAATTTCACTGGGTTGGGACTTGGGACATGGCCAAACTCCTTTTTTCTTTTAGAAACCTGCTTTGCATTAATCCACTGTTGTTTATGTCATCTCTGCAACGGCAACTGCAGAACAGTTGTGCCTTACAGCTATGCAACAATTGCGCAATACCAAACCACAAAGTTTTTTTTAACATCAAGCAATCTGTAGAACTGGTTTTTGGTACTTTTGCCTTCATTTTATTAAAGAGCTGTACCACCACCTGCATAGGAAAGTATTGCATCACTGTACTGTGATATGCATTATTCACGAACAACTTTCCGTAGAGTACAGATCATGGATGTATAGCATGTTGCCTCTGACTGAAGCTGTTTGTGAAATATTTGGACATTCAATAATATTTAGGAAGCTTTGGTGTCCTTAATGCTCTGCAGATCAGTGTACGGTTCCTTCCAATATCTATGTGAGTCTGTTGAACAAAATGTTCCTGACATACTCCCCCACCCACGCCCCAGTCTGAGGCCAGTGGGACTTTTTTCAGTTTCCCATGGACTGTCTCTGTTTCTGTCAGTTTTCCCCTTTTTAACTTACAGGTATGTACTGAATGTATACACAGACACTCTGCCCCTGGCTGAATTTACCTTTTCAAACACAACACATTTCAAGCCACCCTTTTTTGACTTTTTTGATTGGTTTGGGTTTAAGCTTTCCTCAGTCATGAAAGATGGAGTATAATTTAGGCATGTCTGTGGCAACTTGAGACCTCACTGGAGATTTCGCGTGACCCAAATACGCGTGTCTGAAACATTTTTGCTACAGCTGACCTAACACTTGTTTTTGTCTTATTTTTCAGATGATGTTGAGGATGCCACCGTCAACAAAATTGCGTAAGTGAAATTTAATGATTTACTGACCCACAGCAATCTGCAGTCATTCACTCACAGTCAGTGTCATCATGAATGACACCTCAGTCAGCATGACATCAGTAGTGGCCTCGGGTCAGCTGGATAAAGTTTCATGGCTCCATCTCGCGTGTTGTTGTTGGTAGGGATGAAGGCCCAGCAGCGCCTCTCTGCCCTTTGCCCCTACACGCTGGCACTGCATTACCTTATCCCTGGCCACTTACAAGCCTTTCACCTACACAGAGCTTTTAGGCTGAGGCTTAACAGAAACGTGCATGTGACACTGAAGAAAAAGCCCTCACTGATAGCCTGTCTTTGTTTTCCTCCCCCAGGCTGTGGTTGTGTACGTTCACCCTGTCTGTTGCAGTGTGTGCTGTGTTGCTCCTGCCAATATCTATTCTGTCCAATGAAGTGCTGCTTGCCTTTCCACACAGCTACTACATGCAGTGGCTCAACGGATCTCTTATCCACGGTACATCTCATTGTGTTTATTTGTCAACACTGCCAAAGCAAATTGTAGTTCTTATCAGTCTACATTTGGAGGGAGTTGATGTTTGAAAAAGAGTTAATGAGGTTGACTGGTTTCAACTTCAGGATCAATATTGCACAGAGTTGTGTTCAGAGTGATAATTAATATGGATTCAGCTGCTGTGACCTTAGTGTGTGCATGGTTGGGATGCAAAAGAAAACATTTCTGCACAAGGCAAACTCAGCCAAATACCTTAATTTACAATGAATGATAAAGTTGTTTTCCAGAATATTGAATGAACAGTAAGGGAAGTAACCAAGAACTGCACTTTTATGGTTCATGTTACTTCCTCTCCACTACATTTCAGAGGGACATATTGCACTTTTTATTCACCTACATTTATTTAACAGCGTTTAACATAAAGAGTTTACCTGATAGCCTGATACTTGCTTTAACATACAGCTCATTAAGGGTTAAACTACTTGTTTCTAACATTTTGTCCTCTGATGTCTTACATAAACCAGCGTGTAGGCAGAGTCCCATTTCATATCTCAGTTATTAACAGCTCCACCAAACAGTGACCTGTCCTTCTAAACATCTCATATGGCTTCATTTCAGCTCCAGAAATGAAAACAATTGTGTATCAGAGCTTTTTTTTTTTTTTTTTTACCTTTTCTCTCTAGTTAACCATGTGATGAGCCCAAAGATTTATCAGGTGTCCTTCTGCATAAAACTGGATATGAATAAGTTATTCAGACTAGCTCCATCTTCAGCAGAATTTTACAGTAGCATGCTGTCACAACATTGACGACTCAGTATTAATAAAATTAATAATCTCTGACAAACAACATGTCAGTCACACTGATCAAACCAGCAGTTGTACTTCAATACTTAACCTACATTTAGGTGTTAATGTACCTTCACTAATTTAAGATTGTTCATGCAGTACTTTTAGTGGAATCCTTTTACAGTACATGAGTAGTTTTTCTTAAGTAAAGCATAGATTCACCATCTTGAATAAAAGAGAAATCAAACCCAAATGTAAGCTAGACTGGAGTGTATTTATGTTGAACATCTTGTTACTACTGGTACTTGTGTATTTGTACATTTTGGGGGATCCAGTGCTGATATTCTGCACTTCTTGGCAGAGCACTGCCTCACAGTGGTTGGCAGCAGCACTGCAAATATGCCTCACAATTTTACAGGTTTATGTTAAAAACTAACATTTGGACATATCTCTCTTTCTTTCTTTCAGGTCTGTGGAACTTAGTTTTTCTTTTCTCTAATTTGTCCCTGGTCTTCCTCATGCCCTTTGCCTACTTCTTTACTGAGTCTGAGGGATTTGCAGGATCCAAAAAGGTACTGGTTTTGGCATTTCTGTACAGTTGCTTTAAAATCCATAATAATTTCACGATGAGCAAAGAGTGTAATTCAAGTTAGCAGAGGATGTGCTCTTTGTTTTTAGGGGGTAATGGCACGAGTGTATGAGGCAGTTGTGCTGCTGCTGCTGCTAGCTCTGCTTGTGCTGGGCATTGTGTGGGTGGCATCAGCCCTTCTCCATGACAATGTAGCCAGGAAAAGCCTTTACGGTGAGTCACCTGCAGTATACCTGAAGATTCTTCACTGACAATTGGCTTGACTGTTTTTTTTCCTTGTGGGTGCTCATACTTCATCTTCTCTGAATTCTAGACTTGTGGGAATATTACCTTCCATATGTGTATTCAGGCATCTCTTTGTTTGGAGTATTACTTCTTCTGTGTAAGTATATTTCACTTACAGTTACTTGAATCTAAGTGCCAAAGTAAACTGTAGTTCACAACCCTTATTATTCCTGTGTGTTTATCCTTAGTGTGTACTCCCTTTGGACTGTCTCGAATGTTTAGTGTAACGGGTAGTCTGCTGGTCAAACCACGGGTAGGTTACACGCACAGGATTTATAATGATGACATTCCTTTGACTATATTGTGTATTTTTGATTGATTTCTGTCTCTTTTGATCCTCAGCTATTGGAAGATGTCGAAGACACTTTGAGTTGTACTACATTTGAGGAAGACACACTATCTAGGAAACTGAACAGTGAGTGGACCACCATAGACAATTGACTTTCTCTGTTAATTCAGTTTACAGCTGATTTGACTTTCTGGTCCCATGTTGTTGTGATTGTAGATTGCAGTACATCATGCTGGGTGAAGCTCAACACAGAGGCAATGAAGAAAGAATATCAAACAGTTCGAAACAAGCGCATCGCCCTCGGTAAGACTGACTAAACAGGCTAATCTTTCTGGGCTTTTCACAAAGTATTGCTGATCATTTTCATTGATTAAAATGCCAGAAAATGATGAATACTGTCCATCAGGACTCCCCAAAGCCAAGGCTGGCATCCTTAAATATTTGAGCAGTAAAGGAACCAGAAAATATCCACATTTAAGAAACTGGAAATTACACAAACTGATTTAATCTGTATCAAAGATATTTTGTTGGTCTGTAATAAATAATACATTTATAGAGTGTAGTCAAAACACCACTGAAGAAAAAACAAATATAATACTATGTAGTATAACATTAATGATAATGATTTGACACAAGGTTTCCCAAACTTTTTCATCTTGAAACTCAAATGAGAAACATGATTTTTGTCCTCACATCCCAAACTTATAAAAATATATCATGATTTGCTGTAGATCTACATTTTTACTGCCTCTTTCACTGTCAAAACACTGTGATTTTTTTTTTTTTTTCTTCTTTTTGTATCATTCACAGTTTACATTTTTTTTGTAAATCGTCTTTGTCTTGTATTGTCTTTTACTCTTGTTGCAACTTTTACATCATTTTCTTCTTGACATCTTTTTGTTTCTTTTACATTTTCATCTTGACATTTTAATGTGTTTTTGGTCCTTTAAAATTTTTTTTTTTTGCTTTGTTACCTCTTTTACATCATTTCTGTTATGACAACTAACAACTAACACCTCCACTCTGCAGACAGTGGAAGCGTTTATGATGGTGACCTCAACAGAAACACTTAAAGTTTAAAGTTATTTTTTAATTGACATATATTATTGCTCTATATTTTTTTTGCCAGTTGGTGACCCAGTAACAACAGCTCTACGACCCACTGTGGGTTGGGATTTTTACATTTAGTAAACACAGATGTGAAATTCTAATCTATAAAACCGATAATGAAAAAAAAAAACAGCATTATTCACACATATTGTCATTTGTTTCTGTACCCTAATATGAGTTTGTTGCCCTTTTACTAATTTGTCGTGACTCCTCCCACAGAAATGCGAAGGAAAGCATCCCCATGGCAGCGAAACTTAGGCTATCCACTTGCCATGCTTGCACTCCTTGCACTGACGGTACAGGTTTATTTATGAATGTAGCCACAGGAGACATATTATTAAAACAGCTGTTGGTATTTTGTTCTTTAATTGCCGTTGATGTCTCTCCAGGTCATGTGCGTACTAATGGTATGTTTCAATGTGTTGGAGTTGCTCCTGGATGAGACAGCTATGCCCAGAGGAATGGAGGTAAATTTTAATCCAGACAGAAATTAACATTCAGCTCTCACCACTGCAATCTTTTCTACACAACTGCTGCATGTGTTTTCTGTGTTTAGGACCCTCACCTGGGCATGGTCTCCTTCTCCATGTTCGGCTCACTGGGTGCTGCAGTTCAAGTGGTCCTTATCCTGTATCCTTTTATTGTTCCATTCACATTTTGTACAGAGTCAGCTAGTCCTGGTTCTAACTCTGATACAGCCCCTCACAGACTGCCCTTTGTGTTTTTTTTTTGTTTGTTTGTTTGTTTTAAACTGTCCTGCACATTCATGAATTAAAATATGTTTTAATACACTTTTTGAACATAGTTTGGCAAGAATATGAGCTACACACATTCCAGTGCCGACCTTAATGAATGTCAGTTATCTGATGGTGTCGTCAGTGGTTGGCTTCTACAGCTCTCCTCTCTTCACTGGACTGCTGCCTCGGGCACAGGACACTAACCTCACACAGGTATCCAACAACAACCTTTTACCTGTAGTCTGTTTAACTTAAGATGTAACTCCTCATGCACTCTGCTCACTGCTCTTACTGACTGTTGTGTTTATGTCTTAGATAATCGCAAACTGTGTTTCACTGCTTATCCTGAGCTCAGCATTGCCTGTCTTCTCACGCACACTTGGTAAGAGCACTACACAGCCTACAAATGTACAGCTCGTGATGTTACAAGCAGTGTTTTGCATATCTTGTTCATAATTTTATAAAATCAGGGTGGTGTTACTGTGCTGTTACACAGTGTAATGCACAAACTAAATGTTTGAGTTACATTATTCACAACTGCAGTAAAATGCAACTAAATTATTGATGTCCATAAAAATCCATTCAAACTCTAAGAGTCTCTTATTAAACAATTATGTGGTTTTCTGCTTCAGTCCTTGGTGCTGAAACTCATCAGCATTTTAATATGACCATGCCATGATAATAAAAACATTTCAACTGTTGAAAACACTGTCTGGAAGTTTTTCTGGATTTCTATGTCTATTTATCCTCTCAGCATACCTGAGTATTTTTTGATTAAGGATGATGGTGAGAGTTAAGTGCTGTATCTTAAATGTATGTCATTGTACTTGTTGTGCTCTTCAGTATTGGGGCAGATTAATTTCTATGACAAAAATCTAACAAGTTGCGCCTCATAAGTACGTACAGTAGCGTGTAAGGCATTGCAGAAACCCCACTTCACCTGTATTTATAGTAATGGCCACTAGAGGGCATGTGTATGCTAATAATGATCAGGGCTGGCTAGAGGAGTTAATTTGCTTGTCACATGTTTTTTTTTTAATAAATCTTTTGTTGCTTTTACATGACCTTAGGGATCACCCGCTTTGATCTACTGGGAGACTTTGGTCGCTATAACTGGCTGGGGAACTTCTACATTGTCTTCTTGTACAACATGTTGTTTGCTGGACTCACATCTGCCTCCCTGATCAAAACTGTCACATGGGCAGTGCAGAGAGAGCTTATACGTGCCTTTGGTAAGTCTCTACTTTAGCATTTTTATTTCTTACAGAAGGGAGAAAGCACTTAGTCTTCATATATTTTTATATTTGTGTATCATATATATTTTTTAGATTAATGTTCTGGATTTCATTCATATATGCAAATAGAAATTCAGCATTCACATTTTTATTTAATGCTGACATACATTCCTAAATAGTTTTATTTCATGAAAACAAAACCTTAAAAAGTGAAATTGATTAACAGATTGGAAATGATTCGTTATGGCCCCAAAGACAATGAGTGGATTTCAAGTAGGGTGGTCTTCTGGATCTCACCCACTCAGTAATGGGTATGTCCCCCACTGGTGTTGTGTAGTGCCACAAATCAGTCACAAACAGATCACAGATGGGATGATGACATTTTGGGTAGCATTGTTCCACTCTGACAAAGTTGGTGGATGTTCTGGGATTGTAGTGCACGTTGCACAATGCACGCTCTCGTCATCTGTGGCATCTTGTCTTTTCCTTTCAGGGTAGCCTTTTATTGTCCCTGGTCTATGGTTTGTCACTGCACTCTGAACTCATTGTACACATTGTTTATTGGAGCCACACCTGTCTAGTCTGCAGCTTAACTCTGCCCTGATACTTGCTGCTTGAGCAGTAAACACATTTTAAAAACTTGCTCAATCTGCTGGTTTTCTACCTGTAGAGATTTAATGTGAAACGATTTCCATGACTCCATTGTTTTAAAAAAAAAAAAAAAAAGAAAATCAAAACATATCGCATGCAGTGTTTATATTTTTGTTCATTGTACTTGGATAGTTGTGTCACAAGTTTTCCCACCTTTGGGCCCATTTCCCTATGGGCTGGACTCTCTTCCTCAGATAGAAAGAGTACAATTCTTTCAGGAAAGTGTAAAGGGACAAGAGGAGAGTCGGGTCCCCTTGGGGACCTTGAGGCTGACCGCCCTAGACCCCTCGCAGCACACACACCCACCACCTCTCCACCCAACACAAACAAGAGCTCAGAGCATAGACACGCTAAACACACACATGCACACACTCCCCTTCCTCACAGCATAGATATCATCTCTGCACAGTGGCAGCTCTCCTGCACTTTCCTATTGCCTCCCATTTACTTTTGTTCTGTGATTGATAGACTTTCATTTTGCTCATTTCACTATTTTTCCTAACTTTGCAATTTTGGTGCTCCGCCTTAACAGCATGCTCAATGGTCTTTTTTTCTTGTTGTCTTGCAGGTCTCCACAGACTTCCCTTGACTGTGTCCCGCTCAACCGTCCCCTTTAGACTCCTCCTAGCCAGTGGATTGTCTAAAATCCAGTGATGATTTTGTCCTCACCACTGCCATTCCTTAACTTAAGAAACTGAGCCACCTTAAATGTGTGTCCAATGGATTAGAGGTATTTGCAGTTCATTCCCTTTGGAACATGGACAGTGTGTTGTGAAATGAGTGCTCTGCTGGAAGCTTGGTTTTTATGACCAATTTAGGGTCCAAATGTTTTGCAGTTATTGACTGCAAAGACAAACTGGTACTGTCGGGTACCTGAGTCATGGTTATGACTGGAACAAAGTACAGGATGGAAGCCATGATGCCAGTTCTGCAGTGATGGACAGAACAAGCCCCTGACCAAACCTGATGCCTTACACTAAGTGGATCCACTGAATAGCTGCTGTTCTGACACATGTGAAAGTCAGCAGAGTTATTTTCAAATATTACATTGTAACTGTGACATAATTTCCTCTTCCTGCTCCAGGTCGGTGGAGTGCTCTCTTTTTCTGTGTGGCTTCCCCACGCTTTCCTCTCTTAGGTGGTACCACTATTTTAAGATTGGGAATCCATGTGTTCGGTCCAGTCTGCACCAGTGTTATGTTAGTTAATGAAAGGAAGTTGTTATTTGGTGCAGATGTGACATCAAGTACCTTGTCTATCTATGGATCTACAGGTTACACAGGGAATATGGGAGTTGGCTGATCGTCTGTGGTGGATCTCCTTTTAAAAAAAAAAATTAAAAAAAATCAGTTTACAAACAGACTTAAGAGCGTTCATGTAGTGATTTATCATTGAGCAGGGTTTGTGTGTTCATAGTTAACAGCTTACTGAGTTTTGGGACTACATGAAAATTTACAGAATTACATTAAAAACAAAGCTTTACTCGTTTTCTTATGCAAGACCTTTGAATGCCAGTTGACATCCACTAGGAGGAATTTCTGCCTTAGACCAATCATACTGTGAAATATTTACCAATAACTGTGGGTAAGTGCAATATTGACACTTTTAAACTTTACCAAAAGTAATTCCTAAATCACCTATATGGTTTCTATAGTTTTTTTTTGTTTGTTCTTCATTTCATTTCATTCCTCTGTTGGGACATTATATTGTACAAAGTGTTTTTCCAAAATCAATGTGACTACAATCTGTATAATCTTTTCCATTGTAGGCTGTCCGTTTTTATGTGTTGATACCTTGTATTTTATAATGGTTATCCAGTATATCTCACTGTGTCGGTGATCTGTGTCACCGTGTGCTTTTACTGCTGTATCAGCAGGTTATTATCTGTTGGATTGACCAGCAGGGGACAGTGTCTCGCAAACACAACTCCAGCCTGTGTTGTGAGGTTCCTGTCGTCATTAGGTGTTATTATTATGTATGGTGCACTCTGAGGTTTACTCATTTCACTTTTTCTGGGAATTTCTTTTTTTCTTGGTGAAGCCAAATGTTGTACATTGTTGTTATCCGTTTTTCCCCTCATTTACGGGCATTTGAGATCCATACTTCACATGTTAAGTCAGTAGTCAAAGGATTTTCCAGAAAAGATTTAAAAGGGTTGAAAAATGTTGAATGTGATACAGTTTAAGGTAAAAGAACCCATTTTTGAGGTGTTTGCCAAGAAAAAATAGTGTCTATTGTTTACCTTTTTAATGCTCTGGTGTTTCAGATTTTCTTAAAACCATATTTGTTCATGAGCAGAATGCAATAAAAAATGTTTTGTATTTAAAACTCTCTGGTGTTATTTTGGATACGTATCAAGGTGACTTGTACCATAAACTATTTCTTTGAAACGGTTACACTTGTGGAATGTTTCTACTTTGTGACAAATGTGGTGTGGTGGGTGTGTGTGACTGCTGTCTTCTACATCCCTTCACCCTTCTGTTGCACTTCTTTAATCAACAGTAGAAGAAAGCTGTGCTTTGGCCTGTCTGTCAGCAGTAAGCTGCCACGACGCCACTACAGCCAGAGCCCACGCTTTCCCTGCTCTGATACAAGTGCCAGATAAAAACCCCTCAAATCAAGAGGAGAGGCAGCGTTCACTCAGATTCACTCCTTCACATTTCCACCACCCACCCGCCTCCTTACTTCCATCCCCTTTCCTTGCCTATTGTTCATTTCCTCCCCAGTTTTCTGAAGTCAGTTCAAGAAAACCCCAGCTCTGATTAATTTCTCCCTCTTGATTTTTGTTTGCATATCTTGTTTTGTTTCGTTGGATGTTTTAATTAAGCTTATTTGCTTTAGGTTTTGTTTTGCATGGTGCTTCCTTTGCTAAAAGGAAATGAACCCAAAATGTCGCCGTAACATTACTTGCACATCTGGAGACTCGTTACCCTCTAAAGGAAGTGACAC
Source organism: Sphaeramia orbicularis (assembly GCF_902148855.1). Classification (NCBI taxonomy): domain Eukaryota; kingdom Metazoa; phylum Chordata; class Actinopteri; order Kurtiformes; family Apogonidae; genus Sphaeramia; species Sphaeramia orbicularis. The sequence goes on from NC_043963.1 coordinate 35,680,685, forward strand.
ATAAGTCAGATATAAGGTGTGTGTTACAGAGGTTAGTGCATTATCAGTGTGTCTTGAAAGAAAAAACGAGTTTGTTTAGTGATTAATGTTTGAGCAAACCCAGGTCAGTGCTGTCATAAGTGATAGAGTCCACCAGCAACTGGATGAAACGTAGTTTTACACTTTTATATTTCATTACTTTGGACATGACTTTTGAGGCACGTACAGAACAATATGACATTCAAGAGGCTTTAATCCAGGAAGGTGTGTGTACAATGCCTTGTCTTTTTCTTCACTTCCTTCCACTTATATCTGTTAAATTCAAGGTAATAGTTTTACCCAGACTTAAAATAAAGACTTGAAACAGGAAAATGCCTATCCTGATTCAACTGGAAAAAGAAGATTAAAATAATAGTTTGCCCTTACTTGTATATCTCTCTGTGGTTTACTTCCTTTTCATTCTTCAACATACACGAGTAAAAACCAAAGCAGTATGTTCTACAATCTTTCAAAGCCTCCTACAAATGATTGGGATTCCCAGATTTGGGTAAAGTTAGCTTTTCAGTACGCTGCCCCTTGTTCACAGAAGGATTTTGAAGGACTTGGAACTGTCAGAAGTTGATACTTAAGTGGAATTAAAGTCTGTATTAACAGACTTTATATATAATTTACCAGGCCAATGGAAAAGCCTCTAAATTTCCGCTGGAATTGTTTTAGAAGTGTTCCTTTATAAATCTTTATCTTCTATATTCATTAGATAATGTATTCATTTGTATTGTGTGAGAGTATTTTGTCTTCATTTCCTATTGTAAAATTGTCTGGTTTTTTACAGTTTTCTTGGCCTGGTTACTTCAAAATGACCTATTTAACATCAATGATGAGTTCGCCTACATAAAAGCTAATATGATGACTACTAATACTACAACTGATAATAATAAAAATAATAATAATGATAGTGTTACCTTGGCACATGCTATGATATGTATCTCTTTAATGGTTGCATTATATGCTCAAGAAGATGCATTCATTAATTTTTTCACCTGCTGTTTATTCTTATTTTTAGACAATCCACATTTTCCTGGCTGTACATATGTGAAACGGGAATTGACATTTGTTACGTTGTCATGTTTAATCTCAAAGCAGGACTAGTGGTCACATGTAATTCCTAAATAGAATTAAGTCTGTGATGTAATGACTTTAGACAGGTATTCATTCACTCCTTCCTCCTGAATAAGTGATAATAAAGTTAAAGTGTCAAAATACTAGTGAAAGTGTCCCACCAAAACTTGCAGTCATATGCACGTAGAGGTCATAAAGCAGCCCAACATATCAGTATTCACCTTGGATTTAACCGAACAACCACTGGGTCACAGACACTCCAAATATGAAGGGTTGATAGTTGTGTAATCAAAGTGTCCCAGCAGTTCCACTGGTAACACGCTCCCCTGGACTGGTGTGGGTGCATATCGGGAACAAGGCGGGAGACAAGCAGCTCGTAATGGGATGAGATAGGATATCTTTATTGTCAAAACATAAGAATGAAGGGGGGAAAAAGACACAGATTAGCTTTCCTGACAGTCGGCCGTTTGAAGTCAATGCCAAAGTGCATTAGGGGCTGTTATTCGCCCGGTTTGTACGCTTGCAAATACAGAACCACTCACAGGAAAAGGCGAGACTTGCTTGCTAATCAACTGATAATGGGTCGCACTGTCCGTTCGCCATAGCTGCCCTCCATCCTGCCTGCACACTCACGGCACACTTGCTTCACACAGTCGACGGGCGCAGGCCTTTGTCACGCTGGACTGGTGGTGTGACGTGGCCCTCAAAGGAACATGTATCAAAATGTGCGATATGGCGTCACATTACTGATGATCTACTCCTGTGTGTGTGTTGTCAGGGGGTGAAATATCTCTATTTTGATATTTTTCTCAGGGCAGGTTCATAAATAAGGTATAGCATCATATTTGACCTTTGACCTGCTTGTCTGGGGCAGGAAGTTCCACCCTTTTCAGTCTATTGTCCACTCCTGCGCAGCATTGACTAGACCACTACTGACTCCAGCACACGTTTAAAGGCCACAACAACAATAAGCAAAGCCACTTATACCTGGACAGGATATGTTTGAGAACAGGTTACACCTCATTGTCAAATTGTCACGTGAGATATGTAAGGATAAGCATGTTCTCCGATGCGTAGTAAACTGCAATAAAACGCGACTATACATAAGCCAAGAATCATCCAGTGTGTGGAGCCACATCAGAATGCACCACCCTGCCTCTTCCTGCACTGATAACATGGTGAGAGACAGTGGACTGGGCGGTGCAGTGGTGGCCCGAAAAAAAAAAAGTGTATCATATGTGTGTGTGTTTGGGATAGAGGAGGGAGGGAGGTGGTTAGGTGTCAGTTCCTTGACTTTCCTTTCCCCCCTAACCCTTCTACGGCCTCCGTCTGAGGAAGTGGATCCTGCAGAGTGTCTATTCAGCTCCAAGAGACAAGACAAACACTTGAGATATCAAAGCCAACAAAAACGACATCACCAAAAATAAGAGCTTGCAGTTCTAATTTCATATTTTGCTACTCGTGTAGATGTCAAGATTTGCTTTTTTTCTGTATTTTTTTTTTCTCAGAGTCGCTTCTTGATGCTTACGTGTGGATTAAAGTACAGAAATCTTGAAAAAAGTGACACGAAAGAGGTTTTAAAAGTCTATCAGGAGACAACATTCATACCACAAGTCTGAAATTCTTCCAAACTGGTATCACATGTCCAGTTTCTTATTATTATGGACAAATGTTCCATGTTCCAGAAAGAGGAAAAGCGAACTTGTGGGTGTTTGACCACAATCTCAGGACCAAGCACGCACATCACATCTGAAAAGAGCAAAGCAGGGGTAGACTAACCCGGGCAGGAAAGATCTCGTTTTCTGTTCTGTGGCTTTGCAGGAAACTAAACCATTCACCCAGTCATGTACTCCCATCCTGAAATGGGGGAGTACGGGGCTGTTAAGAGCCAGGAGGAGGTGGGGAGGCCGAAGGATGGGGGCACCAAAATAAAAACTAATAATAATGACTTTATTTCCATCTACGACCCACAGATGTTTGCTTCCTTCCTTTCCCTTTCATGTCCGATGGAAATCTCTTCTCTTTGTATGACTTTGAAGAGAAACATCGCTGTGGGTAATTGTAGATATGAACGTGTTTGTTGCTCTTTTTGATTGAGTCATTCCCTGCATTTGTCATGAAGGCTGATATCTTTCATCTGTGTTGCTCGGGCCAGACTCGACTACTCTTCTATGTTTATCATAAAGACAGGAAGATGCAGCCTCGCCTCGCCACCCCTCCCTACAACATCCTGGGATCTTCTGGAACCTTCCCCTGACTGAGGATGCCTTTCCATGGTCACCGTGCACCTCTGTGACCCATGCCTTAAAAGCAAATGTTTTCAGATGAGTCGCAGAAGCTTTGAGATACCTCACTTATTGGACATTTGTGTCTTAAGTGTTTAATACATCCTGAATACAAAGTTACTGTTAACCCATAAAGATGCAGTGTTACATTTCTGGCAGTTCCCAAATGAATTTCTCTCTCCATTTAACCTTTCTTAAATGATTTATCACCATTTTGGAACTGCATCAGCAAATGGATGTCCATTAGTCCTGGTCACATCTACAGCCTGTCCGTCCATAGGAGTGGATCTCTCCTTCACTGTGGTTCTCCCCAAGGTTTCTCTTTATCCCACTGGGTTTTTTGGAGTTTTTCCTTACCGAGAAGGAGGGTCTAAGGACCAGGGATGCTCGGGACGTTAATCTATTTGCTTAACTGTTTAACTCATAAACACCCAAACATCCACTGTCAACCAAAACCATCTACTGATCAAAACTGTTTAATACCTACTAATCCTATCAATACATGTAAATAATTGGTGTAAAATACAGTTTATCATCTTTCATGATCATCAGATATGACCCATTTGCACATTCAGAGTCTCCATAGTTACCATGGAAACACCGTCATCTTCTACAACATTGATTCACCAGTAAAACCCATGGAGTTGGATCAATGACAGTGGATGGACACACTGGGTTTATGTTCAGTTAATGAGAGATTGGACTGAAAAAGTAATTTTTTTCTTCATTTTTTTCTGTTTCTGATATAATAACCCCCAACTTTAATCTGAGCTTTAATGACCATCTACATGATCAGTAAATTACATTTATGACAATACTTGATTTTCACTGAAAATTCACAAAGTACAGAGGATGATATTACAATAAATAGTGATAAATCACTTAAGAAAGGTTAAACAGAGAGAAAAATTCATTTGGGAATTTCTACAAAAGTCACACTGGGTCTTTATGGGTTAACTAACTAATTAATAGACTGTTTGCTTGTTTTCATTGTGTTTTTATCAATTCAACAACTTCTGTAAAGCCATGTGAGGTGACCTTGTTGTTATATTGGGCTCTACAAATGAAACTGAATTGAATTTGTTGTAATACTATCCTCTGTATTTTGCATTTTTCACTGTAAATTGTATATTTTTCCCTATATTTAATTCACTGATCATGTAGATGCTCATGAAAACAGAATAAATTCAAAGGTTATTTTATCAAAACAGAAAAACATGAGGGAAAAGGGGACTTTTTCAGTAAAGGTATCAATAACAATCAAGTTTGTGATTACCGTTTCCTTCATTTTTTGGTTCCAGTCACTTGAGGTGAAGCAGAAAAACCTACTCAATAAGGTGGTTAATGTCTGCACTAAAGTAAATGGCACTGCTCAAAAAACTCTCCAGGACCTTAATGACAAACAGTTGTATAAGACAGCAGAATCCATCTTGCTAGATTGCTCTCATCCTCTCCATCAACAGTTTCAGTTTCTTCTCAGACTTCCACTTGCTCAAACTAACATATACAAACATTCCTTTGTACCTTCAGCTATTGCCCTACTAAACTCCAGGAGAAAAAAAATCAGTCTACCTGTAGTGTCCTCTTTGTTTTTATCAGTTTGAAATCCTGTGGTTTTATATTCATACTTTTTTATCTATATTTTTATCCGTACTGATTGAGTATATTTATTTTATTATGTATTTATGTATTTGATTAATTGATGTTGGATTGATGTCCATCCATTGTCATTGATTAAACTCCATGGATTTTACTGGGGAATCAATGTTGTTGAAGATGACGGTGTTTCCACGTTCACTACAGAGCCCCTGAACGTCCAAATGGGTCATATCTGATGACCATGAAAAGATGACAAACTTCATTTTGCACCAATTATTTACGTGTATTGATAGGATTGGTGGATCGACAGGTATTAAACAGTTTAGATCAGTAGATGGTTTTGGTTGCCAGTGGATATTTGGGTGAAACATATGAAAAGTGTGCAGAAAGTACTAGTCTGATTTGTTGTGAGAGGATTATTTAATACAATGTCTCAGTGAAGACACAGTCCTCCACATCCACAATCATTCCAGGAAATTTGAGGTAGGATGATGCTTCCGTACACGATTAGAAATGTCAGAGCTGAGACACAATGATCCTTCACTTTTCGCCCCCTCTTCGACATTATCTGACTGATTTTATGACTCTCCCTGCTATTGTTCTGAGTTAAAAAATAATACGTTGATGCTGCCGGAGGGTGTTTCCAGTCACCAGGTCTTGGGTGCACTGGGTTCAGGGGGGTCAGGTTGGTTCCCCAAACACAGGAAGGCAACACTGTAAGTCACAGTCAAGGGTGTCAAGGCTGGACATTTGTGCTCCTGTTCAGACCCTTACCTTCAACTCTGGCTATTAATAACACAAGCACGGAATCAGCAGTTGACTTTTTGCTCAGTGGGATGAGCAAACACAAGAAGTTATGTAAAAGACAATAAAAACTTTGTGTCCTTGAGGTTTATTTACCTGCTATAAGTTTGCTTAAGGAATGTGCATGATGAGTTGGAAAATGTTTAATTGTGGTTCAGGTCATTCTTTAATATTTCTTGAGGTGCACTTGGTGGAGGGTGGAGGTGGTCATTGTGTGAACATAAGTAGGCTAATCATATGTCCTTTGTAAGGGTGAATTGGAGGCGTGTGCTGTCGCAGTGGGAGCGCGCAGAGGAAGGGAGGGCAATCTTGTCCGGACGCTAATAAGACCCAATGGCTGGTGCAAGGTGGCCAGGATCTCCGAAACGCGATAGAAGACGGTGGACGAGGCAGGAAAGTGAGAGGAAAAAAAAAAAAAAAAAAAAGAACAAAAAAAAAGTAAAACCAGGAGAGGCGTTTTTGGTTTGACGAAGAGGATGAGTGCGCAACAGGAGCGTCTGTAACAGCTGCAGGCACTGAGGGGATCTGAAGGGGGTTTGGGTGTGCGCCACTTGGGTCCCTTTCCAATGGAGAAAGAAGCGGTAAGTGCACACAAAGCAACACACACCTGCGTCTGAGGCATGGAGGACGCATGAGCAGGGGTAGGGGTGTCTGCAGGTCTGTGGAAAGTCCTTAAAATGACCCGATTTCAAGTTTTAGACAAGAAGAATTTGCAAAGTCCTAACAGCCATCTCAACATTTAATCTGTCATTTATCATGTTTTTTTTTTAACTTGTTTTAATCACAGTGAGTCAGGATTTTCTGTATCAAAGTCCACTTTTCTGTTACCTCTATACATAGGCCAGTATATGAATAATAATAATAATAATAATAATAATAATAATAATAATAATAATAATAATAATATAACCAGAATATGAAATTGTGTTTTATTTTGCATTTGCACAAAAAAAAAAAAAAAAAATCTTAAATTGGGTTTTAAAGTTTTAACAAATATTTGATACCTGTAGACACCTTATACAACAGTGTTTTTCAACCTTGGGGTCGGGACCCCATGTGGGGTCGCCTGGAATTCAAATGGGGTCACCTGAAATGTCTCATAAATGATAAAAAACAAAACAAAAAAACAAAACAAAAATGAAACTCACTAATAAAAAATATATGGTGAGTTGAGAGACACAATCCCAATCCATAAAAGACATGACAAACTGTGAAGCTGAAACTGAAGCACTGTGGTTCTGGTTATCTTTCAAATGTTCATTGTGGTCAGTTTCAGATGCTGCAGCTCTTTCATAATTCATAGTTTGAGTTATTGTTTGTTCAGTATTAATTGTCAGCCTTGTAAATCCAAGATGGACTGACTGTACATATCCTGACCAAGGAAAATCAAATTCTCACTTTGTGCAGTAATCTACACCTGGCTTTACTGCTTCTGTCCATAATAATATACATTATATAGACTGAATGTCACCTAAAATTAATGTTTATTTGCAACATAGTATAGCAAACTATTACATGATCAAAAACAAATTAATTTTAGTGTTTTGAATGTCTGGGGTCACCAGAAATGTGTGATGTTAAAATGGGGTCACGAGCCAAAAAAGGTTGGGAACCACTGCTATACAACAATGATAAATGCTGCTGACATGTGTTCAAGACAGAAATACTAAAACAATTTCTTTTCTTTTTTTCACAGCTGATGCCACACTTCTAAAAGTTTATTTTGGTCACTTATTGGGCTCTTGGTTTGACCATCAGACCGTAAACTAATTCACACCAAGTAACTTTTTGCTCTGAAACTACTTGATTTTGTTTAAAAGTGAGCAGAATAAGATAAATCATATGTGTCCCAATAAGTAGACAGTTTTAATCATCATCTCCAGTCAGCCCAGAACCTCATGATTTGGAATGGACCAGGATTTGAGCCTCATTCACATGCTATCACCCACCTGGAACTGGGCTGTCACCGCCGGCACCGTGAGCCACTGACTCCTGGGAGCCACAACTCTCCCCAATGAAGCAGTCCTGGTGGGCCCGCCTGGCACAGCTTGGCCTGCTTGCTGTGTGGACTTGCATATGGCTGGTGCAGGGATGTGGACCGGGCCCTGGGTACGGCATCCGCTCCAGGCCCAGGAAACTCGCAGCCATGCACTACAAGCAGTTCTTCCCCAACTTCTCAGAAAACAACCTTGGGGCCAGCGGGAGAGCGGAGGGCAAGATCACTCGCAACTCGGATCGCTTCAATGAGCTTGTGTGCAACTACAACCCAGATATTGTGTTTAAGGATGAAGAGAACACCAACGCAGACCGATTTATGACTAAGGTGAGGCTGTGGTGTAATGTTACTGTAAAAAAAACCCTCAAAGACAACTTGCTTGGTGCTTTAAAAATAGCCGAGAGTGCAAAACTGACTGAAACATCCTCTCACTTTTGTCTCTTTTCATGACAATATCACTGACGGATGAGGATTACCAGTGTTTACAAACAGTAGACCGACATGAGCAGCTTATAGTTCATACTTTGCCAGTGCAGCATGGCACATTCAGCTCAGAAACCTCATTTACTGTGCACTGTACTCTGAACTACAAGCCCTGACCAGGCTCTTATCACACAAACAAATGTTCAACACAGTGTGTGTAAGTTTTAACCAAACTTCCCCTCCCTTTTTTTTTTTTTTTTTTGAGATAAGAAGATCAGGATGAAATTCAACACTACCCTTTAGGAGTCCGAGTTCCCCTTCAGGAACATTTCCTTTTAATCTTTAACCAAAGTCGTTGTTATTGGAAATAAAACTGCTCATATGACAGGTTGTGCATACCAGGAGAACTATGCACAAGTATGCAATTGGTGATAGGTTTCCAAAATCAATACGAGGCCTAGAAAAGACAATTGGTAGCAAGGAGGAATTAAGACAGCAGAACATTTCAGTAGTTGCATATCTATACCAAGGGCTTGCTGATGGTCAGACGGCGGCGCTCTGTTTGGGATGCTGTGGCTTTTTGTGATTGTTCAGGATATCAGTCTGTGTTCCTTCCCCCTCCCCAAGTGATTGTATGTGATGGAAATCTGTGGTTGTATATGTGTACCTTCCTGATGCCCAGTTTGAGTGTGTGTATGTGTGCATGTGCCCCTTCTTTGCCCAGATGTGAAAGACACTCTTTGTGCGTCATTCTGAGGGGTCGCCTATACAAAATTCCCGCCTGCTGAAGTAATGGCACCGTCGGAAAAGCGACTATTGTAGTTCTGACAATGAAACGCCTCTCTTCAATGGCATTCCGAGAAAAATGCTCCCAGTTTGTTTTCGGTCCCTCTATCTTTCTCACTCTTGCTGTCACATTCCCATCTCTGTGCCCATACATTCTTCCCCTCTGCCCTCTCTCTTTACTCCCAGCCTCGGCTCTTTGCTTCCTTCTCACCCAACTTTTTTCACTCTCCATCACCCCACTCACTTCCTCATCCTTTTTAATCTTTTTCTCTCCTCACACTGTTCAGTTTTTACCCTTTTTGCAAGACAAATGCATGATAATGTTGGATAAAACTGTATCACTTAAGATGTTGACGTCATCAATTCTCATTCTGAATTTTTGTGACATTCTCTGTAACATTATGGCCCACGGGGGTGTTAAGAGTCACCATGCTCAGTTTTTGATCAAATGTCTCAGGGGTGAAACTGAGAAACTCATGCCTGGAACAGTCTGGAAAGGCAGAGAATGGCCTTGATTATTCTGTCGAAAAGGCCAAAGAATGTGCCAAACTGGCTACAGTAGCTTTGTTCTTTACTCTGATTGTGTGAGCAAGGTTGAGATGGCATTTTAGCAGACAGAAGAGGAGGAATTATGAGATGATGCCAACAGACAAACAATCCTAACCTGAGAGTCAGAGACAGTGCAGAAATACTGAGGGAACAGGTCACCATCCTCTTCCTTTTCTTCTCTTCTATCAGCCTGTGCACTGTAGCGTACTGTCATCTACATACTGCACATGCCTCCTGTACACTGTCTGTCTTAGGTTGGGGCTTTTTTCTGTTAATAAATAATTATTGTCACTCAACTTTAGCAGGGTCAGACCTGTTTTTTTTTATAGTATGTGGCTCAAACTGCAGAAAGAGTGACTAAAACATAAACTGATCATTTTTCTTTGTATCCTCTTAGTTGCTCTGGTGTTTAGTTTTAGTAGCCGGTTGTTTTTTTTTTTTTTTGTCTTAATTGAAAATTAAGTAAACATTTTCGGAAACATTACAATTAAACTTCAAAAACCGAAATAACACAAACATACACGCATTAATACAGCAGTAACACAAATGTCCTCCAGTGCATTAATGACCATGATTTTGATTTGTATTATGAGATGAATGAGCTTGATTGAGCTTTATTGTCATTATGCAGAGTAAAGTGGTAAGCATCAAACCAAAATGTAAATTAATATTACTGACAAATCATCTTTTCATCACAACTGTGAATGCCATATCAAAAATACTTGAATTTGGTACAAGGAATTTTGCCTTTTTTTTTTTTTTTTTTTAACTAAGTCCAAAATAGAATGAAAATGCACAAGCAATCACTGCTTTGAGTAGTGTTTGACTTTTTCAGGTTTGGTTCCAGTTCTGCTTAAGGATTACAGTTATTAAATATATCCTGTTTTGATACCAAGGTTTAAAAAGTTGATAAAATATTTAGGCTACAAAGATCTTTTTATCTTTTCATTCTTACTCTTTTTTTTTTTTTTTTTTACTCCTTTTTTTCATTGTGTTCCTAGCGATGCAAGGACTGTTTGAACAGGTTGGCGATTGCAGTCATGAACCAGTGGCCAGGCGTCCACTTACGTGTGACAGAGGCCTGGGATGAGGACGGTCACCACCCTCCTGGCTCTCTGCATTATGAGGGTCGTGCTGTGGACATAACCACTGATGACAGAGAAACGGAGAAGTATGGACTTCTAGCCCAGCTGGCGGTGGAGGCTGGCTTTGACTGGGTCCACTACGAGTCCAAGTATCACATCCACTGCTCGGTGAAAGCTGGTAGGTTTAAATTGAAGATGGTGCAGTAATTATATAATGTCTAATTAACCCATAAAGATCCAGTGCTACTTTTATGGCAGTTCCCAAATGAATTTTTCTCTATATTTAACCTTTCTTAAGTGATTTATCACCATTTATTATAAATTATCATCTGTATTTTGATTTTTTTTCAGTGAAAATCAAGTGTTTCCTTTATTTAATTCACTGATCATGTAGATGTTCATAAAAGCTCAGAGTAAAGTTGAGGGTTATTATATCAGAAACAGAAAACTGAAGAAAAAGTGACTTTCAGTAAAGATATCAATAACTGAACATAAAAGCAAGTGTCTCCATCCACTGTCATTGATCAAAGTACACAGGTTTTACTGGTGAATCAATTTTATAGAACATGACTGTGTTTCCACGTTCACTACGGAGCCTCTGAACGTCCAAATGGGTCATATCAGATGACCATGAAAAGATGGAAAAACTACATTTTACAACAATTATTTACACATACTGATAGGATTAGTGGATCAACAGTTATTTAACATTTTAGATCATTACATAATTTTGGCCAACGGTGGATGTTTGGGTCTTTATGGGTTAAATCATATCATCTTTTGGTGTAACGGGAGAAACAAAATCTGAGTTTGTCATCTTGGTGTTTTCTGCTGATCTTCCTGCAGATCACTCTGTTGCAGTGGAAAAGGGTGGCTGTTTCCCAGGCTGGGCCCGGGTGACTGTTGCTGGAGGGGGACAGAAGACGCTGTCATCACTGGCTCCTGGGGACAGAGTCATGGCCATGTCTGCGACAGGCCAAATAGTGTTCAGCCAAGTCCTCCTGTTTCTGCACCAGGACCCAGAGAGCTGGTCTACTTTTCTGTCTCTGGAGACAGAGGATGGTCACAGATTGACCCTTACTCCACATCACTTGATCTTTTTAGCCCCTCATGGTGAACTCCACAGCAGTGAGTACCAGGCTCAGTTTTCCAGCAGAGCCAAACCAGGTGACTATGTTCTCATTCATACTGCTGCAGGTCAAGTCCGTCCTTCTAAAATCATCTCAGTGTCAGTAGAGGAGAGCGTCGGAGTGTATGCACCTTTAACAGAAGATGGAACACTGTTTATTGATGGTGTTCTGACGTCCAGCTACGCATTAGTGGAAGATCACAATCTCGCACACTGGGCGTTTGGACCTATTCGGATCTTCTCGTCATTCAACCAGCTGCTTTGGGGAAAGAAAACAAAACAACAAACTATAGACAGTAAAACTTCCTGCACTACAAGAGACAAAGCAGGCATTTCTGTGATCGACCACTTTCTAAATAAACAGGACAATCAGAGTGCACCGATACGTATGGAAATGGAAGGAAAACAGTCCTTACAAAGACAGATGTCCAATGTACACTGGTATGCCAGCTTACTCTACAATATTGGATCTGTCATCTTAGATTCAAGCTTCTTTCATTCTTAAAAACATATATGTTCCACTGCTCATTTGATATAACTTTGAAGCATTTACACTAACACTTCCCTTTCCTCATTCCTTCAGTAAATTAAAAGCACTGGAGTAACTTGTTTTTTTTTTTTTTTTTTCTCATGATCATAATGATATACACGCTATGGTAAAGGAATTTTTTTTTTTTATATAAGGTTGAGTTCGGTGAAATAGTTCTGTCTGAAAGAGAAAATGTAAAATGTCCACATTATGAGACTTGTATATTAGCTTATTTGTACATCAGACATTTGTTTTAATTATGACAATTACACATGTAAAAAAAATGTACTATTCTAATGGGATAGGAATGAATTTTCACACAATAGAATCTTTATTTTTGTACTGTTTGAATCATAATATATAAAGTTTCATTTTATTATAATAATTCCACTACATGCATTGTATGTCCTCACTTGTCATGTCATAAAACTAATTAAAATGTCATGGTATTATACAACAGTCTGCAGACTTCTCTATCCCTTTTTATCAGAATTGAGTTGCTTTCCATAAAAAGCCTGAGACGTGTAGAAGCTTCTAGGTCTCGTAGTAGAGCATTATGTGGGTAAAAATGTAGTCTAACAGGCTGACGAGTTAATAAAAAACCCAGACGTACTTAATATGCTCAGACTGTGCCAACACCTTGACTTTATCACAGCCTCAGCCTTTATCACTCTATTATATTTCAAGTGGGTTCAGCACCCTCCTTAGATGATATACAGGTTGTTTGTAGTCACTGACCAGTTTGGGTCATGAGAATTACTTGTCAGTGGTGCAGTATAGTATTGTTTACACCTATTTTAACTTTGTTGATGTTTAAAGTTCATTTTTCTGATTTAAACCAGTCTGTCATATAACTGTCAACATACTCCAAGCTCAGTTTACATAATTATTTGCAGTATTTTTCATGTAAAACTCCTCTGAAGTTCACCATTATGACTAGAGCTCAGTTTAGGACACAGTATAAGGTTAGGATTATACACCCCCTTGTGGAGGAACAGACACTGTGCCTGTAAATTTTAATTCACACCACTTTCTCAGTTACTCCTCATGATTGTGCCTGAAATAACCATTTTTGCCAACCCAAGTCTGTTCAGTATTCTATTTTTACAGACATTACTGTTACTGGAATTGACAAGTTCTCTGTGAAAACTCAAAACACTGCACTACAGAAAGAAACTACAAACCTACAACTACAAACTCCCCCTATTAACTGATCATTATATGACATTTAACTGAAGCAAAAATCATAACAGATAGTCAAATTGCATTCCCTTCTTTCGGTTTATATTCTGTTGCAAACATCTGTGGAGGTATTCCAGGGGATTATCCTTGAGATGCAAGAGGCAGATGGGAAAGCATTGGCTCTGCTGAACGGCCAATAGGAGAGGCCCAGTGTGCTAATACCACCCTCTATTTACATCTACTGGCCAATCAGCTGCTGTCCTCCAACCAGTCTCAGCCCCCCAAAATCTAATCCAATCTTGCTAAAGCTGAATGGGGAGTTAACTAATCCTGTCAAAGGGACTAGTAATAACCTATTTTCAAAATGAAAACCTGGCTGTACACCCCTTGTACAGTCACTGACAAACTTACAAGGCTAAACTGGAGCTGTACTTATATGTATAAAACAACAAACCACAAAGCTTGGAATATAATGCAGTACTTTAATTCAACAAAAGTGAATACTGTAAAAAAACAAACAGTACTGTCTGACACATTGCAATTCTACTACTACATAAATATGTATATAGCCTATAGAGTTTTATTACATGCTATTTTTATATTAAGACAACAAGATAAGATATATTTTATTGATCACCCAAGGGGAATATTCAAGTGTGTACAGGAGCACAAGATAGTATGCCTCAAGACAATAGAAAAATAAAGAGATAAAAAATAGAAACAAGTTTGATAAAGTGGCTTAAGTGACAAAAAATAGCAATAATAATTATGATGAATATTGTTTGTCTTTTGTACTCTTATTTTTTTCTCGCACTTTATTCTGTTGCTGCCTTGACCAGTGAATTTCCCTGTTGTGGGATCAATAAAGTCTCATCTATTCTAATAATACATAATATATAAGAACATCAGTGGTGATTAATAATAGAATTTCAGCAATTCTGGAAATACAGTATATAAATGAAGCACGTTTTTTCATGCTTATCAGAATAACAGGTCATTGTTTTCTTTGTGGCAGAAGGTAAAGGTTTTTGATCCATTTGTTAACGCACACATCTGCTCATATGGAGATCACCTGTTTACTGGCACATTTTTCAGCAGTCATTCTAATAAATAAATAAGAAAAACCCTATGATTTCTGATTATCTGATTGACACTCAAATTTTGAAGGCTAGATCAAACTGCATAATCTTGGAAACTAACCAAAATTCAGGTTTGCCTCTAGTTTCATTAGGATCTGCATTCAACTGTTTTGTTCCTTTCATGTCTGTGTAGACTTGTGCTCACAAATAATGAATGATTTTTTTTTTTTTCTTTTAATAAAAAATTTAAGTTTTAAACCATGAATTTGTCATGACCAAGTAGATATTTCAAGATAGAGCAGGGAGATGTGGTTGAAAGATTAAATCTTGATTTTTATTTATTTTTTTAAATGTTATGGACAATTTATGATCTTAATTGACTTATTTCTGGCCATATGAATTGACGACACAATAAATAAAAAATACACTTCATTTAGTCAAACTAAATTCCATAAATGACTGAAGAAGCATATTCATAATTAATATATTACAGGAACCAAACAGGTTGCATTTAGAATTTTTCATGAGTATGAAATGTCAATGTAAATTTAACAATTTAGAAGAAAGCAAAACCTTGATTTATCTATTTAATTCAGCCATATTTCAAGAGTCTATATCATTAACAGCTTGTCATATTTGAAGGAGAATTCATTTAAAATGTGTTGAGAAATAATTAGCACATTTGTAACATTTTTTCCTCAGCTCTGCCTCAGGGGAAATGCACTGAACATGAAGCCCTGCATGTTTCACAGTAAACTCTACTGCCTCAAGATAATCTCTCCTTTACTCTCAGACCAAGACATTTAACAGATGCTGTTCTTTCGGTTATTTTTACATGTTAAGTTATAGCCTAAGCTCCTTACCTGTTACAGTTTAGTGTTTTACTCTGAAGCATGACATGAGATATACAGTAGCTGATGTAGATTAAAACCTGTTACCAAACCTTATTTTCTGTTGGTTCACAGCTTCATACTACCATCCAAGCTACTGTAGCGTTTACACTGTGTGACCCTCAAGAACGGCCTGTTGGTTATATTCTTTTTACATTATATGAGAAGATGACAACTATTTCAAAGTACACAATCATCACAATATCCACTAAATAAGTAAAAATATACTTTCTACGAAATCCACAGTTTATTTATCTTAATTAAAGTATATTTTTTTCATGATTGAAATCACTGTTTTACCTCAAAATGACCCAGAAGCTGTCAGAGGAACTATCTTCACCCTGTCTTGCCTTAGTTACACTGACAGATGTGTTTTTCTCACAGTGATAAGCATGGAATCCACCTGATAAAAAAAGAAATGCCTTCCTCTAATCCTAGCCCCCTACAGGATCAAAAGCATTTACCCACTGTGATTGGCATCATAAACTGTATTGTGTGAATAAATTATTACTTATAGAAAAAGGAAAGGCATCAGAAAAAACACATAATTTAATCTAAGTGTAGTCTATTTATCTGGTGGAGAACGAAGCCAACCTTTTTAATAAAATAATAAGTTATAGTTTTTTCATTTGAAGAACTGCAGCTCCAACATTTCTAAATATAAATGAACCCGTTTGGCCTAGATGCAATCCAAGAGCCTTGGAAATGGACAGAAACACAGAGGGCATTGATCCCCTGGACACAAAACCATCTGACTTATTTGTTTCGTTGATATCAGTGAACCTGCAAAGACTTTTGTTTTGGTGTTGGTTTCGTTTCAAATGACAAATTCCAGTCACCGATTGCATTTCTCAACCATCCCCCATCACTCCAGCCAAATGCGAACAGTGTAGAGATGAAGAATAATAAATTAACATAGAGAATTGGATACAAGATTGTTGTGTTAGCCTTATATGTTAATTAGAAAAACAATTAAGCATAAAAAAAATAATCAAATCGCACATAAGCATATCACAGGGAGTACAGACGACCCATTTATTCGCAGGCATGTCAAAGTGGTTTTAGCCTAACAATCATAACAATCTAATGAAAAATGGCTTCCCTGTATCCGAAAATCTAATGACCTAATATCATATACTGTATCCACCATATTTCACTGATCGGCGCTCTTCACGTTTAATCTTTTAATATGAACTGTATAATCAACATCGCACGTATCGCTCCATTACTCCTCTTAATGAAATAGATAGAAACACACTGGTATCTCGTAATAAACAATATATCAGTTCGTTCGCTCGCATGAATTAATTTTGACGTAGTTGTTGTTTAGCTAGCTCTGTTAGCATCAGCTAGCGACTTGGCGGAACAGCCTTGAGCAGACGCAACGCAGTTCAGCGAAGTGGAGAGATGCTAGTGACCCGCACAAGGGTACCCATGTGAAGTTAAGATGCAAATTTACGCAGATGGGTGTGTGCAGTCGGTTAAAAACTAAACAAAAATACATGTACTGGCGTGTTAACAAAGTTTCGGACTGTAAATATCGGATGCACTATTTTATGCAAACTTGCAGCAGTTTTAACGACCTCTCGAGCGAGATTCCAGAACAGAGTAGAAGCTAGCTAATGTTAGCCTTCAAACTAAATCCACAAGTAAAGAGTCAGACAGAAATGTAGTTTGGGATTCGCTGCATGAGACTGGGGACCTCTTATGGAGTGGCTGAAGGCTGGTCATAGTGCTTAACATTTCCCCGATAACACCTCACCACTCGGTCAACAGTTGCTGGTAAGCCAGCTAACCATAGCATTTATCCATCTAGTTGAGCAGCTAGCTAGCACCAGCGCACAGCCTGCCTTCCGCCGACGTGCACTTCCCCCACTCTCCCTCCAGCCGGCTAGCCGCAGCGTTAGTCCGGTACATAAAATGAAGCGACCATCAGCGTTTTGGAAAGCTGTTTGGCTGTCTGGATTTTGCTGATGTATGAAGAGACGACATTGTTTGTGTGAGGTGAGCAGCTTCAATTTTCACTTTTTTGAACTTCTACCAACCGACATACCTAGAGACACACCAACCCTGACCTTAGACCGGGTAATGTTAGCTCGGCTATCGGTAACATGTAGCCGTTAGCTTCTCTCAGTTGGGGGAGTCTACTTACTGGAGAGCCAGCAATGATACCTGGGTGCTAACATCAGGTTATGTATGTTTTACGTTAGCCTTCTCCGAGCAGTGTTTTCTATAGTGACAACTTGACAGATTTAGGAGAGTATATGCTTGTGCATGGAAGTAGATATATTTTCGTTGCTTTGGAGCTTTACTACACTTTGCAGCTACGTCACCGATGGTGGTCGTTTGCTTTTCCGTAGCAGCTTGTCGCCAGTGAAATGGACATGACTATTTGCTGGATGAAAACCAACCCTTTGAAGTCGATGTTTACATTGAGAAATAGTGCTTAGCTTTGCAGTTATCGTAGTCTAACATCTTGATAGTCTTTTCATTGGCATTGCAATGAATTGTAGCTTCTGTTGGTAGAGGATGTACATTACGAACCCATATGGTAACTTAAAACTTAATTTATAATGGCAACACATTAATCGTTCACTTAGCTGGCCTGGATATTAAAGACGTCAACTTAGCCATCATGTCATCACTTTCACTCAGGAGAATGCCAACTAGTTACATTTTTGATACAAAGCCTTCTTGTTAAATAAAAGTGGCATGTGGTCTGTTGGTGTGTATAGTTTTTGGCTTTAACATTTGGTAGTTGTCGGGAACAGTGTGCGCGTCCAGTGTTGTTGCCGCCGTTTGCGTTAATTACGAAGACATAACGTTACACATAGAAACACAACTGGTGCATCAGCTTGTTTATTGTAATTTTCGTTTGGCTGTTTGTAGCTTTTCATGCTGTTGTCAAGCTGCGTTTTACTTAACACCGAGCACTGTTTATGTTGGGGTACAGTGCATATGTCGTGGTTGATTATTGGAGGAGCTTTACACTGCCGACCAAAGCTCTCCTATATCATTTGTTACTGTATGAAAGGCATATATTTCCATCCCATTCGACCTTAAACTGTAGTAATTTTCCGTCCGGTGTATTAAACAATCTGGGAAAGAGCTGTCGTCTTAAGACCAAGATCCGCTTTTAAGTGTCTCAGAGAGAATAAAAAGGAAATATTGCCAAATGTGTAGTCAGTATGTTTAGTAACCTTGCCTTGTAGGACGCTTCTCAAAATGTGATGGCAACATTTCTGCATTTGTGTCATGAAACACCGGAAGGTAGTGAGATCTATCATAATTGTTAAATCCTACCTCTTGTACAGTATATTCACGCACCCAGATCTTAAGAGCCCGGCATCTACCATCACATTATCACCATCAACATCAGTGGCTATTTATTTGCTTTTCTGTGTGTTGATTTTTGGAGAAAGACGATTAATTAACAGTGATCAGAGTCAGATCTGAGTCGTCTATCATAAGTAAAACGCAGGGTAGCATTATGTGTAATCAGACCAGTGCCCCTTTAGATGGATCGCTGGCCTTTGAACGATAGGCTACGCAAAATGACCTCCTATTATTATATTTATAGACGAAAAATGGTGGGCCCGTCCAATCTGGCATTGTTTGTAATACAGTATTTTGGTCATGGCGTGATTCTCGCAGCGGAACTATGATGTGGATACAAAGGTTCTGCACGAAAGCAGCACCGCTGCAACAGGAAGTTCAACATACGGAAGTTCTGTTTTCTTTGTGTATTCCGTTTTATGATTATTTTATTTTAGGAAAACCCGTTTTACTTTTCATATTTAGTCGTTTTTCACGCTGTTGTTTTAGCGATTTTGGATTATGCATTGCTGGGTAAATAAATCCTTAATTTATTACAGCGGTTTTTGATTGCTGTCTCGCTATTTTCATGAGTTTACGAGAAAGCTCGGTTGCATGAGTGCAAACGTTGGTCAGCTTAACGCAAGAAAACCGGCCAAAGCGAGCCCCTATCCGCTACATGTAACCGGACGTATTGTAATATGTGAATCCTCAATTTGAAACGGGCTTCTGGATTGGTAAGAAGGGCAATATGTTACGTGGTGTGGCGAAAGGAGAAGCATCTTTGTAATGATAATGAACGTATTTAGCTAATGAACACCGTACATAGGTGTCTGCATATCAGACAAGCAGTGCATATAGTATTTTTCTACACTGACATCAGACCTGATTCAGCCAGACATTCTTTGTTGTTGAGCAGATGTAAGGGTAATGTCAAAGCTTGTGTAATTTCATCAAGTGTCCAGACATTTTTCAGGCTGTTCATTTTCACATCAATTGGCTCAACCCTGATTTTAGTAATGTTTTGAAATTTCAGATCTCTGTCAAGGAGGTCAAAATCAGTACAGGGGATGGACGAGCAGAAATCAAACTGCGACGAGAATGACTCCGAACCAACAGGTAATTTGTTCTTGTTGCTGTTTTCCCATGCTCCAACTTAATTCCAGAGTATATTTTACACCTAAAATCAGTACAAGCATACTGTGAATTATTAATTTAAGGCTGTGATTTTCTTACATTTTAATATGAGAAGTACATTATAAAATTGCTTAGAATTAATAACAAATCTTAATGTTTTCTTTCCTTGCAGTAATATACAATAGAAAGTTAATTAATGAGGGGGAAATGGTACACCAGATGGAACTAAAATAAATGTTCTTATTTGTTCACCAAACTAAAATTAAGATCCGTGATAGCTTTCCTTCTTTTAGTATTGAATTTTGTCTCTCTATTTTTTAGCTGATGACAATGCCCCTGTAAAGCAGCTTGTCTCTTCTGAGGAGGAGTCCAGAGCGCTTCCTGCAGCTGAGGATGCGACCACAACCTCTGGCAGCACATCTGTGTAAGAATCTTCATTCTGATCCCAAAGGCTTCTGGTCTTTCTCTTTATAAACTGTGGTCCAAGTAATTTTGTGTATTTTCAGAGAGAGTGCTCGAGCCTGTGCACTCTGTAACTGCGTGGAGCGCAGCCTGCATGGACAGCGGGAACTGAGACACTTTGGGCCATCTTCTGATCGGCCGACCCTCAAGCCATCAGCTTCCCCACTGCCACAACCCGGGAATGATGACCTGTCTTCCATTGGATTTTCTGACTCCTCCTGTCTTGCAGCACTCTTTGATGACTCAGGTAGAATTTGGAATGGTATTGTATTTTATCAGTGCACAGTTAAATACACATTGTATAAATATATCATATTCTCAACTCTAGCTACTCGAACTAGAGTATTGAATAATTTTTTTTACTTGTTTTCTATGTTATTGTGGACTTAATAATGCACAGGGGATTGCTGGGTTCATCACTGGTGTGCAGTGTGGTCAGAAGGAGTTAAACAGATGGACAACGAAGAGCTGGAGAACGTGGATAAGGCCGTTATCTCAGGGACACAGCGGGTAAGTGTACTATTTCCTTAGATGTGGGTTAAATGGAATTAAGTGAAAATATGAAGATTAGAGCCTTGCCTTGCAAATCTCAGTCACTTGTTTTGTTTCAGCTTTGCGAATACTGCAAAAGGCTGGGTGCAACCATTCGATGCCATGCTGAGGGCTGCTCACGGTTCTACCACTTCCCCTGCTCTGCAGCAAGTGGATCCTTCCAGTCCATGAAGCAGTTGGCCCTTCTCTGTCCAGAGCACATAGACAAGGCAGAGGAGCTGGGTAAGATATCCACATATCCTCTTAAAAATGTGTGAGGTTTATGTACATTAATAGATGATGAAAAAAAGTTTAATTGTAGAATGTTATGATAGTTATCTTAACCACACACACACTTAAAAAATGTGTACAAAATCTCCATGTTTGTTCCTCATGTTGGCTCCAAACCAGATATATAGAGAGCTACATTTATTAAAGTTAGGTTATTTTATCTTATTTATAGCTGGTGAAGAGTCTTGGTGTGCAGTGTGTGACTCTGCAGGGGAGCTCACAGACTTGCTGTTCTGTACGGGTTGTGGCTTACATTATCATGCTGCCTGTCTGGAAATCGGTGCCACACCCATCCAGCGTGCAGGATGGCAATGCCCTGAGTGTAAAGTGTGCCAGACTTGCAGGTGAGTTCCCCCTGTGACTTGGTGTACTGTATATAAATGGTTTAGATGAAGTGGTTAATGCTTTGTTCTAACCCAATGAAGTCTCAATTTCCTTTTTTGAGAGAAACATTGCTGCTTGTCTTTTCTCTATTTAACTTTATAAGAACAAAATAAGATCTTGGTTCATTATTTTCTTTAGACAACCAGGAGAAGACTCCAAGATGTTGGTATGTGACGCCTGTGATAAGGGTTACCACACCTTCTGTCTTCAGCCAGCCATGGATTCGCTGCCCTCTGACCCATGGAAATGCAGAGTAAGCTACCTTTTTAAATTTTATCTATTCAAATCAGTGTGCTCATATTCTGTGAAAGTAGGTTGTTTTAGTAGCATTTTTAAAGTTTAATCTTTTTATTAAAAGTATTTTTGTAAGCTCTGTATGTGTGTTTTGATTGGCTGATTTTATATTTCCCTCTAATCAACTTTTTTGCCAGAGGTGTCGTGTTTGTACTGAGTGTGGGGTCCGCGGACTGGTATTACCAGGATCAGCCCAGTGGTTTGACAACTATGCTGTGTGTGAAAGCTGCCAGCGGGACCGCAGCTCTATATGTGGCGTTTGCAGCAAAGCTGCCAACCCATCTGTTGCTCTGCAATGCTGCAGTGTGTGCCACAGGTTAGTTCAGTAAACATGCATTCAGCAGAGGTACTTGGTATGCATGAGATTAGTGATTTTTTTTAAACTGGTTGCACACTGACAATCTCTATGTTTTGTTAGATGGGTCCACAGTGAGTGTGCTTTACATCATGATCTACCAGAGGTCAAGTGCATTTGCCTGCTTTGCAAGGAGGATCAGCAGCATCCTGTCACTCAAACATACTCAGCAGAGATACAAACCAGGGAGGTGTCTGAGGAGACTGGAGGACATGTAGATTTGGTGGAGTCGACAATCCAAACAGATGCAGACATGGGGACAGAAGAGCAGACGGACTTGCCAGATGTGACACCATGCCAGAAAGGCGCATCAGAGGTTGGACAGGCTGAGCTCTCGGAGCTCAAAGAGACACCGATGGAGATGGGTAAGTTGGATGTGGATGTACTATAAACCACAATTTACATGATGAGTTTTATTGGACTAGTAGAAAATTATGTTTTGTTCATATATTCATTGTGTTGTTGTAAAATGACTGTGTTTGACTTCAGGGGAGGAAGCTCCAGTTGTTGAGACAACAGAAATTGGGGAGAGACCAGTGGAAGAGGTAGTAATGGAAGAATTAACTTCAGAGGAGCCTGCAGGTAAACTCAGACACATGTACTTAAAAATGAAAACAAAGCAGTACTTTATTATTTGTAAGATGATGTGCCTCATCTAATGATACATTTATGCTTGATAAAAGTAATAACGATGCATTCCTTGCGTTCATCCCAAATGTAGAGTGTGCAGCAACAGAACAGGGGACCTCTTGTCTCGATGCCGATGAAAAAAGACCAGTTGAGGTTGTTAGCCAGATGACTCAAACCACCCATTCCCTGGATGCTACTGCAAAGACAAAGTCTATCAAAGAAGAACCAATAGAGGTGTCACAACAGGACCCAGAATATATGGAGGTTGAGAAACAGGAGGTTGATCCCTCAGTGAAACAAGAGAAGAGTGGAAGCATACCTGTGTCAGAACCAAAGTTACCAGCTTCTGCTGCCTCTGTAGAGAAGACAGAGACTGTTCCAATGGCTGATCAGCAGGAAGCAACTCCACACCAGGATGCTCACTCTCCTCCTCTTTCTCGGCTCACTTTATCAGTGGACACAGAAGAGGCGCTCTCCGCTGGGGATATGGAGGCAAGGCAACTACCTCACTCTGAGGAGGATGACGAAGAAGAGGATGATGAGCAATTGAAAGGAGATGGACAGAATGAGGACATAAAGCAGGAGTTACATGAGGTCAAGCCAGAACTTCTGCTTGATGAGATGTCCAACATAAGCCACGGTGATGAGAGCAGCAGTGGTTTTCTGGGCTCTCCAGGAGAACCAGACCCTCAGCTCTCCATGGAGCTTGGCCTTGTACCTTCTGGCCACTCACACGCAGATAACCTTCAAACTGAGACCGATGACTCGCTTCCCTTTGAACCTCTCAAAAGTGATAGAGAAAAGGCAAAACGCAGAGGATCCCCAGGCCGCTCAAGAGTCAAACAGGCAAGAGATAACTTTGAAACCACTTCAACAGTTGAGATGAACACTTTTGTGATATTTAAAGTAATATAAACTGTCATTGTGCTGTTACAGTTACAATCTTACACTGAAATATTATTTTTCTCTGGCTTTTAGGGGCGAAGCAATAGTTTCCCTGGGAAACGTCGACCTCGAGGTGGCGGTTCAGGGAGGGGTCGGGGAGGGAGGTCACGTCTTAAAGCCATGGCCTCTTGCATTGATGCGTTTTTGGTGAGCCGTGATTAACACATTCACAGTTAGACCATTTGTTTTAGTCCTGGTAATGCTGTCGTTATTGTCATATTTTTTTTGTCTGATTTTTGTTCATTGTTTCTTTTTGTCTTTACCTTTTTAATGTTGTCTTCTGCAGCTGAGCATGACCTCTGACACTGGAATAAATAAAGAGGAAGATGATGAGGAAGATGACACCATGCAGAATACAGTGGTTCTTTTCTCAAACACTGATAAATTTGTTCTGCTCCAGGTATGGCTTTAGTTTGACATTTTCTGAAGTGTTTGCCCAGCCAAGAGCTGCAAATGTCAGTGTTCAATGCAACACAAACAAACGCTTTGTTTTAATTGTTTGTTTCTTTCATCTGTTTTTAGGATATGTGTGTTGTCTGTGGCAGCTTTGGAAAGGGCATGGAGGGACAGTTGTTGGCTTGTGCTCAGTGTTCCCAGTGTTACCATCCTTACTGTGTGAACAGCAAAGTAAGCACAATGTTTTATTATGTTATTATGTGTTTTTAATTCACCTTATGTTGTAAATCCAATTGGATTAAACTTGATCTCTTCTATAGATCACAAAAACAATGCTACGTAAGGGTTGGCGTTGTTTGGAATGTATTGTGTGTGAGGTGTGTGGGAAGGCTTCGGACCCCTCCCGTTTGCTGCTGTGTGATGACTGCGACGTAAGCTATCACACCTACTGCTTGGATCCACCCCTGCATACAGTACCGAAGGGTGGTTGGAAGTGCAAATGGTAAGAAACTGTAGAGATACAATGCTTTGTTCAGTCTTGTCACTTTTAATGGGGTCAAATGGAAATGAATCTATGTAAATTTGCATATTATGTAAAACTCAGCATCAGCTCTGTATTTGCAATTCAGAGGCCCAACCCACTACTTTTTTCCTTGTAGCAAAAAAAATCTCTCACTGTGGCATTCATAGAGCTTTCAATTTACGTTTTACCTGTCATTTCATTTTCATTTTTAACAATTTCTTTGCAGGTGTGTTTACTGTGTGCAGTGTGGTTCCAACACACCGGGTTTCCACTGTGAGTGGCAGAACAACTACACCCACTGTGGCCCCTGTGCCAGCCTCGTCACCTGCCCAGTATGCAGAGAGAACTTCATGGAGGAGGAGTTGCTGCTGCAGTGCCAATACTGCGAACGGTGGGTGCTTCTCATTAGGAACTGAGGTATTCAACAGACCACAGCTAATGAAGACTAGCGGGGAATAGATTTTTTCATATATTTTTCATATCATAAATTATTCCATAACATCTTTGATTTGCAGTGTGATTTGTTATGAAAGTATGTGTTTTTCTGCGCCTGTGTAGATGGGTACATGCTGTCTGTGAGAGTCTGTACACAGAGGATGAGGTTGAACAGGCTTCAGATGAAGGTTTTGCATGCACATCCTGCACCCCATATGTTCCAAAACCTGTGGGTAAGTTGGAAAACAGTTCTATTTAAAAACTGAATACTTCATACATGAATGAATGTAGTTGTATAAATACACAAAGGATGACTGTATTTGCCGATGACATTATTTTGTTTTGCTTTTTGCACCTTCTTCACAGTAGTAGAGTCAGCCATCATGGCTTCAATAAAGATTAAAGAGCCAGGTTAGTGGAGTTTGCTTGTTAATATTTTTCATCAGGTGAATATTTTGTGTGTTCACAGTTTTTAGTTTTATTGTTAGATGTTAATAATTTGCAAATATGCTTTACAGAACCCCAGTTCTACCGGTTAGAGGGGGTATGGCTGACAGAGTCAGGTATGTCATTGCTTCGAAGCATCTCCATGTCTCCCCTGCATAAGAGACGACAGCGACGTTCCCGTCTTGGCACCTTGTGTTGTGAAGGAGGTTCTGATGCCATGGACATGAGGGACGGTGAAGGAGATGGAGAGGAGGGAAAAGGTAAGTACACTTTAGGCTTTTTCAACAGGTTAAAGTTGTGAATTTTCAAGTGTTTCCTCTGTGAAAACAAACATTGTGTAAATATGATGTTTACTGTGCATGTTTAGGAGAACCCATGGAATGTGAATCCAAGCTGGAGAACCATGGAAGCCCTGAGAGAGAGGGAGGTGCTGAAGGCATGGCAGACTGCGATGGTTTGAAAGGGGGCACAGAAGAGACAGATGACAGCAAAAAAAGAAAGCGAAAACCCTACAGGCCTGGTAGGCTTACAAAATGAGGCTCTTCATCCGCACAAATTTTTGAGCATCTACTAAATGTTTGTTCTACAAATATACTAGGAATTGGAGGCTTCATGGTGAGACAGAGGAAGTGCCACACAAGAATGAAGAAAGAATTTTTTGCCCAGTTGGCTGGTGAGACTACTTTAGATGGACAGCCAATAGAGAGGACCATTGAGGACGGTGAGCAGTAAACAAAACTGTGAAAAACTTCTTCTAACTTCTTTTAAATTTTGAAATGTTATTATGGTAAAACTTCATCAGGGATTCCCTCAGAACGTACATGTTTCAAATCTGTACGAGGGCCTCTTGTATATTTCATTACCCATCTTTATTTCTCTTGTTTCCTGTTGGTTGTTTTACTCCCTTTGTTGCATAAAGATGGAGCATAGCCAGATATTCTGATATATGCTGGATGCATAAAAAGATGCATCTTTGTATTTTTTTTTTAATCTCCTAATGTTTAATTTAAACTTAAGGTATTTCTTGCTTTATCATCCTGATTTGTTTGCAATGGAAAATATATTCTAATTTGGATACTCAAATTTTAAGCAGGACCTCATCCTGACACGGATAACATTATGGATCCGAAACCGGTAGAGGGTGAGGAGCAGGCCAAGAAGCGTCGGGGTCGGAAGAAAAGCAAATTAGAGGATATGTTTCCAGCTTATCTCCAGGTCTGTAGTTTCTTTATTTCATGTGTTTAAGATGATGAGTTTGAAAATCATAGTGTCAAAAATAAGAATATTTGAATATCTTACATTTCTTGTGATTCACTGCAGGAGGCTTTCTTCGGGAAGAGTCTGATAGACTTGAGTAAAAAAGCTGTAATGATACCACCAGGACAGAGGCCTGGCACATGCCTTGTCCGACCTTCAGTTCCACCAACGTTGAGTGTCAGTAGTGCTGTCCCAGAGAGTAAGAACACTGACTTCACTTGTGACATTAAAACTCCGCAAGTTATGCGTAATACAGGGTGTTGAAAAGGTCAATGTAGAATGTATGACCTTTGTGCTTGTCTCACTAGCTGAGACCAAGGATCGCGTGGTGGGGGATAATTTGCCTCTCAAGCAAGAAGGGGGTGAGGCGCCCCAGGCTCAGGGAGAAGGTGCAGGTAAGTGTCTGTTGACTTTGATATGACTAGTTAATTGCTCTGACCTTGTGTAGTCATAGGTTTGCTAGTAAATAAAAAATAATACCAAATGTTTTGTTTAGGTGTTTCTGCACCATCCTCATCACTGAAGGAACAGATGTCAACTGATCCTCAGGACTCTGATGCAGAAAAAAGTGATGGTATTGTTTTGGGAGCATAATGTGGTTTTGAGGAAGCAAATAAATATTTGTGATACCTGGCACTGACTTTGCGTCCTATATACAGGTCTTCCTCAAGGGGTGGAAAGTCAGGACTCTGAGCAGTTCTTCAGAAAGGTTCTGGGAGTGTCAGAGGGCTCTTCTTTGGGGGGCATGAAGCCCATCTTGGAGGGCAGTAAGGGAGAACTCAACCGTAGCACTTTGCCACAGAGAGCTCTCCTCTCAGGTGTGTAAAGGACAATGTCAGCAGATAATCACTATAACAGAACTTAACTGAAGTGACTTTTTTGTATGGCTGAAGACTTACATTAGAGTCCATTTGTAAACTGGTGTAATACTGTTTTTTTTTTCTTTTGGCTTGCTGTTGAACAAATTTCTTGTAAAATTCTTGCAGGGTCTCTGCCTTCTGCTGGAATGATGGATGCCTTTCCTGGCCTTTCTCAGTCACCATTCTTCGACATGCGGTAGGACTAGTAGTAGTCTGTAGTTCTGCTAACTCTTACACTAAAAACAAGAGGTTAGCAATATGGCACTAAGATTGGCATACAGAGATATCTAAATGAGCTCTGGTTGATTGCAACAAAAGTCTGTGAAGATATTCATTATGCATTCTACTTGTTAAATCAACATAGTGGCCATGTTGAATATGAAGGTTTTAGAATTTATCTCGTAGCACAATTGTTCCTTATTATGTCACGAGAATTTCTACAGTCATGGTTCTTACTGTTGCTGATGCATAGTAGGTCTATATTTTATATGATACATTACTCTCTTATCGTATTCAGTGACCGAGGAGGATTGTTCAGTCCAGATGGGGGAGATGAGAGCCCATGGGCCACTCCCTCTACCCCAGCAACTCCTTCATCCCCACCAACTCCCACTGAGGCAGAGGGTGATGGGCTGTCCTACAACCAACGTAGTCTCCAGCGCTGGGAGAAAGATGAGGAACTGGGAGAACTCTCAACCATTTCCCCTGTGCTCTATGCCAACACCAACTTTCCCTCTCTTAAACAGGACTACCCGGGTGAGTATGCAGTAATGTGCAAGTATGGCAGTTATTTGTAAAATTATTATAAATTACCCATTCTTTTTAAAGTCTGTTTTTACAGCACAGTGAGATGCAACAGCTGATAAATATTTTTCTGTCACAGACTGGGCTAGTCGCTGTAAGCAGATTATGAAGATTTGGAGGAAGGTGTCAGCTGCTGACAAGGTTCCTTATCTGGTATGTTGTTTATTTTGATTAAATACTATTGGCAGAGATTAGAAATGGGCATCTAATAGCCTCTAAAATGTTTTGTGATTTTTCTGGCTTAATACAATGATTTTTTTTTTTTTTTTTCCTGCTGTAATACATTAATTTGTTTAGGTATCGAGTCAGATCTTGTTATTTACTGCCTTGTAGCATTTACACCAGGGTCTTCTGGTATCACCCATTTTATACAGAAAGCCTCAGAACATAAATGATCAAATATAGTTTTTGTCAACATTCGTTTTGAATGTTAGTGCTACGCATATGGCTAAGCCAGTGATTTTAATTGAACTGTCTGTAATGATCATAAAGGTTCAGTCATCTGATGGTATAATGTTGTTTGCGCTACAGTACAACAGAATTTGTAAAGCCTTAGAATGTTTATCCTAATATTTGTTGTCCTTTAGCAAAAGGCCAAAGATAACCGAGCAGCTCAGAGGATCAATAAGGCACAGAAGGTGAGTTTAAGTATCTGCATCATTTTCTATGATCAAGGTTAATAAAAAGTATGAAATATTAGTCTTTGTGGAGATTTTTCATGTGTCCTTTGCACTCCCCCTTCACACAGCAGGCAGAGAGTCAGGTATGCAGGCCAGTCAAGACAGAGCCGGTGCGTGTAAAAGGAGAACGGCCCAGTTTACACCTCCAGATCCCTCCACCTTCAGGTTCTGCATCCTCCCAGCCCAGCTCAGCTGAAAGCCCATTTCCCTTCCCCCCGGATTCAGGATCATCCTCTGTCTTTTTCTCAGATGGACCTGTAAAGACTCCAGGGTCTGCAGAAATTCGGACAGATCCCTTAGCCAAGTTTCCTCCTCAGTCACCCCACTCTCATTCTCACCCAACAACACCTTTTTCTCATGCAGGGGCCAGTCCTTTACAGGCCCCTTCCTCAGGTTATTCCACTTCCGGCCCACTGGGTCCTGCTCAGGGACGGCCAGCCAGTCTTGGCCCCTTTGACATGCAACCAGGAACTCCTGGAACCCCAAGACGGGCTCAGCAGGTTGACCCCTACTTCAGATCTCAGCTGCAGCAGCAACAGAGTCATTTACCGCAATCTCAACAAGGTTCTCAGGAGTCTCTAGGACCTCCAGAAAGTCCTCATTCGAGAGGTGCTGGGCTTGGGGAGTCACCCATTTTCTCCCCGCCCCATAACGCCCACTTTGGAGATCCTTTCAGAACCCAGCAAGGAATGGGACGTCCAGAATATGGTTCATCCCCATCACCCTCTGCAGTGGCTTCTTCACCTGCAAGCACAGGACAGTTCAGGGCTGATATGAGTGCACCTTCTCCCCGCTCCTCTACAGCTGTAAGACCTGACCCAGCTGTTAGCTCCCCTGCTGGTATGCTTGAGTCTGGAGATGGTTTATTCAAGGCACCTATGACGCCACGAATGCACCAAGGAGAGGGGGGGTCAATTCAACCTGGAGCTTCCCCAAGCCACCCCTCTGAATCCTACAGACAGTCTCCCTCCAACCCTTTCTCTGATGGCCACAGTCAGCAGCCGCCTACTCCCAGACCGCAGTCAGGAGACAGCTGTTCCCTAGGGAATCAGAGAAATTCTGCAGCTCAACAAGAGCCATGCTCAAGAGTGCCCTCCAGCCCACAGTCCCAGGGTAGCTCTCAGTCTCCACACACTCCTGGTGGCCTCTCGAATGATGGTTTTTCTGTCCAGTCTCCTGCTACCCCCCGATTTCAGTCCCCAGACCTCAGCTCTCAGCCACCTTCAAGGCCACAGTCGAGAGATCCTTTTACTAATGTTCACAAACCTCCACGTTGCAGCTCTGTTGGAGCAGAGGGAGCTGCAGGCTACAAAGGTTCACCTCATCCCAATCAACCACCTCCACCCCATCCTAGCAACAATAACTTAGGAGATCCTCTCTCTGGTAAACCGTCAGCGCCTCTTCCTTTTGGCCGTAGCCCTAGTACTGGAGGATATCAAATAACTCAACAGCAGACTCAGATGGTCCAGGGTCAGCTACAACAACCACAGACTCAGCAAAATATCGGGGCCGACAGGGCGCCACCTCCTTCTGGATCTCAAGACACACCAGCTGTCCGCCCTTCAGACACACCTCATCAACCAGCCTTGCCAGGCTCCCAGGAGATACCTGATATTTCAACAGTGCAGGACCCTGCGCTGGTAGGCTTAAGCCCTTCAGAGTTGGAGAAGCACAGACAGGTATCAGAGTGAATGTTAATACATAATGATTACATGTCCCTAAGTTTGGAGACTAATATGTTTGTTTGTTGTGTTTTTTTCCTCTCGTTAGCGCCAGAGATTGAGAGAATTCTTGATCAGACAACAAATGCAGAGAAACTCCATTAGACAAGAAAAGGAGGCTGCTGCTGCTGCCTCTGGCAATGCATCTCCGGGATGGTCTGGTGGAGAGATGGGAGCCTTTCAGCAAGACAAAGCCAACAGAGCACCACCTCCTTATCCACAGGTTTGTGTGGTGAACAATGTCCCTTAAACCCTACACATGTAGCAACTTGACAACTGTCCTGTGCCAAACACAGAAAATTTACTGAGTGATCACAATGAATCAATGTAAATAACATATACAGTCACACTGGGGCTGTCTTTGGATTTGTGTCAGCAAATATAAATAAGAGAAATGATACATTTACACTTTTGCTATTATGTCTTTCAGGAGCGTATTGCTGCTGCTACGTCTGCTGGAGCACAGGCCTCAATGGTAGGAAAGATGCCCATGGCTGCTGGTGGTATGGAAGATAAGCTTATTCGCCCACCACCTACAGGAACTCCTGCCATCATGGATCCTAGTTCACTAAGGTTGGCACTTTTAAATAGAATAAAATTCTCAGTGTAAGAAGACTGTAAGATGAATCAGGTGGTTTTATGATTTTCCATTATTAAAAATGGGAAATGACAAGGACTGCCTTTTCAAATTTCTGTTTACTGAAAATGATGAATTACAGCTCTTGATAAAATTTGACCCAGAAACCAAACTCCAAGTTAATTATCACCACAAAGATCAATGTTTATATATCCAGAAATGTTATTCAGTGTTGACATCTTTACTGTAAACATGGATTGACTTATTTTCTTCTTGTTCCTTCTTCTCCTTAGGCCTCCAGGACCCACCAAACCACAGGGAGTGTTTGCCCGTCCACCATTCCCTCCTCAGTGGCAGGGCCAGGGTGCCAGTCCACAGAGGTTCCCACAACCTGGTATGGAGGCTGTGGGCATAAGACATAATGCCAACCCTGCAGTTAACATCCAGGGTATGGAGAATATAAATACCCCTCACACCTTGCTACCGGGGGAAAATATGCAGCCTATTGGTCAAGGTCCCCCACCACAGTTCATTGAACTAAGACACAATTCGCAGAGGATACCCTTGAGACCCCACTTCATGCCTCGTGGGCCTCAGGCCAGACCACGTCTTTTTGTTCCCCAACAAGATATGGTTGCACCTTATGTTCAGCAGCATCCCATAGCTCAAACTGGCACCATTCAAACAGAGAGGCGTGACTCACAGCTGGGGTTACAGCAAAGTGGGCTGTCAGTTTTAATGCCTCAACAGTCTACAGGTCCTGTAGCACAGCAGCCTCAACTGCAGCCCCAAGCAGCTCCTCCTGTTCCTAATGCTCAAAGCACTGAGCAGCATCAGCTTCCACAGCCCAGCTTGGTCACACAGTCTCGGCCTGCCACAACACACAGCAATGAGGATCTTCCAGAGCCTGATCTTGAAGGGCTAGGGGATGCTCCAGGGGATGGGGGTGTGGAAGATGAGGATGATTTAGCTTTAGACCTGGATCCTGACAAAGGAGATGATGACTTGGGCAATCTGGACAACCTTGAAACCAATGATCCGCATTTGGATGACCTGCTTAACAGTGATGAATTTGACTTGTTGGCTTACACTGACCCTGAATTGGACCAAGGAGACCCAAAGGATGTCTTCTCAGACCAGCTACGATTGGTGGAGGCAGAGAGTGAGGCACCATCTTCTTCCTCTGGCTCTGGGCAGGTTAAAGTGGAGGATAAACCCAAGCGAGAGCCAGGGCAGAAACCTGCAAAGGCAGATGTCTCTGCTCGCCAACTGCCATCAACCACAGAGACTACTGATACCTCAAGAGTTAAAGTAGAAGACAGAGGCCTGGTACCACAACTGCAGTCAGGGCAGACAGCTGTAAAAGATGAAATGGGAGAAGCTGTGTCCATGCTTCTTGGTGGCACCACACCATCAGTCAAACCTGCACAACCAGAAAGCCAGTCAGCTTCGCTTAGTTCTGTTCGATTAGGGGGACTTCCATATCCCTTGCCAGGCCAAGTTGATCAGTTGCCTTTTCCTCCAGCTGCTCCACATCCAGGTATTGCCGACGATCCGCTGGGACTTCCTGATGTAGGTGAACAGCACTCTCCTGCGGTGGATTTGGCAAAGGTAGAAAGCTCTTTAGATGGTGAATTGCCTCTTCTAATACAAGATCTGCTTGAGCATGAAAAGAAAGAACTGCAGAAGCAACAACAGCAGCAACAGCTAAGCTCCCTCCACCAAGGAGGCATGGGACCTCATTTTTCTGGCCTCCCAGGTCAACAACCAAATCCACAGGTTCCTGGGCAGATAATACTGCCACAGCACCATCGTCCACCACCCCAGGGAATGATGAGTCAGCCAGGGATGGTTCCGCGTGCACCAAACCTTCTGCAGCAGCAAAGGCTAATGGGACCTGGAATGGCACCTCCCGGTCACATGAATATGTCACAACAGCAGGGCATGATGAGGATGGGCCAGCCTGGAGGGATCCATACAGCTCTTGGTCATCCGCAGCAGCAACAGCAGCAGCAGCAACAACAGCAACAACAACCAGTGATTAAACCGCCACCTCTGGCCAACAATTTCTTTCCAGATAAAGGTAAACATCATGTTCTGCCACTGTCACTCTATAACTTACAGTATTGTTTTTGTGCAATGAAAAAAATGTGTTCTTTTGTAATTTCAGATTTGGATAAATTTGTTACTGATGACATCATGGATCCAATTGCTAAGGCAAAGATGGTGGCACTCAAAGGCATCAAAAGAGTATTGGCACAGGACCCGATGGGTGTCCCCCCGGGTATCAACAGGTACTTCACTGTGTAAATATTTTATACAGTAGTTTGTGCCGCTTTTTTTTTTTTGTTTGTTTTAATATTCATTAAACCATATTTTAATGATCACATTAATCATCCATATAACCTAAATATTGTTATTTTATTATTAATTTATTAAGACTGCTGCTTTTCTAAATTTCCTTGGTGCCTTTATCAAAAACCTGCATTGTCACTTGTTTATGGTGGATTATAGTGACAGCAGATTTTGGAACATTAATTTAGCATTCTTTGTAAAACATTTAAAAAGTGGACATGTATTTCGCTTCATTTAACCTATGTTCCTTTTTAATGAGCATTTCATTTGTTCTAGTTTAAAAAAAAATCCACAGTGGTTATTGATACCATTCACTTTTGTTCTGTTTCAGTAAAATTTTAAAACCCTTCTCAAAACAACACTGAGAGCTATAAAATAACCAAATTTTAACTTGAATATCATAACACTAAACCATGTAAGATTCCGAAAAAATTTGACAAGTGTATACAACAGAAATATTTCTTCCCATCTCTCCTCCATAGAGTGCCTCTTCTGCTTGCAGTTGTGCCACAGTTAGACTTGCTTAGATATATATTTTAAAAATCCAGCTCTTATGCCAATAGCACTATTTGTAGATTTTTTTTTTAAACTACATGCCTAAGCCTACATGACTAAGGCTTTGCTTCACTTTCAGGCAACAGGTTTCTCTTCTTGCTCAAAGGCTGGCATCTGCACCTGGCACAGATCCAGGACAGCTTGCATCAGGACCACCAAAGGTATGCTTTCATCTTTTTCAGAAATGGTGTTTTAGTAGTATAATGTAGATGATTTTTAACTTCTCACTTTTTGTCATTAGGAGGGTGAACCAAGTGATCCAACTCAGACAAGACCCAATCCTCCCCAGTTTGTGCAAGGAATCATCAGTATGTACTGCCAGTGCTGTCTTTTGCAATGAAATAATTGAGTCGCAATCATGACATTTTAGTGATGATTATATATTATTGTTATTACTTTGCTGTTATCATGATTTCTTTGGTATTCCTGTTTATTTTAAAGTCATATAAGGAAATAAATGCCCAAATTTCACTCAGGAATAGTAAAGTATTCTTTTATTTATCTGTCTTCTAATACAGATGATGCGGAACAACACCAATATGAAGAATGGCTATTGCATACTCAACAGCTACTCCAAATGCAATTGAAATTTTTAGAGGAACAAATTGGAGTTCACCGCAAATCCCGAAAAGCACTCTGTGCAAAGCAACGGACAGCTAAGAAAGCTGGCAGGGAATTTGCAGAAGCAGATGCTGAGAAGCTGAAGTTGGTCACAGAGGAACAGAGTAAAATACAGAAACAGCTTGACCAGGTGTGTTTTAATTAATACTTAAATGTGAATACTGAGAATAGCAAATTTTCACAGTAACTACATTTGACATTATTATCTATTTATACAGGAATTTAGCACCCATTTAAATACATTATGTTTTTTGTCAATTTTTCTGTCATAGGTTCGCAAGCAGCAGAAGGAGCATACAAATCTTATTGCAGAATACAGAAGCA
Source organism: Sphaeramia orbicularis (assembly GCF_902148855.1). Classification (NCBI taxonomy): domain Eukaryota; kingdom Metazoa; phylum Chordata; class Actinopteri; order Kurtiformes; family Apogonidae; genus Sphaeramia; species Sphaeramia orbicularis. Next base: position 35,716,018 of record NC_043963.1, read on the forward strand.
AGCAGCAGCAGCATCAGCAGCAGGGCTCAGGTCTTCTCACCCCAGGGCATTCTGCACAGGGTCCTCCACCTCACATGTTTCCCAAGATGGCTGGTCAGATGATGATGGGTCAACAGGGAGCTCCTGTAATGGGGCAGCACCCTGGTATGGTGCCCCAGGGTGGAATGCATGTCAGGATGCCACAAGGGCAGCCATTCATTGGAGGAGCCCAACCCCAAATTCCTGGAGCACTGGGACCAGGAGCTGCTAGGGCCCCAGGACCTCCTGGGGCTCCTGCAGGATTCTTCCCACAGGGTCCTGGAATGCAAGGTGCAGACCCCAGACTATTGCAGGAAAGACAGCTTCAACACAGAATGCAGATGGCAAAACTTCAGCAACAACAACATCAGGTGATAATGGGTCAACAGCCAATGCCGCACCCAAGTCAACCGTCTGGTTTAATGGCCCAGCCACAATCTGGTATTATAGGGCCACATATGGCCCAGCAACAACCAAACCCTCAACAGGCAGTTCTGTCTAACCAGGCAAATCAGCAAAACATGGTTCAACTTCAACAAGGAATGGTTGGAGGCCAGTCTGTGACTCAGACACCACAGAACCCGTTAGGAGGCCAGCCAATTAACCATGCTCAAGCCATGATGGCAGCTCAACCAGGGATTATGGGGAACCAGCCTGTCGCACAGCAACAGAGGCCTCAGATGATGATGGGACAGCAGGGAATGGTTGGTTCTCCAGGTCATCCTGGCCTTCGGGGTCAAGCACCTTTAACTCCACAACAACAAAACATTCTGGCCCAACGTATGCTTGCATCTCAGCAACAGCAGAATGTTGCAAAGAATTTGGCACACCTTCAGCAGCAACAGCAGCAAATGGCACAGCAAAGACAACCACAACTAATGAGTCAATCAAGCCAAGAGCAAGGAGTGCTCTCCCAACCTTCCACTCCACAAATGGGCTCTTCTCCTTCAGCAGGAAGTATTACACCCCAGTCCCAAGGAGCTACAGATAGCCAAAACCCAGGTTCCAAAGAAAGTGGAATTCTCAGCCCTGATTCAAGAACCCCCCCACAACAGAGTGGACCTTCAACACCAAATCAGTTGTCTCAGCTAGGGCCTTCAAATGATAATCAGAATGATTTGGGAAGACAACATTTACAGCAGCAACAGCAACATCAGAACCAAGTTTATATGGCACAGCAACCAAACCCCCAGCCTGTTCCTGAGCAACAAACGTCTCTAGTTGGAAACCAACCAATTGGTGTGCTTCAGCAGCAGCACCAACATCCACAACTTGCTCTTCAGCGGCAAGGGTCTCTCACTGCTGAAAAGCCTGGAGTGATGCAAATAAAAGAGGAGGGGAAACAGGGTGATTTCTTAGCTCAACAGCAGCAGCAACAACAAAATGCCATACAGCAGCCACAGGATCCCAGCATCCAGCAGCAGATCACAGTCCAGAAAAATCCTGGCCAACCACAGGTTATAATGGGCCATAGTCCACAACAGCAAGCCCTTATGGCTCAGCAACAAAAACAACATGCCATGATGGGAATGATGAGAGCTCAGCAACAGGGGATGATGGTGCAGAGACCTGGGCTTGCACCTGGACAGATCCGCACCCCTATCAATATCCAGGCTATTATTGCCCAGAACCCACAACTGCGCAATCTTCCCCCAAACCAACAGATACAGCACATCCAGGCCATGATTGCCCAGAGGCAGCTCCAACAGGGACAAATGCTGCGGATGTCAATGAATCAAGGCCAACAAAGTCAGTTGAGGCCCCACATGCCACCAGGACAGGTGCCGCAGGTTGGACAGCACATGCCAGGAATGGAGGGTCAACAGATGCATTTTGGGCCCATGGGGAAGCCCACAGCTATTGGTACTCCACAACAGGCTGGCATGTTGGGCCAGCAACCTGGTGTTGGTCCACAGATACAACAGGGAATGACGGTCCCTGGACAACAGCTAGCACAGATGGGGGAAATGATACAGCAACAGCAGATTATGAGAAGTCAGGTTCCAGTACCACCTTCCCCTATGGATCAGAGCCGCATGCTAAGGCCAACATCTCCGCGCCAGCCACTGCCCAACTCTCCTGGAGATCCACAGCGGCACCAAGTTATGGGGATGCGTCCACCCACCCCAGGTCAGAATCAGCAGCAAGCCCTAATGGCAGCTGCCCGCATGCAGGGATCTCCATCTCATGCATATTCTCCAAGAGGTCCCTTTGGTATGAGTCCAGCACACCCAGCTTCACCTCATTCATCACATGTTTCTTCACCATCTATAGCAGACAGGCATGGACGGGGAAGTCCATACAGCCAAGTCAAGGCGTCTCCACTCAGGTCACCTGGGGCCAAGAGTCCACTAGATTGCCCAGGTTTGAAAGTAGAAACTCAGACTTCAGGTGCTGACCCTTCTCAGATGGCTTCAGGTATTCCCAATGGGCCACAGAAAAGTGGAAATGTTCAGCAACAACTCCATGAGGTTAGAGAAAACCCTGTTCCTAAGACACAGCATGGATCTAGAGAAGGTAATCTGTGCCAGATGACCCTACAGAATATCAAACAGGAGCCCCGAGAGGTCCAGTGTGATTCTGAGGGAGAGGCTCAGCCTGGAGCTGTAAAGCGAGAAGCAACAGGAGAGATGGTTACTTCTGGGAACAACACTAGCTTTTTTAATTCAGGAAATGTGGCAGGAGACCCTGGAGCTCAAGGCGCTAGATCTGAGACTGGACAGCAACTTCTACAAAAACTCTTGAGAACTAAGAACCTTCAGCTTGGTGCTCAGAGGCCATCTGAAGGCATCCACAATGAAATTAATGGTCACATAAACAACAAATTAGCTTTGCTAGAACAAAAACTCCAAGGAACCCCACGGAATATGGAGGTAAGTTTTTCTTGTGAAATATAGTTATTTGCTCTCACTATGCTGAAGTTGGAAGAAAACTCAATTGATTTCATTGTTTTAGGATTTACAGTCCATAACAAAAAGACCACCAGTACCAAAACCAAAGCGTACGAATAAGGCATCTGGAGGACCTAATGCACGAAAAAAGAATAAGAAGGAAGAAGTTGGAAAAAGTGCTGAGGCCCTGATAAAACAACTTAAACAGGTAAAGTGGGGAAAAAATATATATTTTGCCTAAAATGTTTGAACAATTTAAGGTTTTTTTTTTTATAATTTACTCCAATTTACTTGTACATTTTAGGGTCTGTCGCTGTTGCCCCTGATGGAGCCATCCATTACTGCCAGTCTGGATTTGTTTGCTCCTTTTGGAAGCAGCCCAGCCAATGGCAAAGCCCAGCTGAAGGGTTCGTTTGGAAATGCAGTACTAGACAATATCCCAGACTACTACTCTCAGCTGCTCACTAAGGTATGACTATTTTGTTAAGTGTCCATTTTGACTGTTGCACCCTGTGACAATATACATCTTCCATTAATGCCTCTTAAATTACTGTACATTTTTAAAACCCACAATGTTTTGTACCTTTGCAGAGTAACCTCAGTAACCCACCAACACCTCCATCCTCCCTGCCCCCCACGCCTCCACCATCAGTGCAGCACAAGCTGCCAAATGGAGTGACCACTGGGGAGGAGCTATCTGAGGGTCGGAAAGAGACTGAGCCTGCAGAGGAGCCAATGGGTCAGTATTTACTACAAATAACTATGCACCATTAATATTAGTCTAAAATCTATATATAGAAGAGATTTTCAGTTTTAACACTCTGCCTTTCTCTTTAGATTCTGTTTCACAGGAGGTTAAGAGTGTAGACATTCTTGCAGCTCTTCCCACTCCCCCTCACAACCAGAATGAGGACATCAGGTACAATGGCAAAACTGTCTTTAAATACAGCCTCAAGAAGAAGAAACCAGTTTTCTTTGTCTGAATTTTAACTTGAGAAATTCTTTTTTGACAGGATGGAAAGTGATGACGAGGATGCACCAGAAAGCATTATCCCAGCATCATCTCCTGAGAGTAATGTAGGAGAGGCCACACCACGCTTCCCTCACCTACGTGAGCCCAAAGAGGAGGAGACAGAGAGAGCAATATCGCCAATCATCCCTCTCATACCTCGCACTGCCATCCCAGGTATGAAATGGGTATCAACATAAAAGGCATTCCCAAAAATGGCAACATATGGATATTGAGTTGCTGTATTATTTGTTTTCTGTCAAAATACCAGCATAATTGCACTGTGCTAATCATAATTATTTGCATTTTTCAAATGATATGCATTTTTCACACAGCATTCCCAGAAAGCAAACCATTTGATGCTGCTGATAGCAAGGTGGTTTCCACGTCCAATCACTGGGATAAGGCAAAAACCAATGAGGTGTCTGTTACCTTCACTTTGTCCTCTGCTGCAGCAAAGGTAGTTAAATTTCGTGGTTTTACAATATATGTGTTTGTTTGTTTTTTTACCTTAATGTATAGTTAACAATTTGCACTGACTTTTGTCCAGAAACTGAACCATGTGATGATGGCCATGGCGCAGCTGCTGAGCATTAGGATGCCAGGTTCTTATGAGGTGACTTTCCCCCCTCAAAACCCTGATGTGGATGGTGCCACTAAAGGACCTGGACAGTCAGGTATGCATCTAATCCTTGTATTATTTTTTTCATTTTCAATTCAAAATCAGAAACCTGGAAATTTAAAACAATAGAACAAATTGTGACTTGTTTTTCAGAAATGAGTAAATGGGGTTAAGAAAAAAGCAAAACTAAGACATGTTATTGTGTGTATGTATGTTTTCATAATGATATGTATGCAGTACATATAATTTGAACACAACATTTAAGGTGGGATTTGATGTACATCCTTTTTTAACATTTTTCTATGAATTTGTCTTATTTCCTTCTGAATGTGGAGGATTTGTCATATGATTGTTTTCAGTAGAAGACTTTCTGTCCTCCATCAGTTCAAATAACTTTAAATTTTTCCATCTTTTTTTCATCATTCATCACATAATTTACATCGTGTGTCATGGCTTTTTCTTCTGGACATAGATCCACATAGACAAAACTGTCTTTGTAAAATGTCTCTTTTTTACATGTTTTACAGGGACTCTATGTGTGAAAAACAGTGCTTCCCCCAACCAGGATGAGTGGCTTAGACAATTTGATGTGTCTCTACCAGGGTGCACACTAAAGAAACAAGTGGATATTTTGTCACTTATCAAGCAGGTTAGTCTTCACTGTTCTCTTTATTGGTGTTTGGTAGCTTTTAATTGCAATGCCTTGTTTTATGTGTGATAAGTGATCTCATATAAGGTTGTTTTCATCATAGGAGTTCCCAGAGAAAGAGGACAAACCAGCCCTGCATTGCTATACAACCAATGTAAGTGACTTGGATGTGCGCCATCTTCCTGTTATACCAGTTGAGGAGTCTCCTCCACCTTCACCGTCCCCTCCACCTCCTCCATCTGCTGAAATCTCAACAAGTGAAGCTGAACCTTCCAAAATCTCAGCTTCTCTATCCCCTTCTCCCTCCATTCTTGCTAATGCTCAGATCAAGACTGAGCCAGAACAAGATGCTAACGAGCAAAGTGATGCTGCTCAACCCTCTGATGTCACAGAGTCTGAAGTTGCTGCTACATGTTTAGTCAATGATTCAGAATCTGCTTCTGCAATTCCGGATTCTGCAGCACCTGCTGAAGATCCACTGAATGCTACTGCCAAGGAGGAGGACTCAGCTACTGATCCAGCTCACCCTCCTAAAGACTCTCCTAGCACTGTGGAGTCTTCCCCAAAGGCTGTGAAACAACGCCGGCCTCTATCCCCTGATGAGGAGGTGGTGCACCCGAAAATGAAAAAATGGAAGGGAATCAGGTGGAAGCGTCTTCAGATTGTCATCACAATTCGCAAAGGAGGGTCTAAGAAGGAGAACAGCCGTGAGGTGTCTGAGCTGATGGAACGCCTGCGCATTACTCTACGGCCTGAAAAGCTGCCTCGAGATAAACGCAAATGCTGCTTTTGCCACGAGGAAGGTGACGGGGCAACCGATGGTCCTGCTCGACTGCTTAACATCGATGTGGACCTCTGGGTGCACCTCAACTGTGCCCTGTGGTCCACAGAGGTCTATGAGACACAAGGTGGTGCCCTCATCAATGTAGAAGTAGCCTTGCGTCGTGGCTTGCGGACTCTGTGTGCATACTGCCAGAAAACGGGCGCCACCAACAGCTGCAACAGACTGCGCTGCCCCAATGTCTATCACTTCGCCTGTGCCATTCGGGCACGCTGCATGTTCTTCAAAGACAAAACCATGTTGTGCACCCAGCATAAACTGAAGGGCCCCAGTGAAGATGAACTTAGCACATTTGCTGTCTTACGGCGTGTCTACATTGAACGTGATGAAGTGAAACAGATTGCCAGCATCTTGCAGCGAGGTGACCGCATCCACCTGTTCCGTGTTGGTGGCCTCATCTTTCACGCTGTTGGCCAGCTGCTACCCTCCCAGATGGCCAACTTCCACTCATCCACTGCCATCTTCCCTGTTGGCTATGAGGCCACACGCATCTATTGGAGCACTCGTGTGCCCAACAAGCGCTGCCGTTACCGCTGTCGCATCAGTGAAGATGATGGACACCCTGTGTTTGAGGTGCGCGTTCTGGAGCATGGGATGGAGGATTTACAGTACCGTGACGCCTCTCCAGAGGGTAAGACTTGTTCACCGTTCCACTTAATGCTCTACTTTGGGTGGTACTTCTCAATCAAATGGTTTCATGTGTTAATTAATTTATGTTGAGGTCATTCATTGACATTGTTCAACATGATGTTCTTCTAGGGATCTGGGATCGTGTAGTTCAGCAGGTGGCTAAACTCCGAGATGAATCATCTATGCTGAAGCTGTTCACTGAACATGTCAAAGGAGAGGAGATGTATGGCCTCACTGTTCATGCTGTCATGCGCATTACAGAATCGGTGAGAACTGTTGAAAGTCTTTTGGAATCTTGTGCTGCTAAATAATTACGTTTTAAAAAGATAACTTTATAAACATCACAACCAAACTTGATAAATAGAAAAGATTAATCAGACTCAAGAGAAACTCTGTAATCGAGATGTGTGGTACGTTGCTTTTTCTTTTAGCTGCCCGGAGTGGAGAACTGCCAGAATTACCAGTTCCGTTACGGACGTCACCCTCTTATGGAGCTTCCTCTCATGATCAATCCCACTGGCTGCGCTCGCTCTGAGCCCAAGGTCCCCACACACTGCAAAAGGTAAAGAAACCTTATACAGAATCTGACATTTGGCCATGGAGTCATTTGAAAATTGTTATTTTGTTCATGCATCTTTATTCTAACTTGTATATTCAGGTGAAGGCCTGAATTTTAATAACGCTGTAAAAAAAAAATAATAATAAAAGCCAATTCAATAAATTAATAAAACCTTGAGAATAATAGCAGTCATTAAAATGCAAAACACAAGAATCAACGAAAACAAGAACAGTTACAATAAAAATGTAATAGAATTAAATATTTAAGATGCCCTAAGGATAGAAAAGAAATGAGTTGAAACTCTTTCTGCTGTTTTTTTCCAAGTTGCACATATACAGTAACTAAAGCTTCATTTTCCACTTGATCATTTTCACTCATAGTACCAAGAAGCTTGATATTTTTGGTTTGTACGTTACAATTTTTCAGTTAGTTTCTGCTTGTTTTACATCAGTAATTGTATTTACCCCCCTCCATATGTAGTCGCCTATGGTAGCCAATTAAAGTATTGCTTTCAGAAAGAAGGTGTTCTCATCAAGTGTAACCCAGTGAGGACAAACACTCCTCTGTGTCATCATGGTCTTGCTCTGATTTAGTTTCAGGTGCTGTGTTTTGAATAGAGGCATCCTACAAATGACTCAAACCACATTTCCTCTCCTGTCTCCCACAGGCCTCACACCCTTAACAGCACCAGCATGTCGAAGGCCTACCAGAGCACGTTCACCGGAGAGCTCAACACACCATACAGCAAACAATTTGTTCATTCGAAATCCTCCCAGTACCGGCGCTTGAAGACCGAGTGGAAGAACAACGTGTATCTGGCTCGATCCCGCATTCAGGGCCTGGGTCTGTATGCCGCCAAGGATCTGGAGAAGCACACCATGGTCATTGAGTACATAGGCACTGTCATTCGCAACGAGGTGGCCAATCGCAGAGAAAAGATCTATGAGTCACAGGTAACCCAACTTTTAAGACAGAAAACTGCTATTAAACTACAAAGAATCATTACAGAGTCAGTGGGGAATGAACTCTATGGAAACCCTACAGTATTAAAAGTGTGTATTTCTGCCTGTGTGTGTGTTAGAATCGTGGGATCTACATGTTCCGCATCAACAACGAGCAGGTGATCGATGCTACTCTAACAGGTGGCCCAGCTCGGTAAGTGTTCCTCATCAGGTACTTCACATGAAAACCTCAGTCTGTTTGTTTTTTTTTTTTTTTAGTTTTTTGACTGATTTTCTTTCCCCCACTTTTCAGCTACGTCAACCATTCCTGCGCCCCGAACTGTGTTGCAGAGGTTGTAACATTTGACAAAGAGGACAAGATTATCATCATTTCCAGTCGCAGGATCCCTAAGGGAGAAGAGGTGAGCTGCATTAGTTTAACACTTGTCATGTTTTGGTGTGTGTGTGTGTGTGTGTGTGCTTTAGTCCTACCCCTAAACAAAGATTTTCTAGTGAATATTTGACTAGTAGTGACATATTTATGACAGCTTTATCAATGTGCATTAGGAAGAAGTACAAAACTGTGTCCTGTCGACTTTTAAAATATATATTAATCTACTTCTACCCCATCTTAAATGACAGTGATAAATATCTCACAACAACCAAGAAACATTTGCTAATCTATTAAACATTCTTAGTGTAGTGGAGGCATTTACAGTAAAGACATTAAACAGGCTGTAACAGTTAATTTGGCTTCCTCCGTCCCCACGAACACTAAGGGAGTGGGTTTAAAAGTCTATATGTTTCTTTGCCAACACTAGAGCTAGCAGCTAAGCATACCAAGTGGCTGATGTTGGGCTACATACATATTTCAGATGATAAACCATTATTTAGGGTGATGAATGAGAGGAAAATATCTGACTACAAAGTTTGCATTTCACCATTGTGGGGTCATTGTCTCGAAATTATCCCGCTCTTTAACCCTTAAAGACCTAAACATCCACCGGTGACCAAAAGTATGTACTAATCTGAAATGTTTAATAACTTCTGAACCATTAATCCTACTAATACATTTAGGTAGTTCAGGTAAAATGCAGTTTCTTAGTTTTTCATGGTCATCAGATGTGACCCATTTGGACGGTCAGAGGATCTGTAGTGAACGCTGAAACACAGTCATCTTCTGGAACATTGATTCGCCAGTAAAAACCATGTAGGTTGACAAATGACAGATGTTGTAGATGTTTTTATGTTCAGTTAACCTCCTGTTTGTGAACAAGAGTTTTGTTTTGTTTTTTTTTTTGTTTTTTTACAAAAAGCTGTCCACTGCAAAGAATATTCTTTTAAAAAATTTTAAATGTATATGAAAAAATTGTTGTATCATGCAAATGTCAGTCATCAATTTTGTCATGCAAAAAAGCAGAAGGTTGTACTTTTCTGAACCTCGTGAAGTGTATTTTGCTCTGTTTTCTTCTGTTTTGATATAATAACCATGGAATGGACTCTGAACTTTAATGAACATCTTCATGACCAGTAAATTAGATATAAGAAAATGCATGACTTTCATAAAAAAATGCAAAGGTTTTTCCTGAAAATTTTAATCAATTATTGACCAGATATCTAATCAATAATGTCTGTTGGTGAGCGATGTTTACCACTTTCTGTTGAGTTTGAGTTGTAATATGGTCAACAAAAGGCCTGTCACAATTAATACAAACCCCCTTATCCCAACTCTTTGGGTTATTCACAACCTTAGCGATGTCAGGTTTATATTTCTGCATCCAATGCCAATTACTGTCTCTTCATTTTCATTGAGTGTATGTGAATAAACTGCTGCTAGGCTTATAATAAAGGCATAAAATGAAGAGAACAGACCATGAAATTGTTACATCTGTCATAATTATTTTTCATAGATAAATTATAGCCATAGACTGCACATCAAATGTCTGAGTAATAAACAGAAACAATCTGGGTAAATGTAAGTTACAACTGAAGAAAAGAACGCTTTCAAAGAATGAGTGGGAATGGATTTGTGTATGACATGATATCTTGTCTCTGTAGCCGCTGAAAATGTCCTGGAAAATAATTTGAGGGAAAGAGTGGGAACCCTGGTTGTGATTGGTCGGTATAGAATAGATGGTGCATATTTCACAATTCCAGACAGTTTTCTCAGTATTGAATACACTGAGAAAATCAAATGGCTGTCCAGGCTAGGACTTAGCACTGACCAAGGTTATCATTAACAAAAACTAACGAAATGACGAAAACTAGAACTGAAAAACATTTTCGTTAACTGAAATAAATAAAAACTATAATTAAAAGAAAAAAGCGATAACTAACTGAAACTGTATTGTGTGCTTACAAAACTAACTAAAACAGATAAAAATTATGGATAAAATTCCCTTCATTTTCGTCTTTATCAACGTCGGATTGAAATGAAAGCGATTTATTTCGCTCTAGCAATTTTAGCTAGTGGCACCATATGATATTTAACGGTCCGTCACTTGTGGTTTCCAGTCGTCTTCTGGTCCCCACTCTACCTGGAAACATGGAGACTAAAGTTGGGAGAAAGCAGCAGAGTCCTGTCTGGGATTTAGTTGAATATGACAGTGAAGAAGAGAAAAGATATAAAGAAACTAAAACTAAGCATTTAGAAAATAATGAAAACTAATACAAACTAGCAAACCTGCTCTAAAACTAATTAAAACTAACTGAATTAGAGAAAAAAAAGTCAAAACTAAATAAAACTAAACTATAATGAAAAATCCGAAACTATTATAACCTTGGCACCGAATAACATTGGATCGACGAGGAAGATGGATGGAAAAACATTTTAGGCTTTGTTGACTTTTTTTTTTTTTAATTTGGCCTGTAACTGCTTCCTTTCCTTCGTTCCAGCTGACGTACGACTACCAGTTTGACTTTGAGGACGATCAGCACAAGATCCCTTGTCATTGTGGAGCCTGGAATTGCCGAAAGTGGATGAACTAGGACAAAAAACAAACGTGGAATTCCCTTCTCACTGGTGCCAGAACACTCCTGCGCCAAAGCCTTTGAATCCATCATAGCCAGTGCATAAGCTGTTCTGAAAGACGTGGAGGAAGGCTGGCCTCCATCAGTGAAAGACTAAAGCATTGACACCTGTAGCCAAAGGTATGAAGAGCATTAATTAATAAAACAACCAACCACCTTCACCGACCACCATGTTCGGACTAGTGAATCACCCTCTCCTCAGCCAAACCCCCCTTTTCCCTCCCTTTGACTGTTCTCAATAAGCTTAACAGTGGCTGGAAAACAATCCTCAACACCTACCAAATGATTCTGACCCTCTGATACCAATCCTCATACTGCAGAGCTCACCCAGAGCTCCGACAAAAAGCCATTATAAAATACTAAGAACGAACTAACGATGCATTTTTACGTTTCGAGTCGGACCTACTTTCTGTCCTCCCACTTCCTCCCGACCCGTCCCCCTTCTCGTCTCTCACCTCCCGGATAAGAAAGGCACTTTCCCATCAAGTCATCAATGAAGACAACACGGATATTGGCTCGCTAGACAATCTTGATGTGGCTCTGTGTAAGAACTACAAATGATTGATGGAAAACAAAAAAAAAACAAAAAAAAACAAAAAAACACATGTAAGGTTATTAGAAAATTTGAGGAGCTATCGATCTGTGGCTCAAGTGGCACCAGATGTTCTGACTGTGTGGAGTCCCCAAGGTGGGTTAGTCGGACCCAGTCTACCTCATTGATTTAGCGGGAAGTGACTGCTTTGTATAATAATTTAAAAAAAAAACAAAAAAAAACTGTTAACTGCTACTGTGGAAAGGGGGAATGTTTTTATGGGCTTAGCCTTCTCGGACAAGCAGGGAATCTTAAGCAGCAGGTTTGCTCTATCTACTCTATGCTGATGATGATTTACAATAATGAGCCAACATAATTATTATTCATGAATTATTTATACAGAGGAAATATATGACAGTTTTGATAAGATATTGCATTAAAATCACAATCAGAAGCTTAGCGGGTGTCTCGTACGCCACCAAATCATCCTGGATATTGATGTAGCTTTTTGTTTCCTTCTTTTTTCTTCTTCTTTCTTCTTCTTTTGTATTTATGCGTTTAAGAACCATGCTATTAGCTGTGTGAAAGCACAATGACATCCACTTTTTTGTTTTTTCGCGTCGCTTAAGACGGTAATGGTGTGAGTGAACGGCTCTAGGATCAGACGACACTTTAACCATGACGACAAAAAGTCCAAAACCAACCGAGTACATTCGCTTCTTGCTTCGTACATTGAAGTTTCCGCCTGTTGGGGAAAAGCAGCCGGCGGATGCATGACTACTGTCCCATTCTCACCCCGATCGACTCACCCTCACACTCTGAATCATGCCTCTTTCTCTCTGTATTATTTAGTGGACTGTTGATAAACTTTTACTGTAGTAAGTCTTTCTCTGTCTGAGTGCAGCCTGCAGTGTTTCTACTCTTCCACCTCCCCCTGTTGTGAGCGTTTTCTTTGTTTTTTTTTTCTAGTGGTGGTACTATCCTCTCGAGGCTGAACGGATGGCAGGGAAAGACTTATTGAAAAAAAGGGCATTTGTTTTCATTTCTATGTAAGATGAATGAAAAAAAAAAGTCTTTAAAGGGAGCTTTACTAAAACTCCACCTTCCCATACTACTTTGTTTCCTCTTTCCCCTAACCTAAGACCTCACATGATTTAAAAATGCAAAATTGTACAAACTGTATATATCGTATATGCATTAGGGGGGACAGCAACTCTTTATCCAGCCCCTTTGTAATCAATAAAGTCAAAGTGTAGAGAAATAAAACTGAAAAAAAAAAAATCAACCACTGGATATCATTTTAACAAAGATAAAAGCTGTATATAAATATAAATATATGTAAAATGGCAAACTAATATCTTTATGTATATGAACCAGAGTGTTTTGCATTTACCTGTTTTTCTATTAGTGTTTTTTGCTATAAGCTCTCAGAGACAAGTTTGTTAAAATAGGTTCGATGACGCGTCTGCTCTTCTCTAATCAGCTGCGATGAGAGGCTGAGGGCGATCGAGTTGTTCATTTAGACATGAAAATCACACTTCTTACATAAAGCAGTACAATGGTGCATAGCATTTGTATTTATGTAATATTGTTTGTGTTTTTTTTTTCTCTCTTTATTTATGCTACTGCTTGTTGATTACCAAAACTTGTCCCTTAATCGGTCATAATTGGATTAATATACTCTTGAATGGAAAAATCATGAGCTCCCTAGAATATTGTTAGTGTTTTTGCTTTTTTTTAATATATATATACATATATATATATATATATATTTTCCCTATAGAAGTGAATGTGTTGGTAAACCTTGTGAAATGGTTACTTGGCCTGATGTATGTTATGATGTAATACTCAAAGTTAATCCCATACTTAACCTGGTGATGAATTGCACTCTCAGATTTTAACAGAGAACTTCTCTAAAGTGGTAGATATTGATCAAGTATCCGAAGCAGTGACATGTATGTGTATATATATATATTTAAAAAAAAAAAAAATATATATATATATGTATACACATTTTTTGGTATGTTTCTATTTCAAGGGAAGACCATGACAAGACATTATCCCACTCACTGGATTTTAGCCTGAGTAATTTTTAACTTCTCTGAATCTTAATTTAAGTTCTCTGCATATCTTATAATTTAATTAATAAAGTTTGCTCAAATTGAAGGTTTTTTTTTTTTTTGTTTGTTTTTTTTTTAAAACTTCACCTACTTTTTAAAAGGATGTTGCATCTGTACAGCAGAGATACTTTTAGGGAATATGAATAAATATAATGATCATTTTTATTGTATGTGGCATGTTTTGTATGGATATTATTTTGAATTGTACATATTTTTTTCAGGACGCCAGAGGTTGCATCTCTTTATATACGGCTTTCCACTCCCTTTCCCTGTCATCTTATTTCTTTGTCTGCTTTTGTTTCTTGTAAAGGAAAATAAAATGCATTTTAAATATGTGCTATGTTTCTTTTTTTTTTTCTCTCTTTTAGATCTGAAATTTTGACAATCCCAACAGTTTTTAATCAGGTTAACTGGACACATGATCTGTTTAAGAAAAAAAAAAGTGTTTTATTTTATTGTTTTCAAATTTTCTGCCTCAGATTAAATTTGCTAAATCGTACTTTAATAAGATGAATTGGAAAATGCATGACAAAATGCTGGTTAACTCTTATTTTCAATGTATATGATAAAGTGTTATTCCACATGTATTAGTTTATGTACCAATATATATAATTTCAAAGGCATCAGAAAGGTGGTCTTTTTCCAGAGCTCAAACAAGGGGATTTACTGAAATTTCACAAAAACCACCAAGTGAGAGACAAAAAACATGCATAGTTACAGTTTGCATCTGAAATGTTTGTTATAATTTCTCTTAATTTTTTTTTTTTTTTTATTACAGTATTTGTCATGTCCCAATCAAGAGCAACAGATTCCTTTTCACATATACAAAATCTATGCTTTAACCAGAATATTCCTATTTTTCCGCTAAAACCTGACTCTGAACCCCATTAAACGCTGATTTTGTTTCCAGCCTGTTCACATCCTGCACTGATTCATCATCGGTGTTACTTTACAATAGCACTGAACTGAACTCACTGATGATATTAGTTACAGTCAAATAAAAGTTGATGTTATGGTAAGATTAGTTTTATTTACCTTTCGAACATTTCCTTGGACTTTAGCCTGGATCACACACACATTAGCCCACAGAATCACCTGGATAAGCTCATGTGTTGCATTTATTTTCAACATTTTTTGGAACACGTAACGCTGCTGAACCCAAACCTGAACAACTGAATCAGCCCCAGATGATCAGAACTGTAGGCACTAGGCATGATGGGTAATCACTTCACCCTGATGAACCCGCTACTTTGGAACAGGATTGATCTGGACTCAGCAGACCACAGACCAGTCTTTATGTTCTGTATCAAACTGATGGTTATTAAAGAAATGAGAAGCTATGCACTCCACCATTTAAAACTGGAAGGTTCTTCTGTATTTACATAGTTAAAATTAATATAAAGATTGTAGATTTTTTTGGGCTGGGCCTATAATTTAAATAAGTCGATATTTAAGTGAAAGTGAAAGTAGACACCGGTCAAGTACTACTTGTGTAAAGTTGTAAAAAAGGTTCCTGTTGTGCAGGATTTCAAATGGAGATACATATAAATACCTTCTAAACGCAGGTGCCAAAACGGCCCCCAAAGGGTCCAGTTCAGTCCCTGGGATAAGTTTGTGAAATGCAAAAATTACACTGAAGATAGTAACAATAAAAGATGTTAAACTCATTTTAGTTCATACAGAACCATTCCATGTCAAGTGGATCAGACCAGAAAAACACTGTCAGAAGAACCTATACATTAGAGCAACCCCAAATTTTTCTCTTTTCGTGCAAAAAAAAAAGGAAAATTACATGAAAATTTTTACATTTACAAACTATTCTTCATTCACTTTCTGAACCCACTTTATCCTCACTAGGGTCATGGGGGTCGCTTGGAGCCTATCCCAGCTACATAGGGGCGAAGGTGGGGTACACCCCAGACAAGTCACCAGTTCATTGCAGAAGCACAAACTATCTTTTCACAAAAAATATGAATAAGCTGAACAAATATGAACAACCTGAAAAGTCTCAAAAGAAGTGTAATTTCACCTATATTCTGCCTGTTACTAAATGTTTTGTGTATTTGTAGATCCTCTGTGATCTGTAAGCTGTAAAGCGTTTGTGTAAATGATAAACTGAGACATCATATTATTAACCCTTTCATGCACACTGGTCACTACAGAGGACAGTTATTCTACAGCTCTTCTCTTGTATTTTCATGGGTTTTGTTGTTTTAGTTCCATATCATCCGACCCAGTGGACACTTACGCACCATCCCATAATACACTGTAATTCATACCATTACTGTAACTTTGCTGTTCTAGATAAACCTGATCTGCACTAACGTGTTAAATCAAATGCTAATTGTTATTAGACTGTAATAAACAGTTTTCTGAATCAAAAACGTTTTTTTTTTTGTTGCATATTGTCTGCATGAAGTTAGTAATAACTAGTATTAGAGTATGTTGAAATGTGAGAAAACATCAGATTAGCTGCATGAAAAATGTTTTTATTTCATAGTTTTCACACAGTTTATCACTTTCTGATGATGGGTTTTAAATACATGTTTTTTTTTGCTTCAAGAATGAAATGCATGGTGTCCAGTTGAGTGGACATTTTTCTAACTCCATGAAAAATAGGTTCATAAAAAAATTTCAATCGTATTGTTTTTTTCATGCCTAAACAGGAATAAAAACAGGAGAAAAATCTCAACTAAGGTTCTCATAATTCATGCATGAAGGGGTTAAAAATGTTTTTATTTCGTAGTTTTCAAACAGTATATCACTTTCTAATGATGGGTTTTAAATAAATGTTTCTTTGCTTCAAAAATTAAACAAATGGTGCCCAGCTGAGTGGACATTTTTGTAACTCCATGAAAAATAGGTTCATAAAAAAAAAAAAAAAATTCAATTTCATTGTTTTTTTTCACGCCTAAAGAGAAATAAAAACACTCAAGAAAAAATATTGACTAAGGTTCTCATAATTCATGCATGAAAGGGTTAAATTGCAATTATTTTTCTGCAGACATATCAGGTTGTTCGTGTTGTAGCAGGAAGTAGGAGGTGACAGTGACATCACAGGTAAGGGGGGGAAACTTACAAAGGAGACACACCAGAGCTGAGTGTGAGGAGGGAAACTCCAATAAATAAGAGACTGGAAGGAGGTCAGGTCTACCGGAGAAGTGAGATTGAAAAGGAAAGGAAGAAAAAAAACTTAATGTGACTTTAACCCTTTCATGCATGAATTATGAGAACCGTAATGGGTCAAAACACAGTAATGTCCCATCAGAGTGAAATTTAATTGACTGCCATTCCAACATTTATTTCAACATAAAGTAGCTCCTTGTTTTGGATAATCCCTTATGGTCCAACTAAAGCAAAAAGGAATTTAAAAGTAAAAATGTGGGTCAAATCGTCTCTAAAATGTCCCTCCAGAGACATTTTGAATACCATTTTTTGACCCTAATCAAGATATTTTTCCTGAGTGTTTTTATTCCTCTTCAGGCATGAAAAAAACAGTGCGATTGAAAATTTTTTTATGAACCTATTTTTCATGGAGTTGCAAAAAATATTCACTCAGCTGGACATTATACGTTTAATTTTTGAAGCAAAGAAACATGTATTTACTGACATACTGTGTGAAAAGTATGAAATACATTTTTTAAATGCAGCTAATCTGGTGTTTTGTCACACTTTAACATACTCTACAGGGTGGGGAAGCAAAATTTACAATTAACATTTAGTTGTTTTTTCTCAGCAGGCACTACGTCAGTTGTTTTGAAACCAAACATATATTGATGTCATAATCATACCTAACACTATTATCCATACCTTTTCAGAAACTTCTGCCCATATGAGTAATCAGGAAAGCAAACGTCAAAGAGTGTGTGATTTGCTGAATGCACTCGTCACACCAAAGGAGATTTCAAAAATAGTTGGAGTGTCCATAAAGACTGTTTATAATGGAAAGAAGAGAATGACTATGAGCAAAACTATTACGAGAAAGTCTGGAAGATACTATTAAAGAAGAATGGGAGAAGTTGTCACCCCAATATTTGAGGAACACTTGCGTAAGTTTCAGGAAGCGTGTGAAGGCAGTTATTGAGAAAGAAGGAGGACACATAGAATAAAAACATTTTCTATTATGTAAATTTTCTTGTGGCAAATAAATTCTCATGACTTTCAATAAACTAACTGGTCATACACTGTCTTTCAATCCCTGCCTCAAAATATTGTAAATTTTGCTTCCCCACTGTGTAAATGTTATACATTTGACAGGTTGAAGTGAAATTTAACCCCTCTCATATCTGGCGCCCAACATTTTATTTTTATGTTTATAAAGACTTCTACGCTACAATGTCTTTCACATTTTTAAGGAAACTTAGTAGATGTGGACATTTTCATACTGGGCTGAATGTGGATAAAAACCCTAACCTTTGCCTAAAACACCCCTGTTCTAAACCGTACATTTAACTTCTTTTCCTACAGTGTACTTTCAGTCCGCTGTTTCATATTCGACCAGACAAAACTCCTCTAAACACACATTTTATCCTAAAGATAAACATAACACGCAGCGTACTTTTAATCCCCCTCGGCCAAATATAGTGCAAGCTTCTGTTGAAAGTTACTGCCATATATTCTACATTAGATTGTCTCTGTGTAAAACTTAAACACATTTATTATATTTGAAAGTACTCAGACATTATAACTGCACAAGGCTGTTTCAAGCGAACATATCAAACAGGTCATGTTTCCATTTGACCTTGAAAAAGTAGGTCATGGTGACCTCTGCTCCATGCCAAGATGCATCCACAGTATAAATGTGGTGCAGATATCTCTAAGTATTCTTCAGTAACGTGATTACGTCGTTGGAAGGGCAGACAGACGAGAAAACGATTAACAATACCCTTTTGGCCAGAAGCGGCCCACAATTTCGCTGAAATCTGTCAAGTGTTCCATGTACGATGCAGAGACAACACAGTCGAACTCACACACATAAGAAAAAAAAGGAATTTATTGTATATCATCTATATACACTTTGAACTAATTTCGAAAAAGATTTGCACAATGATTCTTGAAACCTCGAAGTATTACTCATGAATGGGATGTCTGATGGTCATATACCCATGGCAACAAACCAAAAACAGGGACAGGAGTGTTTTGGACAGTTTTGGTTCCATAATGACAGCAGTCTCCCATTATTTTATTTATTTTTTCCTCCCAGCTCCTTCTCCACTTCGCTCTGTTCTACCCATGTTAACAGTAGCAGCAACAGTTCTGGGGTTACGCAGCCGATGACCTGAACAAAAAGAAAAACTGAACGAAAAACGAAAACAGGTAGGAGGGAAAGACGAGCCTGAAGGCGTCGACCTCGGTGCAGAGGCCCCAGTGTTTGAGACAACATGCAAAATGGGTACGAAACATGACACATGGATTCTGAATCAAGTGTTGACGACTGTGACATGACTAATATGAACTAAAGCCCGTGTGGACATAACAGTGCAGAGCCCGATGATGATGAATGTCAGTGTAATACTTTCATAACCTTGTCTCCAAACAGACAAAGAAGAAGGAAAACATGCAGTTTGACTTTACAGCATGTCTAAGGTAGTCTCTGAACTACTTTTTTTTAAAAATATCTAAACATACATGTATTTTCCTCCTGAATCCATGTGACTTACTGTCAGTAGTTGTCTTTATTCTTGAGTAAAAATACCTATCGGCAGTATCAGAATAAGGTTAACATGTCACTCCTAAATATTCCAGTGTCAATGAGAAACACACGTTCACCCCAGAGGACATGATGTAGAAGCAGATCTGCGATACTGAGCCCTGAAAAGAACTCCACAAGCAATTCCAACAATAATATATAGATATAGATATATTTATAATAAAAAAACAAAAAAAAACAAAAAAAAAAACAGACGTTGCAGCAAAATTATGTGGGATCAGTAGTACCGCTGAGTTGCCATGAGAGGATTTAAGTAAAAAATAAAAAAATCCAGCAGATGACACAGTCTCTCTGGCACAGTTGGAAACCATGCAGACAGAGCAAATGACAGATTTCTGAAAGTACCATTCAAGCAACAACAAAAACAAAACAAAAAAAATATCACTGTTCAGATGTCACACTGGCGCTCGTGGCATGAGAGAAAACAAAATCTGCATGTTTTATATACAAATCATATGTACCCATCATCAGTAGTGTCTAAAGTAAAAAAAACAAAACAAAAACACAAACACCCATTGTAATGTCCTTACACAAAACACAAAAATGACTTGGAAACAGTCTTTTCATTGCCGTTTCATACGCCTCTTATTTGCTCAGTGTGCGTGATGTCATTGCCTGTCACCAGCGGGGTTATGGCTACATCCGTATTTCAACTGAGTGTCTCGTAGATGTTTTTTTTTTTTTTTTTTTTCTTTTTTAATGAATGTAACGACCCCTAATCTACGCTCCGAGATGTGGTGAAGACTTTGACTGAACTACGATGGTTACATTTCACGTCAAGACTCTGGCTTTGTCTCGTCTTGTCTCACAGTGTTCATCAATATGACATAAAAAAAATATCAACAAATAAATTAAAAAAAAAAAAAAAAAAATCAACCATCCCTAACATTATTCCCTGCCACGTTTCTAACAAAAACACCAGGACTGAGTCGCACCCGGGTCTCACGCATGATGAGGAAGAAGCTACAATTGAGTGCAACTAATTTTTTTTTTTTTTTGTCATTTTTCATAGGATATTCAAGTGAGGGATCAGAAGAAAAGCACAATCTGGCTGTTCATGCTTATTAATGGAAAGTCCGACAACAGAGTCTGTCTAATGAACTACAGCCTAAACCGGAGAACGTCTTAACATGCTAGTAGTCCGGACACCTGGTACAGTCACACACCCACCCGCCCGCCCACTCTCACACACACACACACACACTACTATAAACAGTGCTTCAGCCCCGTCCTCTCACACACTCACAGCGACACGATGTGATGTTGCATGGCCAACTCAATATGATGTCAAATGCAGTGTTTTTGCAACTCAAAACCCATGATGTGCTCCTGGTAAAGGGGAGTCTGTCATGGGATTATCTCCGAGGTAAAAAAAAAAAATCAAACAAAAATCCCGTCAGTGTACAATGGTAAGAATTCCTGCCATGGGAAACAAACAAACAAAAAAAAAAACAGAAAAAAAAAAAAAAAAAAGTCAAATAAGAGTTGAGTGTGATGGTATCAACAGTGGTAGTGCTGTAGTGTTGTGGCCCGTGGAGAAGGGGGTCGGAGGGACCAAGGAGGAGACACTGGGGATGAAAGGGAGGCGAGAGAGGGGGCGGAGTCAGGACGGGGGGGGGGGGGGGGGGGGGGGGGATTCTCAGTAGTTTTGGCTAAAAAGGTGAGGTAGGCCTTGTCACAACTTGGAGTGTGGCTTTAAAACTGGCAGGGTTTTCATTTGCAGTCTGTCTTTAGTGTTCGTTTTCTACGGGAGTGTGGTCTGGTTGTGCGTCTCCAGCGCGCCCGTCGCCGCCGGGTCGCTCACATCTTCACGTCCTCCTCCACGCTGAGCTGAGACAGAGTCTTCTTGATGCGCAGAGCCGTCAGTCTGGCCGCTCCGTTGGCGTACCAACACTCCCTCATGATCTTCCCCATCACGCGAAGCGACTGCACACAGATGACACATGGGTCAGGACGAGACCGACAACACGACGCATCAGCATTTACTACTTCAGATCTACTTTACATCAACACTGTTAAACATCTGTGTAGACATGAAGGAAAATCACTATCCCACAATTTACTTTAAACCTCCTCTTACATTATATTCACACAATGTGTATGTGAGTGCTTTATTACTTCTCCATTGTTACTTTTGTGGTTTGCATTTTGCTTTAGTTTTGTTACAGTGTGATCAATACAATATTTTTCCCAAAACATATTTAAAAGTGACAAATTAATGCAAATGCATGCAATACTACTACTACTACTAATAATAATAATTATGATGATCCAAACTGAGTCTTTAAGGATTGAGATACTTGACACTTTAAGAAGCTGTGAAGACCCTATGAGTAAAACGATCTGATACTCAATAAAATGGGTTTCAAGCAGTCATCATGTCAAATTAAATGAACAGCGGTGGAAGAAAGTGCATTTATGATATGCTGCATTAAGAATCACTCTTCAGTGAAACACATCAAGGGTATGACATGTTGAAACTGTCAAGAATTTAGTTTTTTTTTCTTGTTAACAACAAAAAACTGCATTTGTGTGTGTCTAATGTAGCCACACCATTTGAAACACACACAAAAAATTTCGTAAATATTTCAAATTTGATATTATGTTAAATTTAAAGGGTGTCCAAAAACTTTTTTTAACATTTCATCAAAACATTGCCTCACTAAATATCTTTTGAATCAAAACACTATATTTTCTAGAACATTTATTAAAGTAACTGAATGGCAAATCACATTTGTGATGTTAATAAAATGGATAAAAGTAAATGAAAATGTTGGGTCATTCATCAGACCTGTTAAATCCTACCCATTCCGTTAACAGAACAATTCAACACAAATCATCTAAAACCTGTTCAGCTGCTTCACTAGCGTCATGACATCAATGCTGTTTGTCGTGAACAGCTTTTCAGGTCATCAGAGTGACTTGTACCTCATAGCTCTGCCACCAGTTGGGCACGTTGGGCCTCAGTTTCTGGTCACACACCACCTTCCTCATCTCCTCTATGGAGGGGTCAGATGGCACGAGGTCGTAGTAGGGCAGCTGGTACTCCTCGTGGATACCTGTGGGTACAGCGTCGGTCAGTCTCACATTCACCCCGATTCAAACATAGTGAACGTTGTATGTTTTTTGCAGCTCGTGTTTGCATCTCACCTCCGGTGTTGCAGCGACGTGCAATCTCCCAGTACACGAGGCCCAGTGCATAGATATCAGCACATTTGAAGGAATCAAAGTGTTTCATGTTGATGGTTTCATCTAAGACTTCTGGGGCCATATACCTGTAGAGGACAAAGGACGATGAGTGTCACACCTACATTTGATTTAAAGTCAGCCCATTACTCTCACAAAGTTAAAGTTGGGGTAGGACCATATAAGCTTAGCATCTTCCTTTTCAGACGAAGTATTGTTAAAATGCCACAATGACATAGTTCTACATTTGTTTTTCTTTTTTGGTTGATGTATTTCCATGTATTGGAGTGTCCTGTTTACATTGGTGATTTCTTTTGCCTACTTATGTTCAAAATAAACTCCATCTAGATCTAAGTTTATCTAGAACTAAGCCTATCTAGATCTAAGCCTATCTTGACCTAAGTTTATCTATATCTAAGCCTATCTATAACAAAGTCTATCTAGGTCCAAGTCTATCTAAGTCTATCTATAAATAATGTGCTGTGTTTCTCTGGGATCTGTGATATGGAATCATTTACCTCTTAGTCCCTACGCGCTGGTTAGGTGCTATATCGATTGTGTCTGTGATGGACTCGTGGCGGACTGCCAGGCCGAGGTCAGCTATGGCACACATGCCGTTCTTCTTTACCAGGATATTTTTAGACTTGAGGTCCCGATGAGCGATGCCGGGCTTACCTGCAGGAGAACACATTGCTACGTTAGCGCAGAGGGCTTGACAGAAATAGCAAGGGCTGGCTGTACGTAAATAAACACTGTGCGCTCTTCAATATTGCCGCTGTGAAGTCGTATTTAAGCCCTTAAGATGACAGCTCATCTCACCCTGAGTGCCGAGGATTTCCATGTGGAGGTGTGCCAGGCCGCTGGCAGCTGACAGCGCCAGTTTGATCATGCCCTCTATGGTGACAGAGTAGCGGTTCAGGTAGTCGAAAAGAGAGCCGTGCTCATGATAGTCTGACACCAACCACAGCTGAGTCCAAGTGCCATTGTCTGAAAGAGAAAAGAACAAAACGCACTGAAACATGAAACAGTCAAATCCTCCAAAGATCAGACCGAAGAGCAGAGTTCATGTAGTTAACAGAAACTACAGTTACGTTCACACTGCAGGTCTTAACTCTCAAGTCTGTTTTTTTTTGCTGAAATACGATGTTTTTTATGTAGTTGTTCACATTATAAATGCATCTGCCATCAGACTGATGTGTGAACAGTCAGCGGCCCCGCATGCACAGAATAAACATGATGTCACACAGATTACACCGTGTTTATGGAGGTAAATATGGATCTTATAAAGGTCCCACCTCAATGTAAGACCACATATGAAAGTGTCCTGGGTCTGAGCAGAAAAAAAAAAAATTGCATTATGACTGTCATTAAAAAAAAAGCACATATGGCCAAAAAAAGTAAGATTTGAAGATTTGGACCACTCTTTCCTGCGGTGTGAACGTGGACTTAATACTGCAGTGGAAAGTGATTTTATAACAGTTTCAACACTATAATGAATAATGAAACAAAGTAAAAGGAAATGGAAACGCAGATGAAAATCAGCCTCGTTTTCTTCCAATGTTAACCATTCATGGTGCTCAATAAAATTAATATCTACTTATCTACTTATGCACTTAAAAAACAAACTGGAAGACTAAATAAAAATTAATATTAATTTCAAAATGGTATTTTCTGAGTAAAAATGGAGAACAAAGTCAGCTCTTTAAAAGTCCCTGGTAGAAATTCACCTACATATGTTTTCACTGCATAAAACCCCATGTGTCAGAGTCTTTCTACATGTCTTTACCTTTGTTGTCTGCTGCGATGAATCCCAGTATGTTTTCATGTCGCAGCATGATTGTCTGGTAAATCTCCGCCTCTCTGAACCAGGAGCGTTCCTCTCTGGATGAGAAGATCTTCACAGCTACATCTCCTCCCCTCCACTTCCCTCGCCACACCTCGCCAAAACGACCCTTCCCGATTATTTCCTGAAGCACAATAGTCCTGGCCACTGTCCGCTGCACGAACAGGGGCAAACCTACAGAGGGCAGCATACACACACTGTCAGCTCCATGGACATTCATTTTGTAGATGTAGTACATGTGGCCGACTGAGGGTCAAGATCAATTTCACACTGTTGCACCAGGAGAATTACTTGTTTGGCATTTGTAGACAGACATATTAATGTCTTTGTTTGGCTAATGATATTGTTACCAGGGCTGTGGGACATAATGAAATACCGCATATTGTGTGATGACAGTGTTGTTTCATATTACAGTCTATCACTGTCACAGATTAGGGTGGAGGAGGCCAAAAAAATACATCTTTTTAACAAAAAAAAAAAAAAAAAAAAAAAAAAAAAAAGGCAACAAAAACTGTAGAGGAAAATGAGAATAACAGCAAAGGGAAATACTGAACTGGAGAAGGTAGGAGATGAAATGAGGGTTACTCCTGTTACATTACAATAAAAGGTCTGATACAGACCAGAAAATTGTACTTTTATATCTTATACATTGACGTACTATACTGAAAACACATACAACAATGATTCTGAATAAAAAATTGGAAAGATGAGTAAAAAAAATTAGTGTATAACTCAAAATGTATTAAGAATATAAACCATTCAATGTTGTCATTAAACCCTTAAAGACCTAGAACAATTTTTGTGGTGATTCCCCAATGAATTTCTCTCTACATTTAACTAAATGATCTATCACCATTTCTTATATCATCCTCTGAAAAATGTCACTGAAAAATGCAGTCATTTACTATTTACTTCATAGGAGTTCAGAGAAAATTTGAAGGTTATTACATAGAAATAGAAAAAACAAAAAGTGACTTTTCTGCACATTCTATCATTAACTAAATGTTTACAAAGGCAACTATACCCACTGACATTTATCAAACTATGGATGTTCAGAGGTGCCGTCATTTTCTGCAACATTGATTCACCAGTAAAAACCCAAATGAGCCATACCTTTATGCTGCTTACAAGCTGAGAAACTGAATTTTACCTGACTTATTCAATGTATTAATAGGATTAGTGGTTCAGAAGATATTACACATTTTATATCAGGTTATGGTTTTGGTAGGTTATCGAGGGTTAATACAATATATATTACTCTATTCAGTAAAGGTTTACAAAATATGCTACATAATATGTTTAAATATCCACCTACATAAAGATTAACAAATTTAATCTTATCACCAAAACCAGTCCAAAC
This sequence comes from Sphaeramia orbicularis, assembly GCF_902148855.1. Taxonomy (NCBI): domain Eukaryota; kingdom Metazoa; phylum Chordata; class Actinopteri; order Kurtiformes; family Apogonidae; genus Sphaeramia; species Sphaeramia orbicularis. Next base: position 35,741,959 of record NC_043963.1, read on the forward strand.
TTATAAAAAAATTAAGACGCTGCAATAAAAACACAACATTGACCAGAGCAAAATCAGTGTCTTGTCTAGTATCTCCCGCTGCCTTCATGGACACTGACCAGAGCCTGATCCGGAGGTGGACATGTCGTAGATGAGGTCCTGCAGAGTCTTGTCCTTGGCCAGGTACAGATGGTCACAGGATGGGTCTTCCACCTCCAGCCTCTGCCTGTGGCTGTAGGCTCTCTGGTGGTACTGGAACAGGAACACGCCGACCATCAGTAGCACACAGAGCAGGAACACAGGTCCCGCGATGACCGCCACCAGCTCTACCGGCCCCCACGAGCTTCCTGGGCCTGTCCATTCTTTTGTTGGAACTGAGCAGGGGAAAGAAAAAAAATGAAGATATGACTTTGAATTCAACAGGTTTAATCATTTCAGCTTTGTTTATGCGATGACAGAAACTCACCAGGGACCTTCAGGTCAATACTGTTGCAGTAATCTACATAGCAGCAATGTGTGTTGAGCAGACCCTCGGCGCTCAGACAGTAGAACGGCTGCCCAGGGGGGACCAGGTTGTCCTTGTTAATACAGATGCGTACATGTTGCTCCTTCCCCTGGATGTAATATGTGGAGGCCATGCAGGCGCCATCTGTCTCACACTCATAGCCTGTCTTCTCACAGTTAGTGCAGTTGCAACGAAGAGCTGCAAGAACAGAGAGAAACATCAGTTAAATTACAGGTTTGTTCCAAGTTGCATAGCTACTTTTTCTTTAAGTACATGTTGCACAGTGAGTACAGATGAGACATACTGCTGTGTTGTCACTATATTATGCTTTGAAGTCATACATGTGTCACTTGTGGGTAGACATATTCAGAAATACATACTGCAAAATTTATTGATATAGCATAGAGATTAGAGGCAGAGAACCCTATGTGAATGTATGTATGTAACGGTGTATCTATGTATGTATATGTAGGTGTATATGACATATGTGGATGTGTATATGTAAGCATATATATATATATATATATATATATATATATATATATATATATATATGTGTGTGTGTATATATGTATATGTGTATAGATGATAGATGTGTACGTATATGGATATATATGTATGTATATATGTACATATTGTCGGTTTAGACAAAGGGGTGAGAGCTAATAAGCTAGGCTTCTTCTCACTCCTTTTCGAATGACTTTTTTCTTTCTTTTTGCGTGTATCACTATTTTATGCTTCCTTGAATTTTCATTTCTATATTATGTTGTGCAAAGAAGTCAAATAGTAGTAATCAGGAAGCTTGTATCATATTCATATTTGAAATAAATCAATTAAAAAATATATATATATAGCACAACATATGGTACACAGCATCTGAGATGAGATCTTTTACTTATGACATGTAGTGGTGCTCATTCATTCATACATCTTCTGAACTGCTTTATCACTTTTAGGTGCTGGAGCCTATCCCAGTTACATTTTGGGTGAAGGTGGGGTACACCCTGGATGTGTCACCAATTCATTGCAGGGCTGACACAGGGACAAACAACCAATCACTGTCACATTCACACCTATGCACAATTTATCTTAACCAATTTGTGCATGTCTTTGGATGGTGGGAGGAAAGTGGAGTACCTGGAAAAAAAAAAACACAAGGAGAACATGCAAACTCCACACAGAACCCCCCCCCCCCCCCCCCCCCAGTTATACACATACTGTAAACTTTATAACAAAGAAAAGCTGTTTGGTAGTGAACAATCAACAAAAATTAAAATTGCATTTCTGTTTGCTGATCCTCTTACTAAATAAATAAATAAATAATAATGAAAAGTGCCGATAGAACTTAAGCAACTTGAGATGAAGTTATTTAAAGACCCCAACTCTGATATCAAATGGTGGAAAACAAAGTGTAAATACTTTTGAAATATGACGCCTCTATTAGTTTCATCAAACTGTTTAATGCAGGTAAATGCAGATTATCATGACTGTGCAAAAACCACCATAGTTTGGTCAAATAAGTACAATCACAGGACAACGCAACATAGAAACGTGTCTGTAGTACAGGGACAGATTTACTCTCTTTGACATTTACTTCTTTTTTTTATCCAGCAGGGGGCCTCGTAACCCCACCATATCCAGACATGACGCAAAAACTGTAGTGTCCCATACAGTTGGAGGCATTTTGTGACGTGCAGACACAGGACTGAGGGTTGAGCAGCAGCTACCAGACAGCCCTGAAATCAGATCCTTTACTGCAGATGAACCCAAACACACTGGGTGGAGACGGACCTGCCCGGTGGGACAGACAAAGTGAAACCCAACAAGGGAAGCGCTCCTGCCAAATCCCCAATGCAGCATTCTCCTTCATACCACTGCTCTGTCTTTCTCACACCGACACAGAGAGCTGCCACTGTTTAAGCTAATGAGACAGGAGTTTTATTAAACACAGACAGCACAGTCCTGCACAGGGACCTATTAAATTGGACACAACAGAGCTCCTGACGCTGCCATAATAAAACCATGGTGGTCCATCTTCTACATGTTCAAATGAGGTTAAAACAAAAAAAACAAAAACAAAAAAATCACAAGTCTGCCACATCTAAAACTGAACCAGAGATGCCTGAGCGACCCCGAGAGCAAGAAACTGCAAACTGATTAGATTTGGAGTTAAATGTAATTTTGAGTCATAGCACACATGCTTCTCATTTAGAGGAAGGTCAGCACAAAAGGCGTCTTCCGAGGTCTCGTACTACCAAACTGAGCGCTTGGCAAGACCAGGACAGGCTGTGGGACACTGGGACCAGTTTTCACATGGGAAAAATACAGCAGAGCGCCTCAGATCAACTAAACCCGATTCTGTGGTAAAAGACGAATTGTCCGAGTGACAACAGGGCTGTGAGTGAGGCGTGACAGGTCGAGAGTCGGAACAAATGGCGGACCACTCAAGACTAATCGCTGTGGACTTAGTGAAGACAAGACCAATGTACCAATAACAACCAAGGAGGAGAGACAAAGCAGACAGGAATTTCAATCCTTATTTATACTCACAAAAGAGGCTCAACAGCGGTTGGACCACTGATAATATGTGGCTCAGAGAAAAGAAAAGATTTGAGTGGAGGGAAGCTTCCTCTAATCCTCTGTCTCTTTTCCTGAGGGTTTCTTCACCAGATGAGCTCACTGATCCCCCTCCAACTTGGGTCTTATTGTCAAAAGGTGTCAGCAGACTTTAAATAATGCTTCAACCAAAGAAGGTATCCCTGTCCACATTTTACTCATTACAGATAGGACTAGTGATCTGGCCAAAAGTTTGCATAACTTTAAAGTAGAGTCACAATCCACAACATAAAGTAAATTTTTTACCTCACCTCTTCTAAATTGTAGGCTACCTTTAACTTATGCCAAATAAGGGGTTCTCCTGAGGTTTCTGCAGGACTCAGGCTGTGTGTGATGGGTTTCTGTTGCTTAACACTCAACAATTTGCACCAAAACCATTCCAATAGATTAACAACAGCTAGAAGAAACCCCAAACAGCTCATCTCATTGATGACGTAAACACTAGACCAGGACTCTACCAATTTTTATAAGACCGAGGTGCAGTGTGAAACCCTCCTACACAAATTAATGTGAATTCAACACAGAGAGCATCAGTATTGACTAAATGACTTTTTCTAGATCTGATGTTTATTTTAATCGGCTCTGGTTTTTCCAGAATTTTGTAAGATAAGATAAGACTTTATTGATCCCACCATGGGGAAATTTCACAGTTCACAGCAGCAACATAGAGATTTGGTAAAAACTGTGGCTGAAGACAATGTAAATTGATTATGTAAATACCTCACAACTAAATTCAGGGAAAATACGGGAACCCAAAAGGCTTCGGTAACATGTGGAAAACCCCGTAGTCCACATTTTCCAATCATCTGTGACAATTCCTGTGTTTTCAATGAATATCCTAGACTATGGCAGTCTAATCTGCCACACTTTTCCTAAAAAAAAAAAAACACAAACATTTTTACATTCTGTTGTTTTTTGCATTATTGCTTAGGCAAAATGTGTGTAAATCAGGCCTAGTGCATGTAAAACACAGAGGGGACCAGCAGTTCATGAGTTACTGGACATCACAGAATGAAATCATTTATTATCAGCTATTTCTTAAGCAGAAGGAAATGGTAAGTTACAGACTCTGCTGTTTACAGTGGAATTACCAAAAACTTTGATTTAAACAGCCAATGGCAACTCAAAACATCTACTGAGCTAAATGTTTCTTCTGAACAACTAATCATATCAATACATGTAATAATTCAGAAAACTTCAGTTTTTCAGCGTGATCAGATATAACCTATTTGTACATTCTGAGAATCCGTAGTGAATGTGGAAAGGGTCATCTTCTGTACCATTGATTCACCAATAAAACCCATGTTGTTTGACAAAGGACAGTGGATGTAAATGGCTGTTTTTATGTTCAGTTAATGTTAGTATATATTTCGCTAGATAAGTAAATTTTTTTCCAGTTTCCCTTGTTAACACATTATAACCTTTCAACTTACTCTGAGCTTTTATGAACATCTACATGATCAGTAAATTAAATATAAAAAAATACCCCAAATCAGTGAGAAATGGAAAACAAAAATAATGAATGCTTATAAACCACTTAGGAAATGTTAAATGTAGAGAAAAATCATTTAGAAGTCACAACAAAAATAGTTCAAAGTCTTCAAAGAGTAAGATTGGACAGATGCTTAAAAAATTACTATTAATGGACTTAAACTCACTAGAAGAGCAATTATAATGCTACAATCACCCATAATGCATTGCTTTCTATAAAATAATTACACTGATCCTCTGGCCATTTAAAATGAATGTTAAATGAGCAGGAACGTTTTTGGCAGGGCTGTTGTTCACTTAATTGACACAATCTGTAAAGTCTCTCTTAAAAGCAGATCCTCACACCATGTAGCCCAAATTACAGATCAGTTAAAAAAAAAAAAAAAACACTCAACAGGATGACTGATACAGTGATTGCACCATCAGCATGTAACATCCAAGTGGCCAAAACCACAAACCCTGCTGTCATATGGGTGTTTTTCACTTAAATGAATTCAGGGAGGTTGCAGTGTGTGGGAGCATTTTTTGTATGTAGCGTGTTTTGGCTGATGTGTCTATGCTTGTCCACTCAGTGGTAACTGGAAATGAGGAGCAGGGTTTGAGTAACATTTCTCATCTGTTTGGTGGATGTGTGTTGCTTTCTCCACAGGAGGTGAGCGGGAAAGTGGCAGGAACTCTTGGTGGAGTGTGTCCAGATTTCACTTTGGTTCGCATGCAAATGGAATTTCCTGCAGATTACACAGAGGTGAAGCAGGCCGGGTGAAGATAAAGAGAGAAAAACAAGTCCTGTGCCACATCACACTAATCAGCACCATTAATGGAGCAAATAGTTTAGGTAAATAAACCAGATGACATCAGTAGGTTACGGTCCTAGACTGCACTCATAGCCATCATCTAATTCAAGCAACATGATTTGCCACTTCCTGCAGCCTCTTCTGTTGTAGGACTGTTGTTACTGCAAAATAAATCAATATTCAGAGAGTAAGTCTAGACAGAAGCCATTTTGATCAATCCATTGTCAAAGTAAGAGGTGTTTTAACAAACCAAAACTGCTGAGGGGAAGGGTTTGTCCATGTGATACTCACATTACAACCAATTTTTGTCTGCAGGACTTTATGTGCTTCATTTCACTCACAGAAATGGTGGCTTTCAAAAGGCTCTTACAACACAGATATTGCATCAATACATTATCAGTGACCTGATAAGAGTGCCATAATCCGGGATGAACGGCAAGATCTATCATGGAGACTCTGTGTGTGGTAGACAGATGGTACACAGACATACAGACAGAAGCACAGAAAGGAAACCAAGTATGGCTGAAAACACACACAGGGCCTCCTTGAGTCTGCTATAGAGGGTTTGTGGTCTACCAAGAGTTTGGTTTGTGGTGAACCCTCTCTTTCGTTAAGGGCTACCTTGTGACTTTCCCGTATGTAGCATATGACTCCCCACAAACAAGTAACATCGTAAAGGCTGGCCTGTTTGGAGAAATCTCACAGCATGCACTTTCTTACAACAAGAAATCACTTACGTATGCTCCTTTTTTGTAAATACAATGACTTACAATCCCACCAATTGATCATTTTATTTAACTCCAGCACATTCATACAGTATTTTTTCTAATGTTGCCATTACCATTTTGTTTATGACACTTTCATTTATATCACTGTACACTGAGTACTTGACTTTTCATTTCCAAAAGATACTTAATTATAGTTATGCTTAATCTAAAACAGTGCTGTCAAAATCTGCATGTTAATTTTTGTGATGATTAAATCTTTATTGTGCTGAAAAAAAAAAAGACATAAAAAAAAATTTAATACCTTTCATTCATTTTCTGAACCTGCTTTATCCTCACTAGGGTCACGGGGGTCGCTTGGAGCCTATCCCAGCTACATAGGGGCGAAGGCGTTTAATACCCTTCTATTTAATTAATTATGTGATTTTTTTATATATATAAATGACCATTATTACAGGAAAAAAAAGTTTATTAATTCCAGTAAAATGGAATCAATCCAAACCAAAAAGAATGTGCTGGTTCATCAGTTATGAAATTAATGGATAAAATCCACAATGACAACAATGTGTGCAGGAAAATCCCTATCAGATAACAAATCTCTGCCATTACATCTGATCATATTACCAAAGTCACTTGAAGAAAAAAAACATCATAAGATGCTGGTAAACTCTAAATAAAAAGCATTAAAGACAAAAACTATATAAAACATTGCCCAAGTATGAGGTTCCAGGCCACAACCATTTACTCAGATGTTAAAAGTGTTTGCACATCTCACTGGATTCAGAGATGGAGTGCCACAAAGCTACACTTTAAAGAATAATATCAGGCCTTAATACACATGATCTGAGAAGAGGCACAGAGTGTGTTGGTTTTTGAGTGAACTCTGCTCTTGTATCCACATAATTGGTGGTCTTACACTGGTCCTTTGTGTGGAGATTAAGACGACATGAGGAGGGATTGGACTGCCCCTGCACGAACAAAGAGCAGAGTGGAGTGGGGGAGCTGTGTATGGCTGTGTGGGGGGATGGGTGGCACAGGGGACTGGCCAGGGTTAACAGTAACAACCCAACTGTTTTGGGGGGTGTGCTCTGGTCCAGACAGGGTGTGTGTGTGTGTGTGTGTGTGTGTGTGTGTGTGTGTGTGTGTGTGTGTGTAAGTGGGGGCTGGTCACAGACTGGTAGGACAATGTGGAGGGGTAGGAGCACAGGGGGCCAAATGAGCGGGACTTACAGGGCCCCCCAGCTGCGACCGGGGTTGGCCCTAGTGACCAGCTGCGACCATCATTAAAACCCAGTCTAGACTTTGACTTACAGGAGGGGCTAAATAACAGGAAAAGGGAACAGCAGAAATAAAAGCGAGAACAAATATCGCCTAAAAGCGATTGGTTTGAGCTGCAAGTGAGTGAAGTTCCTATCATTCCGTTCATGTTGAGACAGGAAATGGCAGACACTGAGAGGAAGGGATTAATAAAACATTGTTGCCATAACCAGCGTCGCCTTAACTTGGACCAAAGTAAAAACCACAGCGTAGTCTCACTCCAAACAGCTTCACACATTAACCCCACTGCCTGTGTTTTGTGTACGAGTGGGTGCACACTGGCGTTGTTCAGACCTACTCGTGCAGAGTAGCCCTGTCACAACAGACGTGAACTATCCAGTATGGTAAGATGATGAAGCCTGTGGAAAATACTCTAAGTGCAGGGCAGTGGGTTACACAAACAGCGTGGGTTTCTGGGGGCGAAGCGACGCAGACAGAGATGGTCAGCGCTTGTGTGTGTACGAGGAGCAGAGCACCATTACCAAAATGCACTGGCTGAAATTAGATCCATACAGATACCAGACTGAGAGCTGATCAAGACAAGCAGACGCCACCAGACAGTTTGAGTGCAACACACACACGAGGGCGCACGCATACGCACACACCACAACTGTGTCCTAATCAATGCTAGGGGAAGGAGGAAAGTCATTACCTTTGTCTGCATCTCAGGGTCAGATTACTGATCTGATTCTAAAGTGAAGTCTCTGGGGACAGAGCTGCTTCTACTATCTCTACCAACCACCATCCTCCAGGCTACATCCCATCCTGTCTGTCTGTCTGTCTGTCTGTCTGTCACTGGATGAGTTCAAAGACATACAGGTGTGAGCACAGTCTCACTTTGGATTTGATGCTGATGCTCAAATTCTTAAACTCCACATTATTTCTACAGTATGTAGCTGTCCTGTAAGCCAATGTATCTGCCATGTGACTTCGGATTAAAAGCCCTTTAGAGTATTAACAGATCAGAACTCCTTGCTGACTTAAAGTTTGATCAGGGAAATACAGACATGAGGTAATTTTAGACTGTTTTAATCAGGTCAGGTTCTTGTTTGGCTGCTTATTTTTAAGACCGCATTTAATGTTTGGGAAAACCAGCTCCCCTTGTTAAATATTTACAGGAGATTTTATCCATAACTTTTTATTTTACCACTTTTAATGATTTTAGGCTTTTATTTATGCTATGGTGCATTTTATTTACATTTGTTTATGGTGACCCATAGCATTTCACATTCTTATTTTCTTGTTTTAATATATTCCACTTGGCAAATGTGCACATTTTTGTCTTTCTGTAACTCAATCTAAAGTTAATGTCTTAATGTTGGTCTTTGTGTTTCATTACTGTTTGATGTCTGCTATATTATTTTACTGCTATAAATAAGACTTTTACAAAACATACAGCATTGCACTTGTAATAAAATGTTGGAGCTTTTTAGTGCATACAATTCATGGCCTGATTTAGTGTGTGATTTATGCAAAAGTAACTTTATAACACTCATTTTTATGCTGCTTTTACACTGTCTAAATTTAACAAGACTCCATTGGAGATAATGTTACTGTCAGAAGCAAGTGAATATATCTGAAGAATTACCTTTATTTACATTAGAAAACATTCATTGAATGCTGTATCTAAGGGAAAAAGTACGTCTCACTAAATGATCTATTTTCAATCATAGCAATAATGGCATTTCATTGTTTAAAGCATTATTGCAGAAAACTCGACTACACTGCATACCATTGAGGAGAAAATTACGAGGCAGAGCAGGTCTAATCTGCATTCCAACAGCAGCCAAAAAAACAAATCAAACACCTCTACAAAGAGACACGTAATGGCGGACGGGTGTCAGGTTTAGCCCTATAGACATGCACTCACATAGCTACTGGATCTGTCTGGGCGTACTGTGACAATAACAACTCTACTTCTCCAAGCACATTATGTTATGGAACAAAAGACATGCACTGTTTTAACAGACACACGTATATACTCAGTGCACTACAAACATGAAGTGTACTTCCGCTGTAGATTTCAGAGAAGCAGGTAACTGAATGTGTAATTGGTCCTTCTATAGTGGGGGTAATTCCTTGTGGTACAGCATCAGTAATGAGGGAAACGGGTCAGTCAGAGGGTACGCTGTCTGCTCAAGCAATTAGGACCCAGTGCCTCCGGGCCAACGGAGGTCATTAACGACAGTGGTCATTACGGAGGGAAAACTAGACCACTCCAGACCTGACCTGACCCTGACTGGCCCACTGCCACATAAGAGTAACTGTTGGTAAACATACATTTCTAAAGATGAAGCATTTCCTCCAGGACATAACCTGAAATCATAGTTTAGTTGCAGGAATATCAGAGCCAAAACTTCTATCGATCTGGAACAAGCCTCAACAACTGTATTTAGGATACGGAAAAACAACTTCCCCCTCTGAGCTAAAGCCAGCTGGACCGACAGCCGTCTATCCACCTCCCATGTCCACACTTTCTTTTAAGACAAAAACCTTTGAACCAAATAAGTTTCTTGGTTTTACTTGTACATTCCCTTGGCTCTGATCTATTGGGCAGGTGTACACATGTTCCAATTTGAAGAGCTTGTGCTTCCTCCACCTGAACCTCTTCACATCAGATTTGACATTAAACAGCACCTGCAGCCAAGTTTAGCTCTGTACAGGCAGTTCCCTTGAAGAAGTTGAGAAGACAGGACTTTTCTCTGTTTCCAATCGCACTGTCTTTGATTTACACTGAGGCACGCCAAAGAATGACGAGACTCTGGCAGGGCTGGTGATAGTATGTGGAAGAGCCACTAAAAGAGAGTGCAGAGTTCAAGAGATAGCAGGAGCTCATCTAACCAAAGGGCTCTCTTTAACCAGGAAAAAAAACAGGCCTTGCCAAAGCTGTCCTCAGCACCCTGTGGTGGCAGCATGTAAGTGAAAACAGAAGTGGGACCATAGATAACAAAGTACAGATTAAATTCTGATAAAGCACCCAGACCTTTTATAAGGGAGAGACAGAAAAAGGAAGGGGCGGAAGGAAAAAAGAAAGAGGGACGCGCCCTACCTCACGGCAGTGTGGTTGACAGTGCCCATATCACATTGCTACTGTGTTCAGTGCAACCAGGCAGACTGCGTCATGCAGGCATGTAATACCCATAACACCAGTGACTCCTAATGCTTATGAAATCAACAACACGTGATTGATTCATTAAACCTACGAGTTGTTTTCTCATAATAAACTGACAGGCCTGAAGTCTGCGCTAGTGCTCCTACTTTCTGGTTTGTCTGGTTTCAGCCCTTGCATGGTGTAATCCATTACATGGTGTGAAACCATGGCTCCAGACAGACTTGTGGGCCCCATTACACGACAGCCCCTGCCAGCTGGACAAACCCATCATCACCCCCTGTCTGCTTCGGCAACACACCCACCCCCACTCTCCCCTCACACTTCACTGTTAATGTTGGAGTAACCCAGACAAACAAACTGGACACTCAAGTGTGATGGTTTTCCCAGCATGCTTTACATGAACTCCTGAGGGTAATGTGCCTTTATCTGAGATGAGCGGGGGAGGAATATTTCTGTTATTCATGGGAAGAACGACTCGACTGTTTAAAGTACAACATATGCTTCGGCTGACAATGCGGACACAATGTTTATTCTGGCTCACAGGTGATTTTTTTAATTAGACAGTTTATAAAAGGGGTGGCAAGTTGCAACAAGGCAAGTACAGGGTGTCCCATAAGTCTCCATACATAGGAGACATAATACATATGGTTCTAACATGTATTTCTTTATATTTCTTCTTTATAGTTCTTCAGCAGTGGAGGACACCCATTGAAATGTGTTCCCGACAAAATGGCAGTCATATAGAGCATATTATATAAATAAAAATGGTTTATGTCAAGAAACGTTTATTTTTCCTATGTATGGAGACTTATGGGACACCCTGTACATCAAATACAAAGTTAATGAAATAGATAAAACTGTGGGACTGCCATAAATAAGACTGGTCTTAGAGTAAAATTTAAAAAAATCTGAAAACCAAAGATAAGTGGACACGATGCACAGACAAACTTTGGTGTGTCACATGTGTGCCTGGTGTGTGGTGTGGATCTGGTATCAGCTGCTCCTGCAGACGGGGACGACTCAAAGTGAAGGAGGCCCATAACTGGCGCCTCAAAAGACCCCACATGCCACATTTCCATCACAATGAACCCAGACTTCAACTCTGACTTCTGTCTGGGATGGCTGAATACACGACTGTTGTCACCCTGTGCCAGCATTCACTTTCTGCTGGAGGCCACTAAGCAGCCTTTTCACTCCTTACAAATGGACACCAATGGAAGAGCCGACACTGTTTACTATCAAAAACACATTTCATGCAACAAAGTAGGTTAGGCCTTCATTCAGAGACCCGTTTCTCTCTCTCCCGGGGTGCAAAACTGCTCAAAATGTGCCAAAACCGACCACAGTGCGTATGTGTTTTAACCGACAAGATATCATTACAGAGAGCTGAACCCTGGCAACACACAGATAAGCCTTCACGAGCCGAGAGCAGATTGTTTTGTAAATATGTTAGCATAAGAGCCACGGAGAGATAACTTCAACACAAACACCTCACTGGGATATTATGGTCCCTATGTCAGTCCAGGCACCACAATAAAACAATTTCATTTTAGTCATATAACGCTGAAACGAAGCAAAAAATAAACAACATTGAACTTTACATAGTTTCGTGTAGTTAGCAAGCGAGCGTTAGCTGGCACCTCGGCACAAACAGACCCACCATGTTGTTGTTGTTGTGGTTTAGCTACTTTACACGGCTCAGTGTTCAACAACCACTATTTGCCTCCTTTTTGCCAGTCGATAAGTCAACCCCACAAACACAAACTAACACATTGAATTAACAGTAGGTCAGGCGGGCAGGAATTGTTTTGAGGTCGACGCTAGCTAGAAACGGTTAGCCAAATCCCCGACACACAGCGCCATGACGATGAGCGACAACAGGCGATGCCCGGTCCAGGAAAACACACCGAGACAAAAGCCGGAGAGGTGTTGGAATCAAACTTACCGTTACCGACAGCCACCGAGCCGAGCAGGGCCAGCAGCGTTAGGGCAGTCTGTTTTAGAGCCATTTCTTCCGAATTCCCATCTCTCCACGGTGAAATGCGAAGTGTGTCGTTATCAACACGAGCAGACCTGAAACACAACCACAGTCCGACCGCACACACCACACCGCCAGATACTAGCCAGCCAGCCAGCCAGCCAGCCAGCCGGGAGAGTGACGTGTTTAAAGGGGTGTGTGCGCGTGTTTAAAGGGGAGGGCCGGGGCTGTGCGTGTCCCTCTGCCAGCGGGGTCACGAATAATACAACACAATTCAGTCTACTCCTCATGGAAGAAGTTTGCACACTCTGCTATGAGGTTAAACTAGACATTCGTGACCATCTACAGTAGTATTAGTACACCAAGAATGTGTGTATGATTAAATGTATATTTATGTACAGGGGTTGGACAAAATAATGGAAACACCTTCACCTCAAGATGATAATGCCCCAATCCATACAGCTAGAATTGTTAAAGAATGGCATGAGGAACATTCTAATGAAGTTGAGCATCTCGTATGGCCGGCACAGTCCCCAGACCTCAACATTATTGAGCATTTATGGTCAGTTTTAGAGATTCAAGTAAGACGTCGATTTCCACCGCCATCGTCTCTAAAAGAGTTGGAGGGTATTCTAACTGAAGAATGGCTTAAAATTCCTTTGGAAACAATTCACAAGTTGTATGAATCAATACCTCGGAGAATTGAGGCTGTAATTGTCGCAAAAGGCGGACCTACACCATATTAAATTATATTTTGTTGATTTTTTAAGGCGTTTCCATTATTTTGTCCAACCCCTGTATGTTGTATATTTTTGTGTATTGTCACTGTTGCTTACTATTGCTGTAAAAGTTTAATCTTGAACTGATTTGATCTACTTTATATATACTACTGGTAGTTTAACCCATAAGGTAAGGCAGGCAAGGCAAGGCAGGTTTATTTATAAAGCACATTTCATGTACAAGACAATTCAAAGTGCTTTACATAAAACATTAAAAGCATTACAGCAGAGGCAATAAAAAGTATAGGCATGAGAAAAAACAAACAAACAAACAAACAAACAAAACAAAAGAAAATCAGGTAAATAGATAAAACAGATAAAGAGACCCAGCTCTTCCGAGAGCACCTCCTGTCCTAGCACTTTCAGACATTCCATTTTGAATATACTAATAAGGTTTTCCCAGGATCATCTCTGGACCTGCTGCTGTGGTCCTGCCTCTCTCCTGCCTTCATCATCATCACTCACTTATCCTCACCTGCATCCATGTATCTCCCCCTACTTTCCCCCTTCTCCCCCTCTCCCCCAGTCTCTATCTCTTTTCTCTTCCTTTACCCTCTCTCTTTAACCCCAACTGGCCAAGGCAGACGGCCATCCTCCAGGAGTCTGGGTCTGCTCGAGGTTTCTGCTGTTAAAGGGAAGTTTTTACTCGCCACTGTCACCAGTCACAAGTGTTTGCTCCTGGAGGATTCTGTTGGGTTTCTGTAAATTGGCTTAGAGTCTGGTTTTGACCAGTTCTATATGTAAAGTGTCATGAGATAACTTTTGTTGTGATTTGGTGCTGTATAAATAAAATTTGACTGATTGATTTCATTGGTTTACCCCTGTAAGTCGCTTTGGAAAAAAGCATCTGCCAAATGCATAAATGTAAATGTATAAACAGATAAAACAGATAAAAACTTTAAGCTTAAAAGAATAAAAACTCTATTCAAATGCAGCTGAGAACAGGTGGGTCTTTAACCTGGATTTAAATAAACTGTGTGTTTCAGCTGATCTGAGGTTTTCTGGAAGTTTGTTCCAGACATGTGGAGCATAGAAGCTGAACGCAGCTTCTCCGTGTCTGGTTCTGACTCTAGGAACTGACAACAGACCGGATCCAGATGACCTGAGGGGTCTGGTGGGTTCATACTGAGTCAGGAGGTCACTGATGTATTTTGGTCCCAAACCATTCAGAGCTTTATAGACCAGCAACAGAACTTTAAAGTCTATCCTCTGATGAACAGGTAGCCAGTGTAAGAACCTCAGAGTTGGACTAATGTGGTCCGCTTTTCTGGTCTTAATGAGGGCTCTAGCAGCAGAGTTCTGAATGAGCTGCAATTGTCTAATGGATTTTTTAGGTAGACCTGTAAAGACACTGTTGCAATAATCAAGCTGACTGAAGATGAATATATGGACTAGACATAAAGACCCAAACAGCCACTGAAGACCAAAATCATCTACTGATCTAAAATGTGTAATATCTATTGATCCATTAATCCTCTCAATCCATGTCAATAACTGATGTAAAATACAGTTATTCATCTTTTCATTGTCATCAAATACAACCCATTTGGACATTCAGACGCTCCGTAGTGAAAGTGGAAACACCATCATCTTCTACAACATTGATTCACCAGTAAAACAGATGGAGTTTAATCAATGACAGTGGATGGAAATGCTTGTTTTTATGCTCAGTTATTGATTTCATTGCTGAAAAAGTCACTTTTTAAAAAAAAAATTTTCTCTGTTTTTGATATAATAACCCTCAACTTTAACCAGAGTTTTTATGAATATGTACATGATAAGTGAATTAAATATTGGAAAATACCTGATGTTCACTGAAAAAAAACACAAAACACAGAGGACTATGTCATAATAAAATATGATAAATCATTTAAGAAAAGTTACATATAGAGAACAAAATATTTTGGAACTGACACAAATGTAACATTGGGTCTTTACGGATTAATCCACAGCAATGCATCATATTCTATAAGACCCTTGTGTGTTTTTGGCAGAATTTTAAGCTTAAGAGGATGGATATGTTACTTAACCCATAAATAAAGGATAAAAAGTAAAACTGTCAACTGAAAAAGTGTTTTACTATTATATATGATCAAAGTCTTACTTTAATAAAACTATGTAAGCATTATCATCAAATTGTATTTAATGTATGAAATTTAGACTCTGCAAAAACTGTGTGATAAAATGATCCCTTTCAGTGTTTTGCTGTTTTATTTATTTATTTATTTATGAATTTTTCAAATATATATTTAAAAAAAACAAGGGAAAAAAAAACTTTTAAAAAACATTCAGAAAGGAGCCGGAGGAAGTGCAACTTATATACTTCCGCTGCCTTACCCCATCTTTTTGTACTGATCACAAAGTGATCCCATGTCAGTTCCTCAAAGTACCTTAACAAATCTTACAAATGTGAAAATAAATTCTAAGCAATCCTGGACAAAACACAAAAATATTATACATATCAAAAATAAACTCTGTCCATTTCATTACAGTGTTAAAAAAAAAAACTCCGATATCAGTATGATGTTTCTGCATTCATTTTACTGCTGAATTTATGTTTATGTTGCCTTTCATTGCTTTAAATCCTTAAGGTTGCGCTTATTTGATCTACTTTATATTTACTGTTAGTTTAATCTACACCAATGCATCATATTCTATAACATTATCATATGTTTGCAGTGTAATATAAGTTTAAGAGGATGGATACACGTCTCAACCCATACATAAAGAATGAAAAGTTGTAAAACTGTCATCTGAAAAAGTGTTTTACTATTATATATGAAGAAAATCTTTCTTCTGTAAAACCGTGTAAGTATTATCATCAAATTGTACTTAAAGTATGAAATGTCAAAGTAAAATCTGTGCAGTAAAATGGTTCTCGTCAGTGTTTTACTGCTATATGTGATGTTTCTGAATTCATTTTGCTGCTTCATTTGTGTGTATGTTACCTTTCATTGCTATAAATGTTCAATCTTGAGGTTTCCTGATCTACTTCATATAAACTGTTGTTAGTTTAATCTGCAGTGATGCATCATATTCTATATTATTATCATATGTTTGTAGCAGCATTTCAGTTTAAGAGTGTAAACACACAGCAAGCAGTAAATCTCAAAAACCACAATTTATCTCAGTTAATGAACTACTGCCCCAGTTTCGTTAAATTTAAACCACCTTGGTACCAAAAATCTCCAGTTATCGGGACAAAAGGCTAGAGATTTTTGGACCAACGGTGGCTCTGGACTACTCCACTTAGGCTGCTTACCAGAGGGGGGGTCACGTAATTTAAATTAACTCACCAGTCACGTTTCAGACGGATGGACCAAACCAGGAGAAAATGAAGAACTCACCATAAAAGAAGGTTTGAGGTTTTAAAAAGTTAAAACAATGGCTTGATTTATTGCTTCAGGCCAAAATGGCAAAAATTACAAAAAAAATCTAGCATCAAACACACATTTCGTCACAGAGAGAAAAAGAAAAAGCCCGCTAAAAAAAGAGTTTCCTTTATTACTTTTTATAGTCTTTAGTGACTCTTGGAGACTCCCATTATTCAATGACATCTTTCGTCGTATGCTTATTATTGGTTAATGGTAGTTACTGGGCAGAACATGTCAGTCACTCCATAAGCTAATTCTAAGAAAAGCACATGCTTTTGCATGTGCACAGCTCTTGCTTAACACCTGCACTATTAGGCTAGCATTTCTTGATCACAAAAATCCCCTTAGTTCATAATCTGGTTTTTCTGCTCGACTCTCTTTACCACAACTACTTTCTAAAGCTATAAAATTAGATCTTTTAGGTAGAATCTGACCTTTTTTCTAAGTTCAGTGCAGACAGGTGTGAGTTCATCAACCCCCCCCCCCCCCCCCCACACACACACACACAAATCAAACCTGACACTGACTGTTCAGTACAAATAAGGATACATCTGTAAAAATAAAAGATTCTTCAAGCAAAACAACTTGTAACATTACATTTTTTCTTCTCCATTTTGGTTCATGATGTATGATTTATGATGGTCATTCGACATCTTTTGGAGCAAGATTTAAAGTCACACATTCAACTCCCATTTAATACGATCCGTACAACAAGAGGATGGATAATTTTTTAAACCCATAAATAAAGTATAAAAAAGTTGTAAGACTGTAATCTGAAAAAGTGTTTTACTATTATATATGATCACATTTTCAGTATTGATCAGTATGATCAATATTGCAATATGATCAGTATTACATTTCAAATGTTAAAAGTTGATCTGATTTGATCTACTTATTTATGAATGGAAGTTTAATCTAAAGTGATGCTTCACATGCTAGAGATCATAATATTTGTAGGATTTTGGTTTTTAATAATGTACTTAGCTTGCAAATAAGGTTAATTGTCTTAACCCATAAAGACATACTTTTCATTGGTTGTCAGACAATGTAGCAATGTAAAAAAGGGTAATATTTGAGTCCAAGATGTGGAGAACTGGATTAGAAGTCTGAAGTTGCATAAAATGTAAATACATAGATGTGAATACTAACTGCTCTACCATTCATCACAAGACAAAATGAGCATTAAAGCATTATTAGCACCCCCAAAATTATCACTTATATTTATAATTTCTTAAAAACACAGGCAAATATTTATGCAGCCTCATTCATTTAATCCTTATATCAAGCTTGGGACTGGTTAAGAGCACAGTATCTCCTCAGCCGTGGTTGAATAGGATGATGCACTACCTTTACAGATGTATGAGTTATACCTTGAACTGCGATTGAGTTCATTCTTCAGGATCAGTGCATTTATTCGACGGCTGGTCTATGGGAAACAAAAAAACTCTTATTCCACACTTTCACTACTATTATCACTGTAAATATAAAGCAACATTATATTGATTTTTCTGGGGTTAAAATGTTAAACTGGCTAAAATGTTCTGAAGATATATTATTTAGGTTTGAGGAGTTTATGTATTCTCACATTTCAGTGAGGTCACACTGTTCAGTGGTTTTGGTAGATAAACTGGATATAAGTAGGTCCATTGACATTGGGAGGAAAATCAGCTTTTTATTGGACAGATATTGGAGCTGTTCAGTCACTTAATGTTTAAAAAATGATGAAAAAAGACTGAAAATATTCTGATGCCCTCTGTGTTAATGATGCTTTATATACTGTATATCTAAGCAAGGACAGAATGATAGAGATGTTTGTTTTTAAGAGTCGTGACTTCAGTTATTAATCACGACTTTGCTTCTATGGAGAGCACATTTAAAGAAAAAATTGGTCACCTTCAACACTCTGTACTTTTTATTGTGGAAAATAATGAAAAGCCACAAGATGTACACACAGATGACATCTAAAAAATGTGGTGAATCTGTTCTCTTATAAAATGTAAGTGTGACTTAATGTAAGGACAATTTACTGACCTGAAGTCAGCTTTTACACTCATGACTCTGATTTGAACTTGGCTTCACCTCTATTCAAAAGACATCTGAGGTCAGATAGAAGAGGGGGGGGTGTCTCTTGGCCAGTGTTAAATCTACATTTCATTCAGCATTTTAAATCTATCACTTATGTTTGGTTTGGGTTTGTATTAAGGAAAAGCTGGCATATTTCATTTTTTTTCTCATATCACACATTTTTTGTGATAAAGTTGGATCTGTTTGCAGCCTTTACTGATACAGGAGAAAACTAACCATAAACCTATAGATGTGAAAAGGTGTTTTAGTGCAGATCCATTCAGGGATTTCTGTCTGCCTGTTGACCCGGTTTGACTAAAACCACTATATGTGACTCTAAGAACACTTCCAGCTGTCATTGATGGCGGATGCAACTCAGGACAGGGTGAGTCAGCCTGCGAACAGGTACTTTTGGGACTTTATCTGTAGCTGCTTTTATCACCTGTCCTCTTGCTAGCACTCACGTTGATCTATCTTCAATCCTAATTGTGTCTGTGCAGTCTCCTCTGTGGCTTTATATCTGTCCGTTATGAGCCCCGTCCAATTTATCTCCACATTTCTTCAGTGTATGTCGTCTGCCGAGCAAATCCCTCTGTCTCAGCCAAGCCATTTGGAGTGATCCCACTGTGTAAAAGAATACACAGAGGAGGGAAACAGAGGGAGAAGTGAGATGGGCTCTGCACTCACAGACAGGGAGTTTGGCCTCTCTGATACTTGAACAACCCCCCCCTGCAGTGTTAAAAATAACCAGCTCTTCATCTGACTGACCAGACAGACTAGGGCTTTGAGGGAGTATTATCTCTCTGGAGTTTGTTCAACAACCAGGCAGACAGACAACACATGTATATATACACACACTTCCACACAAGTAGATAAAGCAAGAGCAAAAAGGGTAGAGATAGAAGGAAAGCACTAGTGTCCACATTTTAAATGAAACAGACTCAATAACCATCCTGGTACAATGTTTCCTCTCAAGTTGTACATTTTAATTCTGTGCAATAGTGTAATTTCTGCAGCTCATGATACTCTGTTGATCACAATTGTCTCCCGGGTCGCTGCACAGTTAAATTGTGTGATTTTATAATATTACAGAACCATCCTACCTGCAAAACTAATAACTGATTGTCATTATGATTGTTACCCATTGTAAGAACTTTTAGGTTTGTCTTAAAGTCTGCAATTCTCCAGGGGAAATATGCATAAATGTTCAGTGTTTGCAAGTGGTTTTATCTTTGAAAAGAGAATTGTGTTTTAATTGGTCCATTTTTCCCTTCTGTAAATCAGTCTGAAAGTAAACTTGAGGAGTGGACAGGACCTGAATGTTACTTTATCTGTTTTCCATTTAGCTAATTAAGTGATGACATAAATATAATGATGGTTATACAAGTATTGTCAAAGTATGTTTTAGGGAAAATTCATTTTCAGGGTTCACTGGATTAGGTGACCCCCCCCCCCCCCCCCCCCCCCCCCCACCTTACATTACAATTTTCTGTCTATATTAAACACCTCAATATATGAGTTTCAGAAGGAATGGGGACAAACATGCTGAATTTTATGTGATGTGTGTTTTCATTATTATTATTACAGGACAGACAGGATTATATGAAGGTATCTGTGAAGTCATCAGTGTCACTAATTTTCTATCAATATAAACTTTTGATAATGGTCACCTGTTATATCAAAGTGAGGGTCTTTACTGAACCTATTTAATAAATGCAGGGTAATAAAATTTACATTAAACATGGAGTGTTATTTTTCTAACTGATTAAACCCTAAGTCCTCTATGGTAAGCCGCTCCACTGAAGTAGAATGGGCAACTCTGTTATCTGACGACCTCTGCTGGTCAATAAGTGCACTACAAGCTTCAACAAAGCGCAAAAAATACAATCCTTTATTCAACATATACATTACATGTTTGTTTACTTTTCAGTGGTTGTGAAGTCCTTTACTAACCAAAGTGATGGTGATGGTACATTTAGGCCTACAGAAGTATAAAATATAATGTTGAAAAAAGCATAAAACAATGTGTCACGTTGCCAGATAATAAAAAAAAAAAACCTTTACAAAACAGGATACATATTTACAATAAATTCAATGGTGATAAAAGACAGGAGCCTCAATGCAGCAACTCATATGTACAAGTAAATAGCTCAATGTGCTCATGTGTAGATAATAAATGTTCATTTTATACTTGAATGTGTTTATAGAACTGGTAATGTGCTTTGGCATGAGCATCTTATTACTTAAATATTTCCTTTTTGTGATCTTTGTAATTTTCTTTGGTTGTGCTCATTATGGGAAAACCCATAAGTTCTATTTTAATATCAAAGACAGTCTCATTCTACACAACTCTCCTTTTTCCTTTGATAAGGGGATGAGTAATTTTGCTATGTGAAGTTTTCCACTCTGCCACATTGGTGGGAGGATTTACATCATAATGAACAAAACCCTGTGTGAGTCGAAAAACATGTAACTTGAAATCACTGAAGTTTTAGCAGCTGAGCAAAACAAAACAAAACCTTCACAAAGATTCTTGGTCTCAAAAGTTTTGTCTTCTTAGAGGAGGAGGGGGGGTCCTGGTTTAAGAAACTAGAAATATGGCAGATGAAATTTGGGCTAAAAAAGAAAAAAATAGCCTTAAGACTTGACAGTCTAGACACTATTGCTCAAAGACATATGGTTTTAATATAATGCAGTGACTGTGTGAGTCATTAGCACAAAATATGCTAATGACATGCACACAGTGCTGTGGGAATGTGGTGCAAAACCCCCTTGGGCTTCTTTCCAATCTGTGGTCCCTGTTTCACTCTGGTCCTCGGGCTTAGACGTCCCGCTTGAGCTTTTCAATGCTGAAGTCGCTGTCATGGTCCAGTTTGGAGAGTGTCTTCCTCACCCGCAGGGCTGTGAGGCGGGCAGACGGGCTCTGAAACCAGCACTCCTTCATGATCTTCACAATGGCTGTCAAGATCTAGAAATGTACACACACAAATGTAAAACATCACCTGTCTCTCAGAGTAGATTGTACTGTGACAGGTGTTTCATCATGTTTCTGCATTTTACAGCATTGGCAATATGAGAGCTGGATGAGCTGTCACACACCTCTAGCCTATGTGAGTCTGACAAGTGTATGTGACACTTGGGATGCATCTATAGATGCCGATACAGATTATCAATTGTGGGCTGCTGGGTAATGTAGGTGTTTGTGTGTGCATGCATGTACATCACTGGATGACGTACTGGATGGGAATGAAGTCTGTTGTGTAAACTGGGTCGTTGCTGGTCCACACACACCACCTTCTTCATCTCCTCAAAGCTGGGATCTGATGGCACCATATCAAAGAAGGGAGGTCGGTACTCTTCCACAATCCCTGAAACACCAAAAGAATTAGCACATCTCACAGATGAATGCCTCCATCAACCAGTCAAACTGCAGCTTCTATCCATGTCTGTCTCAGCGAGAAGTAGACTGCCTATGGCTCTCTAGCCCCCCCTAGTGGCTGTGTGTGGTGTGGCCAAAAACAATTATGTAAAAGTCAACTATTTCTTTAAGGTTAACTGTGTAATATTTAGTGACATCTAGCGATGGAGTTGCAAATTTCAACCAAATGAATATCCCACTTCAGTCTCTCTATGAATGGGAGTCCCTCAATAGAGTGAGCGTTTCTTTTGTCCATTCTGGGCTTTTTAGTAAAGGGAATAAAATGTCTGGCCCACAGACAAACATAGCAGCCGACGGTAATGGACCTTAATGGATCTGCAGAAAAAAGAGAGAATAAAAAGTCTCTATGGGGCTAACAAAAACACTGCATCTCAGTGGAAGGTAACAAAAACATTGTATTATTACAGGTATTCAGTGTATTTTGAGTGAAATGGAAGTTATTACGATATTGAAACAAATGAGTCCACTGAGTAAATCCTAGTGAGAAACATTTTGTCTTTAATTAGATAGATAGATAGATAGATAGATAGATAGATAGATAGATAGATAGATAGATAGATAGATAGATAGATAGACCACAACACATATCAATCTAGCACATTACAATCTTTTTAGGATTTATTCAATTCTATTATTGCATTAGGAATGAAACTTCTGCTAAATTTACTTTCCTCTAATTTAGAGACGTATGGATTTAAATAAGGGACAGAAAAGGGTCTTTGCAGCTTATTGTGATGTCACTGTGAAGGCGACCTTTGAGATATAAAATCTTGGTATATTTTCATTTCAAAGTATATCACACTTGTGTAAAATTTTGTTCTAATTAGTGTATGGAGTCTTGAGTTATGGCCAAAAATATATATAAATCACGTCATGCTTGAGTCCCAGTAAACATTTGTGCTAATTTAAAATAATCAAATCCCTTAAAGGTGTTCCTCAGCCTCAGATCGTGAAAATGGGACACCTGGGACAACCTGAAAATATAATGCCTCTGGGATTGTTGCTGGTGTGGACACATGAAGCCACAAAGAAGACCTAGAAAACCTATCGCCAATCCAGGTATCAAATTCAACGAGATAGCCAGAGTAAGAAAATGCAGTCTTTTATGTTAAATACTGAAAGTAAATTCACTAAACCCTTCAGGGAAGATAACACAATGCACTTCTGGTTTTATCTCCTCATATATCTTCCAAACATAAATCACTCCTCATATGAGGACAGAAATAGCACATTGGAGTAGACTAATGTGGGGGTTTGTAAAGTATGTTTGACTAAACAAGAGGAGGGAAAGATATCAATTCCTTGGGGATTAAACTGGGACAGAGAGCTAAGAGGCCCGCTCAGTGTGTATAATATGTGTCTGAACACATAGGCTGCAAAAAAGAACACGCATAGTTATGGGTGTGTGAGTGTATCCGTTTGTACTATGTGTATGTGGCCTCGCACTAACAATTTGTGTGCATGGGCTTCTGGACTATATACATGCGGGTGCTGACACTAGATAAGAGTGTTTATAATTACTGCTGTGCTAATCATGAGAGAGGATAGTAGAGACAGACACAGACTAGAAAAACACTGGAGTGCTGAGAGACATAAGACTCACTGCCTGCTGTGTTCGCTCCTCCACAACTAGACACATTTTCAACAAGATGAACCTGAGTCGATGATTAATAATAATTACACAACTATAAATATACCAGGAATACAGAACAATATAAAATCTGCAAGTATCTCTGCAGGCTGATACTAAACTCTGTGTGTGTGTCTGGTTACCATTTACATTGGTCCTGCGACTGATTTCCCAAAAAACCAGACCCAGGGCCCAGATGTCAGTTTGCTTGTATGACTCGAAGACGTCCACTCGGATCGTCTCATCCAACACCTCAGGGGCCATGTAGCGTTTGGTGCCGACACGAGGGTTGTTGCCAACATCCAGGTAGTCGTTAGACTGAGAGTGTATGACTGCTAAACCTGAGGGGAGAGTAAGCAGACTATGTAATGCACACAGCATTACTGGTACCAGTATATGTCTGAGTAGGTTTTTTATTTGTTCAGGTCTTCATTCCTCTTGGTTTTGCTCTTTTGAAAATGTTTTATCTCTCATCCAAGAGACTTCTTCAGTTCTAATAACTGGTGGGAAAAATTGGACTTATAAACCTGTGGGGGGAGTGGTCTGTGTAGGTGTTAATCCGTGTGCTAATGAATTTAAGTGTTAGGGTCGTAGAGAGGGTGTGGCCCTGGGGGTCAGGGTCATTGGTGGGTATTGGCCACAATACATACTGATATGGATTAACACCTACACACACCATTCACCCCACAGGTTTATGAGTCCAATTTCCCCCACCAATTATTAGAACTGAAGAAGTCTCAAATGAGAGACGAAACGTTTTCAAAAGAATAAAACCAGTCCAGTTGAACCTCCAAGAACTTCTAAGACGGATGGTATCAGTATAGATGACTACAGGGAAAAATATCAATACACCCAACAGTGTGGAGTGTGAGACAAAAAACAGTGGTTTCATTTTTTACTTATGTGACTTTCTAGCTTTATTGGCCTCTGAATTTTTGGTGGAAAAGTAGTAACATTGTAGTAACAGTAAGTGTGTGATGTGAGAGTGAATGAATAATGGATCAACAATGTGACGTGCTTTGGGTGCCTTGAAAAGCACTACAGAAATCCAATCCATTATTATTATTATTATTATTATCATGTACCTTCACCAACACTGTCTTTAAAGGTGCTGGAGACTTTCGTGACCAATTTTTCATCAAATCTGTAAAACCTCAGTCATAGCCTAAGTATCACGAATCTGTAAGTCTTTCTGTGATTACTCACCTGAATCTGTTGCATTACGGTGAACAATTTCGAAGTGCCATCCACCATAAACAAACCGTGTGTTTAACAACCGACCCGGGACGTCACTCGGGCATCTTTGGAATTTTGTTGTGAAGTGCATTGTGGGAAACGGAGGTTTGCAGCAGCACGACCATATGGCATTATATGGATGAAACAAATGTGGAAACGCAGAAACGGCTGGAGGAATATGCATAGAAGGAAGGGAGTTCCTGCCGTTTCCGATTGTGTCTGTTCCAGCTGCCACTGTAAGGTGGCTGCGCGAGCCTTCGTTTTCTACAATGCATGTCGCAACAAAATTCCGAAGATGCCCGAGTGGCCTCCCAGCTCGTTTGTAAACACATGGACTGTTTATGGTGGATGGCACATCGAAATTGTTCACCGTAATGCAAGAGATTCAGGTGAGTAATCAAAGAAAGACTTACAGATTCGTGATACTTAGGCTATGACTGAGGTTTTACAGATTTGATGAAAAATTGGTCACGAAAGTCTCCAGCACCTTTAAGCAGCTACATCAATAGATGAGTTATCAGCACAAGTAAATAGATAAAAAAAATAACTCTGCCTCCCTCACCTAGGTCAGCGATGCAACACTGTCCATTCCACTTTACCAAGATGTTTCTGCTTTTCAGGTCTCTGTGAGCGATAGCAGGCTTTCCCTGGGAGCTTACAATCTCAGTGTGGAGGTGGACCAGGCCACAGGCCACAGAGAGGCACATCCTGAGGCAGCTCTCAGGCTCTAAGCTGCTGTACTGCAAGAAATCGTAGAGTGAACCCAGTTCGTGAAAGTGGGTGACGAGCCACAGCTGGGTGCTGGAATTCTTTGACGTCATGTCAGAAGCTATGAAACCTACAGGAGAGAATACGGTTATTTCAGTATCTATCTTTTGGGCTGTACTTTATATCTTCACAAAAATAATGTCAAACGTTGATCTCTTGCTGTACCCAGTATATTGTCATGTCGCAGTTGTACAGTATTGTAGATCTCTGTCTCTCTGAACCAGGACTGCTCATCCCTTGACGAGAAGATCTTGACTGCCACACTCTCCCCCATCCACGTTCCCCTCCACACTTCCCCATACCTGCCTTTACCTGGAAACACAGAGACAGCAGAGTTACATAAGTACCCAAAAAGAAAACAGAGCAGCGGCAGTAAGAAGAGATACTAACCGACACATTCGACAAGAGAGATCTGTCTGGCCATAGTCCTTTGGACCAAATATGGCAGCCCTGTCCCGCTGCCTGATGTGCAAAACTCATCAAAAATATCCTGAGAAGAAAAGACAAAAAATCCATATATGACAATGTGTGTGTGGGGGTCTGAACCTGGATGAAAGGTGTTTATAGTATTGTTTGGCTCTTACTCCATATGTTGGATCATCTCCATTAGGGACCTTGAGCATGGTGGCGTCAGGGTCCTCCATGTTTTTCAGTCTGCAGTGCGCTCGACGGCAGCGCAGGAACAGAACCACACCACAGACACAAGCAGCTACGGTTAACAGCAGCAAAGACACCGCAATCCACAGCTCTGGCCGAGGGGGTACTGGAGGATTTGGTGTTGGCTCTTGATCTAAATATAAACATTCAGGCAGTTGAGTTTAGAAACAAGCTGAAAACAGATTTACTTTTTGACAAGAGGTAAACAAAAAATGCAGGTTCATTTATTCAATCTCTCCACAAGGGGGACCCAGCTGCTGTGTCGAGCAAAGCACTGAACCAGTGTTAAATGAAGATCTAAACCAGGGGGTGTCAAACCCACTTTAGCTCAGTGCCCACATACTCAAGGGGGCTGGACCAGTAAAATAATATGCATAATAATAACCTATAAATAATGGTAACTTCAAATTTGTAGCTTTGTTTTAGTGCAAAAAAAGTAAAATTACATTATGAAAATGTTTTCATATAAACTATCACAAAAAATGTGCATATCCTGTACATACAAGAACCTGAAATTTTTTACGAAAAGTAAGTGCAGTTTTAACAAGGTTATACCTCAGCTTAGCATTTACACATGTGCACCACAACTTACACATCTAAGTGGATCTACAAAGGCACAAAACACTTAGTAACAGGCATCTGGGACTGAAAAATATAGTATTAACCTCTATGATTAAAACAGCTTGTCAAGACTCGATGATACCCTTGACTGTTCATGTCTTCTATGTAATTTTTGCACTTTGCAAATTCATACTGTGCACCTGATTGGACAACTTAGTGGGCTGGTTTTGGCCTGTGGGACGTATGTTTGACAACCATGATCTAAAACTTTATGGTCAAATCTCTAAACCTGCACAAACTACGCTGCTATCAGATGGTAAGCCATTGAACATGAGAGGCTGTAATTGAAATGGAATAATGTGGAATCAGACAGCACTTTGGACATGTGATGTTAACAGATAACAGCAATAAATGTTTTTTTCATGGCACTTTTAAAAACCAGGGGAAAAGCACAAGAAGTCATGAAGTAAAGCAATAGTTATATCTGATGGAATATTAACAGTAAACTCTAAGTAAAGCTTAGAATAAAGTGCATTTAACACCCATACCTCTATGAAAACACCAATGAGCAGCCAACATCAGAGACTGGAAAAGTTGTTTACAGTCAGACCACTTGAATTAGAATTATTATGTACTGAAACAGAATCCTCATTTTTGCCAAGTGGCGTCAAAAAATACTTCACATACTGAAGCTCCAGGGAGCTGACAGAGAGAAGTAATAGTCAATTAATCTATTTACTTGTTTTAGTCCAAGCATCATGACATAAACTTATGAAGCTGTATAACACAGCACACTGGTACGACTTTCATTTCATATGTTTTTAAGGAGCATCTTAAAGTTTTTGTACATTATTTTGCAGAATTAGACAAACTAGCACTCTCACTTCTATTAATGTGATGATTTGGGACTTAAGAGTGTCCACAAAAGACTGAAACTGTCTGTGAGAGTCTTAATATACTCTGTCTGTGAGTCCCTGAATGTGATGTGATTTCTTCTACAGCAAAACAATAGCTTTGGGTACTGACTAATTCTTGGAGGCACTGTGATGAAGGCGTTGCACTCATTCTCTCTGCAGCATTGGATGAACAAAAGATGAAAAGCAGAGTAGCACTGCTCCCTGTAGTTGTCGTTGGAGAAACAGCCCCGCTCCTCAATGCCGCGCCACCATGAGTAGAAGCAGACGTCCCCTCTACAGGTTCCATTTACACATGTGCCTTTTTCATTCTCACACGTACACAGCAGCTTCCCATCATCATCATCCTTGCAGTCTGAGGCAGAAACTAATATAAAAAACAAAAAAAGAAACAATGTTTGCAGAGGCAGTAAAAGAAGAGCTAATAAAGGAACAAACTAAGTGCTTGCATCTACTCGAAACCTGTAATCACACACTCAGTAGATCTCAACTTCCTTTAGGGGAAAGTTCACGGTGATATAAGGAGATACATAAACTACATTTCCTGGCAGCAACAAGATGCTACAGAGATGAGAAACTGGAGTGGTTAACTGTATATTTTATGGGTGCACATTAAGGTCTATGTATGACACAATAAAACACAAAATGAAGATAATGAAATTCAAAAGCCTGAAGCATAAAAGTAACACAAAAGTCAAAATGTCCAGACATAATGTCTGTGCATTTAAATGCAGCACAGGCTTTATTCAGTATAAATTGCTGTCTGACCTGTTTAAAGAACATCTAACACATAAAAGAATGGGACAGTGAAGACGACTTCGTTATACTGATGCAAAGAGGTACAGTATAAGTATGGCTAACAAACCAAACTTCCAGATTTATGAAAATGGAAAAGTATGATTCTAAAAGTACCAACACAGAATATTTAAGACGTGTTTAAGAAAAAGGTGAGATGTTGTGCAATATGTAGTAATATGTCAAATACCTGTTTAAAGGGCTAAAATACTTTTTTGTGTGTTTTTAGTGAAATGGAAGTTATTGCCATATTGAGACATATGAGTCCACTGAGTAAATCCCAGTGAGGTTTTGACATTTGTGAGAAATATATAAGACGTGTTTGAGAGAAAGGTAAAACACTGAGTAATATGTAAATAAAAACATAATTCAAAACCTCATAAACTCAAATTCTATTTAGAACAGAAAATAAAAACTAAAAGTCTTTGCAATTCTACATTGAAGAATTTCCACAATTTCCACAATGTTCTTCACCTCTGAGAGACTCTGAGACTCTCTTTTTACTCCTAATCATGTTGCTACTTAATGCAAAACATTGCAAAATGTTCCTCAAACTATTTATTTTAAGTACCACTTATTTTTCCAGCTTGTTGTTGACCCCGTCCCAACTTTTTGGAGACATGCTGCTGCCATCAAATCCAAAATTGCCTTGTTTCTTTCTTAAAATGGTACATTTTCTCAATTTGAACAGTTGATACGGTTTCTATGTTGTACTGGGATGTGACAAGTAGTTCCCAGACATACGATTATAATACTAAATATCTGACCACTCACTAATCTCATATGCATGATCACTGGATCAACTGTACTCAAGCATGTACACATGTACATAAATATGTATTATACGCATATACTGCAAATGTGTGTTGAGTGCAAGTATGTACATGTAGAAACAATAAAAAAAACAGAATACCACACTGAAATCTTGTTTTTGCCCACAACATATGTGTGAATCCATAATGGCAAGGCTTCTAATTCTTGGTTCATCAACTGCAGACCATTTTAACCTTCTTCAAGAACCCATTTGTTTTGCTTGATTTTTCCTGACACTGAGCTTGTTTGTTATGAGGATCTGCCTGTTGTTTAATATTAGAGGGTAGCAGCGTTCGTCTATAGACCCAGTATACATTAGAGGATCTGTGGACTCTAGATTTTTCACCCCCTCAGATTAGTGCTGGGGCCAAAGTACTATTTATAGAGATTTAACTGTATTTTGTCTCAACTCACCTGCATGGAACGCAGAGATCCATAAAAACAGCACAGCTATGACCATGGTGAGCAGAGCAGAGCTTCCCATCTCTGTGAAACAGAAGAAAAGTTATTTGTCATTATAATATAATGAAATGATAATTAAAAGATTGATAAAGTCATTACAAAACAAAACAGATACAATTAAAGGCCTAATAACGGGCTATTTGCTTGACATTTCAACTGCTTTGTGAGCTGTAACTCAGTGGCAGTGTCTTCGAGGAGTTAAACAGTGGTTAAAGCCAGGGCCTTTCGGCAGAGGAAGCTATGAGGTCAAAAACAACAGTCTGAGGGCCCAGTCTGTCTGCCTGTGTTGTAATTGCGCTGGGTGGGAAAAGGGGTTTAGGGGAAGGAGACTGTAATAGCACTCCAGAGTGTCTGTGTGTGTGCTCAGACTGTGTGGTGCTGCGCTGCCCAGGCTCCAGGCCTGTCGCCTCCTCCACTACCCTGCTTGCAGAGTAAATATTGATGGCTATGCTTCCTGCCATTGAGTGGCCCCACCCGGCTGGCCACTGAGAGTCAGGTCTGGTCATTGTTTAGGGCTGCAGTGCTTAGGGTCACGCAAGCAACAGGCCTGTCAGACACAGCGCACGCTTCCTCCACTTTACTCTGCAATGTGACGCCGAAGTGTGTGAACTATAGGTTTTATTTAATTATAAATATCAAACAAAGCTGAAAGGTGACTTTGTCAGTGTTTAAAGGTTTTCCTCTCATCATTCCCTCAGTTTAATTAAGTGTGAGTTACCTTTTCAACCACTATGAGTTCAATAATTCACAAACACAAGAGTAAAATCCATTCATGCTAACCATAATGCCAGGGAAAAGAGAGGAAACAATTACACGTGGAATGTAATAATAACACGGTGGTGCAGTGGATAGCGTTTGTGCCTCACAGCAAGAAGGTCCTAGGTTCGATTCCAACAAAGGTCTGACCTTTCTGTGTAGAGTTTGTATGTTCTCCCTGTTATTGCATGAGTTCTCTCCAAGTACTCCAGCTTCCTCCCACCATTCAAAGACTACTTGGTTCATCTAAATTGCCCATAGGTGTGAATGTGACTGGTTGTTTGTCTCCATATGTCATGTGATGAACTGGTGACACATCCAGGATGTACAATGCCTTTGCCCATAGATATCTAGGATAGGCTCCTGTGACCATATTGGGGGATGAAGTGGTTCAAAAGATGAACATATGAAATAATAACAGTGTCATTGATACTGAATTTTTTTGGATTCTGATATTAAGGAATAAAAGTTTCCAATGTAGTTGTATCGATCTATATACAGAGATATATGTACGAAAACAAGCATGCACCAAAGAACAAATGCTAATACAGTAATATCTGTGATAGGTCTGCATTGGACTCTAGAAATAATGCATGTTTAAACTGCAAAGCCAGTTTCTGCAGAGGTAGGAGCAGGCCAGGTTTGGCTGAAATGACCTTTCATCTTTTATCCTGCAGGTCAACGTGCCTGTAACAAACGCAACAGACTAAATGTGCCATTGGATAGAAGGAGCTCTTATGGGTGCGGCAAGTTGGAAGGATTCAGAAAGGTGTAACAGATGTCACAGCAACTTTCAGTGACTCCAAAAGGACAGCAGATTTCCACCACTACTTCAGTGACTGTTTCAAAACAAGGCTTAATGTTTCCTCTGGAAAGTCTTACTTCGAAGTGTAACTTTGCTACTTCAAGCATCACAGGATGACTTCTTTTAAAGAAAAAAATACCGTGCATTCAGTAGATTATAGGTTCGTCACAGGTTTTTCCACAACGATAGACATGTTTTACTCAAAGAACAAAACTTAATGCATCAAACGTGTAAATAATATTTAAAAACAAGAAAAGCACTTGGAGAGCGCAGACCTCTGCCAAGGTCGATCAGTGGGGCCCCCCGTGGGCCCCCCCACCCCTGATCACCACCAAAATTTAATCATTTCTTCCTTGTGCCTGTATCAACATTTCCTGAAAATTTCATGAAAATCGGTCCATAACTTCTTGAGTTATCTTGCTAACAAACAAACAAACACGCACGCACACACACAAAGCAAAGCGATCACAATACCTCCTGGCGGAGGCAACAACAAATTCTGCATCACTATTAAGCAACACAACAATGAACAATGTCCCAAAGGTTCCATGAATACAGTTTCTTTAAAATTTTCTGTGATGCTTTCTAAGATGTGCATATTTCTAGTCTATAGCTGTAAGTGAGCAGCACATCCTGTTTTTTACAACCATTAAATACTCTCATACAAATACTAGCTCACCTCACATCTTGACATCCCATTCACAGCAAATAAAACTGAGCTGCAACTATCTGGCAGTGAAACTTGCACATCAGCACAAAATGACGGACATCCTCCTTTAGTTTTTATGCATTAAACCAGATGCACACGTCTAGAAGTACAGTAAACATTCACAGTGACTTAGTCATTTATTAAGTTCAGTAAAAAAAACTCCATGTGACAAAAGGAGAACAGAATTGTTCACTAGATAGCTGGGACTAAATTTCTATTCATGCAACCCATTTTCTTGTAAATATGCATTTTTAGCACCAGTGATGGAATCTAACAGTACGCTTACTGAATTATATTGTCACATATATGTGCTCTGTCATGAGTCTGTTCACCATATGCTACTTCATACCTCTATGATGTTTTTTTTTGGCAATTACCAGAGGTGGAATGGTGAAATAAGCCTCATACGTATACAGTCGTGGAAAAAATTATTAGACAATCAAAAGTCACCAAAAACAAGGGTTAGGCAATCAAGTACTAACTCCTGTGTGTATCATGTGACTAAAACAGACAGAAAAGAAAACATAAAATGCTTAAAAGCACTGTTTTTGGCAGTACAATGCCATAGATATTGATGTAAGAACTTAAGTGAATTTGGTTATTATCAAGAAAACATGGACAATGGCTAGATATCAGCTCTGAAATTAAACTCTCATGAGCTATTTTTGTTGTCATCATTATATTTATCCAAACAAATGTACTTTTAGTTGTTCCAGGCATTAAAATGAACAAGAAATTGATGAAAACAAGGGTGGTGTAATATTTTTTTCCCGTGACTGTATGTCCATTTTGTGCTCTTTATACTTCTACTCCATTTGATTTCAGATTGAATAACTTTTTTGCTCCACTATGTTTTTTTTGACAATTATGGTCACTTGTTGCTTTTACTTTAAAAGACATGAAATATTTATACATTACAGTACGATGCTGCTAACCTAATTAGTAGTAGCTAACACTGGCTCCACATTGATAAACTGTAAGTTTAATATGATGTTTAATGTATTTGTTACAAAACAGGATCATACAATACCTTATAGTAATATAACCCTTTCACAGGATATATACATAACCCTGGACAATGTGCTTGGTATCTCCAAGATACAAAAGGTCTTAAGATCATCAAGGCGTCAAATCGAATGAAAATCAATGCTACATGAAGTCATTTCCTTGGCACTGTTTTACTTGTGAAATGTGATACAAACGATAAACCATTTTTAGATTTCCTGCTGTGTGTATCTGTGGGGCTCCAGCAGAGGAGAAGTCACTGCACTCAGCTTTAACATAAAACCACAAGCCATATTTTACCAAACAGCAAAGAGCGGTTCCTCACTGTCGCAGCCTTCATGTCACTGGTGGTTAATCTGTGGGTCCCATGGAGGAAAAACATAAACACAGCTCCACCCACAGAATGAACTTATTCTCAGCGGAGGAGTAAAGCTCTATCTCATTTCTCTCACAATCATTTTATCATGTGAAGAGTCTCGACATAGCTCTAATCACGTCTTCCATCATACGCAGCCTGATTTTAGACTCCAGCACACTTCCTCTTGAGCTCTCTCCTGTTTGTCTACATTCTGTCCAATGTTACACCCACGTGACTCAAGGGGGAAAAGATCCATTGTCATCTCTTCCTCTCATCTACACAACATTGACTCTCTGAGGCAGATCTTTCATTCCATCTGGATGACTATGTGGGTTCAGCGGTGGATAATGGAGGCATGGCAAAGCACAGAAGCCTCCAACCACCCCTCCACCGGGCCTCTTCTCACCAAAAAATCCCAAAAGCTTCTTCTCCGGAAAGTAACATTGTGCAATAGCACAGTAAAAACTTGACCCATGTGGTTTTAATAGTGAGACATCACTAGACTGTGTGCATTAAAATGACCTTAGCGCTGTGAGTTTTAATGTGGTAAAAACTGTAAATGTGTAACCTAGTGATTAAGATCTCCTGTTAATTCCACCGACACACAGGAATGACTGATCATATCTTGTATTCAGAGACAAAGCGAGGCTCGGCAGGCTTAACGCCACAGTCACAGCCTGCATGCTCTCACATGTATGTCTGCAATGAATGCATGTCTGAGTCAGAAAAGACCAAGCTCACCTGACACTTTACTTCTTTTGTCTTCAAGCATTCATGCCGCTCTTTATTCTCAAAAAATTGTAAGATGCAAGGATGTTTGTGTGGGAGAAACAGGGCGACATGCAGATGTAATCAAATTCATATCATATGCAGCCAAGTCCATGCTGCACGTTTCAAGAAGTCTAAACGTTTTATTCTGATACATTCAGAAGGAAAGGTCTTATTAAGGCCAGTAGAGTAAAACATAGTCAGATCAAGCAAATAAAACCAGCCATATAGTCTAAAAAACACACCATTAAAAATAGAAGCCCTGCATTAAAATGTTTACTTTAAGGTACAGATGAGCAAGTGATATGTCCAAAAAATTTCATTTCATTTGTCCATAAACACTCAATGTTACAGACAACTTCTGATATCAATTATTGCTTTCTGGCTAGATGAAATGAAGACAAAACTCCACATAAAAGTAAAACTATATGCCATATAGGCATATAACTGAAAAAAACACATTCACAATTAAGCTTACGTGTTCTAGACCCTGTTTATCATGGAGCTCTGAGGTTTATTACGAACTCTGAGGCCCTGACTCATCATTTGTTGTATACTTTGTTTGATGGTCTGCACTCACAGCACTGACATGTTCTCATCTCTGTAATGAGGTTTTCTTTCATCACATCTTTAAAACTACATCTGTCATAAAACTACAGGTGGTTAAAGACTTCTGTTTTAGGATTTATTCGTCTGTCTCTTCCAAATGTCTGTACTGAACTGGGAAAAAACAAAAAAAATGACCTGAAACTTAAGGAGCTGGTCTCATTGAACACTTTTAAAAGGACTGTAAATGCCGTAGAGGTAAAAACATCTGGTTGTAGATGTATTACCTAACTAATTTAATACTTAAACTACTCTTTTTGCAGATATCATTTTATCCTTGCCTTGTATTTCTTATGATATTTGTGTACAGTACCGTGCAAAAGTCTTAGTCTTCTGTTCAGCCTTAAAAGACACAGAAAACCGGAACTAAATGGGTTTTAAAGGTTAAAGATGCTACTTAGTGTGACCCCTGACCCTAATGACAACAAGCAACATAAACAGTTTGAAACATCTGACATGTGTTGAATGAAACCTGGTAGAAAACATCAGAAAATTAAGGCAACAAATATCATATTGTCATAGCTACATATTTAGTGCAATGGCAGGTCACAATAAATACTATCTTTTTGGTTTGTAGAAACTGTTTTTTCCTGAAACTTTTGTTTTTACTACTGTACCTACTTTCCACATATACAGATTGTATCTTAATACAGAGACTGAGAAATGCATATTGTTAGCCTGATAGCATAATATTGCCTAAGTCGTATTTTTGGCCAAATTGTGATACCTGCATACAATAAAGCAGCAGTGTTAAGAGAGTAAAGTTATACAGATAACAAAATTTGGCCAAAAATATGACTTAGGCAACTATGCTAATGAGCCTAATTATATGTGAGGTCATTATAACCTTTAAAACCACAAATCTAATGTTAGCCTAAGACTTCAGCTCAGTACTGTATGTTTGTTTCTGTCCTGTCTGTAATCTGGTTAATGGTGCTGATGCTTTTGTTTACCAGGCTGCTCCTGTACAACTAATTTCTAATTTCAATTAATGTTTCCTACTTAAATAAAGGTTTAAAATACACACACACACACACACACATATATAGTAAGAAGCAAAGAGGTTGCATTTTGAAAGGTCTGCAGAGCCTCTTGACATTGCAATTTTCATGATTTTCAAAATGATGATTTTCGAATGTGCAAATGAAGTCATACTTTGTTTTCCTTATAGTGCATAGGTTTTTGTTTGTTTGTGTTGTTGTCTTATAATCTGTTTCATTTGTAAGGACTAAGTAGGATTACTATGTTTTGTTGCATATTTAAACTAAACTAAACTAAACTAAACTGAAAAGCAAAACCTTATGTCATATTTTGCCTAGTGTTATGTGTTACACCTTCAAATATACGTCATAGCTGTATTATTATTATCATTCATGGACAATATTTAACCCTTTGATGCATGACTTATGAAAACCTTAGTCAAGATTTTTTTCCTGACTGTTTTTATTCCTCTTTAGGCATGAAAAAAAAAAACAATGAGAATGATTTTTTTTTCTTAATTTACCTATTTTTCACAGAGTTACAAAAATGTCCACTCAATTGGACACCATGTGTTTAATTCTTGAAGCAAAGAAACATGTATTTAAAACGCAATATCAAAGTGATAAACTGTGTGAAAACTATGAAACAAAAGCATTTTTAATGTAGCTTATCTGATGTTTTCTCATCTTTTATCATACTCTAATACTAGTTCTTACTCACTTCATGGAGATAATAAGACTGTTAATTTCAGTCTAATAACAACTAGCAACTGATTTACACTCAGTCATGTTATTGCAGATCAGGTTTATCAAGAGCATAAAGTTAATAGTATGAATGTCAGTGTATGGGATGGTGCATAAGTGTACACTGTGTTGGCTGATATGGAACTAAAACAACAAAACCCATGAATATACCAGAGAACAGCTGTAGAAGAACTATCCACTGTAGTGGCCAGTATGCATGAAAGGGTTAAGCAGCTGGAAAGCTATTTTAATGGAAACACTGGTGGTTTATTTTAACTCAATGCCATAAGATGCACATGTCAATGTAAATTATAGGCTAAATAATTTATACAAAGTATAAGTTCTTAGTCACATACCTTTAGTAAATCTGTACAGTAGAATGTTTTTATTTCTTTCTACAGTATACTTGTTGTCATATTAACCCAGTATCTATTAAAGGTGATGATGATGTGTTCAGGTTTAGCCCACTTCACACCTGGACACCTGTTAGCTAACATCTGGCAACACGTGGAGATGAAGTAGGAACATTTCAGACCATTAGTAGGTAAGTTTAAATTCATTAACAGAAATAGTTTATAAAATATGCTGTCTGGGGTCATATCATATGCATAACTCCCGCATTTCCTCAGAGTTTTTGCGCCATTACCTGTTTTCTGCTCTCCTCTTTAACTTGACAGATGCCGCACGTCTTCCATATCAAAGTTAGCTTGAAGAGTCCCCCCGTAGCCGAAGAAAAACGTCCAAAAAAGTAGCTTTAAAACACAACTGGCTCCATATCAAACACGAATCGGATACCTTTGGTCCAGTTACACAGCTCATTTGCAGATGTTTCATCCAGAAAAAAGCTCACATTCTCTCAACCATCCGCTGTTTGTGGTTAAGATAAAGTCCGACGTATTTACTTAAAAAACAGAAATGAAAAACACAGACGCAGATTCAACACAAAAAAAGTATAAAAATAGAGGTAGAAAGTGGAGTAAAAGTATCTAGCGGCTGTGTCCTTGGTTTCTGGGGACAAACAGAACAGCTGGATCCTATCTCATCTGGGTACGAATCTAAGCTGATAAACCCACAACACGAACCCCAGTCTGGAACCGGACCAGACCCAGTCCGCTTCAACGGCTCCGCTCAGACCCGGTCCCGTTTACGGAGAACTACAGTTTGTGTTGTCGTTGTTTGTGTTCCTGATCTAAAGGCGAGATTGCAGATTTGAAGCGTCGTACAGTTTTTGTCCCACCCCTCATTGTCCCGTACAGGGTCTGCTCTGCCTGGAATGTGTTCTCATAGCGGTTTTCCTGTTTCTTGCTAAACCTCTCATTTTCCTTTTTCCCCTGTGGACTAGTGTCTGCACTGACAGGAATGTGCTTCAAACATCCCATTAGGACAGGGGTGTCACACTCATTTTCTTCCGGGGGCCACATTAAGCCCCATTTAATTTGAAGTGGGCCAGACCAGTGAAATAATAACATGATAGCCAATAAATAATGACAACTCCAAATTGTTTTAGTGCAAAAAATAACATTCACTTCTGCCAATATTTACATTTACAAACTATCCAAACAAAAAGGATGTGAATAACCTAAAAAAAAAAAAAAAAAAAAGGAATTTGTTAAAAAAAGTAAGTACAATTTTATCAATATTATGTCTCGACTTATCATTTATACATGTGCATTACAGATCAGATCTACAAAGGCACAAAACATTTAGTAACAGGCAGAATGTTGTTAAAAATCCACTTAATTTTCTTTAGACATTTCAGGTTGTTCATATTTGTTCAGGTTATTCACATTTTATTGTTAAGGGATAGTTTGTTAATGTAAACATTTTCATAATTTAATGTTTTTTGCACTAAATCAAACAGAAGAAAAATGGTGTTGTCATTATTTATAGGTCATTATATTATTTTTGAGTTTAATGCCCTAACTTTGCAAATTCATCCTGCGGGCCACATTGGAACCTTTGGTGGGCCGGTTTTGGCCCCCAGGCTGCATGTTTGACACCTGTGCATTAGGACTCCACAACACAACCACACTGCAGGTACAGCCTTTTAGCGTGGATTTCACATACACTCTGTCATTTTTGCTCTTTAATAAATTGCTCTGTCTTGCTCATCTTTGTGCTTGGCTGCATCTAATGATTATTCCCATTCATACTTCAAAATAAAAATGTCTGTCAAAAGCCAGAATATAATGAAAACTGCCCATCAATATTTGTCAGATTAATTGCTTGTTCAACATTCTCCTTGCAGACATAGAAATGGAGCTAAAGTTGACTTACTGCCTCCTAAATGTCAGTGTTAAAGGAGAATCTCTGTCTTAAAGTGTCAATCATGCGCTTGTCTTTTGTACTGCAGTTTAATAAATCATGCTTTGTGACAGCTGAAGTGATTTTGTGGCAAATACAGATACGTCTCTTAGATGCCAGTGAGACTCCACTGTGAAAACACTTCATTCAGTAGAGCACAGAGAGAGAGAGATGTCTTCATCATGTCTGTAATATAAATTCCCCTCCTTGTTCTCAGGCTCTGTAATCTCTCTTTTTTGGCTAAGGGCTGCATGCACAGCTGGAGGCGCTCACATCAGCTGTCATGTTGCGAAAAGAGCAAATTGTTGTTCTTTTTTTTTTCCATCAGCATTTCATTTTCTTTGTACGTAATGTGAATGTGTCAAAGAATCTAACTGTTTTACTCCTACTCCCTTAAAAAAAGGCTTTTTGGTCAGTAAAAAACACAAATTGCATGCAATTCCTGACAAAACAGCCCCATGTTTAATTCTTCCACAGTAATGATCACTTACAGTCGTGATATTTTTGCTCTCAGAGGTCAAAATCTGGACAACCTTGCCATCCTGTGCTATAACTGAAGGAGGATGTGTCTTTACTGTGTAAATCTTCATAGTTGAAGATGGATGTGTTCCTTTTATTGAACTTCAGAGGGGTATTTATTTTTGAGCTGACCTCCAGTCAAGTCACCAAGTTCCCTCCTGTGAAGAGGAAGTGAGCCACAGTACTAAAAATATAATGTGACACTTAACCCTCACCACAGAACGAGGCTATATAACATTTTGGACTCAGAATCCATCTTCACTTTGTTTAACTGCCCATACAAACTAATTATTACGTAACAAGATAGCACATTGGATTAAGAGATTACTGGCCAGAGTCCAGAAGTCAATCCATGCCACTCCAGAGCACATTATAGTCTTTCTTAAGTGGTTCACAGAAACTTTATTATGACAGACCTATGCCAGTTACGTGACAGACAACAGGCATGGCAGTTAAGGAAATGTATTAATTTACAGTGTGTAAATATTATTTTTACACCATAAGCAAGGGCAATGATGCTATAAACTTACTGCATCTGATGTAATGCAGTCAGTTAGGTATTTTACTAATCTTAAGGGAGACGTACAACACAGAAAAGTGAAAACACTTATTAATTACACACAGTATTATTTATTCCAGGCTTGAATCCAAACAAAATTTTCATCTTGCACTTAGAGAAAAAAAAGAATACTACAAGTTTAAAGAAACCTCTGAGTGTTGCGTTTTCCCATGTGCATATCACAATGTATACAGTGATAACACAATTGAACAAAGCCGTCGTAATTGGTTACTGTCCAACAAAATGTAGGAGTGTTTTCATTTTCACACCTGGCCCATCTATTATTGCTTTTTGTATTGAAAGATAGACCCCAAAACAGACTTTTTGCACTAAAGATGCTTGATGGATAGCACCTGGATATGTGAATGTCGTTATAAAAATATTCCTGAGTAATATTATGTAAAAATAGGTTATTTTTATGCACCAAGACAGGTGTTAGATCTGCTTGTAGTGTCCCAAAACAAATTTCAAGTGACAATCCACAGTCAGTAAAAGCCCATCAAAAGTACCACACCGCAGACTGAGGAGTTATATATTGATGAGCAGTTTCCCATGATCAGGCAAAAAGATATGGATTAGTTTTTCCTGCATACTCACTGCAAACACCATCTTATCTGTCATAGTCAGACAGTTAAGATATGCTACATGTTGCATTAAATAATAATAAGCTTTTTGAGTTTATATTGGATGGATGATGGAATTAGAGCATGTAATTCTTTAACTGTCTTCTTTCAATTGGATTGATTGATTGAAAAGGTAAAAATGGTTGTTTCAATATTTTGTAAGAAGAAAATGCATTATTCCAGATTTTTGGCTGCTTTTTTCTGTTTACACAGGGTGTCCATCCATCTGTTTTCTGATACTTCTCCTGAATGCTTGTCCACATTTTTATGAATTAGAACAGTGTAACTAATGAACTGAAGGCTTTGCATATACGTATATTTACTATTTCTTTGGTTATCATGGTTTAAAACACCATGATGACATGCTACTTGAAAATAATTATGACATACAGCTTGAGAACATGTTCATAAAAAACATTGTTCTCCAAAGAAAATATTAGAATTCCCTGTGCACTCTTAGAACAAACATCCCTTTGTTTCTTATTCTACTTATGCTTCACTTTCTGGATAAAGCAAAAGGATAAGATATGTAATTTCGTGCCATAAAAAAACAACAATAATCTCTTGCTCATCCCTCATACATGATGTTATCACAGTGGTTTTCTCAGTGGACTAGTGCCTCATTTTTTACTTGATTTATGTTTGGACCCCTTACTTTTTTTCTCCTGGGCTTTTTCCTTTTCCTGCTTTTCCTTCTTCTCTCTCTTTTTCTCTTCTTTGGCCTCCTTGTACTTCCAGACTGGAGGCTCCAGATAGCCCTTTTGCCCCTTCTTCTTTTTCTCTTTCTTTGGAGTGGGTTCCCCAGATTTTGTCACCTCAATCTTAGGAATGCAGCCTGAAGGGAAGATGCTGTTCCTGTGTGCCATGCTGCGACGCATGAAGCTCCTTGCACCACCTGATGGCATGCTTTCCCTGCGCTCTGCGTCCATGCAGCAGGAGGTCAGAGATACCGATGTGGCCGACAGAACAGTGGGCGAAACTGAGGTGATGGAGTCATTTCTGTGGGACACTGTGCTCTCCTCCAGCTCCTTGCTGCTGTACTTGGACATCAGTTCAGGAACTGCAAAGCGACGCTTGCCAATTTCTGGAGGACTAGAGGGACAGAGTGGATGACAACCAGTAGCTACCAGTGGACAGTGGATACTAGTGGTCATCCTCACCATATGGTCCAAGACCCCATTGTCTTCTGGGTCATGAGGGAACCTGAAAGTAAGGCTGTCCTTGAACTGCTGCCTGAGCTTCTGACTGGCTGTTTTTGGAGCAGAGGCCTTCGCTACCAGAAGCTTCAGCTCAGGCCACTCGGGAATGTATTTTTCACAGAATTGTTCGGCAACAGGATGAGCCTGCAGGCGACGGAGTCTATTGAGAGTGTCAAATCTTCCTGTCCTCAGGACCCAGTCCTTCAGACCCCTCCCCTGGACCAAGTCCATAGCATTTACATCTGCACCTGTATGTGAAAAGGGAGGAGTAAAGTAAAAGGCAGAGTCAAGAATGAAACAAATGAAGGCATCTGTTTAATGTTGGAAAAGAAGAAATCAATTGCTTATTCAATTTAGCTGAATTACTCCACCATGTGGTAGCTTTTGGAGCACAATTCATTGAATAAATGTGTAGCCTGATACTGCCAGACAGAGACCAGACTATTTTACAGAATAGTGGGAAAGGAGATAGGCTTCAGTGAAGTAACTAAACCGGACCAAATGGAGCAAGACTAAAATTTGTCCTAATTCTATTTGTCTTCAGTTGCATTAATTCAGTTTAGCCATTATTACAGGGAGTCATTTAATCATGTTTATTTCAGAGGCTGTAACAAGACCATTAATCAAGGCTTTAACACAAATCCAGGAACACCACACACAATTTATGTCACACAGGGCTCAAGTTTGCCTGTAAATAAAACTAGATTATAGATTAATGCTGTGAAACTGTCCCTATCTTAACTGACCTATAATTAGAGAACCAATAGAGTGTTTTTATAGAGCTAATTTTGTCCATGTAAAATTACAGGACTAATCTGCACAGGTCAGAGAAGGTGTAAGCTTACAAATCAGGTGTCGTGTTTATCCTGCATTGTTCCTTTTAACTTCGGTTGTGCTTTTTCTGTGTACATTATAACACTAGAAGTGCAATCGCGGAGCACAGACTGAGCCACCAAGGCCAGCAGTCCACTCTTCTCATTCTGTAATATCATTAAAACTAAAACAAAACACAAGTTCTATTTCTGTCAGTTGGTGCCCCTGGTGCTGAGGCTGTCTACAGTTCATCCATATGTCTTGACAGGTGTATGGATGGAGGGACAGACAGACACAATGGGAGTGATCACATACTCCTTTTGGCACATTTATGACTTCATTTCCATAAACTCACCGTGCATTAGAAGAGCAGACACACATTCTTCTTTTCCCTGCAGACCTGCCTTGATGAGGGCTGTGAAACCCCTGGGATCCCTGACCTCAGTGTCCACACTAGGGTAGTAGTTGAGAATGTAGTTTAAAATGGTGACGAATCCTGTTTTGGAGAGAAGATGAGCTAATTTAATTCCACTCTTCAGCTGATGTAAGAGAAAGTCCTGCATTGATGTGTTGTGTACCTGTGTGTCAGACATACCTGATTGTGCAGCAATCATGAGGGCAGTGTTACCGTCATTGTCTTGGTGGTTGATGTCTATGAATGGACAGACGTGCATCAAGGAGACAATGTCTATGAAACCTTTGGACACAGCTAACATCAGTCCATTCTAATGGGGAACAAAATAGAAATAAAATATAAATATAAAGCAAAACAAATTCCACTTTCCTGGTTAAAAAAAGAAATGGAATGCATCTGACCCTGCCATTGATGTCCAGCTCCATGGCCTCCTCTTTAGTGACTCCTCTTTCTAGGATCCTTTCCAGACCCATTCGGTCATTCCTCACACAGGCTTCATACACTGTTTTAGCCGGCTCTGTGTACTTTTCATCTGTTTCATAGACGGGTAGCACTGAGTCATCAGAAAGCACGCTGTCTGAGTCTGAATCATCCAGGAGAATATCAGATGGGCCTTCACCCAGGTGGGGGTCGTCGTTTGCAGTCGCCATTCGGACCCCCCTTTCTGCCTGGGATCACACCTGGGAATCAGGGCTGCTGCACATCATCCACATCTTTAACAGAAACCAGTAACTGTTGTGACATGAAAAATAGATTAAGTTAATTTCCAGTTAAAATGCTCTCAAACTAAACTTACAGTGGTAGTAAAACTGTGTAATCACAACAATAACAATATGGTTTGCAGAATAATGTGTCATTTTTGTTTCTAGCAGTGGTTAGAATATAAGATGACAGTTCTCTTATTTGGGTACAGAAAGAAAAGTTAACATCCTGATTAAATAAATAAATAAATAAATAAATAAATAAGTGGTTAAAACAATGCTTGGATGTATCACGAAATGTGTCTATACCAATCCTAAATCTGTGCAGTAAATATAACACTGCACATGATTTCTTGGCTGGAAGCGGTGACGAAGTCCTGTTATCACCATGAGGTTGCCAAGCAACTGAACCTGGTTCAGACACACTCATAAATCTTGAAAACCTGCAACTTGTTGTTATTGGATTTTCTGTGTACAGATATTTAGCTAATTTATGAGTTTCAGAGGTCATTGTGTTCCTGTGTTTCCAGTCTACAGGTTTGTTTTAACTCTGAATTCTGTTGTTTTCTGCTGGTTTTCCCTCCCTGAAAAGCACAGTGAAATCATGAAATATACTTTATGAATTAAACAGTCTTCCTGGACAATGCTCAAGTTAAACTACCATGACAGCAAACCAATTCTGAAAACTGTATTCTGAAAACTGAACATTATATTAAGTATAAGTATATGAGTAAATAATACAATCATATGCAACAGACACTTGTGTTCTTAAGTATCTAGTGTCACTACTCCACCAATAGCAAATCACAGCACTTGGCGTTAGCATGTTAAATAGAAATAGTGACCTGAAGGAGA
Source organism: Sphaeramia orbicularis (assembly GCF_902148855.1). Taxonomy (NCBI): domain Eukaryota; kingdom Metazoa; phylum Chordata; class Actinopteri; order Kurtiformes; family Apogonidae; genus Sphaeramia; species Sphaeramia orbicularis. The sequence continues at coordinate 35,786,687 of NC_043963.1, forward strand.
CTGTGGGTAATCGTGATCCCCAAAGAGGATGAGGAGCGTCACCTCAGTTCAGACCTCCTGTCAGGCTGATTGATCTGATCCGTAAGTCTGTGATGTACGACGTAGGTAAGCTGCCAGTGTCACATGCTTTTGGTAATGTTTACTCCCTGCCTCTGTATTACACAATGGAGGAAGAGTACAACATGCTATTCTAGTTAAAGTCACACATATGTTGCATAAATAACAGGAAAAAACACTGTTCACAGGCCCATCTTGTGAAAATAAAGTGAGCGAAGGCATGGCAGTAGGAGGGGGTTGCTGGGCTGAGAAAGGCCATATGGTGCCGGAAGCAGTGGGGGACCCGATGACAGCATCTGTCATAGTGTTTTTGAACTGTGTCACACTCTGGTGTAACTACATTGGGCTATGCAGGAGTTTACCACCGCTTTTAAAAACAACCTCTTTATACATGAAAGGCCAGATGAAATAGATCCTGAAAGTAATGATGTTGCTTGTCACGGTGCACACAATAAACAGCCAGTAAACATTTTAGAAGACAAGAAAGATCCAAATAGATTAAATAAGTAGCCTATCTGATAATCAGTGGTGAACAAACACTGTTAGATGTAGTTTTGAAGCAGTGATGTCTCTGTAATCTCTAGATTCCTCCAAAGTGCCTATTAGCCATTACATTAATGTTAAGTTTTTAGATGAAGAGCATTTTTTGGATGAAGTATTGCTAAATACCAGGTAGGCTGACTCAGCAGCTTTAACCCCATGAGCATATACTTCTTTTTCAGCATTGTTTCAGACAGAAGGATGGAGATTAGTCACGTCCAAATGTCATTCTCGTGCTGTGACATGCCCTCTCAGCTGAACAACACCTGGCAGGGCTCTTCCTCTGAATCCCACATATAGAGCTATCTGTTTCCTCTTGTTACACTTTCAGAACAATAGAGAGTCAAAGTCTCACCCTCAGAGATCCAGCCAGGAGGTAACATCTCATCTGTTTTTGAACTTGCTGTTGTTAAACCATCCGGATGAACCACTCTTGCTGTGGGCTCTTATTAGGAACTGATGCACATTAAGTTTCTCAGAGCTGATTCCGGTTCTTGTCTAGCCCCCTCCCTCCATCTCTTCTTCTGACCACTTAGGTTGCTTGATCAGCCAGCAATCTCTATAGGTCCTAACATAGACTATGCCGTCCTAAATCAGGCAAACATGCTCTCTCCCCCTCATCCTGATTACAGAAGATTTAAGGATTAAGAGGAAGAAACAGACAGCAGCCAACCTTGCTGCTCCTACAGTCTGCTGAGTTAGTCTGCTCTCTTACTTGTCTCCACAGCTCTGTCAAGATTTGTCCATCCTCAGCTCCCACTACCCGTCTGGTGTGTCAGAGAAAACCTCTCTCCGGTTGTCCAAATGAATGCTGAGATCAAATCATGGAAGCTCCCAAATCTGCTGCGTTGCCGAGGGCCCCCTGCCTCAATAATTTCAGTGTGTCTGTGTGATGGGAGACCGCATCCTGGTTCTGTTTTCCCTTGGAAATCCTTTTTGCAGGGACAACAAACTAACCCTGCTGTTACTCTGAGCCAGGGGGCCTGGGTGGTAATTATTCCCATGACAGGGATGACACACACACACACACATGCACACACACAAACACCAGACCCACTATAGTGTGTCCATCATAAACACAAGTCAACATGCACACACACTGACTATGGCAGAATACTTTTAGCAAGAAACTGGTTTTACATGACAATAAGGCATCTAGAAAGACAAAGCAGATGTATTTTGTTCACTGTTTTGCACAGTTCACACACTGTCTCTCACAAACAAAAATTATAATTGTTAATGAAAACTAAGCCAACTAATTCAACTAAAATGAAAATAAAGACAAAACAGAAGCAGTAAGAACTCCAACGCAGCAAAGGTAAAATAACATTTTTTTCCCTTTTAAACATATGTTAACTCCACAAATGTAATAACTTGCACAAATGTAATAAACTGCAAACGTAAAAAAAAATTTGCAGCTTTTAATGTAATAATCCCACAAATATAATAACTTTCCCACAAATGTAATAACAGTCGCTTACCACAAATGTAATAACTCATTTTCCCACAGTGTACTCCTACCCTCTCCATTGTTATCATAATCATATCCAAATATTTTATTTACATGGTTCAAACACAGGCTTCTATTATACTTAATGAGAAAAAATAATATCCAGTTCATATTGAAGCTTTTATAATAAAACCTTTACAACATTTTTGCCCATTCTGTGTCGTCCCCCCACTTGTTTTTGTAATTAAACACCTATTAATGTGGAATTAGTACCATGTGGTGTAACCGCAACATTTGATCATTCTAAAAAGGCGAGTAACCAAAGGACAAGAATAAATGGGAAGAAAAAGAAAGATGAATGAATATTCATGTATGTATTACTTAAACATATGCAATGTACTAATTAATTATATTTGTGGGAAGTTATTACAATTTTGGAAACTGAAGATTTTTACCATCTCACAAATGTAAATCCCCACAAATGTATTAATTATGGAATGAGGTATTACATTTGTGGTAGGCAACTGTCAATATGTTTGTGGGAAAGTTATTACATTTGTGGGATTATTATGTTAAAAGTTGCATATTTTTATTACGTTTGTGGGGTTAACCAACATATAGCATCATTTTTAATATAAATGCTCTTAAGATGTATGTCTATGGACGGTGGAGGAATGACCATGGTATACCCCACCTTCATGGTACCCCATACCATAGCTGGGATAGGCTCCATCACCTCCAAGACCCTCTCAGGGATCAAGCAGTTCTGAGAATTAATAACTGAATTCATTCTGCCATATGTGAGGGCCTGAATGCTTTTGTAAATCAGATTTGCTGTCATACATGCCTTAATCTTACTTTTTCCCAAATCAGCACTTTCCTCATAATACATAAGGACTAAAACTCTCCCACAAACTAAATAATAGTTAACCTTAAACCAGACATTTCCATAAATCTAACTTTAAAATGTTAAACTACCCATGCATTTGTAGAACTGAGCTGAAATCATTACCCAAACTGACTTTACAAAGACTAAACAGAAATTTCACTCTACATTAATATCACTTTTACAGTTTTATTGACAACGACTGTGAATTGATCAGGTTACATCAAAAGTACATGCACATAGAAGTACCCTGGCATTTAGCCACAGAAGAGTCACCGGTGAGCGGTGTGCATGTGAATAAAGGGGTGTTATGCAACAGCTGCTCCTTGTTATGGTGATATTTTCTGCCCCCTCCTGATCAAACTGATAAATGCAACACTTTGGAGAAGTTGGTGTGTTACGATATTCACTATAATGTTTTAGTAGCTTGGTTTAAAGAAGCAAAATATTAGTATTTACTGTTGGTTAAAGCTGCAGTTACATGATTTTGTATATTTACAGCAACAGAACACAAAACTTAGTAATTAAACATACTTCCCACTTTTTCAATTCATACATTTAATTTTACTTCATTACTTTTAGGTATCACAGTTTTAATGACAAAATTTATTTTCAGATCAACCACATTATCCCATCAAATACCCAGAGTAATTTCTGACTAGGGGGTTGCATGTTCACATCTGATATCTACTGCATCAAATGAACCTGACCATTACTCAAGAACTGCTATGTTTAGACACAAGAGTCTGAGGTGGTTCTTGACAACATACTGATATGAAGCACAGGAAGAGGAAAAAAAAAAGCAAGGATTTATAGCTTGAAAGAGGCCAGAACAGAAGTGGTGTAGATAGGAAATAAAACAGAGGAAAAGGAAGTGTGTTTGGGCCTGAGGGTGGGGTACTGTGTATGTTTTCTGTGTTTTTCTTGATCCTTTCAGATATACAATTCTAATCTGACTGCTGTGCCAGAGGAGGGCAGCAAATAACACACAGAAAACACCAGTGTTGTGTTTAATCTCAGAAAAAGAAGTCATTTTTGTGGTTTCTTATAGGAAAAAAGCAACCTTTCAAGAAGATTACAATCTGATGTGTGTGTTAAAGAACATTTTGTTCAGATTCCTACCTCCTGATTGCACTCTTTCCTTTTTAGGAACCAGTGTTATTTTCTTTTTATTCTGCAAATTCCTCTCAGAGTCATTCACTCATCACTGCAAATGGAGGTCCAAAATTCTCCCCAGACACCACAATACCCACCAGAGGTCAGTGGTAGAGCAAAGGAACTTGGAAAGAGGCTTGGGAAACAATAACCTAAGTATAGCCAGCTGATTCTAAAGACAGCCAAGTGCTCTGTTTATATATTAGATTGCCATCAGTTTCTCCAGAACTCATCTTACCACCACTTTGCATCGGCTCTGAGATCATCTGCATCATTATTTTATACTATGTAACTAAAAGACAGAACCTTCCTGCACTGATTGTTCCAAAGCGTCTAGAAGCATCCAGCAATCAGGTGAATGGAAGGAAGCAGGAAGGAAGTAGAGCCACTTTGTTCATTTAAGACAGGAAGGAGATTTTTGGAGCATTTTAGAAATGTTATTATAATTACAGGTGGAAACATGGGCTGTATATATCTTTTTTTGTTAATAAAATGCTTGTGACAAAAGAGTTAGATAGAAATATGGATTAAAACTGTAATTGATCCACACAGATGGTGTTGTAAGGACCAAATGCAAAGTGTATGGAAGATGGAGAAAAAATGTATAGACTGATATAATTTCTCTAAATATCAGTGTAATCTACATAGATAACAAGTACTGATAATACAAAGTAAGTTCAGAAGTTACTTAAGAGAAAAATAGAAGTCTTACAGGTCTGAATTTGAAAAACACAGTTAGATATTTAGCATAAGTCTCTAATACCACATTATCACAAATCACATTAGTTTTCTCTGTTAAATTTAATTACTGGTAAAAAAAAAAAAGGTGGAAAAGTTTGCATTAAAATATTCATATTCACATCTTTTCTCCCCTTCTAACATTACTCCTCTTATAAATAAAGATGAAGTGTGTTTTCATTTGCCTAGCTATCCTCTATGTTCCATTGCTTTAAACATAAGAATACAGTGAAATATATAGGAAATACAACGAGTGATTCAAGTAATTTTGAAAGACCATTTGATTTAGAGGACAATCAACTGTGGGAAAAAAATATGAAATGTGTCATATGAAAAGTTTAAAAATAACATTTTCTGTCCATATCAGATGCTTAAAAACAATAACTGCATCACTTATTTTTGAAATATACACTCTTGTCCATAAAGGTGGAATAAAATATTTTTTTTACCTCTTGTAACTGGACTCAGTATGTAATCATTGTACCTGGTCAAAGGTGATTACTGGTGTGTATACATATGAATAAAAAGAAGAATGAGTCTGAAAACAAAATTATTCCAGCTTCATGGGCAACAGTGTATTTAATGTCCACTACATACTGTGTGATGTTATGAGTGTGTGACATATTATGCTGTATCTTCAATAGGTCTTTTAAATAAGATTTGTGAAGTTATAAATGAAGGCTCCGAACATTGCCACGAGTCTAAAAGGCACCAACATGTAAAAGTAATGCCAAAGACAAGATACTAAAGTGGGTCCACACATGAACACTCAAAACATTATCAATTTTTGAATCTTTGAAGAACCTCCGTGATGTCAGAATTTACTGCTTGGTACTTTGCTGATAATCGTGACACTGGTTCTTGCATCTTATTATGCAAAGTTTACTGTAGTTCATTTTTGAACCTTTATTCACACAATTACTTCAATACTAAATATTGAAAAAAATATTGCTTTGGTTAGAATAATATGACAGTGAAACTTTAAAGTTAACATTTAGCTGTGTGCTAAACATAGTTTATCAAAGTCGAAGTCATGAATAACATGATGATTAGAGGTTTTTAACTTTGTTTGTTATTATAATGAAAATCATATCATGGAAAAACACATTTCATCAAATGTGGCCGAAGGGTAGGCAAACCCATTCCATTTTGGAGCAGCTCTAAATAACAAATGGGTGGAAATAGGAATTAATTTCACTTCACCGAGCAGTGTTTTACCCCCAGGAATCCTTCGAACTAAGTCCTTGGTTACCATGGTTACAGCGAGTTACACTAACCAGTGGCAACAAAAACACAAGTCATAATTTGTGGTTTGTTTGTGGTTTAATAATGTTGTGGACTCGGAAGGAGAATAATGCATTAGTGGAAGTCTGAGGTTTATGAGTGCACAAATATAATGTGAGTTCCTTTTTTTATTTAAGATACAGATACACTTACAGATGAATGCCTAATAGTCACCATGTAATAATAATAATAATAATAATAATAATAATAATAATAATAATAATAATAATAATAATAATAATAACAGACATTCATTCATTCATTCAGTTTCTGTAACTGCTTAGTTTTTTGAAGGGGGGTGGGGGGGTTTGTTGCAGGGCTAAGATGTATTCATGTAAAACCGAAAATCAAAGAGTTATAGCAACAGAATGACATAACTATGACTATAAGGGTGATTCTATGCAGTATTGATATTCTATACAATCATTAACACTGACCAGTTGTGTACAAGAATACACTCACAGCTAAAAACAACAACAAATTAATGCTACACTTCCACAGTGAGTATAACTCAGTAAATAAATTGTGAAGTTCTTTGTTTGCACACATCTGCATTACAGTACCATCAAGTTTCCTCCAAACGCAAACTCAGTCAGTCAAAATAACATCGTCTTCAGCGCTGTTAGCTTTGTTCTGTTTTCAGGCAGAAAATAGCCACACTAAAACCACAAATCACTTCAGTTTTCTGTTTGGTTTATGTTGTCAATAGCTACATTAGGTGTTTTCGCAATCATCCAAGGACAGAACTGTTTTGGTTTAGTCTGAACCATGGATCAACAAACAACAGTTAGAGTAACAACATAACATAGAAACTTGACACCTCAGTAATCTTCATCCTGAAACTCATCAGTGAAAAGTTTACAGTATCAGCATGAAACTACATACTTTTCATTTAAAGCTGTGTCCAAAAGTTAATAATAAAAAAAAAATTAACATCACTCTGTCACTTTCCTGGACTCTGAAAGTTGTTTCTTACTGATTTTTACAGCTTGGCATTATTTTCATCACCATAGAAGATTAACTCATTACTCCCTCTAGTGGTCACACACATTCCCAGTGATATATCGACCCATGGCTGTGCATTTATTTAGTTCATAGCTTTGTGATGCAGTACATTAATTTCTTTGGTATAACATCAGAACTCTTCTTTCCAAACACTCTTGAGATACTTTGAATATTTTAATGTATAAACAGTATATAAAACTCTTTGGTTTTAAAATGAAATGTCTTCCAGTTGACGCACAAACATAAACTTGATGTTTTCCATGATAGGTAATCAACTATGTGGCCCTTGGGTCAATAAAGTAGTATAGTAGTAAAAATGTATTGAGGGTTTTCACTTTTGATAACAAATAGTATTGAAAGTAGTCACAAGCAAAAAATAGTCGATATGATTAATCAGTACTTGAGCATCTGAAGAAGTTTACCAAGATGAGTGTACAAGATGGGTGACAGTCTCTTAAATAGTCGAACTTCATGGGCTGTGTGTTCATACCTTATTTGGGGCTGCCCTGCTGCTTTAGAGTTCACACAACCCATCTGTCACTGCCTCAGACTTGGGCAAGAAAAGGAAAGACTGTAGAGTGCCAGGGTAGTTCAAAGGAACACAGGAGCGATATAGGAAAGGTTCAGATTAATTGAGGATAAAAATGTCCAGGTAGTGAAGACAAAGAGGGCAAAAAGAAAGAACAGAAAGAATGATGGAGGGACGAGAGGTTTTGGGGAGGGGGGAGGTGATCTTTTATAGCCAATGAAGAAGAAGAAAGGAGGATTTCAGGGAGGGTGATGTGCTGAAGTCCTGGAGTCACTGCTCACTGTCTCAGCACTGAAGCAGAAGAAGCCAATTCATCAGCAAAAACCTCATAGAGAAAAATAAATTGTCTCAGAAACTCTGTGGGAGGCCCAGGGAAGTCTTTTAACTTTGTTTCCAGGGGAGGATTTTATTAAGAGGACCAGGTGGACTTATTCAGAGCTGGACTCACCTACACCCATCTCACCTTTCTGCCTAAACGTAGGCAGGAAGGAGAGACACAAGGAGTAAAATCTCTGGACCTTTGCCTAAACAAGTTTCTCAGACCAGGCAGAAACATGCCCTCCTCTTTCAGGATCAATTATTCATACGCATAAGGTTTCCTGTGTGTCAGAGCAGAATAGGCAGTCTGTGGAGGCTCAGCTCCATACTGTGGCACAGTGCGCTGTGATACAAGAACTCAAGGAGGACACCACAAGTGGAGAAGTGAGATAGAGGACACACAGAGAGCAAGATAGTCTGCATTTTGATGTTTAGAGATCCCAGCAGCAGAGCAGAGTAATTTGAGGAGGAGGTTGAAGAAAAAGAGATGAAGGCTCTGCAGAAAAATCAGGGACGCACTGACCAGATGTTGGGAGCCATGGCGGACATGCTTACTTCCGTGGCCATGCCCAATCAACAGTGGGTGAGTTGTAAATCTGTTTTCTTGGGCTCCGTTTGTGTATTTACGGGTTTTGTGAATAAAAGCATAATACCACCAAGCTCAAACTGAAAACAACAGGCATATGGAGATATTTTCCAAGACTCGTGGAGCATGACTCCCAGCTTAACATCATTACACACCATGTTTATTTTGTGTCATCGCTATAACTTGGTCATGCACCTAAAATGGTCAAACCAGACGAGCAGAGACAAGGAGGAAAGAAAAAGAGAGAGAGGGACGATGGAGGGACTGCTAGTCTCTGTTCAGTGCTCGGTAGGAATCTCGAAAGTTTCCATAGAACAGGAAGCAGAGCAGTGGTGATTAAACCATCTGACCATAAACAAACTCATGCAGGTCCAATGCCTCACTGCAACCCTTCACAATCATTCTTGTATTTGTTACTCCGTTCTCCTCAAGTTTTCCTACCTCTTTCTGTCTTTTCTTCAGACACAAGTAGTATAGACATGTCTGGTCTGGAAACCTGTTTTGCAGTCAAAATCTGAAACCACTATTAAAACAGGCAAGGGCACATAACACAGATGATCTAGCAACTTTTTTTCTTGTTGGTTTAGGTCATTTTTTAACATTTTTGTTGCTCATTTATGCACATTTCAATTGCAAAGTCAGAGTCATTCATAACTAATTAAACCGCTGTCCATACAGGGTTCAGACTGAAGTAAACTATCCACTGAGTTTCCCTTTGAAATGTCTTTGAAAAAGGTCTGTCTTGATAAATCATTTCCTTCTGGCGGATAGAAGTAAAAACCATAACAATGATTATAATCTTCTGCCATCTCTGCAGAGAAGTGATAATTCCACTTGGCTCTATTAACCTCCACTCTGGTGCTGCTGGGTTTTAAATAAAGCTCTGACGTTCTTATTCAACCTCTGTGGCAGAAGTTGGATCTCAGTGATTTCCACTGCATTCTTGTTCAGTGTGTAATGGAGAAACGGATGAAAAAGATGCAGAAAATTGTGGAAAAATGCAGCCACTGGTATAATGTTTTGTGGTTATGTGACCGTAAGCTTCAGCACAATCTTACCATAACTTCCTTCTTGAGAACCCGGCTCCTCTGCTGACAAAGGCATCTCTGTGTGCAGCTCTCAGAGGGAGGTGAGGCAGACCTCCCATTAAGTGAAGAGGAGAAGGGGCCTGTCCATGTCCAATGGGAGCCAGAGGGGCTGGACTGGGAGCAAAACCCAGAGCCGAGAGACAGAACAGGTAAGACCTGAAAGAGTTGCACTCAGCATGACAACCCATTTTGTGACCTCAAGTCGACAATGCTAGTCCAAACACTGACCTCGTCAAACCAGTCAGAGGTTATAAAACCCATTTACTCCTTAAAACACAAACTTCCAGGCACTGCTTTGAATCTTTGTGTGAAGCGTTTCGGATTCCTGTGCAGTGATGTCTAAAACAGCCTGCTAGGCCACTCAGTCACCGGTGTTGGGTAGTAAAGTCACAAAATGAAAGTAATGGTAGGTAGGTGTTAAGTAATGTGCTGCAGTTACTGAGAAAACAAAAAGGATTAGAACTGAATCTGTGGGGTTTGTTTTGGTGGTTATGCTTTAAACTCAATACATGCTAATCTTAAAACCACAGGAGCCACAAATCAGTGGGAAAACACACCTTCCTTCTGCAGCTTTCTTCTCTCAGTCCAAATAAAAGGACTAAATACAGAGATGGACGACCTGCTCTGTTTTATACTGGTGAAACTATTTTTTGGTGGGGCGTAGTACGAAAGTCAGCTTTTGGATGCACTATAACCACATATCACCACTAGGTGATGCCAAAGTGGGCACCCCAGTTTAGATGATCTTCTGTGACATTGTATTTCTAAGAAAGGCCTTGATTGTTTTTGTGATGTGACGCTGACTCCTGTGGGTGGTGCTTGGGTGCAAAATTTTGCTCTCCAAGGCTCTCGATTCTCTTGTATTGGAGGTGGGGTGGGGGTCTACTCCGCCATTTATGACGAGAATCTATGTTAAAGGGAGAGCCCAAACAGGAAACACGTCACTTGACTGCTCACTAAACGATATTTTTAAACTACACTAGAATGCTGATTATACACAGTACATCTTCTTCTTCATGTGAGACAGGTGGGGTGGCACCCTAGCGCCCTCTATTGACAAGCTGCCACTGGAAGCCAGAATGTCAATGTCATGGGACCTGCCATGTTGTTTCTGTTATGAACCACAGAAAAGAGCAGTTGAATCCCATTTGATGCACTTAAAGTTGTCAGTGAAAAATGTAATCCCCTACCTCTCAGAAAACAACTGTGATTAGCAAGTCTGCATCACAGGTTTTCTACAACCTGTAAAGAGAAGAGGAGGAGGAGGTGGTGCACAAGTCTTGTTTTCTCTCAGACTGCTTGAATTAAATGAGATGCTGAAAGGTAATTACAGAAGATTTACCCAATGATGCTAAAAATATATTGCACTGAAGCTCTAATGCAAGTTATATTGAAAAACCTTTAAGTTACAGATAGTAACAGTAGTCAATGACCTGCTCTGATGGTATAGTAGTAAGAGTACTGTGCTGAGGCTTACACTTCCTTGAAGCTGAAACAAAAAAAGCTTAAAGTTTGAAAATGTGAATAGGTTTACACAAATGAATCACTTTTCAGAATTTTATCAAATGCTAACACAACACAGACTCCAAAAATGTGTTAGAAAAGCAATCAAATGGGTCAAACATACATTTTATGTTATAAACTGTAACATATTACTTGTCAAAAGTAGCCTATCCCCACATGTGATACTCCCACCACAATCTGTTACTGTCGATATAACAACAGTAATTTATTTTCTGTATTAAAGGTTAATTATACTCATTAATTTTAAATCATGGATCTACATTTGTGTACGTGCCTCATCTGTTACTCCCTCAGCCTCTTTGTGCATGTTAGCCAGATCCAAATTCAGCTCAAAACAGACCTGAGTCCCATCTGCCATATCTGATGGCAGTCATTATGCAGTAATAATCTCAGTAAAGGTATCAGATAGGAGTCACCTGTATGTTGGTGGTTTGGTCTCATTAAACTCCACCCTCTGTATCCTCTATTAGCACTGATGGGAGTAAATTACTGTAAATGTACCGTATATAAGTATAAGCAGGAGAAAGATGTTTTGTGCTTATGTGTATACACATGCAACACTTTCCAGATGGAGTGAGAAAACATGTCCAGCTGCCTCCATTCTCCTTCTAACACTGTTGCACTTCTTCTGATTTTGCAGTGAAAGGGTTGCGTGCATTGCCATTTTCCTTGAGTGGAGTGGAACAAAAGGAGCTTTGTAGCTGGATCTGGGTTTGGGTTAGAGGGAGTGTGTGTGTGTTTATATATATGGGAGGTTTGGTGGTGTGTACCATGTGGTCGGACCACTAACTGTTCAGCAGAGTAGTACATGTCGTACGAGGAGGGGGGGCAACTGTAGACTGATCCTTATCTACAAGGGTCTGACTTTGAAGGGGTGTGCTGTCGAGGTTAATGCAATCAAATCTTATTTTGGCTCAAAACTCACGGTCAAGTAAAGCAAAAAAGGTAGAGAAATACATTATTCATGATCGTGCGGAATGGTAATGACTGAAAGTGAGATTGTTTATTTGATTCCCAGACCAGGTCCTTTACTAAATTGTTTTTGCCCAGTTTCCTCTTGATGGGAAATTGGATGGAAAATCAATGAAATGCATGACATAAAAACATCTGAACCACACTGACAAAACCTTTTCATAGACCACAGTGGGCCTGGATATATTTACCCAAAATACAAACTTAAATACACAAAATACTGACTTCTTGTGATATTATACGATACAGTTAAATGTCTGAATCTGATAAGAACCCATACATATGTACTGGATTTTCAAATCAGAGGCCAGGGAACTTTCTTATGTTGGTGTTAGTTGGATTTTAGCACATTTGAAATATAATCATTTCTTTTGTTCTTTTAAGTGGTTGGTTTTAAGTGATTCCCTAAAATGAAAGAATCCCCCTCTAATCAGTTTGACAAATTTGTCATAGAGATACACAGTGACATTTTGGTAAGTTCTTTACGAATTTTTCTGCAGTATGAAAGATAAAACTTGTATTTGTCAGAAAACATTAAATAAATAAACAATGTTGCCCTGAAAATCATCCTCTGCATCATTGTCTTAAAATATTGATGCAATATTTTATCCGTTCTTCCAAATGCAAACACATATAAATTATATTAACAATATCATTATGGTATTTATTTAAATTTATGTTACTTTGGCTGTTTTTTGGTGGTATATTATTTATATGCGTAATGATCATTCAAGAACATCTTCAAACAAGAACAGAAATCATTTTGTCATGGTGTGACTGTTGTTTCCATCTCATCTGCTGAAGAGAAGGAAAAGAGGAGAGGCCCCTACTTTCTTTAAAGTCCTGGTTCATGGGGCCATAGGGGCCATCTGTTACGTGTTAGGAACAACATGCCTGCGAGTGGCTTCACAAAAGTCAGTGCCAACCTCCACACATTCAGATGTTTTTTTTTGTTCTCTTTATCCCATTTGTCTGAGCTGAATTTGCACCTCTTCTCCCATTCTCAGCTTTACTACATTTCCAAAGAAGAGAAAAATTCATTGTTCTACAATGGAAATACTTTCCCCCTTCAATATTTTTCCTTTTGTTCTTTAATTCGTGTGTCTCTCTTCTTCCATTTTTCCTCAAAGAGGTGTTATCCAAGACCTGGCCTCGGTTTCACAGTACACAGAACTGCTGATTGTATGACTTTTGTCTTCCTTTCTGTCCTTAAACTCTCAGCCATGTACTTCATACTCTGAATGCAAGATGTGCCTGTTATGCAACATGGATCGATGACTGTGATGTGTGTCTGCAGACTGCTTTTTTATGATTCTGTCTTTTTCAAGGTAAATGCTTGAAGCCTTGTCAACAGGAAACTGCAATGAGCCACTAACAAACCTTTTCTAGTTCCACATTGGGATGAAATTACACAAAATACACATTGTGTAGTTTAGTAACGTTTTGAAACCGTACAGATATCAAGGAATTATGTCTTGTCTTTTATATAATTTCTAGCCTGTTGAATCATTTATGTCATTTTCACCTTATTGTGTCTTTCACATCTTTTACATTTCTTGACATTATCATCTCATAACATGAAACTTATTTCCTCTGTATTTCACATAGGTTTGTTGAGGTCAACTTAACAAACTGGGAGCTTGTATAAAGCTTGTCAATGTTGAACAAAATCACTTACCATATTCATAAGTATCTGTGAGGTAAAACTATGCAGAAAATGCATGCCCTTATCCATATCTGGGTTTATGAGTCTGGGAGAGCGTGCCATCCAAGAAGAAGTGCTGATCCCTGAGGACTCTGGGACTGAACTGTGTGTATGTGACCTTAAATGGGCAGAGATCAACCTGAAACTGCATCATATTTTACTGTAAGGACCGGAGATTAGACATTACGACTTTACGCAGGTGGATCATGTCATTTTCCTCGGCTGTAACACAGAACTGTGTAGTGTCTAACATCTGAAAACCACATGAAACACATTTATTAGCTGCTCACAGTTTTGCTTATTGGGGTTGGGTAGCAATAAAATACTACTAGTTTCTTACCTGTTTTTTCTGGTTTCCTTATGTCTGTGAAGGCCTAATCAGATTCATACTATCATACCTCTATCAGGTTCCATCTGTAGTATTGTGTGGTAGCTTCAGCGCAGTGCTTGAATATAACTATACTCAAAATAAATTTGATGTACTTCTGCTTTACTTAAGTGCTACTCCACTATATGTGAAATAATGCAGTACCACACTGCTAATCTGCCTCGTGATACACATTTAAAATTGACTGAAAAAAATCCCATATACTGTATGTGTATTTGATAGAATAAACATAGAAAATACAGGCCCTTCCTTCATGTGCAATTTTACTTCTGATACATTGAACTATATTTCCCTTATAATACTTTTCTGGGCAATTTTGCTTATGTAGGATTTTGAATTAAGGACTTTTGCTCATGATGGGCTATTTCTAAATTGTGGAATACATATATATATATATATATATATATATATATATATATATATGTAACTTTTGCATAAATAAATATCTTATGGCTAAGTGGTTGATATGATATGTAGTGCAGAAAAACAGCATTTGATTAAATTATTACTGACCTGTATATTTGACCAAGTTTTAAATACTGTACATTATGTACTTTCATCTTATCATGGAGCTGTAATTATGTGGATTTCATGTGCCTTGAAATGAAACAAACTTTTTTCATAAGCCAATTCTCACCATACTTTACTCATGTCCTGTTGTATGACTAATCATGTGTAAAAACAATGCTTCATTTATGCAAGATTCACAGTAAAAGCTCAGTTTGTGAGTAAAGGAAATGGGTCAGGCTAGGATAGCTGAATGATGCAGGTTGGGAAGTGGGGGGTGGTGGGGGGGTAGGGGTCACTCAGACCCCTTACAGGTCACTGCTCCACAGAACAGCTGGCATTTAGATCACGATGAAACCTGGCAGGCAGCAAATAGATGCAAACATAAAAACACAACTCACTAAGCATGAGTATGAACTAGAATATCCTCATCAACATGCCTTGTGAAACATGCAGTTTAACTTAAGGTTACTCATTTTATTTGTTGTTGTCGTTCATTGTTGTCTATTCAGGTTGAATATGTGTTGTAATGTAGGAGTCAGATGCTCAAAATTAGTTGTGCAAAATGAAATCTCTCTTGACAGTAAAAGCAGAGATCTCAGTTATCATTAATCAAAGATAAAGCAGCTGTGTCTCTCTGTGTGGTCCCTCGGTTTGCTTTGGTTTAATTAACATTTTCTCCTTTGGGTGGCGTTTTAGCTCATGCTTAAGCCTTACACACAATCCTCAGCAGTCCCAGAGTATCAGTGCTTGCACAGGTTCACAGCCCAGCTCCAGAAAGATAACAGCAGTGGATCAGGTAAAGCTCCAGTTTAAGTAATATCAACAACAATGTCAATATATATATATTTTTAAAGCTGGATCGTGTTAAAGAGAATGCGTTTGTGCAAAGTGTGTGTCTGTGTGTGCTCATAATTGTGGGTATTTTAGTCTGCTGGGTGTCTCACCAGGTGGTGTACCTCTGTTCTATGTTGTGCAGCACTCCTGCTGTCAGAGAGCTGCACTGCATGAGCTCCACCAGTGGGAGGTACTGAGTGGTACTAGTGGTAAAGTGCACACACACACAGAGCAACACACCCGTCTGTCTCCCTGGTGTATGCCGGCAGCATAGTCTAATTGGACAAAAACAACCTCTCCCTGCAGACCAGCAGGACAGAACAGAAAAGAACAGGACAGTTACTCTATGACTTCTGCTCTGTAATGGGACTCGAGCCAAAAACCAAAAACCTCCCCCTCGCACTGGCTTGTCCAGAATGCCAGTTTGCCTTAATTGGCGCTCAGCTCAGAGATGAAGGGATGGAGAAACAGGAGAGAGAGAGGAACTAAGGGAGAAAAAGTGAGGGAGGAGGAAAGAAAAATGAAATCTAAGTGAGCATATTTTGGCAGGATTTCAGATAGCTGATGGGGTGAGGAGAGGCTAATGTCAGAGGGGGGTTGGGGAACACACTGTGATACTGCATATCTGCTGAACTGAGACTTGCTGTAGCTATGAGTATGCATGCTTATGTCATCTTAATTCTGCATATTTGCTTAATCCTTCTACAGTTTAAAGCAAAATCATGCGCAATATTATAAATACATACTGTATATATGGTTATGGATTTATCCCAGCAGGGAGTGTGTTCTATTTATGACATTTATATCCTCTCTACAAAAGAACATCATGCTTTTTCATGAGTTAATTTACATTCAGTATAATTGTTTTGTGAGCGTGCCTCCTAAATCTGATTGACAGTCTTTGATATACAGAGTGGAAAAATGATACGTTCTCGATGTTTGGCTGTATGGCTCTGATAAAAACATACACATCCATCTAGTCGTTTGCTAATCTTTACTCAAGTCTTAAAATCCAGCCAGGTTTTAATGTATACATATGGATTTTTTCATCCTCAACCCTAGCCCTCCAGTACTCCTGTCTTCTTTCCACATCTGCACGAACATACGTGTGTGTATGAATCATTTCTAGTGCGTCTCATGTGGGAGAGGGAGAGAGGGAAGGAGCAAGGAAGTGAAGAGGAGAGATAAAAGGAAGGAGATGAATGGGTGTTAATGCACGCCTCACCTCACATCCCCTGCTCCTCCCGTTTTGGGAGCACACACAAGCCAGGGGAGGAACATTTTTTCCATATTTCTGTTAACATTCAAAGCTTTGTACATGTCTCCTGGACCAATTTGAGTGTTCATTTATTCATAGGTTGTATTCCTAGAGGAGAAAGTGATGCTGTAGCTGTTGAGCTCAGAGGCTGATCCACAGAAACATTCATTGTACCAGTTACTTTTCAGGTTTGGCCATTTTTCTCTCTAACTCTGTGAATAACAAGAATGTCACCATATTTCTGAGTGAAATACTTTGTGTTCTGGGCATTTGTGGGATTGCTATTAAAGATCGAATTGGTATTTAGCAGTGAATGAAAACAATTTGCTGTGTTTGCAGTGCTTTGAAGCAGCGCTGTCGACTCAGTGAACCAGCACTTGCACTCAGTCTTATGCAACAAGTACAAATGCCCCCTTCTGGGTATCTTGTAGAAGCACACTCAGGCAGCTGTTAACTTAAAAGCACATGAAAAGATTCTTACTCATTCACTTCATGAATTTTGAATGCATCTCAAGAACAATGTATTCTTCATTATCTCTCCTCTCTGTAGTCTGTGTTTGTGTGGAATGATGTGCAGGGAGCATTCACTC
Source organism: Sphaeramia orbicularis (assembly GCF_902148855.1). Classification (NCBI taxonomy): domain Eukaryota; kingdom Metazoa; phylum Chordata; class Actinopteri; order Kurtiformes; family Apogonidae; genus Sphaeramia; species Sphaeramia orbicularis. The sequence goes on from NC_043963.1 coordinate 35,804,104, forward strand.
AATTTGTAATGCACTGCCCTCAGATTCTTGTCGCTGTGTCTTCGTTTTATCTCGTTTCTTTTAAACCCTCTGCTCTGCTGTCATATCCATTGTTTCCCATTATGCTTTGAATTGTGCGCCTGTGCTTAGATAGTGTTTGGCAGCCATATCAGCATCAGACAAGTGGAGACATTCAGCAGCGCTGTTCAATATTCCTCTGGTGAATTGCCCCTTCAATCACAGTCGCTTAAAGCATCCATTATAAGCAAGAAAGGGTGAGGTGGAGGGACGCCGGGAGGGAGAGGAGGGGGGAGTTTTGATCTGTCTGTTTCTCTGCAGAATGTAAGTGTTGCATGTGGCAAACCTGTGTATTGTCTGACCTGAGAGTAGATTTTATATCCATCAGTAGGTTTTTCTCTGGGGTAGAACCTGTCCTCTGTTACATTTGCTTTACTTTATTCTGACATGCCAAGAGCCCAGTGCTGGGAGGTGCACTTACCAAGGACGCAAGGTTATTTGTATTTAATTACAAGTGGAAATAGATGTTAAACTGTCAGCACATGTTCAGTAATCTATTAAATTATTTTCAATCATGGGAAAAGGACATTGGCTCAACAATTAGGCAAATGTATCAGTCTCTTAATGCTGTAATACCACTGATATCCAATGGGGTCCTAAATGACAGGAAAAGTCCTGTCCCTTCCAATAAAATTGGACTGCAACTGCATGCAATTTTTAAAATCCCCATCATTTACATGTATGACCTTTGTCAATTTAAAAGATAATTTTGCAAGTAAAGAAAGACACAGTTTGTGGTAAAGCAACTGAACTATTGGACTGTGAAAATATGGAAAGAGAAAGACTACACAGCAGAAGGTCATGGAGGTGATGTAATCATAACTGTCTCGCCCTACAATCTGTTCAGAGGTGTTGAAGATGTCTCTGCAGCTTCAACTTGACAAGACTGTAGTGATTTTTACCTCTTTTTATACTTTGTCACCTTGCTCTCGAATATAGAGATAAAGTAGTGCTGGTGACGTGTATAACATGCAATGTCAGATGCAGTCCATTCAGCTGTTCAACACAAAAGTAGACATTTCTTATCTTTACCACAAACTTTGGCTATCTTAGCTCATAAAATTACCTTTTAAATTGACAAACATATGTGTAAATAGTGACACAGTACAGACAGGATCAAAAAACTGTCTTGCCATTCATATTGTTTCCTAAGTTATGTCCCATGATGCACACCAAAAGGGGCGGGACTTCAGCTCTCTGTCATCCTTGCTCCCCTATGCTTACCTTTACCTTCTATACAAAAATATGAAGTCAGTCATTTTTTTCAAGATGTTATTTTGGTGGTCCATCTTTAAATTATTTATTTCTCAGTCATATTTCTTAGTTTCTTTGACATTTACTGTGCCAGGCTCTGTTTTACATGTCTGTATGACAGCTCACTTACTGATTTGGACTTTGTGGGTTCTTGTTTATTTAAGACTATAAAAGTACTTTGTTATGCCATTCTTGCCAAAGTTTATGTTTTATTGAGTTGGTTAAATAACATTTAGCTTTAGCTCACCTCAGGCTCTTGTAGTTCTATCCCTTTTGTCCAAATATGTTCACTTCTTTCTCCAAAAAGCCATCATGTTGAAACTACAAAACTACTACTGGTTTCAATATGCTTCACAAATCAGTGGGTGACGTCGTGGTTCCTTCTTCTTCTAAGTGCACTTCAAACATACATAAGCAAAGCAACAAACATGCATTATCATAAACTTTTTAATCCATACTAAAAAGAACAAATAGGTCTACTAGCTAGTCACTAACATTGATGGATATATGGAAACAGACACAACAGACATACATTGTAGGAATGTTTGTCCATCATAGAAACAAAAATGCAAGTAATTTTAGTATAAAATACTTCATTACATAAGATTCGTACATCGGTGAAGTTTGTGAGTGTTTTTTGCGCTCATAGCTGGTCATTTGTCAACATTAGCTGACTCCATTTTTAAGAAAGGCACTGAAGAAGTAGGAAGTGGAAAAAAATGTAATAAAAAAAATCCTTTGTAAAAACACACAGGCCTTTATCATGAATGATATCATAAATGTAGGAATCTGAGAGCCCATTAGCTTATAAATGGAGTAAGCTAACGTCAACAAATGATGCTCCAAACAGAACACAAACTTCACTTAAGCATCAAATAAATATTCATAATGTTGTACTTTGTATTCAGCTCCACCCCTATTATGTATAGTCAGAAAAAAGAAACAAAGAAGTAAGTGAAAGAAAACAAGTGGAGTGTGATGCACCGTTGTGTATGTGTACTCAGTTTGTGTGGCTAATGGGTGAGGCTGCCAGGGCCCTCTGTTTGCGCTGACTGTCTCCTGAAGAGGACAGAAACATCCTGACAGCAGTCTGCCACCACCCTGTCACTGTGACGCGACGAACACTGGAAAGACAGCCATGCCAACTGATGAAGCACTTGACAGTGCACCTCAGGGATGCACCCGCTTGTGTGTACGGTTGCATGTCAATGTCAGCCGTTACTCAGTCTTCTCTTGTTTCTGTCAGTGCCCCTGAGAAGAACCTGAGTGGGTGCTCTGACGCCTCTCGTCTTTGTTGAGGTAATCAGGAGGTGATTTCCACTCAGTGGGATTGTTGTCTGTGTGAAAGGAGCAAGGCGTGATGTGTGCTGCAAATGTGAAAGGAGATAACATTATGACTCATAAGCTTAGCTGCTTCAGGCCTAATAACCGCTGTTTGTTGGTCAGAATATAATTGCTCGGCTCTCAGAACGTACAGTATATCATAAAAGCGTCATCACCAACCTTTTATGTTTTCCTTCCTCTGCCTTGAGTTGTTTCCTGGCATAAAGCAACTGCTCTTATTGATATTTCTGCAGAACTCTGACTTCACCAGAACACTGTAAATTATTTGGTCCTTAACAAGATATAAAAAAACCCCTTAGATTTAGAAGAGATGGATAATTTATTGTATTTTAAGACTTTAAGTGTTCATTCATCTCATACATTTCTAGATTTAACAATCTTAATTCAAGAAATCTTGTCAAGTGAAATGATCTTGCTGCATGGACAGATATTGCACTTGTTTTGAGTACTTTTCCTCAGATTTAGTGTTTTTATCTTGTTTTTAGAGACCCCTTTTTTTGCAGGGAAAGGCAGGAAGATGAGTCAAAATTTTGTCTTGACTGAGGTAAATTTGTTCTGCATCTAAATTTGGTGCACATAATTTTATCCTGCTATGTTGGCTTACGCAGCTCCCAGGTTCAGTGCATTGTCTGTCACTAGCTAAGAAGAAATAAAAAAAAGAAAAACATCATTATGGTCTGATGACAGTTTTATGTAGACTGGTGTGTGTGTGTGTGTGTGTGTGTGTGTGTGTGTGTGTGTGTGTGTGTGTGTGTGCAGTACAGTGCTGCAAGATATATAGCCTCTCTATATGACAGACTCACTGATGTCTGTGACCATAAAGCCCATGAGATCAACACATACAGAGATGAGCATAAATACACGATACACTCAAACACACTAAAGTATCTGTTCTAAATAACAATTTATTTTGTTTTAGGCTATTCAGGCTATTTGAACACTCAAATATTGTAGGTGAAAATAATATATCATAATGATGTTTTGTCTGTCACCTGGGACTACAGATGGAAATTAGCACTGTTGCTACAATCTGGCATATTATACAGCTGCAATTGTTGTAGATGTTCATTAATATGCACTGTCCCTAATAAATAAATAAATAAATAAATAAATAAATAAATAAATAAATACTTGATATTACCTGCTATTGCAGATACATGGCTCTGTGAATGGTGTGATTATACACTGAACCATAATTCTGAATATTATTTCCATTTCTTCAATTTGATCCTTCTGAATCCTGCACATTTGATGTTAAATGCACTACATTTGTTTTATTCAGTTTGTCCATTCTATAAAATGCACATTATAACACATTATAAATTATAAAATGTCATACATTGTAATAAATGGCTATACAGTACATATTGGATTTATGCATGTAATTAGTTTATTTGTTGGTTACTTTATTCTGTTTTATTTATGTAGCAGTATCTGTGGTGGGTCTACAGTGTATTTGGATAAATTGTTTGACTGCATACACACGCACATACACACACACACACACACACACACACACACACACACACACACACACACAAAGAATGCCTACATTGTGAAATTGGATACCTCCACTCTGCTCCATGGAAACACAAAGAAAAAAACCCCCTCACTATGCCTGCTCCATGATAATAAATGAACAGAGTAGTCAATACCATCCCATAGAGGAAACCCTGTAATACATAAAGAAAATACAGCTTCCACTTCCCCCATAGTGCAGCCAGTGAGTCTAATGCAAACTTTGTTGTATGACATTATGGCTGCAATACTGGGAAATACATGACACCTTCAGCCTAATATGGCCTCTCTTCTGTAAATAGCATTATGTATCATTACAGACCTGCGTGTAACTATTTCCAGGGTCAGCTCTGAGGGGGACACAAGAGAGCGTGGCATTTGATCTGGTCTAGGAGTTGGATTTCTCAGAGTCCCTGCTGCCAGCATTACCCACGCCAAAACGAGACTCGACCATGTAGAAAAGAGGATAAGAGACAAGGCAGGGACAGCAAACGAGAGAGGAAAAAGAGAGGAGCCGAGGAAAAACAGCTGTGGGGGGGCGGGAGGGGGGTCGACAGAAACAGAGGACAGGAAGAGAGAATATTAGGGGAGTGGGAACCTTATCCTGGAATAGCCAGCAACTAGAGCTGCAGACTCCACCCTTCTCACCCCTCCCCTTACTCTCTCTCTCTCCCACTATCTCTCCCTCTCTCTCTCTGAAGCAATCTCCCAGTCTGTCATTTGACCAGGCAGTTCACAGAGGCGAGAGCTCAGCACCAAAAAGAAAACAGAGGGAGAAAGAGAGACAGAGCAAAGGGAGCACGCTGAACATAAGCTTACAGGAATGTTTCCTTTCTATTTATCACCAGCTGAAGACCTCAGAGTGTGGATTTAGCAACGGCTGCATTTGTGGACTCTTTCTCTTCTTCTTCTTCTTCTTCTGCTTCTTGTTGTGGATGTGGACTTTAACTCTGTCTGTGGTCAACTGAGGAGGTGGAGGAGGAGGAGGAGGTTAAACTGGCACCTTTTTTGGGGGAGATTAACACTTTGAGGAGTAAACCTAGTTGTGTGAGGGTGACAGTTAGAATTAGAGATAGAGGTAGAGAGAGTGGGAGTGGGAGTGGGAGAGAGTGAGTGAGTGCCGGGCCATGCCCACCTCTGCTCATGGTCCAACATCATGAAAGGGGGCCACCATCACCACCGCCACCACCGAGGCTGTGGCTGCCAACACTTGTTCCGTAAAGTCCTGGCCAAGTGTGGCTGCTGCTATGCCCGAGTCAGAGGTCAGTATCACACACACACGCACACATACACACACATACACACACACATGCACACATGAGGCAAGTGTCGGGATAAGTGCAATGTTACATATTCCATCAGATTACTTAAAGGGAGTAATGTACTGTAAATACTTTGAATACTTGTGTCACATTATTATTGTATCTAACAGTGTGAGAGAGTCTGAACCCAGGAGTCACTTTAAATGTATATTAACACTCATTGTGGAGATGGAAACTATACATATACTATATGTGCACACAAAGGTAGTCTAGGTTTATTGACTGACAAAGGATCCAGGCACAGTTTTCCTTGACCTTAAATTCTCCACAGCATCAAGTTAGTGTGAAAACCAGTAAACGAAGATGGAAAATACCTATATAGAGTTACAGTTCCATAGCAGAATATTTGTTTTCACTTAGTTTCCTCTCACCACAAAAAAACAGCTTAACCTTCTTTTTTTTACCTAAATAAAAAAGATACGAATACATTTTATATTTCAGAGTGAGTCGCACAAAATGTATTCTATTACTGTTAAAGTTGTAACGGTATCCTACCCTGTATTTCATTTGTAACTGTGACTAATTCTTGTTATATTGTGTTCTATTTATATGTATTTACATTCTGTGACTCCCCAAGACTGGAAGAGGCTTATTTTAATAACATTTTTCATTGTCAGTGAAAGTTTCTTGCCTTTGGCTTGAGGATGGAAAAAATGCTTTTATGATGGCTGTTTTGTATATTTTGGACTGTGTTAAATTGAAATTCCAACTCCATTAGCTCCTCTCCTCTCCTCTCCTCTCCTCTCCTCTCCTCTCCTCTCCTCTCCTCTCCTCTCCTCTCCTCTCCTCTCCTCTCCTCTCCTCTCCTCTCCTCTCCTCTCCTCCCCTCCCCTCCCCTCCCCTCCCCTCCCCTCCCCTCCCCTCCACATTTTACTTAGACACCCACCCACTTCTTCCTGATCTTTCTTTCCATTCCTATAACTGTGCGCTAATGATTTAATCCATGGTCTTTTGCTTGATCTCTCCACCTCCAGATAACAACATTTGTGTCACATTTCTTGCAAAAACAGTCTGTGCACTCTCCAATTGAACGCACAGTGAGAAACTGGAAAGTGGAAATGCATCATACTTTTTCCTATTAAAAAGGAGAAAGAGGAAATGTGTGTGTGTGTATGATTCGGAAAGTAACTGTACTCATCATGATGAGTGTGTGTCAGTCGGGTATGTGCAGCACGTGGATGGATGAAACACCCAGGGAGACTGAGCCACTCTGAAACATTCCTCTACCCCAAACAGTGTGAGCTGAACAAAACAGCAGTAATCCCCACCTCTCTTTCTCTCCCTCCAACTCTTCTGTTTGTTGTAATGAAGTGCAGCAGGAATAGCAACAGTCCATTAGAATAGTGTGGTTGAGTAAAAACAGCGGGTGGCATGATACGTAATAACAACTGAGCTGGGTCAAACTCACAGTCATTGGCAAACTGTGCCGCTTGTACATTCACAATCTTCTGTTGCAGTAAAGTTTGGTAAATTTAGTTTAGAAACATTTTCAAAGCTCACCATATAATATTTGTGTGTGCTCATGTTCTTAGGTGAAGTTTGTGTTGGAGTCTGAGTTGTGCTGGGAACTAGTTGTTTGTTGACATTAGCCAGCTGCATATCTAAGCTAATGGTAGCAGTGTTGTACACTGTAGGAAAACAGAGAACTGCTACTGAAGAAGTCAGCATGAGAGGAAAAAGTGAAAAAATAAATGAGTGCACACACTGTTATTGTAGCTGTAGGCCATTGTCAACAAACAACAGACTCCAACACAAATGTTCATGAACACACAAGCTTACAAAAGCCCAAATTGTACATATTAAACCTTGAAAATATAATTCATTTGATAAGTTTTGTTTTGAATTTGGAAGTTTGATGGAAAAAAGCAATTACATGTGAGCTAAAAAGTAAAAGAAAAAAACAAACCTAATCAACATAATCTACAATGTGCAAAAGTGATGCAGTTGAATTCACAATATTAAAGAATTTCCTACACAGCCTGTGCTTCAAATATATGAGAAGGGTCCACAATTGCATCATCACACACAACACACTCCCATTATCACTTACTGAGCTATGTTGTCATTTACTGTTTCCAGGTCCACTTATGGTCATTACTTTGTATCCAATATGTTGCAGTACTGTGTTCCTGAGTCAATAAAACACATCCTGTTTTCATTTTACCCTTTACATGTGATATTACAGAAAAAGGGGAAGTGATGGAAACTAATAAGTGAATTTACAATTCCTAAACAAATGAGTAAAATTGAGTTTGGTGCTAGTTAATATTAACCAGTGTTAGTTCACACTGTATCTACCAAACCAGATCTTTATAGATTCCCCTGATATCAAATAATGCTTCGATGAGATCTTTCATGCCTTTTAAACTTTGTGGTTCATTTGTCAGCCCTTTTCTGGTGCTGTCAAGTTCAGGGGAAAGTAAATGAAGTATGAAGTGAAGTGATGCTGTGTCATAAACAGACCAGAAACAGTATTTAATATAAGACACTTAAAATTATGATCTGCTGCAGCTTAAACATTCACTAAAGGAAATTACTCTAATCGCTGTATTTGAGTTAAATAAAAAAGAAGTTATAATAATGACTATACAGGCTCTGGCAGATGAAATGAGTTTCACCATGATGTCAGACTTTTAGAAAATTACATGACACCCACATCAGCTCAAAACACCCCCAGCTGACCTCTTTTCCCAACCTTAACAAAGTATGAACCTATTTTGAAGCTACCACGTGTTCCCACCTTGTCTTTCTTAAGCTATAAAGCAGAAAAGCGAGTTCACACATTAGAAACTGTCTCACCACATCTACCAGTGCGTACATTTCCCTGAAGTCCTAAAGCTCCATACGCCTGCCTTTCTATCTGTGTCCTTTAGTTTGTTGCCTTCCTCTCTCGGTCTCTGCGTCCCTGTCGCTGTGTTATGCACACAAGACCTCTGACATTGTAGCTCTCAGGCAAAGTTAAAACAACCATGGCGTCTAATACGATATATGAGTTTATGCGGCGGTGCCACGCTGTGTGTTTGTTCACTTTTACGAGCCTACATCAAAGGGATAAACAGTCAACCTACCCACTGAGGCTCCGTACATAGGGGGCTCATGAAGCAGGCTTTCATATTATTGGCTGGTGTTCTTGGATACATACCTCAGATTCCTTCAGTTTAATCTCTTATGTAATGGATATTCTCCTTTTCCATAGACTGCAGCTCCCCACTGCACCTCTACCATGTTATCATAGCAAATACACATACACTTAGATCATAATATATAAACATGTGGAGGATTGGAAAAATGAAACATTTCTGCCTATTAAAAGAAATCTAAATAAACACGCAGAAAGAACAAGAACATAATTCCAGCAGCCCAACAGTAATGCATGTGTTCAGATGAAGTTTAATGTATCAAGGGGCTGTTTTTGATACAACATGACAAGATGAGGTGTTTTATATTTGTAGTGTTATGGTGAAAAAACCTCTTGATCTTTCTTTATGGCCTGAGCTAAAGAAATGTGAGCACTATACCTCCTCTGGAGAGGCCACATTAAAGAAATACAGTAGTCTCTTAAAGTAACTTAACTATTAATGTGAGGCTGTGTTCTCCTTAAAAGCTCCTCATACAGAATGTAAAGTACATTTCTGTGTTGCTGCTGCTGCTGCTGCTTGGGTTCCCTACATACAGTCCTTTCCAAACATCTGTGTAAAGAAACTTCTATAATTATCAGGATGTGAGTTGGGGGAGGACTGTCGTTGATATGGGTTTTTTAATAGCACTTCCACTTTCTCCTCTATTTATCCTTTTTTCCTCACTGACATTTTCTCTGATACATTAAACTTTTCAAGCTCATTCATTTGGTCTTTCTGTGTCGGTGTTGCGGCAACTTATCCGGGTTGACCCGTTAGCCTTTATGTTGTGGTGTTTACAGGAAAAACACTGAACAATGTGGGTCCGAGTGTTCCAGGCAACGTCCTCATTCAGGACCCCTGGCTAGCCCAAGACATTGTTCTGACTGACCAGTAATGCAATAATATCAAAAGATGCAGAATTTCACCACTAAAGAGCTCTTGTTTTGCTCGCGTTGAAGTAAGCTAAAATAATCAGGGTTAAATTACAGAACAATGGCTTGGTTTGACCTGCCAGATTCATAATCTGACACCAATATCAGAGAAGAATTTCCTCTCTGTAGTTGTCATTTTATCAAAGCTGACTTGTACTGTAGCAGTGCTTCTGAGCCATGAGAATGCCATGCACGCCCCAAAGGGCATTTCTGCAGTTGCTAGGGGGTATATGCTAAGTAGATTTAATAAAATAATATAAATCCACATGCATTTGTCAAAAGGAAAAACAACTAAATAGGATTACCGGCTGATATCATGCTGATCTTTTGTAAATCCACAATAACTGGTAAGCTTACCATTGACTTGAGTCAGCTTAAAACCTTTCAACATCACATGCTGCAGTGGAGTGTGTATAGTTATCTAATACATATGTAATATAACTGAAGAAATATAGAAAGAAAATAATAAATGGTTAATCTGATAGATTCTTCAGAGTGTAATATAAGATAAATGATCAAATAGCTGGAGGAGTAAACAGTTGAATTATAGGCTAGTGATACAGTAACAGCTGATTTGTATGAAACATGTTGTGAAACCAGACATTTTAACATTATTAAATGTTCAATATGTATCTTTTTGTATGCTTAGGTAAGGGTTGGAATCTGTGCTATTTTTGACATTTGTTGACTCCATTTCTACGATAATCATAGCTAGTGTTGTGCACTATTGCAACATTAAAATAGTAGAACAGATGCACTGAAGAACCTGGGAGCAAGAATTAGGATTTTCAGAGAAAAATCAACCCCAGTTACTCTGCCCCAGTCCCAGTGTATGTGCTGTTATCATGTTATCATCATCATCAGTGAGACATTTGTTAGCTTAGAAATGGAGTGCGCTAACACCCCAATAAACATATGCAAATCATGCACATTGATGTGAGCTTTACAGTCCATATGAGAAGAATTTAGTGCGTCAGTAAAGGGGTCCTTGAACTTGTGTGATTGCACTCAGACATTACACCAAAGATGAAAGGTTGGGAACCACTCCTCTGTTATAATGAACAAATCTGTATGCTCAGTGTTTACAATGCATCTGCACCATTCATGGACTTAAAATAAGAGCCACTCCACTGACACATGGGGAAATTATAGCGTACTACATGATCATTCCCTACTTAAGCATAATAACACTTCCTTGCACACTGGTTTATGACACACAGTAGAGCATGCCATTATGTCACACCATATGTGTACCCGGCAGATCCCTTCATTGACATGCACGCTCACTCAGATCAGTGTGCTCACACAGACCAGCCTATGAATTGACGTCAAGTAATTTCAGCTGCTGTCACTCAGACCTTAATGACTTGTCCAAGGAGGTCATCAGCGCCACCTCAAACCCATTCACTTTCATGCAGAAAAGCAGCCGGATCAATGGCTTTCTGGTGCATTGTACAGCCTTTTTGCCTCTGTTGCCACCTCTTAATCAATGCAAAATGACATAAGCAATGCAGTCCCAGCTAAGCGTGCTGATGTGTGTAGGTGGCAGAGGGTGTTTGACTGCGGCGGTGTGTGTTAAATGATGATGTGGATGGACAAAAAATTGAGTTAGAGGAAATGCATAACAACATAAACATGAGGCTTAAGCCCTGGATGTGCAAAGTGACGGGAGGGGTGGGATTATTGATCTAAACTGTACTCAACATGATAGAGGCGGCCGGGGAGATGGACAGGTGGAGAGATGGGTATAATGAACAGAAAAGCATTCATTTTAGCTCTGATGTTAGTGCTGCTCTGCATGACACATTAGCAGATTGGCTGCCAGAGGGCCATTAGCGAGGGGTGCTTTCCCAGCAAAGACTGTTGACAAACCATTTAAAAATAGATGGTGCACCATTGTCTGATACTGTAAGAAGTCAGTTGCTCTCACAACCCAAAGGAAGGAAGGGCAACCTGTAGATTCCACAAGTCAGATGTGAACGGAGGACGGGGTTTTTTGAGAGATTTTTATGTGTCTGGGAGAGCTAAAAGCAAAACTTGTATCCTAATTAACAAGTATGTGTTGTTACCTTTTTCTTTGCACAGTCTCCAATGGTATTTGGGATGCACGCTGAGGTAAACCTGATGGAGATAAATACAGGCAGACAGAGCTAAAGAGCAAGGATGAGATGAGGATAAAGTGGAGGTAACGTTCTTAAATAAAGCAGATCCAGAAGGGGTGACAGCTTATAAAACACAAAAAAAAACCCAAACATAAATGGTCTTTTACTTCATAATAGATCAAAAGTTAAATATCGAGGTTTTCTAATAGTGAGTAAAATAGGTAGTTTGTTTCATATGACAGTTAATTAATTTGCATTTCTGTTTTTTTTTGTGTTTTTTTTTTTTTCATACACTGGCCACAAACACATGAAAGCATCCCATAGGACAGTGAATAACTGTTTCCACCAACATATTTCATGAACATTTCAGTATTGTATCAGAAAATGCAAAATCTTTTAATTTTGGGGGATTATGTGCTTACATGAGATGGATTTTATCAACTGATTTGTATAATGAGAGGTGGAAACTCCTTCCAAGTTCTGATGTAGTGACCATTGAACTCATCTCCAGCATCTTCATACATATTTCTATTAACTGCTAAAAACTGACTGATGAGGAATTCAAGTTTTTCTAAAATGACTCTTTTTAGATGGGAAAATACAAGGCAACGCTCTACTTCTTCTTATATTATAGACGTGCCAATGTAAATGTTGCACAGTTGAGTTAATTCACTTATTCACACCCCTAATTCTCATAGTTCTTTGCACAGAAACATCTCACAATATAATTGACTCGATGCCTCTCTTTTTAAGGCAACATCAACTGAATGATTTCAAGTGTTTCTTGGAGACAGATGGATGGAAATTAGATTTGATAAAAAAAAAAAAAAAAAAAGTAAAAAAACAGAAGATATATCAGGGTGTCGTGTTCCCATCACCAACCAGAAGATAAAACAGGAAAAACCTTCACTTACTACAGTTATTTTGTCCTAGAATGAACGCTGACTGAGCCTTGTCACACTGTAGTTGACAACCAGGTGTTAGTGGGTCTTTTGTCTGATGATGAGTGTTAATAAGGTGTTGGCCTTCCCTGTGATGCCAGAATAGCCTCAGTGCACAGTGTTTTGATATGATGATGTAGAGTGCAGATGACCACCTACAAATGTGTAAATATATTAAATGTTCATCAAATACCTCCCATAGGTGTTAACTGTGAGGGCCATAGGGAATCATTCCCATAATGTTCATACTCAACATGCCATCAAACCATTGAAAGTGGTTGAGGAAGGTTAAATATACAGAACACTGAAATATATGCGGTATAAATAATAGGGTATGTAATAAGGCATAAATCCTGCTAAATAAGGAAAAACACTATTGTAGTGTAGTAAATGCAGTGTTGATTGTTTCGACTGTGTTAAATGTTTTTCGTCTTTGACCAGCAGATTCACATTTGGAATAGTGTCTGTTCTCTCTCTTTCTACTCCATACAAACACTTAATGTCTCCAATTGTTTGGATGTCAGTTTTTAAAAAATGTCCTTGAACCTGTTTCTTTTCCCATCGAGGTAGAAAGTACTTGTACCTTTTCCTTTAGGTTAAAGATGACTGCAGCTCTAGTAACAGCACAACAGCAACAATTTCACCATCCATGGACTGGATATTCACCCAAAATATCTGTCTCTTCCTCCACAGCTGTTTTGCTTCCATCACATTTTTTCCCTTTATCTCTCTTTTTTTTATATTCCTCTGAGGCCATTTTGCTGTGTTGGACATGCATTGTACATCTATATGTTTATCATCTGTGCATGTGTGGTTATTTGTGAGTGTTGGGGGCTGGTTGACTCATGCATGCAATGAGTTAGGACAAGGATCCCCCCCAGCAATGACACACACACACACACACACACACACACACACACACACACACACATACACATCCCTGTGCACACATGTATTTACATGGTTGAATGGCAAAGGCAGCGAGAACGGAAGCATACTCAGAAAAGCACATAAAAAACATATTTTTACATTCAGAGAACAATGAATGGAAGGACCTGCATTACTTGTTTAATTCACAGATAAAATAAACCAGCATTCAACAGTGAGAGATGTTTTTGCACTTCCCACCTACGCATGCTACAATCCAAATCTCTTCATTATTTTTTCTTATCTTTTAGTCATATTTTAATTTGATAATCATTGAATTTGGAAGACTAATTTTGGTGACACTTTGAGGGACTGATTCTCTTCTCAGTCAGCAGAATTAAATGCTACCTTTGTGTGTTTCCACTAATTAATGATACAGCAAGTACAATATCTATCCACTAGCTTTTCCAAACCCTAAACAAAATGTTTTCATTGTCTAAATATAAAAACTTAGCGGTTTAATTAAAAAAACTCCAAAAACATGTGAAGCAAGTGGTGCCAGGCACAACAAACCCCACTCCTCACACGTATTATAGCTTATTATGGATCAATCCAGCTGATGTCATCATGTCTATGCGTGTGCTGATGCCAGCATAGACATAGAGAGCATAGACAAATGTTGCCCATCATAAGTAAATAGGAAAAAAAAGAAAATTTGAACTTTGACCTACTTTTCCCAAAATGTAATCACATCTACTCTGAGTCACTGGCAATCTATAAACCCAATTTGGTATGAATTCAACCAATACTTTTGCTGCTAAAGTGTTAACAAACAAACAAAGAAACAAATCGAAATAAAAGCCATACTACTTACCTCCTCTTCGGGGGGTGGGATAAAAATCAAACCGAACCAAAACAAATCATGATTTTAACCTGAAGCATTGTGTGTCCATAGTCTGGAGGAGTCCTAAATTTGTTATCACTGCATTTACAAGAACAGATCAAATCAGGTTGCAGTTATGTATCCCATGGTTTGCAGAAATGTAAAATCTCCACTTTATTTTCTGGTGTCTGGGTTGTGATTCTACTTAAGACATCAGTTTTGTCAGAGTAAAATACTTTGGACTTTGTAAGATGTTCTTGTGATTTTACCCACTGCTGTCTTATCCACATATTTGGCTGTGTTCAACTTCAAGATATGGCTCATTTGCTGCAGTTTCCAGGCAATTTGCAGTATAATCTTGATCATTGCAGGAGGTTTATTTTTGTCCATAGTCAGACTGCATGATGTGTTACAGGCCCTGGAGGTAGCTGGGATTCAGTGTGTTGCCCCAGGGCACTTCAGCAGCTTATTTACTTTCAGATGCAGGAGCTTGACTCCCAAGTGTTCTTTAGCTAACCTGTGACCTTAGGGATATAATTTTGATGAGAAGCGGAGCATGCATTTGACAGAAAACAGCCCCATTGGCAAATATGACGGAAAATTACCATGACAGAACTAGTGTGTCTTTTTCTGTCTCAGCTGGAGAACCTTCTTTGTCCTTAACTTATAAGGCATACTTTAGACATTATGGAAAAAGCAACAAAAATAGATGAAACTGAATGTATGCTGGACTGCTCTGGCACAGTCTTGTGTTCAGCAGTCTGAGATATTTTTAAACTTTGCACCCCAGCCCACCCTCAACCTCGTCATCTCCCCTCGCCCTTCCACCCAACCCCCCGTCCCCACTCTGCTGTGCAACTGACCTCCTCCATATTGTTTCTCTCTCTCTCTCTCTCTCTCTCTCTCGCTCTCATGTATGCAAGGCAGAAAAATGCATGGAGGTAGGTGAGAGAAAAATACAGTGACTGAAAGGAGGAGATGGTTCATAGTAGCCCAGTGTTCCCAGTCAAGATCAAGAAATCCAGTCTGAATTTTGGGCTCAATGTTGTATGATTTGCTGGATGGAATGTGAATAACCAAGTAGAGCATTAAGATCGTTCCTGGGGCATTCTCATTTTCTTCCTCCTCCTCCTCTTCCTCCTCTTCCCTTCACTCTTCTCCCCTCGTTCTGTCTCAGTCAGACTGGTCGGCTCACAGCCAGTCAGCCAGTTATTAATTATGTCTTCTCCCCTTTCCACTATTTTCACCATCTCCTTTTTTTTCACAGTTCATTCTCCTTTACTTTTGCTCTACTAAAAGGCCTTACCCTGACATATTTCCAGGGGTCCTGTGCTATTCCCCTCATCTATCTTCTTCTTCTTCTTCTTCTTCTTCTTCTTCTTCTTCTTCTTCTTCTTCTTCTTCTTCTTCTTCTCCCGTTCTCCCTTTTTCTCTTGGTCAGGGCTCTGTTTGTAAACGTGCAGAGGAGAAGAATGAGGGAACAAATTATGAAACACAGGAGTGCATTCCATACCTTGTTTAGAAAGAATTCTCCAACAGCGCAGAGGGGGAGAGGAGCCACTTCCCCCTGGATTCTACCCCCACTTTCAGTCCATATGGGTCTTTTTTATGTCTATAGTCTGTAGGGACGTCTATGACATTCATGCAGTACTATGCCTCTCTAATACCTCTCATAGTGTCTTATATTCGGTTTCATCCAAGTATTCCATTTATTTCTTTTTTGTATTAAAGAACAACAGAATATCATGTAAAAAAAAAACAACCATTGCTTTGAAAAAAATGTGAGCATGCTAACTATAAATCCAACATAGACTGCAACAATTACTTGAGTGACTCCTTAGGCTGTTGGCATACAGCACAAATGTGATTCTTCCTCGTGCTTGTCTCCAGAGTATATGTGACTGAGGGCTTTACAGAGAAACTTTCCAAAACAAAGTGCACAAAACAAGGCAAACAATCGAAAATGCCAGCAATGACAATGAAGCTGTTTTGTAGAAAAGGCGTGCTTGAAATGTAGCTACAGAGAACCTGAGTGCACTGCTTTTGTATGAAATGGCCTTGAGAATAATTGTTCCTTGTGTGTGCACATGAGGTTAGCTACAAAAAGGATTTTGTGTATTAATTAAACACCCTCTTCATGACCAATACGGAGAGCTCCTTCTCCAAATGCAAGGCTTGACCTGAAATAGACAAAAGCTGACAGGTGCAGATGGTTTTCTTGAATTTAGAATTAGCGTTTCAAAGCACTCTTTTGTGCACACACAAATAACCATAAGGCATGCAAACATTTATTTGTCTCTAACTGTATGAATATTGATGAAAATCTTATGTAAATGTTTGCTTTTTGTGTGTGTGCATGAGTGCATCTGTGCTTCAGAAAGACATTTGCACATGTGTGTTTCTGTATATGACACAAGTTAGTGTTTGTTTCCCCACTTGTGTAGGTTGATTTTTATGTCTTGCTGTTAGCTAATCTTTTGTGCGTCTGTCCCTCACTGTCTCTCTTCCTGGGTTTAGTTGCTATGGCAATGAGAGCGAGTAGAGGTGGAGAGTCATGGAAAGGAATGGGAATATGTGGCTGGAAAGCCCATCAGGTCTGATTGAGAATCACGGTACCAGCACATCTTTCTAAAACAGACCCAGGTTACTTTGTGTTTTTTTATTCCCTGCCTTAATGTGCATTTACTGTTAATTACACTATATGTATATATTTGTGCTGCATCATGGATCAAGAGGATGCAATCCTATGTCTTAAGGGCAAAAATGTTAGGAGTGTGCATACCAGATAGTCCAAACAAACCTCCCCTGGATAAAAACTGGGCATGCGGTTTACATATTTACAGTAGTCCTGGCTACTTGCAGAGTTCAACTAAACGACCTCATACAGCCAGCGATCAAAACAGCAAAAGTCCAGAGTTGAAAGCCCAGAGCCCTCAGGCAGACTGGGGCCAAGAGGAGAGGCTCCACGTCCCCATCACTCAGCAGGCACCACAGCTCTGTCTCCAGCTCCCCTCGCTGTTCTCCAGACTGGCACTGCCACAGCTGCCATATGGAATCACAATCGCATTTAATTTGCTCTTGGTCCTCGGCCACCTCAGGCTTAATGGCAGAGTTGTTTACCCCTAAACACAAGTGTGAGCCACTCTCTCATTTTCTTTGAGTGTGTGTGAGACCAGATAATCATGGTAATGATCGACAGCGCACAGTGTGTTGCGTGTCCATGTATGATGCCTACTGCTTAAACTTCATCACTATGATTATCAGGGCTCACATCAAAGATACACACCAAAAACTGCATGAGAGCAATCCAACAAGGTCCTGCAAGTATTATTCTATTCAGTCCTAGCTGCTATTTTTACGCAATAGCAAGCAAATGTATTGGAGAATAAAAACCCACCACTTTTTAGGCTACTTTTGGAAACATGTAGTACTGTTAATTAGCCTTGAAAGCATCCACTGAGAACCGACTGATCCTGACAAAATAGACCAATCAGTGAACTATGAATAGCGCTGACATAATGTGGAACAGTTTCACAGATAATAACAATGAAGCTTAGTGTGGTATGAGCTATCTTTTTGTTGAACATCTCAGCAAACTCATCTATGTCCCTGATAGTCCATAATGAAATATTGTATGCAAGGCTGTTAAATAAAGGTTTATAGGCCATCTGTGTCAATCCCAAAATAGTCAATTTAACACCTGTATGTGACTCTATACTTAGACAGTGTAGCCAAATCTATAGTGACTTCTGCAAGCATTACTTTATGCAATAAAATGTTTGCTTAAAACAGAAAAATCCTTGTTGAATCACACAGAAAAATGCAAACACTGGAGATCAGCTGTTCTCATCTATTGCTCAGCAGACAAAGACTGATTTCCTGTCTCTAAGCACTCAATGACGGTCATTAATATTTACCCCAAGCACAGCACAGGGGAAATTATGGTTTCGATTTGTGAAGCAAATAGTAAGATATCATTCAGACACACACTAAAAGTGCTAAAAAGAAGTGTTGTGTGTGAGGGTAAGCGGAGGAGTAAAATTTGTGATTGTGGTTAGTGAATGTGGAACTTTTCATCTCTATCTAAACTGTTATGATGTCAGTGTAAAATTGACCAGTCTGGAACCATAATGATCTGAATCTCACTTGAGACATGGACTGCTATGATTACTTTTGTTTAAGCTTTCAGCCACTGAAGTCAATTCTATACAAAGTAAGGATATTTATGCAGGTTGTCACCTTCCATTGCACCTTTTTAAATAGCTTTTTGGAGGTTAAGACTTTCTTTTTAGGTTATGTTAGATTAAGGTCAGGGTTAGGCTGTGATATCTCTGGAATGTATTATGTGTCTGTAAAAGATGATTTGGTGCAAAGGTGTGTGTGTATGTGTATGTATATGTGTATGTGTGTCTGGTTTCCCAAAGCTTACATTATGGGAAGGAAAGGCAGATGGTGCCTGGAACTTGGCAAGTCTCGCTCTGAATGGTTTCAGTGGAATGTCTGGAGTTTTCAAGGCTACTAACCACAAACATGGTCCTTCCTCCAGTGCCAGCAGCCTGCAGCAGCAGCTAAAGCCACTGCCCACTCATGCTAATCCATCCATTTTTGATTAACTAAGATCCAATTCACATGCAAAGTGTGCTCGATGATAAGGAATAAAACCTACATTGAGACGTAGGAACATCTCTACAACAGCAGACAGCAACTATGACCCAACTTTACCACTCGTAATGCGTCACCTATACTCATGTTGAACTGATTTGACTTTCAATGTCACTAGCGCTGCTTTAGATGTATCTTTCAGTCAGGGCTGTTTCATAAGCCCTCATCAGGAGAAGTGTCTGAATCGCTCTTCTCCACCGGTCCACAGACAATAGGATTAATGGCAGCCTCATCTATTCAGACCTGTTTTCCTGTGAATGACATCGCTTTTTCGCGCTTTACACTGATGAGAAATGTACCTCAGAGCCCTTGCTGTAAATGCTGATTGTTGGAGACTAACCCTGATCACGTTGTTTTCGTGTCTTTGACCGCGTCTGCCGTGTATTTCCTCCAGCGCTTCTGGAATCACAGCAGTGCGTGCATGTGTGTGTCTGTATAAAGTAGGTCAGTAGGAGGACAGGAAGTCACTGTTCACTTGTCTGTCTAACTTGAAAGGGTCTTTGCCAAAGTTTGTGGAGCAAACACACTTACATGCACAGAGGGATGATCATAATTATATAGATAACTGAATGCATAATTTGAGGAATTTAGTCAAATGAAATGTAGAGACCGAGATAAAACAAAGACATGAATTAGACAAAAAGTGAGTCAGTAAGAGCATAGACACTTAGATAATGGCAAAAACATGCAGCAAATGAGAACAATTAGATGGCTAAAATAAAAGGTGGAATTTAACAACATCAAGAGAGAGGAAGATGCTTGGTTGCTTTTGGATTTAAGTTGAGGCAAAGGAAAATCAAAAGTAAAAGAATCTTAAGGTCAGTTATTACATGACTTTACAGAATTCTTAGTCATTGAATTCCTCAGTGTGTTACTTCTGTATCACACTGAGCAATCATCAACTGTTGTTCTGCTATACAGACAAAGTAGCAGTAGCAATGTATTAATTTTCAATCAATATTTCTTGTCAGATTATTAACTTCAGTAAATAGCCATGTAATAAGCAGGTTAATGTACAGTGAGCTGATCATTATTGTGAAATAAATGTGTTCAAGTCCTGCATCACTTCATCGCTGTGCATTTTCCCTTACTCCACACACTTCCTGTTGATGTGTGCATCTTAATTCTTTTCTTCTTTTTATCAGCTCATCCTCATCACTGAGATTTTATCTACAGTTTTATCCCTATAAATCTTCCTAATCAGCCCATCTGTTATCTTAAACTCTCTTTTCCACTGTTTATTGAAAATATTCTGGTCTGAAAGGTGTAACTGTACAGAGGATTTTCTGTCTAGTGGGTTCAGTTGTTTAGGAGAGGACAGCAATGGAGAGAAAGGACTTTTTCTTTGAGTCCTGAGTGAGTGTCAAGCACAACGTTGGTTTTGCATGTCGGGCTTGTGCTGGTCTCAGCAGCTTTGGGGCAGTGCAGGGCATTGCATCAGAGGAGGGAGCTGTGTGTTCTGATCTGGGGTAGGACTGCCAGCGTCTAAACACTGCACTGCAGAGAGATGCAAAGGGGGAGTGGGAGTGGGGGGTTAGGGGGACATGCTGGAGAGGAGAAGGAGTCACAATAAAGAAGAACAGATGAAAGAGGGCAGGGAAACAAAAAAAAGTGTATTTGTGTTTCACACTTGTTTATGAGATGCTTTATAAAAGACCACTGTAAAGCAGTCGGAGGCCAACAGGATGAAATACTATAGAAGAAGAAGTGCAATGGACTGAGATGAAGGTTTACTAGATTAATGGTTCTAAAACTTTTTTCCCAAGGAGCTGCTTTTAAAAATTCATAATTGACCATATCTATAAATCCTGAGAGGACAAAATTTGTGGATAATTGAATATTCCTGCCCATTTTTACTGCATTATCTTATGAATTTTTAACAGGGATTGTAATGATTTTTAAGAGCTATGCATTTGATGAATAATATGCATCATCTCCATTTCAGCCACAGTCAAAGAATTTGTATAATAGAGTTGATGTTTGGTGTGTTTTGGATCTAAAATGGAATTATTTGTAGTTTCTAGTTACATGGGTTAGATGTGACAGAAAATTGGGATATCACTGACTTTGCTTATTGTCTATCAAATAGAATATTATCTGTATTTTTCTTTGTCAGTTTCATACAAAGTACAGCTTGTTTTGTTTGTTTGTTTAATTTAAAACCAAAAACAACAAGGAAAAACATAAAAAATAACTTTTTTTTTTTTTTTTAAAGGAGTGGGATGAAGTTCAACGTATATACTCCTGTCCCCTTACCCCATCTTTCTTTTTTTTTTTTTTGTACTGACCATGAAATCCGAAGTCCCATGTTGTTAGATCCAAGTGTATCATCATAAAGCTTGGCTCACATTGTAAATACTGTGTAAATGAAAGTGGAGCTGTATCGTAGATATATAAATTAAATTTCAGTGTGTTTGTGATCCCAGTAAATTCTATCACAATCTACCTGTGGGTTGGTGGATTTATAGCTGTGAAACTGTTCCAGATACTGACACAGGGATTTATAATTTCATTCAGTAAAAACCTTGATGATACAGGTTCAACCAAGGACAGTGAGAGGATTTCCGGTCAAATGCATGAGGTACTAAGTGCCTTGTTGTCTCTCAGGTCTTTTCAGTCTGCACATCTGATTGACTGAGTGCAGTTCAGGCCATGCTCGTTGATAGGAAGAGTGTCCATTTCCTCTGAGTGGCTGAAATGTAATATACAAGTAGGGCCACAGGATGAAGAGCATAAGGTGGGTAGGGCAACGAAGGAGAAACGCTAGAGTAGATAAGCACAGTGTTGTGTTGAGAGCTGTTAGTGATGACGCAGGCTGGCGACTGATGGCTGTTTGTTCATCACATTCTCAGACCCCTAGTGTTGCGATCGCTGAGGTGGTGGCACTGACTGGCAGCTCCGAGAGCCTCCGGTCTCAGCTGGAAGTGAGATGATGGAGGCTGACACTGCGGTGATGAGCAGGTCCTGCTGTTTGTTCCACATCTGCCACTGATGTACTCTTGATTTGTTTACTCTTGAATATATGACAACTGAGGATAAGATCACAGGTGACAAGTCAACAACAGTCCATCTGGAGAGTCAAGTTGGAAAAACTGTGCATGTGCAGTTAATGTGTAGATATTATGTGTATGTGTGGGACAGTGGGCCCCTGAATGTCTGACTCTGTGTTTATTGGTGGAGTCCAGTGAGACCTAAATTGCACATGGTCCCTAGAGGTCTGACAGAGAGCTCTGGAATGGGGCTGCTGTGGACAAGTTTGCTCCATTACAGCCAACGCTTTTAGCCTGATTTGTCGGCTCAGCAACTCTCACTTATTAACTGATCAATAAAGGGAAGGTGGACCAAACTTCTTGAGGGGAACGAAAACTTCCAGCCCATCCTCTCCCTTCATTCATCATCCTCTCAGACTCAGGCGGCTTTGCCAGTGCTTTTATTTTCCATGCAGTTTTTAGTCCCTGACCTGACTAGCCAAAAATTTTTACCAGTAATTCAATAATATCCACAGAAGACCTCTGTGATGTCTTTTTTGGTCTTTTTCCACATCACTGAGTAACTGATGTCAGTGGATAATTTCATTTAATTTCAGTTACATTTTGGTAAGAAGACATGAAACCAAATGAAATACACAAATCAGTGTCAATTGATTGGCCTTTCTTTCTTTCTGTCTCTGCCTCTTAATACATTTACCCACAGAGATTATGCATAATTTTTCACAAAACCTAATCGCAATGTCAATAAATGAACCTTAGTCTGCCTGAATCAGATTCTTCTAAACGTCCCTCTGCTACCAAAACTTCAGTCAAGACCAAAAAAGAGAAAGCATTGATGATTTTACAGCAAAAAGATATTCAGCTCTAAAGTTACATGGTGCAGTAACTTTTCAGATGACATAACATCCTTTCAGTATTTCAGGCAGTGTGGGCGACTGGTGAAAGCCCTGCATTAACTGATCACCACAGATCGGACCAGCTTAATGCAGTCCTGTTGTCCTGTTCCTTCAAATATTAATTATTTCAAGCACATAAACAATGGTCAAGTTGCATTAACAAAATGAGCCGGGTTAATCTTTTCTTGGAAGCGCTGTTATGAGGCAAATGTCTCTGGGAAATATCAGCAATAAGTAATACAGAGAGAGTGGGAAGATGTATTTTCTTTAATGTGTTTTTTTTTTTTCCAGTTTCCGCAGTGTAGGTAGGTGTTTAATGGTATCAACTCATCTTGTCTTGGAATGAGTGGAGGCATATGTCCCTCAGGGAAAGCTCTCTTTGTGATTTAGATTCCTCTCTGTAACTGTGATAAAACCTGCTTTAAATGTCTGTACGATGGCTTGTGTAAGGTTTCGTGGCATTTGAGAAAATAAGCTCTTTGGGGTCAACAAGGAAACTGACCCATACAGCATGCATAACGATCAGTAACTGCAGAGTTGCCATGGTGACAGATGCAGATGTAAGAGCGCTTTTTATAAATTACGAGCTCTCCACATGCCTTAAATCTGTGCATTCGACAGAGCTGCTGAAGGCTTCAAATCACAGAGATGCGCCACAATCTTCACTCACTTCACTTTTAATTGCTTCCACACATGGTGACAGCTTCTCTTCCCTTGTTCTTTTGATAAGCAATCTCAGCTGATGTCTAGAGGTGGTTAGAAATGCTGTTGATGGCTGTTTGACTGCGCTGTGATCCTCAGACCCTGTCCTGACTGAACCTGTGCAGGGAACACTGGGAAACACAAACCTCTGGGCGTGAACCTTGTTAGAGGTCAAAGCAGTTGGGGTCAGGGGCCTCACAGATCACGTGTCCTCAGCATCATTTTCACATCCTCCCTTTCCTCTTTCTCTCTCTCTCTCTCTCTCTCTGGGGTCCCTCGGAGATGGTGCATGCTTTGCTTCAGTTTTTTTCCCCTACATCTCTAACCAAAAATACATCAAATTCCAACCCTATTGTCTTCCACAGACATTTCACAAAAGGAAGGGCTTCCACTTTTCCTCTTTGTCTCATCTCACTGTCTACAAAGCTTTGTGTTTGTTGAAATTATCCATTTGTTTAGATGTCGTCCTTGTCTGTACCCCCCTCCGCGCCCTTGTGTCTTCCTTCTGTTCCACCCCTCCACCCCGTCATGCTCAGATCTACTTACACTCTTCACTCTTTTATGTGGATGGGGGGTAGGGGGTGGTAGGGGGGAGAGGATGTGAAAATTGTCCACCCTGGGATCACATACTTGCATCTGTGAAATGTATGGCGAGACATGGAGAAAGATTACAGAGGAAATGTTGTCTCTGTACACAAATACACAGCCTTTTTCATCAGCAGAAGGGTGTATTTTATTTAAATACATGTTCAGTAGTGGCAGTGTGATATCACTGATGTGGTTTCTGCTCTAAGGTCAAACATTGTGACTTGAGGTTTGTGAACAGGAGACTAAGAGACATTTTTATGAAGTTCATTCTCATTGATTGGTACAGTATTGTATTTCTAAGAGAGTAATTGAATAGTAGGGAATCAACTGTGGAAAACTCAGTGTGTTTAAGAACTGACTCTGAAAGGACTATGCATTTATTCTGGCTTTGTCTTTGAAGTTGTGACACTCAGTGTAGCTTCTGTCGTCTCAGCGCTGAGATATGATCTTTCACATAAGTGGCATAGAAATGAGGTCAGTGTTGCCTTCGTATAAACAAATACACAACAAATTCACAAACCGAATGGAAAAGTGTGGAAGGTGTGTTCTGCCAGTATCCTTGTGTTTCACTAGTTGCCCCAGATTTATGTGGAAATATGTGTTGAATCTGAAAACATCATAGCCATGACAGTGAGTCATACCAAGTGTTTCTCCATCTGTAGCCAAGTGGTGATCAGGGGTCAAAGTTCAGGCCAAGACCATGATGATTGAGAGGACGCATGACTGAACTGCATTTGCTCACAACAGATAAAACACTCTGCATCCACAGCTCGGAGGAAGAGCAATTCCAGGACTAAGGAAGGCAGAAAGAAAGGCGGTAGGGCTGAGTGGTCGAGGCAGGATGGGAAAGGAGGACAAGAAAAAAAGAAACAAAACAAACATTCACAAGCCTGGGTCTTTCGTTCTACAAAGGATTAAAATTGGACGTCCGGTCCTAGCCCACTGCCTCCTTCGCGCTCACTTCCCACTTCCCATGTCCCCCTGACATTACCGTGCAGAAGCCACTGTGCCACTGGTTGGGAGTGATTCACATCCACTGTTTCCCATCCTGACCTCGTATGCTCACACATTTGGATGCCCAGCTCACATACAAAAACTAACTGCCTGCTTGACATAAACACAACAGTTTTTATGGTGCAGCTAAAAGATGTGCACAGCTGTGTTTGAAGAGCAGAGCTATTTATATACCCACTCTTTATTTTTATTTCTCTCCTTCTTCTCTCCTGGTGTGACATGTCTTCTGCCTCCAGTCTTCCATTACTTCTTGCTGACCTGTGCCGTTGCCCTTATTTAATGATTAATTGGGTGTTCTCTTGCCTTAAACAAAATGCTCTTTTCGCACTATTGTTTTTGTCCAAAGATCAATGGATTCATGGGTTGTGATGATTTAAATGTACATAGTCATGCTGCACTTTGCCCTTTGCACCATTAGGATATTATTCATCAGTTATTTACAGTGGCAGATAGTGAAATAATTTTTTGGTGGGGTGCAGTATCCAAGTGAGTTTTCAGCTGCACTAGAACCACATATTACCACTAGGATACACCAAAATATGTGCACCACTATCTTAAAATATTAATTTAAATAAAAATAAAAATACACACTATGTGTTTTCAGTCATGTATTTTTTATATGTAAATTTCACCCACCTATCCTTCAAACATGCACATTTTTCTCTGACTCTATTGTTAAAATCAGGCATGTCCCTGATAAGTGTTTTTTCTGATAGTATACTCAACGCATTTAGACCAGTGATGAAGGTAATGCGGGTAGATAGCATTACATTAAAAAAATAGAAAATCAACACAAGGGCTAAGACAAATCAATGGTTCCATTCATGCCAGGAGTCCAACCCCCACCTCACGCATCGAAGCCAGATGTGCTAACCACTTAGCTATCCAGCTGCTCAGTCCCAGTTTAGTAGTATCATTTACAGACCTATTCACTGATTCCATTTCTGTGGAAGGTCTTGATTCTTTTCGGGATGTAACATTTGCCCCTGTGGGTGGGGCTTGGGGACAATTATTTGCACCTTGAGGCTCTCCTATCTCTTCCAAATTTTTGTGCCCCGAAATGAAAAACACATGATTTGACTGGTCACCAAACAACCAAAAACATTTTTAAATTACACTTGAATACAGATTATATATGATACTCATGGGTTGTATCATGTGTAGGTCATTTCTTTAAACATTAATGTTCTTGTATAATCATTTTAGGTGTTTCCTATTATCTTCTTCTTTATGTGAGACATGTGTGTGTGTGTGTGTGTGTGTGTGTGTGTGGGGGGGGGGGGGGGGTGCCCTAGCGCCCTCTATTGATGAGTTGCTACTGAGTATTTACCTCCACTTAATGTGTACTTTTATAAATTAGCTTTTCCTGTCTTTTTCTGTCCAGACTCGTATTCAGCAGCAGGTAGTGAGGGCAGCATCTCCACCTCTGTGGCATCACTGCCCCCACAGGCATCCAGTAGTTCGGCCCCCAGTTCTCCAGGCTCTAGACGCTCTGTGAGCACCCTGAAGAAGTGGCTCACAAACCCAGTCCGCAAACTCAGCGTTGGGGCCACTGCCAAAGGGGAGCGTCAGGTGCGCAAACTTGAAGGAAAGCCTCCACCTCTTCCATCACACAGCCACAGCCAGGATCTGGGCAGCCCCCCAAGACCTGACGAGACCCTTACCATCCTGCCTATCACCCATAGAGAACTGGTAAGATGCAAAAATGTTTATGAGAATGTGTTTTTTCCTAGTCACATGCGTTAAATAGTGAAAACAGTTCCTGCAAGCTTTGTGGTTGAAGCTCTCACTCTGCTGTTTCACAAGTTTTTCTTGTGAACTGGTTGAAATAACAAAACATTAGTCCAAGATAAATAAAAACTAAAGTCAACATCCTGATCATGGCTTGTTTACAGTGCGTAGCTTATAATTCTCAGGAGAAGCACAGGTTTGATGAGGCGTTGATTCACTGAGGACTTAAGTATCATGACAGGTGGCAAAGATGTTATATAAGAGCAACACTGCTGGCTCAGCCCTAAGGAACTCATGCCACCATGTTCTGTGACTCACGCTCTGTTTGGCTGTGGCACCGTTACCTTTGTTTCTGTGCATGAGGACATTTTGCATCATGGTGACATTGTGTCAGTCTGACAATAAGGATGTGTGTCTGTGTGTATTTCAGGAGTGGAAGGATGGTCTTGCAAGCCCTGAGGATCTGTCACCTGCTACACTTCAGTCCCCCAGCTATATCACAGATTCGCTGATCGGCTGCACATCACTACCAAATGCCCAGGTCTGCATTATATAATGTAGAGCCAACACTATCCGATCTGCATCTGCCACCAAATACTTCTTCGTCACATAGAAATAACACTTTAGAGACTTGTGCATTGACAAGTATTTTGTCATTGTTTCGTGTTTTGCGATCAATGATTGGTTATTGTACCATTCATAATAACTGTTAGGTAGTACCTCCACTGTTGATTCATCGTAGCTGACAGTTTACTGTAAAAGTAGCTGTGATATTCACAGTGACGACCCAGCCTGGCGGGGAGGTGACATCAGTTCTCTTTGTCTCTGTGGCCCTTCAGCCAGATCTGAAAATGACTAACTCTGCCACTGCTGCTGGGCTGAACTCAATTATTAAACAAAATATACAGATTTATACATGAGTGCTACTTTCAATGACAGCACATACACACAAAAAGGCTAACAATTCTAAAATATCTGTGTTTTATGTAGAGAAGAAGCACACGTGTACAACACACATGCAGGAGAGTCTAAATGAATAAAAGACTTGTTCAGAGCAGATCAATGCACCAGAGCACCGGAGGGGAGAGCTTGACAGCAACCTGTGTGATGCATGAGTCACATTCAACATATTACAAAAGGACACGCCCGGAGACAAATAGGAAATAGAAAAACTGGCAGATGAGATGAAAGATGACTCCTTTAGCACAATATGTCTGTGTGCACGTTTTCATTTGAGTCTGATGGAGTCTCACGGTGTCTGATAAAAATCTAGTTTGGTTTTCAATGTGTCCCTTCTCGCTTGGCGGAAGTGTGGAGAAAAAACAGGATTTGCTTGAGCAGCAGTAATACCACATGCGTCGAACCTCTGTCAATATAAAACTATAATGATATCCGAGCATTTGAGCATTTGAGTGGAGAGTCTCCCACTTGTGACTCGACACCCGAGCACTTAAATCCTAATTTCAGTCTCAACAACACATCAAAAGCCATTAATACGATTACATCAGCTGCATGAGGTCAGTGCTTTGGTGTTTTTATTGCCAAAAAAAAAAGAGAGAGGTAGAAGTAGAGAGATTAAATTATGTAGGTCAGTCATCCCTTAGCTCCGTGCTTCATTGTTCTACCACACCTTCACGTTTGGTGTTATACATTGTTATTTTTCCTCTTTTTCTTCCAGTTACATGTGTGAGATATGGTGTCACAGCTACATGGGAGCAACTTGAGACTGTGTTTACTACTTAGAATGTGGAAAGTCCTTGTCTTCTTGTAGGTCAGAGGATAAACAAACTGAGCTACATAAAACAAAATTTCCTATATTTTGTATATTCATTTAATTACTGTGAAACACCCACTATGACAGGAAATGGTGAGACTTTGAACAATATCTTTAGCACAATACCAGGACCAGAAGTTTGAGGATTGAAAGGCTCTGTAAAACCCAGATTAAAACAAAATCTGTGAATAAAAATGCCATAAAATCCAAATCTAAATATATTAACTTGATGCCATTTAATGCGACTACAGAAAACTGAAGGGACGTGAGATGCAGAGTAGAGCAGTACAGTCATGTCCAGGCCCAGTCAGATGGATTCTGCTTAGTGATTTGTGTCAGTCATGTGTTTAACACCCCTACTTGTCTGAAAACGCCTGTGATTAGTTAAAACTGGTCATCACAGAATAGATTTTTCTACAACCTGAAAACATGGGCAAGGAGTAGATCAGTTATAATATGATGGAGGATAATCATGGAATTTTGCCACAGAAAAACGATCAATGAAGCTTTAAAGCTACTATATGTAAATTCCACATCAAAATTATTAGAAATGACTTGGCCTATTTTATGCATTTTCACTTATGGTCTCACAGTATATCATGTTTTTAACAAATTCAGTTGTTATTTGGTTGCCTGTTAATTGTCCCCTTAACTTTTATTAACTGTTTTACTTTATTAAAATGACATAATATGCACGTATGGTACAGAATGTAATTTAGATATAACTTTGATAAACAGCCTTGTGTGTAAACATGATATGAGATTTGAATCAGCAGTAGTAGTGAAAACCTCAACTCCCATGATCCCGCAGTACTGTCATCTAGTCCTATGTCTTTATTTTTGTTTTGGTTAGACCCCAGTGCAAGAATTACATTTCTATTTTAAGGGTAAAAAAAACAATCTGCTGTATATAATTAAAGCACAGAGAAATCTTCCTTGGCTTAAAATGCTGTTATGCTTTAATAGTCAGCTACAAATGTGTGAAAAGATCTCTAACGATCAGTTAACACTTTTAAGTAGCAACATTTTATGTAATCCCAGAATAAGTAGTATGTATGACCCCAAAGGAGAAATACAATGATTGTATATATTACATAAAAGTAATTACAGGTGTGAAACACCAGCTTTGAAGTGATAAAATATGACTTAAACTAAGATCATTTAATGCTAGATGAGTTGAACATTGTAAAAAATCATGCAAATAACAACTCTGTGAACTGTGAACATGTATTTCTGTAGCTCCTGTAAAAATGCATTATCTGTCTAGTAAAACTGTTGTCATTTTTTTTCACGGGCTTCAACATAGGAAAACAAAACTTGCAACAGAGGGATACGGGGGGATTTTTTCCTGTGGGCTTTGCCACAGCACATCTGGAAGTGATCAGGGAACCAGAGAGACCTGTCAGCCAGGCTGAGGCAGTCCTAGCGGGGCAAGACAAGCTGGGGGAGTGAGGGTCTTTATGGAGCCTCTCTGTCTCTCCCTTCACCCCTGTCTCTGTATCTTATTTTGTCTCTGTTTTTCTTTCTCTGTGTTATGCACACTTTGCCGCGACAAAACAGAGAGCTCATAATTTATAGGTTCTTAGAAGTTTTACGTTTACCATGAAGATAGCAGGTGAGCGGGTTTAAATAGGCTGTGGATGTTTGGAAGTTAAAAAAAAAAGAGAAAGTCCTCTCCCTTTTTTCCATTTGCTTACACGTCTATCCAATCATCCATCTATTTATTTCTCTATCAGATAGCAGCCTGGCAGGGGAGTCAGAGGGATTATGCGTGTTTCTTTGTTGTGTGCAGGTTTGTCTATGTGTTTAAGGTGGGGAGGTTCTGCTTGACTTGGACAATAGGACACATGGATTTGGTCGAGGACAGATGACTGCTGCCATAAGTTAACACAGTTGGCAGAGAGAGCAAATACTCTAAAGAGACATTGTTGAACAACATGTCTAAATATAGAGAGAAGAACCTAGACTGCAAAGTAAAACCAGGGAAATGAATGTGACTCGTGTAATGACCATATAAAACCAATATGTGTTCTTATTGTCAGAGGAAAATAGGTTACACAAACATGAGAGTGGGCAGATGTGAGGCATGTCTCCATTGAGTTAGTGATGTTTTTGGTCGAGGGCTGTGTTACATTGTGTACAACAACTCTAAATTTACACCAGGTCCCCCACAGGAAATGATATCAATTCCAGGAAGAAGCCTGGAAAGGAGGTCATGAATATAACACATGAACATAATCGATTAGATCAGAGCAACCCTGAGTTTATCCTGCCTGCATTTCTGTGGAAGCACTACTTGGAAATGCAGGCACAGATGTTAGTAGTGCAGAAATAACTGTAAAATATGCTTGTGTCGACAGTGTTGGTTAAGATACACATATTTACAGATGGATTCAACAAGCTCAGGTGGCAAAGCTGAAAAACAACTAGAATTATCCCTATAGAAATGTCATTAGTTGTCATTGCCAGTACGTGCAGAATAATTGTGTTCTTTCTTTCTAATGCCAAATCTCAATCATCCTCACTACATTGTTCGTCATCTCCGACAGCCATGGAGCCTGTTGCATCCTCAAACTTCCCTCCATCTATTTGATGTCTTCAGCGCGGATCATTAACAGACACAATCTGAATCTTATCTTCTTATCATTCAATCTCTGTTCCCTGTGTCTCTCTGCTCGGTGTGGTCACCTTGGCAACCTGCATCATTATCATCTCTATCGCTCTTTCCCATCCCTTGCTGACTTTAGTCCCTGTATTATCCATAATACTGACACTAGACCTTTGATAAACAGTGTCTCTGTCTGTCTGTTTGTCTGTTTGTCTGTGTGTCTGTCCGTCTGCCTCCTTAGGACACTCAGTCCACCAGTGTTCTTCCTGATGACAGCGGATCGGTCATAATGGACGATACCTCCAGCCATTCTTCAGTAGCGGCGGACACTGAGGAGGAGAGGAGGAGTGCCTTAGAGAAGAGCATGTATGTGTTTTATCAGTGTGATAGTCTAAAGAGCAGTTGAAATATCTGCATGGAAACATATGCAGATACAGTATATGCACCAAGAAAACGAATACTTTTTGAGCAAATAAAGATTTTACAGATGGATGTCAAGTTAAAGTGTCCTACACAGACATAGAGCCACCATAGGTCTCTACCTGCCTGGCCTTCTGCATGTTTATGAACTCTACAGTAGAGATGAACAACATTCTCCCAAAGCACTTTTCATTCATTTAGTGTTTTGATGATGTCGCATTGATCATCCATCTCCTAAAGGCGTTCAGTCGGGTTATGATCTGTTGGCTGTGAAGGTCACGGCATATGATTCATATCATTGTCATACTCATCAAATCAATCAATAAAGCCAAAGGATGAGGCCATTGACCACTCCTGTCAGATTTTCCTTTAATTTGTCATGCATCTGTAGTCATTATTTTTGGATTATCACAGCAAAAATCTCTAAAAAAACAAACACAAAAAATAAATATATAACAAAAAGAAGAAAAAGAAAGAAAAATGAAAAGACAAGTTATGGTTATGTTATATAAACCATTATAATTTTCCTTAACAATGTTCTGTACAAAGCTGCTAATCTCCTATTGATATGAAAACCAGCCGAGCAAAACTTACATTGAAAAAAACAACAACTTTAACCTATTCATTTACCTTTTTTCAGGCTCTTAAAAACACCTTTGGACAAACACGTGACCAGACAATCATTTGGTGACAACATGAGAAAATCCATTTACTGATAAGGCTGGAAGATACAGTTAAAGCTCCAGGAAACAGCTGTAACTGTTAAAGCTCTGAGTTAAGATAATTTTGTTAAACTGCTGTTTCCAAATGTATGAATGGGCTCTAGATGTATGTGTGGTCTAGTGGTTAAAAGCCTATAATAGCATCAATTCCTACAAAAGAGATGAAAAGGAAACAGTTTTTGCTGGTTAGCATCTGATCTAACCTGACTTGAACTGAAAATATGAGGAATTAATTAGATTTGGTTAATTGGAAGTGTACTGACAGAACAATGCGACCATTCTTTCTTTTTAGTCCTCTGTAATCACATAATCTTTTTCAGTTTTGTATTAGATCTTTCTAGGAAAACTGTTATTGACCTGGGACCTTTAACCCATAAAGACCCAGTGCAAAATTTGTGGCTTTTTTTTTTTTTTTTCTATTTTTAACTTTTGTTAAGTGATTTATTACCATTTATTATAATATTATCTTCTGTATTTTGTGTTTTTTTCAATGAAAATTAGGTATTTACTTTTATTTAATTCACTGATCATGTAGATGCTCAAAAAAGCTCAAATTAAAGTTGAGGGATATTGTATCAAATAGAGAAAACTGAAGATAAAGTCACTTTTTTTTAGCAAAGATATCAATAACTGAACATAAAACCAAGTGTCTCCATCCACTGTCATTGATCAAACTCCATGGGTTTTACTGGTGAATCAATGTTGTAGAAGATGACAGTGTTTCCACGTTCACTATGGAGCTCCTGAACATCCAAATGGGTCATATCTGATGACCATGAAAAGATGACAAACTGCATTTTACACCAATTATTTACATGTATTGAGAGAATTAGTGGATCAACAGGTATTAAACAGTTTAGATCAGTAGATGGTTTTGGTCACCAGTGGCTGTTTGGATCTTTATGGGTTAAAATGGGTTGCTAAGACTTATGTTTTTTGCTGTGTGTTAAATGTATCCATCAGGATAACTACTGCACGTCTCTTATATCTTTGCAGGTATGTACTGAAGGAGCTTATTGAGACAGAGAAGCACTATGTGGCAGATTTGGGGTTCATAGTCGAGGTAAATATCACATCATAAGCATTTAAAAAAGAGTGGCTTTAGTGATACATCCAGACTGTCAGGGAGCTCTAAATCCTCATCCTCACAGCCTTCCACTTCCACTTCCATCTTCCTCCATCCCATCGTCTTCTCTCTTAAGCAGATTTTATGAATTATCAGCTTGAAGAATATTATGTTGCTTGGTGATTCATCTCTCAGTGCCTTAAATTAGCTGGAGATATTTTAGAGGAATTGTTGCCCTCCAAACGTTAATAACAGCTCAGTAATAGCTTGTGTACGATTGGCGTGCTGTTATTAAAACAACCTATAGATATATTTACAGGTGTTATTTGGAGTCAGGTGTGGGGTTTTGTATGCGTGAACATGCATCATCAGCTCTGTCATTTCCTTTGCAGGGCTACATGGACACAATGCACTCTAAAGGTATTCCAGAGGACATGAAGGGAAAAGACAAGATTGTTTTTGGGAACATTCACCAAATATTTGACTGGCATAAAGAGTGAGTTGAAGACGTCTTATACTCACATGTTGAAAATTGCATGCTTGCTCCAGTTGCACTCAAAGCAAAAGGCAAACTGTGATCTGCAAAGTATTGTGTTTGTGTCTAAGTGAGTGGAAGGCAAAAGAACAATAGGTCAGGAGACAAATCTGACCTTCCGTTTTGGGTATGATTGTGCTTTGTGTGTATGTTTTTCTCACTGCAGCTACTTCCTGGGAGAGCTGGAGAAGTGTTTGGCAGAGCCAGAGAGACTGGCTCAACTCTTCATTAAACATGTGAGTATGACTGCAGACACACACACACACACACACATTAAGCAAACACACACATTAAACACACTCAGACCCATCAGTATGAGTGTTTGCGCCGGCTTCCTTGTGCTGTTTGGCAAGAGGGAAAACAGAGCTAAAAAACCCCCACATAGGGCTCCTGTTGAGCCTATACCATACTCCACTTCTCCTCTCTCGACTGGCGGAGTCTCTCTTTTCACTTCCCTGTTATTGATACGCCTCTGTCTTGGCTGTGTTTTTACAACTGTGCACATGGCATACACTCATACTTGAACGACACACTGGCTCATATCCAGCCTGGGCTGGACTGGTCAGGAAACACCAGGGAAAAAAAACAGCCAGAAAGGACAACAGGAATAAGACGAGGAATAACAAACCCTCAGCTTAAGCCTTTTGATATTGGAGCTTTTTCCACCCAAAACGGTGACCTACTTCTTCCTCTGTATCTTGGCTTGAGAATGAAGCGGTGTGATGCGTGCAACACAGACACGCTGATAAGTATATTGTTCTTAGAATAGAATAAAGTCGGGGTCAGTATAGAGTCACAGGGCTTATATAGGGAGCAAAATTAGATTTATGTTTATTAGTTAAGTAGTGGCACATGCAGACTAGGAAGACCTGATGGATAATTTGGCTTTACCTCTTGTCTGAAGATAATTAAAAGTCTGTGTATCTCTCCCTCTTTCTCTTTTTTTTTGCCTTTGCTTTTGGTATATTCACTCACTATGTACCTTTTTAAACAATTCAATAAGGCTCAGCCCAATGGATAATCAACTTAAAAAGCCTGTGGGGGAATAAAGCAACTTGTAACTAAATCTAAGTGTGGTGTCAAACTGTGAAAACAAGCAGACTGGGAACATGGTCCTAATGAAAAGCAGAACGCCTAAGACACTTTCAAGTAGGGTTATATCACCGACATGCAACAAGTGCGCTCATTTACAAACACATACATGTAAACATGCAGCCAAGCTCTGAAATTAAAGTGTAGTCCTTCATATTTTTGCATACAGTCGTCCTCTGCAGTGTTTCCTGATGTCCCTATTCAGGTGGAGCTGCTCTCTGGTCTCTAGGTTACAGAGCCATGCAGCCTGTTGCTAGGTACACTCTTATATCTGCAGGCTCTAAAAGGCTCTGGTTACACAGATGGTAACCTGGGTAAATTATACATAACATGATGCTCATCTACACGTAACTCCATTAAGGCTCTCTGGACTGCCACATCTGTACCCCAATGTCAATTAGTCACAGAAGAGTAGGCACTAACCAGACAGTTAGCTTCAAAGGCGCTGCACTCCCAGACAAATCATTATTGCTTTGCTCCCATTCATCCCCCAACAGCAACCAGAGACACTGCGCATGGATTCTTCTTGTTTTTGCCCACTTTCAAGGGATTTGTCTTGTATTTGTAATGCAGCTAAAGAGGAATTTCTCTCACAGGGAAAAGTTTTTCACTCCACTTCCATTTCTAATTTGTATGAAATGTTTATCTGGGTGTATTTTTGTAACAAAATGCTTGTTTGGTTTGTGATGCAGGAGAGGCGTCTGCATATGTATGTGGTGTACTGTCAGAACAAACCCAAGTCAGAGCACATTGTCTCAGAGTACATCGAGACTTACTTTGAGGTGAGTAATAATCATTCACCAGTCACCAATCCTGTTTTTCCTGATAATTACAAGACAAGCCTAAGTTTTATTTGACTTTTTTGTGATGATAATTGTCTTTTAACTCACTAATTAACTAATAAACAAAATGACTCCTTCCAGCACACTGACATACTGGCCTCTCACTCAGGCCAAGAGTTAATAGAGCGTTTACTATGCATGACTCTTCCAATGTGCCTATAGTATGTATTATACATGGCCCAGTGGGTGTCTTTTCAGCCATTTATAATTCAGATGATAATCACTTCCTTTTCATCCACCCTAAACACAAGAGAAATGAACAAATGACATAATCCCTCTGAGGTTGTGTCACATTAGCCATTAGCTGCTGTGTTTGGCGCCATCACTGTCATGTTGACTGGTGCTGTGTTGTTTTGTTGTTGTGTCTGCGTCGCTGTCAGGAGCTCCGGCAGCAGCTGGGCCACAGGCTGCAGCTCAATGACCTGCTCATCAAACCTGTCCAGAGGATCATGAAGTACCAGCTGCTGCTCAAGGTGAACGGCAGGGCACCGCTGTGCTGTTGATCACCCACTCACACCTTTACACATACACATACGGGTCTTCACAAAGCAGCTGTCGGACTCACAGCAGGGTCAGTCGCAGGGTTGTAAACATAAGAGCACACACATATACACACATACACTACCAACACACTGAGTACATTGTCTACAAGCTTTATCCAAATCAGAAAGGAAGAGACCAATCACTTTGTAGAATACCAACACTTTTAAGATTAAAAAAGAAAATGTAAAATCTTTGAAGAGTGTCGTAAAATGGCATCCCAATGAAAAGCCTTGGCCTAAATATAAAGCTTTGCCCTTTGGCAGTCAAATAAAAGAGGAGTTCAACACCCATAAATTGCTCTCCAGATGTCCTCACCTTAATCCAAGCAGTAAACCCACAATGCTCTGGTGACCATGCTGTGTTTATTTAAACAGGACTTCCTCAAGTATTACACCAAAGCTGGGATGGATACAGAGGAGTTGGAGGTGGGTTTCCATATACATATATAAATATATATAGATGTTTTTAGTGTGCAAATTTAAGGAAAGGCATTCTTTTTATTAGCAAGAAGTTAACTAACGCCTTTTAACAGAAAGCAGTAGAAGTGATGTGCTTTGTGCCAAAACGCTGCAATGACATGATGAATGTGGGTCGACTACAAGGCTTCGAGGTATGTATCTGGAATTTTGACATTTCCTCCATCTTCCAAAACATTTAATATGCCAACTATTCAGCCTGTAAAAACCACACTGTTACTGCTTCCTCTGTTTGTTGGGTTTATCTTCACTGTGGCACCAGGGAAAGATCACAGCCCAAGGCAAACTGCTCCAGCAAGACACATTCACCGTTACCGAGCAGGACACTGGTTTTCTTTCCCGTGCCAAAGAAAGACGAATCTTCCTGTTTGAGCAGCTGGTCATCTTCAGTGAGCCTATCGACAGGAAGAAGGGCTTCTCGATCCCTGGGTACATCTTTAAAAACAGTATAAAGGTGCGTTCCAGCTGAGCCACAGAGCACGACTATCAATCAAAATGTCAAAAATGAGAAAATAAGAGTTACTTTTTCAGATTAGCAGTTACACAATAGGTTCACACCACAGTTATTCTTGCCTAAACCAGTACATGTTACATAATCCCACTGCAGGGGCTTTTTTTTTGCAGCTTGCATGTGTTATCATAGCTTTTAACAAGCAACTCAGCAGGACAGACTCATCACAGATGCAAGTCAGATGTGATATGTTCCAGGTGAGCTGCTTGGGGGTGGAGCCCAGTGTTGATGGTGATGATGCACGCTTTGTGCTCACATCACGCAACCCAGATGGGAGTGTGGTGCGCTTCCAGTTGCAGGCTTCCTCTCCAGAGATCTGCAGGGCCTGGCTCAATGATGTGGTGCAAATCTTGGAAACCCAACGCAACTTCCTCAATGGTGGGTCCCAGCTGAGCCACGTGTCTTTCAGCTTGGCATATTTCCCTTTTACTGACAAGAAAGTAATAAATGTCTCAGAATTTTGCCTTGAAATGACACTTTTGATTTGGAATAGTATCTCATTATTCTGACTTATTTCTGACATGTATAAAGTTGAACAGTCCATCACTGTGATTGAGTAGCTCATATTTTCACTTTGTGTTCTACTTTACTAAAGCGAGAGACTTCATTTTAACGTTAATCTCTTAAATTTCATTTTGTGCTTTAGTGCTTGATGCCAGTACTGATTATATAGAAAGCAAGGTGGCTGATGGCCAACATATAATGCTGACTTAGAGTTTGTTTTGTTGCTGCATCTAATGAAATACAGCAATTTAATTAGAATAACAGAAGAGAAACAAAATTGGTCATATTAAATGAACATTTATCTAACACCATAGTGTCTGCACTGTTTGTGTCTGCTTAAGTAGATCTATTCTGAGTTCTGTCTGCAGTGCACGTATGTTAAACTGAAAAACAGAGGCTCTAACGTCAGCCCACAGCAGCCAAACTGACAAGGCTGCCTGTTATACAGATGTTTCTGCATTCAGTTTTTGTTTGCCAACCTTCAGAAATACTCATCAATCCTGGTTAGACCCTGTTCATGCACATCTACTTTGGATTTTAGTATTTTTTTTATTGTTCACGTCTCCATTCTTTTACTTCATATTTTACATGTATGCTGTGTTTTTTCCTCTCTACATAACTCCTTTATTGGATTCAGTCAGGATCATAAAATGAGAGTCAGTGGTGGAGTTTGATAACATCTGTTTGTGTTCCCCTGTGTTTTGCAGCCTTACAGTCACCTATCGAGTACCAGCGGAGAGAGAGCAAGTCTAATAGCCTGGGTCGCAGCATGAGGCCCCCTCTGTCTGCTGCCAGCTCCCTGCGGCCCCACTCCTCTGCCTCCATCGACCGTCATAAGCTGCCCTCTCTTCATTCTCACAACACCTCCCTGCCTGCGCTCTACCTGCCCAGCCAGGGCCAGGGGCAAGGACCCAGTGAAACATCCTCACTGCGGGAGGTGGGTTGTCTCTTTGTCTGCCTTACACAGACACACACTATCTCTATTCACAAGACACTACCATGTCTGCTTATGTTTTCAGCATTTTTGCTTCAGGCCTGAACTGTCACACAAATGAAGTAATGACAGTATTTACGACTTGTTATTGTGGTATTTGCAGCCCACACTGGTCCAGCCGTACCCTGCTGACTCCCACACTGTTTCTCCGTCACATGTCCAACTGGGCTTCACCGATCAGCCGAGCTATCAAGCTGTGTCAAATGGGCTGTACACCCCCTCCACACAAAGTGCACAGGTATGTTCTACACACACACACTAGTTTGTCATGCTCTTAAGGCACTTTACATTCACTTGAAATCATTTTCTGAAGATGTACCTTAGTCTTAATTTAAGAGTACAAGTCTTAATTATCAATTTGAACCATTTGTTACACATTATTTCACCATACTGTGAACTGTATTCCCCACAATATAGCTGTGTAAACATGTTTACATCTCCTCATTGTTAGAAAAACTTGGCAAAAAAGTTTATCACCTTGTAAAGTTTTCACAAGACACATAATTTATCCTGGCATATTGGTGCATATACTTAACAGAGGAAAAAGATAAAGTGGAAACAATAACAAATAAGTACTACAAAGTGCTATTTAGAGGTGATGAAAAAAGCACTTTTAATGAAGTTTATCAACCTAATATGATTATTTTCAATAGAGAATGCAATTAATACACAAAATACACTCACTGACCACTTTATTAGGTATACTTATTCAACTGCTCATTCATGCATATATATATATATATATATATATATATATATATATATATATATATATATATATATATATATATATATATATATATATATATATATATATATAATAGACCAATCACATGGCAGCAGGTCAGCAGGAGACAAATGAATTAGGTCACTTTGAATGTAGTTGTTGGTGCCACACTTTCTGGTTTGAGTATTTCACAAACTCCTGATCTACTGGAATTTTTAAGCCGAACCATCTAAGGTTTGCAGAGAAAGGTCCAATAAAGAGAAAACATCCGATGGGTGGGTGGTCATTCTGTAAGTGAAAAGGCCTTGATATATGTCATAGGTCAGGGGGTAATGGCTGGAGTGGTTCAAGGTGATAGAAAGGCAACAATAATTCACAGCAACCAATGGTTACAACTGAGGTATGCAGAAAAGCATGTTAAACCTTTAAGCAGATGTGTGATAGCAGCAGCACACTCACTGGCCACTTTATTAGGTACACCCAGTACTATCAAGTGTACTTAATACAGTAGTATGCAGTGTATAGTTCTGTACCATATATCTGGTCATAATAAATACTAAAACTGTACACATGCATGCATTAGAGAAACTTACCTTAATCTTAACATAAAACCAAATCTTCAAATTGAATGATTTATATTTTGTATCATGTATTTGACAAAAATATTGAGAAAGAAAGTCCCTGCATCTGAAACTGACTCATATTCCCATAATGTGATAAAATCTCAGACCACACAAATACGCATACATGTTGTGTTTCCTTGTGTTTAGTGGACATTACTTTGACCTGCATTCATTTCCTGGAGACTTACTCTACCCTTAACCATAACATACAGTAAAAGTTACATTTGAGTCATAAGAAGCGTTATTTCTCCCCCTAATGGATAAAAAAGGAATAAAAAAAACCAGAATATTTCTGGAGGAATTCCATTATACTTTTTGCAGCAAATGTTTACTTTAGCTCTGAATACAAAGATTACAGTATCTCTGGAAATAACTTTAAATATGACTTTCTACAAGTTTTATGGTCCTTCAACAATGGGGGTATCCTGTTTTTCCAACTGTACATTACCATTTTCTATGTCTCCCTCTGTCAGCACTGGCCTCTTGTCCTCAGTGTTGAAAGGCCGGCCCTGTTTCAGTGTTTCTCCACTTCTTTACTGTTTACTCAGGCTAGATGGGTTTGGTACAT
Source organism: Sphaeramia orbicularis (assembly GCF_902148855.1). Taxonomy (NCBI): domain Eukaryota; kingdom Metazoa; phylum Chordata; class Actinopteri; order Kurtiformes; family Apogonidae; genus Sphaeramia; species Sphaeramia orbicularis. The sequence continues at coordinate 35,845,031 of NC_043963.1, forward strand.
AACAAACAGGAAGTACACTGAGCCAGACAAGGAAGAGAGATGCCTATCAAAAGCAGATAATGGCTTCCTGTACTTATGCTAGGGTGAATAGATGGAAAATAGGCTCATGCATTTTGAAACTTAACACATGAACTTTGAAATATCTGATGTAGTCATTACAATGACTTTAGCAGGTGCTTTCTGTGTTGGAAAGAACACAAGTGATGCATGTTGTTTTTATTTAACATGGAAATGAAATGCAGCTTTATTAAGTTTTAAGATTAAGATTCTTTATTTGTCAATATACGCAGACATGCAGCACATACTGACCTCCTGCATTTCACTTATCACTAGAACATGCAGGAACACACCACACACTGCAGACTAGAAGCAGTGGGCTTACCATATCATATTTGCTCCCAGGGAGCAAATGGGGGATTAAGTGCCTTGCTCAAGGGCACATCAGCCCTTTCCATGCATTCCACAGAGTGTGTAAAATTGTTTGATGAACGTTCCCTGTATCCCCAGCAGAGAGCAGGAGAGGGCTGCCGCAGGGGTCAGGGAGCTGATGCTGGGAGCCAACCTCCACTGTCCGGCCCCTATCCCTCCACTGGACGACGGCCCAGTAACTTGGCCCAGCTCGCTGAGGACGAACTATGAACTCTGTCTGTATGCTGGGTTAGGAAGGCAGCAGCTGATGCCACAGTGCTGGAGATTAAAAGCCTTTTCTACTGTCTATTTATGTTGTTACGGCCAGGTTGGACCCTTACCTGGCTTAGCAATGTTTTCCCAAGGACAATAAAGGAATATACAGATGTGAGCTGTGACTATAGACTGGCTGCTGCGTCAGTAGGAGGTGTGCAGCCTTGGCCACTGTCCGCTTACATGAACATCAGCCAGTGGGATGATTCTGGACTCAGAGTGAAAACACTCAGTGAACACACAGTGTTATGACGATTTCTGCTTTTTACCTTTTTGAGAGTTTGTATATCATACTTGTTTCTCTTTCAAAGGGCAAGGGGAGTTTGTTTAAAGAGGAAAAATATCCATTCCTAATTGGGGCGGTCACTGGAGCTAAGAGCGTGTGTTTGTATGGATGAATTTGTATGTTTATGCAGCGATGTGTGGATGTGTTTGAATGCATGAGAGTGTGCAAGGAGTGCCTCTTCTTGTACACAGCCTATTCAGTTTCCTTATTAAAGATGTTTTTTCCCATGCCCCAGAGTGAAGACAAACACAGCTACATAAGTACATTTTGTCATTCCCCTGCTGACAACTGAGTTTGCTGTTTATGTTGACAAGAATGGGAAAGGCAGATCATTTGATCTGAACATGACATGAGGACTTGTACTCATTCGAATTTCAACTGAAAATGAAGAACTTTCTTGCTACAGTGTTGAGAGTTCATGCATGCTCTCCTATTCTGTTTGACTGGCCCACGTTTGATCTGGACAAAAAAGGAGTGAGGGAGCCCCCTGGAGGTTTTCTGTGGGTATGACGTCACTTTGGAATACTTTCTGCTCTTTGGGCAACTCTATAGGAGTTGTCCCAAAGGTGCATTCAAAGGGACTGCAGAGCTGACCCTGTGCTCAAGTGTTGCATGCAACATCTCCTTGGTGATTGACTTGCACAATGTTACTTTACACAGATCTGTATTTTAAGGCCAAAGTGGGTTGTGGATTTGCAAGTGCAAGTACTTAAAACTGCATTTGCTAAAACTAATATGAATTGTTTTATTAGTCCACTGTTGTCATGTCAAGGCTGTGCACCATTTCTATAATCTCTGTTGGCTTTTCCTCTCATGGACTAAATACTGTACAGTGCATAATATAATTGCAATCATACATTTCCACTTGTAATATGAAGATTGACCGGTTATGCTGATAAATGTTCATGCTTCAGATGGTTAATATGAAGGATAATGTGTAGCAAGATAAACAGGGTGATCTGCATGCTTCCTTTTCCTTAGACGACAGTGCCAAAAACAACAGCAGCTCTCACTTTTCTTTCTTTTTCATGCACTTACTCCAAAGTTCAGTTTGCCTCTAGTCTTACAAAACAACCACAGATTTATGTTTTACTGTCTGGATTTTATTGCCTACAAAAAGTGACAAAGAGTGAAAAGTGGGTGGAATGGGGGGGCGGGGGGTATCCTGCTTGCAACACCAGGTCAGTTCTATTTTGTGGCCAGTAGAGGTCCCCACAAGGCTTTCACTTCCAGTTTAGTTGGCTCATACAGCTCCACCAAAGATCGATAGACCTCATAGTTGAATGCTCACATTGAAACACACATTTCTTGATAATCCATAAGAAAAACAAGATCCTTCTGCAGCTAATGTGAACTAGGATTTTTTTTTTTTTTTTTTTTTTTTTGATCAGGCAGTTTTGCATGAAACAAAGTAAAACCACTACAAAGAACCAACAGAAAGGAAAAACATAAAAGTTCTGGTTAATGCCATGTTTGACTGACTAGAAACTGTTGTATCATATCAAATAAAAAGTGTCTTTTTGAAATGCAGTGCTTTCATGATTGTGTTTTTCTGCACTTTATACACAATACACTCTAAACTTTGCTTTAGGTAAAGACATGATCAGTTTTGTCATCCGTGTGAGGCTTATTTAACCACTAACTAAACTCTCAGACTCCAATTTGGGAACCTCTGATGAAGACAAAGGCAGAGCATTCCCCCTTGGAGAAAGTTCAAACAGGCTTAAAAACAAAGAGAAGAAACTCTTGGATGAGCAGACATCTGGTTGGCTGGCCTCTGAATAAAGCCCCATTCTGGGCAGTAAAGCAGGGCCGATCGTAACGTGGCTGTGATATATGGAGGCCTGTGATGGAAGGGGGTTAAGGGTATTAACTTTCACAAGGGTGCAAAATCAAAGGGAGTTCCTGTCACCACCGAGGGGGTCTCAGCAACAGGGGTCCTATTCACAGGGAATTTCTCTCCAGTGCCCTCAGTTGCATCTGTTGACTCAATCTACTCTATTGAGAGAAAGAAAACACTCATTAAAAGCCACATGACTGTGAACTTGATTGCAGAGGGCGAGACAAACAGCCCCATCAATGGCCTGAGTATTTACTTTGAGGTGTGAAAATCTTTGAACAGCCCACCATGTTAGGTCTTCTTTTTGAGCTTCTTCCTTCACACCACCAACACAATGAGTGGCATTTGTATTCTGAATGCAATCAAATTATCATTCAAATAAAATGTTAGATCTTTAGGAACTCCAGGGCATTTTAAGAAATTCACACGTTTGTCCGAAGAGCTGTAAAAAGGGTTAAAGCTATTGACTCTCAGTGTCAGGCTATTTACTGCCCATTCATTCATCAGGATGTAAGGAAATAACAGCAGTAGAAACGATCCATTTGATTCAGCAAGGACAATGTTTATTAAAATTTACATGCGGCCATAACCCCAATTAAATTGTTACTGGTATTTATACATAATTTACAAAGAACTTAAAAATGTAGAACATTTGCTAATCTGGAGAACTGGTGTTTCACATTGCTGCTTAAAGGCAGACTAGATAAATCTGCAGAACCAAGAGTTTTAAGTTTACATTTTAAAAAGCTCTCTACCTTGAAACAAAACAAACCAGGATATTTTTCGGAATTAAAATCTGAAACAAGTGACCCGAGCATTTTTTCATTCTGGACTAGTTTTTGGGAGAGAAAAAGAAAGTCATTTTTACGCAGCAACCTTTAGCTGTACTAAGGCATATATTTATTCTGGACATGATATAAACAACATACTGTGATAAACTTTGCAGAATTTTCCTCAGCTGCCTCTTCCTTTACAAGGATCAAATATTTACATTATCAGACTGAAAAAAAAAAGTTTCACATCAGCTGAAATTTAAACAAATCTTAAATTGTTGAAGGCATAAATCAGTTTTGTTCCAGATGAAATTTGTTTGTGTGGGATCCCGACGAGAAGACAACTGCAGCAAAAAAATAACTGAAAAAGGCTTCAAGTTTTCAATAAAGGTGCCTCATCTCAAACAGCACACAATTAGTTTACTCAAAATGGTCTGTAAATATATTCTATTTATTAAGTCAAAAGTAGGACTTGGGCAACAGTTTGTCAGGGGAGCTTGATGCCTACCCTCTAGTGCAAACCTATGGCAGTAATTGTAAGTCACAAAGTCTGTTCATTGTTGATTTTTTTTTTTCTGGTTTGGGATCACTCTCTCTTGATGTTGGTAAGCAGAGGGTCCGTGGTCTGTGAAGGCTGCCCTGATCGGCTCTTCCTAGTCTGGTGGGTCTTCACATGTTTGGAGAGGTGGTCACTTCTCATGAACCTCTTTCCGCACTGTTGACACCCGAAGCGCTTCTCCCCGGTGTGTGTGCGGAGGTGCCTCTGTAGCTCATCTGAACGTGTAAAGCTTTTACCACAGAAGAGCCAGTTGCAGATGAAGGGCCTCTCCCCGGCATGCCAGCGCAGGTGGGCCTTGAGGTGCGAGGTCTTCTTGTACACTTTACCACACTCTGGTATGTGGCAGATATGCAGTCTTTTCTTTCCAAACTCTAACCCACCGCCGTTAGCTTGACAGTTGGGACATTTGCAGCGACGGCAGCGGCGTGTGGAGCTCAACAGGCCCTTGGAGGTGCCCTGGAGAAGAGCAGCTATCTGCGGCTGGTGTCCCAAAACCAGCTGCCGACCCAGGGAGAAGGGATGGTTGGAAGGGGTGGCGTTGGTTTGGGGAAGGCTCCACCACTGCTGCCCTTCGTCCATGTGTCCTCCAGGCAGGTGATGCCTGGCTGAGGAGTTCTGGAGGAAGCTGGAGAAGTTTTGTCCCACACTGTTGTGCTGGGGATAATAGGAACTGTTGGTCTGCGGCTGCGAGGACAACACTTTCACAGGGGAGAGATCGAAGGAGTAGGACGATGGAGGTTCAGCCGGAGGTGTGAGAGGCAGCTCATGGTGGTGGTGATGAGGATGATGATGGTGACCCAGGCCAGACTGCATGTGTCCCGGGAACTGCACCTTTGGCACGGTGAAGGTCATCTGGTGTGTGCTGAGGGCTGATGTGGGCGCCATGTCGTTGCTCCAGAGTTGAAACATTCCTGATGTGGAGCTGACAGTGCCCTCGTAGGGGAACTGGGAGCCATCGGAGCCCATTGTGCCGCCCACCTGCCAGGCCTGGCTACAGGTGGTGGCCAGGAAAGAGAGGGCGTTGGGCGCTCCCTCTGGAGAGGAACTGGGCGTCCGGTCCTGGGAGGTGACACATAAACACATATGAAAATACACGGACCACCATTAACACAACTCAAAGTCTTAGACATATAAATAATGTTGAAAAAGCAGTTGTAAAAAAAGTTAAAATGGACTGAATTATGTTTCCTACTACATTTGAATGAGCTTTTCAGATAATCTTATATTTGATTTTTCTTCTAAAAATTCCAATGAGAAAAATTGATTTCATCATTTAATAAAACATCCTCTCATGGTATCATTTTAAATATATATAACCTACATTACAGGCAGAGTGATGAGTGGTGCGCAAAAAAGTCCAGGTGCAGTGCGTAAAAAAACAACAACAACAACAAAAAAAAAAACAAAGAAAAGAAAGAAAAACAGATAATACAACAAACCTGCAAAAAGGTGTGCAAAAAGTTGTCAGTCCTTTGTATCGTCAGCGCAGCCATCTGTCTTCGTGCTCCTTCTCCAGACACCTGCAACGCAAACTGCGCCGAGAAGCGACGGCGCAAAAAGTCTCAACTCTGGAACCGAGCGCAGAAGAAGCAGATGCTCACATTCAGGGTGTTGGAATGACTCAGACTCAGCAAACCCCGCGTTATTTAAATGTCCTCCGGTCCTCTTGGTAAATATGTTTCAGTGTCGGCAGTCCAGATGATGTGGTGTTTGCTCAAGCAGCCGAGGATGTCTGAGTGTGTGTGTGCGTGTGTGTGTGAAGTTAGAGGTAGAGGGGCGCAGTAAATCCGTGCGATCATCTCAAAGGCGCCTGAGCTGCATCTTCTCTTTATAGAGAGAAAAGATCCTCTCAACGGGGTCTCCAGTATGATGCAGGAGAGCCAGTCAATAGAGAGGAGATGTGAGGGAAGAGGGAGGGGGGATTGTTAGGTGAAGGGGTGGGCTACTCATAATTTCACTCAATTTCAACCAAATGCTGACCCCGAGAACTGACTCCTCCTCCAATTGTTCTGCAGAAAAAGACTTCAGGCATGATAAGGAGTCTGCAGAAACACCTCTATAACAGACAAGTCCATTTATTCACATGGTACATGGCGTGTGCCACTTATTTAATGTTCACTATTATTCTTCATCATGTTAAAACTATTTCAAAGAGTTTTTTCATGTCTCAGCAAGTTAGGAGCAAGTTCTGCATCCAATAAAATGCTTAGTCTGTTAAAGATTAATATAGACAGCTTAGTCAAAGTGTTTTTTCACTCTGGGAGTATTTGCATACTTCTTCAACTCCACTGTGGGAATTCAAGTAAATATAGTAAATAAATAGATTTTATTTATGGATAGAATCAGTGGTGCAGCGTTGAAGGGAAATATGGACTTTAAATCAGGTTAGCTAAATAACACCAGCAACAGTATAGGCACAGAAAATAAAACTATGTTCATTTATATAGAGAAAGACAGTGAGAAAAGAGAAAAGAGAGTGCCTTTTCTATATGTCTTAGATCACTTGAATTTAAAAAATACAAAAAATTATCATGAAAATAAATTGGCATTTACACTTTGATGAGATGTATATACAGTTTTTCAGTGTATTTTTGTGATATTATTGTAGTGAAAACACACTTATATTCACAGGCACAGAAATTAACACTTTATCCATTTATATTGAAAGTGAAATATAACTTTCCTATGTCTTAGATCACTTGAATTGAAAAATGCAAAAACTTATCATGAAAATAAATTGGTATTTACACTTTGACAAAATGCAGATGCAGTTTTTCCTGTTTTTTAAAATGATATTCTTGCAATGAAAACACACTCATACAGGCACAGAAATGAAAACTTTATCCATTTATATAGAGAAAGAGTAACATATGACTTTCCTATATGTCTTAGATCATTACAATTAAAAAATGTAAAAACTTCTCATGAAAATAAATTTATATTTACACTTTGACAAGATGCAGATACAGTTTTTCCGTGCATTTTTCGTGGTATTCTTGTAATGAAAACACACTTATATTTACAGGCACAGAAATAAACACATTATCCATTCATATAGAGAGTAAAATATGACTTTCGTATATGTGTTAGATCACTTGAATTGAAAAATGTAAAAATTTATCATGAAATAAATTGTTATTTACATTTTTAACAAGACAGAAGCAGTTCTTCATCTTTTTTTAAATATTGTTTAACTTGTATTGAAAATGCACTTTCAATACAAGACACAGACAGTAGTTTGATGGGGAGCTATTTACTGTACCACGTCTTACAAAATCTTCCCCTACATGACAAACTTTTTTCCCCTCCTAACTGCAGCAGGCGGCCCCCCGGCCTGGTAGGCGTGAGGATCACACACTCTGAAGAAAGTCTCGGTATTTTCCCTCACAAAGCTAATTGATAAAACTCAATCAAAGCCTCTGAGTTCTCACCAGTAGGTGACATGTCAAATAGGCTGCCCTGTGTGACATTCTCACATTTCAGAGTTCAAGTAGAGGCCGCTTCAGATCTGCTCCATTAAATGCAGATTGAGGCTTAATCTCATTCTGTAAGTCTGTTCACCATTACAATGTTAAGAGTTTAAATCCAGGCTGGGAAACTGTTTCTCATGTAAATTCCCAGTTCCTTACTCAATGCTGCTGCCTGTTTCACAGACTATGATCTTTAAATAAACAGTCGACAGAGAACCCACCTAAAATTAGAAATTGTTAAGGCATACATTTTATCTTATGAATTATTTTAAAGAGAAATGTAAAGCTTTTTTTTTTTTTGAAAAAGGCTGTGAATAATGATTGCCAATGAAAATGTCCACTACAGTATATATATTTAAAGGTTAGTTTACTTACTCAAATATAGTGTGTGTGTGTACAATAATAATTTACAGTGTATTATGAAATGGCACAGTTTTGTGTTAGAAGGTAAAACAAAAAAAATTTAAGTTGTCTCTCTTTCAGTCAGATTTTTTCTTAGATCATGATAGTCATGACAATTGTCTTTTCATTCCTATTTAGACACATCAGTTATCGCCTTTGACCTGAGAATAAATCACACTGTCACAATCATTTCATGAGAAGAGGTAAAAATATTTTATTCCAACTTTATTTATCTACAGAGACAATCAACCATCTATTGAATTTAATTGTTCAGTGGATTTAATAAATGCAGCCATGCTATGAAATACACATTTTGATCATTTCTATAGGTGTAAATGTCTTGAAATGCCCCCAGTTTTAAGCTCAACTTAATATCAACAAGAACCAAATTCTGCAGGTTGGTACTAAAGTGGAAATAAAACTACACAGAATCTTAAAAATGATTTAGACCTCAAATGCAAATGTTAGTAAATATGATGTAACTGAAAGAGCAGAGAAGAAAAAAGCCTGGGTTTAAAGTGAGCATTCGGGATGAAAGAAAACTGTAAAGGGAAACATAGAGGAGGACGGCAAAATAGGAGAGTATCTAGGAGGTAGAGGTATACTATAAGGCTGTGGTTTATTACGGAGCAGAAGTTGTTAATTACCCTGATTCTTATTTCCTGTCCCCTCTCCCCACGCCACCCCACCCCCACTGTACTGCCTCCCAGATGAGTGGCTTTGAAGTGCAAAGTACTCTCTCCTCACTTTGAACTGTGAAAACAATGCTCATGTGGTGGTGCTTACCTTCCCCATGTTACCTCATTTAAATAGACCTGGATACGGCTTCTACAGTTTTCAAGGGAAAACTCATTTCCAGAGAAAGAGGTCCCTGTGTTCATTAAACAGCTGGTGAGATTGCTGGTAATCAGGCTGGCTCCGTCATACATCCCAGCCTGCTCCGACTAGGTGGCTACCAGCAACTTCAAAACCCCGCCGCAGACTACATCCCAACAACAGCAAGAAAAACACTCAAGTCATACAGGAAGAGACTTTAAACCTGCCTGGCTTTGTTTTGTGCTAGTTTAACATTCAAGAAAAACTCCAGATCCTTGAGGAGTTTCTGCTCCTTTTGGCCTTCGTGGAAAACAAATGGCGGTGTTATTGTTTCAGACATAATCTCTCTCTTAAAACCAGAAGACAACACAGAATATGCGAGTTGCTTCTCAAGCTGTTTTTATCATGCCTGGGGGGCAGTTTAAAAGCCTCAGATCACTAAATTGTCCCAGCTGTCTTGACCATCTGCACTGAAAAAGGGCAGGCACGGAGGAGAGCAGCCTTTGTACTGGTGGCCATGTCAAAAAGCCAATTTTACAGCACTGTGCTGACTCAATGACCCTCATGTGACAAATGTGGCCTAATGGATGAGACAGACAGCATGTAAAAGCCTGCTGCTAACTGTAGTGCTTTGCTCTTAACCATTCAGCAATACAAGACAGGACAAGATGGGACCAAATTACCATGACACTCAGTTTCATTGGGATGAGGAGCAACAATAACAGCTGGACTTTACAGTGCAACAATTTGATACCTCATTCAGGAGTCTCTTTCCTGTCTCCCACTGAGTTAGAAATGTGTGCACCATGAGAGAGCTTGATGTATAGACTCAGAGGTAACAGTATGCATGCAGCATATATAAAGTATATCATCGCACCATTAGAGAAGCACCTGATTTGGTCATATAGGCCCACTGGAGGATTTACAAACATCATGATGCTGTTGGTGCATCTCCTCTGTGACAGCCAGTATTTCTATTGTGCAGAGATGGCATCGACATCGAATTACACTGAATTACATCCATTCATTCATTCATTCATTCATTCATTCATTCATTCATTCATTCAAACATTCTTTCTTTCTTTCTTTCTTTCTTTCTTTGATCAATAACTTTCATACATGTTTCATATTATTTCACTGATGAAAATAAGACAATAAGTAATAAATAAAACCTTCTCTTTCATCTATATATGTGTATTTGTTTTTTATTAGTGTTTTTTTGTATTTTGAGATCCAGGTTGGGTTGGTATGGGGGTCACCACTGGTTGTGTGTGTGGGGGGGGGGTTATACTTTGTGTGTCACAAAATCTTATATCATAAAATGTGAATTTATTTCTTTTTTTGTATTGTACTTCTGGAGATGCACAATGAAAATAAATAAAAAATTGATTTAAAAAAAGTAATCAATAAAAACTAATATGTAATTCAGTTAAATTAAAATGTATTTATGCTGCCCAGACTGATGAATCAAAATTGGTCTCTACAGCCTTTACAGTCTGTATAATATACAACATCTTATGTCCTTTGACCCGCGGGTTGAGTGAGGAAAAACTCCCCACAAAAAATTCTTTTCCGGGGGAAAAATGTTAGAAACTACAGTAAGCGCCAGACTGTGTCGTAGATATTGTGCGTACAGACATTTGGATTAACAATGAGTACAAGGGATTAAGAAATATTATGTAGAATGAGAGTATATTAAAGGTAAGGAGTGTGACGAGCAGCATTCAGGTGACAAAAACTAAAGCTAGACTGAAATTTCTGCAAAAAATGCAAATGAAACATAAATGTTCTAATCTGAACTCATCTCTTTTTTGGACTTAAAGGTCAGATGGGCACTACTGAATCCACCCAGCAGGACATCAACCAGCAAACACCTCCCAGTATAAGTCCATACCAAACGACAATCCCAGTATAAGTCAATAAACCTTCGACCAATAGTACAGTATATGATGAGTTTAGGATTTTAAGAGAAAGCCTTAAATTATGTAATACCCTCTGACTAAGCCTGTTAGATGTTCTCTAAACCAACCATTTAATTGATTAAATCATTCAGATCTCTAAAATGTCACTAAAAGTAAACAGTATTTTACTTTAAAGACGAAAACTAAAGTTTGCAATTACGATAAACACTCAGTTTTTTCAGTGGAACATTCTTTCCTTTCCTTGTCCTCAATATGTTATGGAGAGAGTTTTAAAATAGTAAAAAGCAATGTGTAAAAATGAAAAGAAAAACATTTGCTGATAGCGCTGAGACCAGATCTTCTATGTTTTCTGTGAGTCCTTTTGCTCTGTAAAATGTGTATTTATCTCCAGGAAAACATTTGAAAAACCAATAAAACACTTTTCTTCTAATCACAAAGGTGTGATGTTTTAATTAATGCATTCGGGAGGAACCGCCTTGCGAACAAAATCAGTCTTTTAATGTAAGTATTTTTTCTTGAAGGGGTATTTTAATGACCTTAAAAGTCAATAAATCTTTCATTCTTTTTTTTTTTTTTTTTTACATGTAAATAATGTAGCTTCCTGAAGTTTGTGAAAGAATACAAATGAACATTTATCAGTCATTGGTGTCTTATTTTTGTAGCAAAATGAATTGGAAACACCTGACTCACAGAATCAGAATAAAACAAATTTTTAGAGCACTGATGAGGGAATTGTAGTTTTCTGCCTCGATATCACAGGCGGCTCTGTGTTGATTCCCACCCCTATCCTGCAGTTTACATTGCTAGGTGCGTGAGAAGTGGAAAACTATAATTATTCCCTTATCTCTTGTCCATTAACGTGTTCGAAAACCCCAAAATCTCCAGTCTTGGGCAGACGCAGGCAGACAGCACGCATCTCCACTTGTCAAAGAAAACTTTTATCAATACCAAGAGCACTTGAAGTTTGTTTGCATTTTGTTTTCCAGCACTCTTAACAACTTCAGAAGTCAGATCACAGGAGTATCTGATCAAAGCGCTTCGTGGTTAGTTCTGGAAACACAGGAGTGCTACGCCACGCTTTGATACTCCACATCAATATTTCAATTCAACAATCACTTGACATGCACCCATACTCCCAGAGACGAAAGACGAAAGGGGAGAGAGAGAGAGAGAGAGAGAGAGAGAGAGAGAGCTAGAAGAGAGGATGGAGGGGGTTTGGGAAGTAGATATAGAAGAAATGGATTGAAGAAATCATTGCCTTCTTCACCTTTGTGGTAAAGTTATATAAAATGCACCAAGTTGCCCTTTACACCTCTGATTTTACCTACAAATATCTCAACGCTGGAAGCTCATGTAAAGTCAATAAGATGAACATTGTACAGACTTTAGCAGACAAAAGTAGAAAATGATAGCATCTCCTGAAAATGAAACCATCAATTTTACTGGAGCTTTTGTGCAAATATTCTCAGGATTCATGATTGAATAATCTCAGTTATATATGAGCAGCAAAGCTAAAACACTTGTCACAGAGTGAAAATCTGAGTGGAGGATATGTTTCATGTTTTATCAAAGGAAAGGAGTGCAGGAACTCCGCAGTGATAAAGAGAAATACAGTCCATCTGCCAAATGTCACTTTCATGGTACTTCATAATCATTTCATCATCTCGACAGGATATGACATGCTTTGAAGGTTTCGGGCCTATAAAATATGGCGTTTGATCTGGAAAAGAGACTTGTGGCAAAGTTGCACGAAAAGACATGAAGTCAATCAAGAGATAATAAGTGACACTTCCACCATTAAAGCCTGAATATAATTTATCTCCACAGGAGAGAAAAAATCAGGACATTTAACATCACTTGATTCCCTGATGTAGATCTTCTGGGTTAATCACTTTAATTTTTTTAATCAAAACTCTGACTCTGCTTCTGCCACTGTGTGGAAATCCTTGATAAATTGGTGCAAAAGTATCCACTGTCGTGCCTTTTCTGCACATAGTACATTTATGTTAATCCATTTCCCCAACACAGCATTTAAAATTGATGATAACTAATTTACTGGGGAGATATGGATTGTTTATTCATAGGGTTTGCTGTGTAAATTCCCTAAAAAGATGAATTGCCTGCAATTGCCTGTCTGTATAACGCCACATAGGATAAATAATAAAAAAGCTAACGTGAATACAAAAGAAAAAATAAACAATGGGATTATCAATCACACCTCATCTTCACATGCATTTACACAGCGATGAACAAAGGTAAATAATTAGCTGTTCCACTTGACAATAATATTTACAGCCATGACGTTAACGGGGGTATTGTAGCATGTGGGGACCAGTGTCGATTGAAATCATAGCTTTCTTCAGTGACTTTGGGAGATGTGAGCACCTGTCATGCTAATATAGTCGTCTGATCCAAACTATTGTACTCAAATGGGACTGTGTGCAACAGGAACATGGAATAAAATCACATAAGATAACAAAACGAGAGATTAGATTAATACTGATGTAGTAAAATGAGCAAGATTCTACTTCAAGGGACACAGAAGATGTTATGTTATACTTGACCTCTCCTAGTTTGTTTTGTAATTCAGTATTTCTATAGTACAAGAGCATCAGATGTTAAATAATAAGGACAATTTGATCAGGTTCATTTTTTATTTTCATTGTTTTTTGAGGGAGAATGAATGAATTGATCAGAATATAAAGAATACACTGATAATGTTCTGTATTTACATGTCGGCTAAAATTTGCTTAGAGGTCTTATTTATGTCTTTGTGCACAAGAAATCAATATAAGTGAATCCTCAAAGGAACTTTGTGTTGGTAAATGCAAGTTATGCAAAATTACAGGATTTCAGTTCTGTTGCAACATGTTGGTAGTCATATGAACTATGTTTTCAGGTCAAAAATGTCCCATTTCATCACAATTAATGCTATATTTTCATGTCACAAATGGCCAAGTTATATTTTAACTGAATTTACCTGAAAAACAAATATTCTATTTTTTTAGATTCCCCAATTTTTCTTACAAGATTATGTACTACATATCACATGTTTTATTTTTACAGGTTGCAATATGGAGTATGGTGCTGATCCATCCTGCTTATGTTACGCCAATACATACATTAAGAATGTCAAGCGTCACTTTTTAAATTAACAGTTTTCTAATAATAAGCATTTTTATAAAGAAATAACTATTCTATATTGTTATTTACTCTTTAGTATGATGATAAACTATCCAATAAATAATTATGATACTAGTTTTTGCACAGGGATCATTTGTGGAAACAGTGACATGGCTGCCGAGCATCAGTATGATGGGATCTGTAACAACCATGTCACATCCTTCCACTGCCACATTTTGTGTTTTTGTGTCAGCTGTTATTGCTTTAGATCCACAACACTAGCATTTATGAGTAAGAGGATAATTAGCAATAGTAAGTATATAAGTTTATTCCTAATGAAGTACTGGTACTGACCAGATCATCATGGGTAATGTCACGTCCGTCCACCAGCAAAAGTTTTCACATACACGTGCTATTCAAAATCCAATATTTCTGAAAATATAGCTTCCACTGTCAAATAATATCAGTAAACGGTGCACAAATGTATTAGCATTATTTCAACACAGTTCTATGCATTTCTTACAACTTTTTTTTTGACAAAAATGGCCACTCATTTGACCCCATAAGTAAATTTTAGCTGCCGTGTAACTTTAACAGAACCTTGAGGTATCTCTTCTTTTCTTATTATTTTGATAGTTGTTTGGATTTGTTTTTTTTTATGTCTACATCTGGCCTTTCTTAAGGAAGATACAGTAATTTATTGGCTAAAAATAAGAGATTTTGATAAACCACTGCTGTGCAATGTCAGGCCTAAACACATTCTCTATGGAACCTCTTAATGGCCAAACAATACTTATGTAGTACCACTGAAAAGCTGACAAAGTTCACTATACTTTTTTTTTTTTTTTTTTTTTTTTTTTAAGGTGTAGAATTAGTTTATCAAAAGTTATGGAACATTTTTGTAGTCTAACTGTTTGTGCCACTGACGGTCTTGGTCTTTTGGAGTTAAAAACAATCTGAAACCTCAAACATTGGTTTCTGAAATGACAGTTTTGAACGACTCCAGATATAAATTAGTCCAGTGTTTGGATGGTTACGTCACTGGTGACAACTTGTTTATTTTTCTGTGGTCTTTATACTTTTACTCCATACATTTTAACACAAATATCAACACTTTTGACATGTTGTGGATGGTTGATTATGCATTGATTACAAACCTGCACACAACACACACCACATGGCTGACACAATAATGTGGAAAATACAAGCCCTTGGTGTTTCAGCTGTGCATACTGTGCATGACAGATGTAATGATGTAAAAGTCATAACAAAATAAAACAGACAGGGAGAGGTTATAAAATACCAAAATACCAAAGTAATACCAAAATAACCAGTAGATCCAGTGGGTCAGCAGCAGAAACTGAGAAACACTTTTGCTGATTAAACTCATTACAATTTTTTTTTTCTTTTACCTTGATGAAAGAAACTGAATTCAATTTTTTTTTTTTTTTTTTTTACTAAAGTTTTTATTTCAGTAGTTTAACTTGAGCAAAGATTGCACTTCCATATCACACTGTGATGCAACTATTTACATTAACTCCTCACAGTAATGCAACATTTCTTGCAAATATTTGAAGCTGGGCAATAAAGTTGAAAAGTTCTAAAACCATAAATTTAGATCACACCGTGTAAACCTCACAACAGAATTCAACACTGGGTATTGGTGAACTTTGATAATATGGCTTGAAATAAAATTGTTTGTTGTTGTTTGCACATCCACCAAAAGAAATCCCAGGTATATGTGCAGTAGATAGCAGCACACTCTGACCTCAGTGAAGGAAAATTGTACTCTACGTGCAAGCAGTTGGAAGATATTATTTATTTATTTACTTTTTCTGATGAAACGATTGTGACAATATGATTAATTCTTGATAGATAAAGTGTAATTGTGACTCAATATACATCATTGTACCTGGTGAAACGTGAGTGTGTGTGTAAATAGGAATAAAGAGAGGAATGTGTCTGAAAATCAAATTATTGCAACTTTATAGGCAACAGTGTACATTCAAAGGTAACCAATTGACAAACACTAACATCTCAATAAGTAACTTTAACAGACTATATAGTTGCATTTATTTTGCTGTTATTTTTCTATTCCATTGCGTATATTCACTCTTGAAATCATGCTGTGAATGAATAGATTTCTGTATTATTTTCTATTTCTATTATAGGAAAATACTACAATTTAATCTGTCAATCAATCAGTTTTAAAGTTCAGTAAATTTCCTCACAGGAGAAATTTACTGAATGGAATATTACTGATATTTCTAATGGCATTGAGAAAAAAAAACAACCAAAAACCCCCCACTCATTACATGATAGACATATTCATAAATATCTCCATAGCCCTAACATGCCATCTGGGATGAGGGGCCAGGTCGGTATGGTAACGGACTCTCATGGCAAGGCTCCAGCTGAAGTCAGATGTGCAAAGCAGAGGCGCAGATACAAGGGCTACATGTGCAGAGGAGTGCCACACAGCCCGAGCACTAGATTTATTTGTAAACGTATGCCTGTGATGCCACTATCTGTTAAGCCCTTCAGTCAGCTCAGGCTGCGTAATGTGAGGGGAAGTGTCACCCTGTCACCGCCATGCCAGGGATCAGCCTGCTGTTTTTTTTTTTTTTTTGTGTACTGCAAACCAAGCCAAGCTTTGAGGAGGAGGGGAGAAAATGACACACAGGCTCTTTCATCTAATCCTTGTGGTGTAATTTGCACCTCAGTAAGTTTAATTGATGACTACTGATCAAATGCCTGCCTTTGAAAATAAAATCTTTGGGATTGTTATTTTCTTCTTCACCCTGCAAAAAGAATTCTTAATGCACCTGATGAGAGGTTTCTAACTGACAGATTAGTTTTGTGAGAGTCTGAACTTCGACACGGTACAATGAGCATCCACAATATTGGGCACATTTTCTTTTATTGTCTGAATTAACTTCAGATTTGAACTATCCAAACTTCACATGGAGGGAGTCGACTTTTCTCTCTGCAGCAGTCGCGTGTGCACCTGGGCTCTGCATGTATTTTTCCCTCCAGAGATCCAACCTGAGCGTCAATGTCATTCAGACAAACGGATACTGACAAGTCAAGCTTATCAGTGTCAACGTCAGGCTCCTCTCCGGGACTTTGATTCCGCACTTTTCCCACAGCTGAACAGAAGGCTCTGCTTTGCAAAACAAACCAACAAACAGGGAACCTGAAGAGTGTGATGAAAGAGTAAACAACATGGCCCGGTAACATGCCCCACAACCATGACACTTCCTAAGTAGGTTAGCATGGAGACTAACCCAAATTAACACGTGTGTCTGATTGGGCTTGGATCGGGCTGAGAACTTCAGGAAGTTTACGGCATCCCGGCTGATGAAGATTGATCAGTCTCCGGACCTTGGCCTTGAAAAATCAAATGGGCCTACCGCTAATGCCCTTGCACGTGTACAAAGGAGTTCATTATCAAGAAAAATTATAGGGAGTCAATCTATTGATGTTGCTTAACTAATTGTAAAGCAGGGGATTCAAAAGCAGATGTTGCATTTCAAAGCAGTTGTGAGCAAGGAGACAGGTTATGATTTATGCTAAAATGTGTGGCTTCAAAGCGTCGAACGCGGCTTCTAAACAAATTGAACAAGTCAAGCGCTATTCACCCAGGACCAGGAGTGAGCCCAGCGCATGTAGATCAGAGGCGCGCGGCTGCCGCTTGTAATATCACTCAGTGGAGGAGGGGTCCCACTGGGGGGAAGCAGCACACAGAGGCTAACGCTGAGCCCTCCTTGCACAGAAAGGAATTATGTACGAATGCAGCTGCAACACCTGTGCAGAACCCCCCCCCCCCTTCTCTCTCTCTCTCGCTTCTACCCTCCTGGAACATCATCCACCTCACAGGGGGAGTGGAGAGGGGTGGGTAGCACCTTGAGACTTGACATCCTTTCCATGGATGGCACTATTATTTGGGAGGAGATCTAAGAGTTGGTAGAAGATACGAGGCCTATGTCAACATACTGATGCAATTTTAGTAAACATGGATAAAGCTGGGTTATTTGTTGGGCAGATTGGGGATGGGGGTAGGCTTTAAAAACTGTTTATCACTGTTGTCTTCTCAATGAGGCAGGCTGTGAAAGATGTCTGCGGGAAAACAGATTATTTCTGACTGGACTAATCTCAGATCTTTTAGAAACATCACAAGCTTAACTTAGATGTGGAGAAATATAAATGATAGAAGTCAAGAAATGGCATAACACTGTAGAATCTTAGGATACATTAGTTTGCTGTGTTGAATTTTTATGTTTATATTACATAAGGATAGATATAGTTTATGTACACAATGTTAGATCCTGTTTGAAGAATGGCAAAGGTGGAAAGGATTGGTGTATCATCTTGAATTTTACATTACAGAAATATTCCTCCTTGTTGACGTTGCCATACATGTAAAAAGACAGACTGCACGGACTTCTCTCATAAGTCATTTTTCCGTCTGTTTTCTTCTATTTGATGCAGCCTAAATTGGGACGGGAGAAACGAATTGCTAAATTTTTAATTAACTTCATAACATCTGCACTTGTGCTTTGAGAGAGCAGCGAGATTTCCTTTTAACCTATTCCAGCACATTTGCACACCAAGGTAAATCTTGATGCTGGCACTCTTACAGAAAGGAAGAAAAAAAAAAAAAATCAAAAATGGAAATGAACTCTCACTTGTGTGTGCAGATCAAAGAGGCAGAATTATTCAACTTTTTGCCATTGCTTGATCTTCAAAAAAGAAGAGGAAAAAGTAGGGGAGATCTAGATGGATAAATCAGTTTGAGTTTGAGCTGAGCGTTCTTCAGTTATCTTATGGGCGTCCATTTTCTCATCTGGTGTATTTGCTTCTATATTATGACTTTAATGTCTAATTTCTGGGCTGGTTCACTGTGCAGGTGATGCTGGCAGATGCTGAAATGTTGCATCCAACCCATATGTTTTTCATCTATTTTAACCTGCCAAGTTTAGACAATCCTTGAATAGACTCGAAAAGCAATCAGCTCTAAATTCTTTAAAATAGCTTTGAAAAACAAATGTTTGCCCTGCAGCTGTTGTGATCACTATGAACAGATGAAACAAAATAAATGCACTATTTACACCTCAGCTTCTATACAACACTAACTCATACATACAGCTTGTACACCCTTGTAGTTTGTAATCCCTGCTGATTAATATCTAAATAACATGTTTAAAATAATTTAGTTCATTGGTTATTATAAATATGAATCACTGCAACTGTTAAAACCCAGCATTTTGGATCAACTTTTTTTTAAGTCATAAAATGATCCTGTCTAAATTAAGAAGTGCATTCAAAAAGATGTACTGATTCACTGCTTGTGTCATTATTTGTTAAACACATAATGCATTTCAGTAACAAGGCCACTGCTGCTAACCACCTTTTTTAATTTTCTTATCTTTCTACACAGTCTGCAGTTGTTTGGATTTGCTGGAATTCTTATTTACCTTTTTTCACCTCTTTAATAATCAACACCAATGAGCCTGACCTGCTTCTTTCTCTTTATATTACTATTAACTATCTGGCTTTATTTAATTTTGCTGAAAAATCTTTCTCAGTAAAATAGAAAACATAATAGATTGTGGAAAATTAAGGACACAAATGTGTATATCTGTAATTGTAAATATGTAAAGATGCCATTACTAAAACTAATGAAATCCAACTGCTTAAATATGTATTTTTTTTTTTAAAATTAATACTAATATTACTGCTTCCACTAAATAAAGCACTCGAATTAAACCTCAGTGCAGAAAAGTGCAACTAACCCTCACAGTTATAAATAACAAGCCAGTAACAACTATTGTGGTTTATCTAAATTTAAACTAGAGTTGTCTGTCTATTGTATGTGTGTGTGCGCATGTGTGTGTGTGTGTGTGTGTGTGTGTGTGTGTGTGTGTGTGTGTGTGTGTGTGTGTGTGTGTGAGTGCGCGTATAAACAAACAAGTCCAATGACATTTTAAAAATGTAAACGATACGTGCACTTCAGTCTTCGACAAATCTGTACACAGCTTACTATCTTACAAACAATTAAGATGTACCTAATGTACAACTTTGTCATGATCCTGGCGTTATGTGCGTCACAGTAAGTGTCCGTATAAAATACAACAGTGGAACCAATGTTTAGTGGCAGCAAAATTAAGGAAATAATGGTTTAATTCAGGAAAATTTTAACCGAAGTAATTTTTTAATTGATAAGTTCAACTGTAATTTTAACATCTAACTGAGTTGGTATCACTTACAGGGAAGTAGCAGAGTAGAATACAGTTCATTACTAGCCCACTAGAGTGGGCTGTTGAGGAGGAAGAGTTACTACATATTTTCTGTCATGTTCCCATTTGTTTCCTTTTATAGGTAAAGTATTACCTATAAAACTTTCACAGACATTGAATAAGAATATATGAGGTGCATTCAGTCACCTTAAAACCTGGGTCCTGCTAATTTTGATACCTTCGCCTTCAGAAGCCTCTGAAATCGGAGCAGCCCCCAGCCCCCAGTCTCAGGCACCTGCATGGGCAGTCCTGACTGATGTGGGTGATATCACTGCCCACCAAAGCTCCTTTAACAAATCTTCCTTTGATACAGAACACACAATGGTGTCTCTATGGGAAACCACCTTACCCCTGTGTGTGTGTGTGTGTGTGTGTGTGTGTGTGTGTGTGTGTGTAGGTGTGTGTGTGTGTGTGTGTGTGTGTGTAGGTGTGTGTGTGTGTGTGTGGGGGGGGGGGGGGGGGGGGGCAAGCTTCTCAAACACAGAATGAAAACAACGATGAAAAAAAAAGACAAAGAGTTGAGAGAAAGGAATGGGTTTCATGGTGCAGTTGTTCTACAGTGTCTCTCCACCAGAGGACACTACTCTCATATCATCTGATGCAGTCACTTAAACCACATTTCATGGTTCCACATTTTTTGTTTATTGCTGAAAATTTTACACATGTAAGTGACCTGTTGGTGGATTTTAGAGATATGATCATTATTTTCCACTACACAATTAAAGTCAATATTAAAGATGTGTAAAACATAGATGTAACAATATAAAGGAATTTAACAATGGGCCAATATCATAAACTGGTTTGTGCTTCTGCAAAGCCTGTTTTATGAGCTCATTATGGGTCTGTAAAAACAAAACAAAACAGGAAAATTACCTTAAGGTCTGTTAAATAAATAAGTCACTTTTATGTAAATTGTTTAGGATTACATTGTCATTCCATGCAAAATTACATATGATGTACATTAGTGATTGCATGCTACCACTATGCCACAATACTATATACTGATGTTAATCTTTGTTCTAACGTCATAGGGAATAGTATTATTTTCCTTTTTCCAGGAGATTTGGCAGATTAGAGGACAGTGTCCTTTCAGGAAAGCCATGCTCATCCAATGGCCCCCCGCAGAGATGTGCTGATCCCCCCTCATATTTTATTCACACAAAACATCTGTCAAAGTAAATGTGAGAACAAAAAGGTTGCCAATAATACAGGGATAATTAGCCTCAAGAGAGAATGAAGACACCAGAAGATGATGAGTGTTGCTTCATGGTTTCAATAATATGAATTTAAGACCCAAGATTTAATTCTAATTTACTGGGAATGAGTGTGAATGACTGTAAATTATCAAGAAAAGCCAGGATATATTCTATTTTATTAACCAACTCAATGAAAAAGATTAAAGATCTACGTTGTACAATCCCACTTCCAAAAAACATTTGAAATTGTGTGAAATATAAAAACAAACAATCTAACTAATAAATTAATACGTAATCTCTCCCAAAACTCCTGTACATGGTCTTTTCAGTCAGCTCCTATAGATGTTTACAGTGTGTTATTAAAAGAACAGGGGATGCTACAAAATTATCTTTTGTAAATGTGATTTTATGTGTTTTTAAAAAAATTTGTGATGTTATTTAAAAATCACTGCATCCTGTTTTTATTTACATTTTACACAGTGTGCCAACTGTTTTGGAAGTGGGGTTATACTTAAATGTTAATTCGTCTTCCTTCAGACAGCATGCTCTTCTCATGCTCATTGATATTATTCTGCTTTTTCTACATTCATTGTTCACATTTTTCATTTTAGTTCAATCTGTAGGACTCCAGAATGATGTGCTTTTTACCTTTTTTATCTCTGCATCAGGTATTAGGTTCTTTCACATTTCTGAGAGCTATTCTCAACAGCTTTGCAGTGCTGTTAATGTGCAGCAATTTCATGAATCTGTCAGTGTTTGCAGAAACAAAGTTTTTGAACTATTGACAGGTTTAACAAAAAAAAATCAGCTTCAACACAAGCAGAAAGGTGGAGGGAGCCCCCAGGCTCTTGGCTTTGTCTTCTTGTTGAGTGGGGCCATCAGATAACAACCAGGACAATGGTGCTCCATTCTGAGGGCTCTCTTAAATGAGCAGGAAGTGGCGGTGAGCGCCTAGCGGAGGCTTCTGGTGGACTCCCTGGGGTCCGCTCAGCCCTGACGGAGCACGCCACCGCTGAATGGCTGCAGAGCATGGGAGGAAATGAGAAGCTAGTGGCCACCCAGCTGGAGCCATGGGCTGCCCTTTGATGCTGGACTGAATAAGTACGGGAGGGAGCAAGGAAAAGGTGACAGAGGAGAGGAGAGGAGAGGAGAGGAGAGGAGAGGAGAGGAGAGGAGAGGAGAGGAGAGGAGAGGAGAGGAGAGGAGAGGAGAGGAGAGGAGAGGAGAGGAGAGGAGAGGAGAGGAGAGGAGAGGAGAGGAGAGGAGACTAACAGGAGAAAATAACTGATTTCTTTTGCTTACAGAGATGAAAAAGAGCAGAAAACCAAAGAGGAGAGCATGTTTTTTTTTTTTGTTTTTTGTTTTTTTTTTACAACCACAATTTCTATGGCAAACTGCTGTGACACAAACTGCAGTTAACTGAACCATAATCCATCCTTCATCACTGTATCATTTTCCTGACAGCTGTTATGAGAAAGGATGAACATCTGAAAAGCTAAGGAACCTCCCCCCAATGACAGAATGCATCTACAATTACTGTTTTCTAGCACTCTCCTTTAGTACTAATTCAACAAAAAACCCTATCCTGGTGATTTAGTTTTCTGGCTTCATATGTGCACATGAGTGATGGCACCGTCTGGCAGGAAAGTGGTCTGGCAGTGGCTGCAGCTACAGTTCATGGCCCACGTCTCCCTGCCCTCCACCCTGCTGCTTTTAGCCTGGTACGTGCCGCAGGGGGAGTCTGGAAGAGTCATAGCCCTATGAACCATTCACATAGATCAGTGAAGTTACTGGGGTAGAGCCAAGGCCCAAAAAACATTCTTAGTGCTTGTGAATGACCTATGGGACAATAGGAATTACGTAAGACACTGAACATGATGTGGCTGTAACTAATAGAATTAGATACAGTATTATTAGTATTATTATACAGTTAGTGCAGACATAATAGCTCAATTCTTGCACAACATATTCAGATTTGTGTCAATCTTGAGGTTATAAACATAAATTGCACTTTCCACATCACAGTGGCAAAATGTAGTTGCAAATGGTTCACATACACATGTGACTAGTGACTGTGACTGTGCACAGTGGACTAATATATACATTTTATCAACAATGTGTGTAACTTATGTGGGTTATTGTATTTAGAAAATAGAGAGCACAAAGACAAATAAAATAGAGATGATACAGAAATGGAGAAAGATTAAACACAGACATGCAACATTGCATACAGCAAACATATACACTATTGCCCATAAAGTTGGAATAATTTTGTTTTCAGACACATTCCTCATTTTATTCCTATTTATACACATCAGTAATCACCTTTGACCAAGTACAATGGTCCAACACTAAGTCCCAGTTACACTGTCACAATCATTCATGAAAAGATGTAAAAATATTTTAATTCCAACTTGATGAGCAACAGTGAATACAGAAAAAAGTTAAATAGAAAAGAAATAGAAGAAGAATAGAAGAATAAATCACATTGTCACATTCATTTCATCAGAGGAGGTAAAAATATTTGATTCTAACTTTATGGGCAATAGTGTATAAACAACAAGATAGAAAAAAAAACAAACAGAAATCATCATCACAGCTTACTTATGTGGGGCAAACGTATATATTAAAAAAAGTGTAAATTATTCTTATTATACATCATTCTTATTGCTGCATCTTCGTTTTTATTTATTTTTTGTAGTTCATTTAGATTAAACACATCATTTCATTGCTAATGAATGCTTTTCCTGCCTAACAGGGCCTGCAGTGTCTATGGGCCACACTTCCAACATGTTTATATTTGTACTAGTGGATAACTATTCAGCTCTGTCGGCTTTATTAGCATGAATTACATGGTTGACCGCATTGTTAAAATATCAAGAATAATGTAATTTTGTTATAGAAAAAGGAAGTAATAACAAGTGGTGCCAGGCCAAACAAACCCTGCCCCTTGTACATATTGTAGCTTATTTTGGCATCGATTCAGCTGATATCATCATGTCTATAAGTGTACTGATGTCAGCATATCAATTGCGTCTATATATGTGCCAAGTTAGAAGTAAATTGAAACAAAATTGATTTTTTTATAGACATTTGAAATTTCACCCATTATAAATAGATGGAAGAAAAAAAAAAGATTTTAAAAAATTTAAAAATTATAACTTTGACCTACCTTTCCCAAAATGTAATCACATCTATTCTGGGTCAATGGCAATCTATAAACCCAGTTTGTTATGAAATAACCAATCGTTTTGCTGCTACAGATGTGAAATTCTGCTGATTTTAAGTCAATGGGGGAAAGAAAGATTGTAAAAATTCATAACAAATTCAAACTTTGACCTACTTTTCCCAAAATATGACATCTATTTTCAGTCTCTGGTAATCTATAAACTAAATTCGGAAAAATTCAGCCAATAGTTTTGCTACAGACATTTGAAATTTCACCCATGATAAGTACATGGGGAAAAAAAAAAGAATTTAAAAATTCATAAAAATGTTAGAACTTTGACCTACTGTTCCCAAAATATAATAAGATCTATTCTGGGTCACTGGCAATTTATTAACCCAATTTGGTTTGAATTCAACCAATAGTTTTGTTTCTAGAGTGTTAACAAACAGAGAAACAAACAAACTGAACCAAAAACAATACCACTTGCCTCCCCTTGGGGGTGTGGGGTAATAAAGGTGACAGATTACAGATACTCCCATAGAGTATTATTGACTTCTAAGCCTGTTTCTCATATAAAAAAGAGGGGGGAAAAGTGTATGTAGGTGTGTAAGTTTGTATATGCATGTGGGTGTGTGGACATACATGTGTATTAGTCTAAGCGCGTATGCATTTATTATTGCAAACATATGTGTTGGTGTAAATTTATATGTGTGAGTGTACATGCATATATTTTATTGATTTTTTTTTTTTCACTATTGTGAACATGGGCAATTGTGTATTTTTATGAGTGGGTGTATACACAGGTGGGGAAATATGTATACGGTTATTAAGTATAGATGGGTTTGTTTGTGTGTTTTGTAATACTTTGTAAAATCTGCTTCAATTAAATAAAAGTTATTGAAAAAAAGGTAATAAAGGTGAATGTGTCTGAACCAACATCAGGATTTTGTTGCACACATCTTCTAAGTCCATTAAATGCTGAGTCCACCTTTTTCAAGCAGTGAGAACGATATACGTCAACTCTGTGTCAGGTGAGCCTGGCTGCACTGTTGACTTTCAAGGACCCTCTCCATCAGAGTCTTACGAGCAACACGACACACTAGAGACGCTCATGTGAATGAAGCCAAAGTCCTGTTCACTCCTCTCTGTAACTGTGACAAATGCATTTTTTAAGAAGCACGAATCATCAACTCATACAAGTCAATACCATTTTTAGATATAAAATGTCCCTCTTCATTTTGTGCAAAGGACTGATTGTTCTCCTTCTCTACATTTATGAGAGCAGTTTTTATTAGGTTCCAGAGGACCTCGAATGACAACACAGGGAAATTCTTATGGAATGCTGCGAGTGGTCTGCAGCTCAAAGTGAATCTGGTGTTGAAGGGGGTGTGGACAATGCATCGACCACTTTCACAATGCAGTTCAAGGCTGTGTCGCCGTTGTGTACTTGAACAGTACAATGCTTTGGCATAGACTAGGAAGTGACACATCCCACCATCAGGCCCTCTGTGGGTCTGAACTGCTCCCCTACATGGCGTGATGAACTGAACATATTCTGACAGTGGTTGAAATAACTATAGTTAAAAACTGTTCTGTGTAATGGTAGATTTAATACAAAGTGAAATAATTCAGTATTATCAGTCAGTAAGTAGCATTAAAATGCAATTTATTACTGTTGAAGCAGCTGGAGATGAATGACTTTTATCCAGTTTTACATACAGATGAAAGGGCTCATCACATGATCAGTGACAAAGAAAAGACGCAAAAGTTTTCCTACACAAAAATATGAAATGTTTTCAGTTTTTGGACTTTTTCTCTGATCATTGATTTTTGGTGAAATGTTGGAACATTTTAACTCATGTTGAAGATAAGATGGAAAAATCTGTGTTTTGTGGAGCATCTGAAATGTGAGCCAACAAACTATGGAGAGAAATTTGTTTCTTTATTCATCAATCAAAAAGAATGGATTTGCAATTGAAAAGAATAGACTTGCAACCAAA
This sequence comes from Sphaeramia orbicularis, assembly GCF_902148855.1. NCBI lineage: Eukaryota > Metazoa > Chordata > Actinopteri > Kurtiformes > Apogonidae > Sphaeramia > Sphaeramia orbicularis. The sequence continues at coordinate 35,871,567 of NC_043963.1, forward strand.
AAAGAGATTTGAGAGCAGAAGACAATAGTAATTGCTTATAAATCAGTCCTCATTGCTTGATGAGGACTGATTTATAAGCAAAATGACCTTTTTTTTTTTTTTGATTGCCACTTACTGTCTTTTACTCTCAAATCTCTGTTTTGGTTGCAAATCCATTCTTTTTGATTGATGAATAAAGAAACCAATTTCTCTCCATAACAAACTGCTTTTTGTAAGAGGTTAGAAACCCTCCATTTGAGTGAAATGTGGGTTAAAAAGAAAAATAATTTGCTCTAATTGGTCATGTAGAAGTGTAAATCTGCATAAAGCAAAAACGGTGTAATTTGTAAAGAATCTTAAGAATTTCCATCTACCTGTGTCATCATATCCTGGAGGGTGACTGTATCTGGGAGTCTGGGTCTCACCTTTTGTTCTCTCAGATGACAGACAGATTGCCTGGGTAAGGGCTTGACCTTTTTATTGTCTGTTTTGGTGTGTTTGGTCTCCAACAAAGAGGAGCAGAGGAGAGCACTCTGTTGAAGGCGCACTTCCTTCAACAAAACCGAACAATGACTGTTCATCAGTTCAGAGGTGGCAGCATTTCTTTTTTCCATGGGGCCGTACTGAGTTAGATAAAGTAAGCAAAAGGCCGCACACTGAGCAGTTAAAGTGAAACATTAAACACACGGTACTCAATTTTATTTATTTACATTAATTTGATAGACACACTGCATTATAATAGGTTCCTGTCAGCTCAGATGTCCAAAGACTTTGAGCTTTCAGTTATACACGTTTTGTTTTTGTTTTGTTTTTTACAGCTGTATGCATCACTCTGATGTAGTTTACAGTACCATATCCTCCTGAGACCCAGCAATGCATTTCTGTCCTCTGTAGGGGACAAAAGTTTGATAGTTTTACTTAAAAATATGTTGTCCATTGCAAAGGACATTCCATAAAGAAAAAAAAAATTTAAAAAAAATGTATCTGGAAAAAACTGTTGCATTATGCAGTTTCCAATCAAAACAATTGTTTAATGTAAAAAAGCTAAAATATTCACTTTCCTGGGTCTTAGGAGGATATAAGGGTGGAAGCTTCTTTTTGCATACTGTTCGACGATGTAATATTCATATTTACATTTTTTAGTGTATAATCAAGTGTCAATAAGATCATACTTTCTTTTTTTTTTTTTTTTTTTTTTTTTTTTTTTTTAAGAATGGCCATTTATATGAACAGAGGGAGCAGGTCACCTCCACAGAGTCACAGCCTACCATGCTGCACTGCCATGTTAATACAGATACTAAGAAAGGACTTCCTTTTCTTTCTGCCTGTTGCATTAACCCGTTCATGCATGAATTATGAGAGCCTTAATCAAGACTTTTTTTTCCTGAGTGTATTTATTCTTCTAGGCATTAAAAAAATAAAGCGATTTAATTATTTTTTTTTATTTATGAACCTATTTTTCAGGGCATTGCAAAAATGTCCACTCAGCTGGACACCATACATTGAATTTTTGAAGCAAAGAAACATATTTACTGACATACTGTATGAAAACTATGAAATAAAAACATTTTAACACAGCTAATCTGATGTTTTCTTACATTTTGCCATACTCTAATAAAGATAATATACAAGAAAAAAAATTGTTTAAAAAAAAAAAAAGTTAAATGTGGAGTGGGAGATGTTTTCCTGGAGCATTTTTTTTTTTACAATATTGCTTAAAATCCCCCTCACATCCTGATTGCAACCAATTAATTAAATGCTCTAACACTAAATAAAACAATTTTGTCACCTGTGGAACGGACAGGACTGAAAAAACACCATCCAATCATTTTAACAGGCACATCAAAATGATTAAATGGTGATATGTCTATCAAACTCAACTGCCATTTTTCCCTCCCCCCTCTGAAAGTACAATCCAGTGCTCTGGAGGTGTGGGGGTTTGGACTTTTGATTTGTGTTTTTTCAAAATATAGCTTGCTCGAACCATTTTTCCAGGATCTCCTAGCCTACCTTTAATTACAGTCTAATGACAATACCAAGCAATGAACACTGAAACATGTTAGTGCAGATCAGATTTATGAAGAACAGCAAAGTTACAGTAATGGTATAAATTGCAGTGTATGGGATGATGCATAAGCATCTACTGCGTTGGCTGATGTGGAACTAAAACAACAAAATCCATGAATATACAAGAGAACAACTGTAGAGTATCTGTCCACTGTAGTGACCACTATGCGTGAAAGGGTTAAAGTACATGATTATCACCCACACTGAGCCAAAGACATAGAACAGACAAAGCAAATTTTGGCTCAGTGGAGAGCCTTTTAAATTTGTTGTGTTTTTTGTGGTCTGTGGTCAATTTGTGGTCTGTAGGGGAGGATGAGACAAACAGTACTCGGTTGATTGTAATCTAACCCTCCACCACTAGATGGCACTATAATTTGAACCTTTAAATGGAGTATCAATTGTTTTGCCAGTTTTGCAGACTGGTTCCAGCATTTTGGCAGTGTTTACTTTCTGTGCACCCTACTCAGTCCACACATTGTTTAAGCACAGAGAACTTGCAAGTTCAGTTCAGTTTATTTTGAATATGCAACAAAACAACACAACAATCCTACTTTAGCGCCTAGAAATAAGAGTACAGATTTCCTTTTCTTATTTGTCAGACGGATGGAAAAAGAGTTGATTCTTTTACTTTGACATGTTTCGGCTAAACCTGTAGCCTTCCTCAGAAGGGTCACTTGTTGTTCCTGTGACGTGTCATTGTCAGCTGTTTTATCCTGGTTTGCCAGGCAACAGGGGGCGATTATGCTGACGTTGCCTGGCATCCCACAGAGGGCCGTGTCCCAGGTGTGGGATAAAGTGTAGGATCCCTCATTCCTGTTCATGGTCCTCGGGGCCTGTTTTCTGATCTCTATGGCCTCCCTGATCCATCGGTGGTATTTGTTGGTTTCAGAGCAGATGACCCTGGCGTCTTTCCAGTCCATAATATGGTTTGTCTTTTGCAGTTATTATGGGATGAGGGATTCTACACCTTATCCCACACCTGGGACGGGGTCCTCTGTGGGATGCCAGGTAGAAGGGGGCCTAATCGCCCCCTGTTGCCTGGCAAACCAGGATAAAACAGCTGACAATGACATGTCACAGGAACAACAAGTGACCCTTCTGAGGAAGGCTACAGGTTGTAGCAGAAACATGTCAAAGTAAAAGAATCAACTCTTTTTCCATCTGTCTGACAAATAAGAAAAGGAAATCTGTATAAGTTCTGGTAGACAGTAGGAATCTATTTGGACTAGAAATAAGAGTGTTTTCAAGAAAACATGAAAACTTATACATATACATGAAAACAAAATATGACTTCATTCATATAGTCGCAGAAAAAATTATTAGACCACCTTTGTTTTCTTCAATTTCTTTTTTATTTTAATGCCTGGTACAACTGAAGGTACATTTGTTTGGACAAATATAATGATAACAACAAAAATAGCTCATAGTAGTTTCATTTCAGAGTTGATATCCATCCATTTTCCATGGTTTTCTTGATAATGACCAAAATCACTTCAGTTCTTACATCAATAGCTATGGCATTGTACAGACAAAAACAGTGCTTTTAGGCATTCCATGTTTTCTTTTCTGTCTGTTTGAGTCACATGATACACACAGGAGTTAGTACTTGATTGCATAACCATTGTTTTTAATGACTTTTGATGGTCTAATAATTTTTTCCGCGACTGTATTTGAAAAGGAGTGGGAGGAAAGGTAACTTATTTAATCCTATCCCCTCTCCACAAGTTGACCGTGTGCTGCCCCTTACGTGAAAACATTAAGTTGTAAATATTTGCTGTTACCCGAATGAGAACATAAAAGTTAATTGTGGAGGATGCATCTTAAGAATTCACTGGAAGAAGTCTGTTAGGAGCTTTGGACGTAGGCGGATGCTGCCACCCCCGCCCAGGAGATGAATGACCCAGATGTTTGATGAATGGACATGACTAGTGTAGGTGTGGTGGGAGGTCAGAAGATGTTCATCAAGAATGAACAGGAAATCAGCAGCAAAGCTTAGAAGTTACTCATGAAGCTTTACAGGAAAAGATTAACAAGAAACACCTTAATGCTCTTTAGTTAAGGCATCAGATGTATGAGGTTTAAAGATGGGAAAATGAAGGAAAACTCAGCACAGTTCTATGACCAAAGGTAATTACATTCAAGTGTGTTGCCCTGGGAAATCAAGACAGGGTAATTACAGGTACGGCTGAGAAATGACAAAACTGTCTGACATTAGAATGCAATGTTTGTTTGAATATTGTATTGCCTGAATAATGGAGGCCAACAAGCAGCCATAAAATATACACTTTTCAATGTACATCAAAGGGCTGCTGGACAAATTCTTGGGTCATGCTCGGCTCTTAACCCCTGAAACTTTGTTTAGTGTGTGTGACAAATTACAGCAAATTCATGAACCAACAGGAAGAATTTTTCCAGAAAAAAAGACATGATTTATGAAACAATATCTATATGTGGACAGCACGAGCAGAGGCAGCAATGGACGGAGAAGAGCAGCGAACGGAAAGGGATGGGAGAGGTAAGGAGACAGGGACATGAGGAGCCAGCAGCAAGACTCATAGACAAGGTCAGTTCCAAAGCAACATGCCATGGGGGGTCAGGACAAGCATCCCATAAAGCAGATAAAGAACAATAGCAGGAACCATAGCCCACAAAATGACTGAGCCTCTCCCTGAAGCAGAATAATAGAAAGACCCTGTAAGATCAGTACACACACTCAGCATGAAGGAGACGAGGACACAGATGAGATATTTTTACAGTGTGACTGATGCTAATGCAGCTTTGAGAGTGGGATCATGGGTAATGCTGCAAAGTTGGGGTAGTTTTTTGTCTTTTACAAAACTCCTCCACAAATAGCACAGTAAATCAAAAACATTAATTTCACATACAACACTGTAGTTTTTACCACACTTTTTTTTAATCTGACATTATTTGCGTGCAAGAATTATGGGGATTTATTTTCTTTATTTTCTTTATATTTTTATAAATCTACATACCCTTCCTATCCAGTAAAAAACACATATTTCCAAATGTGTTGTTTTTTAATATTTGTTTATCTAGGATACGATGCATTGCTGTAGATTAAGGGTGTATACACTGTTTCCCATAAAGCTGGAAAAAGTTTTCAGACATGTTCCTCTTTTTTATTCCTGTTTATACACATCAATAATCACCTTTTACCAGGTTCAATGATTACATACTGAGTCCCAATTACACTTTATCTTTTAGGAATAAATCAAATTGTCATAATCATTTCATGAAAAGAAGTTAACATATTTTATTCCAACTTTATGAGAAACAATGTATATTGAAAACGGGTTAATAGAAGGGTTTTTCTGTGGAGTAAACTGAATAATTTATTGCTTGTGGTATTTTTGAGGAAGGTGAATTAAAAGATTCAAGATTCATGAATTTTTATTGTCATTATGTGCACATACAATTTTTCTTAGAGGTAGTTCTCGGCTGGATAAAAAAACAGAACAAACAAACAAATGTGTATATAAACACTCAACATGTACATCAATATAAAAACACTAAAGAATATGTATATCAAGACTATGTACATTATATATAGAAAAGAAATGTCAAACACAGTATGTCCAGTCCAGTGCAATAACAGTGCAGTAAACAGTATGAACAGTTAGACAGTAAATACAATACATGTACAGTAATAATTTATCATGCAACATGAATACAGTTAGAGGAAAGGTACTTGGTAGAACTGAAGAAAAACAGGTCAAGGATGTTTTTGGTGAAGCCTAAATTACAAACCTATATTCAAGTCATGCATAGTTTTGATCCTGAACATTATGTCATTGCAAATATAAAAAGGAGTTAAATGTATTTAGTAGTACACAACATTCAGTAAGACAACAGTCAATGGGAATTGGATGAAGTCCAGAATGAACCGCATTTTCTGTCTTTATTGTCTTTAGTATGATGAGTCGAGAATGTCTGTATGTCATGACTTGTATGTGCACTATCATGAAAATGTTTTGTTGGATGACGTGGATGAGTTGTTGTTAATAAGTTGGCTGCCTTTGTCACTATAGGCTTATAAACATACATCAGAAGGGTTTGCTTGTTCAGTATTTCTCTATGTATGTAGTTCATATTGCTAATGCGGCTCTGGTTCCTTTGTCTTGTCCTTGTCTATCATGGGTGGGGTATTTAATGTCCAGGACACAATAATAAGTCAAGTCAAATCAAACCCAATATTTTATAAAGTGATTCTAATGAACTCAGCCTTAAACCTGCCCAGCAGTAAAATGTAAAATATGCATTAAATCAGCAGTAATATGGATTCAAAAACATTATACAGGGTGGGGAAGCAAAATTTACAATGAACATTTAGTTGTTTTTTCTCAGCAGGCACTACGTCAATTGTTTTGAAACCAAACATATATTGATGTCATAATCATACCTAACACTATTATCCATACCTTTTCACAAACTTTTGCCCATATGAGTAATCAGGAAAGCAAACGTCAAAGAGTGTGTGATTTGCTGAATGCACTCGTCACACCAAAGGAGATTTCAAAAATAGTTGGAGTGTCCATAAAGACTGTTTATAATGTAAAGAAGAGAACGACTATGAGCAAAACTATTACGAGAAAGTCTGGAAGATACTATTAAAGAAGAATGGGAGAAGTTGTCACCCGAATATTTGAGGAACACTTGCACAAGTTTCAGGAAGCGTGTGAAGGCAGTTATTGAGAAAGAAGGAGGACACATAGAATAAAAACATTTTCTATTATGTACATTTTCTTGTGGCAAATAAATTCTCATGACTTTCAATAAACTAACTGGTCATACACTGTCTTTCAATCCCTGCCTCAAAATATTGTAAATTTTGCTTCCCCACCCTGTATATAATAGGAAAACCTTCACAGGGACCATTTTACTTTCTCCATATTTTTCTCTCCTCTGACCTTCAAATCTCACCTCAAAACCCACATTTTCAAAACAGCATATTCTATCTAACTTCACTCTACTTTTTATTCACTTTACTATGTATTAATTCATATTCTAATTTAATCTACTTTAGTACCATCATGTCTTCCCTGGTTTTCAGGCTTTACAGTAACATATTTACTGTGTTAATTTATTCTTGTACAGAACTTCTTCAACACCTTAACAGCCACCGGCAACGAAAAGCATCTACTGATCTAAGATGTTTAATTACTTTTCAACCACAAATCCTATCAATGCATTTAAATAACTCTGGGAAAATGCAGTATCTCTGGTTTTCAGTAGCATCACATGTGTCTTATTTAGACGCTCAGAGGCTCTGTAGTGATCATGGAAACATCACCATCTTCTGCAATGTTGATGCTCTAATAAACTCCATGTATTATGACAAGCAGTTGTAGACACTTGTTTAAATATTCAGTTAATTATATACTTAACTCGAAATGTCAGTTTTTCCTAATTTTTATCTGTTTTCATGCAATAAGCTTTGAATTTATTTAATGTATTTGATTTTATTTCTATAACTGCATTAGTATATGATTTGTTGAACATCTTTGCATATTTTCACTGATTTTGAATGCATACCTGTTACATATAGTGGGTTATTTTGCCAACCTTAATACTACATCCACAGGTACAATTCTGTGCAAAAGTCTTATGCCACCTCTAAACTTGCTGTTTTGGCAGGGTTGAAATAAGCATACGTATTTATTACTCATTCTATTTTCTTTGGATACAACAAGAAAATACAGGAAATACATGCACAGCCTTAAAAGACAAGACAAAACAGAACTAAATGCATTTTAAAGATTAAAGTCAGTATTTAGTGTGACCCCTGACCCCATGACAAGATGCAACACAAACAGTTAGAAACATTCGACATGTGTTGAATGAAACCTGGAATAAAAAACAGAAAATTCATGCAATAAATCTTAAATTGTCTGAACAAAAGGGTTAAATACATATTAAGTGCAAATGGAGGTTAACACTAAATACGACTAATTTGTTTATAGAAGTTGTTTTTTCCCTGAAACTTTTCATTTTAATGTTGTACATACATCCTAAAATAATATATTCAGATTTTATCTTATGACAAAAACTGAGAAATGCATATGTGTGGTCATTATAACTTTAATAAATCAACAAATCTAATGTTGGCATAAGACTTTTGCACAGAGCTGTATATTTAAAAAAGAGCATGTTATTTGTCAGAAAGCTTTACATCACTTGACACACTTGGCGTCCGCAGAAAGGTGTTAATACCCTACTTGTTGTTACTTTTACGCTGACTCAAGAGCTCCGGCCTTCATCAACAATACGGCGGTATGCTTTTTCTGTCTCGTCATGCCACTCAGGTATTCATTTTCATTGTTTGAATGTATAACGAGTTGTGTATGTTATGATGGAGCAGAGGGGTTTTGTCTAGTGTGGGGTTAACACTCCATATCCTTTTCCATTCAACGCATTGTTCCTTTTACCACTGATTAATATCTTGTTTAAACAGCCCGCAGACACACCATGCCGTCGGTGTGTGCATAAATTCTCTGGAGCTGATCAACACAATGGCTCACATTCCTGGCATTTAGAGGAAGTTCCTTATATCACTGCATCTCCTCTCCACTGGAGACACAGACATTCTAGGAATATGACACTGGAACAAAAACAACTCCCCACATGCATGTCTGTTTATTTCATTTAATTTATTACATCAGCAGACACACACTACCCCGTTACTTTTGCAGACAGTGATTGACCTCATATCTGCACTATGTTTGACTACATCATTGGCAATGCGTTGCTTTTAACCCTTTAACCCCTGAGACAGTATTTCAGGTAAACGTGCTGCTGTGAATTTGCATCTGTAGAAGTGTCATAAAAGTTGCTGTGAGAATGTGCTTGTGTTTCTTTTCTTCAGTGGTGGTGTGTTTTAGGGTCAAAACAGGGTGAAATAACAGAAAAAGACAAAGAGAGGAATTTAGGTTTTACAGGTTTTTACTAATTAACCCTGTAAAGTCTGACCCATTAAATCATTGACAGAAAATTCCAGTTCTTTGAAACTGGAGCCTTTATGAGTCCCTCTGAAAAAGCAAAAAAATGTTGTTTCAAATATCAATTTCCATGTATGAGTTTCAATTTTGTATCATATTTGATACATTGGGTCTCAATGCTGAAATGTTATTTTTTTTGAACAAACAAAAACATAATATAACACAAACATGTCTAACAAATTGGTAATTCCTTTTCAAAATTGGCAAAGTCCTGCCTCCTTCCTCATTAAAGCTGCATATGACTTTCATCACCAATTTTTCATCAAATCTGTAAAACCTGAGTCATAGTCTAAGTATCAGGAATCCATAAGTCTTTTTGTGATTACGTACCTGAATCTCTTCCCTCAGAATGAACAATTTCGAAGTGTACTCCACCACAAACAATTCATTTGTTTACAAACAGAGCCAGTAGGTCACTCAGGTATTTTCGGAAATTTAGCACGATGTGCATTGTGGGAAGCGGAGCTCCACGCAGCTGCATTATGGCTGCAGCGGCAACAAATACAGAAGTGGCTTCATTGTCTCTTGCTACTGCAGCTGCAAAATACCATAGTGACCTACTGGCTCTGTTTGTAAACAAATGTATTGTTTATGGTGGAGTACACTTGAAATTGTTCACCTTGAGGGAAGAGATTCAGGTGCATAATCATGGAGAGACTTACAGATTTGTCATGTTTAGGCTATGACTCAGGTTTCATAAATTCGATGAAAAATTGGTGACGAAAGTCTTATGCAGCTTTAATGAAAATCTCATAGTGTCACTGGAAAGGCCTCTGGTGAACACCCCCCCGGTGGATTATCCCTGTATTGCATGTATCTATATTGTATATGTCAGGTTTTTCAAGAAAAAAAAAATCTCACTGATCATGTAGGGGTCTTCAAAACTCAAGTATCAAATATGATACATTTAGTATTAAAGAGTTAAGAAACTCAGAATGTACATTAATAAGAGATTTAGGATGTTGAACATTTACTGTGAATTGGAACAAAAGCAAGTATTTGAATTCTGGCCCAGTAGTTTTTGTTTTGGGGCTCTTTTTTCTAAATCAGTCCAGCTGCTTTTTGGCACCTGGTTGAATTCCAAAAAGCAGTTACACGGTCAAAACTCGGTAAAAACACTGTTAAAAAAATTATAAAAGAAAATTACCACAACACTGCAAACAACAGTAAAAACAAAAAACACAGGAAAATGGTATAAAAAAAAAAAAAAAAGCCCAAACAGTCTTTTTATAGTGAGTCGGTTTCACTCACTGTTCTGTGTTTTAAAGCCCATTCCACAGGTGGTGGGGGGTGCACTGAGCTTGTTCAGATGTCTGTGGAAAGAACATGGTCGGTTCTATCAACACATTTTGAAAATTTTTTTATTGAGCAAACGCTGGAATTTTTACGAATATTTAAAATAAATCATGTATTCAGAACGAGCACCACAGACATGTCAGGGGTTAAAGGGTTAATGGAAACACAATAGCATCCACATACTTTTTATTCAACTCTAATCCCTGTTTTCCTTTTCTAAATTTAGAAACAACAATAGTCATTTGGAAGATTGGATTCATTTATTGGGGTTACATCATCTGACCTGTCTCCAGCACTGTCGCTGTGTGTGGGATTACAAATCACCCCCTAAAACACCCCCCACCAACACTGATCTGATGAGGAGATGCTCTGTATAAGACTAAAAATAGTGTGTGTTACAGCTTCAAAAATCTGTCTTAACAAGGTTTGCTTATAATAACAATCTTGACAGTGATCCTAATTCTCCTCTGAACAGTCATCATTTTGTTATCAGGTTACAAACTTTGTCCTGCCCAGTCTAATCAGTTCCATTGTCCTTGTTTCTAAGTTTAAAAGTCACTGATGCTCTCACAATTTAGAATAAAAACTTACAGGGGAGAAAGAGACAGACTGGATTTGGCAGAGATTCAATCAGTTTTGAAGTTACATTTGTCATGTTTTTTTGTGGTTTCCTGCTATCGTGTTCATTAACTGTGCAAAATTATCCTGCAGGGATGTCTCTGAGTATGATTCCACATTCATCTGATGAAAGTTTCTCTGTTCTTAGAGATCAAGAATCGAACCTTGAAAATATTACAGTGCCAGCAGCAGAGGTGGCAAAAGTACTCACATTCTGTACTTAAGTAGAAGTACAGCTACTTGTGTGAAAAAGTAGTGTGAAGAAGTACTGATTCAACTCCTTTACTTAAGTAAAAGTAAAAAAGTACAGCTTCTCAATTGTAATAAAGTACATAAGTAAAAAGTAAATCTGCATTTTTGCCATGAATAAAACAATAGTTATTTAACCAAACAAAATCATAAAAGTTTCTGTTTTCTAATTCCACAGTGAATGATACTGACTAGAGTCCTGCACCAGGTAACCAGCAAACACATGCAGGAACAGGTATACAAAACAAATTAAAAGAATTTTCACAGGCACAGATAAAATTAAATGAAATGCAGGTTGGTAGCGGGTGAGGAAGTGAAAAAATAAAAGAAGATTCATGAATGAAAATAACTGTCAGGACATTTAATGATGATGATCATCTAACTTCACTGTGATTGATCCACAGCTGGTTTGTTTTATTTTGAAGTGAGTTTCATCTCTGTTTACATCCAGACACAGATGTCATTGAGCAGCACATATTAGATTTATTGATGGCATGTTTTTTAGCCAAAAATAAAGCCCTTAAAAGTGAGTTACTGTGTAGACAATGTCTTTAATCACGGGTCGGGTTGCAGTACTCAGCTACTCAGTGGGTACAGGCGGAAAAGTTTGGAAAAAGTGGACCCATGCAAGACTCTGGTTCTGACCCTGTACAGGATTCTGGTACTGACCCTGTACAGGACTCCAGTACTGACCCCGTACAGGACTCTGGTATTGACCCCGTGCAGGACTCTGGTACTGACCCTGGTCACAGCCTGTGCTCCTCTCTCTCACTGATTTTTCCTCTGAAGTCACGTATTTTACACACTGTCACAGCCCTTTAGTTTGAAAAAGTAACGAGCCTGTTCTGAGAATGTAAGGAGTACAAAGTACAGATATTTATGTAAAAATGTAGGGAGTAAAAGTAAAAAGATGCTAGAAAAATAAATACTCAAGTAAAGTACAGATACCTAAAAAATCTACTTAAGTACAGTAACAAAGTACTTGTACTTCGTTACTTTTCACCTCTGGCCAACAGGAATCTACACAGCCTGAGCTGAAAAAAATCTCACCTGGATTTCACTCTGTAAATAGTTCAGATCCTTCCATTTGATATTTATAAGTGATTAATGTCTCATCTGTAGTTCTTGAACCCTAACTGATGAGAAGAGAGGCAGAAGAAGTGATTACCCATCATGCCTTGTACCTACAGTATAAGCCTGTTATGATCTGGGGCTGCTTCAGTTGGTCAGCAACATTAAGGGTCCAGATATGACTGTGAATATATGCTGTAATAAAACCTAAAGGGGTGGGAGAATGAGGGACTTTTTTGTCCAGGCTGTGTGTATTGCATTGTCCAAAGCACAAACAGACACAGAAACAGACGTTTAGGAAGGCGTGTGCACACAGTGAACAGCTTTTGCATATTTAGATATCCTGTATCCTGGAAGAAGCGTTTCTATTTGAACTTTAACAAAGCCATGGAGCTTTTCTGTAGAATACTGTGATGTGCAGAACTGTTGATTATTTAATCTTAAAACTTGTCCATTCAGTAAAATACATGTGGTAACATTTGTCTTTATCGTACACTGCCGCTTCATCGTTATTGTACTTCAAACGTGCAGTGAACATATTGTGTGGGCAGCTTTCTTTCCGTCTAGCCAAGGTCTAGGCCCATTCAAGCTCAGATCCTTGGGTGTTGTCCTGTGCAACAATAGCATATGGTGGCATTGCCTGCACTTCCTCACGTAGTCTCATGGGATGGGAGACGTCTTTCATGAGAAGGGACAGGTTCATTCACAGGGGTCTTACGCTTGGGACATATTCTCCGTTTGCTGTTACAATCATCAGAGTCAAACCAAAGACTGGCCTTTTAACGCCCTCACATTCCCAGAAAGCATTTGCATTAACTGACTTCTTATCAATTTTGGATCATGTGGGAACTTTTAGATCAGTCCAACCACTTTTATCTGTATTATCTTGTATTTAGCCAAAGCTCCCTTGTATCTGACAAAGAACAACATCTCACTCATCACATGCAGCCTCTTATCAGAGTCAAGTTGTGGTTTGATCCATGAACCAGGCTGCTATGTGTGATTGAGTTTCACAGGGGGTCTCATGGGTACCAAATTTAAACACCCACCCATTACAGATATCCATCCTTCTCGGAAATGAACTCCTTGCTAACAGACATGGTTTGAGGTTACACCTCAGATCCATCAACAATAGTACTTTGATGTCTTTAGACATTTCACAGTGCCATACATTGTAGGACTTAAATGTACCTCTTTTATGCTTGAACCTCCCACATAGCTCTCTGGAGAGGACATAATCCTATGTTAGATAGGACTGTGTGGTGCAGAAGAGTGTGTGTGTGTGTGTGTGTGTGTGTGTGTGTGTGTGTGTGTGTGTGTGTGTGTGTGTGTGTGTGTGTGTGTGTGTGTGTTTTTAGAGGGAGGGGTCTCAGTGAAGGATAGGCAGATTTCATTTCTGACTTTTTTCTTTTGCAGCTGAGAAAAAAAAAAAGAACACCAAAAAACAAAACAAAACACAATGAGCAGTAGGACCCAGAGGATTTTTGAAGAAAAAAAAAAAAAAAAAAAAAAAACTGGACATGCACACCTTTATGTGGTCTGGGGCAAGACAAGGATGTAAAAAAAAAAAGTTTTGAAGACTGTAAGAAAAAAGCCTGAGCTTTGAGCCATGTCATTGGCTAAGAAGAGTCTGACAGGAAAATGCAGAGTCTGCTATATATGTAATGCAATAGACAACAGATTTACTGATTCCACGGCAACGTTTGGATGGTGATCATCAATTATCACAACACGGACGACATGAGCGCTTCGGTGGCCGTGTACAGGAATATCTACACGGAGGACCGCTTCAAACAGGCCTTCGGCTCTGAGGACAGCACCAATGGAAGTCTGCGGCTCCGGGAGAGACTCACCGGGAGGTGCAGGTGTTCAAGGAGAGCCTGGCTCCACCTGCTCAGAGACAGGGTCCCCATTTTCAGCTGGCTGCCCAGATACAGGCTCAAGAAGTGGATTTTAGGAGATACTGTAGCCGGACTGACAGTGGGCGTTCTTCATATTCCACAAGGTAAGGAAGTCATGAACACAAAAGAATAACTTTCCTCTACTTCTGATGATGATGATAATAATAATAATAATAATAATAATAATAATAATAATAATAATAATAACAAAGAATAAGCTATTATTATTATTAATAATAGTAATATTAGTATTAATGATAATAATAATAATAACAACGAATAAGTTATTATTATTATCATTATTATGTTTGATGATGATGATAATAATAATAATAATAATAATAATAATAATAATAATAATAATAATAACAATAATAGTAGTTGTAGTGCAAATGAAAAAAGTAAAGTAAAAAAGTAAGGTTTTCTGATTCAGGATATGTAGTAAATATTTAATTTGGCACATTCATGAGTACAGACTTAACTGTAATAATATCAAATGTCAACCTGCATAACAATCTCTTTTATTGAGTTTTTTTCTCAATTAACTCTTCACCTACTTTGACCTCAGTGTGGGACATAAAAACATATTCAGTTCTTAACATGGAATAAAATGTTCATGATGTGTCCTTGTGTTTCCCTGAACAGGCATGGCCTTCGCTCTACTCACATCTGTGGCGCCAATATTCGGCCTCTACACCTCCTTCTTTCCTGTGGTCCTCTATATGTTTTTTGGCACAGGTCGTCACGTGTCAACAGGTAATACAGAAACATTTAATATTTTTTACAGAGCATGCCATAAAGATGGATGAGGATTTAATTAGTGGCTGTGTTATGTGGCATTTAGGCTCATTATGTTTACACTGTTGGGATGTCTGGTGTTTTCCCAGGCACCTTTGCGGTGGTGAGTCTGATGACTGGCTCTGTGGTGGAGCAGTTGGTTCCCACTCCTCTGGAGATGAACTCCAGTTCTTCTCAAGCAGATGAATTTGAAGCTCAGAGGATTGCGGTGGCCTCTGCAGTAGCACTCCTCTCAGGAATTATTATGGTAATCCAGATGGATAAAATAAAGACTATTTAAGAGAGATGGTAGCTCTTTATTCAATGTTTGTTAAGAGTGTCACCATCGATTCCCTGAAATGACCCATTATGTTATTTGTTGACTTCTTGTGCTGCAGCTCTGTATGTTTGGTCTTCAGCTGGGATTCCTCTCTACATATCTGTCAGAACCCATTGTTAAAGCTTTCACTAGTGCTGCTGCATTCCATGTCACCGTCTCACAGCTGCAAAGCATGCTGGGTCTGCGGCTTTCTCGCCACACAGGGACCTTCTCCCTCTTCAAGGTAGTCTGAGGTTTCTTGATATTGTGTTTGAACTGGAAACGCACAGGTAGAGTTTGAGGGTTTCTTATCCATCACTTCCTCTTCTATGTTTAGACTCTTGCATCAGTGATGGAGAACCTGCCCCACACCAACATGGCTGAGCTGCTCATCTCCTTAGTGTGTTTAGCTGTCCTCGTTCCAGTTAAGGAGATCAACATGCGGTACAAGCAGCGCCTGCGTACACCTATCCCTGTGGAGATCCTCACAGTCAGTCAACATTTGATAAATACCATCATACATTTAATAATTGCATTATAATGATCCAGTTAAAAGTATCATATCCTCTACCAGGTAATCCTAGCTACAGTCGTGGCCTATGCCTCCTCACTGGACTCTGCTTACAGCATCGAGATAGTTGGACACATCCCAGCTGGGTAATATTTGGTCTGATCTGAAAAAATTCAGACAATCTCTTTCATTTCCGGTTGTCTGACTTTTATTTCTCCTATCAACAGATTCCCAAGGCCACGCATGCCAGCCTTAAATGCTTTTCCTGAAATTGCAGGAGACACAATAGCAATAACATTTGTTGGCTATGCTGTGTCAGTTTCACTGGCGATGATTTATGCCGATAAACACGGCTATTCAATACACCCCAACCAGGTAAACATGAGCAATCTTACGCTCACTTCCTGAACTGTTCATTTCTCTCGGTTTTGTATTGAATCTGTGTTTGATTGCAGGAGCTGCTGGCTCATGGCATCTCCAACACAGTCTCCTCTTTTTTCACCTGCTTCCCCAGCTCAGCCACTCTGGCCACCACTAATATACTGGAGAGCGCTGGAGGATATACACAGGTACTATATGCATGTTGTTCTTAGACATCTGGGCTTTCATGATTTTTTATAGTATTTTCAGGAAATGGAAACTAAATGGAAACGAAAACTAATGTAATGTGGTTACAACTCTAAAAATTAAATGTCCATATGGCTTACTTGCACAAGCACGTTGTTTTTTAGAACATAGTTTAACCCTTTAACAACGGCAGTCTCTCCGGTGCTACATTTTGCACTTTACTGCATTCAAATGACTCTAACTCCTGAACTGTTTGCGCTATCCTCAAAACTCAAATGACATCGAAAAGCCA
Organism: Sphaeramia orbicularis; assembly: GCF_902148855.1. Classification (NCBI taxonomy): domain Eukaryota; kingdom Metazoa; phylum Chordata; class Actinopteri; order Kurtiformes; family Apogonidae; genus Sphaeramia; species Sphaeramia orbicularis. The sequence continues at coordinate 35,888,230 of NC_043963.1, forward strand.
AGATCCTGAGCTCTCTGACACTATATAACACTTTATGGCAGCAATGTGGGACTGTAGAAAGGAACTGTTTCAAAGACTTCCACACAGGCTAAAAAATACCTGGAAGTAACAAAATATGAAGTCATAACTTACATACCGAAAGACCAAAAAAAAACAAAAACAAAAACAAAAAAGCATGTAAAATAGTTGAAAGTTTATTTCTGTAATGTCAGAAAGTTTCGTTGTGGATATTTATAGTTGTTTCTGATAATAAATATACTAAGAAATTCCAGTCTGTTTTTTTTTCTTCTAAACTACACTGTTTTAAGCATTTATTATCTATAATAATAATATTGACAGTTAAGTTCTTCCTGAAAACAAAGATGCAAAAGAACTGGCTAAAAATACTTTGTCTGACACCTAGTTGGTCTGTTATAATGACAGTCTTAAAAGGGTTCAAACTTTATTATTTTAATACATTTTGAGAGTATAACTGTGGCCTAATAGAACGTGAATGTGGTATAACTGTAATACTTTGTGCCAAATTAAACAAACTTTAAAACAGAAAAATACCCTATCAACAAGTGTGACTTAATCTTATATGTGAACTTTTTAATAGTAAATGAATGTTATGGAACAGCAATGTTTTGGATATTGGGATTAATTTGGGGAATTGAATCAATAGAGTCAAAATCATGAAACGTCAAGAAGTCTTTTTTATAACTGAGTAAGAGAACCATGTGAAAGAAAATGTCACAGAACAAACTCTGTAGACTCTGAGTAGCCTTTATTAGTAACATTAGTAACTAATGTTACTTAATGTATAGGGATGTACCTTTGATTCTGCCAATCAATTACAGATTTACAGACTTTAATTTTACTTGAAGGTGGATAAGCGTCCTGGACATCATGACCACCACATACTAAACATTCCAAACCACTTTAATGCAGATAAAATCATAGTTAAAAGACAAGCCATTTTCATTATAAGATGTTTTTGTATTCCTGCAGCTCTCCGGCCTGTTTGCTAGTCTGGTTGTCCTGATCGTGCTGCTGCTGATCGGACCGCTCTTCTACTTCTTACCCAAGGTGTGTTTTCATGTGTGTGTCTGTACAAACATAAGGGAGGGAGAAAGAGAATCCACTCATGTGCCTCTTCGTCTTCGTCTCTCTCCTCAGGCAGTACTGGCATGCATCAATGTCACCAGCCTCAGGCAGATGTTCCTACAGTTCCAGGACCTACCCGAACTGTGGAGGATCAGCAAAATTGACTTTGTAAGACCAGTGACTATTGTAAAAATGTAATATGTAAGAGAAGAGTTTTCAAATAAACATTCCAAACCAGAGTAGAGTCGAGTCTCCAAATATGGACCCGAACCAGCAGACAGAAAAATGATAATTACTTCTCAAGTTGCCATAGGTGATTTATAAAGCACAGCTAATTGTTTTTTTTTTCCTATAATTTCATTCACTGGAACATAATTTATAAGATTGCTAAGAACAAACACTTCTAAAACATTCAAAAGTCTTGTTAAATAGCAAAAATAGCATTTTCACTATACTCAAACAAGGAAAGTGAGAAGAGTTGACATTAGCTGTCATTTTTTTGTTTTTTTTTTCTTACCTTAATCTCTTCGCATAATCAGTAATTGAGGTGGACTACTGGGGTTTCCATACAGTTTAGTTTTTGCTGACTAATTTCTAATAATACCTGATACATCATAGTTCTATGGTTGTTTGAAATAAACACAAATTTAACCTCTGACACTTGCCTATTAATCAGGCCATGCACAGATAACACATGCGATAAGCTGCATACATCCTTGCATGTTCAGGCTGATTGCTTGGCTGGGATTAACCTTTTTTTTCCTTATACACAGACATGCGTCTATTGTTAATTGTTTTGTCCTGACATGAAGATAAGTGATTGTGGCCATGTCTTTGTGTAGATGGTTTGGGTGGTAACCTGGCTGTCTGTTGTGGTACTTAATGTTGACCTTGGCCTGGCCATTGGGGTGGTTTTCTCCATGATGACCGTCATCTGTCGCACACAAAGGTAAATTACACTTTCCATTCTGCTAATTCTCTGCCTAATTCAATAGATCTGAAAGCTGAAAGGTGAATTTACCTTTAGACAAAAATGTGATCAGTAAGTCAACAAAGTATCATTTAAGACCTGATAAACGTGTAATATGTAATAAGATGTTTCATTTAGGGCTGGATGTTCGGTGCTTGGCAGAGCCAGCAACACAGAGATTTACAGACCTCTGGAGAAACACAGGAAGGTGAGAGGATCTTATTGTGTAATCTCTAATGTCCTATTCAGAGGACTGATAACCATTGTTTCAAAGGCAGCACAGCTGGAATACCATTGAAAGTTGAGGTCTCGTTTTCCTTTCAGTGTTATGAAGTGCCAGGGGTGAAGATCTTGACCTATAACGGACCTATTTACTATGGCAACCGTAGCTTCTTCAGGGAGGAAATAAGCAGGCTTTTGGGCCTCACACCAGAGAAAATCCGAAGTCAGGAAAAAGCCAGGAAAGCCCTGGAGAAACGGGAGAGAGAGGCCACCATCAACACTGTGGTACGACTGCTGCGATCACTGAACCCCCATAGTCACAATACACAGTTTACATTGTAAAACTGAGTGCTATTCCATGATATTTGTATTGTTTTTGTGCTTTTAGGATAGAGGAATTGCAAACACATTGTTTTCCTCGGAAAATGAGATCTTTAAATCTGGTAAGTACAAAAGATTTTTGAGCAGGATTTATAAATTTATATAAATTATAAAATGATTTATAAATCTATATATGCAAATGTCTCATTCTAATCTCATCTAGAGGTAGAGTTTGGCTATTGTAAATTTATATTAATTTTTTTAGTCCACTCTATTTACGTTTTTTGTAGATAATCATGTGGTGCAGGTAACTTCTAGAAAAGCCACACGTCCTTTTTTCCTGCAGAGACATCTGAGAATGACGTCCAGGCAGTGCTGATCGACTGCAGCAGCGTTACATTTGTTGACGTCGCAGGAGCAAGACTCTTCACACAGGTTATTTTCTAAATTTTTGTATGAGTCACAACTGTCTCCGGGCATTTGTCAAAACATCTAGTCACTGTGATTTTTTTGGGTCATTTTTTTTCAGACGTGCACTGAATGTCAGAAAGTTGGAATCTGTGTGTATTTGGCAAACTGTAATGGTAAGCCTGCGTGCGAATGAATACATTTTTTAAAAAAACTTTCTTGGTTATTTGATTTCATTCTACAGCTCATTTTATGTCCTCATTGTTGATTTCTGTCAGAGAGCGTCTTAAAGATTCTCACATCCAGTGGCCTGATGAACTACATGAACCCTCAGCATATTTTTGTCACTGTCCATGATGCTGTAATGTATATTCAACAACAAACAGTAAGTACAAATATAGACTGTACTTTCAAAATAATGAGCGGATTCTTCACACAGTAACAATAATAACACTTTTCCTGTCCAATAGGAAAAACCCTCAGAGAGCACCACAACTGTTTGGGTATGAAGCAGATAGTCTGTGATGACCTGGACTCCCATCAAGCAAACAGTGGAGGATTTTAGGACATCGTACTTTAATTAAGAGGAGACTTCAAGTCTATAAGGAGCACTCCAGCATTTGGTCCAGATAGTACTGTTCACCAGTGTTTCCTAGAAGCAGTAGCCTGTTGTAGCACTCTGTCATGAACTACAGTAACTATCACATTACAGCGGTGTGTTACCAGTTTGGACATTCTCTTACTGGCACACTTAAATTAAATTGCTAGCAATAGAAAACACAAATGTTATTACTCCACAGCATATACATGTAGTGTACAAACAGTGCAGAAAAAAATGCATTAAAATGTAATTAGTTTAAACTTTAATGTCAATTACTTCATTTTTATTGTCATATATGCTGGACATTAGAATTGCAATATTTATTTACTTTTTTCTTGGTTGCAATACAGAGATAAATATAAAGTGCACTGAATATTTGGTTAAAGAACTGTGTGTATTTATATTGTTTGCAATGCGCCCTTGAATATACTGTATAAATGCTGATCTGTACTGCCTTAAAATATTTGTTCTTCTAACTCCAGAGGGACAAAGTTTGTCAGTGAGGGAAGTTTTGGAAATAAATTCTTTAAAAAGGAATTGATTTTGTTAGAGTTAAAACTAATTGTCGAAGTTTGTACAATATGATGGGTTTGTATTTAAGGAGACTGTGGAATGTGAAGCATGCCGCTTTGTCAGATCTGAGAGAAGAAGAGCACTCTTTGTATTTACAGAGGCACTTCTGGACAGGATGTCGGCACTGAAATACATTCATAAGTACTGTAGAAAAAAACAAAAACAAATACAGGATTCACATCACAACAAAGCTAAGACCACAAGTGTTCATGGAACCAAAGGACAGAAGCCCAGGTACTTATTTTATTTAAAGACACAGAAATTTGTACATTTTTTTCAGTGCAAGAAGAGGTGATAATATGTGACAATCACATTATATTTAGACAACAGGAATAGAGGAGAGATGGAAAAAATTCCAAAGCAAAAGAAAACTAAGTATTCAAGAAATCTTAAGAGAAGACATCTAAGTATTACACAGTATTTCCCATAAAGTTGGAATAATTTTGTTTTCAGACACATTCCTCTATTTACTCCTATTCATACACATCAGCAGTCACCCTTGAGCAGGTACAGTGATTACATACTGAATCCCAATTACACTTTATTTATCAAGAATAAATCACATTGTCAGAATCATTTCATGAGAAGAGCTAAAAAATATTGTATTCAAACTTTGTGGATAACTGTATTATTCAGTCACCTTTTGATGAATTAAACTTTTGTGAATGAACTGTGTAAATGATGAGAAATAGTTTGAATACATAACAAAACTGTATCCTGTCTGTAAATAAGTGAGAAACTGATGTTAAAAACACTAAGACAAGTTCAGTGTGAATCATGCAGGATGCTACTTTTCTAAATTATTACATGTTGCTGCCCTCTGCTGTCCAACAGTTAAAGGGTTTGTACCCACTACTCCTCATCATAATCCTGTTACCTTGACCTGATAAAACTATACCTACTGTGAGTTCAAAACCAGGACAAAAAAGAAAAAAAACCTAATTATTTCCTTGCTTGATGTTGGATAGCCAAGTTATTAATTTTTTCCAGTGCATATTTCAAAGAGGCCTCTAGACACTGTACCCTTTGGGTTTTCCCTTTAAAGCTCAAGGAGTATTTCACTAATTGGCAGGAAGTAGTCCACTTCAATTAGAGAACATGGTACACAAGGCTTTGGCCAGCTGTTTACTAAGCCAGATTCGTCAGGCAGAGGTACTAACATGCACACATACGCAGGCACGAATTCAAAAAACAACCCTGAAAACTCAGGAAGGTCATTGCATTAACGACAAACCTGTACATGAAAAAGTGCTTACAGGTAATATTATAAAAACAGAGAAAATGTACTTTATGTAGGCTACAGTATGTTATACTTGTAATTATGTCAGCAGATTCACACACAATAATGTTTTAATTTCCCTCACAGTAATTGCCAATACCCTTGGATTTATTTTTGTCACAAAACAAAAACAGAATACATGGACATAAGAAATAAAAAAAAATCACAAAGCATGTACAAAATAATTCCTATCAAATATCAAATGGTAAAAAACAGTAATAAATTCTGACCCATTCCATATAAAAATCTTCATTGTTATATTTATTACCATATGAATAATCTACCCCCCCCCCCCCCCACACACACACACACACACACACACACACTACTACTACTACAATTAATAATGATGGACATGAATAAGTGGATGAATTGACTTTTCATTAGTGCATTTTGTCTGAGCTTATGTTTCCATCTTGTGGTGAAAAGTTGTCATGACAGTCTTTGGGCCTAAATGACTGGACTCTATGCACAGCCCCACTACTTCCTGAACTTCAGGTGGGTCCTTTATTTCCTGTCTTTCATTATTGGACACACTGATTAATCCAGGTGTGCCTAATTAATCAGTAGTCACAACAAGACGTAGCAGACACTCCTGAATTAATCAGTGTGTCCAATAATGAAAGACAGGAAATAAAGGACGCACCTGAAATTCAGGAAGTAGTGGGGCTGTGCATAGAGTTCATGGTCTTCTCAGCATAGTAACAACTCGAACAGGAGCTCTATTCACTTAGTAATCTGTCCATGTTTAAACACTGATACATTCACTAGATGAAAACCAACTTCCTTGTTTGTTTTTCTTATCTCAGTTACTGGAACATTTGTTCATATTTCTTGTACCGAGCAATGGCTTTGTTTGGGATTGGTATAATCAGTGCAGTAGGTTTTATTAATTTTCCACCCATGTAACATGTGATATCCTGGCTGAAATAACCCCTAAAACTGTCAAAGCAAAGAAAAATGAAGATTACTGATCTGCCAACGGATGTAAAAGACATTATAGATTTAACAATTACAAGCTCAAACACTTATTTCAACTGTTGTGTTGTTTCAGGGAAGTTGTGGATCAAAAGGGTGATCTACGGTACATGAACACAAGCGGTAGACTGATCACTGCTGGTGTTGCCTTTGGGAGGGTGTCTGATGATCAAAGCCCTCAACACACCATGATCTTGGATGATGTGTCATGTGTTTTGACACCTATGTGTATTATAGAGCAAGTCTTAACTTATCTGAAACAATGAAACTTCTCCTGACTCCCCTACTTTTTATTTGCATATTTATTCATAGATTTCCACCAAAATAAAGAGTCAATGTCTATTAAGACTCTTTAGCAACAGTTCTGCAACCACTGATGGCACAACAGAGAGTGTAAAAGAGAAATGCAAGGTTGTACCACTGAACTCCAAACTGTCACTTTAATCAACAAAGACTTCGCTGCTAAGTTAAATTTCTACATCTTTTGACCCAATAAACAATGCTTAATACAATGTCCAACCAATAAATAAGTCTGAACCTGGATTTAACTAAGCAAACAGTTAAGGTTCTTGAATTTACAGCCATCAGTTTGGTAGAGAGCATAAAGATTAGACAGTGTTTCAAAAGGAAAAGGTCATTTGGCCTGAAGAGTCAAGATTCACCCTACTTCTAAAGTGATGGGTCCATCAGGGTAAGAAGAGAGGCGGATGAAGGGATTACCCATCATGCCTAGTGCCTACAGTACAGGCCTGTGAGGACCGTATTATGGGCTGGGGTAGCTTCAGTTGGTCAGGTCCAAGGTTAAAATAGTTTTGGATTTGTCATTACAGTTTAGTTTTATTTAGTTTGGACTTTTTTTTCCTCTAATTCAGTTGGTTTTAATTCGTTTTTAGAGCAGGTTTGGTAGTTTTTATTAGTTTTCATTTTTTTCTACATGCTTAGTTTTAGTTTAGTCGTATCTTTTCTCTTCTTCTCCGTTGTATTCAAATAAATCCCAGACAGAACTCGGCTGCTTTCTCCCAACTTTAGTCTCCATGTTTCCAGGTAGAGTGGGGACCAGAAGACGACTGGAAACCACAAGTGACCACAAGTGACGGACCGTCAAGTGTCGTATGGTGACAGCACAGAAAATTGCGAGAGGGAAATAAATCGATTTCGTACCAATCTGACGTTGACAAAAGATGAAAATGAAGGGACTTTTCTCCATAATTTTATCCGTTTTAGTTAGTTTTGTAAGCGCACAATACAGTTTCAGTTAGTTATGTTTTTTCTTTTAATTATAGTTTTTATTTATTTCAGTTAATAAAAATGTTTTTACAATTCCAGTTTTCGTCATTTTGTTAGTCTTCGTTAACGATAATAACCTTGGTCAGGTCTAGGTTCAACAATGTTATGTGCCCATAAAATGAGCTCAGCTGGTTCAGGAAGAATGAGACATCATTTTCACACATGGATTGGCCTCTATAGAGTCCAGACCTGAACCCCATGGAGAATCTTTGGGATGAGCAGGAGAAGACTTTATAAATTGGTCTGACTCACTGATTTCCAAAAAAAGAGCTTGTTTAAAAATGAATACAACTTTGTATGGTCATAAATGTTGTGACCTTGCATAAGCCTACTGAACCAACATTGCAGTGAATGTGTCCTGTGATTAAAGCTAAAGTTTGTCCAAAGAAATATTAGAGTGTGTCAGTTTGGCTTGGACGGTGGATGTATTTGATGATGCTTAATGTATGATTAACTGTGCAAACCCAATTCAGTGTCCATTGTTAAACTTATACTACATGTAAATCAACATGTAAATGTCCTTTTTAAATAGGGGGAAGCATATTAATGATAGCTGTTGGATTATAAAGTGTGAGTATTAGGCTGAGTAAAGGGTATAGCAAGAGTGAACACATGGACATGGGGGGGGTCCATGTTGCATGAAGCAAGTCAATGAAACCAAAACAGACAAACACAAGTCACTGGTAGGGACATTGAGAATAAAGATTACCCCAAAAAATAAAGAAAAACTGAAAAAGTCAAATTCAGTGTCCGAACATGATGTTGAGCTTCACTCGTGAGAGCAGATGAGCTATCACTGTCTCTGAGTGTTACAGTGTTTGTTAAAGGTCAGGGGTTAACTGAAGCTCAACTCATGTAAAGTATAGGACAAAGCTTTTATGTTGCATTGTAAAAAGAAATACATGCCACAAGGTATGTCAAAGTCCATGTTTACCTCCACATGACATATGACAAAAACACGTAAGCAGCAAATGACTCGACTACTATCTCACCTATTAGACATGAGGCCATAGATCATATTCTATGTCATACCGTTTTGGATTTTGCATTTTTCCACTCACAAATGTTTAGCCTCTTCAACCTGAGAGCTAGTCTACAGTTCACTGAAGCTAGACTTAATTTGCTAATGAACATGGTTTATTGATGTCATTGACATTATTTTTCACAGAGGAAAATCTCTTGAGGTCAGGCTACAGACCTGGCACGGGATGCTAATCCAGTTTTATGAATAGGAAACGTGCATGGTCCTCTATCTGAGTTTCTTCCTCCAGAGTAATGGCTTTTATCCATAATGTCTAAATGCAAATATATGCTCTTGTATTCAAGAGCCCACAGAGAAATAGAGCATGGACTCAGTGACTTGTCATACACTTGAACCTGTTTTTAAAGTAGAAGACTTCAGTGTGAATTTTATTATCGTCGGGTGAGAGAGAGTAGCGGAATTTTTCGTACTTCTTTTGGGATTCTGTTTTACTCCAAGGTAAATGTATCTTCGATGCATGATTTACAATGATGTTGCTGCAGGAACCAATGTGAAGGGAACCTAATGCATCTATGAAGAACTCTGTCAGAACAAGAAAATAATAAAAGCAGTTTTAACAGTGGGATCAGTCTCGTATAGAAAGAAGGCCTCACTAACTATGTTCAAATGTTTAATAGCAAAAGGCTCTGGATAGACTCACCTAGATGACCCCGGTGTGCCAAGCGGGGGTTAAATCCCACCTGCTGCACCTTTTCTGTCCTCCCCATGAAGAAGTTAATGACAGCATCAGCTACTACACAACTGGGAAATCCCTTAATGATGTGGTGGTAGCCATTCCTGATATGTAAGCAGTCACCCTCTTTTCCTCCGTCTTCCACTGAAATAGTATGGCGGTAGGTTGCAGTGTAGCCCGTCACCTCTCTCACTGCACCACCAACCTGAAACCAAACCAATGAAAACGTTGATCCAATTCTAGAACAGTTGGGTGAAACGTGGATATTTTTACCTCCGCCAAGGAGGTCATGTTTTTGCCAGGGTTTGTTTGTTTGTTTGTTTGTTTGTCTGTCCGTTAGTGTGCAACATAACTCAAAAAGTTATGGACAGATTTGGAGGAAATTTTCAGGGTTTGTTGGAAATGGGATAAGGAAGAAACGATTAAATTTTGGTGGTGATCGGGGGTGGGGGGGCCCACGGGGGGGGCCACTGATCAGCCTTGGCGGAGGTCTGCGCTCTCCGAGTGCTTCTAGTTATTTATCTATTTATTGAATTTTCACATAGTAAAAAACATGTACACATGTTGGTTAAAAATTGTTATGGACGGTCACCAAAAACCCTCAATGGGCTTAACAAGTGGCAACCTCCAGATTTCAAAGGTTATTTACAACTGCAATTAAAAATATACAAAAGAAATTGCAAGCTGCATAAGAGTACATTTTCAACAAATAAAATTCCACAATATACCAAGCTTAGAAATGTATCCCATGTGGAAAATTACAATCACTCAGGGGCAGAGTTTTCACAGCTTTTTTACACTGAATTTGAGGAAGCTCCGTAAGAAGAGTTGGCAGATTATTCCATATTTTGGGAACACTGAACTGAGTCTGAGTGGTATGAGCAAAGGATGCTCTTTCAAGACAGCTACCATGAGTTGAATACTTTTGTATTTCAGTGTTAAAGGAAAAAAAATATTATTGAAATGTTGAGGCAATAGATTTTCAACAGAGCCATAAACAACTTGCCCAATTTCGAAATGATTAACTTGGTAAACACTAAGCAAACAGAGGCATAAAGATATGTTTTCAACACATCCTTCTTTTCAAATTATTAAGCCAGTGGTTCCCAACCTTTTCTGGCTTGTGACGTCATTTTAACATCACAAATTCCTGGCGACCCCCGACATTCAAAACAGAGACATTTTTTTTGCTCAAATTAATTTGTTTTTGATCATGTAATAGTTTCCTATAGTATGTTGCAAATAAATGTTAATTTTATCTGACATTTAGTCTATATAATGTATATCATTATGGACAGAGGCAGAAAAGCTGTTCAGATTACTGCACAAACTGAGAATTTCCTTGGTCAGGATATGTACAGTCAGTCCCTCTTGTATTTGCAAGGCTGTAAATTAATACTGAACAAACAATAACTCAAACTATGAATTATGAAAGAGCCGCAGCATCTGAAACTGACCACAATGAACATTTGAAAGACAAACAGTACCACAATGCTTCAGCTTCAGTTTGTCATGTCTTTTATGTGTTGGGATTGTCTCTGTCAACTCACCACATATTTTTTATTAGTAATGTTTTTTTTTATTTTTTATCAATTACTAGAAATTTCAGGTGACCCCATTTGAATTCCAGGTGACCCCACGTGGGGTCCCGACCCCGAGGTTGAACAAACACTGAATTAAGTTCAGCCCACGGTCCCAGTACATCACTGACACCAATATTTTTGCTGTCAGGGGTTGCCTCATTGGATTTCACTGCCATTACAACAGCATGCAGTCTGTAAATGGTATTGTTTATGATTTCACCCTGTGTTGGCAGAGTTTAGTTTTTTGGTCTATATTACTTTTCAATTGCCTCTTTGGCTGTTGTGTTATCCTTCCTGTATATTACCTTTCGGTGTAACAACTATAATCATTAAATATGGACATTTATGTCTCTGCTCTTTGTCTTTACTCTGTTTAGCAAAGAACTGCTCAATTTGACATCCCGGTAATATATGTATATCCTGCTGTTTCTGTTTATATATTATTGTTTATTAGTTCACTTTAAATGTATGTGTTTATGTAGTGGATTTGCTTCCTGTCATGTTGTCTCCTGTGTGTTTCTTTTCTGTTGCAATACTCACTGATTATTCGAACATTGTCATATGGGTTGACCTGACCGTTCTTCTACCTGGTGCTCATAGGTTTAATCTGCTGTGGGTTCCAGCACTCATGTAGGATTTAGGTTCATCACTCATTCAAACTGTAATGAAATTCAGATGACCCACACTGGTTTGACATAGATTCACTTACTGTTTATGGCTACGTGTATGAGGAGGCCAGATTCATGAGTACAGTATGTGGTCCTCTGGTTGTAGACTACAGTTCCTTTGCCGTTTATCTGAGAGTTAAATCTCTGATGGGAAGAGCACTGTTACTAAGCTACATTGGTACATTTTAGTTTTATGTTTCCTCTGGAACAAAATTCTGTTGGTATGTTACTAAATGTTCATCTGAGAAGAACTTTGCTGGCTTACATGGGAAACTGCAACATGATGTTACTTCACATAGAATGTTGTATCATATTAGAGGGGTTTTGCTAGCATGTTGCAATTTCAAAGGCAGCATCGTATCTAACATTGCAGCATAGTGTAGTTGAGTGCACTGTTTGACGATGTATAATACATCACTACCACTACTCTCAGATCTCATTTTCATGCAGGCAGCATTGGAGTCATACGGTACTAAAACTGGCTGATCCTAATTATTATTATTATTTAAATTGTTCACTATGGCTTAACATGTTGTTTTCGCCTGATTACCCTTACTGCTCTCCCAGCGAGTGCTTTCCAAACCACCTCCATCCCAGCTCCTGATTTTCATCTGACTTGATCAGAAGCAAATTTGATGGTTGTAGCAATAACAGCATGCATACAGCTGGTCTCCGAAAGAAAAAACATGCTAGTATCAAAAAATGAATTAGTGAGAAATCAGCCTCATCCATGAATCATACAACACTAACAGGCTAATTTTATGATAATCAATGTTAATGAAGTTATAGAAAAACAGAAATCCATGGCAAAAAAAGCACTTTATCAGTAATTTAGAGGCCCTAAAAATTTAAATTTCATATCATCATGGAAATGCATGTCTGGCATCTCTGTGGCAATGAATTTCTCCCAAAGAAATAATAATGAATGGCTCAGCAAGACATGTTGCATATTCTAGTGTCTTTGCATCTCACCAAGTCCAGAGTAGTCCTCTCTAAGATGTCCACCATCTTCTCCAGCTTGGTGTTTGTAGAGAAAATAAAATCATCATCCACCCAGAGCACGTACTTGGTGGTGACCTGAGACACTGCCAGGTTTCTTCCCGCAAACCAACCCTGCATAGGTCAAAGGTCACTGATCATAATCTTCATAACATAACACAAAGCGATGCTGAAACTTTGTTACCTTCCCAAATGGCATGATGTAATGTTCAATGTGTGGCCCCGTCACTGGTTGAGGGTGTTCATTATCATCTGCTATCACTATGGTAACAGTGGGATAGTATTGCCGTATGCTGTCGATGAGATCTTTGAGTTTGTCGTAACGCAGGAAGGTTTTGGTTGCTATAGTAACAATCGCACTAATGTTGTACTCTACATGGAGAGAAAAGGGAAATGCACAACATGACTTTAACAATGAACTTCATATCAAAGTGCATACATAACGATATTTCAGTTGCATGACTGGTCACGAACCTTGTTGGTATCCAGAGTTGTAAAGTGTAGGGACGGGTTTATGCCCGACTTTAATGATGAAAAATGACTGGTATCCTTCAGTTGCAAATTGAACTGCAAGAGAGATTATAAAGCAATAATACTGGATATTCATTGTGGTGGAATATACACACTTCATACTGTTTATTATTTATAGTGCCCTTGTATTACTTCTACGATTCTCTGTGACTTGTCCTTTCAGTGGAATTTTCTGTCAGACTGTTACTGACCACATTGTTCTATGCAAATATTTTTTGTGACTGACAGGATGATAAACAAATATTCTGCCAGACTTTCTATCACCAAGTAATCTCTAACGTCCTAAATATACCTACAAACACCCACCTGTCCTTCACCCGTTTCTGTTCTCACGTCCATGCCCCACCCCACCCTGCCTTTCCTGTCTGTCTCCCTCTCTTTACAGTACCGAGGGTGTTCACCATCAAAACACCTTCCTCAACCTGCAGCCTCCCGGTCGACTCCTCGTACAGACCATTACCATGAACATTCATTTTGTATTACTGTAAATAAACCAAAATGTGTCATCCAATTTGAGGTTATGGTCCTTGCTTGTGAATACTCCGCCTGTCATTTGTGACTCAAATGCTTATGTTGAGACAAGAGACCCAACAATAAATGGTACATGGACTGCACTTATATAGTGCATTTTCTACAAAGCGCTTTACAAAGTCTCACATTCGCCCCTTCACACACACACTCATACACCAGTGGGTGGCTGCTGCTATGCAAGGCACTGCCAGGCCCTACAGGGAGCAATTTAGGGTTCAAGGACACTTCGACATTCGAACTGCCAACCCTTTGGTCATTGGATGACCCACTCTACCAACTGAGCTACAGCCACCTGATGAGCAGTAAGTGGGATAATAATAAGAGCAATACAACTGGAAATAAGAGGCATTAGTTTCTCAGTTTCTGGTGAACCATAGGGAATCACTCTTTTGATTCTCTGATATCTTGCAAAAATGTAATCTTTCCTGTTCCATGTACAGTTTTACACCAGACCTTGTAAAGTCAACAGCAATATATATAATTATGTAAACACTTGGTAGGTGCCATGCGAAACCCACAGTAATATCCGTTTGGCCAAATATAAGTATTATAACATCTGCTGTGGCAAAAGACTAGTTGGGCTATCCATTTTAAGCTCTAATTTTCCATGTTTCTTTAGTGTAATGACTTCATAGAACCTTATGAAAATGCTGGTTTCTTCTTCACAGGCACTGTACTCTGATAATAGTTATTTATTTATTTATTTATTTGTTTGTTTGTTTGTTTGTTTGTTTGTTTTGTTTTGGCAAAAAGTTAAGGATGCCCTGACAAATATCCTACACCTATGAAACTACTAATCATTTAGTATATTCTCACAATTAATTCAGTAGCTTTTTCCCCAAAAAATGTAAGTATTACAATCAGGCATCTCAAAATCCTAACCATAAGATCATACATGTGTGATATTGGTACCTGTATCTGCTGTCTTGGGATGAAACACAGTGTTTGTGTAGGTGACAAACTGCAGCTGCCTGTTCAGAGCTGAAAGAAGAGGACTTGACAGTACAATGTGCTTTTGTCCTTCTCCTTCAATTGAGACTTTGTCTACAGTGGCTGCAACATCAAAAGTCCCAAGTGACGCTGTCAAGTATACCTACAATCATTTTAAGACAAAAGTTTAATATTCACAGAGAAAAAAAAATGTGTATATTTCTACAATGTAACATGAAATTTCAAAAATTACCGTATATTTGGATGCCGTAGCTCCTTTAAGACCCAAGCCTACAGAGCAATTACTACAGTCATATCAACATGGAAGTATGTTGTGATACAATATGTTTAAGCATTTTAATCAAAATAGTGTTGCATGTATCCATATATGTGTTGTGTCATGTTGGACATGCCACTACCGGGGATGATGATCGTTTTGAGGGGTCGCACCTCTACACCTTGGGTTGGGTACTGAAGAGGACTGTTGGCTTCAGCTACAATAAGCACATCTGCTGGACTGTAAGACCTTTAAATATAACACAACCACACATTAGGGCACTGGTTATTTACATCCAGGAGTCATATTTCTGATGAGAACTAACTTAGCAGTTCCCTCTATTATTATTATAGAGGAAGCAAACGGTTCCCTATTAACCCATAAAGACCCAAACAACCACTAACGAACAAAACCGTCTACTGATATAAAATATTTAATACCTGTTGATCCACTAATCCACTAATTGGTGTAAAATACAGTTTGTTATCTTCTCATGGTCATCAGATATGACCCATTTGGACGTCCAGAGGCTCTGTAGTGAGTGTGGAAACACCATCATCTTCTACAACACTGATTCACCAGTAAAACCCATGGAGTTTAATAAATGACAGTGGATGGACACACTTGGTTTATGTTCAGTTAATGATATACTTTACTGAAAAAGTCAGTTACTTGTACAGTTACAGTTTACTCTGCGCTTTTATGAACATCTATATGATCTGTGATCTATATGATCAGTGAATTAAATATAGTGGCATGGTATATCTGTGGCATGAGAGCAGCAGTGCCTCTGACTGGAAGGCACTGAAGAGAGTAGTGAGGGCTGCTGAGAGGATCACTGGGGTGTCGCTGCCTCTTGTAAGGGACTTGGCAGAACAGCGTTGCCTAGCGAGGGCACTACAGATTGCCAGAGACCCCACTCACCCTGCCTGTGGACTGTTTTCCCCTCTACCCTCAGGCAGAAGGTACTGCAGCCTGAAATGTAAAACTGATAGGTTTAGAAACAGTTTCTTTCCTACTGCCATCCGTCTTTTAAGTAAGTGTCTGTAAGTATGAAACTACCTCGAAATTGTGGAAAAACCTTTTAGTTATGTGTGCAATGTAGTACATATTTATTATTCTCTCGGTTTTAGATTTATTTATTTATGACACTACCTTATCAGTATTTTATAACTTATTTTATCTCAGGTGTTTTTTTAGTGTTGACCCTGTATCATAATTTCGTTCTGCCGTGCATCTCGGATGTAATTTTGCTGAATGAAAATAAAGTGATCTGATTCTGATGGAAAATACATGTTTTAGACTGAAAAAATGGAAAATAAAAAGGATGATATTATTACAAATGGTAATAAATCACTTAAGAAAGGTTAAATATAGAGGAAAAAATCATTTGGGAACTGCCACAAAAGTCGCACTTGGTTTTTATGGGTTAAAATAAGCTTGAAGAACTTTATTTTCATACACCATCTACTAAACCACATAAAGCTGGTGCACTGCAGCTTGAAATCATTAAATGTGTACGTTACCTCTTCTTAAAGCTGTTGTACTCCTGAGCTCTGTGGCTCTTCACACCTTCAGGATCAGGATGGGACTGTAAGAATGTGAGGTCCAGGTTGTGAGCCCATACACGAGGGAAAAACCAGTCAGACATGGGGAGGTGAAAGGTTTCCTTATCAGCCACACATACACATGCATTTTGTCCCAAACGGCTGTGTCAGAAGAAACAAAGGCAGTGGCAGTGAGGAAGTTGATTTAGATGAAAACGAGAATTTGGACTACAATATGACCGTTAGTCTAAATAACCACACACCATGCCACATCCTCCTTTATGTGGTAGCCATCAACCTGACTGTCACTGATGTTATCTCGATGTATCCTTTGTAGAAGCTCCTTCAGTGGTGTCCCCAGTCTGGGCTGTATGTCAACTTCTGAGCTGGTTGAATGGCTCCATGTGTGGAACAGAGTTACAGCGAGTCCACTGACTAAAATAAGTCCCACAACCTTTTTATATCGTGCACGCATCTAGAATGTGTCACAACAGGTTTTATAGGGTTAACAAATAATGATGCATACTGCAAAATATATACGGTACTACAGGACATCTTGAATTTTTATGTGAAATCCCTACTACTACTGCTACTGCTATTACTACTACTACTACTACAAGTACAACTACTACTACTACTACTACTACGGCTACTACTACTGCAACTACTACTACTACAATTACAACTACTTCTACTACAACTACTACTACAACTACAACAACAACAACAACTACTACTACTACTACTACTACTACTACTACAACTACTACCACTACAACAACTACTACTACTGCTACTACTACTACTACAACTACAACTACTACTACTACAACAACTACTACTACAACTACTACTACTACAAGTACAACAACAACTACTACTACTACTACAACTACAACTACTACTACTACTACTACTACTACTACTACAACTACTACAACAACAACTACTACTACTACCACAACTACAACAACAACTACTACTACTACTACTACTGCTACTACTACAACTACTACTACTACAAGTACAACAACTACTACTACTACTACAACTACAACTACTACTACTACTACTACTACTACTACTACTGCTGCTACTACAACTACTACTACTATAACAACAACAATAACAACAACAACTACTACTACTACTACTGCTACTGCTACTGCTACTTCTGGCTGCTTCCTTTGAACCACAACCTAGCCAACAATCCTTCCTCCATGGCTATATTCAAAAAGAGACTGTTGTTAAAAGTAACAGAACAGAAAAAAACTGGTTTGACTGTTCAATTTGATTTTCCTAAGTGCCACATGTTTTGTTTTGATTTCTCTTTTTGGTGCGTTATTTGAACTTAATTTAGCTGTATTAGGGTTCTTTTCCCTTCGGAATGTCACTTTTTCCCATCTATCTATTCATTTATTGATCTATGTATTTAGTATTTCTATTACAACTACTATTATTGCTTTATCATTATTATTCATTTCTTTTATACTCTTTATGTTATTGAAAGAAATTATGTTTATAGATATATAGCCATCATTTCTTACTTTTATGTCATTTTTATTTATCCCTCTACTTCATGGAAGGTATGCAAATGACATTCTTTTATTTTGTTTAAAATATAGCTAGGTCAAGGTGAGGTCATTCTATAAACCTTTCGGGTTTCTGACCTCACCTGCACATTTTCGTACCCTTCTCTCTACCAAGAGAGATATGTACATGTATTTGTCTTATTTTATATTTGTATGTGCAAATTTAAAAAAAAAAAAAATCATCACAGGAAATCATCTGCTTCCATCTGTCCCTGTCTCCTGCACCTTCTTCTTTCCTACTAATACCTGCATGTTCTCCTTCACCACATCCATGAACCTCGTCTTTACCTCCTGCCTGGTAGCTCCACCTTCATCATCCCTCTACCGATATATTCACTATCCCTCCTCTGCACTTGTCCAAACCATCTCAGTCTGTCCTCTTTCACTTTGTCTCCAAAGTGTCTAACCTGAGCTGTCCCTCTGATGTGTTCATTCCTAATCTTGTTCATCCTCGTCACTCTGAAAGATCATCTCAACATCTTCAGCTCTGCGTTCTGTCTTTTTGTCAGTACATCTCTAATCTGTGCAACATCTTGTACACCTTTCTTTTAACTCTTGCAGATGCACTTTTATCACACATCACTCCTCCCAGATAGCAAATATTTTGGCAATATTATGGCACACATTTGGCATTTTTGGCTTTCTTTTGGCATTATGAAAACCTTTTGACTCAACAATAAAATGATTAATGTTATCCATAATAGATATGGAGGCACCAGCAATATATGGCTGAGTTATGGTATATGTCTGGTTAACCAAAAGACTGGGCAAAGAGCGGGATCAAGTATAGGGATGGTATGGCATGTTTATGGCAAGCCAGAAGACTGACTAAAGAGCGGCAACATCTTATTCCATATATGGATGTGTTTTGGCATATTTCTTGTAAAGCCAAAACACTGCGCAAAGAGCGGGAATTTCTACCCAGAAGAAAACTCCACTTCATTTCAAAAGCATGATCAACACAAATTTTGGGTGAATTTTGGCCTCCTTTTGGGTCAGTTTTGGCTACTTTTTGGCTGGATTATGGGGATTTGGGGCTTTTCTGGGACAATTATGGCTATATTTTGGATGTCCACAGTTACTTTTAGGTGAATTTTGGCTTTCTTCTGGTTGGATTTTGGCTTGCCTATTTTGAGCCATTTAGCCATTTTCATACATCTGCCCATATTTAGCCATTTTCATACATCTGCCCAGAAATTTGTCAAAATGGCATGCCAGTTTTGGGCCAGATTTAAGTCCTAATGATTTTGCTATCTAGGCTGACACTTCACCCATTCCACTCCACCCATATTTTCACCTTTGGGCCAGATTTAAGCCATAATGATTTTGCTATCTGGGTTGACACTTCACCCATTCTACTCTGCCCACACTTTCACCTTTACCTCCAATCCAATCTCCCCAATGCTCTCAACACTTGACTCTAACTACTTTTTGAATTCTTAAAAATACTTAAAATGTGAAATATTTTGTCAAATGCTTGTACAAAATTACAGCATTTGAGTTAAAACATTAAGCAAAGTTTTAACATTATGACTGGTGATTTGAAATGATAAAGGAATCCGAGGCACAATACCAAAGCACATACAAAGTTTAGATCTGCAAAAATAATAAAATCTGCAAACATCTATTCATAATGGTCTGAAGAAAAATGTAATATATCCTTCAAACTGAATATTTATAAACATTTCATGTTACACTATTGATATAAGTAGTTTTTAAGGAGCCATATCTATCTGTGAAGGTAAGATGTTGATTCGTCAACTTTTTTAAGGCATTGTGATGTGTGTCCACTGGAGAGCACATATGAACACCTAGTATTTTACAACAATTTCCTCTGTTTGAAGTCCTAATTCCGTTTAACCCTTTCATGTATACTGGTCACTACAGTGGACAGCTATTCTACAGCTGTTCTCTTGTATATTCATGGATTTTGTTGTTCTTTTCGTTGTTTTTTTTATTTTTTTTACACATATCTTTATTAAAGTTTTAAGACACTACATATCTTTTCTGACATGAATTGGTAACATTATGTAGATCTCTCCTGAGCATAAACCCCAAAAATCACAAGCCCCCCACCCCCCCATAGTTTTCACACAATTTATCAGTAAATACATGTTTCTATGCGTCAAAAATTAAACGTGTGGTGTCCAGCTGAGTGGACATTTTTGCAACTTCATGAAAAATAGGTTCATAATAATTTTTTTTTCATTGTTATTTTTTTTAAGTATTTTTTATTTTATTATTATTTTTTTAAAATTATTTTTATTTAATTTTTTTCTACATTTATTTTTCAGTAGAAATTTTTCAAACACATTTTTTTTTCATGTCTAAAGACGAATAAAAACACTCAGGAAAAAATTTTGATTGTTATCATAATTCGTGCATGAAAGGGTTAAAGACAGCCTCAAATGTTACGGTTATATCAAATTTGATGACATTAAAAGCAACATCAATTTAAAAAGCTCAGTCAATTGGTACATTATTCTGATTTAGAAAGAACATGTTGATATTTGAGGAGGAAAAAAAAAATAAAACGCATCTGAATGGGAAAAAGTTATAAAGCATAAGCAGTTAAAATAGGCCCAAACACAGGCTTCTTTATGGCGCATCTTAACACTGATGGAAACTCATCCATTAACTGGAGACTTGACGGAATCTGTTGAATTTACCAGACAGACATAAACTAAAGGCTGAGGACAAATATGACCATCTGCGCACAAAACAAGACAGACAACAGATCATTGATGCATTTCTTACTGTTGCTGGTTCCGTGCTGTAGATGCTTGCCGCTCCTCCAAATTCAGCTCAGTGTTGTTTTTCCTGTTAAAACCTCACATGGGGGTCAGTTTGTTTGGGTGTCAGCCTTTGGAACTCATGAACCTAAAGTTGGCAGCAGACTGGCACATTCAGACTTTAACCGTCAATAGCGAACAAACCAAAGGAGCACAATGCACATATGTTACCTTGTTGTGATCTTGGTTGTGCTGGAAAAATACTACAACATCATTTCACACGAAACGACCCGCATTTCTTTATATCAAAAATCAACTGTTTTCTCCAGCTGGACCGCTTAGGGACCGTCTACAAAGTACTAACACGCAAATAGTGGGAAACAAGCTTTTACTGGAGGAGGGACATTCTAATTATTTCTTGCTCAGTAGCTCCGCCCGCAAGGGGAGAGGAGCCTCCATATTCACAGACCATAGGCCCTTTTCTACCAAAAATCCCAGGAATTTATTTACTAGGAACTTATTTGGGTAAAAGAATTCCTGGTAATTTCGTTTCCATCGCACCACAAATTCAGGGTTCAAATCAGGCTGATGATGTATGAGGGAGCAGTAAAACAAACTGCAGTACAGTTTATGTACATTCACAAACTAAGCTCTAGCACAATAAAATGACACAGTAATTTAAGTGGACAGTTTGGGTTTAACATTTTGCTGGTTGTTGAATCACTTCATCCATCTGGAATACATTTTAAATGAAGTTAATCGTCATTACATATCATTAATTTCTATTTTTGTTTATTTGTTTGAGTTTCCTTTTGTTAATGTGTTGTTGTTTTTCTGTCCACATTGTCTTGTTAACTATCACTAATAATAATAATAATAATAATAATAATAATAATAATAATAATAATAATAATAATTTCTGTTTGAAAATGGTAGAATATGTATTTTCAACTCCTCATTCCTTAACCTCAATCACATCTAACTTTCAGTGTGATGGATGGTTCTTTTTCATTTCTATTGTTTTATAGATATAGTCCAGGTTCAACCCTAAAGTCAAACAGATTTACTTAAATGCTTGCATTTAATTCCACTGCATATTACTTATAAAAGTACTTTTATTCTACTTATCTTTTGATGCCTTGTAAAAGAACAGACAATATTAGGTAATTTTTTTATTATTAAAAATTGAAACAAAACAAAAGGTGCAAAAAAACCCAAAAAAAACAAAAAAAAAAAAAAACAAGGTGCCTTGAGATTAAAAAGGAAATAAACATGTGTGAAAGGTTCGGGCTTCTGGACCAGGGTCTAGACCAGCTGGTCCAGGAAAGCCGGTCTGGAACTCCATGGTCCTGCTCCCTTTTTCATTTTCCTACCTGAAAAGTAATAATAATGCAAATGTAGCTGCAATGGTTTAATAATCAGCCATGTTTCATACTGATATTTTTATGAAGATTTATTTTAACTCGACATCAGACAAACTCCAACACAAAAATCCAGAAAAACACTGTGACAACGTTAGCGCCATAAACCAAATGGAGAGTCCCGTTTTTTCTTCAAAACAAAGTCCGTAACTGCTCTGCATCTCTTCATGCGCTCTTCCCAGAATCCTCTTGTCATGACCCTTTAATGACTTTTATGTAACAAACTCTAGAATAGAATGGATATTCTTTTTCAAAAGGTACATGAGGCAATATCTCATTTTTAAAGCACAAACTAGAAATAATTTTTAAACAAATAAAATCATGAATTTAACACTTAATATTGTTAACACATAACACGCTACTCTCTAATTACCACACTGTCTCTCAGACAGTTACAGCAAAAATGAATAACAGAACACATGATGACAGATTCCTAGTACTATGATGTGACATGTGAAATGTCTGGCCGGGCCATTGTAAACAGCAGGAGACAATGGAGGAGCGCGCAAAGGAGACGCAGATTCGGAAAAAGAGGCGAGTACGTCCGGTCCATTTCAGGTGGAAATCACTAAACATAAAGAATAAATCAGTGTCCTGCTCACGGCGACAACACAAATACATCCAATTCTCTGATTTAGGTTAGGGTTAGACTGTTGACCAGTAAGCATTAGCATTAGCATTAGTTTAACCCGACTTTTGACTAAACAGCTGATGTGTCGCTGACTACTGTTACAGCATGGAATGACCGAACTAAACAGTGAATGTTTCTGTGATATACAGACCATTGGTTTGTTCGACAGTCAGATCCACTGCAACCGTTGTGGTCCTTTAGTTTCTTTAATCCTGCACATCTTTCTTTGGCTTTTCTCGTATTTCTTTAGGCTTGTGTCTTACATTTGGCTGCGACAGCTTTTACTCGAACCACACTCGTTTCATGTCTGCGATTCAAAGTCCGTCTGAATTTCCTCCTCCGCAAAAATGCTCAAAAGAGCCTGGACCTCGTCGTCCGTCCACTTGCCGTAGCTTCTTTTTAAGTCAGTTTTCCGAATTATCAAAATACAAAGCTTGTGGAAATGAAATAAAGAATGAATTAAATTGTGGCGGGTGAACAGAATACGGAAATGCTGTGAGTGTAGTCCAACGGTCAGCGTTCTCCCCTAAGAATTCCGGCTAATCTGAAAAGTACTACCTCCCTACCAGGAACTTCTTCAGGGAAAGTTTGGGGCCAAGGGAAAGTTATTAACCGGGGCAATTTTCGGTGCAAACACACCAGAGTTTTTCAAAGTTCAGTTTAATGTTCAAACTTCCTGAAAAAGTTCCTGGGGTGGAAAAGGGCCTCATGACATTAAATCTCAACTGCAGCTCAGTTTCTGATTTGGAGCAAAAGATGCAACTGCCTATATATACAAGTTATAATGGTGGCCCTTCACAAGTCAGTGGAGACAAAAAGATGTGGTCATGACTAAAACTTAGTGATTTAAATCCATTCAACTTAAACTTTTTCATACTTTCAACTATGTCTACAAATTAATAGAATATGCTTAACATTTTATAGTAATGTAATACAACGTAAATCATTTAAGTACACTGCAATTAAAGCATTTTAGTAAAAACAAGGTCTGGGCTTACAGTGTACAGCACCCGACTGAATATAATGTGTGTATGTTTTATAAATTGTACTTGTGATTTTCTGGTATATCCTGAGCACAATTTTCAATAACGTGCGCATGTTATGTTAATCGTGACCACGTTTAAATAAATTGTACCCACAATTTCCTATGATATTGAGTGCACAATTTCCAAAAACCTGCACATGTTTTGTTATCTCGTGTGCACACTTAATTAAATCGTGGCCAAATACTTTGTTTTTTTTTTCACGTCACCACACGGGCTCCGTAATTTTCAGTGTGCTGACAGTAAAATCCATTCCATGGCGCTTGATCTTGGAGAGAATGGTTAAACAAATTCCATACCACGTTTTTGCTCCTTCCTTGTCTGCCGCACTGTGCCGCTGACTCAAATTCATTCCATTGCACTACAGTTCCGTATGCCATGTTTCCACTTCTCTGTGACTTTTTTTGGTGGGGAATTTAAAGCATACAATACAATATACAAACTCTTACAGAGGACATTTCAATAATGACAGGAAACGGATTCAAAAAGGAGCATGTAAAGAAACACAAAATCAATCACAAGTCAACAAATGAAGGAAATAAAACAGAACAAAAAAGGGAGCTGTAAAACAAATATAATATAAAAACCAATATCAGCAAAATTTAAAAAAGCTCAAAACAACAAATGTTGCTTAATTTCACCATGTAATTTTTTGGCTGGTTTATGAGAATTAGTTTTTTGAAGTTTGACACAGAAGGAGCAAGCGTCTACTTCAAATTTAAAACTTTTTTTTTTTTTTTTTAGAAATTCCACAACTGGGTAAATATTATGGATGATTTTGAAGCGAGTTTCTTTTACCTTTGGAGAAATAGGACATTTAATAAAATTTGAATTAGCCTTTATCATAGTGGACTGGGACAGGGATTCAGGAACCTGTAATTGTCTGCTAAAATCTGTAAATATTTTAGATTTCAGGGCAGTACCAGTTACCTTATTATTACATTTCTTATCCTTTAAATTTATACCATCAATCATAAGTGTTGGAAGGGAAGGCTCAATACTGTAGTAACTTAAGATATTACGAATCATCATATTTTGCTATAAAATCTACATAGTCAAAAAATTCACAATTATGATCTAAAATTAGTCACAAATGAAGCACTTTCTTCTTAAAGATTGATTTCCTATTAACTATGATCACCCTATTGTTCTAAAGCAGGGGTGACAAACTCATTTTAGTTCATCGGCCACATTCACCCCAATTTGATCTCAAGTGGGCCGGACCAGTAAAATAATACCAGCGAAAAAAGTAAAATTATATTATGATCAGGTTTACATCTATAAAGTTTCCTTAAAAATCTGAATAACATGAACAACTTGAATTGTCTTAAGAAAAACAAGTGCAATTTTAACAGTATTCTGCCTCAGTTTATCATTTACACATGTGCGTTACAATCACGCAAAACATTTAGTAACAGGCAGAATATTGGTAAAATTGCATTTACTTTTCTTAAGACATTTCCGTTTGTTCATATTTGTTCAGGTTATTCATGTTTTTTGTAAAAGTATAGTTTAGTAATGTAAACACTTTGATGTAATTTTACTTTTTTACACCAAAAAAACACAAAGAGAGAATTTGGGGTTGTTATTATGTATAGGTTATAATGGTAATATTTTACTGGTCTGACCCACTTGAAATCTAATTGTACTGTATGTGTCTGTATGTGGAACCTGAAATAAATTTTTTTGATACCATCCATCCATCCATTATCTTCCGCTTATCTGGGGCCGGGTCGCGGGGGTAACAGTCTAAGCAGAGATGCCCAGACTTCCCTCTCCCCAGACACCTCCTCCAGCTCTTCCGGGGGGACCCCGAGGCGTTCCCAGGCCAGCCGAGAGACATAGTCTCTCCAACGTGTCCTGGGTCTTCCCCAAGGTCTCCTCCCGGTGGGACATGCCCGGAACACCTCCCCAGGGAGGCGTCCAGGAGGCATCCGAAACAGATGCCCGAGCCACCTCAGCTGGCCCCTCTCGACGTGGAGGAGCAGCGGCTCTACTCTGAGCTCCTCCCTGGTGACCGAGCTCCTCACCCTATCCCTAAGGGTGCACCCAACCATCCTGCAGAGGAAACTCATTTCGACCGCTTGTATCCGGGATCTTGTCCTTTCCGTCATGACCCAAAGCTCATGACCATAGGTGAGGGTAGGAACGTAGATTGATCAGTAAATCGAGGGCTTTGCCTCTCGGCTCAGCTCCTTCTTTACTACAACCAACCGGTACAGTGACTGCATCACTGCAGACGCTGCACCGATCCGTCTGTCAATCTCACGCTCCATCCTTCCGTCACTCGTGAACAAGACCCTGAGATACTTAAACTCCTCCACTTGGGGCAAAGACTCCCCACCGACCCAGAGAGGGAAAACCACCTTTTTCCGGTCGAGAACCATGGCCTCGGATTTGGAGGTGCTGATCCTCATCCCGCTCGCTTCACACTCGGCTGCAAACCGCCCCAGTGCACGCTGAAGGTCCAGGTTCGATGAGGCCAACAGGACAATGTCATCTGCAAAAAACAGAGACAAAATCCTGTGGTCCCCAAACCAGACCCCCTCCGGCCCTTGGCTGTGCCTAGAAATTCTGTCCATAAAAATTATGAACAGAACCGGTGACAAAGGGCAGCCCTGCCAGAGTCCAACATGCACCTGGAACAAGTCTGACTTACTGCTGGCAATGCAAACCAGGCTCCTGCTTCAGTCATACAAGGACCGGACCGCCCTTGGCAAAGGGCCCTGGACCCCATACTCCCGAAGCACCCCCCACAGGATACCACGAGGGACACAGTCGAACGCCTTCTCCAGATCCACAAAACACATGTGGACTGGTTGGGTGAACTCCCATGAACCATCGAGCACCCGATGGAGAGTATAGAGCTGGTCCAGCGTTCCACGACCGGGACGAAAACCGCATTGTTCCTCCTGGATCCGAGGTTCAACTATCGGTTGGATCCTCCTCTCCAGTACCCTGGAATAGACTTTTCCCGGGAGGCTGAGGAGTGTGATCCCCCTATAGTTGGAGCACATCCTCTGGTCCCCCTTCTTAAAAAAGGGGAACCACCACCCCGGTCTGCCAATCCAGAGGTACTGTCCCCGCCGCCACGCGATGTTACAGAGACGTGTCAACCAAGACAGTCCCTGCACATCCAGAGACTTAAGGTACTCAGGGCGAATCTCATCCACCCCCGGTGCCCTGCCACCGAGGAGCTTTCCAACCACGTCGGTGACTTCAGCTTGGGTGATGGACGAGTCCACCTCTGAGACCTCAGCCTCTGCTTCTTCTATGGAAGACGTGGCAGTGGGATTGAGGAGATCCTCCAAGTATTCCATCCACCATCCGACAACATCCCCAGTCGAGGTCAGGAGCTCCCCACTTCCACTGTAAACAGTGTTGGTGGCACACTGCTTTCCCCTCCTGAGGTGCCGGATGGTTTGCCAGAATTTCCTTGAGGCCAACCGATAGTCCTCCTCCATGGCCTCCCCAAACTCCACCCAGACCCGAGTTTTTGCCTCCACAACCACCCGAGCTGCAGCACGCTTGGCCTTCCGGTACCCATCAGCTGCCTCGGGAGTCCCACGGGCCAACAAGGCCCGATAAGACTCCTTCTTCAGCTTGACGGCATCCCTTACTTCCGGGGTCCACCACCGGGTTCGGGGATTGCCGCCACGACAGGCACCGGAGACCTTGCGACCACAGCTCCGAGCAGCCGCTTCGACAATGGAGGTGGAGAACATGGTCCACTCGGACTCAATGTCCCCAGCCTCCCCCGGGATCTGGGAGAAGCTCTCCCAGAGGTGGGAGTTGAAGACTGCACTGACATCGGGCTCTGCCAGACGTTCCCAACAGACCCTCACAACACGTTTGGGCCTGCCGAGTCGGTCCGGTTTCCTCCTTCGTCAGCGGATCCAACTCACCACCAGGTGGTGATCGGTTGACAGCTCTGCCCCTCTCTTCACCCGAGTGTCGTGGCCGGAGGTCTGATGATACGACAATGAAGTCAATCATCGACCTCCGGCCTAGGGTGTCCTGGTGCCAAGTGCACTTATGGACATCCCTGTGTTCGAACATGGTGTTTGTTATGGACAAACTGTGACTAGCACAGAAGTCCAATAACAGAACACCACTCGGGTTCAGATCAGGGAGGCCGTTCCTCCCCATCACCCCCTTCCAGGTCTCACTGTCGTTGCCCACGTGGGCATTGAAGTCACCCAGGAGAACAATGGAGTCCCCAGTCGGAGCACCATCCAGCACCCCTCCCAGGGACTCCAAGAAGGCCGGGTACACTGCACTGCTGTTTGGCCCGTAGGGCGAAACAACAGTGAGGCACCTGTCCCCGACCCGAAGGTGTAGGGACATGACCCTCTCGTTCACCGGGGTGAACTCCAACACATGGCGGCTGAGCTGAGGGGCTATGAGCAAGCCCACACCATCCCGCCACCTCTCACCACGGACAATGCCAGAGAAGTGGAGAGTCCAGCCCCTTTCGAGGGGTTGGGTTCCAGAGCCCAAGCTGTGTGTGGAGGTGAGCCCAACTATATCTAGATGGTATCTCTCAACCTCCCTCACAAGCTCTGACTCCGTCCCCCCCAGTGAAGTGACATTCCATGTCCCAAGAGCTAGACTCTGTGTCCGGGGATCGGGCTGTCGGGCTCCCTGCCGTCGACTGTCACCCAATCCACAATGCACCCGGCCCCTATGATTCCCTCGGTGGGTGGTGAGTCCACCGGAGGGCGGGCCCACGTCGCTCCTTCGGGCTGGGCCCGGCTGGACCCCGTGGCCATAGGCCCGACCACCAGGCGCTCGCATTCGAGCCCCAACCCCAGGCCTGGCTCCAGGGTGGGGCCCCGGCTGCGCCATACCGGGCGACGTCACGTTCTTCTGTTGGTATTTATTCATAGGGGCTTCTGAACTGCTCTTAGTCTGGCCCGTCACCCAGGACCTGTTTGCCTTGGGAGACCCTACCAGGGGCATAAAGCCCCCGACAACATAGCTCCTGGGATCATTTGGGCACTCAAACTTCCCCACCACGATAAGGTGGCAGTTCAAGGGGGAGTTATTTATTTTGATACCATTGATTATTAATATCTTTAGTGTAATTTTTGCATTTCACAAATTCATCCCGTGGGCTGGATTGGAGCCTTTGGCAAGCCGGATTTGGCCCCTGGGCTGCATGTTTGACACCTGTGTTCTAAAGTGTTGCTGTATGAGGGGCAAAATTATGTGTAAATGCAATTTTCCGGTATTGGAGAATTTGTCTATGGAACTTTGGCAACTTAAGAGGGATCTTGTTTATTTCAAAATCACACTTTAAAAGAAATTCAAGGCCACCCCATTTATCAAACAAACTTTGGGGGATATGGAACCACATTGAACTTGGTTGTGACAAAAACTGTTTAAGCTATTTAATTCTAAACACACCTACTATTGATTCAAAATCAATAGTTTTAATCCCACCTTCATCGTAGTCTCTAACAAGTTGAGATTTTTTTTAATGTAATAGGTTTTATTTCTCCACAAGAAATGAAATATTATTCAATTGGCTTTACTAATATTATGGGGAGAAACATAAAAAAAATGACAAGGATAAATTAGTTTGGAGATTCCTTCAGCTTTTGAAAGAAGAACCCTACCAAATATTGTTAAGTCTCTGGTTAACCAATGACTGAGGGACTTTTTCATATCATTTATATGATTGGGAATTTTCTTCTCATTTCTGAGGATACTGTAAGTCCTTGCTCCAATAACAGCAAAGAAAATAATATTTTTTACATACCTAAAGTTGAAAACCGGTTAAATTTGACTCAAACACAATATGAGGGCTAGACGTTCATGTATTCACTTCATTTCATCAAATAAAGGAAGCAAACACACCATTCACTGAGTCAACATTTAAACTGAATTCAGTTAAATCAGGGTGTGGTTTCCACAGAACTTAAGTCAACATGGCCACTGTTTAATGTACCTGAACATTTACCATTCTATGTTGACAATCCTATCATGTTACCTGGCATAGCTCTCAAGATATGACAATACAATGTTTGAAAGGCATGGTGTTTTTGTTTAGAGACTGATTGTAGCTTTTCAGGGTAAGAGGATACTAACTTGCACTTACAAACTAAATCAGTGGTTCTTAACCTTGTTGGAGGTACTGAACCCCACCAGTTTCATATGCGCATTCACCGAACCCTTCTTTATTAAAAAATAAAATACGATTTTTTTTCAAATTCAAGACACAGGTATATGTTTTACTGGTGCACAAAATGAACCGTGCATTAACATCACTGTGTTCAAAGAACAAAACGAATACAGTGCATGAACCCACATCAAATTACATACCTTTTCACAAAGACATGACCTTTTTTAATACTACCACACTGAAATGGTTTTAATTTTTAACCTTATGTATTCCAATAATGAACTTATTGTATTTATGCTATTTATCATTTTTAACATTTTAACACACACCCATCACCTAATTTCCGTCAGGCTACAATAATAATGAATATTTACTGCAAATCAGTGTGACTGACGGCTTTAGTGTAATACGATTTCTCCATCCGCGATGGTGCGTTGGTCTTCACATGATTGTAACTGACTAGTGCGGTGACCGAAAAATGTAAACAAACGCTACACATGGCTGCCTCCGTGGTTAACAGGAAGTAGCAAAAGTCATAACAACGATGTGGAAAATACTCAAATAATTCATCGTCAGACGAGTGGAATAGACTAATGAGTTGAGTGTGTGTCTTGACCTCCGCTGAACCCCTGAGACTGACTCACCGAACCCCTAGGGTTCGATCGAACCCAGGTTAAGAACCACTGAACTAAATACACTAACACAGGCATGTCCAAAGTCCGGCCCGGGGGCCAATCACGGCCTGCGGTCAGATTTTATACGGCCCACAGCTTGGGTTTTATAATGTAGTCTTTATGGCCCGCTTGGACTGTTGAACCGAGTACATGAATCATGAAAGTTTCAAAATGCAGTTTCTCCTTTCACCTCACGGTGGCAGCACCACTTTAACTCTATCTGGCTCTATGACTTTGCCGTGAACCCTTTTCGCTAATTTCTAACCATGGCGCCTGTAAATAAAAAAAAAGGAAAGTTGACAGTGAGGGCCGCCGCTTCCAGGAGAGTTGGGAATTTACAATTTTTTTTCACTGAAAATCGAGGTGATTGTGTTTGCCTAATTTGTCAAGAGTTTGTTGCCTTGTTTAAGGAATTCAATGTAAAGACACACTAGCAGACAAAACATGCTAACGCATACGACAAGCTAGCAGGGAGTGAGCGTTCTGAAAAAGTGAAGCAAATTCAAGCTGCTTTAAACTCACAACAGTGACTCTTCATGTGAACCTGGGAGTTCAGTGAATTCACCACCAAGGCAGGCTACCAAGTTGCCAGGTTAGTTGCCTATAATTGCTGGTATTATGTACTTGTAGATATGATACAAATATTACTTTCTGAATGATTTTGTGAAAGACAAGAGTAAGAGTCATATGTTTTCATCTTAAACGTTAACAGACTTTACATTACTGAGTAATATATGAGTAATGATTACTCATATAAGTCATGTTTAAAATGAATGTGGGGTTAAGATTTTTATCAATTTTTTGGAAGTTTAAGATACTCCATACAGTTTGTTCTATGTTATCTGACTCCAGATGTGAAAGGAAGGCAGAAATGTTTTTTTTTTTTTTTTTTTTTAATTTGTTCACACCTGAGTGGCGTAGATTTGGTTACATTGCCATTTTAAAAAATTATATTGTGACAATGAAAATAAAATTATTGTAGAACAGCACATTTATATGTAATTTTTACTGTTTAAAAAACGTCCGAAGGGACCACTGGCCCCTGGCAATCTCCACATTATCAGATCTGGCCCTCTTTAAAAAAAGTTTGGACACCCCTGCACTAACAGCTAAACTACATTTCACTGATCCTCCATGTGATGCAAATGTTCCCATGTTCACATGTCCTTTACATGTCTGAGTATTGTTTGTAATGACATTGTTTAATATGTTCTTTGTCTTACAGAGAAATACTAAGAAAATAGTAAGTTTCATAAACATATGACACAAAAAGAGGATTTGTTGTTCACATATAGACCTGGTGTAATGTCAACTAAATGTAGAGAGAAAAAAAGACTGGACTGAAATCTCCCCTTTTCACGAAGAAAGGTACAGAAGTGGATTACAGACAGCATAAAGGTTTCATCTCAAATGCACTTTTACTGCAGTAACAGGTTTAAAGAAGGAAGAATCCATCGCTAAGCACAGTAAATTCAGTTTCCTGTTACTAACCACCGACTGGAACTGATGAATTAGATGCTGATTTCAGTATCTCACTGTCATTCTACAGTGGAAGAGTTCAACACAGGACTAGTGCACAGATTGACACACTTACATTTAGTTTGTTTTGGAATCAGCTGAATACACATTTCTCCTCTTTATCTGGCTCACATCACCCTTCAGTAGATGCTCTGATGATGGCTCTATGATGAAACATATATGTATGATGTTTGCTAAATAAAGAAGTAATATCTGACTTGACTTGGAAATTTGACATGTGCTACCATTTTTATTTTCTTTTTTAAATGATATTAGACTTTGTGATTAATACTGTACTGAAGATTTATTATTGAAGTAAAACTACTCCAAACAAAGTATTAGTAGTGTAGCTAGACATTTCCAAACTTGTGTATCGTTCTACTCCACTCATCTCAGAATCAAACATTATAATTTTTACTCCACTCTATTTATTGAATTTTATTTGCTTATTAGTAGGTAGCATTTTACACTTTTCTCCTTTAATACTTTATGTGTCTTTTGATGCTAATTCTAAAACTGTGGTTTTATAAACACAAAACTAACACTATTTTACTAAAAAAAGTTTTTTTTACAGTCTGTCTACAGCTTCATTTGTACATTCTGTGATACATTTATATGCAAAATTAAAGCATGATGTTGCCCCACATTTACTGATATGATAAAATGCAATATATTCAGTAGATTGTAGACCGAAGTACTACATGTGTTTACACATGCGTGTGACTTTACTTTCATCACGGAGTATGATTGATAAAATGGCTTGTGCTGGAAAACATAAATGGCACAAAGTACTGAACATTATGGAACAGTATTATTATGCATCTCATAATTCTTCATCATATATTTTTGTTATGGATGTTCCAGTTAAATGACATTTCAAAGTCTTTATGACTGCCTTGGATAAGGGCGTGAAAGCTGATGTCTCAACAATGACATGAGAACAGCTTGAAGCAATGGCAACAGTGAGAATATGGTTTGCACATCTGAAAATATATGTGCAAACAATATGTCCACAGAGACACACCGAACTACCTCTGACCACCTCTGGATTAACTGCTCAGATGTGACCTTCAATGTTCAACCATAAGATTTTGGACATTGTTGCTAAATGGCCAGGCTCAACATATGATGCCAGAATGCTCTCTGAGAGTGGCTTCAGACAGCTTTTTGAGGGACGTTATGTGCCAGCCAATTGCCACTTGTTAGGGGACAATGGCTACCCATGCAATCCATGGGTCCTAACGCCTTACCTCCAGCCACGCCAAGGGCCACAAGTTGACAGTGGATGTCTTCAGACTGCAGAAAAAAGTTCTATGCCTACAGGAGTACTATCGACTGAAAATTGAGCTCCTAAAATATAAATCTAATGACAAATAGATATTGTGTCATCGTGAGTAATATGTGTTGTGTATTTAACTATTGTAGGTGATGTGTAGTGAAACTATGGGGTATATTAGTTCTATGCAGTCACAAGTTTTCAAATTACATATATTGTAACTTGCCTGAAATGTAAAATTGTAAAGTAGGCTCTGTAAGCCAGTCCATTTTTGGTCAAGTTCCCCTGTGGAATATGAATATTTTCTTCACCATCATTATAATCGCTGTTTTCATCACCATCACCCTCAAGAGGTTCTGTAATCTGTCCAGTCATGCAAATGTTGTATAGTATTGCACAAGCTATGATAACTTTGCAGGCTTTATCAGGGGTTAGCCGCACCTCTCCGTGGAGAACATGAAAACGCCTCTTCAGTTGGCCAATGCCACACTCCACTACTGCCCTTGTTGTCTTGGGCCCTGTAAGTTAATACAGACATAATCAAAATGTATATTATTTTAGGGAAATATTTAATCTACTAGGATACTCCAACATACTGTTTACATTTTATTTACATGCATAATTCTATATTGTTTGGGTTATCCGTTGTTGTTTAGTTGTGGCCCTTGGCGTGGCTGGAGGTAAGGCGTTAGGAGCCATGGATTGCATGGGTAGCAACTGTCCCCTAACAAGTGGCAATTGGCTGGCACATAATGTCCCTCGAAAAGCTAACTGAGGCCACTCTCAGAGAACATTCTGGCATCACGTGTTGAGCCTGGCCATTTAGCAACAATGTCCAAAATCTTATAATCAGCATTGAAAATAAGCAGAACATTGATGCTGTGAAATCTCTTCCTGTTCACGAAGACAGCTTCATCTTCTGATTGTGCAGTTATTCTGACATGTGTCTCATCGATTACACCCACAACACCAGGTGTAAGGATGCACCTGGGTGTAATGTGTACAGATGTCCTCTAGAGGTCTTATGGAAAAGGTACACATTACACAAAGAATGTGAGTTAAGGTATGGAAATGAGTTCCAGATATTTTGGGCTTGTAGGATCCCAAGCTACTGTGGAGAAAAAGCAAGAGAACTGTATAAGGCAAGAGAACAAAGAACTGAAGTTGAGAGACACTTTCTCTGTATGCATGGCTGGTGTGTTCTCCCAGATATGAATGAATATATATTAATCAGTGGAAGATTAAAGAAGTATCCGTATCCTGATTCATCATAAAGAAATAAATCCTATCATCGGGGAATCCTGCGATGTCCGTAAATGCCCTTTTGTGAGCTTGTAAAGTGTGGGCATCCAGTGGAAATTAAACAAATTGTCTCACAATATGAGGTTGTGACAATGCTGTTAGTGTTTGGTTGATCACCCTGCTGATGGAGGGTTGTGACAGAACCAAGTCATCACTGCTGCACTGTTGCATTTGCCCTGTTGCCAAATACCTCAGTGTTGTGATGACTTTCATTTCGGGTGGTTTTGCATTGTGGTGTTGGCTTGGAGAAGTAAGTGCATCTCTGATGAGATCAACCACAAACATGATTCTGCACAATCCAGTCTGTAGCGTTTAATTAATTCACTGTTATCCAGTGTTTGGAGAATATCCCTCCTGCCTCTTCCGTCAGCCATTTTGTCCTCTGCTTAGGGAACTCCTAAGCTGCTTAAAAGTCCTCTTCCCTGCTCTTAACAGATCTCACCTTAGGAGCTCTCTTGAGGGCTAGGATTCTTTAGGAAGAGCTTTTTTCTTTACTAGGATCTACTCTTCATTATTAGGGGAAATTCTAACAGAACATCATGATTCTAAGAATTTTCTTAGAGTTTGGCCACTAGGAGCAACTCTTTGCACTAAGAATCTTTAGGAATACGAGCCCTGGAATCACTCCTAAGCTAAGAGTCTTTGCTAGGAATTTTTAGGTTAAGTTAGGAGCTCTCTGAGAGGATTCCCAGAATCTTTAGGAATACGGGCCCAGGTGCTCATCCCTCTTGGATAACAGAACATGATGTTGTGTTATTTGAAATGTAATTGTAGAGAGAATTGTAATTCAAATAAATAAATAAATAAATAATAAATAACTTGCCATAGTGTTCGACACATCATTCTTTAAATGCTCCACCTGGCATTTAAACTTGATACTGAGCTATTATTACATAATATTAATCACTCAACTGTTAATAATGTTTTTGTCTTTTTTAACGTTTAAAATGGTTTCTTTTTACTTTCATATTTTATGTCAGGATGTAGTTGGCGTTGCATTACCTGACAAATATGCATTAAAGACCCCTTTACAAAACATATTAACATTATTTGTTTTTTTGACCAGATAGTTAGTAATAGCTCATTAAAGGAGCTAAATTCCGTCTTCTACTCCACCCTCACTGCAAATACCTCTAAATACTGTTAATTTCTAAAATTTTCTGTGGACTACAAGGTCCCTGCTTCCATTTGTGCACTAGTGGTGCATAGTCAGTTGTATTTCAAGTCATGAGTGGCTCTAAAAGTTTTGTGGGTTGTTACTTGGTTTGTCTTTATTTTGACTTTTGGTGAAGAAACTGCACAGACCTCCCTCTTCACACATAAATACAGTATATATATGGATGTAATAGAAAGCATGGTTCTTTCTTAATAAGAATGTGTGGGAAGGATGGGAATGACTTTTATGCTTTAAAGGAGTGACACCTATTGGTCAAAGTCTACAGAACAGAGCTTCTTCTTCTTCTTTAATTTATTTATTTATTTTTTGTCTTATTCAGGTACAAATTTCACGACAAAGTAGTGCCAGTAAAATCCAATGGTAAATTTTACAAAATAATGAATAACTCTTTAAACTACAATTCTGTAAGACTGTGTTTCTGTATCGTCCTGATAAAACTCAAACCTTTCAACATTGTTTGCTTTTTATTATCATTGAGTATCTTCACTGAGCTGATCATCATTATTTTTTAATTAATTCCATCATAAATGCATTTTTTTCCTCTAAACTGTTGACATTAATTCAACTTCGGAGACGTAAAAATCGGCTTCCGCATTACGTCACGGGCGGACAGCCAATCAGAGGGCGCCTTTTCAGAGCTTAGTCCGTGATGCTGAAGAATGTAAATCCGTGCAGTAGATTTCCTCTCACTAATCATCTTATTTAGCGACGCAAAAAAAAATCAGACGATCCTTAAAATGCATCGACAGAATGTGACCAACATGTGACGATATGACTGACAGGTGTGTAACCGCGTTGTGTTTTTCTAACTGGGATGATTTTCGCTTAAGGAGTTGCAAGCATAGCGTGTTCACAAATGACTGACCCCCCCAGCTAAGGTAAATAACACACATTTCAGGACCGATCTGGTAACATGCAATATTTTTTTACGACTTGAAATGTGCATACAGTGTGGCAGATGTTTATCGCAATTCAACAGATTTTTCCAGACATGAGGTTGAATTACACATGGCCTTGTTTGGCTGTCACAGTACCCGCTGTCATGTGTCTCTGGTGTTCAGTTCCCCTCAGTGGATTCATTGTCGCTCCCCTTTTTTTTTTCGTGAGTATTATGAATGGGAATCGCGACAAAGAAAGTGTTTTTTGCAGACAACAGCTCTCGTCGTGTTAATCGTTAACGTCTGTCTCAGATCTGAGGTCTTTAACCTCATCCATGGGGGCTGAGGACACACAAAGCCAAGTGGAAACTGGATTTTGGCAGGAACATAGTGACACCTAGTCAAGGGTGAAAATCTCTAAAGTGAGCTTCTCCTACAATCTCAAGCATATGACATGAAAAATCCTGCACTCTATTGTATTCTCTATTCTCTCTCTATTCTCTGTTGTTTGTTAGATTATCAAAAGGAGGAGACATGTTTTAGTAATGGCACACACACACACACACACACACACACACACACACACACACAAACAAATCCTGTAGACAGTTATTTGTGGCACAAATCATCACAAAAACATTTTACTTAGGGACATGTTGAGTCTCTGTTTTAGAAAAATGAACTCACTGTTACAGCCATTATTTCACTAAACTAATGTGCAGCCTGGAGACAGGTCTATGTTAAGGTTATTCTGTGTAAATGATGTTTAGGGTATTTTCCTGTTACATTTATGCAGAAAAGTGCAGGGAGGATTTCAGGGGGCGATACTGTTTGACAAGTTACTTCAATATATTTGTGTACAGCATTGCATATTTCTTTAAGATGCACTTCATGAAAGAGAATGTGACACTGTTTGCAACTAGTATGCCTTGTATTGCCTGACATGACAGTTTGTAAAATACATATTGAAGGTATTGAAGTCCCAGCAAAATTGTATTTTGAATAATTGCATTTATGTATTGTCAGCTTCAATAGATATTTTTATTAAGAAATATAGAACAGTATTCTAAAATGAGGCATGAATATCATGTTTTATTGTCTATAATATCATCCATGTTGTGTTTAACAGTAGGCATATTGTAACTGGAGCATCTCAGTACTGGGGACCGTGTCACCATGAAGGGGCCCATATCCAGATGGGCCTTCTCCCTGGGCTTCTTGGTGGGGGCCTGCAGCATCTACTTTTTCCTGCGCCAGGTGTGGTTTGAGAGGAGCTTTTCTATACTGTCAGAGGCTCAGGAAAGAGCCTCAGACACGAATGTGGACAAACCGACCAACTGGAGGAAAGATGGAGCTGCTCTCATCAACCTGCTTCACCCTCATCATGCAGGTACTTCATTCAGTTTTGTGTGAAACTCTTTTACAGTGGATACATTATAGAATTACATGTCAACTCTATCAGGCCTTTAGATTACACCTTGGCTGGGCCGACTAACGGTGTGCCCAAATTAAATGTCCCCAAATTAAAAATAAAAAAAAGGCCAGAGCAGAGTGTAAACGAAAGTATTGACTCACTCGCCCCTGCTTTTTTCCTCCCGTAAAACACATCGGTTATAATATACAAGGCTTGTTCATAACGACAGAGAAAACATTGACAACAACAACAACACATATGTACCGAACAGGAAAGCACAAGTATTCATGCTTCCCGCAGAAGTCATATTTTGTGATAACGTTAGCACAAACACAGAATCCAAATGCAGAACTCCGACAACAAAAGTTAGTTCCAAAAGGTTTATTGTTCACACACAGGTGAAAAAATATAATGAGTGACAGAATCTTGAGGATAATGGTTGGGGATTTCCTCCTCTGATTCGTCCTCCGGATCGAGGGCAGCAGCCCGTCTCCCCGAGCGGTGTTAGGAGTCTTTTCCCCGACTGGGGAAAAGCAAAGGGAGGTCAGGGACGGAAACAGGTCATACACAGGCAGGCTAACAATCGAGCAACAGGACATAAGGACTAGGCAAACTCACGTACCGGTAGTCAGGGCGAGAAGGTCAAAACCAGATCAGATGAGGCAGACAAAAACCGACAGGGATCAGGCAGAAGACGAAAAACCGAGGAATCCAAAACAGGTCAAAAAACAGGCGAACAAACGAGGTCAAAACGCTGGTCTGAACTACTGGAGTTACAAACTGGCGACTGACAAGGGGAAAAGACAGGGTTTAAATACACAAAAGGGAGGGAAGACAACTAGACACAGGTGAAGCAAATTAGGGCGGAGACAGGTAATCAGGACAGAGGTCAGGATGAGCGGGGAACAGGAAGTAAAGACGACAGACAAGACACATGAGGGAAAACTTAACAAAATAAAACAGGAAGTGACACACAAAACATAAAAGACAGACAAGACCAGACTATTGTCTGGCAGCAGGTATGACATATTTGCGCCGTTTGATTGGTCTAAATCACCCGTTTCGGCCAATGAGAGGTGATGAGAGCTTGGAGATTGACTCGTACGTTGTACGCCAAAGGTTTTCTCTCAACAACCATGCTTCGTGGGCGACCTATAAGTTCAGGCCGCTCACATAACAAACGCAGTGAAACATATGACATATGAATTATCTGCCTGCATGCAGTCCTGTGATTTTGGAATTAAAATCAGCTGGCCATATGCTGATCAATACTTCTGGAAATTAGACTTGTGGAATCCATGCCTTCATACTCTTGAATATATCTGAAATAGTCTGAGAAAACAGGAATTACTGTTGAAAAATCTAATCCCGCACCCACCCCCTCCGCCGATTCCAGCATCTGATGTGCCCAAAT
Source organism: Sphaeramia orbicularis (assembly GCF_902148855.1). NCBI lineage: Eukaryota > Metazoa > Chordata > Actinopteri > Kurtiformes > Apogonidae > Sphaeramia > Sphaeramia orbicularis. Next base: position 35,927,935 of record NC_043963.1, read on the forward strand.
TAAGGTAATCTAAAGCCCTGTCTATGTTGAGTTCATTACAGCAGCAGAGCAGGAGTTTTTATGTAATCATGCACTGTCTCACTGAAGCGCAAATATTTGTCTTCCCACTGTCAAATCAACCTGTTAGTGGGTAATATTCCATAAAATGTATCCCAACCACCCTGTCATCTCTCACTAAAATTCCATTAATATATTCCCTTCCTATTGTAGCTGCACTATTTTCTAAATTGGTTTCAGTAAACTGCATGTGCGTGTTGCATTTCAATCAGGACAATTAGACTCACAGGAACTTTCACTGTTTTACCTACAGATGAGGTTGTCAGGTGTAAATACACTTAGGAGTAACATTTTCAGTATAAAAATCTTCAATATATACAGAGACAGACAAAAGAGATGGTTCATTTTCACTCCAAAGGTGCAGGAGACTTTTGTTTACAAATTTTTCATCAAATCTGTAAAACCTCAGTCATAGCCTAAGTATCATGAATCTGTAAGTCTTTCTGTGATTACTCACCTGATGGCACTTCAAAATTGTTCACTGTAATGCAAGAGATTCAGGTGAGTAATCACAGAAAGACTAACAGATTCATGATACTGAGGCTATGACTGAGGTTTTACAGATCTGATGAAAAATTGGTCTCAAAAGTCTCCTGCACCTTTAATGTCAACCTGGTTACTAACCCACCTGTTTTGGTCTGTCTGTTTTTTGTCTTCTTGTGCTGTATGCAAAGTCACTGAATTCTTGAATTTCCCTTGGGATTAATAAAGTATCTATCTATCTATCTATCTATCTATCTATCTATCTATCTATCTATCTATCTATCTATCTATCTATCTATCTATCTATCTGTCTGTCTGTCTGTCTGTCTGTCTGTCTGTCTGTCTGTCTGTCTGTCTGTCATCCTTTTATTAGCTGTAAACGGATTAACCATCTTTTTTCTTCATCTTTTTAGTTTACCTATGGTTATTCAGACATAATTTTTTTGCTGCTTATACACCATTGAAATGTCAGAAGATACAGGCTTGTACTTTAGGATTCATCTGTTCATCTACAAAGGTTATATATAAGGAATCTGATTTTAGTACAGCAATAAAAGAAAACAATCTCCTTCTCAGACTCATCCAGTTTATGTGATATATTTTGGTCCCTTAGGTAATTTATAAATGGGCCCCAAATGCTTTTAAATTTGTCTTGTTTGTCCTTAAGTGTACATGGAATTTTTTCAAATGTAAGAACAGAAACAAAAACATTTTATTTAGGGACATGTTGATTTTTGGTCGACCTGTATCTTTGCACGTTGAGGAAATTACTTTACTCTTGTTAGAGACACGTGTCTGTGCTCTACATATTATAGCTTGTCTCTCTGGATAAATACCAAAGACAAACAATTTAGGTTTCATGTTACTATTAATCGACAGAATTTCCTGCACTGCTATTCTAACTTCCTGCCAAATTCCTTAATTCTTAAATGTTTCCAAATACCATGAATGAATGTTAAATTTACTGAGGTCCTCAGGTGTAAGATAAACCCTCAGCAGTTGTGTGTGCCCTTTTCCAATCTTCTACAGGTAACTAAGAGTAATGACACGTCTTTAAGCATTGACCTTAATCCTCAGATTACCTTAAATAATAAATAGTTGCAGATGCTTTACTTGGTCAAAAACACAAAATGTGGATGTACATAAAAGAATGAGGTGTTCTTCAAGGACAGTAAAAAAAGACTGTTAAAAAAATTCTAATAATAAATAATAAATTAGTTTTGTTCTTGTATCAGAGTGCCACATACTTGTTTCTTATTACTGTACCTTTGCTCTACTTACTTTTAATTAATTCTTTGCAACAGTGAAAAAACAGACAAAATGGGTTCATGTGAGAAGGCTCATCAAGTTGCATGAGCTTTGAATCAAGTATCTGGACTAATAGACTAATAGAAGTTATATTGAGTTGTAGAAACCTGAGCTTTAATGCATGTATTCAGGGTGGATTTAAACTTCTGACCTCAACTGTAATATAATATAAAACATTGAATTTTCTTTTAATTTCCAGAGGATACATAAACTGAAGTGAGTAGGAGTTGAGATGATGGTAAAAAGAAAAATAACAAATTCTACGGTTGTATGAAAGGTTTTAGATTAACCAGGTAAAAAGAGTGAAATGCAGCTTGTCAGTGAATCCTCACTGTGTTGTTGCAGGTGAAGACAGCCTGGTGGCAGATGCATTGTACCAGAAGGTGCGGGTGCTGTGCTGGGTGATGACAGGGCCGTATAACCTGCAGAGCAGAGCCCAACACGTCAGGGCCACGTGGACTCAACACTGCAACATGGTGGTGTTTATGAGCTCTGTGGAGGATCCAGACTTTCCCACTGTGGGCCTGGGCACTAAAGAGGGCCGTGACCAGCTGTACTGGAAGACCATCCGAGCCTTTCATTATGTCTATGAGCACCACAGCAAGGACGCAGACTGGTTCCTGAAGGCAGATGATGACACTTATGTAATAGTTGACAACCTGCGCTGGATCCTGTCCAACCACACCCCTGAGGAGCCCATCTACTATGGCAAACGCTTCAAGCCTTACACCAAACAAGGTTACATGAGCGGAGGGGCTGGATATGTGCTCAGTAAAGAAGCCCTCAGAAGATTTGTGGAAGGATTTCGGACCAAAGTTTGCACACACACCACCCCAGTAGAGGACCTGGCTCTGGGGCAGTGTTTAGAGAAGATGGGGGTCCTGGCTGGGGACTCTAGAGACACTTTGCAGCGAGAAACATTTCACCCATTTGTGCCGGAACACCATTTAACCGGCAAGTTCTCCAAGAGCTTCTGGTACTGGAGTTATTGTTACTACCCGATTGTTGAGGCAAGTCTATAAATATCTGTTTCATGAGTGCGGTAGTCTCCTATTTTGTTGCTGTGAAATTATGCTTTGATTTACTAGTAGAAATCTATTTCATTACCCCGCCCCCCAGAAGGGAGGCAAGGGCTATTGTTTTTGGTTTGGTTTGTTTGTTTGTTTGTTAACATTCTAGCAGAAAAACTATTGGTTGAATTCATACCATATTGGGTTTATAGATTGTCTGTGACCCAGAATAGATCTGATCAAAGTTAAAAATTTTTATGAATTTTTAAAATCCTTTTTTTCCCCATTTACTTATAATGGGTGAAATTTTACATGTCTGTTGGAGCAAAACTATTGGTTGAATTCATACCAAATTGGGTGTATAGATTTCCAGTGACCCAGAATAGATGTGGTTATATTTTGGGAAAAGTAGGTCAAAGTTAAATTTTTTAATGAATTTCTTAATTTTTTTTTTCCTCATTTACTTATAATGGGCAAAATTTGAAATGTCTATAAAAACATCAGTTTTGTTTCAAATTACCTCAAACTTGGCACATATATAGAGGCAACTGATATGCTGACATCACCACATGCATAGACATGATGACATCAGCTGGATCGATGCTACAATACATGCGAAGGGCGGGGTTTGTTGTGCCTGGCACCACTTGTTTTATTTTATTTTATTTAACCTTTATTTAACCAGGAAATATCCCATTGAGATTAAGAACCTCTTTTACAAGGGAGTCCTGGCCAAGATAGGCAGCAACAAATACAACACACAGTTACAAGATTACACAGGTAAAACACACATAACAGACACATTCGACAATAAATACTTGGTAAAAATAACATTTACAAGTAGAAAAGGAAGTGCCAGTTATGGAGTCAGCTTCCAGAACTCTCAGTTTGGACTTAAAAGCACTCAAAGAAATTAACTCAGTTTCCAGTCTTTCTGTAGCTGATTCCATGCAGAGGGTGCAGAGTAAACAAAAGCCCTTTGACCCATTTCTGTATGGGCGAATAGAACAGAAAGCAGTCTGTGACCATTTAAACAGAGAGAAAAAGTATCAGAATTCCTCTTCTCAATTACTGTACAAACGTAGACAGGCAAGAGGCCAAGTATTGCCTTATATATAAACATATACAAATGGCTTGTTAATAGAAATCTAATGAATCTGTCATCACACCTCTGCTCAAAGTAACAAAGGAAAAAAAGATGACACCGGAAAGAAACAAGATGTCTACAGAAAAAAGTCTGAGAAAAGTCTGCACTGTTTTGTGTCTATGCGTGTCTTAGCTTTAGTACAGAGGACGAGTCAGGTCAGGAGGACATAATCCTTTAATATCATTGGTGTGGATGTGTACACAAAGTAAGAGTATTATGTACTTGTTTGGCTTAAATAGGAACAAAGTGAGCAAATGTCATAAACTGTGAAATACATTGTTTAATTAATTCTACTTACATGGAGCTATTGATCTGTGTAAATACTTCATCACAGGGATAATGCCAAAATAAATGAATATTCTGGCCCATTTGAATTCTGTACCTGACCCATGAAAAAATAGTGTATTAAAATAGAAATGAATACATGTCAAAGTAGATGATTGCAGCAGAGACAATGCCCCGTCAACAAAGAGAAAATTGGTCAATTTGTTGTTGATGATGCAACTAATTTATAGTATTTTGCAATTAAAATGAGGCGGGTCCATTATTGATAGTGTCTGGCAGTGACAGTGGATGTAGCTGCTTTGTCCTCCTTTGAGAGGTAAACAAGAAACAAATCTAGCCTATATGTCGGATTAATTATGCTTGCTTTTTTGTTTGAAGTTTGTTGGTTACGAGGTGTCATCGTATGACAGCATGTTGATAAAAACGCTGCTAATGGAAGAAGCACATTTGTGAAGCATAAAGTGGATCATCTTTATACAGAGGAGATTTTTTAAATATTACCTGCATCGACTTGGGTTATTTTTGAGGTAATTGAGGCTGTAGGTAGCAAGTGAAGGTTAATATAATGTTTTTTTTTGTTTTGTTTTTTTGAGCTTTCTTTTAATTTTCTTGAACTAAAAGAAAACTACTTTGCAATGATTAATGACCAACTTAAGCTGTTAAGCAATATTTGTTCTATAATAGATTTTTTTCATGGGTTGGTTACAAATGGTCACTTGTGGCATTAGAATAGAATAGAATAGAATAGAATAGAATAGAATAGAATAGGAATAGAATAGAACTTTATTGTCACTATCACAGGAACTATGAAAATCATTTTACCAGCAAAAACACTCTAAAAATATCACACAAAATACTGATAAACGTAGGCATGGGCAAAAAGCTACGAGATAAAATACTAAAAGTACATATACTACTAAACTACTACTAAAACTACTGAATTATACAAAAGCTAACTTTATACTACAGAGGAGAAATATGTACAACAAACAAGGATATATACAGATAAGATTAAGGAAAACAAGGTTCATGTGTTGTGAGTAATAATAATAATATAATATAATAATATATCCTTCTGAGACCCAGCAATGCATTTTTGTCCTTTGTAGTGGACAAGAGTTTCACAGCTTTATATATATATATAAAAAAAAGAAAAAGTCCACAGAAAGGGACATTATATAATTAAAAAAATATATATATCTGAAAAAACTGTTGCATCATGCTGTTTCCTATTAAGGCAATTATTTAATGTAAAATGGCAAAAATGTTTCCTTACTGGGTCTCAGGAGGATATAACAATACTAATACTACTACTACTAATAATAATAACAATAATAATTCATTATGAAGTGGTTTTCTGGATAGTTATTGAAGCCAAAATACAACACATAGTCTGTTGAGTGGATTATAGTGTAACTGTAATATGTTCAGCTTGCTCTAACTTGTATCCATATGCGTGTGTGTGTGTGTGTGTTTTCCATGCTAATTGTTGCTGTTTTCCTCAGGGTCCCCAGTGCTGCTCTGACCTGGCAGTATCTTTTCATTATGTGGAAGCAGAGCTGATGTACACACTGGAGTATTACACCTACCACCTCAGAGCTTACGGTTACAGGCCACGGTACCGACCTCCGCTACGCAAGGGTTTCAGCCTCAGCCCACTCTCACACACAGCTGTGACGGCAGGACTCAAGGCACTTCAGGAGGTGACGGAGGGAAGGAGTCACATGACTGCAGCCTTCTCCTTCACCGGAAACCAAACCAAAGCAAAGACAAGGCCAGAAAAAGAGGGGACGCTAACGAATGATCCAAATCTACGTCACATGGAGAACACAACAGCAGTCATACAAAAACCGCAGCGCTGATCCTTTTTTTTTTTTTTTTTATTGGGATTTTTGTCTTATACTCCCACGGAGAAAGCAGACAAAGGAAATCTAAAATCTTTCTGAGGTTTTGGCTAATTTCTTTTTTTCTTTCTTTTTTTTTTTTTTTTTTAAATCATACCATGATGCTGCACAAAAAGACACTTGGTCTTAATGGAGGCCCAAAAATTACAGCCACAGAATTCCCCAACTGACAATTTTTGTGTCAGTTATCCAGTCTAAAATCTTGACAGCTATTTAAAGAAGCCTCCAAGCTGTTTAAAGACACAACTTAGTCAACTTAGTGTCTGTTAACTTTTGATCCTCTAACAATGTGAACATAAAATAAAGACTGAATCAGAAAAATTGTCTCTCTTGTTATTCTGAAATTCCACATCATAGAATAGAGTAGCTGGGCTAAATGAACATGTAAACAATTGACCACAACTGTGTAACAGGATTTTATTTTAATTTCCAGAGATGTTTAAGACATGTAAAATTAAGCATTTTTTTATCGATTAAGTGGATATGTTTAGGAGGAATCTAGGAAAAGAATATATTGTGCACAGAAGCAATTAGGAAAAAAAGTAAATGAAGAAATGGCAATGATTTTGTACAATGTTTACAAAAAAATAACCAGGTAAGGAGAGGGAAAGCATCATCTCGGTGATGTAGGTTTATGCAGAATGCAGTTCTATGTGTCATTCCAGATGAAGACAGCCAGGTGGCAGATGCATCGTACCAGAAGGTGCAGATGCCGTGCTGAGTGGTAACAGGGCTGCAGACTAAAGCCTGACATGTCAAGGCCACATGCAGCCCAGCACAGTATTTACATAGCTATGATTTTAAAAAAATAATTATTATTTATTCTGGCAGCGTTTCCTTAATCCAATCAAAGTCATTTCTCTGAGTATGAGTGGTATGAATTTGCATATGATTCAGTGCCAGCTCTTAATGGCACTGCCGACTTGATTTCTAGCTCTTTTAGGTTTAACATAATCAGTGTTTGATTTTGATGGTGTGCAGTCATAGAGGTGTGTTTGAGTGATGCAGAAGGAGTCGCACAAGTTCGTCACCTGATCCAGTAATTCAACAGATGTTTTGATCATTTAGTTTTGAAATGCAAATTTGCATGACCTGTCCATTTGGCTGCTTTTCTTTAGAGCCACTTTACTTTTCTAATATGTGTATTTGTAATCTGGTGCTCATCGATTCTTTTATGGCATAAATATTACTTTTTTGGTGACTAAAAAATAACTGGAATGTGAAAATTCTTTTTTTTTTTTTACCTTTTCCATTATAAACCTCTCCTTCACACTTACATGCACAATAGGCCTTGAAACACACACTCTTACAAAAACACCAACTGTGAAAAATGTCATTTTTGTTTTACCTTTTGAGCGATATTGAGATACTCTTATGTAGAAGTACGTACTTGAAAAGTTGCTGTTTGATAACATTGACACTTCTGATCAACGCAGTATAATACAGAACTCAATGAATCCTCTTGTCAAGTGATTTTATGTAACTCAACAATGCACACTGCAACAGGTGAGACTGAACAGTACTGCCTGCACTAGAAGTGAAGTTTTAAGGGCTCAGGAAAAAGCATACACATTCTGAATGAATAAATTATGTATACAAAAAATATGTTTATTTTGTGATTTGAACATGATAAAGAAACAGAATTTTATCAGCTGTAACTTCTAATTAAGCTTTGCCATCAGTTAGAATAAATACAATCTGTACTGTTTATATTCACTGTCATTAGCCAGCTGGTAGCTTTACAATGTTAATCACATTTATTTAGCAGTTTCCATTGGTCATTTAGTTCATTGTGTTTTCTGGGATCTTCAGTCATTGCTGTTAAATGGGAGAGTTGCTCCACACTGTCTACAGACCCTGAAGAAACCTGCAACAAAACACACACATTATACATGTTCACAGCCAGTATTACTCCTCTACGAGTGCATTTATATGTATGAAATGAGCTCAAACTACTCAAAGGAGGCCAACTAACATATCTTTTCAGAGAAGTGAAGATAACTTGTGGGAGGCATTCACAGATAATATAAAGCACACGTCTACTTGAGTCAGCAGTGCAGTTCAGACTAATAACCTTGAACACAACACATGTTTTTTTTTTTTTTCTTTACAGGTTTATCTGCTAGGTTGAGTACTTATTTTGAGGATTGTGAACATTTTCTGATGTATTATTCGCCAAAGAAATGAAAAGAAACATTTACCTCAGCCTGCATTTGTTGAGAAAAATCCCTCTCCTCTCTGGATACTCTCTTCTCCAAGAACCATTATCTGTGAGAGTAGATTCAACATGATAGTCCCATGAAGATATATTGGCAAAATTATGAAAAAGTGAGAAAATATGAATATCAATGCAAAAAAACAAGGCTATAGTGATACTCCAGTCTGGTGAAATGATTCACTCACCAGGCTCTGAGTTTCTCCTTCCCATAAGCCCAACAAAAATGTCGTGCATTTCCCCTAAAGTAGAGATAGAGGACGAGAAAATGTATTTAATGATCAAAGAATAGGAAGAAAGTGAACATATTATGCATTATATTAAATCTTGATCTTACTTTTTTGCGGTGGTTGTACTTCATTTTCATCTATTAATTAAAAAATAAAAAAAAAATAAAAAAAATCAAATGATATAAAATCAGAAAGAACCAAAAAAAAAAAGTCATTTGCCGTTTGTTCTTAATTGTATCCATGTTTTTATTTTAACACGTAAAGCTTTAATTCTTATTATCTTATCTAAATATACTCTGTGGGGTGTGTCTATCAGTGGAAAAAAGACTCACCGGCGCTTCTTCTGCCCATCAGACCCACAAAGCTGTCATAATCCAAATCGCTATACCTCTTCAGGATATTCCGTTTGAGGTTATCCAAGCCTAAATTCTGCTGCAAGGACGAAAAGAAAATGCATTAGTTTCATTTTATAGACTGGTATAAAATGAATTTAGTCTTTACGCAGCAAAGAACCTACATCCGAACTTGATCTGCGCGATCCCGGATCCTCACATCTGGACTGGCTGGATCGAAGTTTCACCACCAGGAATAGAGTCACCAGCAACACACTTCTCCTCATTTTCTTAACACCACCTGTACGATAGAGTGTACGCGTATTTCATTAGAGATTAAAGATCTTCATAAGGCACCGACGGGCGCTTTTACGCACAATCCTCTGTCCATTTTGTGCGTAAAGGAGAATAAAATAACAGAGGAAATGTTAGGCGTCAAGATCATTTTAATCTGATTGAGAAAAACTGTTCATTTTTTTTTTATACAGGAAAACCACACATTAAAAAACAAAACAAAACAAAACAAAAAAAAAAAAAACAGAATCCCTGGTGTTTTTACGCAGATCTTTTGTGAACCCTCTCCATAAAACCGTCGCAAAAATCAGAACTTCCTCTTTAAAAAAAAAAAAGCAAACATTTGGTTAAAATAACACAAAACCTGTAAGGATTTTTCTTAAAGAATCTTAAAAATCATTACCTGTGTTTTTTCAAATGTCTGACAGGTGATTTGGCAAGAGCCAGCAGTGTGCGTCCTGATGCTGAGTGCCGCCTGAACTGCCAGTGAAATCCGGTCAGGATAAATGAGGCGTCCACACTTTGGGGCAATAAATAATAGCTGGATACCTGCGTAATGCCAATCAGCAACTGAAGCGTAGGTGGAGAATAAGGTCTTACATTACGCTGTGCTACGTAGTCTACTCATTGATGCTCAGAGTGATGCTGAGGGCTGTTGTCCTCTCACCACAACCCCAAACAACATCACAAAACAGCGAGGGGGAAAAAAAAAAAAAAGTCTTGATCACGTCAAAACGATAAACTCATAGACTCAGCTCATTTCTGGACTTTGATGCTTTGATGCAAATACAGAAAAAAGAATCACTTATTAAATCTTAATCCACTGTTGGTTAAAATCTGGACTTATTTGCTCAGTGCAGAAGTTTTTGCCCATATCTTTTTTTCAAGTGCCTTGTCACTCCATTGACCAGTTGACATAGTCCCTGTCCAGACACTAATCTTTTTAGGAAGTCATTAAACAGATAGCAGCTGCATCTGCATGGCACAAAAGAAAATGGTGATATATGTCATAAATAGTCCACACAGCTGTGTCTTTGTAATTGACTGCCCAATATCCTTTCAAGCATAAAATGTGAAATAAAATAAACATTAGTTTATGTTCTGCTGAAATGTTTTGAATGGTTAATGGAATAACAGCCTCATTTACAACCAATGAATTCAACAAATTAAAGTGGTTTATAGTTTTAAGAGCACAGCTTAAGATGTGGATGTGTTTTTGAAATACAGATGACACGGCTCATTTTAGCTGAGATCCCAGTGCAGTCTCCACACTGCTGACTGAATTGTCATGTTGATACTTGGACTGGTTGTTTAGACAGACACATCTTCATAATGACGCACGTGATACAGAGGGTCACTTGAAATTGTTTTCAGGGGTGCTAAATTCCCACTTAAACTGCTGTGACAGGTTGTGAGACTAAATGTCTGTCATGTAAATTATACAAACACTGACTGTGTCATGATTTTTTTTTTTTTTGCTTTAACTCCAATATTGCACCACACGACTGACGATGTGTATTTGTTCTGGTACTGTAACCAGAGCATATAACACTTACCACACTTACCGCCACCACCTGTTAAAAAGATTCATGTATCCAAAAAAGTCTATCTCTTAACTCAATTTGTCTTGCATAAACAGAAGTTTATAACAACCCTAACAAACCTATCATTTTTCTAGCAATTATACAAGCAGTTACATTTCTGTTGGTGTTTGTGCACACCGGCAGAATGCATAATGTATTAATATTTTAGTAAAGCTAAGTTTGAGATCATAGCTATTAAACAGGAGGGAGAACTACTACTGATGTCAGGTGTTGAAGACAGAGGGCTCATAGGAAAGGATATGACACCAACAACAAAGCACCAGGCAAGAGTACAAATAATTATTTCACCAAAGGTTAAATGTGCTATGTTTTAGTAATGACTTCCCATTTCCATATTTGTCTGGTTCCTGTATAGTAGCATGGTAGTTGGGTGCACAGACTGCAGCAGAGCAGGGGTTCGGGATGGGAGATCTGACTGAAGTGGGGAAGTCATTAATTGCACTTTACATTATTGATGAATGTTTTTTCTGTTCTTTGGTAATCAAAGCAATCCTGTACTGCGACTAACAGACGTACGAGAAAAGAGTGCCAGGGGCTGTTTATCCACTTTGTGCCATGGCAGGGGAAACGTATCCCCGACCCAGAGGCACAAAAGCATTTGGTCAGATGAGCTGCAGGCCTAAATCAATGTCTTACATCAGAGGTAGTCACGTGCCCTGTGAATTCTCAAACTGTGTGTCTGTTGCGTTGCATTTCAGTGTCATTCATTCGCTGATCCTGTTTCAAAATGAGCACTGGCCTTGACACGTCACTATGAGCACCCTTCAGAGCTGCAGACAACTACGGAAGAGAATGGACAGTCACTTGACTCAACAGGTCAGCGCGATGTTCATGGTTAGCTCAGTAACAAAAGTCAATTTTATGCTGTCGTTTCTCAGGTAGCAACTTGCAGACTGCACCAATCCTGTTTAATATTTAGATGATATTAAAGGGGAAATAACCCATAAAGACCCAAATATCCACTGCTGACCAAAACCATCTGCTGATCTAAAAATCTAATGTTCATCTTTTCATGGTCATCAGACATGACCCATTTGATTCACCAGTAAAACCAATAGAGTTGGATCAATGACACTGGATGGCAATACTTGGTTTACGTTGAGTTTACGAAAAAAGTCTGTTTTTCTTCAGTTGTCTATGTTTTTGGTATAATACCCTCAAATGTAATCTCAGCGTGATGATTAAAGTACACGATCAGTAAATTTCATATTACAAAATACCTGATGTTCACTAACAAAATGCTAAATAGAAAGGATATTATTATGATAAATGGTGAGAAATCATTTAAGAAAGGTTAAATAGAGAGAAAAATTAACTTAGGAACTGCCATAAAAGTAGCACTGGGTCTTTATGGGTTAAGACTAAACTAAGACTAAGACTAAACTTACTAGAACATGCAAACATCTGTCTGATCATTGGTGTCATATTTGTGCTTGTACGTCACCTCTACTCAGCTTCAGTGTTGTTAAATTATGCATTTTTCCTACTGATTTATTTTTTCCAGTACAAACAGAGAATTAGACAGTGAACAGACACAGACAACTTTCCTGTGGAGCCTCTGTAAAGTGATCATTAACCAATAAAGACCCAGTGCTACTTTTGTGGAAGGTCCAAAATATTTTTTTTCTGAATATTTAACTTTTCTTAATTGATATGTGTTACATTAATTATTTACATGTCTTGACAAGATTAATGGAACAGAAGTTGTTAAACATTTTAGATCAGTCGATGCTTTTGGTCACCAGTGGCTGTTTGGGTCTTTATGGGTTAGAGCGTTCAGACTTTTTTAATGACCATGATTCAAACATTAAGTTTTGGGTTTTATACATCTGTGTACATGATAAAAATGGACTAGGATGAAACATTATGACATTAGGGCATGATTACCTCATTACTCTTTGTAATGGAGACCAGGAAGACCATTACCTTATATGGTCAATGTGTAATGATTACTGAGATAGTTATATAGTTACGTAGGAGCTGAAGTATTCTTTATTTTATTGATATAAACAATTCTCAGCATTTTTGTTTGTTGAAAGCAGAGGGTTATTGAGAGGCTGAGGATTGGAAACTTACAGTACTGTGCAAAAGTCTTAGGCTACCATTAGTTTTGTTCTTTTAGCAAAAGTTCTAATGACTACACATAAGGATTACTCAGCATCTGCATCAGTATGTCAACTGGAAGAAATACAACTAAACAGCATTAAAAATAAATCAATTTAGAAAACAAATTTGTATATTATAGAAGTTATATGGAATCATCTGGACAGCAAAAAGTATAAGACAGTGTCAAGAAAAACCCCATAGGTGTTGAGCATGATGCTTAGTTTGATATATTACCAAATTATTTAAGAAAACTTTCAGACAGTTGACTTGAGAATTTAAGATGTACTAAATTCAAAAATGGAGGTCACGTCAAATACTGATTATTACCTGTATAAGCCATTTAGTTTTCATTTATTTAGTGTTTACATGTTGTGCACATATTCCCTTCATTATCATGTTATGTCTTAATAAAGAGACTCACAAACAAAAATGCATGTTCATTACAACCCCCATTGTGTCATGTGGTGGCCTTTTGCACAGCACCATAATTTACAATGTTGAATCTTACACTGTTGACCATAAGTTTGGAGTAATATTGTTTTCAGACACATTCCTCTTCTAATTCCTATTTATGTACATCAGTAATCACCTTTGATCAGGTACATTGATTACATACTGAGTCCCAGTTACACTTTATCTATTAAGAATAAAACACATAAGCCACTTTTACACAGAGATCCCGGAAAAAAGGCGAAATGGTGATCCCACCTTTTTTCCACCACCAGGGCCGTTTCAAGATATCTGGGGGCCCTAGGCAAGAAAGTAAAGTGAGGCCCCTAATACGTGAAGATGTGGTGGTCGAATCACCGAAGAAGAAAAATAAAATCCAGATGCAATTTCCTGTTTTCTGGTGCATTTAATGAGTCATGAATTACTCTGTATTACGCAACACAGAGTATCCACCAGAGTGTATTAAAGGACACAGTGTCTTCAATTAGGCATTGTTGATGGGAATGACACAAATGGTCACTATCAACAATTGTCACTGACAGAAATTTAAGCAAAGTGCCTAAAAAAGAAAAAAAAAAGGCATTTGGTGAGTAGGCTTACCTTTGTCCTTATTCTAGAAGTATATGATTAAAGTGCAGAGGATTTGATAGTAACTTTGCAGGAGAAGAACTTAACTTCCTATAATGCACTAAAATGTCAGACCTCATCGGCAAAACTACCTGAGCACATGGTGCAAAGTGTTGTGATGTGTTGTGGGCAAGTGTGGGAAATATAGATAATTAAAGAGTTTAAAATGTAGGATTGTAATTACATGGTTCACAGACATGGTTCACAGACACCGCCATTCATTTTTTTGATGTTGTATTTGAATATTCTGAATATTTGACGATTTTGAAAAGTGTTGTAATTTCCTAATTATTCTAATTGTTCCTGAACGCCTCATGTATTGTTTACTTGTCCTTGCCTTGAACATGAAGAAAAAACGCAGTGAGGGCACAGAGCTGATGTGAGGGACTGAACAAATGTTGGACTAAAAATACAAACTTTTGCTGCAGTCCTACTCTAGTCCTCTTCTGTGTCTAAACCAGCTGACACACAAGGAACATACGTATGGATGAGACGGACAAACGCAATGGAAAAGGGACATTTTTCTCCTAATGGGATGGACAGATCACCAACGGAAATTGCTAGCTAACCGAAAATGCCCATTGAAGTGGATGGATTATTTGTCCAAACTGGATGGGATTCATAGGACCAGACGATTTAGTTTGGAATAAAGTTGTGTGGGTGACCGCAGCAGGAGGCAGACAACCGTCCAGAGTAAGTGAAAACACTTCAGTAGGCTTAGCTTTGGCTTTTCAGGACTAAATACTGTTAATGCTGTCGTACTTCGGTCCTCCACATCCAAATTATTTAACTCCAAAGAAGTTTTGGAACGCTGTCCAACAGTAGAAAAAGGTGATCGAGAAGTTGTGTTTCTTCTCTCCTTAAATTCTTCAACAGAACACAGTTGTGTTGTGTGTATATGATTAGTTCTTGAACTGAATTCTCTCCCTCTCATGCTAACATCTATCTGTGTGTTTGGTCACTGATGTGAGGGCTTTTGTTCGCACACTTTCAAACATATCACACAGTTGTGGCCTATTTGGAGAAAACAATGGTTTACTTAATATTTACAGCTGTGTCGTTGGCGTTTTTCCTCTTCTTCTTTCGTTTTTTGTCTTTTTGCAAACCCTGAAGGGTAGGAGCACTTCATCATTAATATTGTTTTTAAACGCTCGCGCCGCCGTGCTCAGTGTGGACAGACCGTTTCTTCCTCCACTGACAGCAAGTGGGGGGTGTGATGGGGGGTGCGCGAGGGCAGACATTTCTATATGACCCTCATAGTGTTTGTCATTGCATAGGGGGAATCCCTCTAGTCTGGGGGGCCCCAGTCCCAAAACAGTACAGGAGAGGGTTAGCGCTGCCTCACTGTGGTGGTTTGTTTACAATGGATGGTTTTTAATTAGTTGTACAGATAAATGACCATGCGGCCATTGGAGGCCCTCTTCAGTGAGGGGGCCCTAGGCAGCTGCCTACCTTGCCTATGTCATCCCGACGGCTCTGTCCACCACTGATCGATTTCCACAGCCAAGCCAAAGGAGTAACAGAGGTGAGACAGGCTGGACTTTTACACAGCAGACCTGCGTTCCAGAATCAAAGGGGCGGTGACACAACACAGTGTATAGTGTGACGTATCACTTTCACGTCGGAAATACCCCAGGCATAGCGGTGTTGCTAACCTCTCCAGAGTCTCTCTCCAGAGTGTTTCCCTGTTCCACAAATGTTAGCATGGATAGAGTTCAGCGCCTGAAGTGACAACAGCTTGCAGATCTCGGCATCTCCCCAGTTAGACTTTCTGGTAGCGTTGGTGTGTTTGTTTACTGTACATGGCCCGCACTCATATTTAAATCCCTGTGGTGCGGGGGTCGCGCAGGCAATACATCATCAAAACGTCCCAGCTTGGTTGCGGAACGAGAGGTGTTCCTTTTACACAGCGTTCCAGAATCATGATTCCACCTTTATCACAGCTCTGTTACTACCTCCAGAGACGTTACAAAGCCACGATAATGGTGGAACAAAATAATCCCACCATTTTATTTACACAGACATTGTTCCGGAAGAAAGGCGAAATATTCCTGGAACAGAAGTGCTGTGTAACACAATCATTTCATTAGAAAAGGTACAGATATTGTATTCCAACTTTACTAACAAAAGTGCAGTTAGTTGTAGTTGTTGAGTCTATTTCTTGCTATAGTTTCACCATAAATCAGTGTTTTTCAACCTTGGGGTTGGGACCCCACGTGGGGTTGCCTGAAATTTCTACACTCAAAAAAAAAGATATGTTGGATTTACTTAAAAAAGCTGTTTCAAGTGGTTCCACATAACTTTGTTAAGTATATGTTAATAAACCAGTTTTCATAGAATTTACTCAATAGATTGAAGTATATTGTACAACAGTGACTTAAGTGACTTAAACTTAATTGGGTTACTTTCTTTTTATGTATGAAGCCTACATTAAATTTATGTGATATGGTTAAGTTCAGCAAACAAGCTGGATATACATTAAAGCAATACAGGGTTTTTGAGAAAGAGTAACTTGACGTGGTTAAGTTAGTCTTAATTGAATTTAGTTTGTCCACTTAAAATGATGTTAAATATAGACAAAAAAATGTTAACACAGGGGGAAAATCACAACTTTTCTCAAAATAGCACTTTTATTAATCATGCAAAACAGCCTGTTATACAAAACACTGGAAAGCAGAAAAATGTTTCACATAAACATGACATATTTAATAATTTGTTTTTGTATCTTCATTAGCTTCCCATGGAATTACTTAGTTCTTCAAACTAAAGAGAAAAATCTAAATGCTAGTACTGTAGTACCACTGAGATTTAAAGAGTACCCTTAACTACATTTTAACATAACATTAAAAAGTTAAGTGCCACAAGAATTTTTTTTTTACTTTTAGTTCACATTTTGCCAATAAATTCAAACATTTTTTTAAACTCTTAGCTCCAGGCATGACAAGGGCTATGCCTCTTGGGCAAAGGTCACAAGCTTTAGCATCATGAGGTTGCCATAATCATTTACCCAGTAAGGCTGACAGTGGCTACAATGAGAGGCAGCTTATAACAACTGAAACGGCTGTACTCACAATCTGACATAATGAGAAAAATCATGACAAGAAGAAAACTTAAACGATCCTATGTCTGTGGGCCAAATTCACAAAATCTTAACAGAGGACTCTACAAAAATGTCAACAAGCAGCATTTAGTCC
Source organism: Sphaeramia orbicularis (assembly GCF_902148855.1). Taxonomy (NCBI): domain Eukaryota; kingdom Metazoa; phylum Chordata; class Actinopteri; order Kurtiformes; family Apogonidae; genus Sphaeramia; species Sphaeramia orbicularis. The sequence continues at coordinate 35,945,181 of NC_043963.1, forward strand.
CAGGTCAGTAGTTTGATACCACTGCTTTAGAGTTCAATTTGAAACATATACCTACCTTTCAGGTACAACAATAACAGTAAGAAATTACAAAAAAATGTTAACGGACAGTCAAAACTACAGCTCCAGTAAACAGGATAACAACACCATTTCAGCACACTGAATAGTCTCCAGATCACAATACTGTAATAGCTTCATGTATTCATTCCAGCAGTTTGTTTCTGAGTACTTGGATTTTGGTCGAAAGCCTGTGTGTATCAAGTTTCATCAGGATCTTTTGAATGAATTCAAAAGTGTACCTTAGGTTAGTTGGATAGCTCAGGTTCAGGTCGTAGATGATCCCAAACAGTAAGGCACAAGCAGTGGTGACATCTTTGAGTCCATGAAGCACCTGCACACCTTCAACTATGATGCCAACATCTTCTGGAAGCTGATCAACACCTGCACCTGGATTTTTAATCCCATAGATGCGGATGAGCATCTGATCCAAATCTCTCTGGGTTCCATCAGGGTCCTCACTCTAAAAACAGACAAAAAGGGACAAGATAATTTAATAAATACCCTCCCACTAAAAGCACATAAATCACATGAAACTTGCACCATTTTAATATGCACCTCAATAACTGACTACACTAGTAAGTGAAGTCAGTTGAATAAAAATAGGACCAATGGCCCTGTATCTTATCGGCCAAATTAAAAGCTTTGGGAAATGTATCCAGATGCCATTTATTATCACCCAGTTATGTGTATTTATTATATTACAGAAATAGTCCATGTTTTGGTCATATTCCAATCAGATCTGTAAAAAATTCAAATTCCAACTTGATATCATTGATACTTACTGATTCAATCCACTTCCTATCTCTTATAATGGGGAAATTTTTTGAAGTCGCACCAAATCCAGAATCAGATCCGGATCCAAATAATTTCACTAACTTTTGTTGACATCATCATAAAGAAGGTGAATACCAAGCTTGAAGTCAATCTGAATTGTAGTTTCGGAGAAGAAGATGATTGAAATTTTTGTAACAGACGATGACAGACAACGACGATAGATGCCGCCGCCGGATGCCGCATAACGACAATAGCTTATGGCCTGTTGGCCGGTAAGCTAATAAAAATACATTTTAAAAAATAACACCTTTTTGTGAGAAAATGTAAAGACCCTCTCAAGGGAGAAAAATAATCTAACAAACAACTGGTATTTGATAAGTTTGTCAAATGTGTTCAAATCATATATTCTGCGATATTTGTAGGCACAATGAAAGTGAATGTGGGGGTAAAACTCAACACCTCTCCTTCAGAGGCATTGAATCTTGGTGAGTCAATTACAAAATTTGACACACTGATGGGAGCATATTTAGCACTATTCAATGTTGAATGAAAATATCACTTTAAAACAACTGATAACACTTACTCCGTATTCCTTCACTAGCTCTTCAGGGTCATCATTAAGATACAAAGCTAGTGCTTGGAGGCTGCAAGCTCTCCTTGTTTCAATGGAGTCGTCCTGCAAAACACAACAGGAAATACACTGTATAAAAAAGTTTGTGACATTTAGAAGATGAAAGAGTTCCAGAAAGTGATCCCTGACACATCAGTTGATCTTCATGCAGTCTTCATGCGGAGGTCACTCACACATTCATAAAATCACAGTTAACTAAAGGTGCAGTTAACTACAGATTCATTATGCAAAGTATCCACAGCAACTGAGGTATCTATTAGTATGCAAGTAATTACACACCAACCTGGTCAATGACAGCCATAATGTTTTTGATTTTGCGCCCTGCTGCTCCTCCTTTCTTACAGAGCACTCCGGCCAACTTGTCAGAGTACTGGTCCAGCTGTGACATAAACTTTGGGATCAGCGGGATGGTGGTAATCCACGTGAACTCTGCACTTACCTAGGTATGTGTTTCAAGAAGACAAAAACACAAAGTACAAAAGAAGGTTAACACACAGCTAACAATGAAACGGGTTAAGGTACTTTATGCATAATCTAGCTTTGAAGTTTAGTCAGATCTAGGAAATAAGTACAAAATCAAATGTCAAAATATTTTTGACCAACTGGCCAAAATATTACTGTTGTGATGATACTTCAAGGATCTCTAAAACTCTAGATTTGGGTTAGGGTTGTAGATCACAGGTGTCAAACTCTGGTCCTCGAGGGTCGGTATCCTACATGTTTTAGATATTTCCCTCTTCCAGCCACACCTGGTTCAATTAATGATCAGCTCATCATCATGCTCTGCAGAAGCCTGACAACAATGTAATGGCTTCCAGGAGTGATGGAAGAGGGAAACATCTAAAACATGCAGGATACCGGCCCTCGAGGATCTGAGTTTGACACCTCTGCATTAGATGGTCCTGTCCCCTCAGGCAGGGGCTCTAGGGATGAAGAAGTAATCTATAATGTGCAAAAAATTAATCAATCAATCAATCAATCAATCAATCAATCAATCAATCAATAAATATGTATGTATGTATGTATGTAAAACCACAGTCTGGGCAGCTTCCAGGTATACATGTACAACTGTGTAAATATTTTGCCTCTGAAGCTTCGGTAAGGACATTTGGTCTCATATGCTCTCCTGATTAGTGACAAATGAACAAGGATTTGAAAAGAAAACCCACACACAGACCTATCTTGTTACAAAATGGAAGCTGTAGAATTTGACCCGTCAACAATTACCTACCACAGTTTACTTGACATGAGACCTATATAACATTTACATGCACACTAAGACTATTGTAGGTAATTGGACTATTAATAGTTTCATTTTATTTTAGTTTATCCATTACTTGAATACACACCTGCCATTTCCTAACAGACCAAATATGTAATTTCTTACTTTAGAGCAAATGATTTTTGCCTGATGATTCAGTAAATAATGATGTCGATAATATGAAATTAATATTTTCAAGGGTTTAGGAGGAAAAGCAAATTGGATGAATATCAAATATTGCAGTTTGTTCTAAAATTGTGATGTCAGTTTTAAGCTATATCGCATAGGTCTATTCAGTACATGAAGCAAAGACAATTTACAAATGACCTGTAAATTCACTTGCCTCATGTTCCATAAAAAGAGCTGGCCATCTACTTTTAAATTCTGCGATGAAGGGCATGTCTTGAACCACCTCATACTGCTGATGAGCAAAGGTTTTCTCCATTTTCTCTTTTATCACCTGATGGTTGTTCCTTCTCTTGACCTCAGACAGCAGTTTCACTCGCTCCTTCTCAAGACTTTCTTTGTCTTCTCCAGCTGGGTAATGGGGGCAGAAATTGACTTCAGCTCTCCTGGGTTTCTTCACTTGATTAGGACTTGAGGAGTTAGCAGGCTTTCTGATTTTCATGGAGTTAATGCTCATTTCTTGGCATCCCAAACTCCTAAGCTTAGTGCAGTAGTTGCCCATTTTATATTTCAAGCTGATTCTCCAACCGTAGTTGAGCCCTGTTCCTTTAAACATAGATGTTTTATGATCAAAGCTTCTGTAACATCATCTGATTGTGCGGAGTGTAGCGGCCAGGGAGGCCTCCATGGGTCAGAAAAGTTAGAAATAAGACTGGAAACAGCTCTTCACCGTCATACTGCACATTTAATGTTTGCAGGGAAGCTCAGACATTCTTCACATGTCGCACAAGCACAGTTTGGTTGAAGAAAAACATGAAATAAATGTATTAAGAGTCCAAACTGATGAATAGCCGCAAAAAAGGTAACGACAGAAACTCTGGTCTGGCCTCGAACTGTCCAGGTTACGTACTCACGTTAGCGTAGCGTCATAATAGAAACCAAGAGCTCTTAAAGAGACATTACAGAGAAAGGCGATCATTACATACCCCCCCCCTTAAAACATGGGACGTCCTCGGGCCACAAAATGAAAATGTCCATTTCCTCTGTCACACTGTAGACAAGCATCAGATTAACAAGAAAATGACATGTACACCAAATACATCACATCCTACAGGTTACTATGCATAGACAGTCTATCCCCTTTTTTTTCTCTTCTCACAGAGAATAACATGAATAACAAATGAACATCACAAAAACTGTGATTAAACAATAAGGCGAACACATAACCTTCAGGAATCAGAACACCCTGGTACGTTATCATATACCAACTTTTTTTTTTCTCTGAACAAATAGAAAAACTAGACCCTGAGGCCTTGGACAACAAAAGAGTAGGTCTAGCTAAAGACCCACCAACCCTAAACGACTTAAGGCTTGTGTCTAGGGTGAAGGAAGTAGTGTGGGGTGTGAGAGTGAGGTACTGGGTGTGAATTTTCAAAAGGCAAAGTCACTGAATCCCCAGGGGAATTATCAGGGTCACCGAAGAGGAAATCAAACCCATACTCCTTCAAGTCTTCAGCCTCCCCCGGCTCAGTGGTGGTTGGGTCAACATCCGTCACACAGTGTGGAATAGTGCGTGGAGCTTCAGCACCATTGTCCCACGTTTTGAACGGAAGCAAGTTGCTGACGTGATGCACACCGACATCTTCCTCTGAAAAGACGTCCACCAGTCGATAGTCCAAATCCGACAAAAACTTGAACAACCCTATACGGGCCCTTGAACACTGGTGCCAGCTTAGCAGCAAAGCCAGCAGCTGCGCTAGATCTTGGATAAGACTTTAGCCTCACAAGGTCACCGACCTTGAATGTAGCATGGCGACGTTTCTTGTCATAGTGCTTTTTCTGAGTGTCATGACTGGAGGCCATGGCTTCCCGCACATGGTCATAGGCAGCCTTTAATGTAGAGGTCAACTCAGACTTGTAGTTGTCCATAGACTCTGGAGCGCAAACAGCATCCGGCTGAATCCACAAATCCAAAGGAGTGTTGAGGTCTCTGCCATAAAGAAGAAAAGCAGGGGACTCTCCAGTGCTCTGATGGGGAGCTGGGCTGGCAAACGGTCCGTCCCTCTCTCAGAAGTCCGGCGAAACATCCAAAGTCCAACTAAAAGCAGCAACACAGGGTAGAGGAAGGATAACTCACTGAACAAACTTTTTCATCCAGAGTTGCCAGGAATACAGACACGGTTCGGGCGCCATTTGTAGCGGCCAGGGAGGCTTCCACGGGTCAGAAAAGTTAGAAATAAGACTGGAAACAGCTCTTCACCGTCATACTGCACATTTAATGTTTGCAGGGAAGCTCAGACATTCTTCACATGTCGCACAAGCACAGTTTGGTTGAAGAAAAACATGAAATAAATGTATTAAGAGTCCAAACTGATGAATAGCCGCAAAAAAGGTAACGACAGAAACTCTGGTCTGGCCTCGAACTGTCCAGGTTACGTACTCACGTTAGCGTAGCGTCATAATAGAAACCAAGAGCTCTTAAAGAGACATTACAGAGAAAGGCGATCATTACAGGAGGTAGGGTATCCTGTTGTGTACTTCATTATTTCAGAAGCCAAGGCCTGCAAAATGTCTGACCTGACTTTAAAACTTGGGTTCAGCCGCTTACCTTCAGCAAGGAATTCCTGGTTCGCCTTTGACAGCTGCATCTCTACTTCGTAGGAGCATGGAGGAACAGGGAAGCTGCATGGCCAGCCTTGACATCTTAGTGACGAGGTTGGGGATGTGGTTGAAGTTGGGGTGGTTGACTCAGAGGATGAAAGTATATCAGTGTCTGCAGAGGAATCATCCACCCCATGAAAAGGTGTATCTGGAGTATGGCTGGGTGCCTGTGTTGACAGTTTACTTGGTATAATCACTTTTACTGTTCCTTTGTCTTAGATATCTGCTGTTGAAGTCAGGTTCATAAACTGGTCAAAGTCATTGTCCATGTACTGCAGTCTGAACTCTCCTTCAATTCCACACTGTTTTTGAATCTCTGATTTAAGACTGTCCACAGAGTCCGGTATTCCAGAAGGCAAAGTTAGCTTCACACAGTTATCTTCTCCTAGGAGAATCCGAAGCTTTGCTGGTGTAGACATTGCATCATCACATTCGACTCTTACTCTGAAAGAGTGAGAATATTAGTGTAAAATAGAACAGGCAACACTACAGGTCACAACAGGTGTCATGATATCTTTACAATCTAGGCTAAGTCATCACAAACTAAGACAAATAATACTTCATAATATAAAATGGTATCTAAACTTCTTGTGTAAGTTTGGGTTAGTCAGAAAAACTGCATTTTGCCTAAAACACCCATGGATTCTTTTAATATTACCTGAAGAGTGTATGTACTACACCTGCATAAAAGTAGTGTGAGTATTATTGATGTAAAGCCTGGTTAAGGTTAAACTCTTCGTAAAACATGGAGGAATCCAGCAAAAGAAAGAATTTCAATCTTTTCCAGAGCACCCGGACTCCACCTGAACCTAATTAAGTGTGAACTGCTTCCACTCAAAAACTGTAATATTACATCCATTTCCAACATACCTGTAAAAGTCTGTCACCTATCTGGGAATAGTACACAGGTTATTTGTAGTGCTGCTCATAAACGAACCGCCCCTTTAGACTGTAGCCGCGCAAAAGGAGCTAACCGCGCTAAGGGAGCTAACAGCTCGAAAATATCGATACCGGACTCTTTGTCAGTATCGGAACAACTCTACTAAACCCTATTTACATTAAGAAGAAGTAGTAGCAAAAATCTTACTTACCTTTACTTTGAGGGTGGTTGCAGATTTATCCATGACGTAGCCAACATGTCCATGTACCACAGACAGGATAATGGCGGGATGTACAGTGTCTTCAAAGGGACAAACTACTCTGTTAATGAAGCGCTTTCGGTTTTAAGTCATTTTTACATGACAGAATTGAGTTGGAGTAACTAACACCACCAAGCAAACCTGACATTGCATTGCATTGCATTATTTTTTCTTTCAAACAACACAACTAACTCAAGTTAATATAGAAAAAACTCATGGTTTTTGAGTAATTATAACATAATACTATGTTTTATAGCCAACAACAGTCATATTTCTTTTTTTTTTTTTTTTTTAGTGTAGTTATTGATAAAAATAAAAATAAAAAAAAACAACAAAAACTTACTAATAAAAAAAATGTATGGTGAGTTGAGAGAGACAATCACAATCCATAAAAGACATGACAAACTGTGAAGCTGAAACTGAAGCACTGTGGTACTGTTTAGCTTTCAAATGTTCATTGTGGTCGGTTTAAGATGCTGCATGTCTTTCATAATTCATAGAGTTATTATTTGTTCAGTATTAAAAAAAAATTCACTTTGTGCAGTAATCTCAACCTGTTTTTTCTGCCTCTGTCCATAATAATATATATTATATAGACTAATTGTCATCTAAAATTAACGTTTATTTGCAACAAAGTATAGCAAACTATTACATGATCAAAACCAAATTAATTTTAGCAAAAAAAAAAAAAAAAGTCTCTGTTTTAAATGTCTGGGGTCACCAGAAATTTGTGATGTTAAAATGGGGTCACAAGCCAAAAAAGGTTGGGAACCACTGCCATAAATGATTCTCAGTATTAACGAAAGACTCAGCTCACTTCTTCTTGGATATTTTGGATGCAAAAGGGTGAAACCCAAAAAATCAGCTATTTAAGAGCTCTATGATCCATGATACCAGGGGCAACAGTATATCCAGAAACAATACTGATTTTCCTCATTATATGGAGTGTTTGTGTTATCTATGTATTTATAAGAACTTGCATTTGTGTAAATATTTATTCTTGTTGTGTTATTTGTGAAAGGGTGATGGAGTTATGTGCATATTGATGGCTTCATATGAGTATGGCCTCATTTAGACTCAGTGTTTTCAGTATAAATGACTGCTGGTTCCTCTTATTAATTAGCCGGTGTCGGTGTATCCTTCGGGGTCTCTGCATGATATGAATAAAGACCACTTTTGGTGTTTGAAATTTCATTCCAGTCTCACGCCTCTCGATCAAAACCGAAAACCACCGCCGGCCGAACTGACACTCTTCAATTATTCGAGTGTCTTGCGTGGCTGAGACTGAAGAAACTCACATACATAGTTGACCACACAAGTCCTTAAAGAGTGTTTTTTTTTTTTTTTTTTTGGAGGGGTGAGGTCCAAAATAAGGATTTATTCTTTTGCTTTGTATCCATAAGAGGAAAGAAGTGGCCAGAGCCTGGAGTACAGTCACAGCGTTATCCCTCTTGTCTTCCTCTAATGGAGCTGCCAATCAACCATGTGCACAGGCTTTCATGGCCTGAGAGGGACAAGATAAAGTAAGTTCACCCCCAGAGTGGAGTGGGGGACAGTGACGCTACAGCTCTTATAGACAGAGGAGAGATGTTATGAAAGAATGAACAACCAGAAGGAGACAGAAACTCCAATGTGTGACAGTGGGAAAAAAAAAAGAGTGAAAGTCCGAGAGTAAGATGTGTGTAAAAATCACAGGGTCCTCATTCTTGGTTATATTTTTATGCAGCTTTGACTCTGTGACCAGTAAGTCCATGGGGGATTATGTTATGTGTGAACAGTAACAGCAAAACACTTTCTTTCACACGCCCGGTGTCCCTCCCTGCTGTTCAGTGTTGCTTGTGGCAACGCACAGACTTAAAATAATCAGATCTAGATGATTCCAAGCTCCTCCGCAGTAAATCATGAGACATACCTGTCAATAATTGAGTTAATGGAGCTTAATCTAATGGAGAATTTAACTGAGAGTCCACTTTATACTTCTCCTCGGGGCATGCAAAATGTCTTTGATGGCTTCAGTTTTTTATTTCGCCCACTCCTCCCTGATCCCTGACTTGCAAGGTCCTGAAATGTCACTTCCATCTAAATGTTAATTTGAAGCCTGTTTCCTAAAGACTGGCATGGATGCTGATGCGCTTTGAAAGTCCATTTGCATTAGAACATGTTGCTTATGTGAAATGGTGCGCAACGAAGGCACATTCATATATTTCAGTGTTTTCCAAAGTGCTCCAGCCAGTGTTTTTCTGCTCTCTGCTTGTCAGAAGGGTTTTGTCCCCTTTAATCTTCTCTCTTCGACAGTGTTTGGCACTGAAGCCTGCAGGAGAAAATAAGACACTCTGTTGCTGTTTAGGCTCTTGAATCTTCTCTTTCGTGTAACAGTATTGGCAATTGTTACTCATCATGACATAAGAATACTCTTTTGCTGGTGATACGACGAGACATTATCATCCAAATCATTCCAATGACTCATTCAGTGTCTGTTACACTGTGCACATCTTGTTGACAAATCAGACATAATCAGAATCTTGAGTTGTGTTTTCAACCCTAGGTATTTGTTTTTAAAGCTGCCATAAAATGAAATTGGCTTTAAAATTTTTGTTTCCTTTCAAAAGGTTAGCATCTTATCTCAAACATGGGTGTGTAAAAAAAATATTTACTGAGATAAAAAAGAAAATATTTTTAGATAAAACATATTTTTATATCATTTTTATATAATTTTTATACTAAAATCCAGATGCAACACGGTAAAAAGGCCACGAAAATTATACGCTACAATGTTTTTTAAATATCTTTTTATTCTCTCACAGGTACATTTTGGGAATCAAAGTAAATTTGCAAAGCAGAGTGTTTCACAAAAATGACCGCTGTTGCAAAATTGCTCACGATTTATGTGTTTAAATGGGCAGGTTCCACATGTAACACAAGTGGACACAATGGGTTACACACGAAACCTGGGATGAAACTGCCAATTCATGAAAAAACCTGCATGTCTGGATTAGAAATGCCAATGGGATAGTCAAATGTAACACAGTTTCTTAATTTGTAGCGGAATATAAGACCATTATAAGCAATGTTTTCAAGATAAAATGCACTGACACCTAGGTAGTTTTTCATGTGGCAGTGTTGGTCCTATTGTTGGCCCCAATATTTTTTAAAAAATTCATTAATTTTGGAATGGCTCATTGGAAGAGTATACTTTTTTTGCATTTATCTGAGGTCATCATTAAGTACATCCTGGGGGGAAATATGTCTAAATTTGTCTTTTATTATTGGGTCTAAAAAGCTGGCAAAGTACCAGGTACTAAAATAAACCCAGTTTCATAGAAGCACCCACATACAGAAACACTCAGCATGAATTTCAACAGGGTTGTTTAATACACCAATATTTCTACTGCAGAATGTTTTCACCAGGATGATGAGGTAAAGGCCTCTATGTAGGAAGGTAAAAAGGCCAAGGATTAAAATGAGTAAGACGTGCACACCTAGAAGCACAGGAGGTTCAGGAATGCTGATGTCTGGCTGTATAGCCTTTCTTTAGAAGAAGCAAATTTTTCCAATAGAAGGTGATTTTGATAAGAACTTTGACTGTGTAAATATTGAGGAGATCCATACCTTTACACCCAATTGATGTGTTGTCTTGGCCATCAGAGAACTTAACGTCAAAGTCGGTTGTGCCCCATTCCAACATTTCTTCTGATAACATTCATAAGTTGTTGAAAATACTCTTTACAAACAACTTTGTGCCCCTGACTGGTTTAACCCTGAAGTAAAAATCAGCAAAAGGAAGATACACTGGACACAGAAAGGCAAACACACGATTAGTAATTTGTAGGAAAATATTTACAGAAAAGAAGGTAGTTAAAAAGTATATGTTGACTTGTGGCACTTCATTAGTAGTAACATGAGTGTTTTACGTGTTATCTCAGAAATCTAATAATCTAATTGGTGATGTAAGTAGAAACTGTGAGAGCACTTAGCAAAGACAACTTGGCTATAATATTGAAGCAGACGTGGATATTATCCAGCTTGGGAAAGCATTTAAGAGACATGAGTGGGAAATTTATTAAGCATCAGACATTATTAGGCATCATGAAACCTTTACAAGATGGATAAATGAATGACAATAAACGCTGGAAGTGGAGGAACCTTTATCCACATTTTATTGCATCTTCATTTGTGTACTCATTTGGCACAACATTTCAGGAGCACTGAGGAAAATAGTTGGTCTCCACACAGCCTTCAGGATCATTTGGAAATGTTACAGGAGCTAGATTTAATTCAGTTTAATGGACACTCTGTAAAACCCCAGACATGACAGAATGGACAGACAAAATGACTCTGGGAAAGCTAAAATGTAATAGACTGGAAGTTTTCTTTACATTGAAAATAACTTAGCTGAATACAGAATTTTAAATTTGATGGTGCTTATGCCCTTGTGAAACACAAAGACACTATTTAGCTTGTGAGACAAATTACAGTTTGAGGTATTGATGCAGGTATAGTCCATTTACTGCAGCTCTACAATCTGAAACATGAACCAAACACTAATTTTTTATGTCGGTCAAAACCATAAATAATCAAACTCACCAAAAATTTAACTAACCTCTCACATTATGGCTAAGAAACCCCCTGTACCACAAGACCCACTGTTGTAAATATTGGAAGTATATTTGGCAGTGATACGACACTTAAGCAAATTAGCCGCAGGTTAGCCTTTGTGTTTTCATGAACAGTGAGACCATCCACATTGTTTTAAGTCCTTTTTGTCTTTGAAATAGTGGCAAAAAAACACAAGCTTCAAAGAAAACAATTAGTTAAACTAAGAATTACAGGGTGGGGAAGCAAAATTTACAATGAACATTTAGTTGTTTTTTCTCAGCAGGCACTACGTCAATTGTTTTGAAACCAAACATATATTGATGTCATAATCATACCTAACACTATTATCCATACCTTTTCAGAAACTTTTGCCCATATGAGTAATCAGGAAAGCAAACGTCAAAGAGTGTGTGATTTGCTGAATGCACTCGTCACACCAAAGGAGATTTCAAAAATAGTTGGAGTGTCCATAAAGACTGTTTATAATGAAAAGAAGAGAATGACTATGAGCAAAACTATTACGAGAAAGTCTGGAAGATACTATTAAAGAAGAATGGGAGAAGTTGTCACCTGAATATTTGAGGAACACTTGCGCAAGTTTCAGGAAGCGTGTGAAGGCAGTTATTGAGAAAGAAGGAGGACACATAGAATAAAAACATTTTCTATTTTGTAAATTTTCTTGTGGCAAATAAATTCTCATGACTTTCAATAAACTAATTGGTCATACACTGTCTTTCAATCCCTGCCTCAAAATATTGTAAATTTTGCTTCCCCACCCTGTACACTGGAGTATAGTTCCAACCTTTCAAAGTAATGGCTATAATGTGTGGGTAATTAGCTCAAATTTAAACCCCTGTAAACCAAAGGTATCAGTTCTCAAACATTTTCCTAATATTTATGAGTCTTGTGGTTCAGCTGCGTGGATTAAGACTCCTGATCTGCTCAGTGACTGTGTCTACTTTTTTTTTTTTTTTACTTTGGTTTTAATGGTTTAATTGAAGAAAAGATGCATAAAACTGTGTGTTTTGCTAAATGGACCCTGCCAAGTTGTTATTTGTCTCATTTTTTTGTTATTGGTTTTAGATGTTATGAGGTGATGTCATTATCTGCAAGTCTATGGATAGAATGCAAAAGATCAGGGAGGTCATCTACTTATTATGAAACCAACCAGTTACACAAAACAGCTGTTTGTCAAGGGAACCGAACCTTCCATCTGACTCCACTCTCCTTCATTCATTCATAACCAAACTGCTTATTCGTCGAGAGGGTCACAGGGATGCTGAAGTCGATCCCAGCTACCAACAGGTGAACTTCACACAGAACTCTCCCCTCCAACAGTGCTAACCACTGCATCATCTTGTCGCCCCAAGTAAAACTCTCCCATCAGATGAACATCTATTAACTCAAGTGTGTCCCATCATTTACTGTGGAGAAATATGATACGATACGATACACTTTATTATCCCCTTAGGGAAATTTGTGTTGGACTCCAAGAGCTGCACAGGTGAAGCTGTCAGAGGCCTGGAATCATCATGTTTGGAATCCTCCCTCTTTAGTTTGATCATGTTTGCTTAAACTAACCAGTAAGAGAAAAACATGATCATTATGTTTTTTAGCTTTAATTTCCAGGTTGTATATTTGTGTTCCCTGTAAACTGCTGTATACCATTGGAGCCATTTATTCTTTAAACAGGAGGACAAAGACATCACACAGCATTCAAAGCAGCAAAAGGAAAGGGATGCATTTACTTGCTGACAGAATAATAACGCCAACATTTCTTATTGTGATGGCTGGATAATCAGTAAGCAGCACATGAGGAAATTAGAATAATTTCTGTTTGAACTGCTTGAAAATCTCATTATATCTGAGCCCAACTCCAACACCCTGTTTTGCTTTGGCTGTAGCCTTTTAAACCCATCATATTTCTGCTCATGCTCAAACATGAGACCTATTACGAAGCATGTCAATCAAAATACATAAAACTTAGATTTTCAGCCTTTCTGATAGCATACCGTTGTCCATAATTAAAATTCTGTTGAATCAGGGGTGTTCAACGTGCTCAAATACAACATGTTAAACCTGGCCCTACAGGGTGGATGACAACGCTGTGTAGCTGAAGGTTTATTGCTCATTAAGGTGATGTGAAGGAGCACGGGCAATACTACAATTGAGCTTCCATCACACCTGGATATTAGACTGACTGTCTGCTCCCAACTCGACCTCATCTTGCAGCTTATTTAATTTGGCCGGCTCATAAAATTGTGTCAGGGGAAATTATGAAATCAAAAGATGGAAGTGGGAAACACAGCAACTAGACAGAAATTGTCATGTTACTATTTGCTGTTGCAATATTGGCTAACTAATTGAACTCCATCATTTGATATTGGGTATTTTATTATTTGTCACTTTACATAGTGTGATTTCTTTCTCTCCTTTGTTTTTATATGTATCTCTGGTGAGCATACTATACCTTTATACATGCAATAATAGCAACATGCTGACACTTTGAACACACAAACCCCACACAAGTACATGTTTTATTCAGCTGGAATGTGACAAAGACCCAGGGGATCTTATGTTAAATTTCCCATGACAGTCCTAGAAATACTATAGGACACATTGATCTAAACTCTGGACCAGAATCAAGGCAATCGCCTCATTCATTTCCTCAGGGGCTTACATTAGCTCCCCTTTTTTTGTTTTAACATGGTCAATATCTGCCTGTGTTTGATATAAAAGGTTTAAGAGCTTTGAGGTTACACTATCCAGAGTGGGCTGATTCCCGTTGTGTATTTCCAAATATACATTTCTTTGACTTTGTTGTAAATTGCCATGATGCCAAAAACTGGACCAAAGGTGACACCTGCATAAGGGTAATTTCAGAAACAATAAAAAACTTAGCTATGAATGACCGCTGGCATTTCTGTGCTCCACTTGTCTCTTTTCACAAGAGACCAAGTCAATGAAACACATTATTCATGGAGCACTCACCTAATTTGCTGGTGCCATTACCTTGAAGAAACAGTTGTTATTGCTTTCATGGTATGAGGGGTCAGTTATTGATCATTTCTGACAGATCAGAAGAACTGGGTTACTCCTGGAGGAAAAGCAACAGCATACACCAACGACTAAAGTACACGTCAACTATGCTGTTATTTTTTCACCTCAGTTCCCTTTTCTGATCTGTTGACAATTAATCCAAAATGCAGCTACCAGGATTTAGGGTTTGGCCTCCAAGTTATGTTTCTGGCTGGGGGATCCCAAAACTTTACTGAGCAGACAAAGATGACTAAGTAACTTCATTTAAGTCTGTTCTGAAATCACCAGCCTTTCTGCGATCTTCTACCTGTGCCATTAAGTTTATTGGTTTATTTTTTATTCTCATGTTTTATTACTGAGTTTTACTATTCTAGTTTATTCTCTGTGTTGTTTTATTGATGGTGTTGTTGGCATTATATATATATATATATATATATATATATATAGGTTTTTTTTTATTATTATTATTCTCAGGGTTCCTGTTTGTTGCTTTTACCTTTTAAAGCACTTTGTGAAAGGTCAAGTGCTTTGAAACGGTTCCAAATAAATGTAATGGACCAAGCTGGACAGCATGAGGACTCAAGGGATTTTTAAAAGCAAAAAAAAAAAAAAGTTCTGAACTCATAATAAGGGTCAAAGGAACAGAACTAAACTGAGGCTGATACAAGTAACTTAAGAAACTACCAGGATGGTCAATCCAGTCCAACACAAAAGGGGAAAGCAAAAGAACCACCTGTCCAAAAATGGAATTGTCTTTAAGTTGTAATACTGCTGATGGCCACTGGAGCTGGCTCCAAAAATACACTGACTCCAATACACTTACACTGAAATTGTCCCTAAAATACAAAATCAATAATTATTAATCCAGGACACATTCCAGTCTCATATGTTTTATTTGGAACCTTTCATAAGTGATCCAGTGTTCCATACTGAAATTAATTCTCCATTAATTAGATCTTAGGGCAAATAGAAGGCTTGGGTGGCTGCATGTCAGGTTATAATTAGCATGTTGGACTTCCAAGTTGGACTTTCGAGTATATTTTTATCTGTTACATGTTTTTCTCTTGACAGACAGGTCGACTGTAGTTGTGGGTAATAGACTTGACTAACATCACTGTAAAATTACTTTGTCAAGCAATGCTTCATAAAGTTTACAGATCTGAGTCAGTCAACTAGCTATTTTTGTTCTAATATAGTCCCTAAATAAAATTCTTTTGTGTTGTATAAATCAGTTCATCTTCAGTTGTCCCTTCTGGCTCCAAAAAGCCAAAATGATGATCGTCAATTTGCAAACTACTGGCTTCAAAACAGTCAAACAAATGTGTGACATTATGGTTCATTCATCCACTAATTATATACAGTATACATGCATTTACACTCACATTAAATAACGGCCAATGAAATAATAGAACCGTTAGTCTTTCCACAAAAAAAGAAATTAAACCATACAAACTTAAGTGTAACACAATAACAAAATGAAATGTAAAATGCTGAATCTCCCTGTTGTGACACTGGTTTGGTATGACCCCAAAGGTGTTTCCACCATTTATACTGTTAGCACCCCTGGGCCCAGTTTTTGCTCATTAATATATAATAATGGCAGCAATATAGAACCCTGTAGCATCCATAAAATAGAAACAAAATTAGGCACTAACTGTACTGTTGACTATACAGAAGTTTACCAAATGTACACACATACAAATACAACTTTATTTTTGTGCCATATTTCCAACAAGCAAAGTATAATAATAATCTATATCATTATCCTGAAAGATCTCAGAGCATCTCTATGTGTGTATCTGCACAGTTCTGAGAAATGTAGACATTTTTAACTGGCCAATTTACCTACAGTTGAGGAATAGTCTCATCTCCACATTATATACCTCAGCAAATTGATAGGACCAATATTTTGGGAGATATTAGTCATTTTGGAATACAATAGCCTTACAATCATGTTGCTCAGTTGACTGGAAGTGCAGTACCCCGCTGCATGACAGGAAAGGAAGTTAAAAACAGGAATGACGCATTTACTAACTTCAGTTCCTAGATATCGGTATTAATATTACCCATGGTTCCCCACGGGGCAGCGAGCTAGTAAAAAAATAAAATAAAATAAAATAAAATAATAATAATGATAATAATAATAATAATAATAATAATAATAATAATATGTTATGTATTGGTTTGACTTTATGACAAAGATGCTAATTCCGGTGCCTTGTGGTCATGGTTTTTTCCACTGAACTTATTGCAGCTGGATTTGGTTCCACAAACAAATGACAGTTAGATGAATTTTCACTAAGTTTTGTCATTATGTTGCTTGTTCCCTGTAGTTTTAATTCTGTGCAGCAAAAAGTGATGATTTGTGACTCATGCATTCCCATTCCCATCCCGAGATTTAATCTGCGTGAAAGTGACGTTTTTTAGGTTTGAATATAAGTCAGCTAATCATAGTTCAAATGTGCTTGTCTGTTTAATTTTTCTGGTCAGTGCTTATGTGTGAGGAGATTTTCCTGTTCTATCTTCCGTGGAGCCACAAACACACAGATAGACTGATAAAAGCCCCGCCAACCCTGCACTCACACACAGAAAAATACACACTCTCACATAGAGATGACTGATAGCCCTGGGCTCTACTCTGTAAATGACAAGTGCCATCCATAACAGGCAGGCAGGGGCTGGTAAAGTGATTACGTTCATAACACACAGTGTCCTGGTAAACACAGCTGGCACCATGTCTGTCACTCTAGACATGAAGGCAAATTGCTCAGTCCATGTAAAATTATGGATTGTGTTTTAGGTTCGTCCTAACCGAGGGTTGTCATTGACGCAGCAGATGGATGAGCTCTACCTTTATTCCACTTCACTTACTGTAGCAGTGACTGCCTGAACCCAAGGATGTCAGCAGCAACGTGATAAAAGACAAAAACTGATAAGATCCACAGAGGAGAACACTTAAAGTCTATTGTGAGCATGTGGAGCACATTATAAACTCGTTAAAGCTCGCTATCAGATAATTACATGGATCATAATTCATTATAAATCAAGCACGACTGTATAATGAGATTTTTATCAGACAATGCCATGTCCTGCCTGTAATGATGGTAGTGTGAATGTCCAGTGATTTTATTATGATAATATGTAGAAATATAAGGCAAAGGCAGCTGGACTTTCAATTGTGAATTTGATGAACTGCTCTGAATAAATGGTACATTATTCTTAAAACATTCATTTTATTGAAGGAATATTTGTTACAGTAATTAGCTGCTACCACTGACAAAAATTAACATATAATCTTCTATAAGGAACGTGTTTTAACCAGATGTGCAAAATCTCAATGGACTTTATTTTCATAGAACAAAAGAAGGTTGGAGCACAGTAATGGATTCACTGCCTTTAACTGTGCAAACAGATAAACATGTGACATTACTGACTTACCAGAGTCATGAAGGAAATAGTGATGATCAGTCTAAACATGATGCAAAGCTGTCATTGGGTAATTGGTGGAAAAGTGTTTGAAAGCTGTTGGATAATGAATCGAAGAGTGGGAAATGAAAAAGTCAGTATCCACATGCCACACCTTCCAAAAAAAAAGAAACACAGACCTCTTGTGAAATAAAATAAAATAAAATAACAGTAAAAATGCAGGAGGTACAATTCTGAACATAAGTCAAGAGTGCTATTTAGAAGAAAGGTCATAATCAGGATCATTTGTTTATGCCAGTAAATATAACGACAAAAAAATCTTAGTCAAATGATGGAAGCAAATTCAGTTCTTGTATCATCTTCATCTCATCGTGTTCAGAGTGGGAATCTAAAACACTTCTCTGTGACAACAGACTTTTCCATAATCTTCCCTATTCTGTGACTTTTGCAGCATACTTTTTGGGTTTTAATCAAATAAACAAAAGAAATAAAGAAATAATGCATGCTGTGTGTACATGCTGTACACTTACTCTTAAGCCCATTTTATTTAATTTAAGACCAGCCAAACCTAAACCTGCAAGAGCCAGTATATATGCAGGAGTTCAAGACACCAACAATGAATGGAATAGGCATCAGAAATAATGGCAGCTTCAAGACAACATTGTACTTAAAAAAAAAAAAAAAGTCTGTTGATTAAGGTCTGTCAAGCTTCAGTCTGAGCAGATCCACTGGAAAAACATGTGTGGGCAGAGCAAAATGGAAAGAAAGCACAGGAGACAAATATAATGACGACATCCACAAAGGCACAGTAATGACTTTTGTATCTTTTTATAATTGTAATAAACTTGACTCTCTGTTTATATTTGATTATAAAACTGCTAGTCCTGTTAAAACTACAATAAGGAAAATGACGTGAGGAAATGACTCAAATAAAACAAATAAAACCCTGGGCTTCTCTCCTTCATCTCTTTTTTTATACATGCTTTATGCTGATCTTTCAGCTTTATATGTACATTTTTTGGGCTTCCATTTTAAAACCATGGTATTTGATATTTGATTTCACTGGAGTGTGAAAGTGAGATAAAACCTGGGACTAGGAGAGAACGAGGCGTCAGAGGACAGAAAGATAATTAGCGAGTAGCTGTCACAACAGGATCCTGTTGAATGACAACATTATTTGTTTCCTCCGTCAGTGGCCCATCATCTAATTAAAAGTGGCACCCTATCTTTCACTTTGCATCCAGTGTCTGACCATCAAACAAATGTGTCACAGTTTCCCCCATCACCTCGAACGCCTCGCCATTGTTTTCATCGCCACCATTTCCTGACATGCTCCAGGGTTTACATTGCATGTATTGCAGGAGATTTAAATAGAACAATCTTGGGAGGACATCTGTGACTCACTGTGCCTTTTGGGTAATCGCATCATCAAGGCGCTGTACAGTAGACAGTACCGTAGTAGATCAGCTGTAGGGAGGCAACGCCAAGAGTGTGAGAAAGTCAACTTCCTCCTAATGTCTTATCTATTAACTGTTGTTACAAAGAGAATGAACCGTCTTTCAGTGTAAACATTTAATGATATTAAATCAAATAATGAGACAACAAAAGGCTTAATTTATCAGAGGTTTAGCCCCTTCTTTTTTTTTGTTTTTTTACCTTTTCTACATTTTTTCCATTGTTACCCAGCTTCCAGTCTAATGTTAAAGATGTGTTCCATCAGTGTCTTTAGTTCACATTTGACATTAATTCTCTGACATCCTGTCTGTCTGGCAAAGGTGTTTCAGTCTTACTTTGCATTTTAGTCAAACTGCCTCAGGTTGAGGTTTTTTGTTGTTTTTTTTTTGTCTGGCTGTTTCTGTCCTTCATCCTACCTGCTCTGTTGGAAGCTTTTGGGCCGACTTTAATGTCAGTTAGTTGCATCACAAAAGACTTTAGGGCTTAAAATCCGGTTATTTACTACCTTATTTTTTGTCACCATATGAAATAATGTAGAAGGATATAGCACTCAGCATGTCTGTCTGTCTGTTATCATTTCATTTCAAGAGAAAAACCAGTGAACATTCAACGTTTTTCCACCAAATTTGCTACAATTTGTTGGTGACGTGTTTTCCTCTGTGGCAACCTGAGTTACAAGAATAACAAAGAATTACACAGAACAAATGTAATTACTTCATTTCCTGAGTAAAAACATTAAATATTTTTACCATCAAATTGACTACAATTTATTATTTATTTGTTGAAATGGTTCCTTTTGCTGTTCTGTCTATTTTTCATCCATCTTGTCCATTTACCAACGTTTGGTTTCATCTGTTCTGAAAGTTAACCCTTCTCATGGTACCTGAGGTGTACTAGTGTATTCATTTGTTAAAAAAGGGAAGGGAAGGGAAGTTGTTTAGTTATTTAGAAAGTTGAATTCATTTCAGTTCAGACAACTTTATTCATCCCAAATGGGTAATTCATTTGCAGCTTTCTCACATGTATACAGCAACCATCAGTAAAGGAAACAAGAAACAGACGGGCCCATGACATCATCAATCAATAATAATCAATAATCAAATTCACTAAATAAAATCACCTAACCAAAATCCAATAAACAAATCCCCTAAAAATTGTCCATTTCATCTCAAATGGGTCTGTGTTTAAGAGCCTAACAGCAGAGGGAATAAAAGACTTTGCACTGTGATTTATTTAGTTTGGCGGCAACATCTACATGTTTTCTAAATGATTTTTCATCCACCTCTCAGCTTTCCTATTGAAGTTACAGCCATTTATTGACTGGAGTTAAGACATTATGGTGACTCAGTGCTGCACAATGTCACTATGGAGCCTTTAAATAAAAGAAGACCAATGGAGCACCACTGAAAATCTCAGAAACTCCACTTTTTAAAGAATATGGGCACAATTAGTAGTTCAAAAGCGATTGAACGTTTTTGACAAATAGCTACCTTTTCCACAGACCGTGGTCTTGGTCTTTAAGGGTTAGGCTTCACATATTTGTTGAAGGTGCTATTTTCTAAAACTACTCAACTCATCTGCTTTCAATGAGCTAACTCAAAGACTCTGAGCTAACATCAGTAACAAGTGCCACTCTGTGGAGGGATAGATATACCATCCTCTAATGACCCTGGTTGAGGACAGCTATCCTTTTGTAAAAAGCACTTTTACTTCTTTATTTATTTATTTATTTTTTGCAGTAATATCAGTGCATGCAGCAGACAGATGATTGTGTTTTAGATGCTTTTATTCTAATATGACACATCTTGCACCTGGTTCCGTTGTTTTCTATATTTTTCTGAACTGTAAATTCAACGTTCCACAAAAATTTAACAAATGTACAAAATATCAGCAATTTTACATCATATTCCTTCCTAAAACATGATCTGCGCCCACTGGTTAAGTTTTATCAGCCACAGATTTTATTGAAACACCTCTATTTTGGGCTTGAAACCAGTTAATTAGATTCCGTCCTCCCTTGGCCCATGCTGCATCAGTCCAGAAGGGCAATTTGTCTTGACCGCCTACTCTGAAATGAAGGATGTCCAGGCCATTTTCTCCACAGTCCCCAACAATTGTAGCTTTTGTCTTGAGCTGCCGCCATGCCAGCATAACAGAGCTACCCAGCTGTTTTGAGCTCAGCCTTCAAACTACAATGACATGGCCAAGATGCCTGTTGAGAGTCAAATATTGGACAACCATCACTTTGGAGCTCTTAATGACGATTATAGCAGGCTCAGGGTTTAGTTCTGTGGACTTGAATGAAAATTATTTGACACGTTCCACTTTTATCCAGAGAGAACACAGCGCTATTGTTTGACCCCTGAGTGGGAGTTTGGGTATCACGTGGACTGTTGTGTAAAATGTCTTAATTTCCCAGAAGAGAACAAAATATTAGTCAGAGGACTGACCTGTCTTTTGCACATGTCCTGAGATGCCTGTATAGACTGTTAAGGTTTCTGCAGAAAAACTATGGTCAGGACAGCTTTGATTACATGTCAAAGTAGCGTGTTCCTGTTTCTGTTTGAGTCTCAGAAGAAGTAAGAGCGAAAACATAGATGAAACTTATTTAGAATCTGCAAGCATGAAAAGAGGAGGGGTGTCAAGTCTGAGCAGTTCATTATCAGCTCTTTCCTCCTGAGCTCACACCGGGATGTGTACTGTAAATTTGAAGATAACAGCCATATGTAATGTCATTATAAAGTGCATAAACATTGCTAATGACATGTAAAAATAGACACCAACTTGAATTGAAAAGCACAGGTGTTACAGCCACTTCGTCTCAACACAATTTATGACTAGTTAAAGAAATGAGATGATAAACCCATTTGCTCCACAGAGTCTTTTCTCTGCTTAATGTCTGCAGAGAGTCAAGTGATTATCTCCTTGATGATGCGCCTGAACCACTCAACTCATGTGTGTGTAAAGACAGACAGGAAAGCACACGTCTGGGTTAACCTTCTCTGTAACACTGAGAAAAATCCATTTTCATGCTGATGATGCCCTCTTCCTACTTACTATGCACAATTTGCTGTGTGATCACATGTTCCACTTTGTTCTATAGTTAAAATGCAGCACGGACTATGAGCAGACTTTTAGCCACTGACATGTTTACTCAGAGGATGTTAAACAAACAAAAAAATGGCTATAAGGATTTTTACTTTTTAAAGATTTTGTATTCATGGCATGAGGAAAATGAATCCCCTTTTTTTTTCTCTGGAAATGAGTGTCAACCCATCTCCAGATTGTAAACAAAACCTGCAAATAATTAATTTCACAAAGGGCTTGGTTTTGATTTTTACTTTTTCATTCGCATCACTAGAAGATGGTAAACAATAGTGTTTTATAGTTCTACTACAAAGATCGGTTCCATAAATGTAGATGAGTAAATATTCTATTAAATTCCACAAATACTTCAACAATGTTTACTATTATACAAGACGATTACTTTGTTCTTATCCTATTCGTCATATTTTTTCTTTTCTCCTTGTGATTCTTATGAAAATAATTTCTGTGTTTATTTCTGCTGAAAAGAACTCAGATTGGAAATGAGTGCACAGCATGTAAATGTAGTTTAAAATGTTGTTATGCACAAAATTGGACCTGGATTTATCTCATTTTTCTTGCGTTTGAAACAACAAAATCTTAATTTGTCCTGTTCAATGTAACAAAGTAACTGAAGAGATTTCATTTATTTTAACCCAGAAGAAAAACAAAAGAGAAAGAGGTAGTCTGAAAATGACATTTCTGATGCAAACCATTAAGTCTGTAAAAGGGAAGAGATATTGGGAAAGTAATAGGGAGACCAAAGAGTGTACCCTCTCCTCTTGGATGCAGACTTCCATTTCGAGAAAAGTGCAGGTATCTGTGCCTCTTCAGATTCCATTTGAAGATCCCTGCCTGACCATCTTTCTGTGTTATTACCACATCTCAGATCACCATGCTCTCAGGTAAAGAGTTGTCTAGCACCAAAAGAAGTTGTCTGCCATTACGTCTGACGTATAGAAATGGAAAACCAGAACGCGGTGTGAGGTAAGTGTTGGGAATTGGAGGGAAGCATATTGAGAAGAACCACTAATGCTCCTAAAAAGTATGCTAAATGACATTTTGACATGGAAGATCCAACAGTAAGTGAGCTTAATATTGACTGGTAACAAATGTCTGTCCTCAATTACACTTTGAAACCTCAAATCAGTCCAACCAATGTGATTCTCCTGCTGCAAAAAAAAAAAAAAAGTAATTTGAATACACACAGTACCGTGCAGAATCTTAGGCATTGTTTGGCTTTATTGTTTTTGTAGAGTTAAATTGAGCATTCATATTTATTTCTCATTCTCTTTATTTCAGAAACACTATACAGGAAATATGCGCACAGCCATAAAAGGCACCCAAAAAACGGAACTAAATGTGTTCTAAGGGTTAAAGTCAGTATTTGGTGTGATAAGAAGCAACACAAACAGCTAGAAACAGCTGACATGTGTTGAATGAAACCTGGTATAAAATATCAGAAAATGACTATAATCCAATGAATCTCATATTGTCTGAGCAAAAGGGTTAAAGACATGTTAAGTGCAAAAGGAGGTCACACTAAATACTACCACTGGTTTATAGAGGCAGTTTTTTCCCTAAAACGTTTGTTTTTACTTACTTTACTTGTCTTACTTCACAGGCTATATCCAGACTGTATCTTAATACAGAGACTGAGAAGTGCATATGTGTGGTCATTTTTTACTTTATTTTTTTTCTTATACAGTCCCTTTTGCACTAAGTGTTTTGCTGCTAAATTGAGCTGAGCTGCTAAACTGATTTTCACTGACAGTGACAATAAAGATCTATTCTATTCTATTCTATTCTATTCTATTCTATTCTATTCTATTCTATTCTATTCTATTCTATTCTATTCTATTCTAACTTTACTAAACCAACAAACCTAATGTTGGTGTAGTTCTTAACCAGGTATAACTATTTTTCTTCACACCTGAAACTGTAGTAGGTTGGATAACAATATCAACAATCCAGATCTGAATCGTGACAATTTTTTCAGAATAAAACATGATCTTATGGGTCATATAGTTTTATAATGTCCATGAAAACTACATCACAACAGAAAGAGGAGCATAGCAGCCATGTGGATATTCTGCTCTTGGCTATGTCTCTGTAATATATATACGTTTATATACCGCAGTATGTTCACAGATGTTTAAAGGCAGCTATAAAATGTACTATATGTACTGAGTGAGTACTCGATGGCCTTGATCACTGGTCACCTTATCACATTATCACAAGATACTGCACAGACATAGCGTGTGTGGTTTTAACTGCCCACTAAGAGCTGATTTAGGCTTTTGTCGTAGGTGTAAGAGTGCACCTGCTGCACAGTTATGACAGTAGGACCATCTAGTGGCTGAAACGCAAAACGTTAACAGCAGATGAATCCAAACAATTGCTGGCAAGCTGTCACTCTGTTTGGGAATGCTTGAGAAAAGCCCCCAGGGAATGAAAGCCGTCCATAACAGGAAATCAGTAAAACTCAGCAGACAGCACAATGCCGCTCTTCATCACACAGTACAATGCGGCACCAGTCAGACGCTCCTACTACAAGATGCATCTGTTGATCACAAAGACGCCTCAGCAACGTCTGACTGACAGCGGCTGAGCTATTGAACCATAGGGTGGATTTTATCGTCATAAAAGTATGCTGCAGTTTAAGTTTCATCCTGACAAAATTCTTTTCACTGAGATATTTATTTTAAATGTATATATACTGTTGCCAGTGAAGTTGGAATGAAATAGTTTTTTTTCCCTCCTCTCATGAAATGATTGTGACAATGTGATTTATTCTTGATAAAGAGTAACTGGGACTTAGTATGTAATCATTGTACCTGGTCAAAAGTTATTACTGATGTATATAAACAGGAATAAAAAGAAGAATGTGTCTGAAAACAAAATGATTCCACCTTTATAGGTGAAAGTGTATAATCAAATGAAAAAGTATACTTAATTTTAGGGACACCTATATGAAATACTGGAATAAAAGGAAAATACACTACTGTGTAAATATATTACACGCAATTACAGTACCAAAAGTGCATTTTTCTTCCTCTAACTTAGGGCCAACAGACAAATACAACAAATAGAATATAGTCTTATTTTCTTCATTCATTCCAAAACCCCACAGTTGTTTTCCATTGGCAAACAGAGCTATCCTTATAATAGAATTTATCTTTAATATCAACATTTCAATTTGCAAATTGAATCAAGTCTCTGTCTTGTCTTGTCTTGTCTGAATGGTACAAACATGATGTCATCTCCAGAAAAATCCCACACTTTTCCACATGCAGTTAAAAATAGGACCCTAACTCTTCACAGCTGCCTTGGCTGTTTAAATGGGATAAGCGTGGTGCATTAGCTGCAACCAGAAGCCCCGCATTTGCAGTACATTGAGTCATTTTGATCTAATTTGTAAAGTCTGAATTTAGGAGCCAGTCACTAATTCTCTGTAAATAGACTACAACAATTGTAGCTTATTTCTGTAATCTGTCATTTCTCTTTTCTCAAATAGTCTGCTACATTCTAGATATCTGATTACAACAGATTTGCAAAATGTTTAAATGTCTTTGCTGAATGTAGTGATCAAACTGATATCCACAAAGAGATGCAGTGTTTAAGTAAAGAATAAAGCTTCATAAACAGATATTCCTTGATGACTTTATACAAATGTTGAAAAATAAAAACAATTCTGCAGATTTTTGTTTCATTTAATGATTTATTGACATTTACTTTTTTCCACCATGGTGTCTCTTGATACCAATAGTATTTACCATAAAGTTTCTTTTTCATTTAAATTACATTTATAATGTTTTACTCACATACACATTTATTGTTTCATTTTCTTATTGCAATAAACAAGAGTAGCCAGAATGAGTCAGGTATTGCTACAGTTCGCCATACAAACTCTTTGTCCCTCTGACAATGAAATTCAAAAATAACTTTATTGGCAAGACAAAATTACACCAAAGCCTCTCCATCAGAGGGCAGAATAAGGCTAAGGCTAGTAGCCTAAACACAGCTAACATGAAATACCTGCCCAGAACATAGGAATCTAACATTTATTTCCCATATGTGAATAATGACAATGAATTGGTTGGAATTACCACAGTATGAGCATATTTCAAGGACAATATGAGCATATCTGTGGTGTTGCTACTTAACTGACCTACCAGGGACAAGATTGCAGTACTTTGAGTATGTTGGGTTATTGATCAAGTCTCCAGAACGATCAATCAATTTTCCCAATCCAAACGTGCAGGCTTTTGTCTCTGGTATTGTGTTAGGCCACTTTATAGCTCCAGGTTGTCTCTGTCTCTGATTGGTGGGAAGTGGAGAGAAAGCAGGTCCCAACACACACTAGAATACATATGGTACACACACCAACAGGAAGGAGAGCACGGATCCTGGAATAGCATCTCACTCACAAAATGAACTCTGCAAAGAAGGTTTGTTCAGCGAGAAATAAAAAGAGCACAACGGTGGGAGCTGACTCCAAGCCAGCCTCTTCTTTAAGTAATGGCATTATTAAATGTTCTTCAGGACTTAAACACATTTCTCACACACAGAAAAAAGAAAAAAAATGCAATTCAGTAAGTCCAACTAAAAATAAGCCTGTTGAGCAAATCTAGCTTTAATCCCTTGATACCTGGCGTTGTACCCTGTTCCCCAAGCAGAGATTACCATAGTAAAAAGGCCCTTTAATATGAAGGGCCGGTCCTTAAGCCCAGCTGCACCTCTGCAGGTCTATATACCCCTCTCAATCCCTTCAAGGGCTTTTACTCCTCATGGAAGAACAGAAAAGTCTGTCAGCTGGCGTACTCCCAGTTTACACACGACTCCAGACAACATGTCACAACATGTCACAATGATAACAAGTCACTCTGATAAAAATTGCTCATTGCATTGCAATATTCAGACAAAGGTAAGACATTAGAGCTCATTGCTTCTCAATGAAAGGGCACAGTGTACATCTTGTTCAGAAAAGGGTGATAGTTTCAAGCTGTTAAGCAAGATAGGTCTACTGCTGCTTAGCTTTGTGGCTTCCCGCTGAGTCAGTTGGTCTGCCTGCATGTCTGTCTGGGTTAACACTTATATAATCCATCACACTATGATTCCCCCCCTCTTGTTTTCTCTTCATGGATGCAGTTATTAACATTTCCTACCTACAAAAATAGTTTCATTTTGTTTTCAGATTTTTTTTTTTAAATATGTGATATAAATGCAAAATAGGAGGTCAAACCAAACAAAGTGCTCACCAGTCATTGTAAAAGAAAGCTAATCATGGTGTGCTTCATGGCTTTCAGTTGTAAGAGAGAAAATATTGATAGATGCCTTGGGCTAGACGTCTCCGCTCCTGCTCCTGGCAGCCTTGCTGGGCTTCTTGCTTGGTTGTCACGCCAGCTCAAGATCATTTCTCCGAGAATGTATTTGGCTTTCATCTTCCACTCTATAATTTTTTTCCCTTCCAGCATTATGGCTGCCATTGTCAGTGTGCCCTCTACTATATACTCATATGAACTGTTGGGTATGAAAGATGGGGGAAGTAAGGAGCAGGAAGCAGAGGAGGAGGAGGAGGAGGACAGGGTAAAAATGGGAGAGGTCAACCCAGTGATGCAGAAGCCTGACCCTGCAGGATCCCAATGTAAGGTTGCGTGCTGAAATGTAAATACATCAGTACACAGGTTCACACTGAGGTCAAACCTCCCACCTATAATGTGGGAGCTATGATGCGGTTCAAACCATTCTTTTTAATTGCTAGTTATGAACAAACTATGACTGAACGAACTATGATCTCTTCAGTAAATACCTCCTACAACTGTAAGCCTTAAGTGATAGCACAGAGTTTTGCCATCAAATCAATCTATAAGCTATAAGCAGTACTGGGAAGGTTGGTTTTGTAATAGGGAGTAGATTACTAGTTAGCCTGTAATCTGGAATTAACTACTTTAATTATTTCATCGAATGCAACTTATTTATTTTGGTGTCAACAGTATTTTCTACCTCTGGTCAATGAGCTATATATACAGTGATGTCAGATCCTAGGATGGAATTTGGGGAGAAAATATTCAGACATTTTTCTGTCTGAGGACGTGGCCCCTTGCATTGGCATGGTCACCTAGTTGCAGCCAAACATGGCAGACTCCGGTTACTCTGAGGTTGTGCAAATTCCACCAGCCACAAGATTTGTGCATAACCTCAAAATGAATGGAATTGATCTTGTGGCCATCCTGCACTTACATCTGCCCACTAAATGAATCAAACAAGAATATACTCAGAATGTATAGAAGGAACATATTCAGATATAATCCTTTTGTAATCACCAATTTTCTGATTAGTAACTATAATTTCATTACACTTCATGTTTGCATAACTCGTAACACATCAGTGCAGTATGTACTAATGTGTGACTTCTGCTGTTTCTCCTATCTCCTCTTCCCTTTGGTGAGGCCCTTCTCTGACTGTTATAGAGGTTGGCAGATGTGCCCTGTAGTAATTTTTGTTAGTACGGTCTATTTTAAAACACAGATTTGTTCAGGCCTGTGTGTGTCTGCATGCTGCCTGGGGTCAATCCATCCGCTGACCCGTGCCAGCCCTCCTCTCACCTCACCTTCTCAGGAAATGACAGGGGAGTGCAATCCCCCACAGTCACTTTTCTGCTCTCTCAACCCCCCAACCGTCAGACATATTCAGATGCGGCTACCACCTGCCTGTCAGCTGAAGTCATGTTTGTATCTAGTGAGGACCTAGTGTCACAATGGGACGTGTGCAGTATCGCAGAGGCTGCCACAGCTTCATGTGGCGAATACAGCAAAGACTGATGGAAGCAGCTACCCTACTGACATAGCATTATTGTCTTGGTTTTTGAGGTGCATAGGATGAGAAGGACACGTTGAGCCATGATAACAGGAGAAAAAACAACCTGGCCCCGAATAATTATGCAACACTAAATGTGGTTTAATGTTTTTCTAAAAAGGTCTGCATGTGTTTCTTCTGTAGCTACTGAGGCGACTGTGACAGGGCCACAGCACAGGGAGAGGGACCAGGAGAGGTGAGAGATGTATTAAAGGAGTCCGATGCATAATGAATACCTCTCCTCTGCTCATTCCATCTGTGAATCACTCAGAAGTCTTTGAAATGGAGGGAGAGTTTCAGGTAAAGGGAAAAAAAGAGAGACATATTCTTCTACTCCTCTTCGCTGCTCCTTTTCCTCGCTTTTCTCTCAGTTATTATTTAAATGGTTGGATTTTTTCCCCTATCATTTGCTATTTGTTGATCATATTTGTATCTTCACAGTGTGCTTTTGGAGTGGCTGTTCCTGACTGGTTTAAGTCAGAGGATGATGTGTCAGTAAGGGGAGAAGAGGATTGGCCCGTGCGTGGTGCGGATGGGCCCGGGGGCTGGTCTCAGGATGGCGTGGCTGAGAGGCGGGCCTTGCAATAGGTGATGGTGCGGGTGGGGCGCAGGAGCTGCTGCACGGAGAGCTAGTGGGTTTGAGGAAGCCGCAGCGGCCATTGCTGCAGCAACAGCCAAGGGGTTGGGCAAGAGCCCGGCACCCAAAGCTTTGGTGAGATCCTTGGAGAAGGTCAAAGAAGACTAAAATAAGAAACAACACAAGCCGAGAGAGAAAGAGGAGAGAGAGAGACAGAAATAAAATGATTAGTTCCAGAAAGTCTGCACATAGAGGGAAAACAGACCTCCGTCTCCAGACCCTTTTGATCTGTCATAATGTAGAGGTTTCAGTTAATATTTTCATTACTTAAACTCCCTCTCATCTCTCTCACAGCACATCCACATTTGGAGCATACAGTAAAATTTAACAACACTGATATTTGACCTGAGTAATATTTGGCTCATTCTGTTGTTGTTTTCATTGAGTTTGAGCTTCAGGAGGACAGAGCCAAAAGCTGCACTAGGCTTGGATAAGGACCAATACAAAAACTCTAAACCACTGCAAAGACCGATCTAGATTATTACTGTCTGTGGCCTGTGAGTTTCAGGTTTTCTGACTGTGTCACACGAGTAAGAGTGCAACATTAAACTCACCGTCAGATCAGCTCCCCTGTGCTTCTTGTGTCGACTGAGGAGTGGGTTAGGCTTGCCGGCCATGCCGTCCCGGTGCCTTCGACTTGATATGTGCTGAAGAGGAGGCAGACGGATTCAGTGTTAGACCACCTCAGAAAATAAGTTTGACTTTAAACTGTGTGTGTTAAACAGTAGGATGTTTAAAATGTCAGCCTTACAATATGTATGTTTACAGAGTTATGATACTATTCCAATTCTGCAAGAATTAAAAGACCACCCAAATTTCCAAAGCTTAACCTCACTGAACACCTCTGTGATGTGATCAAGAGGAAGACGAATGATCACAATCCATCAAATAAAGCTGAATTGCTTGCATTTTTGTGCTACAAGTGGCATAAAACATCAAACTGTGATACAAAAGTTAGAAAAATCCATACAAATATTTCTTCTTTCTCACCTCTGCCTGAGTAAAAACATATGAACAAATGAACACAGACCTGTTTTGTTTACATTTTATGAAGTCTGACAACAATGCAATATTCTTTGTTTGGAGCAGTAATACTTTTCTGACAATAAATACTCCAAATGACAGGATATTTATTGAAAACTTGAGAGAAATATTGTTAGTAGTTTGAAAAATGTTCATTTTACACCTCCACATACCTATAAAGTACAAAACAGTGGCCTCTTAATACTTCAGAGCTGTTTTTAAGCTGTCCCTCCAAAAGGAACATTTTGTTTTAAGAAAAGGACCCTGACAGATGGTTATGCTCTGGCTTACAAATCTATTCATACCTTCCAGGAGCAAAATTCTCACACTAAAAATATTTCACTCCTTGAGACCGTGCAGTTGCTTTTGTCTCTTCATACCTGTTTAAGTTGCAGTTCAGAGTTGACCCGCACATTGCAGATCTCACAGTGGAAGGTTCGTTCCTGAGTGTTGGGGTCCACTGGGCCCCCTCCCTGTTCTCCACTGGGTTTAGGACCCAGACGGGGATACGCCTTAATAGGGCCCAGCCCGCTCCGTGCTTCCAGGATGGTTTTGTGTTTGGTACCTGACAGCAGACAAAAACATAACACACAAACACACACAGGTCAGCAAATGTCATTAACCTAGATGAAATTACATATTTACAGGCTAATAGAATGAAATAATACAGTGGAGATGAATCACTATTTATAACAGTGAGTCATGCTGCGTCTATCTCTGAACTAAATTGAGTCTGGTCTGCATTTCTTTTTAACTCAAAGCACAGACGGAGAAACAGTGACAGTGACAAATATCAGACCATGCTAAAAAAAAAGGTAGGTAAAATATGCACCACTGGCTTGAAAATGACCACATATGCACAACACACAGTGTATGACATTATGCAATTGTGTGATGCTATATTTTCACCACTAGAGGGCTGCAGACAGACAGCTGTGCACATGGTGATGTGGAGGATGAACTTGGAGCCCTCTCGAATGTTAATATTACAATAAGTGATCCATAATTTTTGAATTAGTGGAGTCGGAAAGAAAGGGTCATACATTTTACCTACAGGAAATTAAATCACCATATGTGCCAATATCAGTGACTCAGAGCCGAACCAGTAAATCCTTACTGTCAAGATCAATAGTGTAGATTGTAAATGTCAAAGAAATTTAAGAGTAGCTTTTTATTAGAAGCAGATTTTGTATTGGGATAGATATTTGTAGAGTGACATTTAAGTACTCCTACAGCGACCTGCCACCTGTTCACAAAATTTGTATATGATGAAATAGTAGTAGATTTTGACCTTCGGTTTGTCTCAGCGTAAAGAAATAATATCTCTGAACATCTATCAGCATGTAAATCAAACATTCAATATTTCTGCAAGGACCAAACCTTCAATAGCACTGAGCAAAATAAAAGCCTGCTTTATTAACTGGACCACATATAATAGCTGCATATGTATTCAGGTCAAGGGTATCTGTTTTTGTTGGAAAGTGGTGGGGACAGAAGGGGGCAGATAAATTTAAACAGTCTTCAACAGTAAGATTAGGCCGGAGGAGATAATGGTGGAGGAAAAAATTGCATAACAGTGCCTTTCTTGGCAACAGCATGACATCGACTGCACAAGTTACACTCATCCATATTCATCAACAGCTCCACCACAGCGTCATTCGAACAAGATCAATGCACAATACTGTAGAAAGCCAAACATTATCCAATATCACTGACTGGAAATATGATCAAATAAAATAGTGTTGCTGCTTGTCATGTTCACAGAGAGCCCGTGTTGATAATTTGGTAAAGTTGTTGTATTGTTTTGACCTGATTGGCACATGTACATTTTTGGGTTATTATAGAATCAGTACAAAAAGGGGATTTCTTCTATATTTACACCATATTTTCTTATTGCACCTCTCAATGCCTTTCTATGTGTCAGCTATTTTTCAGAACATCTTTTATTCTTATGCTTTTGAAGAGTGATCGGGACATGTCCCCAGCGTCCCCTGCATAAACTGACTTAGATCTCCTTATTCATCTCCTTTATTTCTACTGTATTTATTACTCTACATTAGCAATATGGACAGATTCCACTCTGGGAGGTTTCCCTCAAAAGGACAGCATACATGAAAGTGCTCTTGCATATTACTTTCCTTTTAAGAAAGCTGTGAGCTGAAATATGTGCTAGACTAATTTCTCATTAAATAATCACACGATTCGCTCTTATGAATTCTACTCACGCCCCCTCCCTCCAGCCTCCTATACCCTCCCACTCACACGACTGTGCCTCTGTTCCCTCAAAGTAAAGTATCCCACTGTCATTGGCGCTGACTTTGAGTCACTCTGTGCAATCCCTTTGAACAGAGTTAAGGTTACAGACGAGAGAGAAATCATCAGGGTCGGGTGGGTGGTGGGGAACAGGGAGGCTGGGGGCTCCACTGGGGACAAAGGGGCTGAAATGGCTGATTTTGCTTGTGGCCAAAAATGTGCTCTTGGGGTGCCTGTTTTTGCCTTTGTTCTATTTTTGTCTGACAATAGATGGCCCAGTGGATTTTTCGTCTTTGGAAGGTTGACTCACAGTGCAAACCAACACACAAGCAGACAAGGCACATTGGAAAACACAAAAATAAGCAATGCTGACAGTAAACTGTTGCGTCAATGTTAAAATAACATAGATATTCTTTTTTTCTCCTGTTTCAATTTTTAGGTCTTTTCCTCTGTTCACCTCGTGCCACGCATACTGCTCATGTCTGCAGGACATATGCTATTATTTCTGAACCCCTCTAACATGCACCGTTTGTTTTTGGAATGGGCAACAGTGATTGCTTCCAGATCATTTTCCTCATATAATTTCAACTGTTTCAACTCTTAGTCATCCAGGGGTTGAAGTTCGGAGCCAACAAGTCGACAACAGGCTATGACCCAGAATTGTGTTTAGATTTTTCATAGACTGGGTGTGATCTGTTTTCATACTGTACTTCCATGTGCATGTATTTAAAGACATCATGGTAGGCAGATGCAACACATTTATTGTTGTAGCTGCAAATGACAAACCATTGATGGGATCATTGTAAAGCATGACTTCTGATTGTCTGCCAGAGTTTAATCAAATCATTATGGTGGCTGTGATTACACTTTACACAGAAATGAGAGATTGTTGTTTTCTGCTTTCATGTCTGACTGAGTTGAGCTTTGTCAAAATTGTTCAAAGCAAGTGAAATACAATTATACTGAGGAGGTCAATGAAGGAATGGGTTCAATTACTATTTCTTTCTGTGCAGGGCATGTATGTGTGTGTATGGGTGTGTGTGTGTGTGTGTGTGTGTGGGGGGGGGGGGGGGGGGGGGGGGTATGGAGCTTCATCTCCCCAAATAAAGAGTGGAGGTGAAACAGATACAAACACACGCAGAGAGCTAAAGTTGGCAGGGCATAAAGGATTAAAGCAGGCTGTGGGCTCCTCAGGGACTTTTGGAACCCTGTGAAAGTGTTGTCATGTGTGAAAGCTGCTTGACAGAATTTTGGGGGTTGCACAGGTATTGTGGTGAGCTCACCACATAGCAGCTTATTTTCTTTCAGTCTCTACTTAAATCCCTCATGCAGTGGTTACCCACCTTAACCATCCTCCTTTGTTACTTATTCAAGTGGAAGCCTCCAGGCTTGCAGTTTTTATGCTGTGCACTGCCAATGACAAGACAAATCATGAATCTTTGAGTGGGCAGGGTTTTCTTTTAAATAATTACGGAGGTGGGGTGGGTTGTTGTTGGTGTTTTAGCAGCGTGCTCTTTGAAGCAGAGGCAGGAATGCACAGGTGAGGCACCTTGACAGAGCTTGTGAAATGAAGAGAGCAGTGCTCAGTTACAGAGGTTGTGCCCGTTAGTGTCAAACAGATCAGTTATCTGCTGATCAGATGTTCTTCTCAGTACCCTCTGCTGGGCTGCACTCAACCTGAAACACTTACTGGGATTTTCTAATCAATCCTGTGACACCAAAAGGTAGCACTTACAGGCTTTTGAATGTCATTTATTACCTCCACTGAGGAGGTTATGTGATCACCATCTGTCTGTCTGCCAGTCAGTCCATCGGTGAGCATGATTACCCAAAAACGACAGCTCGATTTTCATGAAACTTACTGGAAAGGTAGTGCACGGGCCAAGGATGGACTACTTGTATTTTGGAGCAGAGCCATAAACCGAAACAGAGGCTAGAATTGTTTTTGAGAGCTCTGGACTAATTTAGACTGGTAGCAGTCAGTCAGTCAAAAAAAAAAGTAAATAAACTACAAGGAAAACATTTATCATAATTTGTGATGTTAATTTATAAGTTGTATAATTTGTATTTGTAACAAGTTTCTGAACAGGAAGAAGAGTAGAATAGTGGCTTTAGTGGATGTCTGTGCTTTTTAGCTGTTTTTAGCTGCAACTGTGAAGAATGGTTATGACTAACTATGACTAATGTCATATTTTTATGTTTGCAATATTGCCACTGACTAGAACTACATTTATAATCTAACTAAACGAAACATACTCTTTTTATATTAATGTTACAGTATTATTTACAGCTTAGTTAGCAAAATGTTCACTTTTATGTGTTAAATATTATCATTTTCATGCAGTGGAATCAGTTCATCAAGTTCGATCAGTGCTGCTTCACTAACATAAACTGACATTAGTTTAATAAAAACCCAAATCTTCATTTGTTCAAACCAACAACCATTCTATGTCATAATTTTTTTTTTTTTTAATAGATCTCCACTTTAGCATCAAAACAACATCTGGCAGTTCCTTCTTTGGAAATTGCAACATAGATCTTTTTTGGTCAAATTCCTCTGCCCTCACAGGAAGTAAGTAATTATGATTCTAGCAAAAACAACGGCTCTGTGGTTTCAGTAAACAGAGAAGAATTTAACTATAGCTCTTTAGATTGAGAAGGAAGTGTAACATCCAGAATCTAAATAGGAAAAAAAAAAGAAAAACGAATTACACACATTACCAAACAGTCAGCACTGCAGAAGTTACCTACCTTTGTTGTGAGCCTCCAACTGTGACAAAGAATTGACAGCCACTTTGCACAGTGAGCAATACAGTAGCTTCTTGGCCTTGTCCTCCTCTGTCTCTGGGTTAGCTGTGCCGCTGGAGGCCGAGGTGCCAGCAGCTCCTGAGACCGGGGGCCCAGATCCGGGCTGCTCTGAGTTGGCGCTGCCACTGCCGCAGCCGGGGGAAGAGGAGGAGGAAGGGGGGACCAGGGGTGGAGTGGTTGTGGGCAGGATGGGGCACACTGGGAGCACGGGGGAGTCCATAGGTGGTGTGGGCGGGTTGGTAAGAGGAGGTGGAAGAGGTCCCGGGGCCAGCAGGGGCCCGTTTAACTGTGACAGAGGCCGTGCTTCATCTGTAAAGAGAAACAAAGACACGGAATAAATGTCAAAATAAAGTCTAAAGTAGAGTACTATACATGACTCAAACATATAAAATGTGTTTTACTATTGACTTAACAGTCTTTAAACTCTGTGGTGAAGCAAAGTCCTGTGGAAAAAAAATATATCTGCTAACATCTTTAACCACTCCCAGTTAAATGTGGAAAGCACAGCCTGCCGAGTAGTTCAGACAAACCAACATAAAACGTTCTTTTTAGTTCCGACAGTGCAGACCATAATTGGTTGAGAAGCTCCTTTTAATTTAAGTTACACATAAAGGGGATTAAAAGAGGCAAACGTATGTCCCATGTGCTATGGAGAGAGCACATGGTTAATATGTTTCGAGGCTTTTTGCAGTGATGTGGTCACTGATGTGGTCTCATCATATGTGAGATGTTCATGTGAGAAACACACATGAAGCCTCACACACACACAGAAGAGTTGTGACTCTTTCCCACACACCTGTTGTTTTTGGCTGGAGTAGGAGCAAAATGGCACTTGTTTTGTCACAGGGCAAGACCTGACATCCAAGGAAAATATCATGACAAGAGCTCTCCTCTTACTCTGCTCTCTCTTTACACTCCCTTCCCTTTCGCCTCCAGTGCATTTTTTATTATTGTATGTTTTTTTTTTAATGTATGTGCATTACACTTTCTTTTGTAATCTGAGTACATATGTTTATACATGCATCTGCACACACATGTTTCTGGTCAGCCACTCCCATACGCAATGGCTTTGGTATTCACTAAGCAATGGGTGTAGGCTGAATAAAGACCCCCTAAATTTGGGTGGGATATTCAGAACTCCCCCATCAGCAGGGACCAGCAGGCCCTTTTCCAAACTCTACAGGATGTACCGCCGAAGGCAGGCAATGGAAAGCCCCACTAGATTATAGTATTAAAGGGATAACAGAGAGTATTTCTGGGAAGAAAATAAATATTGACTTTAACTGCTCAATTTCCCTTTTAAGGATCCACATAAGCTTTATTTTTGTTACATTGATAGTTAGTAGGAGATATCATGTTTTTTTTAGGTATGATAGTGACACTTTGTAAAAATCTGACCGTATGATAAATCATTTGTTGCATAAATGGTGACTCCAGAGCTGCCGTGGCTGCTCTATTGCATCATCCCTGATGAAAATGCCTTTCTGAGTGCTTTCCATTCCATTGCTTTCCAAGATCAAAATTCTCTCTCTTTCCATATTGGAAGTTTCCAGTTGCATAGCTGCTGTCAGACAGATGTTTTGTGAGAAAAAAGAAAAAAGAAACATATTTCTGATTCTGAGTCTATATGGCATTGAGGAGTCTATAAACTGGGCATGGATCAAAGTGCTGTGTGTGGGTAAGAATGCCTTGGAGAGGATTGTAACTCATAATGTGTCTACTTTGCCAAAATGCTGACCGAATTAGTCAGGTTCATTGCAGACCTCGTACCTGCAAGTGCATGATGGCAGACTATTAAAAAAAGTAATCTAATCTTAAAGTATTGTTCTGAGGTATTTTTGTTGAAGTTTCTTTTAGTTTT
The DNA here is from genome assembly GCF_902148855.1 of Sphaeramia orbicularis. Taxonomy (NCBI): domain Eukaryota; kingdom Metazoa; phylum Chordata; class Actinopteri; order Kurtiformes; family Apogonidae; genus Sphaeramia; species Sphaeramia orbicularis. The sequence goes on from NC_043963.1 coordinate 35,982,870, forward strand.
ATCCACAAGTGCCCACACACAGGCATGTAAACATACGCATGACTTCATTACGATGCCAGGAAACAAAGCCATGATCCCCACAGTCGAAAACATGTGGTTTGAGTTAAAGTCAAGTGGGGAGAAACAGAGGTGCTTGGCCAAATAGTAATAAGGGATTTCATGATCCACGATGGGCTGGAGGACTGCCACACCAAACCATCACATCCAGTTAACGTTTCTCCGTAGCACAGTGACTATCTCCAACATTCATCCGCATGTGAACAAGTTCAGCTTGAGGCTAAGCCCCTCAGGGCCTTCGTAGCTCCAGTAATTTACTGTCTGTCTCGGCTCCACAGAATCATGAATCTTACCGGAGAGTGTTCCTTTTTTGTCATATTTACTGACTAAAATGAACACCATGAAAGATTCACTCTAGATCTGCCACTATCTCCAAGTAGCAGAGACAAATCGTTACATATTTCTTTGCTTGCCTAGAAAATCCCACCATCAGTGTGATGTGGTTCTCCAGAACCTAAGGATATGCTCTAATTAAACATTGATAAGGCAGTTAGCTGACTTTCCCCAACGCTCGCTGTCCTCATAGCCGAACACAGGGAGGCAGTATTAAGTGGGAGAGGTCAGCAGAGGGAGATAACTCAGTCCAGATGCTTTACACTACAGCCTGGAGTGTTTGCATTGCCTTAATCCTTTTCAGGAAATTAAAGCAATGTACAGTATAGCATGAAGCCTGTGGGGAAGGGTTTGTTGATAAAGCCATTTTTTAGAAACTTATTCACGGTCAGTAAAAATGGCTTACATTGTTTCATGTAAAGTTCACCCTGATTTTTTTTTTCACGTCTGCTAGAGTTCGTTGGAAACATAAAACAATTTAGCCTCAAACTCTTCAGCATTGAAGGAAAAAATACATTAGGACTGGATGCTTCACTGGGTCAAAATCATAAAATATAGATGTACATAAAGTTCAGTGATGACAGAGGTAGAGCATAAGAAAGACAGTCATAAATAATAATAATAGATGTCAATGCTAAACTATTAGCAATGCAAAAAACTGCCATTTAATGAATTTAATTAGTTCAGTTAGCGCTGTGATTTTGCCTTCATATACTCACTACTTGTGAGCTTTGTCCAGTATGAATGTGTGTGTTTAGCCAAAACACTTGACACTTTATCTCACTGGATTTCACATTTTGTTTTTGTTTAGAATGTTTTTCTTCTTCTCTTCTCTATAATACTGTGTACTGTAAATTCCATGTCATCATGCATTAATCTATTTTACCATCTTATATTACGATGAAAAAAGTAAGTAAACAAATGGTGCCAGGTACAACAAACCCCACCCCTCGCACGTATTGTAGCTTATTTTGGCATCGATCCCGCTGATGTCATCATGTCTATATATGTGCTGTTGTCAGCATATCAACTGGCTGCATATATGTGCCAAGTTTAAAGTAAATTGAAACAAAACTGATGCTTTTATAGACATTTGAAATTTTGCCCATTATAAGTAAATGGGAGAAAAAAAAAGATGGAAAAAAAAAATCATTAAAAACGTGAACTTTGATCTACTTTTCCCAAAATATAACCACATCTATTCTAGGTCACTGGCAATCTATATACCCATTTTGGTATGAATTGAAGCGATAGTTTTGCCGCTAGAGTGTTTAAAATCTAAGAAACAAACAAAGAAACATGCAAACCAAACCAAAATCAATACCTCTTGCCTCCCTTTTGGGGGGCGAGGTAATAAGAAAAGTATCTGATGAAAAAATGTCACTCATTATCAACAGGCACACAATCATCAACGCATTTCAGCTACACATAGTCTTTACTAGGGTTCAATTAAAAATCTAAGTCAATTTTAAAACCTGGATGAAATGAAGGAAATCATCAATGACAGAAATCAAAATAAAGGTTAAATAATATATAAAATAGAATGATAAGTAAACAGGAAAATAATAACAAAATTGTTTTTTCTTTTCATCCAAATTACAATTATTTGCCTAATTTGCTGATTTCATCCTTTCAGCTATACTTGGTGACAACGATGTAACATGATGCACTAAGGTTTTAAAATTAGGCACATATTTAATATTAAACCCTCTTTAAGACTCTATGTACAATGTGTTAGCGATGGTTTCCCTGTAGGTAATAAAGGAAATTTATTTTTATATCAAAGTGCCTCAAACATTTTTAATAACTATTGTTTAATGTTTGAACTATATTTTAAACATTGACTACTGATTATTTGTGACAGTCTTCTTTGCTTGTCCTGTTTTTCACACAGCTCTACATTCTAATGTTATATAAACACGTGTTACCTTCAAATATGGGAAGAACCAGATAAATAGTACAGCTTTGGTTATTATACAGATCTATAGCACTGGAGGTAGAACAATAGACATGACATCATGCTCAAATTATTATGCTGAAAATGGAAAACAGTGCTGTTATCTAAGTGAGATTAATCTAAATGTCAAATGTAATCGAGGGAGTTTAAAACAAGGAAAACAGTTTAATGGGGTATATTTCAATATTTCATATTATAAGCCACAAATGCACAGTTCCAGCAAAAACACCATCATTTAATAGGTATATTGAAAAGTAGGTAATGAGGGCATGTTTCGGTGTGCATGCTGGGGTTGTGACATTAAGGGTAAAGGTAACTTAGACAAGATGAGTCTGTCTGCCACCACACCCCCCCACCCTCCTCCAACACCCCTTCTTAATGATTAACAAGCTACGAAACCTGATGCTGGCCTTATGAGAGCCGAGACTCATTCATAATGCAGTTGGATGCCTTTCACCCAGTCTGGCCTACCCCCAAACTCTGAGACACACACACACACACACACACACACACAAAATACAAAAAACTTGCACACAAGCAATATATTTAGAAACACGTGTTGATTATTTCACATGTCATCACATAACAAGCCACAGATAAAGAACCTGGGCAACTCCCTGAAAGTCAGATTTCAACAGTGACAAGACAGAGCATAAAAAGCATATGGGCTTTAGTGTAACTTCATACTTGTCACCTCACAGACGTGCAACCCTAGCCCTCACATGAAAGTCATCTGTTTAATTGACCTTGGGTGTGTGCACGTCTGTGTGTTTGTGTGGACTAAAGAGTGCCATAATATCAGGGTGGTTTTAACAGGGCCCTTCATTAGAGCGTCAGACAGCAGAGGGATAAAGAGGAGGGGAAGCAAGGAGGGAAGAGCACAGTTTCTCTCCAAGTAAACAGCTGCCTCAACATCTCCCGCAGGCCGAGCCAAACCCTTTGCTCAACACGCCAAATCCCCTAAAGCCAAGGGCCTCCTCTTTAGGGGCAATGCTGACCACAAACCCTTTGAGGGCTGAAAACCTCATGACCTGTTCTGATAACTCTGAGGCTAAAGGACCAACAGCATTCACACAGTGCTCTACAACTGACCCCCTGACTTCTGCAGCCCACAGCAAAGTCTAATGTGTCGTGTTTATGGTCAAAGCCACTGCCAGCATTAGTAATGTCTTTCTTTTGTCTTGATCTTTTTTCTGCAACATCAAGTAAGAATGAAAACCAGCAAATAAATATAACTATATATTTGCAATCCCGTGCTTTTTGTGTTAGCATATAATGCTGTGCAAAAAGTCCTAGGCCAACGTCATGACCACACGTATGTATTCTGCAGTCTGTATTAAGATATAGTCTGGATATATGTGAAGTATGTACAGCAGTAAAGTTTCAGGGAAAAAAACAGCTTCTATAAACCAAAGTGCTAGTATTTAGCGTGACCTCCCTTTGCACTTAACTCGTCTTTAACCTTTTTGTTCAGACAATATGAGATTTTCTAACGTTTTATACCTGGTTTCATTCAACACAGATGTTTCTTATTATTTGTGCTGCTTCTTGTCATGGGGTCAGGGTTCACACTAAATAGTCAATTTAACCTTTAGAACCTTTTTTTTAAGGCTGTGCACATATTCCCTGTATTTTCTTGTTGTATCTGAAGAGCAGAGAATGAGAAATACTTGTTTGTATGCTCTTTACAACCCAGCACATCAACAAATCTAGAGGAGGCCTAAGCACAACACTGTATGTATTCAAATTAGATTTTTTTATTGGAGTTGGTTGGTCTGATTGGAGGTTTAAAGTGTAATTGAGGACAGACATTTGCACAGTACTGTGGTGTCTAAACAGTTGCCAAATCCTCTTAAAATAAATGTGGCATCAGAAAAGTGTGTTTTCCCACACTATGAAATGGATTAAAAAGATGAAACACACAGTGTAACTGTTCAGCTGAACATGAAACTTGATTAGCTCTGTCACCTCCATCCTCTGTGCTGTATATGGACAGACTAGACCACATCCTGTAGAATGTAGGTGCAGCTATATGCAGGTATATTTTTGGACTTTGTTTTAAATTAGGGGCTTATGGGAAATCAGAGACACCTTTAAAAAGTAAGTAGAGATTATTGAGTAGCAAGTAATGATTTCAGGAATGTAACCGTATTCTGATAACCACTTCTTTAAAATTAACCTTTAACTAAATACATGTATTTCACAACTCCCCAAAACTGAATGTTTCACAAATAATGAATAATAAAGTGTTACAGACATTTTATTAAATCTCCAAACAACAAATAGACCATTCACAGGAGAAATAACTGAGCATCAACAACAAATGGCCCTCTGTGTTGTAAAAGATCTGCACTGTGGGAAATGTCTTCATCCTTCCCTTCGCAGGCTCACATAGGCCTGTCCGCAGTGTTTGTGTATGTGTGTGCATACGTGTGTGTGTATTCTAACTGTCTTTGTCTATTTCAGACTAACTGCCCCACAGTGACCTGTGTGAAGCTCAGCTCCACAGTCCACACCACAAAGTTCATTCTCCAGACACGGTTTTCCCCAGCTGGGGCCACGCACAGCTGTCTGCTCCCAGAGATCTGTCCCCATACCATAGAGCGGCGTGACAGGACACATATACACATCTTAGTGAGCAGGAAAGAAAACCAGGAAGAGGCAAGGTTCCAGGGTCACGAGAAAAAGACTTGGATGGAAAAAGGCATTCTTTCACATGTTACTACTTTGAGATCTCGATCATGGCAAGCTTGTTTTGGCTCTCCAACCTCCTGGAGTTTGGTCAGAGAAGTTTGACTGCCTTATCTCAGAGTGCCCATGAGGGGCAGAATGTGAGGTTATAGTGAAAAATAAAATAAAATACAGGCACAAACCATTAATTTTACAGGAATGCCAACAGATAGCAAAATGTGGAGACCTTTGCTCTGGGATGTTACTACATATTGGCCTTTTACTGGTTGTGTTTCATCTTTTCATTCATCATGTTTGCTCTGTGCCCTTCTGTCAGCTCCAGAAACCTTTGTAAATGTCACCAAAACATTGCTGGTCTATTCATTGCCTTATTTGATCCAAGGACAGAGCGGTGACACTGAGAGAATGGAAAATCATGGGTGGAGGAAGGAGAAGGGCAGAGGCACACTGTACCCAGTCTCTGAATTATAGCTTGAAATAGGAAGATGAGAGGGTGAGAGAAAGTAAGATGGAGACAACACAGACCAAAGCCAATGTGATCCCTCTAAAGAAAGAGCCTGCAATGCCTTGATCATGCCCCGCGTCCATGCTAACTAACAAATTAATCTGCCAACAGTGAATTACTTTTCATTAAAGTCAGATCAGCTGCTGTCTCTGTCCTTTCAGATGTTGGCTTAGATTCAGCTCAGCCTTTCAGACTCTTCTATAATGGTGTCATCTTTATTTTTCTCAGTATTAGCACTTATTACCGCCACATTATGTTTAGGCAGCATGGTCTATTTTGACTCTCTTGCAAATAATATTCAACTAAAACCAACACAATGACACACACAAACACACGCACAACACAGTGTGGTACCTTGAAAGGATGCCACCCACCTGCTCTCAGTCTAAACGGATGGGTACTAAGGCAGCTTCACATTGCTGAGTTGAACAAAGCATTACTGTGGCTAGGCTGGATTAATATGGAGGACTATTTGACTGTGGTACGCTAATGATGCTGTCACTCAGTATCCAAAACACTTGATGTCTGGTTTTCAAGTTGGCCACTATATTCACACAGACCAGATGATATAAATTGAGACCATATTAGGCTTAAATTAAATTATAAGATGGTGCTGGTGTCTGGCACTAAATAATTCTGCAGCTCTTGATCAGTGTGTGCTCTGAGAGTACGCTAGTCAAAAAAAAATACACTGTTGACGCAAGATAAAAATGCTTGTAATTGACTCAATCAGGGACTAGTGAGTGCAGTGAGTACACCTTAAATACTCAATATGTGGCCAAAGTTTGACTTTCAGTTTTGGCTCAAGCCTGTAGATCTGAATCTCTTCTGCTTTTAGTTAAATGTTCCCTTCAGTCTGGTTCCTGTCAGTCATTTGATCATCATCTGCTTTCATCAGGCATTTGCCAGAAAATGTAGCTAGATTCAAGCTGACTTGGACCCACTGACCCACAACTAGTACTGTGATTTCATGCATTTGATACCAAATAAAGTATTACAATGCTTTTCTGTGTCTGACTTTGAAAACTTTAAATATCCTCTAAATACATTATTTTCTATGTATGTCATAAATAAATATTGATTTCAAAAGGTAGTAGTTTTAATTAAATCAACATATTGAAACTGTTGTTCAGGTTCCTTTCTTTCACAAAAGAATTTTGTTTTGGGGGACCTATTGTCAGTGCAAACTGTTACCTTTAAGTTATGCTGGAGAGATATGCGACCACACAAAGAGTTGAGACGCTTACAAAACACAACAATGCAAACCAAAGCCATGATTAGATGTGTTTGTTGTTGCTGCATATTTTCCATTTCCGCACTTGTTTTCCCAGCAAAATGATAAACCTCTGACCATCCTGCGTGGCAACAATTACCTCTCCAACAAAACACAAACTGTCTTTTTCTTGTTTTTCTTTCTAGTTTGTTTGCTTGCTTCCTGCACTGCGGCGCTCACCCGGTTTGCTTGGCTCACTGTCAGGGGTAGTGCCAGGGGCTCCGGGTGGAGATGGGGATGAGGTGGGGGGCACAGTAGGAGGCTTGTCCCCCTCTTGAGGACGACTCTTTGACGTCTCGATGCCTTTGACCCTCCTGGCATGGCGGTTTCCTTTGTAATGGGCTTCTGCCTGGCTCTGTAGGAGAAAAATGGAAAACCAAACAAGTTTATGTTGTAAGTGAACACCAACGTGAGCAGGTGAATAAAACATTCTAAGCTGGCTTAGACTCAGTGTGACACTCACATATGCACACCCACACACACACATGCATGTCATTATGACAGCATGTTATTCAATATACACATGAGAGTAGAGCCACAGACGGCAGGCAGGTTTACAGTGGATAGATAGATGGATTACAAGCATGGCAACATAGATGCACTGATGTAGTAGTGGAGATATTCGAGACCTAGACCTCTCTGTCCTCTTTGTCCTCTGTGACTTATTTATCATCACTACAACAGATCATCAGGGTTGGGAAAGTTACTTTGGAAGTTGCAGATTATTAATTACCTTGTTAACTATAACTATATGAATCACTTCATAATGTAACTTATTACATTTGGTTATTTTAATTACTTTTCTGACAAATGTTTTAAAGTGGGCAATAAATCTGAAAAGTAATTTAAACCAGGCAGTGTAAACCTCACAACAGCACTCAACACGAATTACTGTCAAACTTTTATTAAAAGTTCTTCAATATATTGATTTCAACAATATATTATTTAATATTCAACAATATATTATTCGGTATATTATACAATATATTGTTGAATTTCCAGCACTGAAAGGCGTTTTTGTCCGACGACATGGCCACCCGCCTTGGTGTGGTCGGCTGGTCGCAGCCAGGCATGGCATACTCAGGTTGCTTAGAGCAGTGCGTATTCGTTTGATTGGCAGACGAGAGGCGGTGCAAATTCAAACAGGAGAGCCAATCAAAAACAATGTCCAAAATTTGAGCGCATACAGCCAAATGAATGGAGCCTGTCTTCATAGACAACCCCCTGTAAGCCATCCTACCCTTGATTGTGTTGCACTCAAATTTGTTCCAACGGCTTTGCTGACCCGCCAAAAGAAGGCATTCCTGCACGGCGAAAAGATGCAAAGCAACAGAATGAATGAAAAGAGTATATTCTGATGTAACCACTTTGTAAACACCAACATTTTTTACTGTAATTTAATATCACATTTTTTCCTCAGCAACTGTAACGGATTATAATGACATTTATTTTGTACTTAAAGTATGTAACAGTATTAAATTCCCCCCCCTCCAATGTACTGTATATCATGCAGTATATTCACACCAACAGTTACAACTGTTGCAGGGTCATGTCTTTGTACATAACTGCTCAGCTCAGAGTTTTGACATATAGCCTCTGCAGATGACCATAGTCTAAACTTTCACATTCTGCCTGACAGTTCTTGGCTCCAGCGTTCAATATTATGGCCATGCTGACAGACATGCCAGTGGGAGTTGAACTTGAGGTCAGTGGGATGCCATGCTATCTGCCTGCAGGACCCATACGCCTCATTTCTGACACTGCCTTCCCTCTGACAACACACATATTACAGCACACACTGTCAGTCCTAGTAAATGTGTGGCTTTTGATACAAATCAGTTTCTTACTGAAGTGAGGGCTAACAGTGCAATTGCTTACTTGTGAATGTATTTAAATCTAAGTACGCTATACCACCAGGCTAGATGGTGAAGATAAAAATGGGGATGTGATGATCGTAAATGGTGCAGAGATCTATTACAGAAGCTACTGTGGATAATCTCCAGATGAAAGGCCAGCTACTAGCTAATGTGTTTGTTCAGAGAATAAACAACAGAGGTGAGTCATTCATCAGAAGACTACCAGGACATCAGCGGAGACTGTTTCTAGTCTGCGTATGTTTCTGCGTCTCTGCAGAGGTATGCAAATCCAGGACAACACAGCAGATGAGATACAGGGCTGCCGACAACTGCTTAGCTTCACTATTACAGTGTGTGTATCTAAAACACAAACACAGAAACATACACACACAGGTGGACAGTGGGTATTTATATAACCCTGTTTGTCCTCGGTATGCCCTGTCTTTGTATTGATAAGCAGGGTTTACATGTCCTACAGTTATAAACACAAATAGGCACCTTGCTGAAACAAACACCTTCTATCAGGACTTCAATGAATCCGATATAGCTTCTCTCTGCAAATATATGCGATGAACAGATGTGCTTTGTTGACCAAATAATACATCTATCAAAGAGCTAATGATAAAGATTATTATTAAGTGGCTGGATCACCGGGCAGGCCTGGGTTTGAAGACTGGCTGACAGCTGCCATATGTGCTGAAAGGCTGGGATATTTTGACTGACACTTAGGACATCACACTGACCACAGGATCAAGAGTGAGATAGAGTGGCTTGGCAAAGTACGCAGGGGGTGATGAGTAATGCTCATGGGCACATATGTCGGCAGTAACTGTGCGCCTGATGGCATCCAGGATGTGAATCGGCACAGTAAACCACATGCACTGGCTTCAAGGATTTAGAAGATCACATGTTTCTAATAAATCTTGGTGATATACCGGGGTCTAGATATAGCAAACCATCTGAAACTGTACCCAAGCAAAAGGGTCTTAAGGAGCTGCTCTAGCAAAGCCTCCAGATCAAGGTGGACAGAGCTGTGGGTAGAAAGAGGGAGGGCTTGAGCGGCGCTAAAGGCGAAAGGATCTCTGAGGTACAAAGAAGGACTGAAGGGAGATCGAAAGATATATGGTGGTGCACGGTCAAACGGCCACAGAGGCTTTCTTAACCCCACCGGCCAAGCCAAGGGGATCAACTGTCAAACAGCTAACTGTGAATGTGAGGTCCTGGATTGAGAAACAGAAAAAGAAATGGTGCTAAACCATGAAGGGAAGTGGACATAAAGAGCTGGAGGATGGCAGTGTTGTAGAGGTTAGTTTTGATATAGTTTATGGGCTGCTCGATAAAAGTAAGGGAACTAATTCAATTACATCAGCAAAGTACATTTGATTTTTTTTTTTTTTTTTTGCCTTTTTAAGCTAAAATGTTCTAAAAACATTCAGTTAAATTATACAATGTGAACCTCATAATGGCACTTAAAAACAATTTGAGTACTATAAAATTCAATTACATGCTACCAAATGAAGGCGCATTCTTGACATAGACAGCTCCTGTAAACCATCTTACTCTTGATGGTAACTTATTTGTGGCCAAAAGGCTTTGCAGACTCATATTTTAAAGCAACAGAATGGATGTTACACAGAAATGTATGTGTTGTACTGAAATATACGACCTTTGTAATCACTAACATTTCAATACCTGTCATTTAATTATGTAATGCCATTGTATGTAACTAGTTACTCCCCAACGCCAGGGAATGGGAGTGGAAAAAAGAGACTAAAAAAATGAAACAGAAAAAAGCTGCACTGTACCAGCATGTGATGCGTATGCTTCATTATGCACAAACTGTTCAAGTGCATGACTATCATTTTAAGGAGGATGCCAGATTTTCACAGTGTGGCAGCTGCAACTCTAAATCAAAGACCAAAAAATGAGAGAAGGTTAGAGAAGTGAGAGGAAATAACAGGCTGGACAGTAGAATAGGAGAGGGGAGATGCTGTAGTCCTGCTGCAGCAGCTGTGACATTGGTCAATGCAGCGCGACAGAGCCTGTGATGTCACTAATGCAGCACGCCACCAAGGTTATTCTGCATAAACCACCGTTTAACACCTCACACCACCACACGATGCAGGGACAGTGGGGTACACACCCTCCCCCCATTCGTCCCCTCTGAGTCTCCTCTCTCCCTCTTTCCCAAGATGCAATGGGGCTGTCAGAGCCAGACACTAATACATGCCCTTGACGAATGCATCATATAATAAGTAGTGGCAGGCAATTTTAGGCATTTCCACACTGTAAATAATGCAGCAAAAGAGAGGGAGACAGTCAGAAAGGAAGGAGAAGGTTGGGGGAGAGAGAGACAGGCAGAAAAAACAGGGAGGCATGAAGAGAATCATCAAATGGGTCGAATGAATGTTGGCAAAATGATGCGTGAAATGAGGAGACCACGGGTTAGGAGCAGGACGTCGGAAGACAAACCATTCATGATGACACGGATTACATGGCAAAGCCCTTTCACTTTCTTTGACCTAAGCAATCAACTCACACATGGTGGATAAAGAAAGAAAAATATCACAGAATAATGGTGTTTTTTTCCTGAGGACTGTCTGAAATGAATCCGTGGAAGCAGCACTTTAATCGTCGAGGTTCCCCGCTGTATTATTTTAATCCATGAAATATTCATCCTGACTTGACATTATGTAAAAGAGAACACTGTGGGGAAGGAATTATTCTATGGCAATATGGGGGACAGGTTTTCACCGGCAGAGCTTAGTAGAAGAGCACAAACTTTACACAGCCTTCCTTAAATTTCACATTGCTGATACTCTGCAGTGTGTGTGTGTGTGTGTGTGTGTGTATGTGTGTGTTTTTTCTGGTGGAAGTGACAATGACAGCAGTGGTGATGTAGTCCTGCATGCCACATTCCCAAGGATTCAGATGCTTGTACACGTGTGTTTGTGCCTCTTATCTGTCAGGAGCCAGCACATAAACCAAGGCTGCTGTAGATGTCACCAAATGTTACCTCTCAAATGTGAGCACAAATTTGCATTACTTGAGCTTCACTTGAAACTATATTTTTGCTCCGAGTTACATACAGTATTCTCTCCTGTAAATACAGGGTTCCTACAGGTTCCTACAAGTTAAATTTAAGACTTTTTAAGACTACTTAGAACAGAATTTAATGCCCATTTCATGGTCATACTAGCAAAAATGTATGACTCCTAGAATTGTATTTACTTACTCTTGTGCCTTGAATCCCACTGTTCTGAGCCATTTCTCACCAGGAGCTGCAAAGTTAGTAATAACTGGTTCCTAATTTCAATATAAATTGTCAGGTTGGAACTGAGTCGACTAATGTAACTTTCTTTGCAGCTTGGAAATTTCCCAGACATATTTAAACATATTACGGCAAACAAGTTTATGCCTACATAACCTAAGACCTAGCATATTAAATGTAATACCTTTTAAAGACTTTTTTTAAGGTATTAAATGCATATTTGTAAATTCAAGACTTAAAACTTTTTAAGACCCGGAGGGAACCCTGTAAATATGATATTTACTCAACACTATTATTAGTTGCAGACTCCTTCAAAATAATATTTAACTCTTAAAGTAAATATTTAAACTCTCCACAGAATTATATATATTCTAATAACAAGGCACATCTTCACCAAAACAGACAGTATTTAATAGTTAAAACTGGGCCCAAAGCTACTTCATTGTATAAACATATCTGTATAACTGCTTCCTGTTGACTATGAAGATTTACAGACAAGAAATCTGCAGAGAGTGCTCAAGATTACAGGCTTGCAGCTCTCTGACCACATGGAAACCATGATTGTAGACCTGAGGAGTATATATAGCACCGGTCCACTCCCTAATGTTGTGTATTGTGGATGAATGTACGCCCTGGCCCAGTGAATAGAGAGAATCACAGCCAAATTATACACTGCACACATGACATTTGGCACTAATGCTGTCACATGTCTATCCTATTAGTCTACAGAGAAAAAAAGAATGAGAAAAGGTTGGCATCACATGTAAATGCTTCCATACGATTTGTGTTTTCATTAATTTGTCATCAGTCATGTATGCCTGTGGGTAAAATGCGCGATTAAACTCTCATTATGAGTCTATGCTGAGAATAAACTGCACCATATGGACGAGAAGATGAAACTGCTTTAAAAATTAAGAATTAATATAATTATATAAAATCATGCAATTAATTTGAAGGATTCCGATTTCATGACACGCTGAAATAACCCTCCACAAGTTCAAGATCTTAACCAAGCTTTACCAGCTTTGACGAGCAAAACAAAATCCGTTTTAAAAGGCAGGCAAAAACATTGCTTCTTGCTTTCAGCGTCTGAGCGTTTTGTGCTGGAGGGATTATTGCTTCTGCTAACTCTATACACTGTCTTGAAACAAATTAAATTCCAACGGGGTCACAACTGCTAAAAACACAGCCCAAACAACTGTGTCGCTGCCTCCGGTTGGGATAAGAACCCTTCAAACACACTTCTAAACCTGTGAGGGATGATGAGGAGGGGAGTAAAACTGTAGATTTTTGTCGCTCCTGTTACCTCTGAGTTGAAGCGGATCTGGCACACGTTACAGGAGATGACCGGTCGCTTGGTCTTGACCAGCGGGACTCCAAAGGTGTGGTTGATCACGGCCTTCTGCACCGGATCCATCTGACAGAGAGAATAACAGAAGAAGGGACAAAAGAGAAAGCAGACAAAAGAGGAGAGAGAGAGAGAAAGAGTGTGTCAGCTATAATTCATTCACTACAGGTCTCTGAGCTCCAGGACTTGTTTTGCCAGAGTCCTGGTGTTAGAAGTCGACAGGCCAGTCCATCACGGTAATGTATTAGGGTCAATACGCTGTGCCCTTTACCATCAGTCTGAACCAAGCAGGATGTTAGATATTTGACCAATTACTCGGGATTGCTGTTTAGCCGAGACCAAACTTTAAAGACCTCCTGCAGGGTGGATATAAAGTACAGAAAACAGTGTGTGCAGCAAGGTTATTGTCGTTAACGAAAACTACCGAAATGATGAAAACTGGACTTGAAAAAACATTTTCGTTAACCGAAATAAATAAAAACTATAATTAAAAGAAAAAAATTATAACTAACTGAAACTATATTGTGTGCTTACAAAACTAACTAAAACGTACAAAAATTATGGGTAAAATTCCCTTCGTTTTCGTCTTTGTAAATGTCGGATTGATATGAAAGCGATTTATTTCACTCGAGCAATTTTAGCTGGTGGCACCATACGGCACTTCACAGCCCATCATTGGTCATCACTTGTTGTTTAGAGTCGTCTTCTGGTCCCCATTCTACCTGGAAACATGGAGACTAAAGCTGGGAGAAAGCAGCAGAGTCCTGTCTGGGATTTATTTGAATACGATGGCGAAGAAGATAAAAGATGAAAAAAACTAAAACTAAACTAAAACTAAGCATTTAGAAAAAAAAAGAAAACTAATTTTAAAAAAAAAGGAGCAATGGCCCTGTAGCTTACTGGCCAAATTAAAAGCTTTGGGAAATGTATCCAGATGCCATTTATTATCACCCAGTTCTGTGTATTTATTATATTACAGAGATAGCCCATGTTTTGGTCATATTCTGATCAGATCTGTAAAAAATTCAAATTCCAACTTGATATCATTGATACTTACTGATTTATTGCATCAATCCACTTCCTATCTGTTATAATGGGAAAATTTTTCAAAGTGGCACCAAATCCAGAATCAGATCCAGATCACAATAATTTCAATACCTTGTGTTAACAGAAAAAGACGATTGAAATTTTTTCCCCATAAGAGCCCATGTTAAATTTTCCGTAAGTTCCAGAAGATCCTGATCAGCATGTGGCTATTATGTTTTGGTCATCTCCCCATCAGGGCTGTACTATAGAAATTTCAACTTGATATCATTTATATTTACGGAGTTATTGCATCGATCCACTTCCTATCTCTTATAATGGGGAAATTTTTCAAAGTCGCACCAAATCCAGAATCAGATCCAGATCCGAATAATTTCACTTTTGTTGACATCATCATAAAGAAGCTGCATACCAAGTTTGAAGTCAATCGCAATTGTAGTTTCGGAGAAGAAGACGATTGAAATTTTTGTAACGGACGACAGACGACGATGATGCCGACGGACGCCGCATGACGACAATAGCTTTCGGCCTGTCGCCCGGTAAGCTAAAAAAATAGGACCAATGACCCTGTAGTTTACTGGCCAAATTAAAAGCTTTGGGAAATGTATCCAGATGCCATTTATTATCACCCGGTTCTGTGTATTTATCATATTACAGAAATAGCCCATGTTTTGGTCATATTCTAGTCAGATCTGTAAAAAATTTAAATTCCACCTTGATATCATTGATACTTACTGATTTGTTAGATCAATCCACTTCCTATCTCTTATAAAGGGAAAATTTTTCAAAGTCGCACCAAATCCAGAATCAGATCCGGATCCAAATAATTTCACTAACTTTTGTTGACATCATCATAAAGAAGCTGTACACCAAGTTTGAAGTCAATCGGAATTGTAGTTTCGGAGAAGACGATTGAAAATTCTGTAACAGACGACAAACGCCGACACCGCATGACAACAATAGCTTACGGCCTGTCGGCCGGTAAGCTAACTAGCAAGCCTGCTTTAAAAACGAATTAAAACTAACTGAATTAGAGAGAAAAGTCAAAACTAAATAAAACTAAACTATAATGAAAAATCCAAAACTATTATAATCTTGGTGTGCAGCATCTAACTTGTGTTTACTGTATATGTGTTTTTATGTTCAGCAGTGTTGACACCATGTTGCTATAACTGAGACACCTCTTCCAACCTACCAAGCTCACGTCTCTGACCCTGACCAGGTTCTAGCTTCGTACTGTCCCTGTGCTAATTGTTTCAGCTGGGACGTCCATCGCTGGTGTTGTGTTAAGCACCTTGTATAAATTTAACTGACTTGCTTTTGCAACTCTCAAACATGCTAAGCCCTCCATTAAAACTCTTGTCCAGGACATGAAAGACCCAGTCTGTGCTGATCTAGAAGGGATCCATTCCAATTATTTGTTATGTTTGAAGATTAATTTTACCTATCCAGTGTTAGTTGATCTTAGCATTAGCTTGGAGTCAGTGGCTGGTGTGGATTTCCACACAGAGACAAGTGTCTGGCTCTGTTACAGTGACTACAGCAGGGAAATGATACAAGATGATGTGGCACTATATGAGCACGCAATTGGAATGAAGAGAAACAAAAGTCAAAGCGTGCAAAACAAATGGACATGATGCTGTGTTTTGAATTCGTGAGGCAGCAGGGGAATGTTCCAGAGAGTCCTCCAAGTGTGATGCTGTCGGTTTGGAGAGCCCAACAGACTCTAAATGACTCAATTTGGCTCATCACTGTGTTTAATTTGGCTAATCACCAAGCATTCCCCTGGGCTATTTTACACCCAGAGCAACAGACTCATGTAATATACAAATGGCTCAAGATTTTGGCCTCGGGAGTGACAGAAAGAAAAGACTCACTGAAAAGAATATTCTCATAACTTAAACACAATTGAATTTTGTCAGCACTTTGACTCTCTGCACAAAGAGACTGTTACTCGGCAACCCTGCACAAAAACGGTAAACAGAGGAAGGAAGAAACAGGGAGGAGACTGGAAGCATGTGGCTGTGTGACAAGATGGTACAGAAATACACCATCTGGAGGAGTGAATGAGTACGAGAGCGAAGGAGGAAGATGAATTGGGATGAATAAATGAGAGAACGAAGGAGAAATGGGAAAGAGACCAGAAACTAAAACAGAGAGGGGGCCCAGACCGGACATCCTCGCATCTCACAGTCTTATCTCACTTGGCTCCCACTCCCATGCTCATACTAAGTTCCATGACTCCCTTTTTTCTCCCCCAGAAACAGCTTGCAGTTGTCTTTACTGCAGCTGTATGCTGGGAATTTTGATGTACTAAAGTGATGATACTGGCTGGAAATGGCTTAGTGGATACATGAACTACCTGAATAAGTCCAACAACTGCTCAGCAATACCCCAGAACTGAGACATGTTTAGTATTCTTTATCGAACCCTTCAAACTCCTGCCAAATATTATCCCAACTCAAACACCAACAGCAAAAACATTAATCATTGTGTGTGTGTGTGTGTGTGTGTGTGTGTGTGTGTGTGTGTGTGTGTGTGTGTGTGTGTGTGTGTGTGTGTGTGTGTGTGTGTGTGTGTGTGTGTGTGTGTGTGTGTGTGTGTGTAGGTGTGTGTGTCAGTGTGTGTGTCGATGCTGCAACCCATGACTCCTCTAAACACTTGAACAGACTTGGTGTAATATTGTAAATGTGCAAATGATTCACTGGCTTCTCCCCGAGCTGGTCAGTCCAGTACCCTTGGTGTGGATCAACTACGATCAACCTAGCCAGTCGATTCAGCTGTTAAAAACACTGTCCAGCTGCCAGTAAGCCTTTTTGGATTGGCTAGTCAGAGCCTCTTGCTGAAGTGCTGTCCAAAACATGTCCTCATGAAATAGGAGTACAGCATTGTGATGTAACTAAAGAGGGATTTTTCCAAAACTCTCATAAGGGGCTTTAGTTTCTTTGCCGTCATTTTAACCATCCTGGAGAAGATCTGTGTTTACATTTATTTGCCAGTGGTCAAATGTTCAGTTCTAAATAAAAACTGAAAGGGCAATCAGACTTACACTCAGATCCACTGTGCTTCTTATTCCATAATATTATTAAATCATGAGCTATATTTTCCTTTTTCCATTTTTGTCAACTGATGCCATTGGTTAGTTTACCTAACATGTGAGCAACGGTCTTGAATATGTTAGTTGATGCTTAGTTATTGTTATTGTTATTATGATTATAATTATGACTATGACTATGGCTATGATTCAACGTTAGCCTGGGACTGTTCAACGTTAAAAAAACAAAGTGACAGAGGGGTTTGTCCTTGGCCTATGCCCTAACCCTCTGTGAACTTTAATGAATATAGTTTTTACAAAACCCTGCAGACAATAGTAATCATGTAACTTTCTAAAAATGATAGCAAAAATACTGATATACAGCACATGAGTAATATAAAAGAAATGCAAAGCCATAGAGATGGAATGACAATAAACATAAAATCAGTCTGTTGAATAAAAGTAAATGGAGTGTTTTGGTAGTGTTAGTTATAGTACTATTTGTATGTGGTGAGAGCTCTGGCAGATGTAAATAAACCACACAGACCACTAAGTTAAGCATCAAACTGCAGTCACGTCAACAGCACTGCAAGGATTCCAAGTCCAAATGCCTTGAGTTAACACAGAGGTACTTAAGTGAAATGGCCCAAAAAGTAACCTGTCTGCTAACATTTCCCTGACTGCACTGTACCACCCAACACCATGCACCTCAACTTCGTACCTACATATTTTTAGCTGGACTGGTTACTTTACTCATTTCATCTTGCCTGCCTTTTATCGTCCGTTTTTTTCCCATTTCTTCTTTTGGTGTTTGATCACTGCCCTTCAACAACATGTTTAGAAGGGTTGAATTCCAACAATGAGGAATGCACTGCTCTGTGAAACAGCTCTGGCAGTCATAGTAATTTCTGTGCTGTGCCAGATAACAACCGCCTTTGAAGCACAAGTTCTCCTGTTCTTTTTGGGCTGTTCCCAGTTTAAGACATAGCTGAGAGAAAAACAAAAGCAGCAGAAAGATCCAGCCATTCCAAGCTTTAGAGACTCACCTTCTTTTCCTCTGTGTCTGTAGAAGCTTGGAGCTGCATTGGTCCTCCTGTGTGTGTGCTGCTAGCCAAGGTGTGTATTTGGGTCTCAGCATGTGTGAGACTAAGAGTGTGCACTGCACTTTCCTCACTCATTCAGCCTCCTGGTTGGTTGTCAATTCAGAATACAAACTTAAAGGGCTTCTGACTAGTGATGCATTGCCAGCAAAGATTTCTTTGTTTTTTCTCCTTTGGTGCACTCTCTGCTTCTCTTTGTGAGGCTGTGAGAGAAGAAGTGAGTGTCTGCTGTAAGGATTTTCTCAAATCTTTCCCTTACTCTCTCTTTTTTCACTGACACATCACCTAACAAGTGCCTTTCCCTTTTGTTCAGCCTCCTCCTCCTCTCTTCACAGCTGCTTGCTCTCCCTCTGTCTCAGGCTTCACTGTAGCGTGGTTTTCAGTTTTCTCCTCCCCTTCTCGCTCTCTATTTCTCTCTCTCTCTCTCCCCCTTCTTCATGCATGCTGAATCTGTCCAGATGCAGCGTGCCCCGCTTTCCTCCTGCTTGACTCACCCCCCTTTTCCATGTTCACACCATCTATCAAATGTCATCATCAGCAACTGGAGCTGCTGCCCTCTCCAAGAACCCCAACAAAATTCCCCCAAACCACACATGAAGTCATACAGTCACACACTATAGACTCTTATGTTTGTTTCTTTCTACACAAAAGGACACATGCATTCCTTTTCAGCTAAACTTCCTTTCAATTGAAGCTAAACAAACAGAAAAAATATTCTACATCCTTACTGTTTTAAAGGAGCCCCAGTTTAGAACTTGCACAGGAACCAGGGATGGTGAAACAATGATGAAATGCAAAGAAACTCTTCAGTAAGTGCAGTTGTGGAGAATAAAGGTAATGCTGTTGGAACATGCGACTAAGAAAAAAAAAGGAGTGGACAGAAGGTGAGATTCAACAAGTCTGTACTTGGCTTTGCATGATGAGACATTTTCATCAGAAATTCCTGACTTAGCAGTGTGAGTGAGTGCACATCAATTCAGCCAGCTCAGTTTAGATGTGTGTGTGACCACGGTATATGTATGCGTCTATATCAGGACCAGCTGCTGCAGATAAATAATTCAGCCTCGTCACTGTCTAGAGGCACATCGGGTGAGACAGCCAGGTAGAGGGCAAATCACATTAGAAAACCATTAAAGCTGCATATGGCTCTAGGAGAGGCTATTCCTCTCTTATGGGGCTAATAACCCTCAAAGTGAAGTGGAGCCTCATTAAGGCTGTACAAACTCAGCGCAGCTCACTTATTAAGCGAGAGTGATACAATAACTAGCAGCCAGCTTCATTCAAAAACACCGTTCTGCAGCACAGGGACATGTTTTCAGTGTTATTACCGTTATGTCTTCATGTCTTCAATAATGCAGTCATTAATATTCACCACAGCATGTTTTTGCAGACTAAAACCAGGAGGCATGAAAGCTATTTAAAATGATCCCTTCAGTGTAAATGAATCTTGGTTCATCCTCTTACAGTTGTGTAAATACCAAGCAGAGTATCCTTCTCTGACTAAACATTCTTTAGCCTGAAAGTCCAACAAGCCATAAAATATAGCCAGTGATGTAAACAGAGCTGCAGACACTTACACTGAAACCCTAGGTCCTTCCTGTACAACTGCATAACACTAAATTAAACATAAATCATCTCAGAGAAGGCTGGGGGCCATGACTTTTTCTGTTGGAAAACATCAAGACAATATCTTCATTAGCAGCGAGTTGTATCTCTCTGCATTCCTACAGCTCAAAAATGCTTTCCTAAGCAACACTTCACATGCCACGCATTCAGATTGACTGGGATCATTTTCCTCCCTTTTATCTTTCTATCAAATAGCAACTTTACTATCAGCTTGAGTATACCATTTCATTTTACCATTGATTTCTAGCACTTGCAATGCAGTAAAAGCACTGAAGTACAGTACGTATGTGTCAGTGCAGTGGAGCTCCAGTGTAAGGTCAGAATGTCCTCCAAGCCTCTCCTATGGCCCCATCTTCTGGCCACAGGCCTGTAAAGCACCACTCGGGGCCAACTTACAGTCATCAGCAGCAACAGCTATTAACATTCAGAGCGTCCCTTTGGACCTTCAGATATACTTAACGTTCTGAGGAGGAGGATGGGGAATAGAGAGATACAAGGGAGAGAGAGAGAACAAGAGATTCTCGGAGAGTGCTGCAGAGGCAGCGAAACAGAATGAAGAAAGAGCAGGCAAGAATGATTCCTGTGCAACAGACATTAGAGTGGAAACTGAGTGCCTGCATAATTTCAGTGTGTCTATTAATCTGTGTCTGCTGGGTGCAGTGCAGTTTAACATCAGTGGAAATGATTCCACTTATGTCATGGCCCATGGAGGGCTATTAAAAGGACTATATAGACAAAATGTGTTTAACAGTGTCTGGATACTTGTTACTCTCCCCATGAATATTTCCAATTAGTGACAAGAGGATAATATGTCACCAAACTGCATCCAAATATACCAGGCTGACAGAATAAGTCTGCTACAGGTCTGGTCCAAGAATAGCATCGCCCCACATTTCCAACACACAAAGTACACTGACTTTACATATTGCTGATGCAAGATGCGTTGAATCCCTAATGGTGTCTGAAGGAGCAGGCGGTGCATTATGCTGAGTTGGTGAAATGCTAAATGTCTCTACAGTCTAATCTAAATGATAAGATGTTAGCCAAACCTGGAGAAGCAGGAAGACAGAACCCTTCTCAGTTAGAATAAATATCACATCAGACAAAATGCAGTGTTTGGAGAATACAGCTATAAGGATAGCCTTAGAACTTTGTGCTCTTTGATTTTAGAAGTGGAGATGCATGTGTGAATATGAAAGAAAACCGTTTTTAGGAATACCCTGCCTTTTGGAGGCCTCTCAATGTGTTCATTTTTTATTTGACTTCTAAAAACACACAAAAAATTCTATTTTATGGGCAGGAATGAAGCGAACATAGCATGTGAAATCTGTAGAGTAGAGACATCACACTGACAGCAAATCTTGCAGTAACAAGGTTCCTGAGTGTTGTGTATTTTCCTCGTTCTTGCTGAGTTATAACTCTGCAGTCTCTGTGTGCTAGTACATGTTTTTGCATAAACTCTTACTGTGTTGAAGTTATGGAAGAGGCTCATGCTGTGTGGGGGTGGAGGGGTCTCCATGGGAAACTGCAGGAACGGCTTCATGTCCAGGTGGGGCTGAATCACGGTGGGGGTCCGCAAGAATGTCGGCACTGCTGCCCCAGCCCGGTTTATTCCTCCTACAAACACAGAGAGAAAGATAAATACAAGCCAAATTCTTACACCTGATTTAAATAATACTAAATAAAACCACAGACTTTATGTTTTGTTTGTTTTGGCTTTGGTATCGTGGCAGTCTCTGTGTTTTAATGTCATAAAAATTGAAAGTTAGAGATACAGAGCCACACGGAGTAAAATACAAATTATGCAGCTAGCAGATAACAGACTGTGTGCTGATGCTTCCTAGAATATGTCGCTGAATTCCAAAGAGCACAGCGAGCCATAATTGCACTGCAAAACCAATTATTTCTCCACAGACAGAGCAAAGCTATGTGGCACTGCAGTGGAACACGCAATCTCTAATCTGTGTGAAGAGGCAGCCGTTAAAGACGCTTGAATGATTGCTGTGGACAGACATTCTGGTTCCCCTGACAAATTGACGAGACTGAAGCGCCAAAGTGCAGCAGCACTGTTGCGCACCATCTCTGCCCTACTGAGGGTTTTGTGGCCTTTGTAGACCTTACATCAGCAAAGCATTTCATTATGCTCAAACATTCAGATCAAATGAAGCAGGAATGCCACGAGGAAGAAAAGAATGCCACAGAGGCGGCGGGGATTCCTCTTATCCACCTGCCTGCCAGTCTCCTCTCTTCTCCTCCCCTCTCCTGGGAGACATGTGGGGCTTGATGATAATGAGTTTCATCTCAGAGAGCGTTGCTTTATGTTATCCTGACTCGTGCGCTAGAGTCGGATCACTTGGTTGTGTCTAATTATGGAATGAATGAATCATAGACAGATTTCTCTAAGCACTGACATATGCTCTCTGGCTTTAATTGTATCCAACATGCTGTTTGAGGGGATTTCATAAGAGTTGCAAAAAGGCTGTACTTATAAGCACCAGTGCAACAGTGCTTAAACCACACACACAGACACACACCTACACACACACACACACACACACACACACACACACGCACACACACACACACACACACGCACACACACATACACACACACACACACACACACACCTGTACACTACACCAACTTTTAATTCTTCTATAAAAGCATGTAAGGCTGTCATAATGATACACAGCTCCCTATTCTCGTCATTGCTCCCATCTGTCTCTCTTCCTCTTCTCCTTATCCCCCTCCGTCTCCTCTTTAACCTCCGTCAAGGATGATAGTGATGGGGCCCACACAGCAAAACTCAGCCTCAGCAAGCTCTTAGATTAAGCTTCTTAATATCCGCAACTGGATTTCTGTGGCTTTCAAATTCCCCCGAGACTTAAAGCTCTGCTGCTCTCCTTTTTGGGATTGCTCTAAGCTACTCTCTCTCGCTCCGTTCCTTGCTGTCCTTCACTCTCCTCCCTGCTGCAGTTTGGTTTTTTACCTGCCTCCACACTTTCACATGGTAATTTGCGCATTATTTGACACCTCCGCATTTTCATCAAGCTTTACGTCAACTGGAATGTGATTATTGAAAATAATATGGCTGCTGCATGAAGGAATATATAGTGTTAGCAGGCGCGGTCTGTAAAGTTTGGATTATAGATGTGTGAAAGAAAAGAGAAAAAATGAGAGCGAGCCTGACTTTGTCAGAGAAGTGAAAGTGCTGTCTCAGCTGAAGCCAAGCTGCCTTCTGCTGCACATCTGTGGGCCTTGAGGTTGAGAGGGCTGCATCATTACCTCTAGGTAGTCATGTAAGTTTCTTCTGCTTAAAAAAACCACAAATATAAACATGATCAAATCAAGTTCCAAGCAGAGAACCACTCCTTTATCATGCAAATTAATTCTTTGGCCGTGTACCTGTGTATTTATAGCTGTTAGATTATATTTGTTTAGTCATTCCAAGCTGACTCAGCACTCTTAAAAATCCCTTGTTGTCCAAATTCCTATCGCACTAATCCTTTTTGCAATGTTTCAGCATAAATATTGAAATGCAATGTGGATTTTGGGTGATGCTCAGCTCAGTTCAGCTCAGTCATTTTATCTTTCCAGATGGGAAAGTTGGCTTGCAGTCAGGGGCACAAGATAACAACAAAACACAACACAGTACAAAAACAGCATCACAAGTACAAAAACAACACTGCGGAAATGTTTCCTAAAATATTTCCTATTGCACAGTATACATGCAATGCCACAAAACAATCTGGAGTACTGAAGTACAAGCATGTAGTTTCCTCATTTCAGCCGAGCTCCTCCTTGATGCTTTTTCTTGTGATGAGAGAAGATGGGAGGTCCTGTGGATGCTCTCTCCTCCACCTATACCTCGATGACTGATGAAGGCAGCTCCTCCTCTGGGGCTGTGCCACTAACAACATGACTAATACAAAGCCACTCGACTGCATTTATCACACCGCTGTACCGCATGTTGATACATGGCCTCTGCTCTTTGCGCAAATATGTGAGTGTGTGTGTTTTGTTTGAAAGGAATGACATTCTGTTAGCTAAAGTTGCACGGTAGTAATGTTCACAGCTCCCCAGTGAGTCTACACTTGAACATGGAGGCTGTTACTGGCAGTGGGTCAGCTGGCCTTTGGCACACACACAAACACAGACTAGATGAGTGGGGAACAGAATGTGTATCTGCAGCAGGAGGAGCTGAAACCTGAGGAAGTGAATGGAGCTGAGGAGCAGACAGGAGAGAGGGGAGCAGTTGTCCTTGGAGCAAAGACATAGCCTGTCCCACGAGGAGCCCAGCGTGTGTATGTGTGTGTGTGTGTGTGTGTGTGTGTGTGTGTGTGTAGGTGTGTGTGCGTGTGTGTGTGTATGTGTGTGTGTGGCTGGGTGTGTGTAAGCATGTGTGTTTTTATCTCCCAGCATAAATCAGAGTGTGGCTTCCTTCTCCTCTCAGTGTATAATTACCCCATTAATTTAAACACCTCTTTGGGGACCTGCTCACAGTGTAAATCAAACAGATCACTGTATGGTGCAGTAGAGTGTCTATGTGACCCATTCAAGTTCATGTGCAGACTGTGTGTTTTTGTCCAGTGTGTCAATATGTCTATATTTATGCATGTGGTCCCAACAGGCCTTTCTCTACATGAGGACGAAATCCTGTATTTGAGCCAGATCGTATAAAATAAAATGGTGTAAATTTCATGGAACTGTTTTGGTAGCAGGATGAGACTAGTAATAGACCAATGAACCAGTTGGGGATTAAACGGGCAGATTAAATGTCCTTTTTTAGATGATCGGACAATTATAGGACAAGGGTAGTAAACAAATCAGAGCACAGACACATCTGCAGTGCAGGCAGCAGAGACAGTGGCGGGAAGCCTTATCAGTGTGCCTGCTGTAGAACAGTGTTAGTGTTTGAAAATGTAAAATAAATGCACTGCAGACTGAGGCCAGAATAGATCGACTTCAGCAGAGACAATGAACAGAATACAGGTTCAATTAAGTCTAGTACTTTGGTGTCCCATTTGATATTATTATTATGCTGAAGTTTTTGAATGTGTGAATCTATTCCATGTACTATGAGTCTTTCTAACTTTCACTTGGGTTTTGTCTGGCTGTTTCTGGTTTGGTTCCAATGCATTTTCAGACTACCTCTGCTTTCTGTATAATGAAAGATCAAAATGCTCCCACATAATGAAAAACAAAATAACTCTGGTAAATTGTTTTTGTAAAATATAAATAAATCCACGCCACATTAAACAGCAGGTGTTTAAATTGCCACCAATTTAACCAGAGGCTTAATGGTCTACAGGCCTACACACTGCACCACACATCCAGTTTGTATAGATCTGCAACACTGCTGCTAAAATGAGATGACTGATAGCAGTATCATGACAGAAATGTGAGTTTTACAGCGTCCATGTATTTGCAAATTCCCTCCCTCACATCGACCTACTTACTCTCTGTGCCTGATATGTGAAAATGTGTGTGCATGAGTGACAGACAGGGCAGTCTGTGAGAGCTGAGAGGACTCAGACAGTGTTTTGGATGTTGTTAAACCCTCTGACATGCCAAGAATCCAACCCAGCTCATAGGGGCCATAATCAGAGCTCTTAAACAGCCTGTGGGACACTGCCACAGGGCTTTCTACTGCAGCCAGAGGTTGGCTTTAATTCTGTGTATGAGCTTTTATTTTCTCTTTTTGAGGACCAATTAGAGTTTTGGATGTAGGATCATTTTTCAGTGTAAATAAACCCAGGAAAACATTTGGGGTTGGGTATCTAGTGTTGGCAGTCATGGTTAGATCCATAAAACGCATTTTTATTTGGGTCCTCATAAATATAGAAGTATGAGTGGGGTGGACATACGTGTTCACACCCTCCATCACATGCTGAGATAACTGGTAAACAGAAGGACAGAACAAAGACAGACAAACTACTTCCAGGTAGATGCAGAGGGGCGAGAGTTAAAGACGAAAACTGGTGCAGAACAGACATAGTGGAGGGGGAAAAGAAGGCGGGTTAAAATTAGAGAGCTGGCAGAAGAGAGATCAAAGGGAAGAGTGTCTGATTCTCCTATTTGGAATAATTCGCCAGCCTGCGTGGCCCTGATAAATCTGCTATTGGCCACATCCTGCATATTCCTCACACATACACACAAATCAATGCTCCCCAATCCTATTTCTCCATGGGACGAATTTAATTCACAGACTTTGTGTGTATGTGTGTTTGAGTTTAAAGAGAGAAGGCAAATAAAGCACAAGCAAAGTGTAAATAACAGATGTAGTCAATATGGTGATGTGCTTGGTGCCTGTGCTGTTACCTCACCTGCTGAACATGTCCTCATATGAGAAGTGAAACCAAACGATCAAAAACAGACCAAACTATAATTAATCATTACCAGAGTATGATGTTAACAGATGAAAAACAACACACGCATATGATTTTTTTCCTTTTCAATATGCTTTAAAAGCAGGCAATTATTATCATCATGGAGGATTAGTCTGACTGAGACAGAATTTAACAGGAAACATCTCATAAAAGTTACTATGGGGTGTTTTCCTTTCCTATGATACAAGACAAAAAGCTGTTTCTAGAATCTAGGCTAAGAGAATCTTTTCATGTCTTGAGATTATCTAACAGCCTGTGTAGGTTGTGGCACACACTGTTCAGCCTTCTTTCCCATGGGCGTTGGGTGCATTCAGGGGAGAACAATGGGAGCAGGGTAGCTGGCACCAGGCACACTGGACAGGCACAGATGTGCCAGGGTTGTTGGCAATGGAAGCAGGGAGAAGGAGGTGGTAGCAGTCAGGCTGCCAACTTGCCTTTCTGCCGGGCCGTGAAGCAGGCACCTGTCCTCCACATGGCCCTCAGGCCAGGGAGACATCAGGACAACAGGCACAGTTTAGTCCGTGCTGCCAGTATGTTTAATGTTGGAATATCACCAGCAGAAGCACTGATAAGAGTCAGTGCATTTGATAAAACAGTACCTGACTGAGATTAACATAATGACATGACAATCAAGAAATATTTTCTGGCATCTTAAAAGTTTTGTGCCAGGCAGCAGCTTTAGTGATTAACTGTGCGCCGTTCATAATTTACTTTATCGACCTCGTGAGTGAGGCGCTTTGAAATTTCTGACTAACTGCTGGCTCTAAATCCTGAGAAAACCTGCCCTCGGCTTATGTATACATTATTGAGAGAACTCTGAGTCAGTGAGATGATTTAAAGAGACCGGAGGCTGTACTGGGAGCTTCCTCTACATAACCCCTAACATAGTCTCCCTCATCAAACAGCTTTTTTACTTTCTCTCCCTCCCACATCTACACACTCCAGAGTACGCAAGACTGCAGAAATACCATTAGCTGCTCCTCAGACCTCACTTGACAGTTCAGAGGATGGTGGCTGTTTGCACATTAACCAGCTCATGGCAGAGATGCAAAGAGGGGTCTGCCAGACTTATTTCATAACCACTGAAGATGAGAACGCAGGCAATCCAAATGCCTGACTTACCATGATTACTGTATTTGTGATCAGGCAAAACTGACAGTCCCACTGGTCTACTGTTTCATATGGTTTGCAGTGTGTGGCGGATGGCTGCCCATCTGTCTGTGTGTCTGTCTTCATTTCTTCTATCATCTCTCCCTCTCATCGCTCACTCCCATTCGAATGTTGCCTCCCTCATGATCAGCTCAGTGTGTATCCTCTGCTGTACACAGCTGTGCCCTGGCCTACAGGAATAACCAATTCATTTTAGCAGTTGAGGCAGCGTGATAGAGTACAGACACATGGTCAAAGGGGGGAGAGAGAGAATGAAAATTTGGCCCTGTTCCACCGAGTATTCCCTTCCAATCTCAAGCTCAGCAGGATACTGTGCCTCCCCCTTTCACCTGATCATAAGCGCAATCAACGTGATCACAGGCCTGGCCAAAAGCCCTGCTCAAATGCACAAAGAAAACGGCTCATGCATCCAAAGGTTGGCACAAAAACACATTCATGAAATAAATATGCACAAACACACATATCAAACTTACACAACCACAGGGATTCATGAAAGATGGTATTCATCTTCCCTCTAATGTTGTCTTTCTCTCTAATGCACACGTACACTTCAATGCACCCAGTTACAGAGGAGATTATCCAGCCAGGCCTACATAAAAGCAACATTCCTTTGACTCATATGTCTCTTTGGCTTTGTACCTTAGTCCATCATAAAGCAGATCACTTTGTTTTAAGTTGACGCACACCCACCTACTCATAGAACACACAGACTGGCCTGATACTCCACCTGTCACCTCCAGATCCTGCAGCACAAAGCACTGCTCAGGTAATTAGCACAGACTGTTTGTCTGGCGTCTGTATCCTGAGCTGCTTATACCTTCTTGGTTGCTACCTTCACAGACAGCTGTGGCAGCTGCAGCCTCCCCCAGTTAGCTGCCTCGTCCTCTGATGGAAATGAATTATGGACTTGGAGACTCTGCCTTACAGGCTGTGATGCACCTCATCAGACAAAGCAGAGAGAGCAACAAGGCTCACACCGTACTTTAAGCCTCACAGTGAGGCTTTTTACTTTGATGCCAGGAATGCAAACGTGGATGGCTTTGAGTGTAAATGACCACAAGAGTGTGCTGCTGAGCCCCTCTGTAAACATCAAAGCAGTCACTCAGAGTTCTTATTATAGTGTCTGAAAATGATTATTAAATATAAAAAAAAAAGTAAGTTCCTATCAAATATTATCATCTCCATCCTTTCTAATCATGGTATGCTAATTTTTAGCATCTTGTGAAGGTTAATGCATGCACACAAGGAAGGTGGATAGAGATAAAGATCTGTTTGATTTGCTGCCTGGAACTGCTGGTGTTACGCTACGCTTTAATGGAGGATTATGCGGGGGGAAGCCAAGAAAACTAGAATTGGTTTCCTTGCTACAGATCCCAGTTGGCCTCACCGTTTACATTCATGTTGCATGTAAGGTATGTGTGTGAGAGCGTGCCTGTGTACATGACAGGTAGTGTAAAAGGTTACCAGGGCTTAGTTTCTGTGAACTGATAGGGCAGTTGCTACTCAAGACATCAGCACAGTGCTAAGTATTAGTCAGAACATGTTTCAGTCCTTAATCCAAAAATACACATGGCAAGGAGACCCATAAAGCACGCTCATGTTAACTCGCACAATTGCAAACAACTCTGCACAAGTGCCAGCAGTAAAACATCACGATCTGAACAGCTAACAAATGAATACTGGCTTTGTTACTGTTGCGTTTGTCAAAGTCAGTATGTAATCTAATTGCACACGCAACATGTTTGTGTCTGTGTACATTTTTCTGCATCAGTGGGAGGGTGTTAAACTTTCCCCTCTAATTGTAGGTCTTTTAGATTTTACTCAACCTACCAATTTGGAAAACAGCAATTTGACTAATTTCCTTGTACTGTAAGGTATGTGTAAGTACAGCCTGCAGCACGTTTAGTATAATGTTCTGTGGCTGGAATGAAAAAATGCTTAGTAGCAGCAACATAAAGGTCAAGCAAAGACTAAACAGCCTCAAGTGAGCGATCAGAGTATTCAAGCTGCAAATCTCACAGGCGTACTCTACCTTATAAGGTGAAAGGTCATCCATGTGTGAGTTTATTAGAACACTTCTATCTCTTTCTGACCAATTGAGCTTTACTTCAGAAATTTCACGTGCGTGAAACTTCTTTTGCCACATTTCATCACATATATCGAAAAACACCACTTCAAAACCTTCACATACACACTTACTGTACTTTATTTAAGTCAAGATAAACCTTAAGTCTCTACCAAAGGGAACTATTGTGCATAATGACAGAGTGGATGGGCTGGTAATGACACCCTAGTGAGATAATATGACAGTGGAAGGTCCCAAAAAGCCCCTCCCCAAAAGATCCTAGATCTCTCCTAAGTAACTGAATCAAGTTTGGGAGGGTTTAATTGCCAGTCTGTCTCTTTGGTAGACACAAAGGAGCTGCCTTGGGATTCCAAGAGATGAAGAGAAGAAATATGTGCTAGAGGAGGATTTATGATGTAAAAAATAACAGGCGCAGATGAAGACAAGCTGCCTCTGATACCCCTGATGTCTTGTCTATATAACTCCATGATAGACAGTGTCAAAAACACAGGGCCAGTGCACATGCTCGAGTCCAAAAGCAGATGCAAACCCTCTTAATCCTTTGGATAAATCTCCTGCTGGCACCTAGTCCGGCAGTAACTGAACTTTTAGAGGCTGTTGGCTTTTGTTACTTGTGGACTGAGGGATTGTGCATCCTACAAACAAACAAACACAGGGACATAGTCACCCTCTGACATGCATATGGGTCACTCCGGAGCAGGTCGTGACCTTCCTCATTCATACTGTAGATATGGGGTAGCACTGCGATCAGCTCTGCGAAAGCAAATCCTTTGACTCAGTAATTTTCCTTTTACAAGGGATCTGTATTATCTATCCATCCAAGGGCAGTAAAGGTGGGCTGGTAATATGATACAGCTCTATTCCTTCCAAACATAACTGATATCCTGTTTGTCTCTGGTTCCACCTTAAATCAATGACAGCACTAATATCGACGCTTCTTTGGAAGAGTCGCCGTATGTTAGGCTTCATGTATCAACTTGCACCAACCCATTGAGAACAGAATTAATAAACTTACTGAAAATATGTCTGAATTGGCATCAGTCTCAATACATTCCAGTGTGATATTTATCTCTATAGCGCCTAACATGATGACAGCACCACATAATTAGATTTTAAGTATAGTGCAGACACAAATTATTTAGCCGGGCAGAGGCTGTGTTTAGTGCGTGTGCATGTCTATGTGTTTGTGCGTGTCGTGATGGAGAGTGTTTGTGCTGTTTTGAGGTCAGTAATGACAGACAAATAGCTGTCAGGGCTAATGGGAGGGGACAGCCAGAGATGACGGGAACACAGAGAGAACAGCACAGAGCAGCTCAACGTAGGCCGACTGTGGAAACGAGGCATACAACATTGTTACACTGTTCACATAGAGAGGTCACAATGAGAGCACACAACAAACACAAGAACATTGCTGCACTTTACTCTCATACCCTAAAATCTAACCACAACCACAAGCAGCAAACTAACCTCAGTGTGTTAAATCCTGATGCTTCATGGACAACTTTACCAAAAAATGCATTGATCACCAGGAATACTCACTACTTAAAGTCCAGTGTGTAAGATATAAGAAGATTTAATGGTATGAGTGAAACATAATACTGATAATCATGTCTTCATTAAAGTAGAACCACACAAAAAAGAGAATTGTTATGCTTTCACTGCCTTAGAATGAGACATTTTCATCTACATGGAGGCATTTTGTACCACCATGTTTCTACAGCAGCTCAGACTTCCTCTTCATCTTCATCATCCTCTTCATTCACGGCATCCAGCACAGTGCATAACCATCAACCACTGTTTCAGTGTTCACCAGAGTTAAGTCTTAACAAAAATTCTATCACAGACAAAGGGACTTCGGCACTGCATTAGAGGGAGGGGACAGGGGTCCATCCTAGATGTCACCTTAAATTATGTATGTTGTATTTAGAACAACAACATATGTAGTCTGACGTTGTGAAGTTGTGTGAGAATCATAGAAGTTACAGATGAAAATCTACCTGATGTGACTCAGGAGTGAGGTAAGGTATTAAAGTTTCATTCAAAAATGAAATAGCTGCAAGTAATGTTAGCTAATCTGATGCTGAATACTGTGTTTACTGTGTTTCTCCCCAAAGGGCATATGATGTCAGTGAGAGACAACCAAAGCAATGAACATGAATCACTTGTTGGAGTTCATAAATCCCACAACATATTACACGTTTTTTTGGTGTTATGACAAAAAAATATTATTCCACTCCTTAAAACAGATTGTGGAAAGTTAATAGTTTATTAAAGTACTTGGGAGGGGGCTGTTGACAAGAAAATGATCAAACTGCAACAGTGGTTTGTGACAAAAAAATCAGCTTTTTGTATGCCAGGCTGCCATTAAAGTATAACCAAAAAGACTGTAGTTTCACCATACATACCATATAAACCAAATAGAGGGCTGACGTACTCTGAAGGGAAAACAACAGTGTTATATCACAGAAGCAGCTTCAGTCATCCCTTAAAAAAGTCTGACTCCCTTATTCTTTGATCAAAACTTGTCTTTAAATATAAGTACTAAGTGAAAATATCTGTCTTTATGATCTCATTTGCTTTATTTGGAACCTGTAATCAACACACTGATGGTCTTTTAGTAAAATATCTCGCCCTTAATAAGATTTTATATGTAATGCAAGGCTTTGGTGTCTGTGTTTTGATTGACAGCTGTGTTTGACAGCCGACTCGCCTTCAGAGTCGGACTTCTCTTAGAGCTTTCTCTTAACTGAATAAAACATTGTTTCACCCTGACAGACAGTTCTACTATAGTTGTGCAGAATAAGTTGCACTAACAAGGCAGTGAAATGATTTTCTTGCGCAAATGATTCATGAAGTTTCCCATTTTACTGCGTTATTAAGTTAGCATTAGTGTTAGCTCACCCATCTTGTCCAAATACGGTCACTTTTGGCTCCAAAAAAATCAAAATGGTGACAGTAAAAACACAAAAATAAGGCTTCAAAATGGCAGTCCAGAACTCAGTGAGCGATATTGTCCTTTATAGTCTATGTGTTTTCTATATTACATTTATATCTGCTGTGGTCACCATAATCACTTCACTTAAAATCTGAAAACTAGGCCCACTGACTAAACACCCACCAGGGAAAAAGTGACTGCATCAACTAAAGAGTTTCACAGCATATGCCATGTCTGCCATTTGTCTTCTCTGCCCCCTTTTAAATTCCCTGCCGTCTGCTCTCCTTTTTCTCAGGTTTCTGTTTTTTTTTTAATGTATTTTGCTTTTGTAACAGATGCTCCTCCCTTGGATGGGGGCCAGCCAGGTTTGTAAGATGATCACAGAGTTGTCCAGTGAAGATGTGTCTGAATGTCACTAGCTGAAGGCGATGTCTGAGCCAATGATGGATGGACTGTTGGAATGCTATGGAAGACAAAGCACAGCGTTGCTTTGTTGTGTCTGTTGAAAGACAGTGATCCACTGCAGTAGAAGGAGATTAGACTCATGGTACTGGTTGAAAGGGGAGAAAATGTACGCTGTCGGTATATCAGCATGGCGCAGCAGGTACAGAGGGATAAAGAGATAGAGGAAAACGACAAAGTGAGGGAGAGAGGAACAGAAAGAGGACAAGGTGACATTCTTCGTCCAAGATAGGTTGCACACCAGAACATGTAGCTTTTCTACCTCTCCCCCTCTCTCCACCTGTCCTCTGTTGTCCCTTGTTTTCCTCCCAGTAGCCTGTTCAAATTCCCTCCCACTTGCTCCCCGCCCCCCTGCCTCCCTGCCCCCACCCAAACCCACATTTCTCTCCCATCTCCTTCAGTCCTTCCCTTGTCAAGATGGTGGTCACACGCCCAGGTGGAACAATAGCCAGTGACTTTATTCCCATGCACCTCCCAGAAACCTATGCCCTCAGGTATGGAACTCTATCACTCAGCCACAAACAGGTGGATAAACCCAAATACACTTCGCAGGAGATCGACAAAGGCACCAGATTCTCTATGAGATTAGACCCTCAGCCCTTAGGGAAAAGGAAGGGAGGAGGAACTAAAGGAAAGGGGGGATGTGGGGATTTTAAATATACACCAGCTTTGTTTGAACAGCACAAACCATAAAGTATCCTGTCCTGACTAATGTTTGCCAGTTCATTTCATTGACTTCCATTCCCAAAAGAGGGTAGAGGGCAAAATGCTATCAGCCTAATAGAGCTGGGGGAGGAGGCTTGATGTGGTTGACGGCCACTGCGTTCATTTCAGCCCTGCAGTGTGTTGTCTATGAATATGGAGAAGCCTAACAAATGATGTCCTCTAACACAGTGCTCTCTGTTCCCTGGGCAATGCAACCAAAGTCCAATCTCTTTAAGTGCTAGGGGGTCTCCTCTGTAATGTCACTTGTCATTGGAGTGACCACAAATGACACTTCTGTTTAAATCAGCATCCATCACCTCCTCTTAGTAAAGAAATCGTTGGCAGCCAGGCAACTCTGCACGCTAAGATAACACGAGCAATCCTTAGAAGTTACAACAAAATGATTTATGTAAAAAAAAAAACACCAGGTTAAAAATGTGCACTAATGTAAGTGGCACATTGTAAGCGAAAGACACATGAAAGTTCCTGCATGGATACTAATTCCCCAGGTAGAGCTCATTATATGAACGAGAGAAACCACCTTGAACCAGACCTGAGCTCATTTGTCAAAGCTCGAAACAACGTTTTTCTCTCAGTTGTCTCATACATAGAAGCTACGTTGTGAGCAGGCTTCCTCCCTTTTTGTACCTCCTCCCACACCTTCAAGTTCAGCCGAGGTTTATTCAGCATATTTTTTCAAGATAGCGGATCATGAATTATTCAGCGAGCTCTGGTTGATCTTAGCTATTATAAATCTCTGGTCTATAGACACATGGAGGCACACATACACACACACAATTGCATTCTCTAGTGTTCATCTATGATGAATAAAGTGAACTGAGCATCTATGAATCACACCTCCATGGAGAGATCTTAAACAAAGCGTACCATGGATGAAAGGAGAATTGGGCTTTTGAAAATCGATCCAATGCTGCATGGTAATGAGAGTAATGAGAGTATCAGACACTGGATGTGGTGCAGTGTGCTCTCTAAATGTGACAGTTGAGTTACATCAGAGGATCATCCCTGTAAAGCTAAACAGTGCTGATGCGAATATTCTACTCAACAATATTTGGCCTTCAGGTTTTCATACATACAGTTTAGGGGGAAAAAAAACCTAAAAGACCACAAGAATTACTATTATGATTATGTGTTTGAGTAAATTAACATTATTGTTGATTTTGGAGATTTTCCAAATTTCAGATTTTACTCTTTAGAGCATATATTTAAAAAAAAAAAAAAAAAAAGAAAAGAAAAAAAAAAGACTGATCAAAATAATAATAATTTTTAAAAAATACATATATCTCAGACTTCAACTAAAACAAAATTCATGTTCCAAACACAACACTAATGTTTTAACCAATGAAGAGTTCAGAAATCAATATTTGCTGGAATAACTCAACATGCATTATGCGTCTTTATGTCACTCTTGGTGCTAAAATGCTTTGTGTGATGATTTGTGACCATCCATATTCCACAAGTTTTGACTCAAGTTTTCATGTGGAAATATGTGATGGTCTCTTCCTAAACTACAATAAGTATAGCATGACGGTAGTGTTGTAAAGTCATATAAAAAGATCATGCTTCAGTCAAAAATAGAAGGAAACCCAACAGGAAAAAAATTAGTTCCTATTGTAAAATATGGCAACAACTTGTATGTGATATTCAGTGACTTTGGAGTGTGTGATCAGTGAGGGTTACCTTTGAAATGGACAAATATTAGATAGGAATCTTAAAGAACAGACTGAAGGAGTAGACACTGAAAAACTCTTAAAGAATAGATTACTGAAAGACGCATTTAGAGATCTTTTTGAGAACAAGTCATACGACAGAACTAACTAAAGAACTAAGAGCTAAAGGTATATAGAGTCTGAATTTATGAAACCACAATAATAAAAAGCTGAGATGCCTTTTAAATAAGTGATTGGATTTAACCTTGGACTACAGACTGTGCTTTCACTTGAAAGTGATAAAGTGCTACCAACCACTCAGTAAACACAACACTTATGTCTCAGTAGGTGAACAAGTAATGTTTCTTGCTATTAAGGCCTTAAAAATTCCTATGGTGTAGCACAGCATGGTTATTATTGTATGCATGTAAGGCATGCAGATGACCTTGAGGTCTACTGGTGAAGTGTGGGGACGGACAAAAGAGAGAGGAAGAGGACGGATAGGGAGAGTGAGAGGCAGAGTGCTGACTTGACAGTCTTCTACATGACATCTTTTTTGTTTGTTGGATGATTCAGGGAGCCCACACCCCCACTCACTCCTCTCCCCACACACTTCCACCCACGCACCGCCGTTCAGAGGCACTCTGCGACGAAACATCGAAGGGAAAAGAGAGAAACAAGACGGAAACAGACCACAAGTGTTTTTTTCAGAGAGAGGAAAGAGGAAGAGAGGGTTCAACGCCGAGGCTTATAGGTGCTGCTTGTCTTTGTGGCCGAGACCACATTGTTATTATGATTTATTTTTTAATGAGCTGCGCAGCCCTCCCCTCTGCCATACAAAGGCCTGATTGAATCTGGCGTTCCATTAGCATGTTAAAGAGGCCTAGCTTCATCTATGAGCTGCTGACTGACAGTGGATATCATCTCTGTAATTGCTCTGTACTGACGCCAGAGCCAGAGAGAGAGAGAGAGAGCGAGCAAGAGAGAGATAGGGAGGGATTCTGTAGAGAAGGGGGTGAAGGGAGATAGGGAGGAAGGGGATTAGGATTTTAAAGGAAGGATGCGGGGATTGATGATAGAAGCTGTTGGACTGAGCTGCATCTCTGTATATCTCAGGTTTGTACAGTTGAGACCCCTTCCAGAGAGCTGGGAATAGTTTGCTTGAATAAGACTTTTTAAAGCTACA
Organism: Sphaeramia orbicularis; assembly: GCF_902148855.1. Lineage (NCBI taxonomy): Eukaryota > Metazoa > Chordata > Actinopteri > Kurtiformes > Apogonidae > Sphaeramia > Sphaeramia orbicularis. Next base: position 36,019,569 of record NC_043963.1, read on the forward strand.
CTTACCAAAGCAGAAACAGTGGTGGTGTTTCATAATGGAATTCCTGCAAGAGCAGCACTGTTATACATGGAAACTATGTCATGTAGACTCTCCCCCAAACTACTTTTTTAGGAGTATTTGCCATTGAAATCTGTAAAAGAGCTATATTATATGTTTTGTTAATGTGGGCACTTGCTCAAAGACAAAGAAATTTAATTTGATGTATAGTCGTCCATCAGTTGAATTATATTACACTCTTCCTCTCAATTTTAAACTGCGAGTAAACCACAAATTATAGCCCATGTTTTCCTCTTTTTTTTTTTTTTTTTCCTTTTTATTGTGACTTTTCTAAGGTCTAAATTAGCTTGGAGCACACTGATGTTAAAGATGAAATAAAATGTTAAAAAGAAAAAAAAAACGTGTGTAATATGTATGGGGTTTGACCTTGTCTCATGCTCTATATTTCCACTTAGTTTTATGAAAATCAATGCTGTAGACTTTGTGATCCTGCAGACAAACACAGTGATCAAATAACCTCTGGTAGATTTCAGTACATGTCACTCAGCTTTAATACACGACCTTATCTGTAAATGATCACATAGACTTTATCTGCCAAGGTGGTGAAAACAACTCCCATAACCCCGCTCTCGTTCTCGACATATTAAACTATGTTGTTTGTTATTTTGATTTAGAGCCTCCTTACAGGCTGATATGCTGCGCGGTAATACTCCAGTCTAAGCTGCACTTGATTTTCTGTTGTTTGTTTGTAATGTTGGCACCTATGAGCAGAGCTTGTCATGTTTGGTAAAGGTATGACAGTGTACCTGACACTTTTCTGTGCCAGTGTGCGTGTTTGCTCCTCTTCCTGTCAGCATTGCACCACATCTCACCCCATGTCCTCTGCTTTCTCCTCACCTCTGTATACAGACTGTTTTTGCACTCAAGCGATTCTCTCCAACTCTTCCACATCTACTTCCTCATCCCCTGCATCGCTGAGCATCTCCTCTCCGCCATCCCCTCCTCTCTCTTTCTCTCTCTCTGTCACCCTTGCTTCGCTCTGCTCTGTTCGTTCTCTCTCCTCATCTCAAACTCTTCCTCTCTTTCTCTGTGTCCCTCTCTCTCGCTGCAGTAAGTGGTAATTGAACAAACAGTGGAGGAGGAGGAGGAGGAGCAGAGCTGCAGAAAAAGATGGTTATCCTAACTCCACATGCCATGCATCCAAAATTAGCCCTCTCACTCTCTCTGCCCTGCGTCTCCTCTCTGCTCTCTGGTGCTCTGCTGTGACAGTGTGACATGCATGCAGTCCCACAGCATCATCAGCCTTGTGCATTAATATTGGAGGACAGCCCAATGGCACCACAGTGAGTGAGCGTGTATGGGGGTACTCTATGTGTGGGAGACTGATGTGCAGCGCCAGCACAATTCCAATCCTTGGAGACCAGGTGACAATGAAAGATGTCAAGCACACAGAGGTACTTGCATCCCAAAAATTCACAACATTGCAAAAAGGAGCTCACTATTGTCAACAGCCGACGTGTAATCCTGACTCAGTAGTTTTAATTTGATTCTGCATTCCTATCAGTGACTGTCTTACTGTTTACACAGAGTAGCTGGATGACAGGTTGTTTTTGTTTATTGTTTGGGCCTTTTTTTTAATGGTCTTACAGAAATAACTTCAATGACGTGACAGAATGAATATATGTGTGTTGCATGTGAATATGTGGGAACAATGGAGTTTTCATATCAGAGACACAAAGCACATTATGTCATAAGACAGTTTCAAATAGACTGGATAGATTTACTAATGACATAATTAAAGTGCTGGGTTAATTCTCTCAGGTCTTATTGTCAAATAAGGCAGCTTAATCCATCAACTTCAGTACAGACTACTATCCAGGCTCTGTTTTAATCAGTATATGCACACAAAAAAACTGTACAAGTGCTCTAGCATTTCTGTTCTTCTAGGATAAAAAAAACAAAACAAAAACAGATTCCAAATGTTCGCTTCATATCACATAGCGAATTCGGTGAATGTTGTTTAACTTTGAAAGTAATAATTTGCAGAAAATAAAGGTGGCACCAACTGTTCCGCAATAACAGATGTACAATAATTATCATATTTGTAGCAGTAATTCATTTTCCAACATGATCAGCATATTAAAGTATGTATCTGAGTATACACAGCCTTTCTCACGCAGTGTCTTTCAGTTAATCATGCTTGTTGTCATGATGAATGTGACTCATGAGCCCGGCTGCCGTTAAATCCTCTTAACAAATCATAAATTGTAGTTATTATGGATTGAATTCAGTAACTTACAGGCCCAGTGCTATATTTACCCGGAGCAAATCTCATGGTTACGCTGGAAAAAATCTAAATCTTATCAAGTGTATTTTTCTCATTTCTAATCAAAATATCTCATCACACTTAAAATAAGACATAATCACCTACAGAGTAACTTTTCAGTGAGATATAAGAACTTATTTTTGGACAACAGATCTTGAAAATCTTATTTCAAGAAATCTTTCATTTTTCATTTGTTCCATTGGCAGACTTTTTTTTTTTTTTTTTTTTTTTTCACAATTCCAGATTTTTTTTTTTGTGTGTGTGTGTGCTTAATTCAAGATTTTTTTTTGCTCAATTCAAGTAAAAAAAAATCTGCCAATGGAACAAGTGAAAATTATTTTGGTAAGATTTCTTGAAATAATAATAATAATAATAGAATAATTTTCAAGATCTACTGTCTAAAAATAAGTTCTTATATCTCAATGAAAAGTTACTCTTTAGGTGATTATGTCTTATTTTAAGTGTGATGAGATATTTTGACTAAATGACAAAAATACACTTGGTAAGATTTTGTTCAAAATGCAGTCATTTTAAGCCTGTTTAACATATCCCATCTGACAGTGCTGTGGCTGTTGTGTATCTTAAAAAAGAAAGGTATTCTAGAGTTCTTTCATTAAATACTATAACCTTGGTCTATACAATGCAATGTTGGCACATTTCGTGTGAAAGCCAGGTAGGTAAATTATTCCAAGGGCACAATGTCCTTTTACATTATATTAGAGTCGACAGGATACTTAAATCAGGACCATTAAATTGATTAAAATAAAATTCTCAGCACCTCTTTACCCTATAACATACAGCACCTCATCTTTTTTCTTTCACAACATTAATGTTTCGACCTGACCCATCACAATCACGACTAGGGATGTAACAATTACAGGTATAATGATAAACCATGGTAAAAAATCCCAACGGTTAGTATTACCATTTCAAATTCTAATTATCATTAAAACCATGTTTAATTACCACACTTTGAAAAACTCACGTTGATATACTGCTCATTTCCTGAAGAAGCAGCAGCACTCCAGGCGTGCATGCACAGTTTGCAATGTTTGGCCTGTGACAACATGGCGGAAGGTACCCGCCTGGACAGTGCTCTGGAGATTTTTCCTCCAACTAAAAGGACAAAGTCAGAAGTCTGGACGTATTTAGGATTTTCAAAGGCTGCTTAGGGGGAAACTAATTGAAGATGGTGAACCTGTCTGCAGAAAATGCAGAAAAAACGTCTCAGCAAAGGGGGATTGTGCGTGTTATTTTATGTGGGTTTTTTTTTCAAAATAAAACTTGGTTAAATTACTTCAGTGTGTGTATAAGTACTTTTTGAACATTTTGAGCACATTTCAACAATACCGAGATAATAATGATAACCGTGATAGTTGCTGTCACAAAAACCGTGATATGAAATTTTCATGTCATTACATCTCTAATCACGACGTGTTCTAACATAACATCACCAACTGAAGGGCTCTCATCTGAAAACTATGTATGCTGTTACACACATACACATGCACGCACACATAGCCTTTTCCACATCGTACCACAGCCTTGCTCTTTACCCCTGAGGCGCTCCCCATACAACTAACACACCATGAAATCCCTAACACTCACAATACATTTGCATGACATTATCGCTGAAATGCTATAAAATTCTTGTCTGAACAGCATCGACTGCGTTGCACTGTGTGTTTATATGTGTGTACATGCACATGCGATGTGATTCAAGGCACAACAGGGGTAATGTCAGCTCCCATTTGCATTGTGCTGATTGGTAAAACCATCAGTCCACCAATGGCCTGTAAAATTGTGAATGTTAGCATCGGTATCTGAGTGCAAATGAAATCCACATTTATTTGAATTGAGACCACAGTAGAGTCTGCTTCTCTGATTGTAATGATCTCCCGTGTGTTGCTGTGGGATTAGTATGGTAATCATGGCGCATGTTGACACACACTGTTAGTCAGATTGATGTGTTTGTTTGAGGGGTTCAGGACTACACAGCTTTACACATCAACCAACTGCATTAGCCGCTTGCTACTAATCTGTGACTTAATGGCTTTCCCCAATGATGTTGTTCCCATGCACAATGTTTTATTCAAATGCTTGCTCAGTCCATTTGTGATAAGTGTTGAGATCTATCACTGTTACTTTCCCTTACACAAATGCTCCGTCCAAATCAATGTAGTCGTGTCTGAAGAGGTAGTTTATCACCGGCAATTATCCTCCAAGTAATACTCCTCTTGTCTGTCTCAAACCAAGCAAATAAGACAAGACAGAGTTTCAGATTCAATGAATATTGATGCAGCCCCTAAGGACAACACTGACATATATATATATATCTGTGCATCATGTTTGTGCCCAGATTGAATGACAGCAAGGATCAGCTCGTTGACTGGTGGGTATATGAAACAAAACAAACAGCCACAGGAAAAAAGAAAGAAGCACTGGCGTCATTTCCACTTCACTCCCCTTTTTTGCCAAGTTGTTGCTATTTTGAAGATATGTACTGTGCTAAAATGTCATGCATATCAAAGGCTGCAATTGTAGCTCTTAGAGGGCTTCTAGATCTGACCGCAGCTTTTTACAGGTTTGGCATGTGAATTGATGATTTGCTGAAGGCTCAGATAAACTCTAACTTCAGCCATATTTTTATGTTTGGTTTTGGGACGTGTTGCATGCATAACTAAAAAATCAAAAGCACTGTTGTGGCAACTACTCTGAATGGTAGCGTCTCTCCACTCATAATAATGATGCAGTATGCATATATTTTGAATGCTTGTACATGACACCCTAGAAATGTGCGTGAGGGTGCTGACACCGGTGGAGTGTCTTTGTGATGCAGACAGAGTGATTTCTTGTACTTGCTGCTTGCTCCACTGCTGCTAAAAGGACAGACAGATGTGACGCTACGGTGACGACGACAATAAACCATTATGTAGCCTTTCCTGTTCTGCCCTGCGTGTTCTGCACATCCCACGCCCACCCCGTCTTACATCTCTCATTCTCTCCCCTTCTTGCTATCACAGTCTCAGACTGCGGCAGCGCGGGGCAGTGAGACGGAAAATACAGTGATTGTTTCAAGAAAAAATAGAGGGGCTCAGTGAGAGGGAGATTCTAAAGAAGAAGAGAGGGAGTCAAAGGATGACGGAGCAAGAGAGAAGAGAGAGAGCATTAGAGTATTTTTAAGGTCACTGTGTGGCTATGGGCTCAGGGGAGACGAGTAGAGTAACAGCTCCACTGAGAACTCCTCATTCTGTGAGTGAGTGAGTGAGTGAGTGAGTGAGTGAGTGAGTGGACAAGAGAAAAGGAGAGGCGATAAAAGATGAAACAGAGGGAGAGAACTGGGCTGTACCTTCAGTCTCACCTTGTTCTGCACCATGCACACACAGAACCCCAGCTGTCATCCAGCTTTGCTCTCCTTCTCCATTGGGGCCGGTGGGAACATGCATCATTCATGAGTGGGGACTTATTTGGCTGCGTCATCTCCTCACATATCTGTCAATAACTTTTTGTGTTCCTGCTTTCACCTTTACTCAGTACACTGGATGCACAGCAAATATTAAATGATAGACAGCATTTTTCTCTGAGCCAATAAAGGGAAGCTGTGCGAACTTACCATTCAAGACTTTGCTAAAATTCAAGCATGCTCTGTTAGAACCAGTGAAACTGATTTATAAAGACTACGAGCAGATAATGTTGCATTTTTCAAATTAAAATATGGCCTTTTGCTAAAGAACACTTTAATATTCATTGTAGTTGACGCACAAGATAGAGAGCAACTGCATGCGGGGACTGAAATATAAAAAGGTAATTATCTAAGAACTGCCATGTCCTGCCCCAGCACCATTTTGCCTGGCCTATTCTTTCTCCTAAGTGCCTGTGTCGCAGCCTGCTGAGAGGCTGCCTGCTGTGAAGGTCACCCTCCCTGCAGCTATGGATTACACAGCCGCGCACAGCCAGGCAGAATACGATACTGCCCTTGAGGGGAGGTCTGGGGCTCAGACTGGCAGAGATGAGACCTCTGGAACTTCTGGACCACACCATGACCAGCTAGTGTGATAATGGAGCTCCCTTCAGTGCTTATGGCAAAAGGAAATGAAAAGGCAAATAAAGATGAAGAACTTGAAGGTGGATTTAACTATTTGGGAAGAATATCAATATGGGAATAATGAACATCATATCGCTTTCGTTTGCCATGCACTATCAATACACTGGCACCAAATGTCGATAATTTTACAAAAACATGCAGGCACTAAGAACGAATACCCATGCTAGTTGGACTTACCAGAGTACGTCCTGGAATGATGGCACACAAGTGGATACTAAATTTTCTGTCGATGTTGGTTTATGTTGTAAAGACACTCAATTAATAGTATATGGACTATTTTTGTATGTCATTTCATGTCTTGCTATGAAACAAAACAATATAGTGAATACTTTGCTCCTCATTCTTGCTCCTTTAGAGGCATTTTTCTTCTGTGGAAACACAATCATTGTGATGCATCATAGACATATGACATCACCCATGTGTTTCTGGACTGCCAATCTGAAGCCTTCATTTTGTAATGTAGCTGTTGCCATGTTGGCTTTTTGAGCCTGAGTGACCATATTGGGATAAAAGGGGCGGACCTATGTTAGCCACAAGGGTCAGAGGTCAGCTAATGCTGAGTGCTAGCTTACTGACTCAGTAAAACAGTCAACCTCATCATGCACTGCATAACATTCATTCATTCATTCATTTTCCATACCGCTTAATCTTCTAGATCAGGGGTCACCAACCCTGGTCCTTGAGAGCCGCTATCCACATGCTTTCGATGTATCCCTCTTTCAGCACACCGGACAGTCTTTATCAGGCTTCTGCAGAGCTTGATCATCGGCTTATCATTTGAATCAGGTGTGTTGGAAGAGGGATACATCTAAAACATATAGGATAGTGGCTCTTGAGGACCAGAGTTGGTGACCCCTGCTCTAGATGGTCACGGGGAACCTGCAGGGACATTGCATAATAATGTAAGTAAATTTACAGTATTGTCAGTGGAATGTATTAACCAGAACTATAATGTGTTTGTCTGTCAGAAGAAAATGTTTGTGTAATAAACCAAAACTCCAAAAGTTGTACTTGGCAGGTGAGTGAGGTGTCATACAGATTTACCTTTCATAGTCCAACATGGAAGATATCAAAGCCTTCTATTTGACCTGAGATTTAACTTCAACAGTTCACCACGTGCCTCAATAGAGCATCTAAATAAAACAGATTAGGGAGAAGTTAAATATAAGTCTATGGGAGCTGGTGTTTTTTGGAACCAACCCCAGCTATATAAGATACTTATGCAACAGCCCTCATTTTGGAGCCAAGGTCCTTGTTGCTTGATCATAGATTGTCTTTCATTGTAAGCAGATACTTTGGGTTGTGTTTGTCTATCTATCGAAATGCGGAGATTGCTGTGCCCAAACTCCATGTCCATGGCTTCTGTGAAGCCCACCACCAAAGCGTGTGAAACTCATGTATCAGAACACCATTTATGGGCCAACAACAGCCCTAGTTGAGTCACAACACTCCCTGAAACACAAGAGGGAATCTAATCCCCTAGTCATCCTCGGGTGATATCAAAGAGCCTTCAAAAGAGCATTCATCACTCTGTTTTCTAGCATGAATTCAAAGGGGGGAATGGCACCTTTTATCTTGCAAAATGGTGCAATGAGGGTCAGTTTTCCTTTGAGTGGGACAGGAGCCATCTGACAACAGCTTTCTCTGGAGATATGCCACTCTTTGGAGGTCAGTGAAGACAAAAAATATATGCGGGCACATACACACATACGCTTGGCAGATTGCGGTGTCCTTTGCTGGCTTGGCTCTCCCTGCTGTGACCTTAATTTGTTCTGTCTTGAGTATGAGTGCCCACCGGGCAGCTGATGCACCTCAAGGGAACAAAGTGACAGGATGTGTGAGCATTATTCCATGGGTTTTAGCATATGTAGGAGAGAGAGACAGAAATAGGAGAACATTGAATGAAACAAAAAGGGTCAAATGGAGAGTGTATACGTGTTGGTGTGCTGGTGTACAGGTATGCATGTGTGTATTTCATGCATGTGTGGCTCTCTGGTAAGCTTTAGCCATGTTCACAGGGTTAAGTGGAGGAGACAGGAAGGGGAGAAACTGAGGCTGAAAGCACTGGACGCAGGGCTACCAATAAAAGCCAAAGAACACAAGCTGTCTCCCTGCTGGCTAATCCTCTAATGAAGATTTGTGGCAGTGGCTGGCTGGTGATTATTGGCCCTGCACGGAGACAAAAACCATCTTCTGTGCTACTGTAAATACAATTTCTCACATTTACACAACCCATCACAACCGCAAATGAAAAGATTAGGATGGAGGCAGAAACAGCGACATTACAATGTATAGGGGTTGGCTATTGCTGTGCACCGACACGCTGTCAAACCCCTGATGCAAAATTAGTAAGCAACCCTTTACTAGCCCAATGATTAACCAACATTACTCAGATGTGCAGAATGAAATTGCCCCAATCCTGACTATGTTAATTTTATGGAAATGCCTGTTTTTCTCCCTCCTCTGTGCCTTAACAGTCAACGTCTGTGGTAAGAGCTGTGGTAAACATGTAAGCAGGAGTTCATTCCATGCTATGACTAAAACTGCATTAGTACAAACTTAAAGACCTGCTTCTGGCATGACTCATTTCAAGTTGCCAGTACTTTGATCTCTACACTGCAAAAAGTCTTGATATGACCAACACCTACAGTGTATTTAGCCATAAAATATTGATCTTAGTTTTTAGAATAATGCAACTACTACACAAGAACAGACTGTGTCAGATTATTAATTTAGTCTTGAAGGGTTAATTTGATGGGTTTACAACTTAATGTTTGTGTTAGCTAATTCCATTTCTAAACTGACTATAGTTTTCCACATTGTTCCCACTAAAGAAGAGAGGCGTTGAAGGACTTGGTACCAACCATAGGGATTTTTATTGAAATACAACACAAGACCTTTAGGGAGACTCACTGTTATCTGACATCAACAGCTAATGAACTCATTGCACATGTGGAAAAATTAACATATCAAATCTTATACATTTACCTTTTTTCTTATTTAGTAAATCTTGAATGTGCAATATGTAACATCCACACATGTTCATGCACCAGTTTGTGTTGTACAGACTGACAACATTCTTGAGCTAAATGTGACTACTGTTGCCACTGGAGAAAAGTGGAGTAAAAAGGCTGATATCATGGATGTTGGCAATCGAGAAATTATGGAAAAGTTCTCATTTATTAAGAAACATTAGGATGTGCCCACAAAATATATGTGAGTTTGTTCACATACGTATGTAAATGCACATCAAGCTACACTGCTGCCAGAGACACTAGACCACCCACACAACATGTTCGGTCCGCCATACAAGGTGTTCTTCCAGGAGAGACAGTGGCATGCAGCGTGTGACAATCAGCAGTGAAAGGGTGAACTGACATAATTATATAGAGTAAATGGATGACCTTAGACACCACATTACCTCTGTGTCCCTTACAGCCTTCTAATCCATACCTCTGGCATCTTACCTTCCTGATCCTCCCTGCCTCCCTCTCTCCGCCCCCTCTGTTCCCCCTAGGCGGGGGCAGGAAGCTGTGGTGCAGGTCCTGGCAGAGTCCCTTCTCTCTCTCTCTCTCTCTGTCTCTCTCTCTCTCTAAGGGGCAGGGCTGCGTATTCAGGGAAGGGCTTGTGTGGAGACAGGTGTGCATACCAGACGCCTGCACTAAGACCTGCGCCATGCAGATTCTATAACTATCTGCTAGCAAGGCTTCCACGGCTCTCATCCAATGTTTTTTTTTTTTTCAAAGATGCCTGCTGCTTGCTGTTACTTCAGCGACTGTCAATGGACATGCAGCCACAGAGGGCAGGTCTGAGCTCAAACTAGTTTCACGTTTTAACATCAGGTCTTTCTGCATCTCGTTAGTCACTATAAACACACACTGCAAGAGATTTATCTGGCAGGGGGAAGGCGTCAAGGGTGTGGATTTAGGCTATTTTGAGGTGTTCTTGCAACATTAAGGATTAAAAGCTATAGCTCAAGGCTTCTTAGAAAGAAAAGCTAATACTATTCTTTCAGTCTGCAGTCTGTGTGCCTGGAAAACCCTTTGGTCGTAAAGTGAGAGCTTTCGATGGATGAGGTGGCAGATTGAGGAGGTGCCTTTTTGGTCATAAGTAAAGTTCAGACGGAAACTGTAGCACGACACTGCTAATAACATGCTAGATATACTGCTCATATTTCCTTGTTGGATGAGTCAGATCATACACAGAGACTGAGGCTGTATGTCTGCTGTTGAACTGCAGCATCCGTTTCTCCCTGTAGGCCAGTTTCAACAGAAAAACTGTCATCCCACTCTGTGTTCCAGTCTTTCTCATCTTGTAGTTTTCTCAGTTCCTCTCCGCTTTTATCCTTTCAATACACCGTTAAATCTCTCTCCTACACTATTACCTCAATCCTGCTCCCTCATTCTCTGGTTGCTTCATCAACTTCCTCTCCTCCTCGCCTTTTGCTTCTTCCTCTCTAACCATGGCCCCATGAAGTGACCTTCCTGCATCTCAAGGAGAATTGATTTCTCTGTAGGTCTTTGTGTGAAACTGTATCTTAACAGCACTTGGAGGAATTTCCTCCTCCCCCAAAACTGGATGGTGCTAATTCTCTTTCATGAGGACACTTTTCACTTCGTTTTATCTGTCTGCTTTTCTCCTTCCTCCCCCTCCTCTCATTCCCCTCTTCTCCTCTGAGCACACAGAAATAGAGCAGGCATGATTAATGCAACATCTATCGCCGCCAAACATTAGCTTTGCTGAACCTTTTTATGCTTGGCTGCTGTTTGGGAAATTGTTATCCATGCCCCTTCCAACACCGTCACTGAATTATCACATTAGCTGATCAATAAAACAGTTTGACTTTTTACTTTTGATAAGCAGCATCTGGAAAAGGGGACAGGATCAGATATTGACTGAACATGGATCTCTCAGGTATATTATCATAAATTCTGTTGTTACTGAGTGCACCCAGAACATATAGCTATATAGAAATAAAACATTTAAAATAAAATTGATAACATATCTTTGTGCTCCTTCATATATCTTTTTTTTTAGGAAAAAGTGGGTACTTATATAGCATATATACAATATGTGATTATGTCAGTATATGCTGTTGTTCTCTTCTCGAACTTTCCAAAATTTCATTCCCAATATTTGGAATAACAATACTGTGTCTAAAAAAAATCAAAAGCATCAAACACATCTACTCTATGATATTGTCCAAACTGTCAAACTCTTTTACCTAATTCTAAAGATGGTAAGGAGAAATTACTGCTTAGCCTGGCATAAATTATATTATATAAGTATGCATATATTTTAATACATACTGCAGCTCTGATAAAAAATAAAGATGCAACTGACAACATTTCTCCTAAATTCCAAAATTACAGTTATTATATATTGATAACTGTTCAAAACAACAGTGTTTCAGACCTTGAATTATACAACAAAAACAAGTTTGTATTCCAACAGATTACTGTTTTTCTGTCTTAGTATTGGTTCACAAACCCACATTTGAATGCATCTGCATGCTCTCCACCAGTCTTTCACGTCGTTGCTGGGTACATATGTCCCTCTCCTGGCACAAAAATTCAAGTTGCTCGGCTTTGTTTGATGACCATTCATCTTCGTCTTCATTGCATTCCAGAGTTACACAATTGGGGTCAGATCTGAATATTTGGACTGCTCTCTTAATTTCTTTTTTTTTTTTTCAAAGGTGTAGCTAGTTGTGAAATAGCAGCAAAATCGATAAAAAAAAAATCAATCAGACAATTAAGCTAATAAGGTAAGAAATAGAAGAGAAAACAGAAAATGCTGCAGGAAAGTATATGACAATAGATATTCTACATGATGAAGGCAACAGTGTCACTTTGCAAACACTAGAGAGCTGCAGTGTGTAGAATCATCTGTGCCTCTTTCCACTTTGTGATCACAGCGACTATTGAAGCATACAGAACATTTTCCAGGCTCCAAATCCCAGGTGTCTTGTAGCCCCAGGATTCCCAGTAAGTACTCAGTGAGGCTGCCTTGGTGAATGCACTAATGTGACACCATAATCACGCACAGGTGCATTTTTGTGCTTCATAGAGCAATAGCACAGCGCTGATAGTGGTGGCAGGTGCCGGCACTGGTGTGTATCTCATAAGCTGCACCTTTTATTTAAGTGTAAGCAACTTCTATAAAAGTGTAACATGTTTATATTCAGTGTGTGCTCGGAGTAGAAAAGAGGTAATTGCACTTATTCACAAATGTAAACCATGCATATTGCTCTAGCCTGTTGGCCTTTACTTTTGTGAATGGTCATTGACTGAGGGCACTGCAGTAAGGCCTCTGAAGCAGTAGGAGTCTGAGAAACAAACACCTCCACCTCCTTCTGCTCTGCAGTGCTACACACACTGATGGACCACACACACACACACACACACACACAGATGTGCTCACAGACACAATAGGTTGCCTTCCCACCAGTCCAATAACAGGCCTATTCATTAGAGTCTCTTACAGACAGTATTGACAACCTGCTGACACACAGTCACTCCAGCATAAACAAATGGAGCAATAGAGGAGAGCAAGTGTGGGAGGGAAGAAGGGAGAGACCTGTTATAGTGGCTTTTTGACTGAGGAGTCCTCTCTGCAAATCAGGTCTAAGACAGACTTCAAAAGTGACACAAAGAGAAAAGGTACTGCTTGTACTTCTACTGATGTGATTTCTACATTCCACTCACATCTCACATAGAAACACATAATGATTGACTTATATTGATTTTCTCATATTGGGATTATTTTGGCAGGCACTATAATGGCAATATTAGCCTCAATTTTAAAGGGAATGGAATTTTTTGCATTTCATTTTCACTGAAAAAATGATAATATGATTTCTACTGGCATCTGGACCAAACTATCACATTCCATTACAGCTGATGAATATGATTTTTTAAGTCGGGGGCACCTCTGTGGCTCCAAAATGCTCAATTTATAACAGTCTGCTGTCACACATTTTAACTTGCATCTGCCATGATTTGGATATTCCACTTAACCAAGTTGCATTTTCAATAATATTTTGCTTAAATGTTCAACCCTAAGACAGAGCATTCCTTACACTTTAACACTAACCCATAACTTTAGCCTTTGTAAGATTGCGCTTACATGATTTATATATATAAAAGACATACATTTTGTCCCCATAACGGAGCTGAACCACCCCCAGTTGCCTGTGTAAGCACATTAATGTCACCATAACATAAGAAAAACATGGCTGCACAGACAACGGTTTCCTTTCAGATGACTATCACTTCATACATCCTCACTCACTCTTTAGATATGTGGCCTATTGTAATTACCATAATGGGAATAATTCTTCTCAATGAGTGCTGTGCCACACTGAGGAGTTATTTAAAGGTGAAATGGGTCAAGTGCAGTGGTGTATGCCATCACATAGCTCTAACTCACAGCCATCCCTGCACACCAGGGGGAAAAAAATCCACTATTGGGAAATGGGATATTCTGTAAAACAAAAATGATGAAATTCAAACCCAATGTCCTACTTACAAGGAAAACATAAAAAGTGCACACTTAGTTTAAACAAAGTAACAGAAAAGCCATTTTAGCAGAGTGAGCAGGAGAGGGCTTTAGTCATATTTTGCATTCACAAGTATTAATCACTTATGAAACTTGCGTCTAACTATTGCCAAAGCATCTAGAACTATACATGCATAAGTCATTCAGCATAATGTATCTGACTGCAGAATTCTGAAGTTTAGACTGATCTAAAGCATGCAAATGATATGTTGGGTATGCAAAGAAGCCAAAAGACAAAGTGTGCCATGCATACCAATATCTGGCTCATTACGGAGTTATAATTACTGTGTCACTTTGACATAAACAAAGAGAGCAGAGCAGTCATGGAGAAAATGGGAAAGAACTGCTGATGTGCCCAAAGATGTATTCTCTAGTGTCTCTTTGGTTTGACCTCTGGACCAGGTGAGTGTGTGCAGGTTATTAGAGTAGGGGGCGGGGAGTAGAGAGCTGGTTAAAAAGAATGAGCAATAGCTATGCAGACAGGTCAACACAGAGACAGATTTTATGAAGACAGATGAGGCCAGAGCGAGCACCAAAAGACAAAGAGACCGATAGACTGCATGGCCCTGAGCTGGGGAGGCCAACCCTGACTCAAATAGTCAAGACAGATGAGACATAAAACAACACCAAAATATGACCTGATAGTGACTGAGGTGCCCAAAACCTCCGAGAAACACTGCATCTCAGTGCAAATTTAAAGTGACCTCACACAGATAAATATGGTAAAATCCAGTGCACCACAAGGTCAAATTGGTCAAAAAGTGAGAAATGGTGGATGCGTCTCCTCTCACCATCTCAGCTACATAGTATAAAGGGGTATAAAACCTTTGAAAATAGTGGCTGAGGAAGCAGGTTTGTTGTTTCAATGTGCCTGCGGCAATGACATGACATGTCATCAGTGCAGATGGCAGCATAATTTACAAACAGGAGACAGTGAAATTAAAAGTATGGTCATTTTTAGGAGAACTGAACTGAAGATCAGTGAACAAGCAAGCCAGTGTGTTTCATGGTCAAATATTGCTGATAACAATCTGCCCATTTCCATTAAAAAGTTTCACTGGATAGAACAGTGTGAAAATAAACACATAGTGTACCCAGTATATTGAAAGGAAGTGTGCAAATGGAAGAATATAAAAAGAGATATAAGCCTTGTTCAGACATGGCTTTAACATGCATTTTGTCATGATCTGATCACAAGTGGACAGCTGTAAGTACATCTGTCCACACCAGGCATTAGAATGTGCTTCCACATGCATCCCACTCATGATCAGATTTCACCTCCTCACGCTATATGCAAATAAAGCAGCTCAAATAGTCTAAAACATTCATTCATTTCCTGCAGGCATTCTGGATGCAGTACAAACTGTCAAGTCTTACAAGCTGGCATTGTAATGCTTCTGTGTAAATGCATCATAAAGACACCCTCTGAGGAGTGAAGTTGAATTGAAGTGGCAAAAATTACTTGCTGTGCTGCTCAAAGGTTACTAGGATGTAATGCAAGGTCTGAACACTGAAAGCTAACAAAGTAAAATGTCCCATGAACATTTAATTGCTCATCAGGCACCCATCATTTCACACCAGGAGCTGGCTCTAAGCATCTGGAAGCTAAAAGAACAGAAGGTTTTGAAACAACATGGCAGGTGATAACAATGACACCACAGTCAATTGAGAGGTTTCCTTCATCAGGAGCCCAGTGATCATGTTCTCCATTAGCTTGCCATTGCTCTCTTTCTACTTTGCTCTGTTCTCTGCCCAGATAACATACACACAGTTTGTTACACAAAGACACACAGCAGTAGCAGCAGTCTAATACCTTGGTGCAGAGCCCATGTTAGGCAGAGAGCTGGCTGCCTGCGGCTCTCTATAGAGCACACTGTATAACACAACCACACATCCATTGCCATTATCAGCATCAGGATTGTCATCACCATCCCCCTGGCCAAAGATGTCTGCCAGGACCCTGGATTGTCAGTAAAGCTAGTTATCATGGACTTGTGAATGCAACATCAAGGACACAGCACCATTAGATGGATATTTCCTCAAGGTCATACAAAACATTGCCTAGCAAAAGGCAAATTGCCATTCAGACACAGCTGGAGTTAAATACACTTTAGACACACAAACCATACACATGCAGTCTAAATCTGTTTATATCGCTGTTTGTCAAAGATATGTTATCAGTGCAATCTGCAAATTTACATCTGTGGGATAAATCGGGAAACTTGGTGATTGGGGGGGTCTCGATTAGCTAGCGTAAGAAATGTAAAGGTCATTACAATGACATTACCCTTTTCAGAGAAGAAAATCCAGAAATGTCAAATCGCTCAGCAGCCACATCATCATGCAAATGGAGCAGAAAGTTAGACACAGAAGAATCAGATCTAATATCTGACGTTCAGACAGAAATAATGGAAGAATCTTATCTGAGTGACAATGTTATATGAAGGAGTCTAGGTCAGCTTTCTTGGAAGGTGTGAAGGACGGAATATTTTACAGACCATTAATCGGGATGAAAAATACTTAGACTGGGTACCTATGAGCTACAGAAAAGTATTACTAACATACTATTCATTCTGTCAGTAAAATGTACCTTTAAAAACATCTGCTTGAACTGTATTCAGTGTTTTCTGAAAGGCATAACTCATAGGACTGCAAAAGAGGAGGCACATTCCATGTTTTATTACTTCTGCCACAGCCGAAATTCCAAACTGTTAAAATAGACGCACTGTAATAACTGCCTTAAGCAGTTAAAATAGATTCAGTAATAACTACCTTTAGCTCAAACCATTAGTCTGCTGGGTGATTTTACCTGCCGCTTGTTACAGTGAGCCAGCTGTAGCTGAGTCCTTGTGCTGGGAACACACACTGGCCAAAAATCATTTATGTGAACTGCTGCCACCTGCAAGACAGAGCTTGTCTACAGTAAGAGTTAGACAAGGCTCAAGGCAGGTAATATGTCATTTGTGACCAGCAACAGACACTGGAACTGAAGTGCATATATATAGAAAAGAATAACAGATCTGATTAATACATGAGAGAAAATCCCAAAAATGACATAACATTTTATACTTTAGACAAATTTAAGTGAGTCCCAAAGTTACTCATTTACTCATTCAAATTGTTGTTTTAATAGACGCAAACTTCAGTGGCTTACTTTGAGCCTTTAGCTCACAGGAATACATACACTTCACACACACACTTCAAACCCCTACACCTCAGACTACATGACTCCCTATAATCATTAGAGATGTCTGCTTGAAAAACATGCCTGCCGGGAGGGCAGAGGAGCAGAGCTGCGCCTGAATCAGCCCAGGCATGCGTTAAAACAAAGTGGCCTCTCCGGCAGAGAACATAGCAACACACACTTAAAACAAAGCACACACAGTAAGCACACACGGTCTCAGAGACAATACCGTCCACAAATTAGCAAAGTCCTGAACACTTTCACCAGCTGACTCGCATTGTGTTGCTTTTTAAAATGCACATCTTTTTCATGTCAGTACAGTGGTACATCCAGGTCATATTGTTGAATGTACAGTGAAATACATGCAATTCCTGTATGGATGTAAAAGCTGACTATGTAGAGCACAGAGACCACACAGACCCACTCTCAGACATGGGCACTATGAGACCAGAATACTAAAGAAGAAAGCTGGCTGACTCAGAGCACAACAACCCTGCAAAAAAGACATATACTCTGCTGCATCCACACACAATCTCTTGATGTTGTTAAGAATATATTAACTGTGTGATTATCTTTCTGCTGATAAATGATTAGCCGTGTTATAAGGAAAGCAATGAGGTATGAGAAATCACATACAGGAATGTATGTTACATTATTTTTGTAGTGACATTTTGCATAAATTAGCATTTCAACAAACATCAGTGGACTGATGTGAAGCCAAATTTGTCTTTTCACCTTTGTAGTGAGACAGGAGAATGGTGGAGTCCAGTCATGTGACCAAACAGTCAATAATGATACAGTGCAGCTCCAAACACTTTGACCTTCCCTGTCATCACTCACACCTGCCATAATAATGGCTCACTATTATCATAATTACAAGCACTAACCATGATTTAAAGATCTTTTTTTCCCTGCGCTCAGTATTGACGGATGTCTTGTGTGGAACCCAAGCAGAGCACACTGATAATAAAGAGTAGCTGGTGACCAAGTTTAAGTAGGGATTAGTGATCCAACAACATGACTGACCTCTGAAAAATCCCATGTGTCTCAGTAAACAACAACAAGAACAACCAGAAAATCAACAACTCACCTAAAATCATGCTGTCTTTTGCCTTTGCTGTCCCTGGGCTGACAAGTGCTCCTTAATTTCCCCGTCTCTCCTGCTTTCACCAAGGGACAATGGCACCAGAATGTCTTTTCAGAGTTCCTCTCCACTCTCCAGAAAGAGGCAACTCAGAGAGGCAGCACTAGATGTGAGGAGAGACTGCTGCTGCTGCTGCTGCTGCTGCTACACATGCCGTCCCTATGCCTGCCCCTCTCCAGGTAAAAAGCTGAGAGTGTGTGAGTGAGAGAGTGTGAGTGTGTTAATATATGTTTGTGTGCAGGAGGGGGGTCAGGCGTTTCTGCAGTTGTGTCTCAGGTAATTGTGAGGAGAGTACGAGGGGGGTTTGGTTGCAGTGAGGAGAGAGAAAAAGAGAGAGATAAAGGGGGAGTAAGAGAGAGAGAGGAGGGGGAGCCTAAAGTGTAACAGCCAATCACAAGGGGAGGCTACGCAGCCAAGATCTTCTTCTCCACAGCAGCCAGGAGGAATTGCATTGGACTCCAACAAAAAGCTGACAAGCAATTTCTTCTCAACTGTATCATTTCACAGGGGAGCCTCAGATAGATCTTCAACGCAGTGTAAAGTCGGTGCGTCCTTTGGTTTCCCTCTCTGTAAAACACTCTTTCCCCACTCTCTCTCCCTCTCCCTCTCACTGTTTCTTGTTTTTTGGGGTTGGGTATAACCTAAAGGCACCTTACATGCCTTTGCTCTGATTGGTGGCAGCCTCGACCAATGGGAACAGCGGCAGACACTTGTCATCATGCAGAGTGGAAGTCATGAAGGAGAGACAGAGCTTGACTGAAAATGTCTGTCTCCCCCAACCACTGGTTCAATATCCTACATTCTCCTCACTCCTCTCCTTAAAAAGAAGCTGATTGCCAGATCTGTTTATTGCGTTTGTTGTTTATTGCCCCTCCCCCTCTCTGCCCTTTGATTCTGTGTGCGCATGGACTTGTTTAAGGATTAACCTTTTATCTCTGTGGCTCTGTCCTTCTCCCCTGCTCTGCCTCTATCTCTTAACCTGCCCAGGCAAGGTTACACATTTGATCAACCTCTGTGTTTTCGTCAAAGGGATGGAATTCAGACTGGGAGTGGAGAGGAGGGGGTGGCAAGCAAAAAAAGAGAGATGAAATGAAAAGCGACAGAGCGGAGGAAGCAGTAGAAGGAGGGGCAGAGATTAAACTAAATACAAACTGACAGAGGGATGAAGAGACATGGAGTGACAAGAAGAGACGACCGGGAGGACAGAATATAGAGACAAAGACAGACAGAGAGCTGGACACACGAAAATGACTGCAGAGAAATAAAGTGTGGACCACAACAATGCAGTCACTAATTGAACTTCACAGCCAGCGGCTTATGGTCCACTTCCTCCACACCATGAAGCCCCTAAATCTGCTGTCATGTCCAAGTGAAGAGGAATCCTAAAAAATCTAGAATGAGACCGCTGAGCATCACACAACCACGATGTTATAGAGAAGCTCAGCGCTTAAGAGAAGGCTTAACAAAGCTGTCAAAAAATTAATCCCTTTGGGCGGGCATGCTTGCAAACACACAGCTACAAACACGTGAGCCTGGGGCTACAGAAACCATCGCCTGTTGTTCATAGTGACTCCTCTTGTCCTGCTCTCTGTTTCTCTTCTCCCCCTTTCTATCTCTACCCAACACTCCTGCACCCCCACCCTTCTCACGCTCTCAGGCTGAGGCTGTGAGTCACAGGGTGTTGGAGTGAATACTAAGGAGGTTGGCTGACACCTTCAGTACCTCTCTGCACAGCAGCCCCACTGCACACATTTAAGCTAATGTATGTAAACACTGACAGACACTGAGAGTCACACACACCCACATGATATCTAACAGACTGTAAATTGGAATAAAAATCCACTGACAAAACACTTGGTATCATTGAGCGAATGAGGACGATTTGGATTTAGCTCTTCACTGAATTTTAAACAAACATCACAAAACTCCAGCCACTGCAATAGCAATAAAAAGTTCCTTTGAAGTGGTATGTGCGGCCATCATCTTATAAAGTATCAGAATGGTTTGGAAACACTGTGCATCATTGAGAAAACAGAATTTCTGCAAAAGCTGGCACATGCGTTAAGAATATTTTGAAAAGGTGGCACTAGCAGCTGCAGTTATCAATACAGCAAAGGATGCGGGTTTCTCTACGAGCACCTGTGAGTGTGTATGTCAGCAAAAGAACCCAGATAGGGTTTCCTCATTAGTTGTGTTGGTATCAATAATTCAGAGCCAGTCCTTGTTGGCGTTCAATGGTCCGAGTGCTAATGTGCTGTTGGGCCAACGGGGGCCCAGGGCCCAGCACCACTTTTAATGGATGTCATGATGAGAGGGTGAAATCGGAGCATGGAGATACTGTATCATCCAAAGGCAAGATGGAGGTGGGAGGGAAGAGCAGGGCAGAGGAGTGGGGAAAAAGGTCTGAGGTAAATCCACTGGGGCGACGACAGATGTCATTATTGCACAGGTACGTGAGAGGAGGGCTGGGAAAAGCAAAGGAGGGAAGAAACGGCACTATTAGATTGGCCACTGGATACACCTCCTATACAGTATATATATATATATATATATATATATATATATATATATATATATATATATATGTATATTTACAGAGTATTTACAGAGCTGGGGAATGACTACTTATTTGAAACAGAATTCATGTCACATTACAAAATAAATAATAACTGTAATGGATAACACATATATGTGTTATCCATGACAGTTACTGAAAAAAAAAAAAATCTGGTTACTAATAGAGATATTAGTGCATCTAAATATATGTTTTTGAATAAAAAGCTTCTTTGTAAAATATAACAGAGATAGAAATGAACAACTTCCAATGCTGCAAATTAAACATTTAATTTAGTATACAATATTTATACATATATGTAGGAGTGGGAAACATACTGAATTATTTTATTAATCAAGGTTTTTCTTTCTTGAAATCATGAAAAATGCAACAACAACAAAAATAAGCTAAATTGAAGTTATTCCTCTGAGACATTCATTCATTCATTCATTTTCTGAACCCTCTTTATCCACACTAGGGTCACGGGACTCACTGGAGCCTATCCCAGCCACTTATGGGTGAAGGCGGGGTACACCCTGGACACGTCACCAGTTCATCGCAGGGCTGACATATAGAGACAAACAATCACTCTCACATTCACACCTATGGGCAAATTAGATTCACCAATTAACCTATCAGTGCATGTCTTTGGATGGTGGGAGGAAGCCAGAGTACCTGGAGGGAACCCACACAAAAACAGGGAGAACATGCAAACTCCACACAGAAATTCCTCTGAGACATTTATTGCTGAATATAAATTCCAAATTTTGCTTCTTGTAAATGTGCACATGTTTCTCCAGTCATATATGGCAGAGAGTTTAGTAAACAAAGAGTATTTTTGAGACATATTCTGTCTTCAGTTAATTTAGCCAGACAACAATTGTATAAAATTGTAAATCATCCATAACATTGAACAAAAACTGAGATTTAATTTTTGGATATATCATTCAGCTCTACTTTTATGTTTTTAAGGCTTTTCGCCATTAATGTTCAGTTTAAAGCATTTCAATCAGTCAATCAAATGCTATTTATAGTGTCACATCATCACAAAAGTTATCTTATGACACTTTACATTTAGAGCTGGTCTAAAGCAGACTTTCAAATTTGCTTGAGAAACAAAATTAAATACATTGGTCTTAATAGTGATGTACTTACATAACATTTTAACAGTATAAACTGTAATATTTAACCTATTACATATCAAGAGTTACCTCATACCATTAAGTATATGACCAGTGAAAATTACTGAGAGTCAGAGAGCCTCAAAATGTGTCAACTCAACTCTCATCTACTCTTTTTAATCATACAGAATGTAGGAACTATCATGGGACTACTATGGCAAAGTTCTGAAAAGTCAACATTTAGTATAAATGTGACTTGAAGCTACCATTCAAATGTGAGTAGAAATGTGATAAAAGACACGAGACACAGTTTAACAAAGGCACAAACTGTCTGTAACAACAAGAAACTCCCAAATATCTCAATAACTAGCATCACTAGCTAATGAGTAGATCTAGAAACAATCAATATTCAAAAAACTAAATATCAAAAAGTCACATTGAAGGGCTGTTATATTGAATTTCTACAGAAAATATCACAGGATGTAATAATTATTAACAAAGCTGTGCATGCTGAGGACAACAATCTTCTTTTTTTTTGTTTGAAATCACATTGTGAGGTCTGACATTTAGTCTAGGACAGAAACGGTTTAGTTAATTAATTAATCATGCGTCTTAAAGTGAGGACAAAGTTTCAGTGGTTGAAACACACTACAGGAGTTGCGTTTGTGGATACTATTTTGTGTAAACTAGCTGAAGAAGGATGTAAGTCATGCTCACGACAGTATGTCCTCGTACACAAAAATAATCGAGAGTGGAATTTGATACTCACCCCTCAGAGTGAAGAAAAGACTTGATATTGAAGACGTGGTTGTATTTAGATGGTTATTGGTATTTAACCTGTGCTGCCCTCTACTGGTATAAGCCTGTCATCACATGATTGAGTTCCTGTAAATAGCCAGTGAGAATCTGTCTAAGTATGCCTGCTTTAGCAACCCTCATAATAGACAGCCTTTTTGGAAAATGATCCTATGTGAACTGAGATGACTAATGTGCTCTCTGAGTCATGTCAACACACCGAGGGGAGAATAAGGGCACCCAGCAGACATGAGGGACAGCTGGTATTGATGGCCTCTCAGATATTACTCAAACACTCAACTATCTGTGCAGCAAAACTTGATAAAGCTGCTAATGTCTGAATCATTACTGTAACTGATTTTATTGGCAGAAGGGTGAGTTGGACATTACTGCACCAAGTGTGAGTGCAGCAAGTCAAACATTAAAGACCTAAGTGTTGAGTATGACGGACTGAAAAAGACTATTTCAGATTGAGATGCAGCAACAGCCTTGGGAGGATTAATCAAAGCTGAAGGAAAGATCAAATTCTTACATTCACATAATAAATGCTATGATCTGTCTTCTTCATTTTTTCCTGGAGGTAGCACTGTAAATCTGCAGTCATTTCGAGGTGGACTGTAACTCACTTCCTCGGAACGGCTCAAATGCAATGTCAAAAACCGACTTCAGTTGATCATAAATTCTACTCATATTTCATGAGGCCTGCAGGCACTTTGTGACTTTCCAGAAACATGACTTTGCCCTTATTTCTTTTCGGCAGTCTCTGCTGGTAATGAAAAGGATTTCTGTTGATACAGAGTCGACACACGAGTCATATATCACGCACTGGGTGTCTCCCTGGCACTGTGGTGGTGAATTTAGACACTGCCTATGAAGGTCAAAGGTTACAGGGGAGTCAAGCTCCAGGCAGCATACTTGCACTTCCCCTAATAATTTAGCAAAACATTCTCTAAAGTTACCAAGCAATAAATACCTAAGCTATGGAATTGTATAATGTTTAAGAGAGTGGCAACTGTCTGTCTATATATCAGAAGAATGGGCCTGTCATCGCTCACACTGTTTAATGACACTATTAAGAGCACGCATAGATGATAACAAGTAAGCCAACTGAGAAGTAATGAAAGGTCCTCTGCATTCCCCTTCAACTGACCGGAGCCTGCAATCTGACTGTTAAGCATATCAGTTTGCAGCTGCGAGGGATAATCATCGCACTAAATTTAGACTATCGATCAGGTGTGGATATATGGAGGAAATGTAGCCCACTGTACAATATGTTTCCTGTACATTAATTACTTCCAGGAACAATGTAGGATTTTTTTTTTGTTGCATAATTTAACAGGAGAATTGTGTGCCTTTAATTATTGGGCTACGTTAAGTAAGTCAATGTAAATAAGATAATCAGACAGTGTATCCTATATTTAAGATATTTTTAAACTTTTACAGTAAACCATCCTTCTAAAAATAGCCGTTATAAGAAAAAATAGCTTGATGAAGACATCAGAACAGAAAACTGTATTTAAAGTACGTTGTGCATCAACAGAAATTTTCGACTCAAAAATACAAATACATTTCCCTCAAACTACCCAACAATTCAGGAGGTGATGGTGTCTAAGTCAAATATTTGGGAAAAAGTATTCGGATGTAACTGGTTTGACAATATATAATAACTGCTTGTCATACAGTAAGATGTTCAGTCTCCCATCTTAGACCATATTCACCAAGCTGAATAATCACACTGTGCTGTGAATACACAGAAACTTAACAGCAAGAGCCATGATTGTGATGATACGTATGGTCATGAAACATACATGTGATTGTTTTCTAGGTTAAATATTATTGCTAAGCAGAGGTGTCAAAAGTATTCCCATTCATTACTCAGGTACAAGTCTAGATACTAGGGTTTGTAGAAGTTGAAGTATCAACTCAAGCTTTTTACTCAAGTAAAAGTGTAAAAGTATTGATTTCAAAACTACTAATACTACTACTAAGTATAAAAGTAAATGTAAGGGCAAAAAAAGCCATTTGGACAAAAGCTTAGGCGGCACCACAGGGGCCTATAGTGCACTACCCCACCTCCCCAGAAAACATGTTTCTAAAGGCCATAATGATTATAATGTTATATTAAACTGTTAATGTTGAAGCATTAGGGATGCACTAGTCTACCTGTTTCAGTTGCATATATGCCCATTGAAAATGAATGCATTTAGTTCAATGCAAATGTATTAAAGAACCATATATGTTGTGTACATGTACGACTGAGCATTAACATGTGTTTCATGGAGCAGACGATATGATGACTTGTTGAATGTAAGTATTGTAATGGTGCAAAAAGTCAGGTGCAATGGATCGCGTACAAATCAATAGGGTGTCAGGATGGTGTATGATTATACTTCTCATCCAACCACAATCAAATTCACTCTATCCGGATGGTGTAATTTATCTGGATAATTTTTTTTTATTTGAACAATGACAAGCCGGAATGAAAACAAGTCGAAATGAAATAGGAGTAACGAGGCCGTTTTTAAAATGTAAGGAGTAGAAAATACAGATAATTCTGTGAAAATGTAAGGAACAGGAATAAAAAGTCGGCTGAAAAATAATTACTCCAGTGAAGTATAGATACCCAAAATGTCTACTTAAGTAAGTTAACAAAGTGTTTGTACTCCTGTACTTGTACTTGACACCTCTGTTGTTAAGTTGATGTTTAACTGCATGTACTGTACTATATATCACAGGTTAGCTCTGTTGTCACTCTGTACATCATTTTACATAAGATAAGATAAGATAAGATAAGATAAGATAAGATAAGATAAGATAAGATAAGATAAGATAAGATAAGATAAGATAAGATAAGATAGTAAAATAAAATTGGAGCACTGCCCCACACAGTTCATAAGAGAAAGCATGCAACAGTAAAAACATAGTATAAAAAAAGAACAAAATATAAACAGAATAGGATCTACAACATGTGCAAAAATATGCATATGTATAAAAATAATAACAATGAGTGTTAAGAGTGTTTATGTAGCGCAGTGACCAAATATTAATAATTTATTGGACTAAACTTCTTTAGAGAGAAGACAGAAAAAGAAAGTGAGTCATATGGATTTGGGATTTTGGGGATGTGTGCTCACAGGTGGGTGTGTCCGTTTTATAACCCCCCCTCCCTCACTGCCTACAGAGATGGAGAATGTTGATGTTGACTGTCACACTCTGACACATCTCTGCCATTTTTACACCAGCACTGGAGGACAGGATGTCTTTCTCTCTGACCACAGTCAGATCACACATTGCTGTTTGTATTCATGCTTGTTCAAACTTTGCTACACTAATGTCTGCTATCCTGCCCACTACACTAAATACTCACACATTTGCATTCCCAGTTACTATTGTGCAACGTGGTGCATTTTTTTCTTGTATGTTTTTTTGTTAATTTTCTTACCCACACATCATGATCTATTTTTACATCTCAGACATTCTTCAGCTCAGAGGGATTTGACAAAATAATCTCTTAGAGGCCATGGGTCAATTATCTCCACTAAAAATGTTTTATCCTTGTACTCATCAGACATTACACATCTTTTGTCGCTCATAAAACTACACCATCATGCTATACACAAACAAACATAAGATACGATCAGTTTGAGCCAGTAGTGTTCAGTGTGGGTGTGTGGGGAGCAGATAACAGGTGGAGCTGTAACAACAGTTGTCAGCTCCGCTCGGACATGAATATATTTAAGTCAAGAATGACAAGCATGAAGATCTGTCACTCACACGCATAAAATTCTTAGTATCAGCTTTTCCTCTATTTGTTTTATAATTCTCCACAAGTTTGATTCATTTGGCATCAAATAAAAGCAACAATCATCACCTGCAGTCACAAATACACAGCATGAGTGTAAAATAAACCTGCAAATGTCATTTCAGTAGAGGCAGATAGATCATTAGCAGCTCTTGTCTTACCTGAGCTCCACATTGATTGTACCTTTTGTCCTCCTGCTGCCCCTCCTGTGTGACTTCAGTTTCCAGTTCTGCTGTGACACACTAGGAAGGAAGCAACTGTGTCCTCTGAGAAATCCTTTCCAGCATGAAACTGGTCAGGGATAAAAATGACCGTGAAGATGTGCGGCTATTCCCGTTAATTTGAAAACATTCCATGAGCTGCATACACAAACATCTCAGACGTACACCCACGATGGCAATGTAAAGGACATGTGGAAATGGAGACCACAAACCTCTTTGACCTCCCCTCCACCTCTGAGCATACTCTCCTCCCTCCGTCTCTCTCTCTCTCTCTCTCTCTCTCTCTCTTTCTCTTTCTCTCTCTTTGTCAGGCCTGTGTGAAAACAAAGCAAGAGCAGGAGATTCCAGCAGTTAATCACACTAGACCTTAGCAAGTCAGGGGAATTGTGTCTGATGAAGAGGAGAGCAGAGCGTTGAAGGCAATTGCAGAGAGTCTATGACGTTATCAGGAGTCAAATGTCAATGAAAGTAAGAAGAGTAGATGAGGTGAGGTACAGAAGGGAGAGATATTACAGCCTATGAAAAATGGCCTGTGGTAAAGAAAACTGATTCTCTTTGAGTCAAAACAGCTGCAAAACTGTCCCTCATGGGAGAGCATCCAGGTTGAGAGGCAAAGTAAAACCTTTCTGCTCTTTAAAGAACATAAACTTTCACTGTGGAAACATGTGAGGCCAGTGCATTCAACACAAAAACTGTTTGAGATTAAGGTCAAACTTGTAAACATGACACATACTTACTGGAGCATCAGCGCTGAGAGGAAGAGCAAAAGTTGAGAGAAACTGTGAACAATCTGAATGTACGGAAAAATGCAGAGTGACAACAGTAGCACACACATGAGGAAACTCGGAGGTAGACGTGATTCTGCAGTGTCTACAGAAAGCAGCCACACACCTTAAAGGGCATTTGGAGCTACAGTAACATGTCATCACGTATACAACAGTTGTCTGGTTCAATCTAGATCTACAGCTCAATAAGTTATCATCACCTTAGATGGACTGCCACCTTAACACTTAAATAGATAAAAAAAATCACACAGTCTCTGCCTTGTAAGCACGCTCTTTACTGGAACTGAAGGTTAGAAGGGGGAAAAGGACCACAGTTTACAGATGTAAGCACATTTTGGCAGTTAGGGGGCAGAGGGATAGTGTTACACTGACACACTGTGGGTCTGGACTGTCCCTGCCGCTCACTGTAATAAACATGCTAGTAAAGTTTACAGTTCAGTGGACAATTGCTGTTAACCTCTGAATAGTATTCATATTTGTAGCAGTTGCAATTCCATCTAATTCAGATTTGAAAGAGCAGTTTCAATCACAATACCTTTTTTTTGTGCAGTTATGCAACACATTCATGTGGAAAATGTGTTATGTAATAATTACAGAAATCCTAAATGGCATTTTTATAGCACTGCATGGATGTCACAGATACTACAAAACAAATACAAATAAATCATATGTATATCAGGGGTTCCCAAAGTGAGGCACGCGTACCCTCAGGAGTACTTGGAAGAAGTCCAGGGGGTACTTCAAATTTTTTGCTAAAAATATATTCAATAAGTCATGGTGTACCGAATACAAAATAAATAATGAGAATTAATGCTGAAATATAAAACACAATAAATAGATTCATGTAATAGTTTTATTGTCAATCATCTTGTTGAAGCTTTGGTAACATTTTAAGAACATTTCTATTTTATATTATTCAAAATGAGTTTATTTTAAGTAGCTAGGTAATTATTTTTTGTTGATGAAAGGTTAATTTATCAATTAATGACCAATTAATTTATTTTTCTTATCAATGAAAGAGTGCACTTTTCAGTTTCTATTTTGCACACAAAAGTGAAGCGAGAGTTGGGGGTACTTGGCTAAAAAAATATATTTCAGGGGGTACTCCACTGTAAAAAATTTGAGAATTACTGATATATATAATGTAATAATGTATAGTATATCCAGTGCTTAACAAATTCATTACACCACCTATTCAGGACCGTTCAGCATGATGAAGTGCCTCAACGCAGACTCTCATTTTCAGTGAGCTCTTGGTGTTTTGTCATTTTGAACAGGAATGAAAAATGTTAAAGTGAACTGACTTTGGCCATTATAATGCTGTTAACTTAAGGCAACTGTGGTATAAAAGCATAAACCTTGCATTGGGTGGTGGTCTAATAAATGTCTGTATATAAAACTGCTGTATAAAATTCATAACGCACAATATTCACAGTATATAAATAAAGGATCAGTCACACATATACCAGTAAATACTGTAGAGATTTAGTAGAAAAAGAAAAATTAAATGATCTACAGGGTGGGGAAGCAAAATTTACAATGAACATTTAGTTGTTTTTTCTCAGCAGGCACTACGTCAATTGTTTTGAAACCAAACATATATTGATGCCATAATCATACCTAACTCTATTATCCATACCTTTTCAGAAACTTTTGCCCATATGAGTAATCAGGAAAGCAAACGTCAAAGAGTGTGTGATTTGCTGAATGCACTCGCCACACCAAAGGAGATTTCAAAAATAGTTGGAGTGTCCATAAAGACTGTTTATAATGTAAAAGAAGAGAATGACTATGAGCAAAACTATTACGAGAAAGTCTGGAAGATACTATTAAAGAAGAATGGGAGAAGTTGTCACCCGAATATTTGAGGAACATTTGCGCAAGTTTCAGGAAATGTGTGAAGGCAGTTATTGAGAAAGAAGGAGGACACATAGAATAAAAACATTTTCTATTATGTAAATTTTCTTGAGGCAAATAAATTCTCATGACTTTCAATAAACTAACTAGTCATACACTGTCTTTCAATCCCTGCCTCAAAATATTGTAAATTTTGCTTCCCCACCCTGTATAAATCCAAGGTAAGTCTTTTTAGATATAGAAACATATGTATTAATATCAGTATTAGTTAACTCTATAATAATCGTCCTTATTCTGGATACTGCCACAAGGGGGAGTCTGAGCCCCCTGCACTTTGTCTTGTAAAATGTCACCTATATGTCGTTTATATACCCTGAGCAGAGGTGAAAAGTGTTACTGCATGACAGTGTTAAATGTTAAAGTCAGTTTGTAAACATATGGTTTTATGTCCTTACGTGCTTCCTGTAGTCAGTGTGGTCCGTCAATGCTCCATTTGGTTTTCTATTGAGGTGAATCTTCCCACCTGTGAGAAATTAAACATAATGGTTTCTCCAGAAATGCCAAAGTGTCCTATATGTGGTGTGCAGTCATCATAGAATAAACTTACTGTGCTTCCAGAGTGAGTGTGCATGAGTGGTAGTTATGGCTGACATCCACCCTGTAATGAACCATCTGGTCAGCAGATGGCGCTTCAGCCTGCATGGCGGCGCGCGCACAGGTGTTTTTACTTAACTCACCTGATTAGACACACAATTAAAGCGTTTCACACATGCGTGAGCATGCGCAGTCGGGATGTCTCTCTTAAACTTGTTCAACTGGTCTATTATCTGTTTTTCTGGCTGACTACAGGTGTCCACTCTACACCTGAATTATTATAGTTAGCTGTCTTTACCTGTGTGGAGTCACTGACCTCACCTAAAAACTAAAATAAATTTAATATAGGTGTATTGAGGCTGCTTTTGCCGACGATATGGCGGACAGAGAGGTACTGAGAAGTAGGTTTATCTCTTTCGACAAAATGTACTGTCATGAAATGCGCCACCAGACCTTTGCAGATTGGCCTTTTCGAGAAGACAGCAACTGCACACCTGAAAAGGTAAACTGAACTGGACTAAGATGTTATCTAATGAAGACAGACTTAAAGGATATGAAGGTGTTTTTCTTTCAAGCTTCGGTTACATTCACCTACAAATCACATTACTGTGGTTAGTCGAACGAATGATTGCTCTCAGCCTTGTTTACACAGCAATAACCCAGTCCAGACTCTTATCAAAGGCTACGACAGTCAGTCTGATTTACGGCTAAGCAGGTGCTAGGTTCTGTTTCATTGTATCAGGTGTCTCATGCGCAGACCCTCATCCTACTCTGGTCTCTTCATGATGGATTAGCTGCTGACACCCCAATGAAGGAGCAACACTATATGCCATGTACCCAGCTTCTGACCCTCCAGGAGCTAAAAGGAGATGAGCTCTGGCTTCATTTTCACTGACAGCTCAGCTTCCTACAGCTTAGAGCCTTTTGTTCCTCTCATGGCTGTCGCTGAGCTATCACCAGCACATTAGATTACTCAATATTGACTGATTCCTTAGGACAAATGTTGCACTGTTTTGGCAAGGGATGTCAAACTCGGCCCACCAAAGGGTCCAATCCAGCTCATGGGCTGAATTTGTGAAATGCAAAAATGACAGTGAAGATATTAACAATAAAGGATGTTAAAATCCCTTTAGTCCAGGGGCCATATACAGTCCAATCTCAAGATGGTCGGATCAGTAAAATACTATCATAGTAACCTATAAATAATGACAACTCCAAATTTTTCTTTTAGTGTGAAAAAGTAAACTTGCAAGAAAATGCTTACATTTACAAAAAGCTATCCATTTGCAAAAATGTGAATAATCAGAGCAAATATGACCAACTTCTAAGTGCAGTTCTAACAGAATTCTGCCTGTTAACAAATGTTTTGTGCCTTTTGTAGGTCTGCTGTAATCTGTAATTTGTACATGTTTAAATAAGATGAGACAATATTGTTCAAATTGTGCTTTTTTTTTTTTTTTTTTTTTTTTTTAAATCTCAGGTTGTTTGTGTTTTTCATATGTTTTTAAAGGATAGTTTGTAAACATTTTCATAATGTAATTTTACCTTTTTCATTCTAGAACATAGTGAGAAGTTATGG
Source organism: Sphaeramia orbicularis (assembly GCF_902148855.1). Taxonomy (NCBI): domain Eukaryota; kingdom Metazoa; phylum Chordata; class Actinopteri; order Kurtiformes; family Apogonidae; genus Sphaeramia; species Sphaeramia orbicularis. The sequence goes on from NC_043963.1 coordinate 36,051,193, forward strand.
TGTTATTGTACTGGTCCAGCCCACTTGAGATCCTATTGGGCTGAATGTGGTCCCTGAACTAAAATTGTTTGACACCCCTGGTCTTGACCACTGGTTTTTGTTTTCTAGATGGTCAAGGCTGGCTTTGTGCACTCCCCCAGTGAGAATGCCCCTGATGTTGCGTGTTGTTTCTTCTGTCTGATTGAGCTGGAGGGCTGGGAACCAGATGACGACCCCTGGTAGGAAGAGCATGTCCACTTTCCCAGGCCCTTACAATTGCTTTTCACTTCCATATACGCTTACTGAATAATGTTAAGATCTTTAAGTAATTCAGCCTTTTATCAGTGAAGACTGTAGCTGTGTCCCATACATACTAAGTACACTTAACACTAGGTTCTCACAATGCTCACAAAGTGATGGCATAAATGTGCCATTAACCTAAGTGCAGCTTCAACCACTGCAATATGAAAGTCCCTGTTTTATGTGACAAACGTTTTCATTGTCTGCATTGGAAAATAATGGTGTCTGTCAAACACAGAGAAAAGCAATATTTAAGTTGCATGCTGTTTTTTTTAATCATACATTGCTCTGTTGTGAGCACAACTTGTACACAAAACCTGCTCAGCTTTATTTATCTTTCGTTCACTTATTTCCACACAGGGGCTTAATTTATAACAGGGTGCATCCAAATTCAATCATTTTTGCTTAAGAAGGATTTTAGTGGAGTCTATGAGTTGAGCCATGATAAGAACTGTCTGAATTCTCTAAATGCAAAGGAAAGACGCTTCAGTGCTTCCTTCAGTATCCCCTTTAGCATAGGATACACTGGACAATCCTGTACTAAAAGACACGAGTGAATGCCATTTCATAATTCACTGTGGCAGTAACATCAGCCAACCTGACAAAAACAAGCATGACATGCATCCATCATATCCCACAACTGTCTAATATTCTGATGTATTTTGAACTTCAAACCACAGATGAATCTTGACATGACTGTCGGTGTAAAATGTAAAGCAGTAGCAGAACTAGTGCTTAGTTTGCAGTAGTATATTAAGCACACACAGATGCCTTAATAAAACTCTGAAGGGTGAATTGGATCCGGAATTTAGGTAGATGCTGTTAATTCAACATGTAATCTTGAGTGATTAGATGTACAGTTGTAGATTTGTTGACTTGATTTGTAGCTTTAGGCTCGTCTTGCATAAATTTAGTGTATTTTATACTAATTTTCTATCTTGATTTCAGTCGCAACCATCTAAATAAGTCCTTGTTTCCACTGGTTTGTCATTGTCTATATCCCGTATTAAACAACAGTGGAATGCATATTGTGAAAGATTGAATATTTGCTTTTTGTAGTTCATTTTAAGGGTATTGTTGTTTCACCACAGCTGACACTAGTCTAAGTGCAGTCAGATTTTCAGTCAGTTTATGAATCATCCTCGTCATCTTTTCTCAACCCCACAATGCTTTTAATCAAGGTTAAGGTAAACTGAAAAGTGGATTGGAGGTTATGTTTTGGATTTTTCTGACATACAGTTTATGAAGTTATGATTAATTTATACAATGTGGGAAATTTGAAACAGGTTGAAACAGAATATATTCTGCTATGACCATGTTGGACAAAATGCCTTTGAGTAAAAATTCAGCAATATCCTTTGAACTGAAGACGGCACATTGTTGCTTTAAAATCAGGTTTGTATTACTCACCTTTTTAAATTTTTAATTTAAAAGATTTGTTAGAAAAGTAATACAACTTAGTGGTTACATTAGAAACCAGTCTGTCTACAACTGTAACTCAAAAGGCTCAACACATTTTATTTAAAATTTTGCACAAGGGGATTTAATTTTCTAGAAGAAAAAGCAAAATATTCAACAATTATCCATTTTAGCTTGATGTTAGAAAACATGAACATTGCCCTATGTTCAATACATGTTGTCTCTGATACTTTTCTTTTATCATAACCTTTTTTTTTGTGGCCAGGTCTGAACACGCTAAACGATCCCCTACCTGTGGATTCTTAACCATGAAGAAAGACTTCACAGAGTTGACAGTGGCTGAATACTATAATTTGGAAAAGGACAGGCTCAAGGTCTACATTGTGAGTGTCTCCTCTGTCTGTCAGGAGTATGATGGCATCAAACTTTATTTGAATACTAATGTAGCAGTTATTCACCCTTGCTCTTTTCTTCTAGAGAAAAATTTGTCATAAGAAGATGGCGTATTTCCGGGATGACATTGACCGTACACTTGAGATACTCAAATCCCTGTTGGAGTCTTGACGACTCTACATGGCAGATTATGGAAATATTTTACTGCTGCTTTGCATACATTAATTGGGCATGAGCTTATAGTTTTAATTCAATGTCACAATGTTATGTCAGGCTGAAATATTAATAAAGAAAAATTACAGGTTGATTGTAGTATTGAGTTTAACCACAAGATGGTGCTTTTGTCTTTAACGTTAGTTCCCACTCAGCAAATACACACACATCCTGAAGTTCCCCAAACCTTTACAAAGGCAATCTTAAATGAAAGCACACATTGAGCAGGATTACAATGTGAGCTATATTCCCTTTTTTCCAACCAAATACTTACCATTTTCCTGAACGTGCCACCATCTCTACCACCCCTTTTCAAACCTTGACCCTGGACAGATGGCCTGAAGCCCCTCCCTTTCAATACCAACTGTTGCCCCAGTAACATCTGTTACATATAGGGGGACTGTGCACTGAGAGGGCTCACCAGGACACTTCTCTAACCCTATGAGAAGGACTGAGGTTTAGGAAATACTGGATGGAGTCAACAATGGAAACTGTGGAAAAGGTGTTCATGCAGTTTGCACCCACAGTGAGCTCTGCCACACTGCAATACCCATAACCCTCAAATTCTTTTTAAGGTCTCGAGATTCTTCTATGGCTGCAAAAAGAGATGAGGTTGAGCTCAGTTTGTAGAAATGAGACTCCCTCTGTGTGATGGGAGGTTTGGCTAGATGGAGTGCAGGATTAAAGACGCTATCCCTTTTCCAACCTTCCACTGTTTTGGATTAATGTCTAATGTAACACTGGCCACTGGGCCCAGATCAGCTGCTTAATTCTCTTTTATCCGCTCACTACAGAGCAAATTGAAGGGAGAATATTTTTAGCTGAAAAAGTAAACCCATAGGTGATGTAACATGTCTAATGAAACTGTTTTACTTCACTTGATTCTGGTCTTTTAAACTGACACTATTGTGAGACATTCCATTGTTTTGCTCATTCTGCCTTTGCTTCAGTTACGTTACAAAAGTAAGCATCCACAACATATGGCAGATATAGCATTTTGATATAGATTTGTGGTTTTTAGTTGCGTAAGTGATGTGGCATTTGCATAACTGCACAGATCATGAAGAGCGTGTTTACAGTAATTGCTAATGTAGCTCTAATCAGGGTTTATGCCCACACACCCTGTGTCAATCCATTTATTTATGTGTGCTCCAGAAAATGAACAAAGGACGGCATGGCGTGACTTTTATCCCAGCATGGCACAGATGTGATAGATGAGCTTATCTGTGGGAATGGTGCAGTAGTAGTGATTTGATTGGATCATAACTAAGGTGGGGCTGGCTTTCATACCCCCCCCCCCCAGCCAAATGGTATAGTGGTTATAAGAATAAGCCCATAAATGTATTTAAACTGAGTCATTAAGCTAATAGGAGTCTGAATTGCACTGGATTTGGGTCTTTTCTGATCTCATTAATGTACTATAGCTGCGGGTTTACGCCGTTTTGCCTCTATTGCTGTTCCCTAATTAATGAATTTCTGCTAAACAAACTGTAAACAGTGAGTGTAGCAGATGGACAAACTGACAGATGTTACTAACAGAAAGTTTACAACCTGAGCTTTCCATTAGGCCCCATCTGTTGCTCCTGCGCCTGGTACCTCCCTCTACCCTCCTCCAGCGCCCCCCCCCCCCCCCCCCCCCCCGCCCCAATATCCTCATCAGCATCTATCACAGGACCCTCTCCCATGATGCTCCTCAACTCTGCTGCCCTAAATGAATGACATCAGCATTTACCCGCTCGCCTGACCTGGTTTAACCCTTCATAAATAAAGACCAAATGTATGGCATATTAGCACATCTGAGCAGAGCTGTAAGGGATTTAAACAACTTCTATCTTTCACCTGTCTGTATGAAAAAGAAATATACAAAGCAAAAAATAAGGCTGGTGTGTATATAGGCCAGATGACACAAAGCCAAGTGTGCACAGTGATCCTGAACCAAAGCTGAATATGTCTAGATCCTACTAAATTTACTAACAGATTACCCAAGCAAAGGGACACTCAGAGTAACACTCTTCCTCGCATTATAATTGGGTAGAAACTCAAATCCCTTTTTAGTTTACCCTCTCCCTCCTCCACATGTAATGTTCTCCCACGTCTCTGGCAGTAGGGCATGCTGGCTGCTTGCTCTCAGACACCACAGCCCTCCTACTTTGGCTGTTTTTTTTTTTTTTTTTTTTTTTTGTGCCCTCTTCGAAAGGGACCTCCATCTGTCCCTACACTCGGCCTATTGTGGTGCCCCAAAGCTGAGCAACTTCCACAATGCAGTGGGCGTGCAGAGGGGGGCCAGGGTAAACACGACAGCATCCAGATCCCATTAGAAGCTCTTTAACTCCTACACCCTAATACTCTCAGAGAATTTTGGGAGGAGAGAGCCCACCCCTTATTCGCATGCACACAATGTCACCTTTAAAACCCACTCCCATAGGTAATAAGTCCGCAGGGCTGCTCTCCATCTCGCCTGCTTTTTATTTTGCTTTTCTTTTTTAGGTATATACTCTATATAGGCCATTTTCTTCACTCTTTCACGTTTTTAGTTACCTGAAAACTCTGCTTCATCTTTTATTACTTATTGTTTATGGTTGTAAATAGTAAAATGTGGTGCAGGATTTATTTAATAAATGATCGCAAATGCCTGCTCTGATGCCAAAATAAGTGGGCCCTTGTGTGTCTTTAAGAACTTCCATAGTGCATGTCTTTCTCTTTGGGCATCTTTTTTTGAGCTCATCTTAAATGTATCTTAACTGTGCTTTTCTTTTGTTTTCTTTTATACCTTCGAAGTTGCCTGCTTTTACCTTGACTGTCTTTCCTAAAATAATATACAGTATATAAGTAAATATAAAGTGAAGATTAACTTTATTTATAAGGAGGTGAAGTCCAGCCCAGTGCTAATCATTGTAATTTCCCCTCCTCCAGTCCACGTTGTCACCACGCCAACCTTGCCATCTTTTATTGTTTTCCTTTGCCCAAATTTTTCTCCATCCATAACCTCAGTCTTTCTTCTACCAGCTGCTCCTCTAAGTCTAGGGCGTCTCCGTTGCATGGTGCTCCACCTCTCAACCTGGGCATTCAATATCCCTACGCTCCCGACAGAGGCGTGTATGTGTGTGTGTGGATGTGTGTGTGTGCACTGTAGTCCAAGAGGAGAGGGGGGGGGGGGGATCACTGTGTTCGCCTCAGCTTAAAGGCAGAGGGATTACCGGCACACAGACACTGATTAAAGCCTTCCAGCCTCCTATGGCCCCATTAATACAATCTTAATCACAATGCTTTATCCCTCCATCTAGCTCCTATGGATCAGGACCTTTTCATTTTAGTGGGAGCTACTCTTGTTTGGCCCATGGATTAAGTGTGCTGCACACAAACTAAAATATAAGCACAAGAGAATGACAGAGAAAGAGAGAAAAATTCACGCTTCATTTTGCTGTCACATATCCTTTAAAAACATGTATATGACACTCTTATTTATTTATTTTTTTCTGTTTGTCATGTTTATATGTCAAATAGCATTTCTTGCATTTTTAACATTTCAAGTTCTAATACTGGGACACTCTAATGATACCTAATGTGAAAAACTAAAGAATGAAGTAAGACAAAAGTCTAGATAGAAAGTTAAGGAATCTGGATTTGAAGTGCAGCTACATCACATTTGACATGACCTCAGTCCCTGAAGGGATTGAGCTACAGGTTGTGCTCTGCTCCCTGCCCCCTCGGCCAAGATGGCATTACAGAGCATGTGTTCCTTTCCCAGTAAGAGACACTCATGGCCTTATTAGAGATAGAAGCCACTTGATAACCTCTTTTGACCTTTGCCAGCTGCGATATAAAGTACTTTTGCATATTTCCACAACGCACTAACATGTCCTCTTTTATTATTTGTACATCATTAAATCTAATGTTTGTAACAGGGAATGGTGCTGATCCGTGCATTTTAATGTATAAAACATTAATTCTTCTTCATTCTTAAACTTTTCTAAAATTGCTTCATGCAAATTACCTCCCCTCAGTCGTGCACCAGTCTTTAGACAGTCCTGCATCTCCCAGTTTTGTAATCTTGCATCCAGAGTTAATTTACCTAGATTATTTCCATATCTACCCTCTCGTGTGTTTGGAGAGGATAATCCACAATACCCTGCCCCCCAGTCGTTTTTGCTGAAACAAAACGGCAAAGGCACAAAGAGGGTGTTCGCCAGCTAACTCTGCCAGTACTTTTCTCATAGGCCAAATGTCTGCATGTGTGTAAAGCTATGTGTCATTCCTATGCCTGGGCTGACACGCAGAAGCACAGGACAAGTCTTTCAATGAGGAGCAAGGACCTCAGTCACCCCTGTTGCCCTCTTACTCTCTTTGCTCTCTTCTCTATTTTGCCCCCAAACACTCTTAATTCCCCTTTCCCTTTCCTCTCTTATCCCTCTCTCTCATGCTCTCACCCTCTTCTCTCTATCTCTCCCCTTAAATTGGCCCAGCTGTCCATCAGCCCCCCGCAGTTACCCCAGCTGTCTGCCCTCCCCAAACTAGAAGCCCCACAACAATACAGGTCACAGGTCAAGAGAAAGAACAGGCTGCATTCACAATGGACCAGCGGCGCCCAGTAAAACAATCGTTCCCTTTTTCTCCTCCAGCCTTTCTGCCCTGTTGCCAGGACTGGAAATGACAAACCTTTGGAGAGGTAGCTGAAGAGGTGGGGAGTCCTCTTGGAGAGCAGCCTTTGAGGCAACTCCCCCTTCTTACAATTGTCTAAAAGGCCACAGTGATAAACACACTTGTACACACCAGAGCCTGCTCTCACCACTCCATTTGTACACTCTGCCACTCCTTCCTTTTGTCTATCTCAAGAGCCATCACGTCTATAAACACAGTCATTAAAGTCAAAATGGAGACTTTTGTCATTAGACTGATATAAATGTGTTAGGACCCACGCTAATTTGTGTCACACTTATCAGAAAGAGATGTCACTGCCTCAGAAAAATGATCAGCTTCAAAAAGTGTTATTTCGCCATTATCTCAGATCATGCTATAAATACATGTGAAAATATGAGTATTAGATATATCATTCATGTTCATACATCTCTCTAAATATAGTCTGGTCTTTTTCTAAGTTAGTATGGGTGAATTTGTTGATAATGAGTTCTTGCCCTACAGTGCTTTGGCATGAACGAGGTGGGAAAATGGGACATGTGGGAGAGACGACAAACGATAGAGACTCAGAAAGGCCTCTGTGACACATTCACCTGTTCCCCAGAGCAGTTTTCCCATGGCCCACAACAGCCTCCTGCCTGACCTGATAGAAACCCCGGAGCAAGCTTCTAGATGGCATCATACACACACGCTAACACACACTCATACATCCTGCAGCACATGTAGCAGTAAAGTCCTCTTGTGTCCCCATGGGTTATTTTAGTTATAAATTCTCTGGTTTGATGTTGGTGTGTCAAGCTCAGCTATATTGAGAAACAAAACAAGGGTATTGAATTATTCTTTGTCTTAAGTCCAAGATTTCATGACTCATCTCTCATTGCAATGTTTATGCAATGGCACCAATGATGCTGTGAGGCAAAGATTAAGTTTCTTGTTTATATAAAGGCCATGATATTAAAATACTCGGAAATGCTTATGTAATCCAAACAGCTACTGTATAGAGCTGTATGTGCAGAGGGATTGCATGTTAAGTAATTAATATAAGTAGTGCTAAATGTATTTAGTTTTAAAATGAAGTGAAAAGCAAAGATAAATTATAGTCCTGTCACTGACTACAGCCAAAGTATTTATATCGTACTTTTGATAATATTTATCCCATATGGACGGGCAATAGAAAAATACCAGTACAACAACTTAAAGCCTTGTGACATTAGTTGATTATTTAACACACATCTGTATGGATTTATGTAGGATTTATATAAACTTATATGTATAAGTTCACCAAAGCTAAAACTGTCAACTTCTAAACTAATTGTCTCCCCCAAGGAAGTTATGTAATCTGTTTATTTGTAAGTTTGCCTATCAACAGGACTGGACATCAATAACTGCACCAGTATTCATGAAACTTAACTAAAGGTTAAATTATAGGCCTTTACATAGGAGAACATTTGATTGAAATACATGATTATTCAGCCCTGGACGTGATATTCACTTCACCTTATCAGTGATACAGACTGTCAGAAGAACAGAACACACATGGCAGCCTTGTTACTATGGAAATAGCATATAATATAAGAATATTTATTCAATTAAGTGCGAAACAGCAAAATATTTACAACAGTATCGTCTGACAAAAATTGTTACACCAAATGAACATAGTACCTGAAAGACCTCGAATAAATAATTTAAATACAGTACAGGTGCGAGTGACTGACATCAAACCAAGAAGACAGTGAAAAAAAAGCTGTGCTGTGAAAAATACAAAAAAAAGGACAAGACGTTATCAAAATAAATATTAAATACAGATATAAATATGCATTGCTTTTTTATGGTGGGAGAAACATTGACTGCAGGCCCCAGTGCACAGTTCAGACTTAAGTTGGATGACTTTGAAATCATTCTGCAAACTTTTCTTACAAAGCTGTCATATTGTGCTGTTTGTTTGTTTTTGTTTTTTTTTGTTTTTTTTTGTTTTACTTTTTAACCCTGCACTTAAAGCACCTGTGTGGTGCATACATGCAGATATTTGGTCATCTAATTCTTAGTTCCAACAATTGACAACAACTGAGGATATGACTCATTAACAAAATAATTATAATCCAAATATCAACATATGACCATTACAAAAACAATAAATAAAATATTAAAATTTATGGGTGCATGTTTTATCAGGTAGATTGAGCTGAGGTGAAGTCTCTCTGAGTGTTCAGTACCATTCTCTGTACAGCCAGTACCACAGCCCCAATCTTTACAGCAGTTTATACAGTAACAACATGTCTCCACTGGCCGGTGTGACTGTGGATTCACTCGCTGCTTCTCTCTCACACATTTCAGATGCTGCCCATCTGTGAAGTGACCAGGTGAGGGGGAGTGAATGAGTCAAAGGCCACATCCAGGGGCAGCTCATAACGGGAAGCCTGAAACAGTGGGTGGGCCTGAGGGCCTGCTACTAGGCTGCCAGTTGTGGAAGTGGAGTAATGGTGAGAGGAGAGGTAGTGGGCATGGTGACCAGCGTGGGATGTGAAGTTCCTGTCTGACTCATGGGGAGAGGGTTCCTGCTTCAGGGTAAAGTTGCCACTGATACTCAGAGGGGGAGTTAGAGGCCCATCGTATGGTGGAGTGCCGCTGCTGCACTCATTTGAGGAGGGGTTGTCATAAGTGGGCCCCTTGAACCCCTTCATCTGGAGAAGGTGGGATGCCTCCAGGGATCCATAGGGGGGGCTTGGAAGGCCTGGGGATGGGAAACTGAGAGGATGACCAGCCTGACCTGCTATGCCACCCATCCCTGGACCTCCACACTTGTCCTCCAGCTTCAGTACTGGTGTGGATCCCAACTGCAGGCAGCCAGCCACTAGATTACTAGTGGGCTGAGACAGACCTTTGCATAGCATCTCCACAAAACCATGGCTCTCTGGGGACTGACCACTCTCAAGCACTTCAGACAGGGCCCAGATGTAGTTGCGGGCAAGCCGCAGAGTCTCAATCTTTGACAGCTTCTGTGTCTTGGAGTAGCAGGGCATCACTCTGCGAAGATTATCCAGAGCATCATTCAGCCCATGCATACGTGAACGTTCTCTAGCGTTGGCCTTGATCCGTCGAGCACGAAACCTCTCTTGTCTAGCTTTGGTCATTTTCTTCTTCTTGGGGCCTCTGCGTTTGGGAGCCTTCTCTCCATTTGGTCCGATCTCCTCCTCATCATCCTCTTCTTCTTCTTCCTCCATATCCTCACTGCCCAGTTCTGTGCAGGAGTGGATCCGGCCACCTACAATCAAACCATGACGTCCTCTTATCTCTGGGCTTTCATCTCCGTCCTGTGAGCTGCCATCCTCCTCCAGCCAGCTGAGGGAGCTAACCAGCTCACTCACATCCCCATTTTTCCCAAATGTTTTGGTCATCATTTTGATCTGGAAATACAAAATACACAAAACAAAGCAATCAAATAAAAATAAAGGAAATGCTTTATCCCTTACCCCACATGCTGATGCAATGACTGAGTTTATTTTGTTAGTGATTAGAGACAGACACAGAAGAATCTTAAGTGCCTCCTTCTCATTTCAGCACTGTAGTGTGGACAGCTCACTCCTTTAAAGAGCACTGTCTGACAGACTATCCCAACTATTTAGACATAACAGTCCTTCATTTAATTGGAAAGTATCATAATCAGATAGTCTGATACATTATGGGATGTTGTGCAGAATAAGTTGGTTGAATGGCTCCCTGCTGTTTTGGTGCAGCCGCTGTAGAGACGCTGTCAATCTGGGACACGACGGGATTTACCCAGCATATAAACATCAAAGATTAAATAGGCAACACACAAATCAACAAACATGTACACAGGCTCACCGAATGTAAGGTTAGAAAACAACTGATTTGTTTGTTTTTTTTCTTGGAAATCTTTACATCGTTTAGAAAAATGGCAAAAAGACAAAACGTTGCAAGAACTAATATGTAATCTTGTAATTAACAAGGAGTGAGACGCAGATCTTACCCAAAGAATTAGTTTTTGTTTTGAAAGATTGTCCTATTTACTTGTGAAATAGTGCGTAAAAGTGGGACAGATTATTGGAATTTATTAATTTAAATAACCTAGCTCGGTAACTTTGAGGACGCAGTTCTGTCTGGACAATCTGGTACATAAAACCTAACAAATATAGGCTAAGAGTTTTATTTAATTGATCTAAAATCGAGCATTAATTTCTATAAATCAGATTTAATTCTTTCCAGGAGAAAGAAAACAAGTGAACGTTTAACTTTTTTGATTAGTATCGTACATTTGTTTGTAATTCATAATAGCTACTTTTTCATCTTTTTTTTTTTCTTATTTAGTTTTATTTTCGTCCTTATATCTTCCTCAGATAACTCACCTGTCAGGGTTGTCTGCTCCCTGTGCGTAAAATAGCAGAAAAGATATGGCTACTTTTATAAGAGCAGTGACTGAACAGAGTTATTAGTCCAGAGTCGTGCGTCTGTCTGTCGTAGCTCATGCACCAGTGTCCTTAACTCCTATGTTCTTTCAGATAGCCATCAGTGCGCGTGGAACTTTCATCTCCAAATGGCACAACTGGGCTGATATTTTGCCTTTAGCCGTGTAAGCCCCTCCCTCTGGCGCCCCACCCACGGCCAAATCTTCCAAATGCGCGTGGCGGGCTCGTGGCCACAGCCGGGGTGGACTCGTAGCCAGTGTTTTATTTGTAAACCGGGAGGTACTAAAACAGAGGGTGTACCTACAAGAGGGGAGCCTATTCTACAACGCATCCAAACACCCGAGTCCTGAACAGTCTACGAGCCCCAAAAATGATTAGGAACACGCTCAGCATCATATACATGTATTTTCCAACAAGTTTAATTCCAAGTTGAAGTTTTCAACACAATAATTGACCTACATTCCATTTGCGCACTTGCTCATTGTTGCAAAAACTGTCCACTACCTCCTGTTCTCCTAAAATCCTTTCATCACCACGCTGTGTTTTACTCCTTAAATGTGTAATGCGCGTTCACGTTTGGAAGTTTCACGTCACAGTGTTTAATAACTGTAAAATACTGGTGGCCTGTAACTCCACTGTGCTATTTTAATCCTGTATGGGCCTATGCTTCGCGCTGTATTAACTACCCTAATCGATTGTCTATCTCTTCATTAGTCGGTTGGATTATGAATTTTCCACTTAATTAACCACAGCGTAGTCTTTGCTGCGTAAAGAGACGCTCTTCCATGTGCGCGTTTAAGTGATTTTGACAGCTTGCTGTGCATAGAGCAGGTGTGTGTGTTGTTCACCCAGTTGTCTTGTTCCATATTTAACGTCATATTGTATCTACATGAACTCCCAGATAATTGAATCGATTAGTGCAGTGATGTACATGCAGGTATTTTACGCGTTGTTCAGTCTTGTGGGTTGGATTGTCAACAGAAAACTAATCCTAAACTAAGATAATTAGGAGTCGGGAGAATTGTTGTGAGCTTCTGATGTATATTCTATTAGGGTGTTAAAATTACCGCTGGCTCAAGTCTTTTCTTGCCTTAAAATGTTAGTTTTGTTAGTTCTTAACACTGACTTAAATTATTCTTGTGACTTTTATTTCAGCACAAAGGGGCCTGGTGTCTCATAAACACTCTGGTCTTTATTGTTAATCACATTTCAATATTGAGCATTTTACTAGTTTTCACAACAAATGCCACGGCACAATAAACGCTCGCCGGTCGTCGTGCGCATGGAGCCGGCGCAGAGGGGGTCCATTGTCATCACTGGCCATTGACAGCCGGGGTCTCGCGAGTCGCACGTGCCCCCGCACTGATCCCATTGTGCGCGCGACTGCGCACAGCTGTGACTGAGATTCAGTAACTGAGAGACTGAACTTTGCCAACGCGTCTTGTTTCCAAGTGTGCGACACGTTTCCACGTCTCACAAATAGAGGAATGGTCACGTGGCTAATCGGCAACATCGCATAAAACAGGCACTTATCCAACGATTTATTGAACGGACCCGAACAGATGGCTGGATATAGGAAGCGTTGGGGGGTGGAGGCATCCGTTGCTTGGATGCTCACGCGTCACTCGCTCTCTCAGAATGATGTATCCTGTTGAAGCGGCGTTTACGCACCTCACCAACGGCCCTCATCACTCCTGGACAGGGGCACGAATGTGGACAGAGGAGCCCCGTCACTGTGTGTGTGTTTGTGTGTTTGTGTTGCCCCCTGGAGATACAGACATTGCATGTGTGCCGCGCAAAAAACTCTAGACTAATGTGATGAACCTAGAGATCCCCAGGTACATGCATTCACCCCTTTACACCCCTCTGCACCCCACGACACTCACACACACAAACACACGCATAGGCCTACCCTTGTGTCCCATGAGTCTGTGCATGGCCTCCACTACACCTGCAGCATGCATAGGGAATTTGAACCTCGCCTCTCCCACAATCTCGTCAGTTTCCCAAATGAGTGGCTCAGGAACTGAAGGGAATTGCCCTGCTCCCATTTAACATAGATAGCCAATGTTCTGAAAGAGGTCACAAAGAACACTTAAGTACACAGTTCAAATCTAACTTTGGATCAGTTTGTATTATTTTTAGCCTGCAACTCCATAAAAAAGTAATAAAAAAATTCAATAGGGAATCCATAACAAGACTTTCCAAGAACAGACAGATACAATTTGTTTATTCTGTTGAAAATGTTTTGTGAGTTTGCCACTGGAATATACTTTGTTTATCAGAGATAGGTTTTTGATTAGAGATTTCACCAAATTAGTACCAGCCTTGCATTAGCTATTTAAGCACCGTTGTTGTCATTAATGGAGGTCACCCTCTTCTTTACAAAAAAAAAAATCACTACCACAAGTGAGTTGTCTCTCGCTCTTGTCCCCTGGGACTCAGAGTGGAATGGGAGGGATTCGTGCTTCTCTGCTGACAGATGGGTCCTTGTTTCTGTCTTTTTCTTCATCTCTATCTCCCTCTCCTCCTTTTGCTGAAACACAGACACACTCGCACACACCAAGACTGCACGAATACAATAGGAATTAAAGCTCTGCACACATGTTGCCTGGGACGCTCCTGAAAGCTGAGCCCCTTGTAGTGATCATAAAAGATAGAGGGAGCGTGGATTTGTGAAGCAGTGTGATGTGGTGGGGGCGTGGGGGGTCTCTTGGCACAGAGTAAACGGACTAGAGAGGTGATATTGTATTGTCGGGGAAAAAAAAAGTTTTTCCATGTGATACATTTGTAAGCAGGTTTAAAGTTTTATATGAAGTTCTTGTTAGGGTTCAACCGTCTCCTTGGACCATACTTGGATTTGCAGTTTTGCTGATGATTATGGAGTTACTGGCCTTTCATTTAGAGGTGTGTGTGTGTTTGTGTGTATGCGTTAAGAAATCCCAGGGCTCAGTTCTCTCCATTTGCTGCTCACTGATGCTGAATATGGTTACATAGCAGACTTTCCTGAGGGAGAGACTGACAGCCATACTAACTCTGCTGTACACAGGGGGAACACACACACACACACACACACACACAGAAACACCACACACATGATCATGAGTCATTGACATTTAAATTCAGTCAACTCTCTTGATACTCACGTTGATGAAGTTGAAATCTTATGTTAGAATATCAACAAGTCGCTAACTGAGTGTTTTTTCTCTATGTCTGAAGCCATATCAGCGACCATATCTGTCCTGCAGTACACTAAACACACTGTATGTTACACTTTTATGCACATGACACATGAGAGATTTAAGGTGATATAATGGGAATGTGTCTAAATTGTTGCCCAAGATTTTTATTTGTATCTTTTTTTCGTATCTAGACATTGCACAGCATGTATAATCCTGTGTTGGGAGGGTTCATTTTAAAATATATTTCACAACAGACAATGGAATATATCATTAAATGCAATGTGACATGTATTTCTTTCAACTTAAGAGGGTAAAGTGTTTTAAATATATATAATGGATGTGACATACAATACTGTGAAAGTAGATGGGACTTGTGAGTCACCCTGAATGTATAGCTCTACATATTATGTAAACACAAAAGCTGTGTGATGTTTTGTCTGGCAAAAGGGATGAAGACATTTTTTTTACCCATGACCTTTTTATTTTCACAGCATCAAATTACAGTAAATGGTTAAAAGCAAATAAAACAATATTAATTGACAGTTCCATGTTAGACCACTTAGTTTCTGAAGGACCTTTATTGCCTTGCGACTAATCCGCTTAAAATAAAAATAGCACCAGTAAAGGCAGTTTTTATGTTTTTGGGGATTTTTTTTTTCCACACAGCACTAAGCAGGTGAAAGCAATAGATAGAAAATCATAGTCAAGAATAACAAAAAATTTTAGTCTTTAGTTGAATATGCAACTTGATTGTTCATTGTAACTCCATCCTCTGCATTGTGTATGAACAGAGGCTGCGCTGATCTCCTCTGATGCAAATAGACTGTTGTGCTACATAATACAGGGGTATTATGGGAAATTCATGATGCCTTTTACATTTCAGAATGAAAATGTACACTCATAAATTAATCCCTTTGGTTTAAGAATGAACCCGCATTCGGATTAGTTTTTCAACTGTTAACTAAATATAGTCTCTCATGTTTTTGCAAACAGAACTGCTTTTAATCTAATGTTTGACTTCATACTAACAACACAAATAATTGAAAAACCGTGTTACTAGTTTCGTCGATCACAAGATAAGATTTGGTAAGATCTAGTATTTCATTTAAGCGATATGAGCAGATTGTTTGCAGCTTATTCCTCTTCCTTTGGGCTAATGGATTTGGAAAACATTCCAATTGGGCAGAAATGTAGCTACAGAATGGGAATCAGGCCTGGGGGCAATTCTCACTAAGTGGGGAGAGAGCCATTAAACAAAGGTGCCTGTGGTTTCATATTCAGGATACTTTACAACCTCCGTCCCAGGACATCAACAGTGTTTTTTGGGTGTGCTGCTAGAGGGGGCAAAAGAGGGGGAGGAGGATCCATCTGCCATGCTGCCGTCCTCAGGGAGACGGGCATATCCCAGGGGTGTTTTGGAGAGAGAGGGGCTGAAAGGATTACACCCAACCACTAATCAACAACGGTAATCTGTGGGCCCCCATACAAAATCCCCTACGATCCAAACAACAATTTGGGACAGAAGATAAAACCTCAGTGTACAGGATCATCTAACTGATGTTGAACAACCTGATAAATACAAAGACAAATACAGGTGATGTTTAATTGGGAGAATGTGAAGTGTGAAGGTGTGATTGGCAAAGAGCCATATAGTGTGTCTGTGATCAGGTGCAAGTGTCCCACAAGTGTCCCAGTCTGATTCCCAGTGTGACCATTATGCAAATACAGCAACTAGACAAGCCTGCAACATAAATTAGTCTAACGGATAAAGGCACTTTTCTAATCAAATCAGATTGTAAAAGATCTTTCTGTTGGTGTTTACAACTTAAAATAACAACCAAAAAAAAAACAAAATACTGGTCAGTTTCTGAAGTGAAACATCTTTCATCAGTGGCTCCTGTAGGCTTTTATATTGGGTATTAGATTTTATTTTTATCTTTTCTGTTGGCAGGAATCCAAACACATCTAGTACACTGCAAAAAATAATTTCTAAGAAAGTGAGAAAAGCCTTATTTCTAAAACATTTGTCTTTTTTTTCATCTAAATAGAAAAAAGAGCTTGCCAAGAATTTTTTACATAAGAAAAATATTCTTATTTTTAAAAATTACGTCAACTTTTTCTTAATAAGATTTTCCAGCTAATATCAAGCCAGACTTTACCAGTAACAAGATATGGCAATATTTTGTAAATTATCCCAGCAAAGGATCCAGACTGTTTTCCTTATTTTAAGACTGAAACCACTAGCACAACTTCTCAATTTAAGAATCTGAAGAAATGACAGCAACTAACTTTTATAAACCATTTATTGTTACTTACAGGCTTAAAACATGACAAAATGATAACACAGTTTAACATGACCCTTGACTAATTTGAAAAATAACTGAAAAATTTCTACGGCCAGTAGGAATGTTGTAGAGACGCGAAACTAATGCCCGATTTTTTTTCTCTCATTCACTCCCATGTTAAATTTCTGTCACTAACATGTTTGACAAACTACATGTTCCCACAATCAATGCTATTTCAGTTCTGACTGTTTTTTTCCCCACATACAGGGTGGGGAAGCAAAATTTACAATGAACATTTAGTTGTTTTTTCTCTGCAGGCACTATATCAATTGTTTTGAAACCAAACATATATTGATGTCATAATCATACCTAACACTATTATCCATACCTTTTCAGAAACTTTTGCCCATATGAGTAATCAGGAAAGCAAACGTCAAAGAGTGTGTGATTTGCTGAATGCACTCGTCACATCAAAGGAGATTTCAAAAATAGTTTGAGTGTCCGTAAAGACTTTTTATAATGTAAAGAAGAGAATGACTATGAGCAAAACTATTACGAGAAAGTCTGGAAGTGGAGGAAGCAACAAAAAACGTACCACAGCTTTTATTAAAGCTCTCAAATCCAAAATCCTAAAGGATCCAACCAAATCCATGAGAAAAATGGCAACTGAACTTGAGGTAGACAACAAGACCGTTAGAAATGCAGTAAAATATGATTTGAAGATTTAAATTCTCATGACTTTCAATAAACTAATTGGTCGTACACTGTCTTTCAATCCCTACCTCAAAATATTGTAAATTTTGCTTCCCCACCCTGTATTATACATCGATACATTCATAAGATTCTCCACAAGTCTCACCTGCAAGAATTTTGGAGATGGGGTGTACGGTTATGGATCAATATCAGTTTGTTTGAGAAGTGGTTTCTTGGTGAATTTAACATTTCCTACTTGTTACTCTTATTTTCAGACTTAAATTCTCATAGCCAGCTCCGTCAGAGACTAAAATTCCTCATTTAAAGTAATTCTGTCTGAAATGAGTGTGATTTTTACTCATTGTACGAAGCACTGTTTGCTAAAAATCTAGCATTTTTGTCTAGTTTTAAGGCACATTGTTTTTTTGATAGACTTTTTGCTTGTTTTAAGAATTCTAGTCAAGAATTTTTTCTTACTCCATTGGCAGATTTTTTTTTTTTTTGCTCAATATAAGCCAGTTTGACCAGATTTAGGAATATTAGGCTTACTTCTAACAGGGCATCGTTTGCAGTGTAATTTGTCTGTTTTCTTGAAGATATACTCCCAACATTAGACTTCATGCTGTCACAAGGTGAGCCTGAGATTTATTTTTCTCCTGATCCTCATGCAAAGACTTTGTCACAGCAGGACCCTGCTCAAGGTGCAGCTGCTGAGCTATCCTTCCAGGTCTTTCCCCACTGTGAAAGAATAGCAGGGAATCAAGTTGCCACTAGTTTCATGGTCCCTTGTCAGTATGGTTTTGATGTCTGGGGCCTGGGTGGGGTATAGATCTGGTAGTGGTGGGTTTAAGGCTCCACGGGACTATATAAGAAGCTGTCTAATGATGGTGCCAGTCCTCCAGGGCATTGGGAACTGGAGCATCCTGGCCTGCACCTCCTGCAGTATACCCATTGGCTAAGCAGCCGCTAAGCTGTCTATCCCGTAGCCTTATTGTTTAGTAGGTCCAGCACTGTCAATATTAAGCCTGGCTAATGTGATCTAGAGGCAGCTGGAGCAGCCCAGATTATTACCATGACACAGCCGACTGAGGGGTGTAATATCATTAAAAATAAATCAGGTGGTTTGGAGATTTGCTGTTGCAGAGACGACTTTGAATGACATTAGGTGGGACAACGGCTATAATTTCATTAGTTAGTTGGGGCACCTCATAGGATCTGCTGAGAAAATTTCTTCAAGGAGGCAAACACTAATTGAACAGAAAATTAAAGAAATGAAAATAATGTCTGTAGTAAGTGGCTATTAATTCTGTATATTCTAATCCAGTACCAACTTTATTTATAAAAACACATTTGGAAGAAGTGCTGTATGCAAACATGAGGACAAATAAATAAAATAAAACAAACTAAAAAAACTAGTTAAAACAGTAAAAAAAAAAAACCAACAACAATCAAATCTATCATCTCAAACTGAATTAAAAACTAAAGAAAAAAAGGTTATTTAATTTCAATACACCTTTTGAAAAAGGCTGACTTGCATATTAGTAAAATATTTCAATTTTCTTACAGCATTTAATAATCTAACTGAACGTATACAAAGGATATTCGTGTCGCCATTATTAGCCTCTTGTGGAGGATTATTGTTCGAATGATGAGAAAAACGTGAGGCTCTGCTAATCTTCTTAAACTGTTTGACACTGAGCTGTTTGCTCGGCAGACTCATCAGCAATCAGCTGTCCTCTGAATGGGCCACCAGAGAAATAATACTGAGCACTGATACAATCATAAAGAGTTCATATGAGAAAAACAGGACGTGCTTTATATCTGAGGATGTTTTTTACTCTGGGATGTTTTCTGTAGTTTTGATCAATCTGCATTATTTCATTAGGAGTTTTTTGTTTTTTTGTTTTTTTGTTTTGTTTTTTTCTTCGTCCTTTCGCGTGTTCGATCTCCAAATAAAGCGCCAGAAGTGCCGTTAGTCTCGCAGCGAGGGTCGCATGTCCCTATTGTTTTGACGCCGGAGACACAGAAGTGGTGATTTCAAGGCCCATTGAGCGCGCGATGGATTGTGGCCGAAATCTGCTGAGGAGTGAAGAGCATCGATTATTGGGAGCGGGTGGAGGGACGCCAATAGCAGTCAGTCTAGTCTGGATCTGAACCCTGGCGGCACAGCCAATCACCCAACACTGATTAATGATTTCACATTTTTGAAACAGAGTTAAACGGACACATTCATACATAAATACACACATGAGCCTGGAATCACCCCAAGGCCAGACCTCCTCCTGTTCCTCTAAAGGAAATAGTTTCACTCTTCTTTCATATGTTACCCACTGTGATGGTTCAACTTTTAGAGGCAGTACTTATCAAAACTCTGTTCAAATTTGACTGAATTTAATTCAAGGCAGGATTTCCCCCCCTTTAGTTTGTCTTTCTCAGACGTTCGTGTTGTGTAATGGGGACATCTAGTGGCAACTTTCTGAATTACACACCTCCTTAGGTCAGCCAAATACATTGTTGTAACAGTGACCTAAGAAATACATTGCTCCATTACAGGTCCATTTAATACATGACATATTACATTATAATCCATTAAGACCCAGTGGTACTTTGTGGCAGTTCCCAAATGAAATTTTCTCTTTATTTAACCTTTCTCAAGTGATTTGTCACCATTTACATTCACATTTACATTTACATTTATGCATTTGGCAGATGCTTTTTTTCCAAAGCAACTTACAGGGGAAAAAACAAAAATGAAAGAAAAATACAAGAATAGATTAAAAACATAAAAACAGCTGTACAATTAAAACAGTGTCGTACAGAAGAATAAACTGCAAGATAATAGACTAAAATACAAGAATAGATTAAAAAGACATAAAACCAGATGTACACTCAAAAACAGTGAAATAAAAATACCAAGTAAAAACAACAGAATAGATATGATAATACATTTAAAATGGAATGTATGAAAGTGCTAGGACAACAGGTGCTCTCTGAAGAGCTGGGTCTTCAAGAGCATCTTGTAGACGGGTAGGGACGCCCCTGTTCTGGTAGTGCTTGGTCAGTTGTTCCACCAGTGTGGAACGACCCATGAAAAGAGCCTGGATTGTCTTGTACAAGGTTTGGGGACTGCCAGACAACATTTCATAGATGAGCGGAGTGGTCGTGGGGTAACATAGACTTTTATCAGTGCACCCAAGTAGGTAGGAGCAGACTCCATCTATTCTAATATTTTCTTCTGTCAATTGTATTTAATTTACTGATCATGTAGATTTTCATAAGCACACATTTTAAAATCAAGGGTTATTGTATCAGAAACAGAGAAAGCTGATGAAAAAGTGATTTATTTATTTATTTATTTATTTATTTATTTTTCAGCAAAGATATCAATAACTGAACGTAAAACAAGTGTGTCCAGCCTCTGTCATTTATCAAACTGAATGGGTTTTATTGGTGAATCGGTGTTGCAGAAGATGCAACAACATACTTTCAACACATTTGACCAATTATTACCTACATTCTGAACATATCAAACTAATAATATTCATACTAAGTGGCAATAATATTGGTTAATCATAAACTTCAAATGATTTTTCAATCTGTCTGGATTTTATTATTGTATTATACTATTGTATATTTAACTAGTATTTTGCATTTCTCTTTTTTCTGTGTATGCAGCAATCAATAATTTCTCATCCTGGGATTGAAAAAATATTCCTGATTTCTGAATGATTTCTTTGAGTGGGGCTTTATATAACACAAAAGACATCTGTACAGAGGACCTCACTTTCAGAGATAAGTCTTTCGCACTCTAGACAGGTGCAGTCATTTTAAGGTAACCAGCCTCAGAACTTAGTTATGTTCAGTATAGTTTATTCCAGTCTCACTTGTGCAACTATAGGTTTCTTTATTCCCTTACTGTGTTTTGCTCTTTGCAGAAAACAGGGTAGAAAAGTATTCAAGCTGTAACCAAATCATTCATTTTGAGAGACTGACTTGAATGTTCTTGCAAGACTTTAAGAAAATGTGTTAACTACTGAATGTGTTTGATGTGGTAGTTTCAGTTAATGTAATGTAATGTACAATCTCTTGTTAATAAAGTTCAAGAAAAAAAAAGGAGACAAACTGAATTCACGGCACATGTACTAACCTATGCACTTTGAGCCAATTCACATAATATGTTTGACAGTGAATTTAATAAAAGATCCATCTTATAAGGTCATCCCTTGTTTGATATTGTACTTTGAAATGTTATTTGAAATGTTAAACTCTTAGCTTTTTTCAGTGTTATACTGTAAATATTACATAAAATCCTTTTACAGTAAAATATTGTTTTTTTGGAATACGAAAGTTACTGTAAAATTAAAGTAAAATGCAGCAACTGTGGCTAACAGCATTTTACTGTAAAAGGTACATTATTTACAGCCCAGTACTGTAATACATTTTACAGTAATAAACTGTAGTTGTAGATTACAGTAGGGATACTGTAGAATAACAGTAAACTGTTGGCAACTCTAGCTGCCTGTGTTTTACTGTTATTTAATGGGAAAATTTGTTACAGCTCAGAACACCTCCAAAACTGCAAGTGGTCTCCATGGTCGATATCTTCCAAAAGTCGTCTATGGAAGGACAACTGGAGAGGATGTGTGAGAGGTCCTGGACAGTCAGATTCAGGGGCCCAGATTCACTTCACATTTTGGTGTCAGATACCACGCTATCACACTTTTAGAGGTGATGATGATGATGGTTGTTGTTGTTGTTTGGGCAGCACAAAGGTGACCTACACATGTTAGGCAATTATTAGTAAAATTATTAAAATTTTATCCTTTCCATCTGCATAGAACTTATTACCTGTATAATGAAGAGTTCAGACAATCTCTGCAGACAGTATTTTGTAATAATGTATTGAAAAGGACTTAAAACACCTCTTTATTGCAATAAAACCACTGATGTCTGGCTAATGTCTGTGTATTAAGCTTGACACAAAACTCCTCTGATTACTGCTTCACCCCCACACATACATGCATTTCTGACCCAAATAAAAGCATATGCTTGGAGTCATCCAGCTGAGCCTGGTTCTGTATTTTTCAATCCCTTTCCTTATTCCCAACTAAAGCTTTCATGTCTCCTACTCTACTCCTACGCTTTAGCAGACGGTATTACTCAAATCTCTCCATACATCTACCTCTGCTTCATCCACCTTTCTGTCCCTGAGCATCATCAGCATCATCCTCCCCCCACCCAACCACGGGATACACACATCTGACACACTTTTATTTCACAGCTCTCAGCAGCCATACCAGTAGCTGGTGCAGAGATCTGAGAGCGGCCTAAGTTTAGAGCATTAAGAAAGGCTAAGAATGGCTCCTAAAAGAGAAGCCTCCATTAAGAAGTCACCTTCACCAGTGGCACAGCCCAGACTGGGACCCCCTTTCCCCTGCCTCCCTGCCACTCCTCAAAGTCCAAAACCAGCTCCTGAGCTGAAGCCGAGGATGCTACGTCCTTCAGATTCACCATTTGATCCCAGTACTCTGGAGGTGAGTGAACTTAAAGTATTGTACAGTTTATATTAATTTGTGTAAAGGCTAATGTGGGACATTTACATTATATTACTTACAAATCTTTCACTCATCAAAATTTCTGCCTATAGTAACACTTATCAAACTTAGCCTGCCAAAGATACATAATAATGATCTGTTTTGCGACAAACATTGCATGAGAATGTCTGCAGTAATTTGACTAATCTGTCCAATGAAACTTTCTGCATCAATCTGTAATGAGAGTGATTCTAATCTAAGAAAAGAAATGGGGCACTGAGTGTCATCCGGCCTCCTTAGGGAGGAAAGGGTTCTTTCCTGCCCCAGTCTGTGCTATTTCTTTTATAAGGTGGGTGATTCCATCAAATTAGTAGCCTAAAAACTCAGTAGGATATTTTATGTACCCCAGTTTGCTTTATTCATATATATTTAAAAAAAAAAAAAAAAAAAAAAAAAAAATATATATATATATATATATATATATATATATATATATATATATATATATATATATATACACTCCAAAAAGATCCAGTGAATGAAAAACTATTCGTGTAAAAATACTTAAAGACAGTGAGATATCAAGAAAATAGCTTGAAGAATTTAGTCGCTGTATTTGTATTCAAAGCTTTCTCCAATTTGTAACTCTCTTTAGAGTAGCATACACGTAAATAGAGTATCAGAGTATGTAATTTTACAGTTATGAAAGCCCCTCATGCAATATGTCTAATTTATCACAACCATTTGATAATAAAAGAAATATCTGTCATGTATCAAAACATCTGTCTTTATCATTTAAAACTGCATTAGATTGCATAAAACCGGAATAAACTAGGTTATATTTTCTCAACCTCAATGTTAGTCTATATTTAATATTATGAGAATAAACAGTAATGTGCAAAAATATTGGGCCACCTGGGTTTGTTGTTTTTGCAGGGTTGAAATGAGTGTACATATTTATTTATCATTCTCTTTCCTTCAGATAAATTTAGGGAATTTGTGCATAGCCTTAAAAGACACGTACACAATGAACAATTACAAACATGTGACATGAGATGAATGAAACCTGGTGTAAAACATCAGGAACTGAATGCCACAAATCTCATATCATCTGAACAAAAGGTTAAAGACATGTTAAGGGCAAAGGGAGGTCACACTACATACTACCATGTTATTTACAGAAGATGCTTTTTCCTTGAAACTTCTGTGTTTTCTGCTGTACATACTTCCCATATATTCAAATTTGAGAAATGCATATGCGTGCTCATTATAGCTTTACTAAACCAATAAACCTAAAGTAATCCTAGGACTTTTGCAAAGTTCTGGATTCCTTTTACTTTGTCAAAGAATTTGAATTGTTGTGTACAAAACTTTACAGGACAAAAGGAAGGCTTGAGACAATTGAGTAAAGATTTTAATCCAAAATGTGTTGAATAGCTGAGAGTGAATATAGGCTATTAATCATCTGATGCCCACATCAGACTTTGCACTTATGCTTTGCTACCATGCTCACGTTTGTGTTGCAAGTGTTGTTTTTCATTTATGCGGCTTTATAGACTGATGTGTCGCATAGAGCCTGTAACCCTGTTGCTTATTCCATGTAAATGCCACCTCAGTCACAAACTAGGTGCTAATCAGATCATTTCTGTGGAAGCATATGACTGCAAGGTCAGTAGTGGCAGGCTAATGTTATAAACTATATTTTAACATTAAATACTTTGTGTCATATCAATAAACTATCACTATCGCATGATTAGTGTGTATGTCATTGTCACATCAAAATGTGATGCTATAATGTCAAAATATTTATAACCTGAAAACAGCCTTAACAACGATGTTAAAATACTTTCACATAACATGAAAATATCTAACACTTAGATATTTTCTTAGATTCTAAGTATATTATGACACTTTTCCTACTAGATACTTTTATTTTTGTTTCCCTGGCCTGGCTGTAGTATACTTCCATACGTTTCATACTTTATAAGTCATTTAAGGCTGGATCTGGACGTGCTTTTCTGTCATAAACTGTCCGCTTTCTATATATGGACTAAATGAACGTTCAAGGCCCGCCCTCTGTTGTACGTGGTGCGTGCTGTGCGTCATCACGCACGGCCGTCAGAGTTTTCCTTTTCTCCCCCTGCTGTACTCAGAAGCCCGTCACATTCTTTGCTTGGCCGACGCCTCGGACACACCTCAGCTCAAACAGCCATGGTGGGTTTTTGTTCGATCCGACTAAAACAGAATAATCATCAATATTGTACTGTTAGATTTTTAAATAATGTTTCGATAAGGTCTAATTTTGCAAAGATGTTAAATTAAGTAAGGATTTCTTGGTTCGATTTGCAGCTCGCTAGCGGAAGTGCAACTTCAGATAAGCTAACGTTAGCTAATATGATTGACAACTTTAACAGTAAGGTTTACCAGAATAGCGGCTGCTAGATAAAACACAGCTAAATGTGCTTTAGGTAAATAGTTTCTGCTGACACGGAGCCTAACTATCTAGAAAATAAGACGAAACGCTTTCTTAAAGAAAATGTTAGCTAGCTTTGCCCGTCGCAACAGGAACCATTTTCATTAGCCTAATTTCTCTTTGAACAGTGTGACTTCTCGGAAGATCAAATCCTTGGTAAGTTTTGAGTTTGTGTTGTGACACAAAGTCTTGCTTCTTTTGCATGCCTTCACTCTTGCTTTGTTCAGATGATACTTTGCCCTATCTCCACTATCGCCCTGCTCTATGCCCGCCTGTCATAGTAGCCGTGGTTTTAGGCTTTAAGTTTTTCTTCTTTATTTTCGTACTGTTTCACCACTTTCCACTTGCAACTGCTTGTCCTTTCCAGATTGAGTTTAACCTGGATCAGATTCATGGTAAGTCAGTGTAAGGGGGCTGCTTGAGGAAATCAACTGATGGCTATCTCGGTGTGTTTAGGGTGTGATCTGCATGTTGGCTTTGTATCAGCCAAACCCGTCTTAAATGTGGATGAAAGAGGCTTTTAACCGTTGCTTAGTTTGCCAGCATAGTCATAATATGCATTTAAGATAATGATACCTACTTACAAGCATAGACTGTGTGTTGCAATGTGTTTGAATGTGGCAGTCATGCACTCGTTATTATTATTATTATTATTATTATTATTATTATTATTATTATTATTGTTAGACACTGCCAAAACTCATATCTGTTAAACCTTGTTCTGTTTCACTGTAGTCATCCCTGCCTATGTGAGCTTGCCATAAACTTTGTCTGTTATCTTGTAAGCGGCTCATCTTCAGAAGAGTGTCCTTTTTTGGTGTGGATACAGTGGTGGTTGGTTTTTGTCTCGGGGCTGGTTTGTTTAATCACCACTGACATAATAGGCTATAGCTACTCTCTCTCCTCCTCTTTTCCTCCACTCCTCTAATACCAAATATGGTGCTGGGAAAAGTACTCACATGCCAGAAGGGAAAGAGGCACATTCCTGAGAACAGGAAAAACTCCACAATAGTGTCTGAACTTTTTTGGGAAAAGCTTGTCCCAAAACAGTAGTGTTGCTCAGCCTCATATCTGGATATTGTTTAATCGAAATCTATTTTCAGTTTATTTGAAAATCTGTTCCAAACTCTCACTGTTTTGTTATCTAGTAGATCATATAACCTTAAAACAAAGCCAAAGTAATCGACTTTTTGATCCCTAACAAGATTGCATTGCTGACAGTTGAAGAGGATACAGTACTTCCTCAAACTTTTTTTTAACCTCTGTCTCATTTTAATTCTCAAGGAGACATGCCTAACTCACAGCCTTATTGATTATTTAGTAGTGTGAAATATTTATGCCCAAGGAGACTTTGTGGGCAGCTGGGGGTCAAGCCAAGGTCTTTAAACCATAAGATATCATTTTTATCTAATACGTCATATACATATTGTTGGTAAAACTCTTTATTTCCCTAAACTTTGAAATTCTGGTGGTAACTTGTTAAACAATCATGCAGATTAAATAATTTCAGTGCTATTCACTTTAAGTTATGTGCATGTTTGTTTGTTGTTTTTTGTTTTTTTATGAAACTGAGGTCATATGTTTTTTGCCCTTCATACTAAAGCGTGCCATGTTGGTGAAGTTTCTGCACATTTTTGGTTGCATTGTGGAAAAATATCAGACTGACCTAATGACTAACACAAATGCACTTCATACTAAATAAAATGAGTGTGTTTTCATCAGGAAAGCAGGCTGTTTTCTTAGTGGTTGGATTACGTGATGCAATCAAGATTGAAATCATTGCATAAAGTCTGCAGAGTTCAGTTTTTTTATTTTTATTATTCTTAGAGCTTTGGAATGGAGTATTGTTGTGAAAAATGATATACAGATCTGAGAGTTAATGTAGTTATGTAATCTGTTCATGATGTTGGATATCCAAAAGAGGAAGCTTTAACTTGCCTATTGCAGCAAATGAAACCCAAGTATGGAAAGTATGTTGAAAATACATGTGTTCACTCTAAATTAAGCAGAGTACCAGGTGACAAGTGTCATAATTTGCCATCATATCTGCTTTCTCTTTTGCTGCTTCTTGTTTGTGTTGTTTGCACTCATGTCTTTCTACTTTCTACTTTTCCCACTTGATTTTCTATCTCCATGTCACCTGCTCATATTTTGCATGTTTGCTCATCTTTTTAGTATACTATAGTTATTCTTAACCCTTTAATTCTTTTCTTAATTCTTTGTGTGTTTACGTACCCTACAGAGTTTAAGGAGGCCTTCCTGCTGTTTGACAAGACAGGAGAGGGTAAGATCAGCTACAGCCAGGCTGGGGATGTCATGCGGGCCCTGGGACAGAACCCTGTCAACGCTGAGGTGCTTAAAGTCCTGGGCAATCCCAAGGCTGAGGGTAAGGGGAGAAAATATTCAACACAGTCAGTCTCTGAAATGTAAAAATGCAGCTGAAAAGTAGTTGCAGACCTTGGTTTTTATTTGTTTTTCTTTTTGTTTTTCCAGACATGAACTCCAAAATGCTGGACTTTGAGCAGTTTCTGCCCATGTTCCAGGCTATTGCTAAGAATAAAGATCAGGGCTCCATGGAGGATTTTGTGGAGGGACTGCGTGTCTTTGACAAGGAGGGCAATGGCACAGTAATGGGAGCAGAGCTACGTCACGTCCTCACCACGTTAGGCAAGTTAAACATTTTGTCACTCTTGACACTTTTTGTGATTACTGCTATTTCTCATTTCTCATCTGATTTACTTCATGTTGAATTACAGTTGTTTAAAAGTAGAATTTATGTCTGATTTTTACATTGCATTTTCAGGTGAGAAAATGACAGAGGAAGAAGTGGAAACGCTCTTGGCAGGACATGAAGATGCAAATGGTTCCATCAATTATGAAGGTTAGAGCAAAAGAAATGAATAGTAACAAGATCACATGCTTGCTATAATTAGGAAGAGGCTGTGTGACATCGCTATAAACATGCATATTAATCAATGTGACATTGTGACTAGTCTTGACAATCTGATGTGTGTCGCTGCTCATGTGTTGCCCTGTGTCGTAGTGTTGTTTTGACACAAGATATTACTGCCAAGTCATCTATGGGTAATAAACTAATTGCAATTGTGCTTTTTATCTTAGTTATAATAGCTATTTTGTAAGCACTGTAAGTGCTAGACTGACAGGTAGCTAATGTTCGATTTAGTCTAATGAAGTACTGATAGTTAATGTTATTGGCTTTTATATGCTCTCATTTTACACTTACGGTTACTTAACTGCTTGAAGACGCCCAGAGTAAATGTCAACTGCTTAAAATATGTTAACTGTTTTTCCTCTGCAGCATTTGTCCGCCACATCATGTCTGGCTGAAGGCCGGTACGGGTATACTATGAGATGGTACTACCAGGCATTCCTGCTTTTTAATGGTTGCACACTCCCATCCCACCATGACATTGTTGCACTAATCAACTGCTTAGCCTTTCACTCTCTTAATTCTGGCAAACAAGACCAATATGTGTGACAGGTTTGCCCTCTTTATTACCAGAAGGAAAGCCTGGTGGTCCCTCTCATCATTAGTCCTGAGGCTTTGACCCATATGTAGCCTCCTGCTGTTCTGTCTCTCTCTCCTGCAGCCCTCTGTCTTGGCCCCTGGCTGCAGCATGCCCCTCTGCATGTGTCTGGGACTCCCCTCAGTATATAAAGGGGACATGGTGGACACACAGGGAAGAGACTGGTCTCATTCAGGGAAAGCCTGGTGGCCAGGGTCAGGGTAGATACTGAACTGATGGGTTTTCAAACTCATTGCAAGAATAAAATGCTGCTTTGTACTGTTTTGCAAACTATGGATACATTAAGTGTGGTGTTTCTGAGTCACAGATGCATTTCACATAAGCATTTCTTGATATATGTATGTTCTCAACCAAAATTTCTAGATATATGCGCATCACTGTTGCAATGTTTTACTCTCATTTCATTTTTTGTTAAGAGGTAATAATAAAAACACTTCCTAGTTTCCGAAAGATACCAGGATTTGGTTTAATACATAAAAACCTGAAAAAGTGCAATGACAAACTACAGGTTTGCAGATGAGTACATTTGCAGCATTTTATTCTGCCGACTGGGTTAGGGTGTGATGGTCAAGGTGTAGTTGTTCTGATCTCATTTGCATGTTATTGGTGCAGTTAAAACAGGCCTTCTTCTAGTGGTGTTGGTCTTTTCACATTGAATTACAGTAGAGATAGGTTTACATGTGCAAATAGCCACCAGCTTTGGGAGAGTGGACCAGTCCCTTTTTCTACTAACCAGAGAAGTGCAGTAAATTGCTCTTGTGCTGATTGTTTTCTTCTCTGTACTGATGGAAGCTGAATTTGTAGCTGGCCGCTCTCTGACTGGACTTTAGCTCCCTTGATATTCTCCCTCCTTTCTTTGCTGTTCCACTAGAGGAAAGCATACAGCGAGGATGGCTTCTCTAACCAGCTCTTCTTGGATCATAGACATGGCCAACTGCTTTGGCTGAATAGGAGATAGAGATGATTACCTCTCCTCTTTCTCAGT
Organism: Sphaeramia orbicularis; assembly: GCF_902148855.1. Taxonomy (NCBI): domain Eukaryota; kingdom Metazoa; phylum Chordata; class Actinopteri; order Kurtiformes; family Apogonidae; genus Sphaeramia; species Sphaeramia orbicularis. Next base: position 36,081,256 of record NC_043963.1, read on the forward strand.
ACCCTCTTCAACCCCCCTTTTCCTCTGGGTCAGTAGAATAAGTGGGATCTGTCTCCAAATGCAGCATGCTCACCAAGGATCGGTGAGAAGGAAACTGAGGTTCACATGCTGTAGTTGGGGTAGGTCTCTGCAGACCTCTAAACTGACACTCTAATATGTCTCTTTCTCTGCTTTTTACAGAACTGGTCAGGATGGTCATGAATGGTTGAAGATGACGAGCATCTGACTTTTTTTACCCTGTCACATGTACCTTTTTTGCCGTTTGCTTGTACAGTCCCTCCAGACATTTCCACAGATTCATTTTAAACATTTAATTTAAGAAGTGCCTTTACATTCCCTGAAAACATCATAAATTGGCCTGACAAAACATGTGCATGCAGCTTTGTGCTTGCATTGTTTGCAATAACATTCCAAGATGCAGCACTTGAGACCACTTAAATTTGGATAATGATGATGATATACTGTAACTATTGATACCTGCTGTGTCAACACGGGAAGGGACATTAATATATTGTAGTAACTTTCAACAACCTACTGTATTATTGGCTAAGACTGGCTCTGAAAACTGATATTGCTGTAATACAATATATTTAAAGCCATAGTATTGAGGTAAAAGGATACATTTCTAATGGATTCACTCATTTTTAGTCACTCTCATTATTTGCTGCATTTAAATAAATGTTTTTTTCCTGAAAACCCATCCTGATTTTTGAGACTTGATTTATTTACTGCAGTTGGAAAATATTTTGTGCTTTGCTGTTTTGCATTATGGTGAAGGTATGATACATGATTTTATTTGTACTGCTCTACAATGACACAAGGGGGCAGTATTGCTGCTAGACTCTACAGATCAAACTATTTCTGTATTATACGACTGTACAGTAGGTACTGCAGTAGGAATGTAATAATTAGCTCTTTATGTTTTCATGAGTTTGTAGGATTTAAAGAAAATGCTATAGTTGTATGCCACTCCTGAATTTCTCCTGGTGTGTAGGTGCTTCAAATCAGGCCAAATTTCATTTTAAAAATGAGTGAGCTCTGTAGTTTTGCTGTACATTTTTAGAGAAATGATTCGGTGGCACAAGTGGCATATGAGAAGTAGAAGACTGTTTGGTGGCTTCCTGACCTTTTCTTCATTTTCCTCACAAGCAGCCACAACTATTTCCCCTCATTAGGCACCACAGCTATTGGAGTATGGAGCTTATGTGTGTGGGGTAAGGTTCAGGAGGGTGTCACAGTCCACTGCTGAATAGGTTGCCCACTAATTACTCAGTGTGTGTATGTGTGTGGTCGATGGAAGTCAAGGCTATTGATTATTTTAATCCTCCTATTTGTGAGTCTGTGATCCTCGTGGCTCTGCATTCGACAGGGGAATCACTAATGGGCCTCAGCGCAGCCTGTCTCAGACCTCTCTCCGTCCAATTAACTTTCAACTGAAATCTGCCAGGAGAGAGAGCCGGGGGCTGGGCCCAGGCATGGCGCGGTAACATCCCTCTTTCTCCTCTCAGAAGCAACAGATTCACCAAATCCTTTAAGTCTAGCATGCCATCAGATCTGTACTCTAATTAGGTACTTCCATTTTGCTAGTAATCTAGGAGGTGTCAACATTTGTCTCCTTTAACATGGTGATGATGCATGTCTCACTCCAGTTAAGGAACTGTTAAGAGGGTCTTATGAATATACTTGAGTAGTTGGCATGTGCAGAAAACCACATGGAAATTTGCAGCAACTATCCGCAACTTTTTAAAATAATAGTTTTTTTTAGTCATTTCTACCTGTATATTTGTTAACATAGCTGTTTTTTCTATGTATTTGATAATAGTCTATCATAGAGTGACAGGTACAGTTTAATCAAGTGTATAGTTCAGCCATTCCATGACATTTGAGAAGGTAAAGGGATAAGACATATCACTCAGTTATAAAGAATGCTCTATTGAAAATAATGGAAAAATTATTTGAAGAAAAAAACAAGTCTCTCCCAAACCTCAGTTACATATCCTATTAAAGTTAAAGCAATGCAAATTATTAGCACAATAATACATTAGCATAATTGTTTTTGCCTAAATCATATTCAGTATCTGCTCTTGGCTGTTTGGGCTACTTAAAACAGCACTGTACATTTTATTTCTGAGTATGTTCAGAAATGTAGATTTAGATGGATACAGTGGATTTGTTAGTGGGAGAAGGAGCACACCATAACCATAAAATCACTGTGCAAATATCAATGAAGTGAGTGAAAAGTTCATATTAACCAGTTTCCCGGATACATGACTTAATGCTTTGTAATAAATTATCTTGCGGGTTGAAAACCAAAGAGTGTTAAGCGTCATCGAATACTGGACCAATTTGGTCTGTTTTTATGCAATTGATCACAATATTGTTACAGTTAAAATGTATACATGGGCTGGATTTTGTAGGTCCTCTGTGTGTGATGAGATGGGATCAATAAACTGGTATTAATGTTTGTGTGTTAGACTGTGTCTTAAGACGTATTGGAAATCCATGTTGTAGCAGGCAGAAGCTGTGGTCAGCCCCTGTTGCTTCGATCTCAGATGTAGTCCACACAGCTTCTCCACAGATCCAATTCTCCACAGTGAGTTTAAGTGGTCGCTTCAAATAAAACCGAACAAGGGTCTGCGTGTGTTTATGTCTCTTAAATGTACATGCCTTTATTCAGTCCTGACTGTCAACACACCAGAACACCACGTAAGAACACAAAAAAAGACAGCAGTAATGTAGATATTTTAATAGTAATTATCTACTCAGCCTATTTAACATACCAGATATCCCATCCCAAGATTACTGTTTATACATATGATGATACTTGACATGGTTTCTCAAAAATAAAGGACTATGTAGGTATGGCAGTGTAGTTCCATTAACATGGCTGTAACGTTTTGTACAACATTGAATTGAAGTAAAACACCGCAGCTGTCACATCCACACTGCCTCAGTATCATACAGTATTTATACACACAGAATCAAAAAAGCACTTGGCAGTTAAAACTTCCTCACACACAAGTACCATCTGTAGAACGTCCCATGTCATGATGGGAACAGTAAAGATGGGTCAAACATCGGAGTTTACTCAACTGGCCTCATTTTAATCAGTACTTTCCCACTGCAAGGTGAATCACAACAGGGATTTTATTCATGTCAGCTGGGGTAATTCACTTTAAAGCATAGGGAAGCAAATATTTCACAAAAAAATGTTTGCAAAAGTAGTAGATTGTTTAATCAGAGGTTACTGGAAAGACTAGAGGTCATGTTAAAGTAAATGCTGTTTGGCATACAGTAAGGGTGCCTTTGTCTCAGCTTAGTCATCTTGATTTATGGCACTTTTAACACCATTATTGCATTAAAAACAATCAGACTGATGGTGTTTATTATATTCTTGTTCTCACAATGTCAGTAAATATGGAACACATTAAAATATCTTAGATATTTTAGAGCCACAATGTGCAGTCGTTATGTGCACCTATACTGTACATATTCAGTAATTCATTTTGCACACAAAAGGCGCCAGTAAATGCAGCTGATCGTTGGCTCAGTATCATACATTTCCTCTTAATTCCACTTATCTCTGATTTTTACTGTATTCACTGTTTTGTAGTCTGTTGTATTCTAGGATGTGTGTTGTTTGAGTGTGTGTGTTTGTGTGTTTTCTTGCATGCATATGTGTGTGGGTCTGAATAGTGTGTGCATAGCTGTCTGTGTAAGTGTGAATATGTATGATGTCAGTGTGTATCTAATCACTCCATTCTGCGTGAGAAAGGATTAGGTTCAATCTGGATAGATGAGGAAACCGGAGAAGGTGCTGTACTTGTTTGTGTTCCCTCCGTGGACCTTCCCTCCGTCCAGCTGCACACAAACCTCATCGCCCACGTCTAAATGCAGGATCACACTGTTGGAGGCATAGTCGTAATTCTGATCAGCATCCTGAGCGATGGCGCTGGCTCTTACCTGTCACCCACAGAGGACATACGCATTGACAATTAGAACATGGACGAAAGTGAACAAACACTTGCAAATGTCACTGCCACTTACTCAACAGCCTTTAGTACTCAGCAGCTCCTCACTTTAAAAGGAAACCACCGTAAAACATTTTTACCCATTTTCCAGGTTAATCAATTATTAACAGCTTTCATAAGAGACACCCATGAGAATGACATCACCCCCTGATGGAGTCCACATTCACACTTGATAAACAGATGGATGGCACTGTGACCTGTGACCCCAGAGGTGGGCTAAAAGCATGGCCACTTATTGATCTGCTGTGACAGGGGGCTCAGGGCCAAAAGAACCTATATGAACATCTGATTGGGATGTGGAGATAAGTTGGCTCGCTGGGGACAACAGGTTGTCTATGGGGAAACTAGCTCAGCCGAGAAACAGCATTACTATCACACCGACTATTGACCTGTTGCTTATGATCCCAGGTCGACTCAATATGCATGATATTGAGTGGCTAGGCCTAAGCCAGACACTTTCACATTTGCATGCTGTATGTGAGCGTGGTCTTATTGACCTAGTGTCAGTGGATCTTTACTTGTTTGTTAACACATTTAATTGGGTTTACTCATTGTAGAGATTTAAATACACATGCTGGACTGAATTACAGCTGGTCAGGAAAGATCTCTGCTGTTTGTAGCTGTAAAGGTTTTAATTATTATTGTAGGCTTTACACCAGACTGCGCAACAATTTTCATTTATTGTAATCCACTAGAATACTTTTTGTTCTTCTTTAGCTGCTGCTTTTAAATGTTGCATTATTAATATCCTTTTGACAAATGCAGAATCTATAATCATACCCCATGCTGCATCCCTAAAAACCTCCTGAACAAGATGTATCAATAATTCTGATGGAGATGCCCCAATCATCCGACATATGTCAGCCATCAGTGGCCTTGTGTCTGGCTCAGTGTCCATCTACAGTGGGAGCACTCAATCTATGTCAGCAGCCAGACAAGCCACGCACATATCTATGACAGCCACAGAATATGATCTGCAACTCAACTACCATCATGTCATCCCCATCACAGGGACCCTTTTCTCCCCAGTAAGCATGCATCAATTTGAAAACAGTCAGTTGACGAGCAACAGAGCCTGAATTATTGTAACTGAAAAAAAAATATCCTCTTTCCCCCCCTGCATCAATCCATTTTGCCCTGGTCTACTCACCTATCCCCCATCTATCAGTTGTGTTCCATTGCCTGGACACTGTCTGTATCTATCTCCATAAATGAGATGTAGGTCATGGAGGATGTGTCAACTTTCAGCAGGTTGGTGACCGCCGGTTAAGCATGAATCTATTCTCTCTAATGAGCAGGGAAGTGCTTCTAATCTTAACTCATATCTATTTGGTGATACTTACCACATCTATTATTTCAACTTCAACATTGTTTTGGTATTAGACTTCAGATCCTTGTATCTATCCAAAACAGCCATTTTGCATAAACTATAATGCTTTAATGACAGCTGTCTTGTTTTATGTCTAATGTCTTGTGCAGAACTATTTGATACTGGTATCTATATTATACAAGGGAAGTGGACTCTCTGTGTGTGTGTCTCGGGTATCACACAAAATCCGGAAAGGTCTGACTGCTGTAGTTTGGCATACTTATGTATTTTTGGTCAAGGAAGAGACTAGCGAAAACGGCAAGTTGATAGGACCAAAATTTTTGGATTTATTGGTAATTTTGGAATATGATGGCCTCCCAATGGCCAATCATGTTGCTATGCCCAGAATCATACAATCATCATTGAAGTGGGTTTCTTAGCAAGAGATAAACAATAGGACCACATTGCCATGGAGTCAAATTTCATGTGCAGAAACAGATATGCCAGCTGAGAGGTTATTCAACTTAAAATGACAGTGGAATTTATCAAGAAAGGAAAGGAATGAACTATATCAGAGAATCTAGAGCCCGTGGTTCTCCATGGGGCAGCGTGCTAGTATACAGTATATATATATATAGTATACAGTATATATATATATATTTATATTTATACATATTTATTTTATTTCTTTTTTTTTTACCTGTTCTAGAAAAAAATAAAGACTATGGGACTGAGTGAAGGATCAGTGTATATTATACTGTACATTATTGATGATATCCACCTTGTATCTGCTGTATAGCTCTCTTGTTCTCCCCTATATGACGTACTGCATCAAGGTGTGGGGCAATACTTACAAAACTAATACAAATCCAATTACCATCATTCACAAAAGGCCAATATAAATGATCAATAAAGTATCCTATAGGGAACACACAAATTTTTTTTTTTTTTTTCAAGTTAAAAGCTTTAAAGTTTAGTGACTTAGTCTACTTTAAAACAGCACAATTTATGTTCAAACTAAAAAATAATCAGCTGCCTGTTCATATTCAGAGCTTTTTTTAAATGCAGGAAAGTAATTATAATTTCAGAGGAAGTAATGTGTTCAAAAAACCTAATGTTAGAACAAATATGGAGCAATTTTGTCTTTCTGTTGTTGGAGTAAATGTTTGGAACAAGTTAAATCCTGAGTTAAAAGACTGTATAATATTATTTATGTTTAAAAGAAATGTTATGAAAATATACGAAGAATGTGAATGTCAATTTTTCCACTACTCAAACTATTAAATTGTTTTGTTTTTTTGTTGTTGCTATTGTTACTAAGCAAAAAGCATTGGTAGCTGTTTTATTTCATTTTGTTTGGTGATATGAATAAGGGGGTAGGCAAAATAAGCTTAGGCTTCAGCCTATTCCTTTTCAGACTCTTGCATCTTTCAAACATTGTATCCTGCACAAATGTATAATGCTTGAAATGTCTGAATAAACACAATTAAACATGGCTTCTTTTTTTTTTTTTTTTGGCTGTGAAATGTGCCAGGAAATAAAAGGTAAACTGTCTATGACCTGAGAGCTGCTAATGCTTGTCCATGCCTTCAAATCTTGTGTTGTTTTTTGCACATTTTATACAAATATGATACCAAATGTTGTTTTATATCTGTCCAAAACAGATCTGTCTGTTAAATAAAACTGTTTGTCTCAATGGGACCACCTGTATAAATAAAGGTTGAATTAAAAAAAAGTTGACTAATTCTTGTGTAAACTTTTTTAATTTAATCAGCATATTATTTTTTATGAACAGTATACACTTGATGAGTGAAAAAAATACAATTGCTACAGCTATTTTTGTATTATATCTATTTTCACATGTTTCACATATTCTTGGATGTCACTTATATAAATAATTCATGTTCAAAAAGTTTTGATTATCCTGAAGTTGCTCAGACTGTTCAATGAGTATAATTAAACACTGACCATAATTTACCCTTTTTTAGACCCTCTCAAGACCATCTCTCACATAATGACACCAATCCATTGTCAACTGCAAAGGTTATATTGTTGTTCTACTTGACATGTATAGTGACAGCCAATATCACATTTGCATCTTTGGCTGCTTCTGACAGTGATGCTGTTATTGTGACTTTCTATCGACACCAGGCATATGTCATCCTGCTCATTATTTTGGCCAAACAGTGTAACACAGGGAGATGTACAGAGCTCATCCCCCCCCTTCAGGTCATCTTAGATTCTCATGGTTTCATGCACAAGGCAGCCTGGTTGAATTTTGTACAACAGAATAGAATTCATCAGTCACTCATTCATCAAAGGGTTGTGTGTGATATATATAGTGTATAATTGGTGCTTCATGCTCCTGTGCATGACAGGATAATACAAGACGCCTATAAATGCAGATCTGGTACAGATAGGCATGAGGGAACCGTGGTGGGATTAGGACGGGAATTCCCACAGAGGGGACGGATTCAGCTGGAGGACACAGTCTGATCCGTGTGAACCAGGCGGCACACCGAGCTGATCTTGGAGCTGGAAGGGTTGTGAGCCGTGAGGCAGGGGCCCCTAGGGCTTGCCTGTGGCTGTCTCTGTCTCCGCCTATTGCTTTCATTACGGGGCCTCCTGTAAACGTGCCTGAGAGCAGAGGGGGCCACAGGCGAGCAGGAATCAAGCAGGAAGGCGGTGGTGGAGGTGGTGTGGGGAGCAGCTGCAGTGTCATTTATACAAGTGGAACCGCAACACAGGAGACAGACAAGGAAAGACAAAAAGAGAGGAGACAGGGAAAAAAACAAAACAAAAACAAGGGCCAGAGGGTTGAGGGAAGAGAAGGGAGGGGTCTAGGGTAACAGACTGATCAAGCGAGGCTATTTTGCGAGACCGGGGAGATTGGGGGGGGGGGGGGGGGTATATGAAGTCTTGTTTTTATCTGTGGTGCCGTGCTCCACTGGTAATAAAACTGACAGGATTCATTCACTGTGATATACTGACCTCTTAGAGCAGAGACAATAGAAAAGTAGCTGTTAAACTTACCTAAGGGACCCCAGCACATAGCAGATGGGTTGGGGAAGGATTGAGGGGGCGATGTTGTGGAAATAGAATATTTATTGAATAGGTTTTCCCTTCTCCTCTGGGAGCCCACGGATTACATGGCGACAAGTGACTATAGCATCAGGCCTTACCTTAGATTGCTATTAACTGCCATTCAGGATTACAGTCTGTGGCGTACAGCACAATGACAGTCACACCTGCCCACTGCATGAGTGAAAATGTCTTAATGTGCTTAATTACTGTTTTAAAGGAGACAGTATACTTGTCTTTTAAACTGATCCTGCTTTCACATTTCTTGTGGCACAAAATAGATCGCATTTTGACCACACTCTGCTGTGTTTTTAACTCTCTCTGGGCCAGCTCAGGCTAATTTATATGATGTTATAATAATATTTCACCTGTAGCATGTACATGTAATACAGGTACCGCTCATTACAGTGAGTGATGACATTTTAACACTACTCTGTGAAATAACTTGACCTTTAACAGAGCTATTAAAAGAGTCTATGACAGGTGAAAAACAAGGGAGAGATTAAATGGGAGCCAAGCTAGTATCCATTTGACTACATTGCACTTGGTGTTAAGAATGTTTAATATAGATATAGGGTGGTGCGTTCACGCAGTATACATGAATAGGTGAACAGCATACAAACAAATTAATGAGGAGAGGGGGTAGTAGGTCTGTTAAGAAGGCATGGATGACATATTGCCTGCCTTCACAGCATAAAACATACCAACATTAGCATAGACTGTCTTAATAACATTTGCTACGCAGTTTGAATATTAAGTAGTGTACAAGCCATTTATCCATGGCAGTCAGACAAGGCTGAATCAATATTAAATCATTAAGTACTATAAGAATATTATAAGGATTCATCATCCTCTAAAGCTGGATGAAAATCCGACTGCACATGCTTTTTCTGTGTGCAAATAACACACCTGAAGTTTGCTCAACTGAACATGAATAGGGTTGTGCAAATATTCCCATCACACATTAGAGCTGTTCTGTATGTCAGTTACCGGCATGTTACGAACATGGAAGCAGCTGAAGTGTGACCCCTCTCAATCACAAATCCCCTGAATCTGAAAGCCTTGTCATGCTGCGGTGATTTGTGAAAGTTAGATTGAGGTGTGAGCAGGTAGGCTTTACAGAGTGGGGATTAAGTGAAAGTAATAGGTATTGGATCTATAGGAATCCCATGGAAGCCCGGCCTCAGTCAGCACATCCTCCTGAGATCCTGGCATTCGCATTACACCACACTCCTGTCACCTGACATAAGTGAAATGCCTTGAACCTGTGAACCAGCCATGACTCACTCCAGCAGCCAATACTGTTAATTTAAGCATCATTATGAAATATATGACTAAAGCTGCACAGGCTGTTAAGCATTCCCTGAATAAATCTATCACTAAGCGCAGAATTAATTAATTTAGTACTTTAATGGGATCTCTAAACACTGAACCGGTGCAAAAACAGTTTATAGACCAATTTTCTCTCTTTGTCTGGTCGGCCTTGATGACTTGTCAAGCTGAGACGTGTTGTGTGGGCGTCCATTGGTCATCGGGCCTGATCTCATTCTGGCCTTCACTACCAGCCTCCCCGATGCCTCGTCTACAAGCCCACTGTCTCCATACCTCCATTAAGTCATCTATCTTCCTCTGCTCCACCCCTGATCTTCCGTCAACTCACTAGTCTTGTCTTGCTCTCCCTTTCACTCTCTCCAAGTGGACATCTCAGCATGTCCCTGTCATGTCGAGGCTTGTGTGTTTGTGAGTTTGAATTTGTCGAGCGGCCAACAAAGGAAAAAAAAGTGAGTTAAATGACCTTATCTGTTAGGGTGTAAAAGTTATAACACTCACAGAAAGGAGAAGTGGTACATTTGTTGCTCCAGCAATCTGTTTTTTGGCTTAGAATAAAAAAAAAATTAAAAAAAACATGTGGTCAGACAAAATATCCAATAAAGCTTTAGCACCTACGGCAATGGTAAAACAGGCCGTTTGATTCTACAGTTAGGAATGCAACCTGTCAGACATAGTGCCCATTTAACAAACTCTAGCCACTGACTGGCCTCAGGCGGAGTACCCGCCTGCCTCGGGGCTTCTATAACTCCAAACATGATCAGGCATTCTGCAGTATTTTATTTACACTCCATTTTCATCTACCGGCTGTTCTGTTTAGGACACTCCTGTTAGGTGAGTGCTCTATTTAACAAAGCTATTTAAGGGGGGGGGGCACATGATAGGTGTCAGACGGACCGAGGTGAGGTTAAATAATTGAGTTGAGTGAAAAGATAATTAATGGAGAATCAATGAACAAGCTGGGTAAGGGTTAGAGGAGGAAAGTATAGCGGGTGTTCAGAGGATCTAATCTAAGATGTATAAATTATTAAGCAGACTACGATGACTTGAATGACAATTCAGACATTAGGTAGGCACCTTAGATGCAAATTCACCTTTGCAGTCTAATACATATACAATTAAATGGTAGTAAAATATAATTTTAAACATTTACCTTTTCCACCGAATAAAGTCTAAATGTATTGTCTTATTTAGTTCAGTGCAGCTGCAGTATTAAAGTAAACATGAGGTGTTTTAGCCTGTGTGCACTTGTTTGATTATTCTTTGATAAACCACATGTTTAGAGAGTGAAGTCTGTGTAGACGATATTAGCATTGAATGTCCTTGATGAATGAATGAATTTATAAAAGCAACTTGAAGAATGTTTCCTGAATTTGGAGTCCTCTGATGAAATCCTTGTGATTTATCCCACCTCTTCGCTCCTCTACCCCCCCATCAGCCCCTGTGTCTTTAATTAGTGTCTGGGGAATGAGGGAGTGGATGAGTGGACTGTCAATTTTACATTCATTATTTATTTAGCTGAGGTGTAAACTGACTAGTCCACGTACTGACAGACATTTCTCCTGTGCTCTTTTGCACTGCTGTTTAGGCAATAATCAAGCTCTGTGTATGATAGTTACTAATTAGACTGTTCCTTTTGGCGGTGGCAGCTGCATTCTGCCACTTGTCATTTAGCCACAGTACATGTGGGAATGCAAATAACTGTAGCTGCGATTTCAGACTGTATACCATGGATTCCTCTTAATGAGGAGAAAGATTTCTATTTCATTCTTTGCCTGTCATGTTGCCACCTGCTAAGTGGAATGTGCTCTGAATTTGAAGAGCTCAATTGTGCAAAGGTGAATGTGAGTCAATGGTAACAGAGGATGGTCAATAACTGGAAAAAAATGATGTATGGTCATATGTGTGCATGCATATGAACACATACACATCTTCTGTTGCACGTGCACCTATTCTCCCACATGCTCACACGCTCACTCACTAACCAGTCCGTTCTTCTTCAGGTCTGCCCACATGCTGGTCCCATCACCACCTCGCATTAGGACGTGGTACGTGAAGAAGTAGATGCCAGGCAGAGGGCAGGTGAACTTCCCGGTGCTGGGCTCATAGTAGTTACCCACATTGGTCACCACATCGTCAAATTTTAGTATCTCATTCCCCTCATGCTGTTTGCGTAGCCCTGCATAAAAGGCAATTTTAGGAGTGTAGAGAGAAGGGGAGTAGCCACCAGGACCTGGACCTGGAGGCCCCTGCGGCCCTGGCTTGCCTGGCTCTCCTGGAGGTCCACGTGCTCCTGGTGGGCCAGGAATCCCAGGAGGCCCCCGGAGGCCAGACTTCTTCTTTCCAGAGTAATCCTGGGGTGTTGGGGACACGGGTGTCAGCTCCTGGCCTGGTTGAGAGGTGGAGTAAGGGTCGCATACCATCCTGCAGCTTCCAAGCATTTCATAATGGCTTCCTGCATTTCCAGTGTTCCCCCCTTTGGTTGTGTGGACCAGCAGAGGAATGGCGACCAACAGTATGAGAACCATGGCCACACCTACTGCAGCTCCAATGACACGTTTCCTGCGGCTGAGCCGTGAGGCGGCCAGCGTCAGGAAGTCCTCTTCCCCCTTAGCTGGAATAGTGCCGGCCAGGATGAAGCCTCTCAGAGAACCAGTATGGAATAAAAAAGTGCTTAAGGGTAGTGGGGTGAGTGGGGGTTAAGAGGTATATTACACAGCCAAGAACAGGAAATAATGCAAAATGGCAGATAGCCAGAGCTGATGAGAACAGCAAACAGCTGGATTAGATGTTCCAAGAGAAAAGATAACGGTGTCCAACAAGGGTTTCAAATACCTGTAATTCAAAGAAAAGAAGAAAAAAAATTAGACACCACAATGCTTAAGGGAATACACACATGAATCTGTATCTGTTTTGACACAATACAAAACTATTAATTATCTGATGAAGTATTATTCACCTCCTTTTACTTCTGCTGTTGTCCTCCAGTTCACTTCAATTTTCAGCATCAAACAGAAACCATGACTGGCAGTGAGTTCGTTGTTTTCAAAGCAGAGCTTATTAAAAGTATGCTGATGGCTGGTGCCAAACTCAGCTCATTGAGGACTGAGAAGATGTATTGTTTGTTTTGTTGGATGAAGTATAATTTAGAGTTTCTTCAAAGAAAAATGTTCTTTCCTCTAAGCCCCCCAACACTCAGTATGAATGTCTTCCTGAATGCCATGACTGTGTGACAAATGTTATTCAGAGATCTTTTCTTGACACAATCATCTTATGACTGCTTCTTATAACTTTTTTCCACCGTCCACATATAAAAAAAATAATTTTGTTGGAAGTGTATTTGATAGATTCCTTCTGAGGTTATATCTGGATCTGGAAAGCAAAGGGAAAAAGCAAAAAAGCTCAATCATAAATTTACCCTCATTTATCTCAGTTTATACGTTATATGACGAGGAATCATATGACAAAGATCAGATGTAAAGATTACATTTTTAATAAATAAAATAAAATATGCTCAGTAAAAATAAGTACGAATATTATATTTCATATTTTTAAAGTGATACAGGTGCGTTATTCACTAATGTGTATACTTCATAATATAAAAAGAAAGGCAAAGGTAAAGTGGGAAATAAAACTTACCATTTGTTCATTAGGCTATATTCCAAAAATATCACTGGTTGAAATTATCCGTGTGTCAGTCCAGTCCGCGTCCCACCAAACTGACTGAAGGACTTTGGACTGTTGCGGTGCCAGGCGCAGAGGTGTGGAGCCGACGGGCGCACGCACACCAGACGCCAGCAAAGTGATGAGAGTTTCTTAAGCAGCGCGTAATCCCCTCTTTTCTTTCCAAGGAAGAAAAAAAAAGAGTTTTAATGCCGTAAATGATTCCTGGCAAATACTTACAACCACGCTTGATTTTTTTTTTTTTTAAAAACTCAATTCCAAAAGAAGGGACGCACGGCAGCCTGGCGCTCGTACCCACAGTGGATGTCCACTGTACCGCCTATCGTATCAGTGTTTGGGGTTTGGTCCGTGGGCAGTCCTACTCAACACCTGTTAGACCGATCTCTCTCTCTCTCTCTCTCTCTCTCTCTCTCTCTCTCTCTCTCTCTCTCTCTCTCTCTCTCTCTCTCTCTCTCTCTCTCTCCATCAATATATACAATAATATAATTTGTTGTCATTGAAAATGAATGCTGTGTCTTCTATTACATTACTTTAAATGTATTTCTAACTATAAGTGAAACATGATTGAATGGTAATTTAAATGTTTACAATTGTGAGCCATAACTGCAGATGCATTTGGCTGTGAACTGAAAACAGTGCAGACCACACTCCACTGATGCTCCCTGTAATGCCTTGTTAGTCTGGCATTCACCTGTTGTCAGCAGCTAACTCATTGCAAACAAATGTTTCATAAAGACTTGCAAAACGAAGGCAGATGTTTTCATCTTCTGTGTGCCGGGGAAGGGAGGACAGAGGAGGGTGACTAAGTAAAAGCTGCTTCGGCGTGATGTGTGAGGAATGGAGAGGAGACACTAAATGTTCCCTAGACCATTCTCTGTGTGTGTGACTCGCATCCCACAGCTATAAAGCCTCATTAGTGAGACACCCTGCCCCACACATGGAGCTGCTCTTTTTCCTCCACCTAAAACCTTACAATGCCTGCACTCAGCACACACACAAACACACATACACATGAAGAAAAATGCAAAGACGATGGCATTTCTTTCAGCAGACAGGGATGAGTCTTTGTTGAAATGGTTATGGTCTATATGTTCAGTGAAAATACATATTTCCTTTTGCTGAGCTACTAAATGACATTCACCAGTGATCATCTTTTATTTGTAATATCTTATCACATATCTCAAGCAGAATTTTTCCTCAAATCAGCATTTCCTTGGAGGTTTGTATCACCTGTCTGACAGGCATAATCTGTGAGTTTAAAGTTTAATGGGTGAAGCAGTGGGAGCAAGAGGAATAGGTCCACATTCAGTATTGATGACTCCCCTTTCATCAACCCCCACCTCCTCGACCTCCCTCTCCTTATGATATGATGACCACTGTCTGGAAATGTAGGGATCATCTGACCTGATCCTTCCAGACATGGAGAGGCGGATACTCACCCAGTTTTAAGGTGCTTTTCCAAGGATGGGTGGGATTACAGGGAAAATTGAGGTGGAGAGATTTTTCAAGCAGGGTAGAGATAGCTTTGAGGTATTTCTGTTAGGAAATGTTAGCGTTGAGCTGCAGGGACAAGCTAAATGCTGCGTCAGTCTGAGTTTGCAGGTTAGTCGGTCTGGCCCACAAGAACAGTGCTCCGAGGTCTTCTAAGCAGCATGGGACAGATAATCATTGCCAACATTCAGAGGCAATATGCTCAGGATTGGATTTTTAAAGCCTGTTAAAATATTACTGAGGTGATTAATATTGAAATATGCGGTTGTCTTTCAGCTGTCTGTCTCCCTTTCTCCCTATTATCTTCTTCATTTGCTCCCGTTGGTATTCACACTCACCTAAAATTTCAACATTATGCATTATGTTGATGAAATGTTTTTTGTTTTTTTTTTATTCAGTGCGATTGCTTTATCATGTCACTTGCTTTAACTTCATTGCGCCTCACATAGGCCATAGGAGAATCAGAACAGGGCTGTTTGAGTTATTAGTTTGTTAAATAATTCATTTCATATATTATGATACACCAAGAATAAATCTCTGTCTTTGTGCACACTCCTGCATAATTTCAGTTCCAGCGTTTTTCTGCTCTGTTCTGTGCAAACAAGTAAGAGAGGGGCAGGAGCATATTTACGACAACATTACTCACATTATGTTATATTTCTTTTCTGCGATGACTGTTTTGTTTGGATGTTTCCTCCACATTCTTCAATTCAGACATTTATGTCAACATTGAAAAAATACAAATTCTCTTTACATGCACGAAATACAATGCACAGTGTCTGTATGTAGGTGTATTGGTATGTGAGTTTTTTGGTTTTCCTCAAAGATAGCAGGGCCATCTCACAATCAACACCAGTGCAGCGACTGTGACCATCACATACTGAGTATTGGCTCAGAGGGATGATGACATTTCTTTCCCAAAAGGCACGTAGCTGCCAGAGGGCCGTCACTCCCAGGGGGACCACCGCTCACATCCTCCACTGTTAACACTGACAGGAATACAGTCATCAATCCCCCATACCCGCTATGTAGATTACTCTTGTAAATCGATTTAGAGGTCATTAGGGATATAAAGACATGATTTGGGGTGAGTATAAATCCACAGAATGTATGGGAACTGTAAAAGTTATGAAAAAGATATAACAGAAGTACAACAGTTTATGTCAGGTACGTGTATTTGTTTTGTTTTAACAAGTGAAAATCATGCTATTGTGTTACATGTCATGAGGAAAATAAGAAATGGGATCCACGTCAAATAGAAAATATACTTGTGTTGACACAGTTCAAAGATTAATTAACCAAGCCCTGGTATCTTTCCTTAAACCTGCAGTAAACCATAAAAAGGCAAAAAAATATGCTGTCTTTAAACACCCATATATTGAATATAGACATGTCGATATATGACATAACTTCTATTTTATTGTATTTTTTTTTTTTTGTTTACATATGTCCATAGTTTGCAGAAATGCATAATGGCAAGATTTTATTCTGGTGATTGAGTTTCAACATGTCACACTGCTCTTGTGCCATGACATGAAAAGTAGTATTTTATTCCAGATTTGCCTAGGCATGTGTTACTGTAAAATAAGTGTAAATTTGTAAGCAGTGTGTGCAGGTGTGGATGTCCACATCCTGGTGTTGTGCTGTTTCATTAGGCTCTGATTATGGGGCCTGATGCAGAGTGACAGTGCGCAGATTGAGTTGCACAGCCACTCTAATTCTGTCTATTAATAACAACCCTCCACACTGCCGTCCAGAACCACATTTATTAATCACAATTTGTCATCTGTCTGATGCTCCACCCTCTCCTTCTCCCTTTTTTTTTGCAGTCCCTCTCTGTGGCTGTACTCCCCTCCTCTTCCCTCCCTCCCAGCAGGGCCAGTTATCCCCTGCACCTCCCCACCCCTCGCCCCAGCTCCGCTCGCCTCCAGCTCAGAGACATGGTCCAGAATACATAGGGATGCACTCACTCTCCTCCCTCGCACACTGCTGCTCTCTCTCCTTAACTGCTCTCTGGAAGGAGTGTGAAATTAATCAAACACACTCCAGCTTTAATTGGCTAAATAACAGCAAACAACTTGGAATAATGTAGACTGTTTTGTTAACAACATTCTGAGCATTATAATAAATTATAATAAAACAAATCTCAATTTGCAATTACTGAATAGCTATAATGCTCATGCTTGGCAACACATAAAAAAACTTCTGCAGTGTAATGTATCATAGGGATTAACAGAGGAAGCATGTGGTTGCTTTTTAGACCACATTGATTCTTTTTTTTTTCTTTTTTTTTTTTAATCCCAGACATCTAAAATTTCTATGTACACAAAATCCTGGCATTTAATCAATATGTATGCTGCGATATGCACACTGTAATATTGCATTATTGGTGAGAAAATAAAATCACATTTCTGCTCATGTCTCAGTCAAATGGCCCTTGACCCTACTCAGAAAGATGATTTATGAGTTAGCTAATCCCAGAGGTCCTGTTCTGCCACTCCAGTTTTCAAGCTGTGTTTATGCTCATTATATTGACACTTTTTAGATATTCATTTTCCCTGAAAGTGAATTTTATGATGCAGTAGAAGTTTGTTGAGGAGTTGCAAGCATGTACAAACATGTCGAGTGAGCCTGAGCCTCTGATTGTTCACCGTTCACCACTTCTGATTTCAGTGCTTTCATTGCTGTGTGTTGTGCTTCGTGGCAGCTGTGTTCTGCTAATTACAACACCTTCGACCAAACCTCATGCAACCCGCTGCCTCCTCACACAAAAACCAAGGTCCCTCTACTGTTTTCCTTGAGCAGAACTGGTGTTTGGGGGAAACAGAGGCGATTTTCATGTGCAAATGTCAGTCAGTCCGCTCCCAGCAATCACAGGCCCGTCTTCTCCAGAGATCAGGGCTTGAGACACAGCCTGAATAATTTAGCAGCTCTGTGCCACCGTGCTTTAGGGTCGCAACCTTCTAAAGTGATGACAGAAAGACGTTGCCTGACTTCCCCTCCCATTCACTCCCATTACCACTTATTTACCGTTCCTGATTCCAGGCAGACAAAGCAGAAGGCCACACGGGAAAGAAAAAATCATTGCCGCTGTATAAACTGTGTCATAAAGCAGAGCACAACCAAACAATGACATTTTCCGAGCATCCCCAAGTTGGTGCTGATCCCCTCCTGTGCTACGCAGTGAAATAAACACGCACCACACACATGATCACCCAAGCCAGCAGTCACAGACAAAAGAGATGATGGGCACCCACATAGAGAAAAGGTCGAGGAGTGACACACAGCAGGGACAGATGTCACAGCAAAAACTCACCAATGTACGAAAGGTGTGGATTGAACACTGAGATAGAAACAGAAAAAAAACACCCAAATCTTCCATTTTGAGGGAGGAGAGATTACAAAGATGTTCAATGTATGACAAGGGAAAGTGCAGAGACGAAAGGAACAGACTGAAAGAAATTGATCCGTCCTTCTGAACAGACGCTCTGTACATTTCTATCATTCAGAGGGAGACAGACAGCGTTTGGTCTGACAAGGGTGGTCATCACTCGCCTGCAGAGGGACTCTGACAGCAACATGACGAGGATGAATGGACTGTCCGGTTGTCCCAAGCAAGACACTTACTGTGGGAGAGATGATACATTTATCTGCTTCATAATTTCTTTCAGTCAATGTCGAGTAGTCAACATTCAGTCCTTTCATTCAATTATCTTTTACAAGTCTATTTATGAGAATTCGCACTTAAAATCATAAATTGCAAGAGTTAAATGTAATTAGTTCTGTGGCCTTACTATATGATATAATTTTTGTGGACATATGAGACACTGAACCACAAAAACAAACATGGCTCACTCTAAGTGTCTGCACAGCATAGACAGATATTATTGGAATGTAAGAAACCAGCAGTGAATTGTGTATTAGTGATTCAGTGGGACGTTCCCATGGAGATGTCAACTGTGATAGCCTATTAGTCCAGCCAGTGAGATGCAGGATTGCTAAGAAACACTGCGAGGAATGAGCGACACATCCTGCCTTCTGCTGCACACCTCCCTCTAACCTGTTGTCATGCACCGCAGCGATACAGTCAGTCCAGACAAACCCATTCTGGTCAAACTGCATTTATAAAGAGCTTAGAGTGTCAGCGGGCACACGGTTTGACCTCATGTCATGGGAATGTGTTACAAGGGCAAGGAGGACTTGAGCGATCCCTCTAAATTATTGAGAGTGATTATTTGGTGACTTATGGTTGGTGGCTGACAGGCGAGGTATGACAAATTGTGCTAGGGAAGAATTACACTTTCTCATTTCTCCAACGTCTATTTATCTGCCTTTCTCTGTGAGACCACCCCTTCTGTACCAACATCCCTCTACCTTCTCTGTCCTTGTACTAGTAAGTTCTCAGAGACTTTTGGTACAGAATGTCCTCAAAAAACCTAGAATGAAACAGCGTGTTGGTTAACTGTGAGTTCAGTTTCAGGATACTTAGGTTTGTTATATCTTTTTCACAATTTTACCTAAATTTGAAGCAATTTGGTGACAGTCTTATCATCTGGACCAAATTTCGTCATGTCTGCTGTTCGAGGGAACATTTGAGGGATGTCAAAAACTAGGATCACTGTGCCCTTATAATACTGTCTACACGCTGGGTCCCATACAAAAACATGTTGGTTAAGGGACAGTTCATTCTAGATTGAAGGTGCAGCAGTATATTCTTCCAAATTACAATGTGGTGTGAAAATTGTTGGTTTTCATACTGTGTACATTTGCTTATTTAAAGTGATAAAAGGAATAAAATCTCACCTGTACACTTTCCTCCTTGACTTCCTGTAACTTACACTACATCTCCTAATTTTGTTGTTCAAAGGGGGAATTTACACCTCGTTTTCTAACTCCCTTTATGTATATTAAAAGGAAAGTGTTAGATCTATAATTTATGTGTGCTTTAAGTCTCTTTTAGATTTTTGCCCATTGTTGGCTCTTAGTTGGTGGAGTTTCATTTATAGGCAAAGAGTTGCTTGTGTTAGGTATTGTTGCCACTGGAAAGCAGAAGAATAGAGAGAGTAAGTCACACAGGAGCAACCATAAGGAGTTGTTCACTTCCTCTACACAAAAGTATGTGTACAAGCTGAGAGGATACATCACAGTAAACAAGGGACAATCAGGGGTGAGTCTGCTTTACAGACCAGAAAAGGAAGGTCATATCTTCAGGGACCCAGCAGTGACCAAGTGGAAGAACAACTACAGCAAGATGAGGCTGAACATATTTCAGTGGTCAAATGTGCATGGACCTGGATGATGGCCTTGAGGAACAAAGCGTGTGTTTTTATATGAGCTCTAGGTTTTAATTTCCCCACAAACAGCCTGCGGCAGCCGGTACAGGTAACTGTATGAGGAAGGGCACAAGAGCGATTTGCTAAGAATGAAAATGAGGCGGCAGGCATCATTCTAAATGAGCAGCAGGGGCTGAATGAGTTGTTTTTGAGGGAGTAGGAGGACAGAGTTGGAAGGGAAATGATTAAAGCTTTAACATGGAGCAGGGTCTGATGGAGCATACATTGTAGGTGGAGTTCAGGTGGAGAAACTGATAGATGATGAGTGGACACACACCACAGGAGCCATCTTGACTTTGGCAGAGCCCATTAAAGCCGAGATTCGCTCTCTCAATGAATAATAATTCCCAAAGATCAGGAAGTTTCAGGTTCTTCAAGGCTTTTCGTAGAGTATGTTATCCACTTACTTTTCTTTGTCATTCTTTTTATTGTGCACATATCAGGAGACCTGTTCCCCAATTTCTAATTGACATTCCCTGTTGCATAATGTTTCTAACTGACTGATCAGGTATCAGAGATGGAGTTCTTTGTGTAAATGCAGTGTGAATAATTCATACAGGGCTGTCAGAGAGAGAGAGAAGGGGCATTTTAGAAATCAGTTCGCTAGGCCCCTGACCATGAATAATTGATCTGAACTGATTAAAGTTTACCGTGATTACCCCTCACCTCCCCAGCAGATAAAACACCACACCTGTGTTTGCTGTCTCTTCACTTCTTCTCCTCTTTGGCTCCTTCCTCTCACTCAAATATGTTTCAATTAACCACATGTGATCACACTGTCTGATGGAATGTAAGACACTTCAGTATTGTTTCTGTCTCATATTGTCAGTTGGATTTCCTGCAGCAAGTTAAATTTCCTGTCTTCCCTGTGTATTCATCTGGGTGCTCAAGCAAAATTCAGTTCATTAACTGCTGTGTTTGTATTCAGAAAACAGTCTAGTGCTGTTGTGTTATCCACTCCCCGATGAAACATATAATTAATCTATGTTCTAACTGCAATTTCAAATATTAGACCTTGATTAGTTGGCGTTGAGGTTTTGAAAAGCATCTTCTCTTTCTGTCCCCTCAGGCGATGAAAAAGGCCCTTAGATATCCTCTGTCTCTGTAATTGCAGCAAACTGATAATGTCTGATTTTGTAATACTTAAAGGAACTGTGCCTCTATCAGAGACACTGATAAACATGTGTACGCCAACTCCATCTGCACCGAGACACATACCAGGTCTATTGTGAACCAGGATCTTTTCTCCCTACTCATAGCCTTCACAGTCCAACCAAGGATGGCCTTCTGATCCGTGTTCCACAGTCAAAGAGAGAAATGCGTGACACGGAGCAACTTGAAGGAGGAGTGAAGCAGGAAGGGAGGGAGTGTGGGAGAGTGACAGCTAATGACAGTAGCTACAAGCTGTGACCTTTAAAGTGATCACACAAGCATGACGAACCAGGCTCAAGGTGACAGAGAAACGGCCTATTTTGAAAGACGATGTTAAGGACAATAAAGCTTTGTGTGTCTGTGGTTTAGCAGTCATGCTGCAGAAGTAAAAATGGAGATTATGGGCACACAGGTGATCAATATCACTACAATGTTTGCCCAGACACTGGTTGACAGTGTGTGACTGTGGTTACAGATAATTTACTCAGACAGGGAAACTATCAGAGGGAGCAACAACATTTATTAATATTTATTTATTAAGGGAAGAACTATAATCCGCACACACACCAGTTGCATAGAGAGCAGAATTCTCACACACACCTTTTTTTGTTTACCTCTCAGAACCCCCAAAGCACATGGATTATGTGCCTTGTAGTGGTAGTTACTGAATAGCGGTTTTGCATTTTTAAAGGAAAAGATGTTTAAAGGTGAGACAGACAAACAGAAGTAGTTTCACAGGATATGAAGCTCAGTCTTTGTAGGTTAAATGGAAACCCAAAGTCACCCACTATCAAAAAAATACTGAGGAACCATATGTGTCATCATTATTTTGTTGTGTACTTTTTAAAAAGGTAAAGATTTTCCTAACACTGCTTGACATGAGAGTGGTAATGCATCTATTTATGGCACCAGGGCAGCATGTGCAGGGCTTTGCTTGAAATACACTGTTGTGTCCTTGTTCATCGTATTATACACAGTATGGACAGAAGTAGCCGAGGGCTGAACTCAGGTGTTTCATTGGTAATGAGGCTGGGATATGAAACAATGATGGCATAATATAATTTTATATTGCAATAAATAGCATTGTAATTAACATTTTATTTGATGTGGTTTAGATTATCATCTACATTTTTTACTAATTGCTTTTTACTTAATTTATGCTCATGTATTATAATTGTGTTAAATGTGCCAATTCTGACCATAAATAATAATTGTACACCATCTGCTTTCTTCACCTCTCACTCTGGAATAAAAATCAACCTTTACATTTTATTGATTAAATATTGAATTGAAATTTATCGTGATAATTATTGACAACAACTGCCCTGATCATTTGGGAATGGAAACTCGTACCAGGTGTGACGTGTACCCATATTTCTGTCCACAGCTTATGAACCTATGTCATCCAAAGCCATTGTGTCACTCAGTCCATAATAAAAATGGAAAATGTGTCTATATGAAGTGAAACACACAGTTTATGAACATATACAGCATGTGTAAACCATCTGTAAAGGCTCTTAGAAACTGGAACAATTCCAAATATTGACATATATCTCATGTTCATAAAAACCCTTTTTAATATTTTTTATATGCACACATTTTACTAAACGGGTGTCATGTATTTTATAAACATATATCAGAAAATATACAGCACATGTACAATGATAATATATCACCCTAAAAGCAACAAATATGTCAACATCACTCTTAATATCAGTGCACATATGTTATATATTTCATCTGTGTATGGGAACACCCTATAGTGTTTCATTTTGTTTTGTTTTCTGACATTTATTCCTACAGCTTCACTAACAATGTGTTAAAGTGAGATCAATTTGTCAGCTATGATTCTTGTAAAGAGTTGGGTTTTTTTGTTTTTTTTTAAATAATGGATCAGTATACTACCAGGGGTGGGTGATATGGTCCAAATCTCTTATTATTGTGAGTTTAATTTTATATAGATCCTGTTTTCTAGATTCATTAAAGATAAAAATAAAAGAAGCTGCACAAAGTATTATCACATTTGATTATTTTACTCTTTTATTTGGAAGATACATACAAAGAAGAATCCTGTTTAGAAATACCCTACTCTGTGTTTATGTTTTCCTCCATCTTTGTTTACATCAGCTTTATCAGAATGCAACCAGTGCAATGTGTATAGAACTATCTGTAGTCGCTAATTTACAGATTTTATCACTGGTTAGGATTTTAGGAAACTACACTTAACAGACAGAGAGACAAAATGCATTACAAAACAATATTAAAATCAATAGATAAAGAAAACATCAAAAAACAAACAGTGCAGGTTAAAACTAAAAGCACTCGGAGAGCGCAGACCTTCTCCAAGGCAGATCAGTGGACCCCTGTGGCCCCCCCACCCCTCCACCACCCCTGATCACCACCAAAATTTAATCATTTGTTCCTTGTGCCAGTATCAACATTTCCTGAAATTTTCATCCAAATCTGTCCATAACTTTTTGAGTTATCTTGCACACAATCAGACAGACAGACAAACAAACCAACACTGACAAAAACATAACCTCAGATTCAGGCTTATTTGTCATTTCAGCATATAAAAAAATACACAGAAACAAAATATTGTTCTCAGGTCCCCGACTGTCAGCAGCATTTAGTAAATATAGCATAAGTGTACCTCCTTGGCGGAGGTAAAAACAAGAATAGCAAACACAATAATGAACAAAAATAGTGTAATGACAGTTAAGATCAATGAAGTCAGGGTTGTTTGAGCTACAGTTTAGCCCTGTTATTGAAAACTTTATATCTAATGGCAAGGGCACCAGTAAAATCTGGAAAATAATGTAGAAATAGTAATGAAGTATGACAGTTCTGTTGGTTTTATCCAGCTGTTTTGATACAGGTGAATAGAGCGGATTATCACGATTATGCAAAATTCTTGCAGTAAGGGGATTACATAATAATTGTGACAGGCCTATATATATGTAAATAGTGATGTAGGTTATATCCAGCTCCAACTCGGCTACACTCATTATTTTATCACAGTGCCCTCCTTGACTGTCAGTGCTCTCAGGTCCAGTCTGAGAACAGGCAGTCTGCACCGTAGACCCATTGATCTGCAGGTTAAAAAAGAGGAAGGGGAGAAGAAGGAGGTGTACAGGGAGGATGTGTCCAGTTCAGGTCCCTGGTGGAGGTTTTCAAGTGGCTGGGCGCTCTGTCTGTCCTGTCAGCCCTGTGCAAACACCCCATCCTAAAAAGGAAGAAGGGGGGAAAAAAACTCCCAGCTAGCATCACACACCGCTGGCCATAGCCTCACTAGCAGTCCACTTGTCTAGTCTTCCCTCCGCAGAGCCTTCACAAGAGATGGGAGGAATACTAAAAGAGCAGGCATAGATTTTCTGCTGAGGGTGGAGGAAGCGAGGGAGAGGCTGTTGGAGGGTGGTGGGGTTGACTGCCCACATCAAACTCCCCTCCTTTTCTCTCACCCCTCTCCCTTCCTCCTCCTCTCCTTCTCATCTGCCTGGCTCTGGAGGGACCCTCTGTTTGTCAGCCAAGCAGTGGAGCGTCTCCCACTAACCCCACCTCCTCCTAGTTCTCTGTCTTTTCCTTTTCTTTCTCCTCTCTCTAAACCTCCACCTCTTTCTTCAGCTCTGTGTGTTTTTTCCTTGTTTCGTGTTTCCTCTGGTCTCTTCAACAGCCTGCTGTCTCCTCTTCAAATGGAAGGTCTTTTGATACAGTCATTACAGCGACAGACAGACCCCTGTGATAGAAAGAATCTAATAAAAGTCAGTGTTACCTTTAGGTGTCATACAGTGGGAACAAGACAGAATAAACAATCGGTGCAAAGTGCCTCTAAACAGACATAATATTTAAGTGAATATGTGCCAGTATGTAAAAATCTGGAAAAACCTGCTAATAAGGTCATTCAAGGTCCTTGCAGCACTGTAAATTTCAACACTGCACTTTTTTATTTGATTGTGCCACAATGTTGCATTATTGCATTAATCTAGATGTTCTATGATGTAAATAAAAACCTCCAATGGTCACATTTTAATATCAAATGTTAAAATAAAAGCTTTTTTAATTTAATGTTCACATAAATTGCTGTAAAAAGGTCTTAAATACATAATAAAATAACATAATGTGAAAAAATTCACTTCATAATGTAATAATACCTATGTGTGTGTGTGTGTGTGTGTGTGTGTGTGTGTGTGTGTGTGTGTGTGTGTGTGTTTGTGAGTGTGTGTGTAATGTTTAAATTGGACTGCACAATATTCTATTCTATTCTATTCTATTCTATTCTATTCTATTCTATTCTAGTCTAGTCTAGTCTAGTCTAGTCTTGATTTTAATGTGAAACTTTTTGATGGGGCTTTTGGGACCAAGTCATGACGTTTGCTTTTATGTCTCCATGTTTCACTCATTTGTGAGACTAAAATAATTTCAGTCACTTTAATTCAGTGTACCATACAATTGTATTACATATAAAAGAGTGCAACTCAAAAGCAAAAACCTCCATCAAGGCAGGTAAATTCCCCACAACAATATATCATCCCCAGCATGATACATGTAAAAGTATGCAAATTACTCAAGACATTACATTATATTCTGGAAAACAGTGATCCAAAGAAACCTCAGTTTATATTAGAAGAAACATGTGAATAAAATTGTGACATGATTTGTAGAAACTCTGTCCTTGACCTTTGACCTTTTTTGACACTAGGTCTTGACACTATACATCTATGTGGTAAATTAGACTAAAATCAGATCAGATCAGAATTCTTTAAAAAATAAACAAGAATGGCAAGTAAAAAAAAAATTCGGAATGTGAAGATTTTTCTTGACCTTGTGACCTTAGAGTTGACCTGGAATTGTTATTAAAAGAAAATGCACCTCTGTCTTTGTTATATCAGAGGATTGGTTCAAAATCATGCTAGACTGCAAACAGAAAAAGACACAAACAAACAGACACCTACCAGTAAAACCATCACCATTGGTGGATATAACAATTTGCTACAAAAAAGTGTGGAATATAATAGATAATGTGCAAAAGTCATATATAAATGCTAATGCTACTCCATATTTGAAGCAAAAATGTGTCACATTTTATTGAGCTACTCCGTATTAAAACTGTGTATTAACCATTAAATTTACATTAGGTGTGTTTGGTCAATCTTACAGTGCTGAATATCTCCAGAGAAGACTGATTACAGTGTTTTTATGCGAATACTGCTTTTTGGAAGGACACATTGCTACTGGACGTCTGAAATTCAAAACAACTCAAAGTACCATTAAAAAAAAAAAAAAAAAAGAAAATCCATTCACCAGGGGCTGAAATCTACCGGGCGAATTACATGAAGAAATCACACAGAAGTAGGCACGTTTTATTAATGGGAAACTCTCACTTTCCAGTCTAATTTGGTCAACTCCATTTATTATTTTCCCATGAGAAGACCCCCCCTTCATCTTCTCCTCTCTTCCCTCCCTTTACTCCTCTTTCTGCTTGCCTGCCTCCTTTTCATGGCCGCTCAGCCCAAGCTTACTCCACACATGTGCTGAGATTAGAGGCAGAATGTAGGGCTCTATTGATTTTTGAAGCTGTGAGATGACAAGTTTGGTCTCAGATCACCCTGTTTACATCTGATTCACTGCCAGCCGCTTGTGGTCTCAGGGAGAAAATAGGAAATAGCAATGAAATATAGCTGCTCATCTGTAAAACTGATATACGCATAGATGTTTACATTATCCTCACTAGCCTATTGTTTAGGTTTATGTTTGTCAAAGTGCCAGGGGCAATCCTTTATAGCGCACCGCTGAGCTGCCAGGACAGATCGCGATAAATGCTGAAACCAAAGCAGGTGAGTAACGGTGGCATTTGGAAAAGGCGGCCCCTGTGGACAAGATCCATCATGCCTGCAGATGTGGCCTACAGCTGGGGCAGGTGGATCTCAAACTGCCACAACAAGACAATCACTGCAGACAGAATAAGAAGACATCACTGTAATTCAACACTATCCGATGAAACCCCTCTCCCATGTAAAGACACCCGCCCCCACCACCCTAGAGAAACGGAAGATGAGGTCCCTCTCTGCAGGATTCAACATGACAAGATTTCCAGATCTGTCACGGTTTCATCAGACAAATTCTCAGACTCTATGCGGCCTTTGACTGTCAAGCTTGTTACCCTTTATTCATTGAGGCAGCTGACATGAAGAGACGTGTCACATGCTATTTTTATGTGGACTGGTGTGAGTTGAAACAAGAAATTTGTTCACTTTTGCTTACAGTCTTGATCAATAACATTTGTAGTGTTTTTTTCTTTAAGGATTCCATGCATCGCTGGATGAATATATAATTTAGTTTTTATGAAATGTGGATGTTAATGCTTGTGCGTTGACCAGCCTGCCAAGCCTTGTTAAAGAACCTGACAGCCTCGCCATGACCAGAGCCTACATTGCATCATTTTATACCAACAACAAACTTCCATCCACCTGCAGCTATTTACCTACCTTTCAATTCGTGTCACTTTTCATTTCTCTCTATTGTTTTCAGCTGTCTTCCTGCATGACCCCTGGTCTCTCTTGAAAGATGCATGTGGTTTTCTGGCAGCTTAGTTTTTTTTCTCTACCAGCATGCCACAAGTCTATGATTGGCCTATGGAGCGCTCTCTGAAGCTCCCCTGCATTTCTCTTAACATCCTGGGCTACATCAAAGACCACATATTACAGGGGGCCAGAGTTCAACTGGGAGTCACTGCATCTGGAACATCATTTCTCCTTTTCCCCTTTCCCCTCATCTTCAGAGGTCGTGTTTCACTACAACATTGCCAAAAGAGAGGAAAAGTGAGCAGGGGGAGGAAAGAGAAGGAAAAGGAGGTGGAGGTAGAGGAGGTGGAGGAGGAGGAGGCAGCTTCTCTTCCTGCGTTTGTGTCCATCAAGTGTCATGGCCGCTCTTGGCTTTCATGTTCTGTCTGGCTGAGTCTCCTGCTCCAGCAGTCTCTGTTTCCTCGCTGAAAATCTGTGTCCCTCAGAGGCAGAAGACGCTCTCTCCTCTGCATCCATTTCAGCTCGGCTCAGCGTAGCCAGGCTCTGCTCTCACCTTGCTGACACCAGCTCCTCAGCAGACACCTCTCCTCTGCATGGGCTCAGCTGGCTGACAGGCAGCTGTCTGTACCGATAAGGCAGCAGCCGACACCAACTGTACTCCCAGTCATCACTGCCCACTTTTCTGACACCTTTGCTTCTGTATCCTCTTTTATTTGGACATTTTACCCAGGAGTATCTCACGCTACTTTCTTAAACCTATTATTGAAGGTGACATTAGGTTAACTTTTCATTAGTGTAACCCTACTGTGGTTATTGGACACATTACATCCTCGGGTGGTTTTAATTATAAGTTTACCAGAATAATTCATGTTGCTTATTAAGTTATGTAATATTGTTTAAGTCAGGTTTTTACTTCCAAATCCACATTGGTTTCTTTGTTTATGTGTTTGGTAGTAGGATTATATAAAACTACAATAGGAGACAAACAGCTAAAATAAAATACATGAAAGGAGCACAGGCTGGACTTGTTCTTCACTTTTACCAACAGTGAAAAACCTCAAATTAACTCAGAAATTGTGTCAACATTAAAATAAACTAACCACATACTAGTATAGGCTGACAAATGTTTTTCTTGATTCCTTAAACTTTATTCCGGCTTCTGCTGACATTTTTAACATCCTAAACCATGACGCTATCCACCAAAAAACACACATTTTGTTTATACTGGTGAATGCACTGAAATTATTTTTCCTTTATTTATGTTTTTTGCAGTTTTCTCAACTGTGCTCCAGTTCCTTGAACTCTGAACCCAGCTGTGCTATTATAGGACTAACATCATCTGTGATGTTGAGGAGAATCTTAGTCTGATCCAGACCACAAACAAGTGACTGAGGCAGATTAAATAGGATTTCTTTGTTTATCTACAAATGTTTTTATTTTTTTCCCAAATGGCAAATACAAGGAAAATTGTTTACTGTGTTCTATACCCATAATCAGTCAGATGTTTTTGCAGTACATGTGTTTTTCATTCCATGTATATTTATACTTCAGTATATTGGGGAAGTCAAAATATTGAAAATGTAATGGTATGTCATCATCCTCATTATTAATCCAGTGACAGGTTTTTACAATAGTTTTTGATTTACTCTAATCAGTTTAAAGATATTTATTTGTGGTCATCTACAGATACAAAGAAAAAAAATTGTTCTTGATTTGTACCAGTTTGCTGTTTTTTAAAAAAAATACTTCTAGTATCATAATATCATAAGTTGGCGTGCAGTATCAAACATCATCTGATTCAGGAGAACCTCCGTTTAATTTGGTTCATGTTATTTTCTTTGCATTAGAATGAATGGATTTACAGTAAAATATTTATTGTAAAGATGGTCTTTTTTCTTATTTAGAAAGTTGAACATAGATGATTTAGATTTCCAATAGATTTTTCGTCCAGATCTAACCTCTCCCAAACAGGTTGCAGTTATTGGTTGAAGTTAGGAGAGTATCATGAATCAATGTTTGGCCTGAACACATTCACTATGGAGCCTACCACTGTAAGGGTGAGAATTCCCACTTTACCATACTTTTAAAGCATATGAGTAAAAGTAGAGGTTCAAAAGTTACAGATATTTTTTGAAAAAAAAAAAAAACTATTTTAGATGCAGACATTGGTCTTGTTCTGTGAGGGTCAAAAAGTTTATGAATTGGAGCAGAAATGAAGCGAGGCAATCAAGAAAAATTTTGATATTTTTATTAGTCACTTAAACTAACCAGTGGCACCAGTGAACAAAACGGAGGGGAATCAAGGACATAATTTGTGGTTTGTTTAAGGTTTAATAATGTCGTGGACTAAGAACAAGAAGAGGACTATTGGTTTATTAAAATTATTTCTTTATCAGTTACAGCACTTTACTATTTTATGATGTAACTTAGTATTATCTAAGGCTACATTCAGACAGCAGGTGTTAATGCACAATTCGGATTTTTGGGTGAAAACTGATTTTTTGTGTGCTTGTTCATATTACATATGAAATGCGACTTCTATCTTTTTTGAGTATGAAATGAATGCGACCCTGAAGTGACCTGCAGGCACAAAAGAGGTCCTGACGTAATATGTGACCACACAGGCGCGTACTGTGTTCATGAAAATTAGTATGTTTTTCCCACCACTCCCCCTCCTGGGACGCAGAATTGTGACATTTGTCGCATTTCAATGACGTAAAGGTCGGATAAATGCGACCTAGCCATTCAGACTGAAGTCGCATTGCAAAATATCAGATACATATTGGATTTAGGACCTTCAAAAGTGGCCTTGATTTGAAAAAAATCTGATTTGTGCTGTTCAAACTGTCTTTAACAGATCGGATACAGGCCACATAGGGCAAAAAAAATCAGATTTGGGCCATATCTGACCTGCAGTCTGAACGTAGCCTATGTCAGTGATTCTCAACTGGTGGGTTGAGACAAAAAGTGGGTCGCAAACCCAGTTTCAGTGAGTTGCGGGCCTTTGCCTAAGCAAAAAATAATCTTAAGAAACCAATCCTGTGCTTTATTTTTTTTATGGAGCTGGGCCACGTCCTTTATTCTCGAGTAAGTGACGGATGCACTTTTAATTTTTAACTGAGTGCACATTTTTGTTTTTGGTTAAAATAATAATAATAATAATAATAATAATAATAATAATAATAATAATAATAATAATAATATAACTTTATTTGTATAGTACCTTTAAAAACAAAGTTTACAAAGTGCTTTGACAGAGGGCACAACAGCAGGATACTAGAAGCAAGTAAAAACACTAAAACAGAAGCAACACAGTTTGAGAGATGTATGAACAAATTAATCATCAACAGGATCAAATTTAAAAATTAAAATTAAAAATTAAAAGTTAAAAAGGGACAGACATCACATAAAAGCAAGTCTATAAAAATGCGTTTTAAGAAGTAAAAGATATCACTGATTCCACTAGCCTTATCTCCTCGGGCAGGCTGTTCCAAAGTCAAGAGGCCCTGATGGAAAATGTACCTAATTTAGTGTTAAAGGGAATATTTCCATATTTAGCATCACTACCTGCTGGTCAGTTTGGTTTATCATCAAACTTGTCTTCTGTGTTGACATACTGTGATATTCTATATTATCTCAGGTTCAAAACACACCATCTTTTTATCAAATACATTTGAGAAGTTTAACTTTTACCAGTTTGGGTCACAGCTTGTCAGTGAGGGGTGATAGTGGTTCCTGAAGCCAGACCACTTGAGAACCCCTGGTCTAAGTAGCTTATTGTCAGTCCTTCTCGTAATCATTTTGGATCCAACCTGCCACAGTTTCTGAGGGGACAAACATGAGTGTGACAGTCTCTGAGTAACTGCTGCTCAAAATGTAAAGTTGGACATATTTTATCATGTGAAGTTGCTATTTAGAAAATCCGTTGCCTACTTGTCACAGCGCAGAGTCTGGAAATTCCAACCGAGACACTGGTTCCAGTTGGTCAATGGTGGGATGAAGCTTGTGTGTTTTTTCCTTAGCTGCTTGAATTCAACAAAATAATATTAAAATTGAGCATATCATACACTCCTCACTGTGTCATGTTGCTGTGTTTTGCTTACTTGGAATAATTCTCCTTGCTGCATCTCAACTGTGGCTAATTGTTCGGCCTAATGTAACAGACTTTTACTCAAACACTTGAGAAGTACTCTGTGTTTGATTACCATGGGAAAGGAAAATTCAGTCGCAGGGGCCCAAACAAGCCAATGGCTGATGAAGACAAATGTGCAAACACATGTTGGCAGAATTGCTTTTTGGTTGAGCGTGATCGGCTACGCTCAGGAGGGTGGAACCAGGAGTTGTGATTTATAGTTTTGTGCTGTCCCTGGACCACCACTGTCTGCTGCCTCCCACTACTGTAATTACCATGTGTGTCTATTAGAATAGTCCTGCTGCCCACAATGTATCACCTCAGGTAAGAGGAGAGGAGAGGAGAGGAGAGGAGAGGAGAGGAGAGGAGAGGAGAGGAGAGGAGAGGAGAGGAGAGGAGAGGAGAGGAGAGGAGAGGAGAGGAGAGGAGAGGAGAGGAGAGGAGAGGAGAGGAGAGGAGAGGAGAGGAGAGGAGGAAGAAGAAGAGGAGAAAAAAAGGAGAGGATTTTTCACTTCTCAGACATAGGTTTGTTATTCAAACTGTGTTCTCCACGAAAGCATGAGAAGTGAAGAACAAAAAGACACTGCAGATGATATGATAAAGGTCAAAAAGAACCATGGTGAAAGGTTGAGGGGTTTATATGAGAAGGAGAATAAGGACACAGCATTATCTACACAGTAGGCCATGTATGACTTTATTTGCTGGGGACAGACTTTTTAGAAATTGACAAGGTATCGTTTCTTTTTTTTTTTTTTTTTTTTTTTTTTTACATCATATGCATAATCATCATCTTATACAGATCTACGTTTAACCAATCACAACTCACAAATTTGTTTTATTCACCTTTTAAATGCTTCATAGATGAGACAAAATAAATGCATTTAGCAAACATTATAGGCTCTGTGTTAAATAAGGACTCTATAAAATACAGAACTATCAAAACGTACTCTTTGTTGAAGGTTTTTTGAATGCAAATGTATCTGGTGACCCAAATAAAATCTCCTGTGACCCAGTCTTTGGGCATGGATGCTATAAAACACATAAAACAGTGCATGTCCACAGTATTTTACCCTTATAACATGTTATAGGCCTCCCTGGGGACTCACCAATAATGTACTCAGGTTAATATTTAAATAGTAACTAGGTGGATGTGATTTTTATTGCTTCAGATATCAATTTCACATCAACTTGTATCCTAATTTGCATTAACGGTCCTCATACATCTTATCTGCATCCTTCCCGACAACTACAAAGCCTGCTTCGGTGACGGTCTGCTGGTCTGGGTTCAGTTTGCTTTGCCTTGGACCTTACAGCATCTCCTAGTGGGCAAACTGCCTGCTACTTTCAGTCTCATGAAAATTAATGCTTTGAATAATGTGATTCAGTCAATACTTTCAGGTACCTTGACAAATAAGAGAACTTGACATCCTCTGAGCTTGTTTATAAGGTGGATTTCTCTGCAGTGTTTTCATTATGGATACATTTTATTTTGCTATTTTACATTCATGCTGTGCGCACAGTCCACTGCACAGGGTTTTTCATTTGTTTATATCTGCATCGATTACAGCTTTGTTTGGAACTAATAAACCATTTTACATCAGGCAACTGGATTTATCTCTTATCTTTAATGAACATTTTTCTATATTGCCCTAAAAAGGACTGAAGCACCTCTTTCTCTGAACCGATAATGAGGCCTCGCACAGGGATCTGGTCAGTGTCATTTATGCTGTAATTGGCCTAAGGGTGTAAAGGGCAGCCATGCATCATAGTAGACAGAGGACTAAGTGGTCTATGAGACACGAATGAGAGAAAGAAATACAGCTTGAGGGGTCAAGTCACAAACGAGAGCGTTGATATTACTGGGTGATGGCACGACAGGCATCATGACTGCAATTAAATGAGTGTAGAAATTAATATATGAACTAGAAATCCACTCAGAAAGCAAAGATGTCCAAGGCCTATAGTTCATTCTTAATCTCATTTCACAATATTATTAAACCACAAACAAGCCACAGATTGTGACCTCTGTTTTCCTCCTTTTTGTCCATAATTAACAGAGCGTTGTCATGGTAACAACGAGATTAAAAAAAACAAACTGTAATTCATCATTTTTCATCAGTTGGTGGTTATTTTATATATTTATTTATTTATTTGTTTGTTTTTTTTATTTTTTTATTTATTGAAATCCTAAGGTACATTAACAATAGCATCAACATAAAAAAGGAAGCAGACATAGATAATAAATTAATTTGGTTGTTTCTCATAACATTGTTAAATATGTTAAAAGCTCTAAATGTACAGAGTGAGTTTAATACATGAAAACAAAATGTGTTACTCAGGTATAACAATGTACTGTGTTTTGACTAAAGAAATATGTAGATTTCAAAGAAATTACTCTTTATACAAACTGAAATTTGAGATAAAGTGAAATCAGGGACATTTGGAAAATATGTGTGTAAGTACTTGTTTTTAATATCTTCATGCATTTTCCTAGAGATATATGCGGAATGAATTTATTTGATTATTGTTATTAATTTTAATTTACTCTACTGGTTTTAATTTAGCATATAGGGGAAGGGTTGGGCATTAGCCAATATTTAGAACAGATCCACAAGGGTTAGAGTTTCTTAAATACTGGGAAGTCCATGACCAGTTAACACATATGAATGACAATTATAATTAACCTTGGCAAAAGTTTACCAACTTTCAGTCAGTTTCATTTCCAACTTTTGGTCTCCAACTGGTCCCTTCAATTTTCTAAGTATTAACTTTGATCAATTTTTACATTGAGAGGTTTTGGATCATGCCATATACAGTCAGCCATTTATGTTCAAACATATAAAGACATACATATACAATACAGAAAAAAAAATGGTAGTAGGCATTTCACAGGGTCAAAGAGCACAAATGTAAATCTGTGCTCATCAAGGTCAGGGGCAGAATCCATGAAAAACAAAAGAGCAAAAAGAACTGTTGCAAAGAAAAATCCATCATCGATGTTTAGAAAGTAAGTGGTGCAAATAACGTAACTGTAAGAAACAAGTCTGAGACACTCGGATACAAAAATAAAAGTCATTTATTATCTGTAGGGACACCATCCTGAACACATTTCGACCACGCAGTGTCTCTGATGTCTCTGCTGTTTTTGCACTCCTGACTTTTGGAACATTGATGATTGATTTTTTTTTTTTTTTTTTTTTTTTTTTTTTTGCAGCAGTCCTTTTTGCCCTTTTGTTTTGTATTATATATTTAACACAGTTGTGTGTATAGTAAGACCCCCTGGTTTCTTACATACAGCCTCCATTTATGTAAACTTAAATTGCACTCCACAGTCTACAATTAGAAACAACATTAATGTTATGTATAAATATATGTAATGAATGGTTTGTTTGAAACATTGCAGTTGTTTGACTCAAGGGTCACCTGAATGATTGAGGTTAGACAGAGGATGAGGTTGTGTTGTTCACACTGATATCATACCTCATTAGAGAAATAACCATGGTCTCAATTGATCTCTGTGACCACCAGCTCAAGTGGTTCAGGTTGAATTTGTGAGCCATTGATTTCTATGGCTTATTAAAGGTATGAGTATCTTACTATACAGAGAAAAGTGAAAGCAGGATTACCAGGAAATAGAGATATCGATTGGGTCAAGAAGCGTAGGCTTACATTTCAAATTCCACCAGGAGACAGGATTTGACATGAGAACAGTGTTGACTAGAAAAATATGGGAAAATATTTTGATGAGTCACAAATTCATAAGTTATGTGTTAAAGACAAGAAACACCCGATATTTATAGGCTAATTATTTTACGCCTGATTTTTACAAATTATTTATCCAACCAGTATGTACAGAATAAAAACAGGGAAGTATAATGTAGAATAAATTGAATTAAAGTACAACTATTAAATGTTCAGTAGAACTTCGTGTCCAAGTATTCATATTTAATCTGCTATATTACAATATTCACATGCAGAGATAATTTAATATGAAACTGCCTGCAGTGGTGTTGTACAGTTTTAATTATTTTACTCCTGTTGGGTGTTTTGTTCTACCATTTTGTTCATTATATTCATTAACATGCTCACATTTTTGTAGGTTAATGTCTGTGTGCAAAGTTATTAATGACTACACCACTCTAAAGAAACAAAAAAAATACACCTTTGTGAAAATATAACACATTCCTTCAATGCTGCTTGCATATTTTTGCTGGGAGTGGCCAACAGCAATGTAAAAGCGTGTCAAGACACATGAATATGGGACTGAAAATCAGGGTTATACTAAAACGTATTGATTTCGAAGGTTGAACGCCAGCACTGTGTTGTTTACAATGGTTCTTATACTAAACAAAAATTGTTAGTGCACTCAAATACATAGCTCTAAATAGTAAAAACAGCGGGCTGCAAATGATCTACATTTTATTCTTAAATTCAACAAATATGTCTTGATTACTATTTCTGCATGCAAACCATGAACAATGAATTTACATTTGTTTTATTTGATTTGTTTATATATTTTATCCACCTTTAAATACACTGAAATGCAATTGTTCTCTAAAATGATGTTATATGTACGACCTACAATGCTGTTATTATACTAAGAAAATATAGGCTTACGTATTTGTATAATTTCGAACCTGTATCTTGACCAAATTTGATTTTAATGTGTATTATATCTAACTTGTCTGTGTCTGGTCTTTGTCCAGTAGGTGGCAGTATCGCCACATGGAGTCTGTTTGGTCACGTGAGAACCCGGAAATAGGAAGTCCATGAATTCAACCTATTTCCATGTTCGAGAATATCTTCATGCGACATACTGAATGCAAATCAGAACCAAATATCTCAGCTCTTTTTACAAAGTGAGTCACTCATGTTGTTGATGTCAGGGTTGTTTTTGGAGAACGTTGTTTTATGTCTTTTTCGCAGTAAATTCCTCCATTTGTTCTATCCATTTTCTGCCTGCTAGCTTACAGTCGCACTTGCTAACGTAACTGTGGTGTGTTTTTACAGAGCTTTGCAGATACATTTACATCCCCCTGCCAAAACGTTTGGCTTTTGGCAACATGTCATCTAGCAGGAAAGGATCGTGGACATTTGTAGTGGCTGCAGCAGTGACCGTGTTTCTGCTGGATGGGGTTTTTGTACACGCGAAGGTAAGACTGTCATGATGAATACGTCCGCAGATTGACATGGTTGGTCTTTACTTCATTATTTCTAATTTATGCGTCCTTTTGTCTCTACCCCACTACATTACACGTTTTATTCTTTTACACTTGTTTAACAGCTTTAGTCAAAAGACAGTCAGGGAAAGTGCTCATATAGAGTTCATTTGAGATGCCATCTAACACTAAAATGCCTTTTTACCTCCGCCAAGGAGGTTATGTTTTTGCCAGGGTTTGTTTGTCTGTCTGTCTGTTTGTTTGTCTGTCCGTTTGTTTGTTTGTCTGTCCGTTAGTGTGCAACATAACTCAAAAAGTTATAGACAGATTTGGATGAAATTTTCAGGGTTTGTTGGAAATGGGATAAGGAAGAAATGATTAAATTTTGGTGGTGATCGGGGGGGGGGGGCCCACGGGGGGGGGGGGCCCACGGGGGGGGGGGCGCAGACCAGAAAATTTCATCAAAATCTGTCCATAACTTTTTGAGTTATGTTGCACACTAACGGACAGACAAACAGACAGACAAACAAACCCTGGCAAAAACATAACCTCCTTGGCGTGGGGGGGCCCACGGGGGGGCACTGATCAGCCTTGGCGGAGGTCTGCGCTCTCCGAGTGCTTCTAGTTTATTATTATTATTATTATTATTATGTAATTTCGTGCACCACTTTAGTTGTGTTAATATCAATACAATTAATGAATGGAATCTACAGCTCTGGAAAAAAAAATAAGACCACTTCAAAATTATCACTTTCTCTGATTTTACCATTTATAGATATGTGTTTGAATTAAATGAACATCAGAATCAGAATATCTTTGTTGTCATTGTACAAATACAACGAAATTGAGGTATATTTGTTTTATTCTCTAAACTACTGAAAATTTTTTTCCCAAATTCCAAATAAAAATATTGTTATTTAGAGCATGCATTTGTAGAACATGACACATGGTCAATATAACAAACAGATGCAGGTGTCTTCAGACCTCAAATAATGCAACCAAACCAGTTCATATTCACTTCTAAACAGCACAATATTAATGCTGTAACTTGGGAAAAGTTCAGACATCAGTATTTGGTGGAATAAACCTCATTTTCAGTGACAGCTTTCACGTGTCCTGGCTCTCCACTATTGGTGTTGGATGACTTTATGCAGCTCCTGGCACAGAAATTCAAGAAGCTCAGCAATGTTCAATGGTTTGTGATCATCCATCTTCCTCTTGATTATATTTTAGAAGTTTTCAAAGTCGGTTCAAATCGGGAGATTGGGCTGGCCATGACAGGGTCTTCATCTGGTGGTCTGTCATCCACACCTTTATTGACCTAGCTGAGGCCAGGAGCATTCATTGTCCTGATAGAAAAACCAGTCCTCAGAGTTTGGGAACATCGTCAGAGCAGAAAATTACTGAGTTTTCAATAGTTATTTTTCTATTCCAATTACTTTTGTGGTACTAATAGCACTGTTTTTGCCACCCAGCTAGTCCTATTGCAAGAAGATAGTGATGGCCACAGTAGTGGTGTTTATACTTCTTAAATAAGTCATGAATCAGGTGTTTATTCAGTAGAATAAGGTGTGCTTGTGTTGGAATTCAACAGATACAGGAATGGAATGGCTGTCATACACGCAGACATGCTGATTTCACAGGAAATTGAAGTGACCTCTTAATTTTTGCCAGAGCTGTATTTGACTCTGAACATCTACAAATCTGAAATGTAGAATGTCTTTTTTATCCATTAAGCCTATTAATAAATTTAGATAATTCAGGTAAAATACAGTTTCTCAGGTTTTCACTGGCATCAGATATGACCCATTTGGATGTTCAGAGGCTCAGTAGTGAATGTGGAAACACTGTCATTTTGTGCAAAACTGATTCACCAGTAAAACCCATGTAGTTTGGTAAATGGCAGCGGTTGCAAATGCTTGTTGTTTTATTTAGCTGAAGATATATTTTGCTGAAAAACTCACTATTTCTTCTTTTAACCTTTAACCTACTCTGACCTTTTATGAACATCTACAAGATTAGTAAATTAAATATAGGACAATATTGTAAGGATTATTAAAGACCATGTTCTGACAGACAAATGGGCTTCTTTATAAGCTAAATTAAGTCTTTCAAAACTCTCTTGCATTAGAAATTTATTGTCACAAAGAAAACAAGCCTGTTTGACAGAGATCATGAAAAGGCAACTTTTTGTTGATTCAGGTCATTCTGTCTCCTTAGACAATGCACAAACGCTGCTCATTTTATAAAATATGATGCATTGCTTTAGCTTTAACTCTGCTACATAGTAAACTACTGACAAACACTGTTTTAAAGTAGTTCATCTGAACTAACCATTACACATATACAATAATAAAAATGCAGCATATAAATTAATGCAGCAGTAATATGAATCTTAATCCATATAATAGTAAGACACTAAGAGATTATTGTCCTACACTGTGACTTTTTATACTGTTAACTATATTTCTTTGGTAAATTTGACATAAATGTACTTAAATAATATTTAGAATCCAGAAGTGGTTTCACTTTGTGGTACTTTTGTCCACCTCCATTATAACATCAACTAATTTTGGATTTGCCTCTTCTTCTTTTTTTTAACATTTTAGAGCTTTGAGGATGTTCGCTGCAAGTGCATTTGCCCACCATACAGAAACATCACTGGTCACATCTACAACAGAAATGTGTCTCAGAAGGATTGGTAAGGGAGTTTTTGCCTCATAGACCAACAGATTTTAAGACCCATAGCAATATTATCTTTTCTTTAAAATAGTGCCAGACACAGAAATGCATTAAGACAGACAGGTTTTGATGATAGTTTTTGTGTTTTTCAGTACCTGCCTCCATGTAGTGGAGCCTATGCCAGTGCCCGGCCATGATGTAGAGGCTTATTGCCTGTTGTGCGAATGCAAATATGAAGAGCGAAGCAGCAACACCATCAAGGTAATGTTGGCTTTGCTCTAAATACT
Organism: Sphaeramia orbicularis; assembly: GCF_902148855.1. Classification (NCBI taxonomy): domain Eukaryota; kingdom Metazoa; phylum Chordata; class Actinopteri; order Kurtiformes; family Apogonidae; genus Sphaeramia; species Sphaeramia orbicularis. The sequence continues at coordinate 36,121,447 of NC_043963.1, forward strand.
TATAAAAAAACTTGCTGTATTTACTGCATGCAGTCATTAAAACTTAACAGCATTTTACTTACAATCAAGTCCTGTATAAATAATCATCTGATATCATATTGATATTTTGCATGAGTATCAGGTTTATGCCATTGTGAGACACTGAGCCAGTATATATTGTACTTATATTTTTCAGTTATTTGTCAAAATTTAATATCAGCAAAGCCTGAAAGACAGATAAAAATGCCATTTTAATGCATGTTCTCCAGTGTATAAAAAAATGTGTTTTCATTTTCATTAGTTGTAATGTGTTTTATGTGTATAAATCAAGTGTTTATACTACCCTAAAGCATAAAATGAATAGCTCTCAGCGTGTGTGGTCACTTTAGATCATGTAATGAAGGATTCGTACATTCTCTGTCACAGGTAACTATCATCATCTACCTGTCTGTCGTGGGTGCACTGCTCCTCTACATGCTGTTCTTACTCCTGGTCGATCCTCTTATCCGTAAACATGACCCCTACACCCAGCCACTGCACAACGAGGAAGACTCTGAGGTACCAATCAAACCAGACGTATGTGCATGTTTGTGTTATAGCAGTGAAATAAATGTTAAGGCCTTGAACTTTTCGTGTGTGTGTCCAGGAGATGCGTCCACAGGTGGATAACAGCCAGGCCAGAGGGAATACGATGCTTGAACGTGTTGAGGGAGCACAGCAGCGTTGGAAGAAGCAGGTCCAGGAGCAGCGAAAGACTGTATTTGACCGCCACAAGATGCTCAGTTAAACCCTACGACAGGCCTCAGGGAAAGGTTAGAGTAGGTAACACTGGGCTCAGCGCTTTTACACTGTCACCAGCTGCACTATTACTCACCTCTTGTCATTGTCACTTGTATTAACATTTCTTCCATTAGAAACATGCAGAAATGCTGATAGAACTAAATTCTGTCAAAGTTTTTGGTTTGATGTCCCTCCACACTTCCAGCTGGATTATAAGTGCACATGCGTAAAAGCAGATCATATCAGTCATTTCAGCAATCTGCAATGCAACAGATTTGCAACTTTGTCTATTTAGCTCCAACTGTGAATAGCTTTTCAGCCTTTTTGAAATACTTTCAGCAAAATACCAACCATTTTGGTAGCATAATTTTGAAGTAACCTAAAAACAGGTAAGCTTTATGTTTGTGAATGACCAGTTTAGCTTTTAGGGTAATGCCCTATATGCTATAATCAACCATTGCACATTTCCTAATTTAAAATTAATGATGTATTTAATAACGTGTGTGTAATAATTTATTTCTACATTGAAAAAGCTTTGACATATCTGTGCCTTTTTCTGCTTCTGTCCTTGTGTGGGAGAATATGCTACATTAAACTGGTGCAAAATGTGTTTCCTTTAAAATGTAAATGTAAGATTTCCCAGTAAATGTTGGCAGATATATCATACATTATTTTATTTAGATTAAAGTTAACATTGCTTATGAGTTGGAAAACCTTTGACTTAAGGCCACATTCATGTTTTGCAGTAGTGTTGGATTAAAGGTACCCTCCCATGCAAAGACAGAAGTACAGAGTGGGCTGTCTTCAATAAAGCAGAAACAGGACGCTGCATAGCTTTTAAGTTCCTGTATGTGCATCATCCCACTACTGAAGCATTTTAAGCATGACAAAGAAAGGCACCCTGCCACGTTACCTCATGCACAATGTGACCTGCTGTATTTTGTTTATCTTTAATGATCTGTTTTATCACTGAATAATTTTTGAGATCATTTGTATTCATTGCACTTCTCATGTCAATACATCTGGCTTGATGTAAAATAAAGAAAAGGAATACTTTACTGGGGAACACAAGGTTTCTGCTTATTCCTCTGAGTATGTGGGTGTATGCTGCTTCATGTAATGACACTAGGGGACGACAGAGTACACACTATGTGGGCCTATCACTTACACCATACTCTTATTTCTAATGCTGGAGCTGGTTAAATTATTCATGTACTATACAGAAACAGTCTTATCATCTAATTAAGTCTGAAATTCGATGTGGTGTTGAGCTTGGGGAATACTTTGATGCACATTTTTTAACATATTGAAGGCCATGCGTTTGAGATTCTCACAACTTTGATTTTTTTTCTATGTAAAATTACATTTCTCTCTCTTTCAATATTTATGTGTTTTGCAGATATGGATATAAAATTCGTCTAGATGGGCATTTTTATCATAAAAGCGTGAATATTGAAATGGATAAATGAAGCTAACTAAATTTGTATTTTATCAACAAAAAACAGAAACTACTACTAGGATGCTCCAGACTTTAAAGACTATGGTGCTTAAGTAAAGAGTGGACTTGGCCTTCCCATCAGGTCTGTAGGGGGTGTCTCCTCTATGTCCCTGCAGTCCTTCCTCTGACTGGACAAAGGTTCGCTGATCAATCAGCTGGACTCCTGGGTTTGACTCCAAACCACAGACCTGTTCATTGGCTGCTGGGCCTATGGGACGCACTGGCGGTCGAGCTTTAGCCAGCTCATCTGCTCCCTCAGGTACTCACCTGCACACATGGATACACACAGCATGGCTACAGAAATAATGGAGGCCAAACCAGTCATGTGTGAACTAAAAATGCGAACAGTTGATGTCCAGTATATTTTCTGTCCATTTTTGTCAGACTTTACCCTCATGTATTTAATTGTTTTGCAATAAAAAGACAAAACTAGCACTATCATGATCAAAACTCTGAAGGTCTCAACAACAGGACACCTCACCAAGGAAAAAACGCTGAATAAGTTCATCCATTAATTATGTATTGGAATAATGTATCAGTGGAATAATAGGGGTGACTATGATTTTGTGATGTACATTATAATAAGTGCATGTTTGTGTTGTGAGCAAAACTGTTCAAAATGATAGTTCTGTGGTAGAGTATTTATCCCCAAAACAGAACAGAAGCACTATGTCTAAACCAATACAACAAGAATCATGCCAGTGAGAAGAGCAACTTCATACTCCCCAAAATTTGTCAGCAGTGACTACTCACTGGTTGGTGGTTGAGGATCCCCAAAATGATGGCGTGGTGGTAAGACGCCGCTGAACTAATGCATTCATTTTGCCATTCTCTTAAATGCTAGCAAACCTGTCTTATCAGAAGACCTCATGCAGCGTCTGGCTGCATGTGTGGTCTGTATGCTGGCCTCGATGTTTGTCGTGTTTTTCTATCATGGATTCACAGACTTGTAGCTGATATTCTGATCTCTTTATTTGATCTCACTCACAGGCTGATTTTTCAGTCTGTTTTTGCCCTAGATTGCTGATTGTTGCAAGTCTTTTTCTTATCAGTCTGTAGTCTGCATTGCTGTGCAGGGTTTAACAGATGAAGCAGCAGCAAGTGAGGTAGCCTCTGCTGTGATATGGTTTTGGTCATTTTAGACGTTGTCCTGCTCGGTTTATGAGCCTTCAGTCGGTTTAGGCTGATTCAAGTCTCTGTGAATTACCGACTCATTCTGTCTATGAAGTCCATCAATCCAATGAACAGTGATAGACAGGTTGCACCCCCTGGATGATGTTTTTTGTGGCATTTGCGCCTTTTTTAACAGTTGTCCTACTCTCTGTTCTTTGGGCGAGTTGAACAGTCTCATCTGGTAACTGCTTTGTCAGTCTGGGGAACACTGCTGTTGTCTCCAGGTGCCCCGTCTGGTGGTCCCTCTGGGCTTGTGACTACATCAGGCTGTGGTTCCTTAGTTCCACCCTGCTGCTATAGTGGAAGCTGCAGTTGGATTACCTCCCCGAATGACGACCTCCCCCCCAAAAAAAAACACTGAAACAATTGAAATGTGTCGTCACTTGTCCACACTGTACACTATCTCCTCCACAGTCCCTGGAGGAGACAGTGCTGTGCTCTCCTGTGTCTTTACCTGTAGATTCACAGCAGGTGGTAGAGCTTGGATACTCACCAATTTCGTCGTGTTTTTCTTGGCCAGAGTTTTATTTGCAGACATTGCTGACAGTCTGATTTGTCTATGAGCTGCAGAAACCCGTCTGCCTCTGTCACAGTACATTTTATAAGGCTGCTGTTTGGGGACGGTCTACCTTTTGCCAGGTTTCTTACCTTTTTAAGTGGTTTCCTATTGGTTAAAACCCTGTCTGCTTGTGCTGGTAAAATGTATGATCCATTCAGATTCAGACTGTTTTCAAATGCTCTGATAGCAGGTCTGTTTATGAACTAGGGTATCGACATCACAAGAGATTCATAGCATCTTCAGAAAATAATATTTAAGCATGTGACTTGCAAAGCTGTTAGGGATTTCATGTATCAAAATGGGAATTAAAAATCTGGCAAAGGACAGAAAGTGTTAATAGATTAATTGAAGAAATAGCCTTGTCTCATTTAAATTAATGACAACAGCAATGCATTTTTATCAAGAATATCTAATATATAAATGAGCATATGAGGCTTTAAAACAATCTAGAAACAACCATAGTAATTAGTAGACAGAGGAACTGTGATGTCATGCATTGGTTTGTAAACTTCTATGTTGAGGTTAGTTTGGTCGTCACAATGTTGGCTTTTTGGAGCCAGAAGTGACCATATGTGGACAAAAGGGGTGGAGCTATGGGAGCCTGAGAGGTCAGAGGTGAGCTAATGCTAAGTACTATTTTACTGACTCTGTAAAACTGTGAACCTCTTCCAACAGTGACTGGTAACCTATTGACCACTACTACAGTGGAGTTGTTTTTCAGGAAAAAAAAGTGTTTTATTCCTACAAAGAAACTCCAAATGCATGGACTGCAAAACAGGGCGGGATGTTCTGATATGCGGGTGTTGGTGCCCCTCCAGGTCTTAGGTCAAGTCAGTCTTACAGAGGTTGAAGAGGTCACACTTCTTCACATAACCTTTTTGTAATTACGTTAGAGTCACTGTCAACAGCATTAAAGTCTTCTTCACTTATACTGGGAACATGGTGGGGCAGGATAGAACAGTGCATGTCGGCTTTATGTAAATGGGTCTTATTATATGGAACAACCTAGTAACATACTTTTGTACAACTGAAACGATTCTATGCATTCTCAGGACAGAAATTATACTTAAGAATTATACCAAATAATCTAGTCATGCAGATTATATTATATTACAGGGTGGGGAAGCAAAATTTACAATATTTTGAGGCAGGGATTGAAAGACAGTGTATGACCAATTAGTTTATTGAAAGTCATGAGAATTTATTTGCCACAAGAAAATTTACATAATAGAAAATGTTTTTATTCTATGTGTCCTCCTTCTTTCTCAATAACTGCCTTCACACGCTTCCTGAAACTTGTGCAAGTGTTCCTCAAATATTCGGGTGACAACTTCTCCCATTCTTCTTCAATAGTATCTTCCAGACTTTCTCATAATAGTTTTGGTCATAGTCATTCTCTTCTTTCCATTATAAACAGTCTTTATGGACACTCCAACTATTTTTGAAATCTCCTTTGGTGTGACGAGTGCATTCAGCAAATCACACACTCTTTGACGTTTGCTTTCCTGATTACTCATATGGGCAAAAGTTTCTGAAAAGGTATGGATAATAGTGTTAGGTATGATTATGACATCAATATAGGTTTGGTTTCAAAACAATTGACGTAGTGCCTGCTGAGAAAAAACAACTAAATGTTCATTGTAAATTTTGCTTCCCCACCCTGTATATTAGATTAGATTAGATTAGATTAGATTAGATTAGATTAGATTAGATTAGACTTTATTGATCCCACAACTGGGAAATTCAATGGTCAAGGCAGCAACAGAATAAATTGCAAGAAAAAAATAATAATAATGAATAATAATCTACCACTGTCACTATCACAGTTGGGGAAGATGCAGACAATAAGAATATATAGAATTTTTTTTATTATTATTATCATTACTTTCATTTTGCTGAGAAGGCTGTCTTGAAATGTATTTGGTTCATTCATTTGAGGTGAAATCCATAGACAGAGCAAAGACTTTTCAGGATGCAGATGAGTCTAACCAGTCCTGAACTTATTTTTTTTATTATTGGACATATTCAAAAATATAATTTAGTGTTAAATTACATGTAAATTGGCTTTTGCTCCTGAAACAAACGGGTGTATTTTAGACTTATTTTCCCTTCCTGATGTAGTCTATTCGTCTCCTCCGATAATACCACTGTGTTATACAGCTTCCTCTCTGGGCCCTATTAGTAACAACTACCCATTTCCCTGCTCTCCAGTGGACCATCTCAGTGAAAGAGAAAGGGGCTCAAATGTGTCAGAGGCCTTCTCAACAGGGACTACTGGTCCAGCTTCTTTTCATATACTGTCAGGTCCATCATTTTACACTGAAACGGTTTCCCTTCATATCATAACCTTCATTTATTCCATTATTAGAATCACACCAATCCCAGAATGTATTGATCTCTGATTATGGTAAGGTTTATTATCAGATTATGCCTGTTATTATATTATTGATTCTCTCAGATTAAATCAATAAATGGAAAAGTGAATTACAGTTGAATTTCACAGAGGATTTGTCTTATTCAAAATTGCTTATAGGATGCATTTTGTGAAAGCAAGCTAGCAAAAATATTAACATAACACATTTGTAGATGTAATCACTGTCTCCTCAAGGTGACCTACTACATACAATATGATATGAGCTTCTTTTGAACAGATGGTGTTATGTTTTGGGTAGTGTAGGTGGAATTGCATTTTTTCTCCAAAGAGTTAAATTTGAAATGAAGAAAAGGAGCCATTGAAAAACACACTTCATAACAATGATTTTTACTTTTTACCATAATGTGTTTTGTAGAAATATAACACAGTGAAGGTGACATATATCCCTATGTTCTGATGGCAAAGAATTATAATTATTCCATTTATCACATCAGAAAGTTTTACATTTCAAACACTCATTTTTGTTGCTAAATTTCTCCTACACATTCACTGATATCCTTCTCAAACTTCAATTAACCATACTTGAAGTGTGTGACCATCCAAACAGGTCGACATCACCTTTTCTATGCTACTTTTGTATTTTTTTTTTTTCCTCTGTATTTTTTGTTTTGTTCAGGTGATGTGAGGTAAAATACACAATTAATTTAGGGCAGAAAGTAAAATGGCTGCAATGAGGTATTGTTTTGATTGTCTTTTTAGGAGACGTTGAGGACCCCAAACTGTACAGATGTATTCATTTCATTCTTTTATAACTTACAGAGCATATCACTTGAACTATGATGCAACTACATACTTTTAGAAAATACAATCAAAGTTTACTAAGTAATTTTTTAAGTTGTTAAATTACAAACAGTAGTAGTTTGTGTGACGTAAACCACAAATACATTACAATGGCTTGGTTAGATTATACGCTATTTTGCAATTATTTTTTATCAATATTTTATCTTTGTTACCTCCACCAGGAGGTGTTGTGATCACTTTGCTTTGTGTGTTTGCGTGTTTGTTTGTTTGTTTGTTAGCAAGATAACTCAAAAAGTTATGGATGGATTTTCATGAAATTTTCAGGAAATGTTGATAGTGGCACAAGGAAGAAATGATTAAATTTTGGTGGTGACTGGGGGGGCAGATCTGTCTTGGCGGAGGTCTGCGCTCTCCAAATGCTATACTTGTTTTTACTTTATTACACTACATTGCACAAGTGTCTATTTAAAATTTCTATTTACCTTTTGTATTTTTTGTTTAATCTATAGTGTTTTTTGTATATATCATGTATTTTTCCTTTCAGTTGTTAATTTTGTACTGCTGCAGGAGGCACCAATAATTTCATTGTGCCTTAACACACAATGGCAATAAAGTCTATTCTATTCTATTCTATTCTATTCTATTCTATTCTATTCTATTCTATTCTATTCTATTCTATTCTGTTCTGTTCTGTTCTGTTCTGTTCTGTTCTGTTCTGTTCTGTTTTGGTAGTTTTATCAGCTGCTTCCAGCTCTAAATTCCTTATGTAAATTGTCTAAATCAGTAAATTTGACATCTAAACACTCTATATTTTTGGGATTCTAAGATGTCTGTTCTGTCAAACTGTAATGTATCAATCTGGTAGCCAGTGGGTTGTTAGTAATCTATCAGTTGAAGACCCCACAAACTCTGTCTGCCCTCCCTAGCCCCCCCCCCCCCTTGATCCCAATACTCCTGTCTTCCACCTTCTGCCCCACTCCCTATTAACCATCCCCAAGCATGGCCTGTCAGTGGTTCATATTCTATATTTAAACTACTGCAGGGCCAACTGCTCCTCCAGCCACTCTGGGCTCCTGCTATTTTTCCCTGCCGAGGGGGCTTTTTCTGTCAGAGGCCCTCAGGCAGGAGGAGAGGCCTGTGGCTCAGTGTGAAGTCGTAGGGAGAGGAGAAGAGGGGAGTGAGGGCGGCGGAGGAACACACACATGATCACCCAGTCTGGAAACTAACAGGCCTTTTGCCACAAGGAGTTAATACTAAACCTCAGTTTGGGAATATACGGTGAAAGGACACATTTCTTCAGGATTTGGAACCTGTTGTAGGTGGGAACGTCAAGATGGCGGCCGCAGCAGAAGCAGCCACTGTCATCATGAATGAAGAGGAGCTGAAGAGGAAGCAGAGGGAGAAGCTGAAGAAGCTTCAGGCCACGGGAGGAAACCCTCGGCCCGCGCGCTCCCTCTTCCTCTTCACCCTGAAAAACCCTTTCCGTAAGGCCTGCATCAATATCGTGGAGTGGAAGTATCCTTTATGTCACACCCATCAGCAGTGTACAGTTAACAAATTACACAAAAGATAACTGTGTTTATCATTTTAAGAGGGCATTGGCTTTTAAGGACAGTTTCAGAGCAAATAAACATAATTTACTCTTGAATGTACAGTGTGAAAAATATTAAAGGTATGAGAGTTGTTACAACACGAAGGGATTTAAATAAAAAACACACTGTACAAAAGCAGGTTAGTGAGTTAACACCTGTACAGGTCAGCTGTGATAAGCACACTCAAGCCAAGTCCCTTTCATATCTGTATTAAGGCTCTCAAGTGTTAAGACTTTTATTTATTCAGGAGGCTTATGTCAAAGTCAAGTTTACAGCCCTTGTCTTTTCACCTGTAACCCTTCGTAATCTAAGATATTTACATCTGGCAGACAGACACTGTAGATTAATCTGCCTTTTTAGTGTCCCATCCAGCTGGCATTCTGATTTAATATGGAAAGTTTAGCTGTGAAATGCTGCTGCTGTGTGAAGCTTGAAGTATGAACACCAGGCAGACTGCTGAGTGATGTTATGGGCCCTATAGGGACTTCCCTGTATTTAGCACAAAGCCCATTCCTAGTTAATACATATTTTCCATCTAAAATAGAACATGATGCTCATAGTAATCCACTGACAACAGCCTTATTAGCACTGCTTTTTGGATGTGCCATATAAATATAGAGACCTGACAGTGTGTAATTTGTTGAAAAGAAAAAGATTTTTATTCATTTTAACATGTCCACATACTCAGCTAGGTCATGGACAATTTAACTGCAGTAGTTTAATCACATTGGCATTTGATTTTGTAACACTTATAGGGATCTGTTTAGCAAAATTCCAGAAATGGGTTGAAACACCTTGAATACTTAGCATAATTTTAATAATGTATCGGGGCTTGAAGACTCAAAAGTTAATTTACATCTCATGAAAGACTGAACATTTTGTCTTTTTTTCTGATGAGCAGACTTGTGTTTAAATGGTTTGGTGCTTTGGTCATATTCTTGGGCGTTGCAGCTGTCTCACGGCATCACAGGGAGACATGATGCTGACCTGGCAGGGAAATTCTGTCAGGGTGCCCCCCATAGGCCGGAATGGAGCAGGACAGCAGACAAGATTACACTTTACTGTGACGGAGGTGCTGGCTGATTTAGAGGCTGTTTGGGGATGATGTTTCAGACTGCATCCAGAGACTCTGATTAGTTTCTTGCAAGGCTTAACAGTAACTTAATAAACAGCTGACCCCATTTTTAAAGCCATAGTAAATGTACGAAAATGAAACCAATAAAGAAACAGTCATTTTTAAAGCAAACAATTACTCCCATTTTTCCTATGTATGCAGCTATCCCACTTAATGTAATAAATGTTTTATCTATAACCCTGATCTTCTAATGTTATGTCACCATGATCCTGAGCTTCCCCACTCAGAACCTTTGAGATCATCATCTTACTGACTATCTTTGCAAATTGTGTGGCTTTGGCTGTGTTCCTGCCCATGCCCGAAGAAGACAGCAATAACACCAACTCAAGCTTGGTGAGTAAAAGCATAAGCACACACCCTGTTTTTGAAGTGTGACTCAGGACCCTCGGCCCTGGCAGATCATCACATTGCTTTGTCATAACAGCCTAAATATGGATAAGTATAAGTATTTCAGTCATGGTTTTTGCTTTCTGAAGGAATCAGTGTTTCAGCATGACTCTGCTGATGTGTTGAACCAGTTATGCTTTGAGCCAATGAGGCCAAACATCTAATGATTGAAGGTTTTAGAAGCTGTTTGGTATGAGTGCCAAGCCACATCGAAATGCCAGAGGACAGGGCTCAGTCCTTTACTTGGAGCACCATCTGTGTTTGCAGGGGAATGTGTCTTGAGACAGCTTGTATTGATTCAACTATTAGCTGTGTTTATCTGCCCCAGAAAAAAAAAAAAAAGCCTGTTAGAAATACAGGATATAATATGTAGAGGATTTTTAATAATATTAATAAAAATAATACATTTTATTTGTATAGCACTTTTCATAGAACTTAAAGACAATTTACCTAAAGCAGATAACAACAGAAACCAAACACATCAAAAACAGATAAAAGTAGATGCAAAAGGCAGGTATATGAATATAAAACAATTAAACATTAAAAGCAGTCCTAAATAAGTGAGTATTTAAAAGCAATTTGAAGGTGTTGAGGTCAGAGCAGTGTCGAATGGTAGGTGGGAGGGAGTTCCAGAGGGTTGGAGCAGCAATAGAAAAAACTCTTTCCACCCAGATTCGGTGCTTGGTTTTTAATGGTGGGGCGAGGAGGTGAGCAGAGGAGGATCAGAGGATGTGGGAGGGGCCATGGGGCTGAAGTAGGTCGATAAGGGACAAACTATTCAAAATGCCAAAAAGCTGTCAAATGCACTTATTTTCCTTGAGGCCTGTTGTTTTTATGCTTGATTTGAAATGTACAAGCATTTACACAGAAACTCATTATATGTGAGGTGTTAATTTTTTGAGTTTATGGAGCACTCCCAGGTCAACAATCATGAAAATCTGTATGACATATTTTAACAAACTAATTAAAGGCTTAAGTGTACCTTAACCAGGCCAATCTTCTGTCAATGTTGTGGAAAACAAATTACCAGATATATGTCAAGAAAAGTCAGATCAGCTTTTATTTGTATTTATTTGACCAAATATCGCCAATCACAAATATAGCTTTGTAGTCTATGCAGCATTCAACACCTTCTATCCTTAGACCCTTAATTTAGATGAGAAATAACTCCCCAAAGAAAAGGGAGGGAGGGTTATATTTTGATACAGCGTTGTATGTTGATACATGTGTTATGTCAATGTATGAGGCAAAGTACTGATGAAAAAAAGCTAATGAAAAAAGAGCCGATGTGTGTTCCTCTGGGTTAAAAAAAAGTATGTGGCATACAGTTTTGTTCAGTGTTGTTGTGACATTTGATCTGAGAGGTTATTGTATCTTCATCAGGCTACATTCAGGTTACAGACTAGGGGCCCCTTGTGTGATTTTTCATGTATATCTGATTCTGATCTGTTTAGTGCTGTATAAGTAGCACAAATCCTGTGGAATTTGATCTTTTCAATTCTGACCTCCACTTCATGAGACTTTTATGTAATTTTTCATAATTTGTCAAAAAATGTGGTGTTTTTTATTCTTTTCCTCATTCTTGCTATCATCTGCCTCTAAATCACTCCATAGCACATCATCATACAAATGAAACTGTAAACACTGACTTGAGTGACCACCATGTTTACTTCAATAGCAGTACTACAACAGCATGCTGAGTGACATCTTCTTTTGCACATGCAGGTCAGTTCAGGACTGTGACCAGATCACACTGGAATCTGATAGTGGCCACTTGTAAAAAATGTGAACAGCCAAACCAAAAAAACTAAATCAGATCTTAGCTACGAATCTGAAAGTGAGCGTTGCTGGTTGTAGTGTGATTGTAAAATAAGAAGCCTGATTTTTTTTCTTAGACTTGAGCCAAATTCATCAAGTCCTTACATATCCAAATCTAACCCTGCTTCTTTAATATCTTTACTTTGGCCTATTCATCAACCTACCCCCAAATCCTACTGACTTTTCAGTTTGCCATTCCTCAGAGGTGAGCCATGTAAGAGGAGCTTACCAGGGTGTTTCAAATTCATCCCCTCACCACTGTTAGAAGTAGGTCGGCCCAGACCGCGTCATCCTGCTGATGCAGAAACATACAGGACAGACCTCAAATACTGCCTCATGTAACTTAACTCTACTAATTATAAAATACTGCGATGTGTAAAACCCACTGCATCAACAGACAGCAACTCCAGTTGTTATTCTGTCTTGTCAGATACAACTATAACAATATATGGTAATGCAATGTTGGCTTTGGTGGTTTTAACTGATTAGACGCTGAGGGAGAAGCATCCAAACATTACTGTATCAATTTGTCTGAAAGCAAACAAGCATATCATGTATCACTTATAGTACACCTCTTATTATATGAGTAATTTGGACTGTAACAGGAGATGCATGTCAGGGCTATTTTCCTAAGAGCTGTAACAAATACCTCTTATCTCATTCAGCGCCATTTGTAATGTAAATCAAAATCTGTTAAATTTGTGTGCAAAAAACTGTGTACTATCTGAGTAAAAAAAATAATGTTTTCATAAGTAGCCGAATGCCGGTCATGCCAGGATGTCTTTGTTTTCACTCAGTACTTAGAAACTACTATTGTGTTTACCAAATATCAACATCGAGGATAAAGCCTCCATTAAAAACAGATGCTTTTATTCAACCAACGTGATGTTTATCTTTGTTTACTTTCTCTAAACTAATCATTTAAACCTGGAAAATGTCCATCATCATCTGACAGAGCTTTTAGCTGTGTAATTATAGCTCTAGGTGTCATTAGTCTTTGTCACTCATCATCCTTCCATCTGTTAAATTCTGTTTAAGTTATATCAGGAGCAGATAACTACAAAAGCTATTAAAGCTAATGAGTTCACCTTGTAAAAGCTTATCACTTGCTGAACATTTATCGCTGTCTGCTCATCAACTCTGAGAGTGTGAGCGTCATGCAATGCCATTTATGGTCTCTTTTTGTGTGTTTGATTTTAGGAAAGTTTGGAGTATATCTTCCTGATCATCTTTACTTTAGAGTGCTTTCTGAAGATAGTCGCGTATGGGCTGGTGTTCCATGAAGGAGCCTATTTACGGAACTGTTGGAACATATTGGACTTTGTCATCGTCTTCATGGGGTAAGATGAGCTGCAGGTTTTTCCACCGCCAAAGGGCACAGCCTCCGTTTGACCACATCTAAGTAACTGTCAGTGACATTTCAGCCTCTTTAACTGTGGAAAATATTATGTCCTGCTTGAAATGGTTTTGTCCTTGAATTCTCCTTTGTGACTGTTTGACTCATATGATTTTTTGGCTGTTGTTTTCTGTCAGTCTCTTCACCTTTGCCTTGGACACCATCAATAAGATAGCAGGGGTGCCAACAGAGAAGGGTGGGGGGTTTGACATGAAGGCCCTGAGAGCCTTCAGAGTGTTAAGACCCCTGCGTCTGGTCTCTGGAGTCCCTAGTAAGAGCTGTCTCCTTAAACCAGCAAACACTGTAGTTGCACTTCTACTCCATTTTCCATTTTTATCAGGAAAACTGAGGATTTGTGTCATGAAAATGTTTTCTCTTATCCCCATCCAGGCCTGCAGGTGGTGATGAACTCCATCCTTAAAGCCATGCTGCCTCTGCTGCACATTGCACTGCTGGTCTTTCTTCTGGTCACCATCTACGCCATCATGGGACTGGAGCTCTTCAAGTGCAAAATGCATAAGACCTGCTATTACACTGGCACAGGTATGTGTGACAGATGTTCAGTTTGGTTTATATGTGAATAATAAAACATACTCCTTAAAAACTACAAAGTGCAAATATAATAAGGTATGTGAACAGTGAAATACATAATCACTGTCAGTGGCTGAAGAAACAAACTAAAACAGCTAAAGGAAGATTAAAAATTAATGGATAAAAGAGACAAAATATGTAATGAATAGCATGACAGTAAGACTAAGTCATAATATTAATATATGATGTAAATGATTGTTCATTGACATTTGGGGTGTGTTTTTATCCCTTGTCCACAGACATCTATGCTGCAGCAGAAGGTGAGCTGCCTGCGCCCTGTGCTCAGGCTGGAAACGGACGCCGTTGCATCATCAATGGCTCCGAGTGTCGGCCGGGCTGGGAGGGTCCCAACAACGGCATCACACACTTCGATAACATTGGCTTTGCCATGCTGACTGTCTACCAGTGTATCACCATGGAGGGATGGACCAAAGTGCTGTATTGGGTCAGTCATTACTACAAGTCATATCCCTTTTATTATTTAGTCAGTTACACTGTTGCTCATAAAGTTGGAATAATGTTTTCAGACACATTTCTCTTTTTATTCCTATTTATACACATCAGTAATCACCTTTGACCAGGTACAATGATTAGATACTGAATCCCAGTTAACACTTCATCTATCAAGAATAAATCACATTCTCCCAATCATTTCATTAAAAGAGGTAAAAAAATATTTTATTCCAACTTTATGGGCACCAGTGTGTTATAACTGACAGTGGCTCTATTTGAGTTCTTCATCTCATGTCATTACTCATCAACAACAACACAACAAGTTGTAATATTGAGGAATGCATTGATTGCAAATTTTGTGCCAGTGTCTAAAATAGCAAATTGACCGATGGCCAATGGCAAAGGTACTTTCTGTTTGTTTAATTTGTCATGTTTTATTTCTACTTTTGTGTAAAGCAAACAAAGAAATCCTCATTACATCTATAACTAGAAGCACTGGGAGAGCGCAGACCTCCGCCAAGGCCAATCAGTGGGCCCCCCTGTGCCCCCCCCCAAAAATCACAACCAAAATTTAACCATTTGTTCCTTGTGCCAGTATCAACATTTCCTGAAATTTTCATCCAAATCCATCCATAACTTTTTGAGTTATCTTGCACATGGACAGACAGACAGACAAACCAACGCCGGCAAAAACATAACCTCCTTGGTGGAGGTAAAAATAGGTTAAATAAACTCTTAGATTTTTCAGCCCCATTCAGTCATACACATGTATGAAAATACCTTCAATATGAACTCAACAGATAAATATCTGCCATTATCATCGGTGAAATGACATGTTGATATGCTGATGCTGATATTGGCTGATATCAGCAAACAGTGGTTGATATGATGTTTGACCAGTTTACTGGTGAATCCCTTGTAACTGTGACATTAATGACCCAGTTTTGCCTTCCAGGTTAATGATGCCATAGGGAATGAATGGCCCTGGCTCTACTTTGTTCCCCTCATTCTGATTGGCTCCTTCTTTGTGCTTAATCTGGTTTTGGGTGTTCTCAGTGGGTAAGACACCTGCTATCTTCAGTCCTCTTTAGTGATAACATATTATGTGACTAAAATGCTAAAATATCTCACAAACTGAATTCTATTATGTTATTTTTCCTTGTCTTTACTCAGAGAGTTTACGAAAGAGCGAGAGAAAGCTAGGTCCCGTGGAGAGTTCCAGAAGTTACGAGAGCGTCAGCAGCTGGATGAGGACCTCCACGGCTACATGGAGTGGATCACCCACGCCGAAGTCCTGGATGCTGATCGAGAGGGCAAAGGTCAGCACCAGGACCCATACTAATTAAAGAGAGGCTCTGATGGAAGTAAAATATATGTTCAGGCACTGTATGATGAAAAAATCATCCAGACTAATCATGTCTGATCATATGAGCTTACACACAAACACAAGTGTATTCATGTTTTATTTTTAGCCTTGTTGTAGGTAGGATTTATGCCAGGTACTATTAGCTTGTCTCACTCCTATGTCGTCTTATTACAGTTATTTTCAGTTTTAAATTTTAACACTATTTTGGTTAAGTGTTAAATGAAGTCTGCTTGGTTTTCTGCTCCTTTCTACACTGCACATTATTTGTTATTTTAAGTGTATTTTTTAAATTGTGCAAAAAAAAAATTTACATTACAACTGCTATTGTCTGTAACTTTGTTGCACAGCCTGTATAATGAGAATTAAGCCTATTCTATTCTATTCTATTCTATTCTATTCTATTCTATTCTATTCTATTCTATTCTATTCTATTTTCCCAGGACTCCTGCCTTTGACCAGTGGAGACTCTGACACTGACAGCCTTTATGACATGGAGGGCAAGAGTAAAATTGTATACTACTAGTAAGTCTGTGTTGTATTTGTTTTAATGTTGACATAAAACATCCACAGCAGCTTGGTTGTGAAGTGACCAGGGTTTTTTTGTTTTGTTTTGTTTTGTTTGTTTTGTATTTCAGTCGCCTAGCTCGTCGCTGGAACCGTTTCTTTAGGATGAAGTGCCTGATATATGTGAAAACCAATACCTTTTACTGGGTTGTGATGTTCCTTGTCTTCCTCAACACTCTGACCATCGCAACAGAGCACCACCACCAGTCGGACCAGCTCACCTCACTTCAAGGTCTGTGATCATTTGTTCTCCCTGTTCCTTTTACTGTATTTCCCTTTCAACTTCCCAGTTCCTCATCTACGACGTCTCTGTCCTTTCTTTTAACAGATGTGGCCAGTCGTGTACTGCTGGTGCTTTTTGTCATCGAGATGTTTGTTAAGATGTACGCTCTGGGCCCAAGAGCATATTTCATGTCTCTGTTTAACCGTTTTGACTTCTTCGTGGTGATCTGTGGTATCCTGGAGATGATCATGTTGTCTGCCGGAGCTGTGACCCCCCTGGGTTTCTCCGTACTGAGGTGTATCCGTCTTCTTCGGATCCTCAAAGTCACAAAGTGAGTATTGAAGGATGTTGCGCTCATTCTAACAGGTGTTTTACAGCTCATTCTCATTCGACACGCCCCTCCCTTCACCACTTTGCAGGTACTGGAAATCACTGAGTAATCTCGTGGCCTCTCTTCTCAACTCGGTCCGCTCCATCGCCTCCCTGCTCCTCCTCCTCTTCCTCTTCATTGTTATCTTCTCACTCTTGGGCATGCAAGTGTTTGGTGGGAAATTCAACTTTCCTGACCACAGACCAAGACGCAGCAACTTTGACAACTTCCCTCAGGCTCTCATCAGTGTGTTTCAGGTTCGAACTCTCACAAAAGTTGAAATTGTTCACAGTCCACAGTTTTTTTTTTACTTCTACTTTTACGTAACCCATAAAGACCCAAACCACGCCCTCTATGTACAAGTGAAGCACCAGGATCAGACATATTCCCATTCATCCCATAAAAGTACTTATATAGAACTGAAAATATTCCACCTACAGGTAAAAGTTCTGTATGAAATATTAAATAAAATAATTTAAGTATTATCAACAAAATGTAGTTAAAGTAGTCATTATGTACTCAAATGATCCCACCATTGTTTTACTATTATACATGATGTTAGACTCATATTACAGCTGCATAAACCCATAAAGACCTAAACAGCCACCGACGACTAAAAGCATCTACTGTTATAAAATGTTTAATAACTACTGAACCACTTATCCTATCAATACATGTAAATAATTGTTGTAAAATGCAGTTTGTCATCTTTTCATGACCCATTTGGACATGCAGAGGCTCCGTAGTGAACATGGAAATACTGTCATCCTCTACAACAGTGATTCACCAGTAAAAGACATATAGTTTGATAAATGACAGGGGTAGGAGATGCACGTTTTTACATTCAGTTATTGACATCTTCGCTGAAAAAGTCACTTTTTCTTCAGGTTTCTCTGTTTTGATATAATACCCTTTGAATTTACTCAGTTTTCATGAATATTTACATGATCTATGAGTTAAATACAGGAAAATACCTGATTGACATTGAACAATACAAAATTCAGAGGATGATATTATAATAAATGGTGATAAATCACAAAAGAAAGGTTAAATAGAGAGAAAAAATTTTGGGAACTGCCACAAAAGTAGCACTGGGTCTTTATGGGATAAGATAAGATAAGATAAGATAAGATAGTTTTATTTGCCTTTTGACAGTTCACATCATGTGAATCTAATTGAGTATTTCATGCCTATTATTACTAAATCATCACCTTTTTTTCCAACTCTTATCTGTGTCCTAGATCCTAACAGGAGAGGACTGGACCTCCATCATGTACAATGGCATTATGGCCTATGGAGGTCCTGTTGTTCCTGGAATCCTGGTTGCCATTTACTTCATTATCCTTTTCGTCTGTGGAAACTGTATCCTTCATGTGATGTACTGTTTCTCTGGAACTAAATTTTATGCATATCCATCAATGCAAATGTACAAAAAGCACAAATACTTATAAAAAAAGTTCCAAGGATATTGTTTTCCTGAGTTCAGCACAACCAGATATCCTCCTAAATGTGTTTTTGGCCATTGCTGTCGACAACTTGGCTGAGGCTGAGAGTTTGACTTCAGCTCAGAAAGAAAAGGCAGAGGAGAAGATGAGAAGGAAGTTACTAAGGTAATGAATTCTCCCTGGGACACTGTAAAAAAAAAAAAGAAAAGAAATCTAAATGTTTTATATGATTTCCCTTTTACATTTTGACTAACATTGTGTTTCCTTCTTTTCCTCCAGATCCAAAATGCCTGATAAGACTGATGAGGAGAGGGAGAGGATAGCGAAGAAACTGGCAGAGCAGAGAGCCAAGATTGAGGGAATGCCCACGACAGCCAAGGTCTGTGTTAATGCTGTCATCACATCACATGTTTATTCTCTGCAGTCATACACTATGCAGAATCATAAAGCCAAAATGGATCATGAGCTGCACATATAACACTTTTTATACTCAAACTTTTTTTTCCCCAGCTGAAAATTGATGAGTTTGAGTCAAATGTCAATGAAGTAAAGGATCCGTTCCCACCTGCTGACTTCCCAGGTACAGAAAACCTTTCATTCTTTGATCTCTGACTCTTCAGTGTCTTATTTTAAGTATGTTGAAGTCTAAGAAGGATAGTGATTGTAGGATCATGTTCATATTACACTGGCTGTTTACCAGGACTGCGCTCATGGCTGGGTTACAGTGTAAGTATAGTAGTAACCCCTCATTATTATTAGACTCAACCCATTCCCTGAGCTGAGTTTATAGCAGAAGCTAAACTTAGGCCCTACTGACACTACTCTGATGACTACCATATACGCTGAGCCTACTACTCAATCAGTACAGAGATATTTCCATTTTGTCAAAAATAAGTTTTATATTTTCACTTTGGATTTGTAAGCATCTGTGAAGTACCAGAAGAAAATGAGTTGTAGTTGCTCTATATCTTTGCTTTTTTCTGCATTCTAGGTGATGATGAGGAGGAAGAGCCTGAAATTCCCATCAGCCCTCGGCCTCGGCCAATGGCTGACCTGCAGCTGAAGGAAGAAGCCGTTCCTTTACCTGAAGCTAGTTCCTTTTTCATCTTTGGTCCTCAAAACAAGTAGGGACCTGCGAGTCCTCATGATAAATGTCAATCTGAAACTAACCTCCTGCATATTATAGCAGTTTCATTTCATAGCTGACACAGAAACCACAAAGCTAATAGTTTTTTTGCTTTTTCTACTTTTTGGTATTCTGACTTATGCATATTTGTTGGTGTTCAGGTTCCGTAAGCTGTGCTACAAGATCATCAACGCCTCGTCCTTCACAAACCTAATCCTCTTGTTCATCCTTCTCTCCTCTATCTCCTTGGCTGCTGAGGACCCCATCGATCCAAAGTCTTACAGAAATCAGGTGACATCCTGCTCTTCTAACAGCAACAACTGAGCATACACATCTTTTTGTCTTTCTTTTTTTTTTTCAAAAATAAATACTAAACCCAACCACATCCTTGCTTTTTTCTTTTCAGATCTTGGCTTATGCTGACATTGTCTTTACCACTGTGTTCACCATTGAGATTGTACTGAAGGTAATTTAAAATACATCTGGAGCTGTGCTTCGTTTAATAGTAATTAATGTTTCAAAGAGGCAGAGTTGACAGTATGATATCTGACATATGGGTGTGAGCTCCACTGAAGCCAGTGTGATATTGGCTCCTCTTAATAAGACATTAGGTTCCATTTGTGGAACTTTGTGCAGACTCTAAAATATTGACAATATATTTCTTAAGCATTTCTGTTTTTCAGCGCCATGGATCATGCTTGGAATTAGGCTACTACTGATGTATAATTCATGTATGAGGGTGTTTCATCACTAATGCACTTTAAAGGCACCAGTTTGCATGCTATTATTGTCATATTCATCAAAGCATAGCAACGCAATGTCTAAAGTTCTTTCACTTTAGAGCTGAAGTATCCAAAACCAGGGAGAAAATGTTATACACACCTTACTTCTGCTGTTCTCTCCTCTCAGCAATTAAAAGACTAAATATACATATGCATATACATGTAAGTATATATACATATACTAATACACATACATATATAGCATATACAGTACATATGCACATACATACATACACATATACACATAAAAATACAACATACACATAAACACATGCACATACATGTCCATACACACATACATATACACATATACATCTACACATACATGTACACATATACATATACACATACATATACAGCATATACATATACACATACACAAACATATACAAATACACATACATATACACATACACATATACACATACATATACACATATACATATACACATGCATATACAGCATATACATATACACATGCATATACATGTACACATACATATACAACATATACACATACATATACAAATACACATACATTTACATTTACATATACACATGCATATACAACACATACGTATTCACATACATACAACATATACAACATATAGATATACATATACGTACACATACATTTACATATAAACATACATATACAAATACACATACATTTACATATTCATATACCCATGCTTGTACAACACATACATATACACATACATATACAACATATACACATACATATACATATACACATACACAAACATATACATATACCTGATATGGTTTCAACCTTCAGTGTTAGAACATAGAGTACAGTGGTACGGTCACGTCTAGGTTGCATCTGATAGTGTTTGATCAGTGATTTATAATTACAGCTGCCTGTTACATATTTAACCCTCATACCTGTCGGGGCTTCACTGGATAGATTCTCTACAGCCTGAAAATACAGACAAGGAATAAAGACTCATGTCTCATGTTGTCTCAGACCACTTTAATTACAATATCCTGAAAGGGAATTATGGGATTTTTGCCTAATAATGCTTAAAACTATCAAGCACAAGATTTAATGGCTGCCTTTTAACATCAGTCCAGAAACAACACATGAAAATTAGCCCTGTTGGCTAACTCTGCCACATGTACATTTTATTTTTGTGCTGATTAATGAGCACCAACTTAAAACAAAACAGAAGAATAGTGACTGTTAAAAGATTTTTTTATTTTCCCCCCGAAATCCACAGACTAAAGGGCGTTTTCTCTTTCATGGTCAGAAACAGCAAAAACAACATTGTTACTGGACCTGATTTTCCTTCTCAGCCTTTGTAAAACAGAAAATGTTTTTATTGAACATATTTACTGTCAGCTATAAAGCGTAGCAGTGTTATTATTACTGCAGATAGAGGCACAGCAGGCAGCCTTGGCTATATTCCATCCATCTTCTCATTGTTATTATCTATATTTTTATTGATAAGAATAATAAATGAGACTAAAATCAAGTACTTTAAAAATGTTGTATATTCCCAGAAAGCCATGGTTTTGTTCACACGCTGGATGACAAATATTGCTTTTGAAATTGAACCTTTCAGTTGTGACTATCATAAAATGCACCACATCTTATTTTTATATTTCAGTGGCAATAATCACAAATATCCTTGAATGCATGTTTATCTCTCTGACAGATGACCGTCTATGGAGCATTCATGCACGAGGGCTCCTTCTGCCGTAACTCCTTCAATATCCTGGATCTGATCGTGGTTACAGTCTCCCTGCTTTCCATGGGAATGGAGTGAGTTCACCTTGTGGAAAATCTATTCTAAATATCAAAAGTCCCAATTTTTTTTTTTTTTTTTTTGTCTTTTAAGTATCTAATCACACCATGCGTTCCGTCATGTGCTTTGTGCAGATCCAGTGCCATCTCTGTGGTGAAGATTCTCAGGGTGTTGAGGGTCCTCAGGCCTCTTAGAGCTATCAACAGAGCCAAAGGGTTGAAGGTACAACTCTTGTATAAATCATCACCCAAGGGAAATCTCTTCCTCTGTCTTTATTTCTGCAACTCTGTATATATTTGTTTTAATTGACAGCATGTGGTCCAATGTGTGTTTGTGGCCATCAAAACCATCGGCAACATCGTCCTGGTCACCATGCTGCTGAATTTCATGTTTGCCTGTATCGGAGTCCAGCTCTTTAAGGTACATTTGTAGGTGACATCATGTACAGAAAGAAGGCTCCATTTTTACCTGCAGTTAATCTCTTTCCCCTATGTTTTAGTTTAAATAGTGGCTTTAGTGAAATTATTGTTATAATTCCTGCAGTTAGTCTGGGGGTTTTTATTTTCTCTGAATTGTCTTGTTATTGTTTTTTCCACAATTATATCTTGTAATTTCTTGGCTACCATATATTGTAAATGAGGACTGTTTCTCAATATATAAGCATGAATTGAAGGATGAATTAATGTATAGTAAGATCCCATAAAATTTGTGTTTCCAAATTAATCCACTGCAAGCATAGATACTCTTCTGCATGTATATTTAATATGCTGCTAATCCTTTCACTGGCAGGGTAAATTCTACAGCTGCACAGACGTGTCCAAACTGACTGAGGAGGAATGCCAGTAAGGCAAACATTTTTCACACATCATTAGGTTTCATCAGCCAAAAACCAGAATGATAGCTCTGTTGCATTTCTGCTGACCATCCTATTTGGTCCATTTTCAGGGGATTTTTCTTGAAGCACATGGATAACTCCCTTCAAGACACCGTTTTGGCTCCGAGAGAGTGGCTCAATAGTGACTTCAACTTTGACAATGTGCTCTACGGCATGCTGGCTCTCTTCACTGTTTCCACATTTGAGGGTTGGCCAAAGTAAGCAGAGAATACAGTTTGATTTGATAAATTGCATCTTTGATTGGATTTTTTGATGCCAATCATTTCGATTGAATTAGAGAGTACAGTATCTTGTTATGTGGATACTGGGTTGGATGTAATTTCATCGCCCGGGGTCAGATCTGGCAGCAGACGCAATAAAATCCTCTCATTGTCTGATGTTTGATCTTGGTCCTGCTGTTATCTCCCCATCACTCATCATTTCTCCGTTTGTTCTCAGACTGTTGTACAGAGCCATAGACTCAGACCAGGAGGACATGGGCCCAGTGTTCAACAACAGAGTGGACGTATCCATCTTCTTCATCATCTACATCATCCTCATCGCCTTCTTCATGATGAACATCTTCGTGGGCTTCGTCATTGTTACTTTCCAAGAGCAAGGCGAGCAGGAGTATAAAAACTGCGAGCTCGATAAGAACCAGGTAAAGTCTGAGTTAGTGAGTGGATCCAGTTGTTCCCAGCGTACTGCATATGTATGAAAGTACCTCACTACCTTTTGTTTATCCTGCCTCCCCTTCAGCGACAGTGCGTTCAGTACGCTCTGAAGGCTCGACCTCTGAGGTGCTATATCCCCAAAAACCCGTACCAGTACAGGGTCTGGTACATAGTCACCTCCTGCTACTTTGAGTACCTCATGTTCTTCCTCATTATGCTCAACACCTTGTGTCTGGGGATGCAGGTATGTGCGTGAATAATGAAAATACAAACGCTTGGCAATAAAAGTAATCCAATTAAATTTGCAAACTGAAAACAGTATTAAGCCTGCGGTATTCATAAACTAATGAATGTTGTTTTTTATGCATATATCACCTGGGTCTGTGTTTTCTACAGATTGTAATTAGTAAGAAAATGGGGACTTTGAACATTACAACTTTCCAGTAAATCCCAGATCAGTTCATTTTGCAGACACTGGGAGCTAATTAGTGTGAGGTTCTCTACATATTTAATTTTGAATTAATGTTGTAAACATTTCTGTACATGGAAATTAGAAATTACAATAATTTTAATTTTAATGAATTTAATGAACTACTTAAGGAAAAGTATAATTGGATAGGAGTAGATGACAGATGAGATGAGATTCATCTCTATTCATCACTAGACTTATTCATTTATTGTATCTTTTTTTATGTTTGTCAGATAAATTTTACTTAGTATATGCATTTGGGAATTTAATCGGGTAATACACAATAAAACACATGATTTTGAAGCTGAAGATGAACTTGTATTAAATCAGAATTTGAAGCTGGATCTTCCATTGGCACTAACTCAGTGAAATTAATGATTTTGTTTGTTTTCCACTTTCCACAGCACTGTAATCAGTCAGACCATGTGACCAAACTGTCAGATACTCTCAACTTGATCTTCACCGTCTTGTTCACAGTGGAAATGATTCTTAAGCTCATGGCCTTCAAAGCGAGGGTAAGTTCTCAGTGTCCTACTGCCTCATCAGCAGCAGCAGAATGGAACTGTACCACATGGTACCGGTACTATACTTGAGTATTTCCATTTATGCAGCTTTATATTTCTACTCCACTACAGTTCAGAGGCACATACTGTACTTTTTAATTCTCTCCATTTGTCTGACAGCCTTAGTTGCGTTTCAGATTACAGTATTTCATTCCCTTCTGTCTTATGAAAACATATCTCCAACTGTCTTGATTTTGAATGTTTTCCTGAGCTCATGAATAATTGATTCTTTTAGAGATACATGATTCTCCCAGGACAGCTAAGCTACAAACATATGATGATCTTATAGAATATGATGCATTTTTTGGATTAAATTACTCGAATGTACATGACGTAGTGCCAAATAAGCTCAGCCTTAAACACTGACAGCAGTAGAATCCAACACACGCATTAACCCATAAAGACCCAGTGCTACTTTTATGGCAGTTCCCAAGTACGTTTTTGTCTCTGTTGAACCTTTCCAGAGTGATTTATCACCATTCATTGTGATGTTATCCTCTGTATTTTGTATTTTTCAGTATAAATCATATATTTTTCTATATTTAATTCACAGATCATGTAAATATTCATGAAAACTCGGAGTAAATTCAGAGGTTATGATATCAAAACAGAGAAAATGGAAGAAAAAGTAATTTTTTTCAGCAAAGATATCAATAACTGAATGTAAAAACACACATCTCCAACCCCTGTCATTTATCAAACTACATGTGTTTTACTGGTGAATGAGTGTTGTAGATGATGACGGTGTTTCCATGTTCACCTCACCTCTGAACATCCAAATGGGTCAAATCTGATGACCATGAAAAGATGATAAACTACATTTTACCTCAGTTATTTACATGGATTGTTAGAATTAGTAGATTAATAGTTATAAAACATTTTAGATCAGTAGATGCTTTTATCCATCAGTGGCTGTTTGGGTCTTTTATGCAGCTGTAATATGAAAACATCATGTATAATAGTAAACCAATGGCGGAACCATTTTAGTGCCTAATTCATTTTATTTTATTTTGCTCATCACCAAATACATAGTATGGAGCACAAACACCATGTCATAACAGAAAAAACTATTTACATTCAGCAATAACAAAATTATTTGGAAAAGAGGTAAAACCCTCTTCAGAAAGGTGACCAATTTATGGATTGTTTTTGGTTGTTCGGACTGAGGAAGCGTTACAAGTTTATACAGTGATGGATGTTGTGAATAGTATTTTGGCAAATACTTTTTCCTAAATTCAACAACCTGTACATTAGTACATTCAAATTAAACATGGAATTCACCTCCCACACAACCATTACAGCACAAATGACAGACTCTCAGACTTCTTTCCAAACCTTTATATCGTCCAGTGACTTTAGAGATCCTTGTGTTGTTTGTTCTACAGTTACAAATTGCTTGCCTATAACCAAGGTTTTATTTTTCAATTTTATATTCTGATTTAACTTCAACATAAACATCACATGAAGTCATGTCCCTAATTTTACTCCACCATCTTTGTACATGCTGGTCTTTCAGGACCAGCATGTAACTACTTTATGACCACTTTAACTCCATTTTGTTGATAATACCTAAATGCTTTTATTAAAGTGTCCATACAGAGATTTAACCTGTAAGTGGAGTATTTTCAGTTCTGTATTACTTTTATGGGATAGATGTGAATAACTCTGACACTGCTGCTCCACTTGTATGTGCAGGGCTACTTCGGAGACCCCTGGAACGTGTTTGATTTTATCATCGTCATCGGTAGCGTTGTTGACGTCATCCTCAGTGAAGTCGACGTGAGTTACAAATAATCCAAACTATCTTGTTACTTTTTTTTGACAGAATCCAGCTTCTCATTGCAGGTGGTGTACAGTGTGTGACAGTGTTGTCAAAAATGACACATTCCCAGACACAAGTGTGATTGGAATTAAAGTGTCTAAATGTATTTATTCAATGCTTATACCCAGAATCATATATTCGTGGCCCAACAGCTGATTGGTGCCAGCAGAACTAGCTCACAGGACATGGTCAGTACTGTTGTTGGCCATTATCACCCAAACATACCCCACCTGCTACACTCTCCCACCCTCCTCAGCATCATTTCCATCACCAAATGTTCCATTATTGCCACAGTTATTCATGGCTGACTATTTAGTGACTGTTTGTATTTTCTTTAGGAGAGCACATTATCAGTTGGGGATGTTAGAGTAGTTTTTATTCAATAATGCGGCACATTTAATGTATTCTTGTTTGTCTCTTTCTCCACTTTTGCACTGCCTTCTCCTCATATTTTCATCCACAAAAACAAGCTTCAAATTCAGATGTCTCCTCTCCAAACCTCTGTCACTGTCATGTTTTTCTCCCCCATCCTTCTCTCCTCATGCCTCTCACTCATGTGTCTATCGTCCACAGACCGCCCTGGCTGCCAGTGGAGGACTGTACTGTCTCCATGGCTGCGCTGTAAATATCTGATCTGCACTGCACTGCACTGCTGCATGAGCCTTGTTGTGTGAGCACCGCACTCTGGTCTCTACTAAACTGTACTGAACCTAGTGTGGCTCAGACTGGGTTACTGCTGACGAAACATCCAACAGGTGTTTCTACTGTCTGTCTAATCTTACAGACCGATGTAAGATTAGACCTAGAGGTATTTGCTGTATTGTGTGACAGTATGGCTCATACAGGATACCAGCTTAGTACTGTATGATACCAGCACCGCAAGTATTAATGATTTACTGAAAATCTTAAAAATCTGAAGGTGAAGTGTGTGCACATTGTTAATTTGGCATGGGTTATAAATAGTAGCTGTTCCTCTTTCAGTTTAGTCCAGAGTTTTAGGAGCTTAATTCAAAGGTGAAGACAGTGACTCTAATATTAACCTTAGTTTGAGACTGTGAGTCGATCCTTAATGGTGTTTGACAGTTTACCAGTGCATTGTCTGTCATATGGCTCCTATTTATGACAGTACCCTAGAGGCGGGCAATCTGAAAAAGAGATCATATTACAATGAATCTAACATCAACACCATCCATGATTATTTGACTTCAGATCAGAATGAGCTCATGGATTTCTTTGTTTTGTAAATTTTGTTTGCTTCTTTGTACATTAAAGCAAAGTATTAAATTATTAAGATAACAGTATTTCCACTATAGGTCATTATTTTGTTATTAAAATAAAGAATTAAAATTAAGAGGTGATAAAGCATTGTACTGGCTGTGAACAATAACTAAACATAAAATAACGATTAAAACTCAAGTATTCTTCAAAACTACATATCCCATCAGGCACTTTTCAGATTTTGACATTTAACCTTCTGCCAATGGTTGGCATGAAGGTTGGAAATGAAAAATTGCAGATCCACAGTCAGCATTAGTGTTTTAATCCCCCACTCTCTACTACGTTAAATAGTGCCACATCTTTATCAGAGTAGGTACAGTGAAATGAAACAATCAGTACTGAAACTTCTATAAAATTGTTGATGAAGCTCATCAGATTGCCCACCCCTATCGTACCACTTCTTACCACTTTAACTCATATTAACTACAGTATCTCATCTATCCGTCTACTTTGTGCAGGAGACAAATCCAATGCAAGCCATTGCGGTAAGTTTCCATTCTCCATCTAATTTAAAGATCAGCTCTGCTTTTCTTTTGTTTTACTCAAATTGTGTGTTTTTGTCCGTAGGCGTCTGAAAACGCCTCCGTTTCCATCACATTCTTCCGACTCTTCCGTGTCATGCGTCTAGTCAAACTGCTGAACCGGTCCGAGGGCATCCGTAACCTGCTGTGGACCTTCATTAAGTCTTTCCAGGTCTGTCACACCTAATCATCTTCACCAACATCATTTGCATTTTTATTATTGTCCTCTTTGCTCTTCACTCCTTTGGTAACTTTCCAATAACCAGACTTTTTCGTCTCTGTCATCAGGCTCTCCCTCATGTAGCTCTGCTCATTATAATGCTCTTCTTTATCTACGCTGTCATCGGTATGCAGGTACAGGAAAGACACTAGTCATACTATATTAGGCTACAGTAAGTTGCAGTTTTGTCGCTGGCTTTAACTGAGATTCTCACTTTCCTCCAGATTTTCGGAAAGATTGCCTTAGTGGACGGCACACAAATCAACCGCAACAACAACTTCCAGACATTCCCTCAGGCTGTTCTGATGTTATTCCGGTGAGTGTCACGGTTCAAAGGTCACTGGTTGAAGACCTCAGAGATAAACCAAGGTCTGACTGTGGGTGGTGTTCATTGACTATTTCAGCTGTGCAACTGGAGAGGCTTGGCAGGAGGTCATGATGGCTTCGATGTATGGGAAGAAGTGTGACCCCAAGTCTGACTACCTGCCCGGAGAAGAGTACACCTGCGGGTCCAACTTCGCTGTCTTCTACTTCCTCAGCTTCTATTGTCTCTGTGCCTTCCTGGTGAGTAGTGGCCATAAAGGAGTCGAGAGCACTTCTCTGATGAATACTGTATTTAGATCTACTTAATTATAATTTTAGGTTTAATTGCCTATAATTCAGCCTTTCTTTTCATTCACTGTCCAAACCTCTATGAAAAATTTAAATACATTTAATGCTGTCAATCACAAAAAGCCTACATCTACATATATACTTTTTAGGTAAAATGTATTTTTGGGTAAGGCAAGGCAAGTTTATTTGTATTGCACGTTTCAGCAACAAGGCAATTCAAGGTGCTTCACACAGGCCATTGAATTACAACAACAGGGAAAAAGAAACACATTTAAAACATTATAAAAGAAACATGTAAAAGGTGATTAAAAACAGCAAGTAAGAAAACAACACATAAAATCCAAAAATATAAAAACACACATATTAAAGTAAGAGTTGCAGTGCAGAGTTTCAAAAGAGAATATAAAATTGAAAAAGTCAAAAGCCTTTTAGTCAAAGGCAGCAGTGAACAGGTGAGTCTTTAACCTTGATTTAAAAGAACTCAGACTCTCAGCAGACCTGATATTTTCTGATGCAACATGTATACCCCAGCAGGCCACACCAAAGTGGGATACCCTGTTGTCTTTCAGTGCTGGAAATATCTATTTCTAATATTTTTTTTATTTCTGAAATCAGAAAATGCATCTGTTACTGTATGTTTATGTCAGTTCTTATTTGCCCAGGTCATCATTCTTCTTGGTCAAAAAAGCAAAACTAGTCCAGTTCAACCTAGAAGAACTAGAGGATCTGTTATTGTACAATGATAGTTCAAATGTATATATATATTTTTGAAATTTCTGCTTTATTGGCTTGTTTAAAACATTTATTCAAAAAGTAATCAAGAAGAAATCAAGTACCATGGGTAACATTGCTTAGTTGAAGTAATTTTTATAGTTATATGGTAACTAGTAATCTGTACTTCACAAGAGTAAACATCCCAACACTGATTAAATACACTGCTGAACATAAAGTTGGAATAATTTAGTTTTCAGACACATTCCTCTTTTTATCCCTATTCATACACATCAATAAACACTTTTGACCAGGTACAGTGATTACATACTGAGTCCAAGTTACAGTTTTATTTATCAAGAATAACTCACATTGTCACATTAATTTCATGAATAGAGGTAAAAACATGTTATTCTATCTTTATGGACAACAGTGCGTAAGTTAGAAACAATTTCCTTCCCCCTGAAAGAGTGTTTTACATAAGAATCTTTTTCCACCTTTTTCAGATCCTTAATTTGTTTGTTGCTGTTATCATGGACAACTTCGACTACCTGACCCGTGATTGGTCTCTCCTCGGTCCACACCACCTGGATGAGTTTAAGAAGATCTGGGCTGAATATGACCCTGAAGCCACGTGAGTCTGAACGCATTACCAAGAACCGCATATTGAACCTCCTCCTCAGTGTATTTCTGTTTAGTCTCATAAGTGTCAGATTTTAGTACGTGTCACATTTCTCTGGTCGAACAGGGGGAGGATTAAACATCTGGATGTGGTGACTTTGCTGCGACGCATTCAGCCTCCACTTGGCTTTGGAAAGTTCTGTCCTCATCGGGCTGCCTGCAAGGTACGACAGATATAAGTGTGTTATCCTGCATGTAGACAGTAAAAGGTCTGTAATCTGAGGTCAGTGAGGAAATCTCCAAAATGTCTCACCTGCTGCCCCTGTCTTATTTAGTTTAAGTTTGAAGTTTTTTGTTTTTTTTTTCAAAAGGACAGTGCATATTAATAAACACAATATGTGCCAATACGCAAGATAATAGTCAAGGCTAATTTCCATCTTTAGTCCCTACATCAAAAAACATATCTCACATAAAACAGTATAATCCATTGTACTCTTTCAACATACATTTAATTTATTAAATCTATGCTAAATAATACTGAAAGAGACACAGGTAGAAAATGATCTTTTGCTCCTTTTTCCCTGGTGTTTTACTGTGACCGACTTCCTTTTCTGCAGCGTTTGGTTGGCATGAACATGCCACTCAACAGCGATGGCACCGTCACCTTTAATGCCACACTGTTTGCTCTGGTCAGGACTGCACTGAAGATCAAAACAGAAGGTTCACCACATTCTTATTTTTTATCAGTATGGTTTGCAGGTCATATGTATATTTTCCTTCCATCACAGAGCACTTACTGACACATTCTACAACTTCTGTGCTTTGTCTTCAACAGGTAACTTTGAGCAGGCCAATGAGGAGCTGAGGGCCATTATAAAGCAAATCTGGAAGCGCACTAGTATGAAACTCTTAGACCAGGTCATCCCGCCTATAGGAGGTGAGAGTCTGTCAACTTGAACAGCGTTAGATAAGTTTCACCTTTTCATAAAGAAGTCCAGTATTTCTAACATTGGCTGCACTATAATTTATCTGGTACAGATGATGAGGTGACTGTGGGCAAATTCTACGCCACCTTCCTGCTCCAGGACCATTTCAGAAAGTTCATGAAGCGTCAGGAGGAGTACTACGGCTACAGGCCCACGAAGAAGAGCGCCTCTGGCCCAGAGATCCAGGTGAGTAGACTGTGGGTTAGGATGGGATCATAAATACACCTAAATACACATTATGTACACTGTCAGGTATCTCGAAATAAAATGCTTAAAAGAGAAGGGATATACATTAATAAATTCCTTTTTTGTAAATGTGACTTTATATAAAATGTGTTATTATAGATGTCATTTCTTATCAATAAAATCCTCTACTGGTTTTTCATGTGCTTGTTTATTTATGTATTAATGTAATTCCAAATGTTTTAAGTCATTTCTTACACTAGTCTCTCTCTACATTTTTTCAGGCAGGTCTGAGGAGTATTGAGGAGGAGGCGGCTGCAGAGATGCACAGGGCCATTTCAGGAGACCTGCAGAACGAGGAAGAGATGGACAGAGCTATGGAGGAGGCTGGGGAAGAGGCCATTTTCCAGGTGATGATTACTGTCTGTAGCTAAATGTATGTAACGTAGAAAACATGTTCACAGTTCTCCTACAGTTAGCCTATGGGTGCACCTCCCTGCTCCCACACAATCAAACAAAACGCACCGATGAACACCTCTGAAATGACACCCTTAGCCGTTATTGTGACATTTCTAATTGTATAGTTCAATATTATCTAGTTATCGTCCTTTTATCCCTACAATAATAGTCTATTTATAATTGTGTATTAACATAACATTTCAGTTCCATGCAGCAGGCAGGGTTTTATCATGTGGTACTGGCACGTGCCCTCACCTGCCTCTACAACACCTATGATCTAGTGTCACATTATATGTTATATTGTGAACATTTGGCAAGGCAGGGCAGATTTATTTGTATAGCACAATTCATACACAGGGCAATTCATAGTGCTTTACAAAAATGGAAGAGACAGCTTAAAAACACACAATTACAATTAAAACACAATCAATAAAACATAAATAATAATCAATTAAAACAAAGTAAAAGAGAAGAGTGCAGATAGAACCCTTTTAGTTGTTCTATGCACAGTTGAACAGAGCTGTTTTCAGCCTGGACTTAAACATTGTCAGTTTGAATATGTATCTGTATCTGTACGTAAGAACTAGACGTCTTTTGCAATCACCTGAAAAAGGAGGATAACCTTAAATGTGTGAAAATAAATTATATCTAACTTTAGATTCACCTCAGTATGTCCATTTTCAGAGCACATACTCTATCCTGATAAACGTTTGCACATATTGAGGCAGAGGCTTTAAGGGTCATGTGGATCATATGTGTCCTTGTTTCATTTACAGCGTTCTCACGGCCTGTTCGGAAACCGTGGCGGCTCATTCCCATCTGAACCCACCGACGCTCAGTCCCCTCAGGTGACCAGCCAGAGGCCCCTCCAGTTCTCTGAGAGCCAGCCCGAGTCGCCGCCGAACTCTGCCGCCATGATGCCCGCCGGAGAGTTTTTCCCCACATCTAACACCAACAACAACGCCTTCGCAGAGTAAGACCCGAACACTTCTGTGCAGCAGGATGATGTGTGTCCTTCTCTGACAGCTGGGAATCTTGTGTTGCAGCTTTTCATTTGAAAGGGAAGGAAGTCCAGAAGAGTTTTACAACCACTGTGACGACGAGGAGCCAGGTGAGTCCATATAGACACCACAGTCTAAAATCCACTGTTTTTCATCACACTGTTGACAAAGTGATTTATTTTTCAACTTTTAGACAACAGACGCTACTGGAACTTCACAGTCAGAACAGACAGAACACAGGTACTGCATTATTAAAGCCTGGCTTTTCCATTGGATCTAATCATGACCTGATCATTCAGACAGTGTTTGTATTTTCGACATTTTCATTTGCAGTTTCCTTATGATCCGATCTTCAGTGACAGTCAGAGTCTGGGCTCCCAGTCTGCAGCTGATCAGCTTGTCCAGGAGGTAAAACCTTTATTCAAGGCTAATTACTGTAGCACACAATTAGCAGGCACTGACATCCCCGTCTGCTGTCGCACATTGTAGATAGGTACACGCAAATAGGATTGTGTTATCTGCACTGGGCTGATTTCCTCCATATAATGACGTCTAGTCCTGGACCGAGTTGATAGGGATTATAATTAAAAGGTAAATTAATTTCAGCATTATTAGCCAGCACTTCATATTATTCCTTACTGAGTTTAGTGTCTCAGGATTGAAGGGTTTTTAAAGACATGTTACACTATAGAATCACAGTGGGTGTTTTTAAAGGAGTTCTGCCTTTTTTCCATTGTCTGGGATGGGTCTGCTGTTCAGTGTAAAGATAAAGGGAACACACTGTACTTCAGGGCTTTGTTCTTCATCGCTCATTTTCATGTTGACTAATCCGAGTGTTGTATTCTCAGATAATCTGTGAAATTCCAGATCCAAAAGTTCCAGATGCTACCAACTGCTAAAAAAATAAATAGATAAAATATTCCATATACAGTAATACGATGATGAAAAATGAGAAAATCCTCTCAACCATCAAATACATGTCAGTTTGGTTAAAAAAAAACATTTATCAAACCACTATAAAATACACTGTTGCCCATAAAGTTGGTATAATGTTGTTTTCAGACACATTTCTCTTTTTTATTCCTATTTGCACATATCACCTTTGACTAGGTTCAGTGATTACATACTGAGTTTGTTACATTTTATTTATCAAGAATAAATCACACTGTGACAAACATTTCATGAGAAAAGGTAAAAAAATATTTAATTTCAACTTTATGGGCACCAGTGTATAATTAACCTCCTAATGTCATTCAGTCAACCGGGCATTACAGTTTCAGACGTCAACATCAATTAAATATCTGTAGATAAAGACGGTGCATGTTGTGTTTTCTGCCAGGCTTTGTTCAAGGGCGGCCTGACCTCTCAGGCCAAAGACCCAGGCTTTGTCTCCATTGCCAAAAAGGAGATGGCTGACGCTATGCACATGCCTGTGGCTGAGATGGAAGGTGTGGCCCAGGGCATCCTCAGCGTACGCTCCAGCTCCGCCGCCTCGGCCAAAAAGAGACGTCCCATCCCTGTGCCTCCATCTGCTCCCGCTGCTCCAGCGCAGGAAACAGGGCGGCCAGATCCAGCTGTGAGGAGAAAAAGACGCCCCGTACCCATGATCCCCTCTACGCCCGTGCAGTACGAGGAGGAGCAGGCCGAGGCCGACACCAAAGTCTAAAGATAGTCACTTGATTTTACTTGGATATCCTGTGATTTTACACTTGCTGGTGGCTCTGCCTCACCCTCTCACTTTACCAGGTTAGAGCCTCAACAGCAGGTTGGCTCAGGTTTCACATACTGTCAGATGTGGTTGACGCCTAAAGCAAGAAGGAAGAATATATCTGATGATAAAGTATATCTATAATCCTCAGATTTATTGACATAAATAAAAACACAAACTAATCTCAGAACAGGTTGACGTTCTTCTTTCTTTGTAGCGTTTGAGGTAATCCATTCCATAGATGATGGGACAACCACGAGAGTGAGCCGAGTGTCTTACTGAGGCCTCACCGAGAGGCAGGAGTTCCTAAACTGACTCAGTGAATACGAGAGGCAGGCAGGTGTTTACACTGTGCTGCAGTTCACTGACAAACAGAACCAACTGACCTTCTGTGCATCCAGACCAAACCGTGAATCTGAATTCACACTCTTAAACGTGCTCTGGTGCAGATTTGAACATTGTAAACTGAGTTGTTTTTCTTGACGCCAGTGTCCCATTATGTTAGGACCTGCTGTTCTTTTGTCTTTTTTACCAAGTTTCCAACTGCGCACTAGTTCTTATACATAGGTGATGACGCAACTTTATGGAGGAAACTTTTTTAAATTAGAAGATGGATAAATTACATCTTGAAAGGAATGTCGGTGATTTTTGTGTCTTTAAGTATTCGCTCAATTTTAAGCCACACTGGAGTAAAGAAGTGCATTTGATTTTCTATCAAGTCACGACTGCTGCAGGTTTTAATGAGGCTACATGTACATAAATATGTAAAGTTTTTGTGTTGAGGACAGTTGCTTTGGCCCATTCAGAGGATGTGTGTTCAGCATACCTGGAGTATGGTGGATTTAACTTAAAAACTCACCTGGGCTTTAATGACTCATTTGATTCGTAACTGCATGGGCATACCATTTTGCAATACTGCACTTTTTTCATTTTGGTTGTGCCTTAATGCAAACATGAACAGGGTCTCCAGGGTACTGTTTTTTTTTTTTTTTTTTTATATTTCTTCCTCTCAACTTTCGTTTTTTGTTTTTTTTTTTTCTGTGGTAACGTTGTGGAGACAGTTTGGGTGAACTTTTCATCTTGCGTCTCCTTCACATCTGGATCTGTGCCATTATGGTTGATGTTACATTGTTTTCACCACTGGCAAAAGAAATAAACCATCCAAATACAAAAAAATATACAATTTCTGTGTTAGTTTTCTTTCTGCAAATAAACCAGACATTTGGCAACTAAGGCAGAAATTTGGAAACGGAGGAGAAAACGTTACACATCAGGTGAGTGTTTTTCTAAATGAACAGAGATATTTATAGATTTGTCAGTTAGTGCAGACATCCAGTGAAGTTGGTTGCATGTTTTGGATGCAGCTCCTTGTAAAAGTTATGGTTTGAAAACTGAGATCCTCTATAAATAGTCTTGCCTAGCAAAGCACAGAACACCCCCCCACCACCACAGGGAATGGAAACTGCTACAGCAACATTCACATGACATCTCAGCTTCATATAAAAGTAAGAAAATGACTTAACTGGTGTAAAGAAAGAAGCTAAAATAATTCAATTCTCATTTATTGAATCAAAGCAATCAACAAAACAAATCTGACAGAAGGTTCTCACAATGTTTTCCATTTGTCTAAAGCAGATTCAGATTATTACTCAGGGAATATAAAGAGACTGTTCATTCAGACGTAATACCTCAGTAACTTTAAAGCAATCGATGACTGAAACTAAAAAAGCCTGAATGTGATCACGATATCGGCATCTGCAGCTCAGGACAGGTTTTAATGAGTCTTTACACACAGGAATGTTTTCACCAAACTACTGCCATTTCCTGATTATGCTTTTTTTTTTTTTTTTTTTTTTTTAAAGTAGCACATTGAAATGCAGGTACATCTTTCAGCGCATATAACAGAGGACAGGCAAGGGTCTGAAAGCACATTATTGACAGAACCGTGAACAGTATAAAAGTTCTCAGATCAGCTTATCAACACATTTTATCACTTAAACTGGGTACAAATTGTGGAGTCTGTTAAAAAGATTCAATCCCCACTCACTTGCACGTCATAATAATTCCTTTTTAATGATGATAATCTTTGATAACCATCAGTCTGGTACGGCCAGATTCAGAAAGGGTCAGCTGGTAAAAATGTACATACATCCAGTCTTTAAGAAAACCCCCACAACTTAAAAAAACAACAACAAAAAAACACTCTCACTAACTGACTACGCTAACATATTGAAATTACAAACATAAAAAAACATAGGAAATAGCATGTGGGACCTAATAGATACATGGTGTGTGACTACAGAGTAAAAGAGAAATAGCAAATGGAACGACCAACTTGCGGAAATGCCAGTGATGGAAGCGTTTGTCTTATTCATTTGGGTTCGGGTTGGCGTCGGGGTACTGGGAGAGGTCAAAGGTCAGCACTTTGCTGATGACACAGTCTCCTTGCTGTAGATGAAAATAGCAGAGAAGAATCGGTTATTACTCAAATCATCCCCAGAGGATAGTTCATATAAATAATAGAGAGGAAACTTTTTTTTTTCTTGCATGCAGGTTGATTTTCACTCCAGTCTAACACACACACACACTGTATTTCACATTACTAATCTAGTTCATTTTGAAAACATACCGTGGCTCTAAACAAACATTGCACAAACATATTTTATTTTTTATAAAATTCTTAAGACTCTCATATGGCAGAAGATGTGCCTCATTTCCCAGCCTAGTCTAACCATTAGGCTTTGAAACTATTTTTTGTTTTCGAATACTTTTGATTTTTTCTTTAGATACCACATCAAAAATGTTAACTACAGCCATGTTTGGTAACTTTTTCCTGGTACAACTTCATCTATATGATCTGATAATTATTTTTTCACTTTAACCTACTTTACTGACATATTGGGTCCAAAAATACATAAAAAAGAAATCATTAACATGGTCAATAAGCAGTGCTTTGAAAATGTCACATGATCTGATCATGACGGTGTGATTATGGACCCTGAAGGGTTAAAAATGTAGACAGAAATAGATACCATGGTATATGAGAGATGAATATCCCCACCACTGTAGATATTGCCTGTATTTCTTAATCAGTGTGGTTAGTAATAAGGTATAAAACAACATTTAGTAGGATTTCTTTGGTTTCTGAAAACCTTTTTTTACTGACAACCTAGATGAGTAATGCGACAGCTGTCTGAGGACTACAGACGGAAATAATCTATGCATAATCCTACATGTTCAATACTCTGATACAGATGTTAATCAATATGGACTGTCTATTTTAAATAAACAAATACAGTAAAGATAAACCAAAGATGACAGGTAAAAATAAGCCTGTTCTGTTATTCTTTATGGTAGATATTAGGAAACACACCTCTGGATAAACACCAATGAGTGAGTCTGCCTTTGTGTAGAATTCCTCCTTCAGAGAAATGACGATGGCCTGGAAGTTCTGCACCGACTGGTCCTTGAT
The DNA here is from genome assembly GCF_902148855.1 of Sphaeramia orbicularis. Lineage (NCBI taxonomy): Eukaryota > Metazoa > Chordata > Actinopteri > Kurtiformes > Apogonidae > Sphaeramia > Sphaeramia orbicularis. The sequence continues at coordinate 36,159,802 of NC_043963.1, forward strand.
GTAATTGGCCACCTGAGAGGGGCACAACCAAGTGAGTGTTTTTCACTGAATGTGCAGCATATGACAATGTGTATATTGTACATAACACACACATTTGACACAAATTTGTATTTATGAACACACCTTTCCGATGTTGGTGTTGTCCAGAGCGGCATCGATCTCATCCAGGACAAAGAAAGGAGCGGGTTTGTAACTGTAAACAGGCAGGAGAGATGGTGTTATAAATGTACACAATCATCTAACCGTCATGTTCTGCGGTGATGAAGCATCTGCAGTTTGATATAAATGTATACTGGGATGACAGGAGGAAAAAAAAACAAACACTTTTTATCATACTCCTGTTTGTTTTGCTGTGTCAGAAATTTCACGTGAAAAAGATAAACACAAACTTAAGTGTTTATATATTTGTATTATATATATATTTATTAAGTAAACATTAATATGTCTACTATATTTTGCATTTCATTTATACTGTGAGCTTCATTTCTGTGCTATAGTTTGCATGTTTACATTTGCTAATTTATAAACCAATATTTAAGTTGAGCCTGTAGAGCACAGGTGTCAAACATGCGGCCCGGGGGCAAAAACTGGCCCACAAAAGGGTCTAATCTGGTCCCTATAGGATGAATTTGTGAAATCCAAAAATTACACGGATGATATTAATAACCAAGGATGTTGAAATCATTTTAGGTCAATTCAATCTAAAGTGGATCGGACTAGAAAAATATCATAATAACCTATAAATAATGAAAACTGCAAATTTTCCTCTTTGTTTTAGTATAAAAAAGGAAAATTAGAAAAAAAAAGTTACATATACAGACTATCCTTTCACCAAAAATATTAATAACCTGAGCAAATATGAACCATGTGAAATGTCTTAAGAGAAGTACGTGGAATTTTAACAATATTCTGCCTGTTACTAAATCTTTAAGTTGTGATGCACATGTATAAATGATCAACTTAGGCGTAATATTGTTAACATTGCACTTTTTTTCTTAAGAATTTTCAGGTTGTTCATATTTGTTCATGTTATGTTCAAGTAAGGTTGGTAGATGTAAACATTTTCATCATGAAATTTTACTTTTTTCACTCAAAAACACAGAGAAAACTTTGGAGTTGACATTATTTATCAGTTCTGATCCCATTATTAATATTATTTTACTGGTCCAGCCCACTATAGATCATATTAGGCTGTGTGTGGTCCCTGAACTGAAAAGAGCTTGACCCCCCTGCTGTAGAAGATAGTACTATTTGTCTGGTTTTAACCCTTTAAGCATCAAAGTCGCAATATTGGAGGGTTAATTCAGATTTATATTCTGACACATTTTCTCCTTGTATCTAGGTTATGTGTTTTCCATCTTTATTATCTATTATTTATCCATTTATATTTTATACATGAATATCTATTTATACATGAATATCTGATATTTTCCTGCAAGCGTGATTGAAAATTCATACTAAAGTTTTAAAATACAGGACACAATCAAATATTCCTTTCTTTCCTTTCATAGAAAATGTACCACTATTGGTGATTACACATCATATCACTATATATACTTTTAACAATAATTAAATGTTACAAAACAGCTTATTTGTGTCATATAGTTTATTTAACTCCTCCTCTGTAGTTTCACCTGTGAATAGCGAAGAGTAGCGCCAGGGCAGCGACAGTCTTCTCTCCTCCAGACAGATTATCCATGGGTCGGAATCTTTTTCCTGGAGCCACACAGTTATAGTTGATTCCATCCAGATACGGTTCCTCTGGGTTTTCTGGACCCAGAAAAGCCTGTAAAACAAGGATGATGTGATAGAAGTAGATTCCCTGTAAACTGATTTAAAGGTGTAAGAAAATATTAATCATAGCTTGCTTTTGTTTTAAAAATAGTTGCAGATAATTTAGATCCAGCTCTTGACAAATTTATCAGACCATGTTTTCCCATTTATCTCATCCAGGATCATGAAATGCTTTAATGCAGACTCTTGCATTTTCCGTGACCTCTTGACGTTTTACCATTTTGAACTGGAATAAGAAATTTCAGACTGAATTCAGCTTTTTATTCCTTAATTGGAGCTCAATGGGTTTCTCGGAGACGTCACAGATTAGTCAAACAGAACATTCAACCACTAAAACTACATGAATGCAAGTAAATAACTATAATTTAACAGATTAATCAAGAATAACAATGTGCTTTACTATTTTTTGTTTTTCAGTAAATTTAAAAATTCAAGGATAACAATAATTATATGTTGACCATTGAAAACATTGTTTCAGTTAAAGAACTTCTACATGTTGTTATATTAACCATTACAGAAACATAAAACATGATTTTGATCATTGCCAGTGCTGTTAATTAAGGGCAGCCTTACATTGGTTGATGTTCTAATAAATTTGTTAAGCACTGTATTTAAGTCTAAGATCGTAATATGTAGAATTACTAGAAAGAAAATGTATTTAGCTAGCATCTTTTTAACTTGGAACAGGGATTCTGTATTCTCACTGTATTCTGTGTTTTACAATAAAGCAAAAAGGACAAGGCAATCATTTCTAATATGTATTCATATAAAAAGATAATTAACAATGAAAAACGTGCTCCTTGCTCAAGTGCCTGTTGAATTCCAGAGACATTCTGCTAAGAGCTCAGAGTGATGAATCCTTTTTGCTCTGCAGCAGCGGTATGGCCGAGCTCTCGTCTAATTAGTTCAACTAGTGATGCCAGTGTTACTGCGCAACAATGTTCGCATTCCATCCATCAAATGAAGTACACGACACTGCATCCGTTGTATCTGTTTTTTAGTGCATTTAACATTTTAAATCAATCTAATTCATGCTCAGTCTGCTCATCTTAACCTCTGCATGTCATTCTGAATACCTGAGCGCTGCTGTTGCGTGAGAGGGCCTTGTAGATCTCGTCAATGTTTGTGGCCACGGACTCAAAGCAGGTATTGAAGCGGTCGAATCGTTCCTTCTTGATCTGTTCAAAGGCTTGCTTGGCCTTCTTGGCTCTCTTACGGGCGGCCTCGAACTCTAATGAGCAGAAACACACCCACAGGATGAGACAGCGTTATCATCATTTACAGCTACAGAGACACAGCGATTTTATCTCATTCATCTCCGGCCCCCGCCTCTTCCTCGTAGTTCGTTCCTACTCACCGTCACTCGTCTCTTGGAACTTGTCCCTGACGCTCTCCAGTTTCTCCATGGCTTTCATGTTGGGCGCGCTGATCCTCTGTAGGACACTCTGCTGCTCATTCAAGCGCTGCTGCAGTGTGTTTGTCTCCGCTTTGATCTCTTCCTCTGACAGTGCATCCTGTGGGAAGCAAAGAACTCAAATTAGATGAAGTGGATCTTAAAATTTGTCATATTTGAGCTGTGAGTTGTCCTTTGAATGTTGCTCCCTTTTGTACGCTGTTAAGTATTTTGTAACTGTAGATAAAAGAGCTTCAGTAAATCATGACTGTAGCTGTCAACTAGAAGTAAGTAGTGGAAGAACAGGCAGAGGAGTTCATGTACAGCGGTGGTGTCAAGTAGATTAAGTACCTTCAGATCTTCAGACAGGTTGCTGTAGTCGATCTCGATAAGAGCCTCTTTGGCCAGAACACTGCTGGAAGTCCTCTGACTGCTGGACTCATCTGTCTGAGAACTTCCCTGGAGCAGAAAAGCACAAACTGGCTTTAATTTCTGGTTTTGATGTCAGTAGAAACAAAAGGCTTTGAAATAATGCATTTACCTCTCCCTGGCTGATGTCATCCATGGTTCCAGAGCGAAGAGGCAGCCTGATGTCCTGCATCTTACACGCCTGCAGCAAGTTGTGACGGTCACTTCGCTTCTGCTCCAGTTTGGTCTCAATAGCGGTCACCTCCTTCTGAAGCTGAGTCAGCTCCCTGCAACAGGAAGAATTTTATTTGAAGCAGAAACAAAATGATAAAAATCTGGCTGTCTAGAAGCAAACCAGAGCTGCAAACATTCTTAATGAGATGTATTTTGTTATATATCAGCTCGTTCCATGCCTATATGGAAAGTATATGTGATTTCACTCATCTACAAGCAAAATGTTTCAAGAATAATAAATGTAGGGAAACTGTGCCAATGTTGGGCCACAATGAAGAAAAAAATAGGTCTAAGTGTTACATCCTGTATATTTCAAGATATAGTCTGAGTCAAACTGAAATTCTGAGAATTAATGAGAGAATGGGTTTAACTCAAAAGGAACAAATGTCTTAGAGCTACAAGATCTACTTCTGCACACTACAATACATTCACTTTTCAGATTCCTTATAGTGGAAGATTTATTCATCTATAATATAAATGTGCATAGTCTTTTGTATATACCATATAGGGCTTGGTGATAAAACAATAACAATATATATCAAAATATAACTTTTCCTTGATAGAAATAGAGACATGCTCAAAACAATTTCGATAGAATTCATTCATCCATGTTTTGACAGACATAAGAACAGCTAATCATAATTAAGTAGCGCCGCACTGAACCAATCATGTTAGAGCCACGTCAAGTTAGGTTGATACACACAGCACAGGTGTAAGAGCAGCTGCAGCACACACACTAATGTTTGGGCTGCAGCGGGACGTAATGAGTGTTCGCTCGGGGGAAACTTTGACCAAGAACTCGGGCGACTGGTTTACTGAAAAGTAGGGTGCGGCATAGCCAGGAGTCTGACGTTCAAAGCATGTTAAGTTTAATTTTTGTTTACGCCAGTTATGGCAGTTAAGGAACACACCCCCACATATATACCCCCGGCATTGTTTAGTGAAGATGGCCTGTTTTGTTTGTGTTCTTTCAAAACTTGAAAGCTTTTGCCTGCTGGTCAGACTTTTAGTTTAGTTTTAAATATGTTTGGGTTTTTTTTATGTATGTTTTATTTATCTGATATGGTTGCATAATATTCTTCAGCACATCTGTCATGTTCAACCAGACAGAAAATAAATTATATTTACATCAAAAATAACCTTCTGATGTCTTCACAATTAACCTATGAGTAACAGAAAATTTAAGCTGGACAAAAATAGTAATTTGATTTATATTGTGATACACATCGTTATTGTCTGATATGAAGAAATTGGATTGTGATATGATTTTTTTTTTTCCATATCACCCAGCCTGAATACCATATACCTTGAAAACAACAGTCATCCATCACATGTCATTATGTTTCATCTCATCAATGTACGTAACATTCAGCATGTTCCACTGCTGAAACAGGTAATTTCCCCAAAAAAATTATAGTTCAGCGTTTTCTGAATAAAAACCAACGAATGACTGAAAACAAATTTTAAAAAAGAGAAAGAATGTTTTGTTTCATAGTACTTATTTACATGCATCTAGTTCAACATGTGAAATAAATAAGAAATGTTGAAGTATTAGTGAACTGAACTTTGTTTGATGTGACAGCCAGGTTAAAGGCATAAGGGTGTAAAATGAGTGATGACTATACTTGTATGAGCAGTGCATCAGCTTTCATATTTGTTTTAGATCTTCATTCAAACAGTATTTATATGTTTGTAATAACACAAATATTAAATGCCAAATGTGTCTGAAGTCACTGACTTGTTGGCGCCGCCCAGTTTTTTGCGAATCTCTTCCATTTCGTGGTTTTTATCGTTGACTTCAGACTTCTTGGTGAGGTGCTGGTTCTTCAGGTCCTGCAGCTGGGCCATTGTTTCATCGATGATCTTCATGTGCCTGTGCTCCTCCTACAGACAGAAACATAACAGCAGACAAGCAGGTACGATTACACATCACCTCAGACTTCATGTCAGACATTGGGACTGTTTAGACTGCCCTCCTTTACCTTCTTCAGTCGCTCTATTTCAGCCTCGTCCTTCTTGACGGTCTGCTCCCACATCATGACCTTCTCCTGGTCCTCCTTCAGCTGGTTCTTCTCGTAGTCCACCTGGATACCAAGGCGGGTCTTCTGAGTCTCAAACTCGAGACTGAAACAAAAAGGTGTCAGAAACAACATCAGATTAGACCACGTATAAAACCTGGAATATTTTAATTTACCATGTGGACAGAATTCACCAGCTCTACAACAGAACTGAAAGAAACTCACCGCTTCTTTGCAATCTCATTCTGCCTCTTCACCTTCTCCTCTTCAAACTCTCTGATGTTTCTGACGCCGATCTCCTTACAGAACTCTACAAAAACCTCATCCTCCACCTAGGAACCATTACAACACCAACATTACTCCCATCTGGCTATATGTATAAAGAGGAACATAATGTGACCTAGTTTTGACCTCTTCATCTCACCAGATTCATACGATCCCTCAGGTCAGTGATCTCCCTTTCACGAGACTGGATGATCCTCTTTATGTCGTTGATGCGAGGGCCAAAGTTTGCCAATTCACTCTCCAGCTTAGACTTTTCCTGCATTATACAGTTTAACGGTTTTTATTCACAGTAACAACCACTAAGGAAAAAACTGAAAAGAACAGAATACAGATTAAATGAGCTGTAACCAGGCTGTACCTGCATGTTAAGGGAGAGGTGGCGGGTTTTTGTCTGTTCCAGGTCACTCTGGGAGTATTTCAGCCTCATCTGTAGACCGTGAGCCTGAGATTGCACCTGACGCAGCTCAGCCTCCTTCCTCTTGGCCTTCATTTGCTCCTGCAAAGACAAACAGGAAGGGCAAATATGAGAGAGTTTACATCAAATGAAACGGAAACCGTGTAGAGTGAAAGGACCAAAAGCACAACCTTAAAAACATAGAATAGATTAGATTAGAATGGACTGTTCTCACTGCTAGCCTTACGAAGGAGGTTCCATATCCTTTGTTGCACAACAGCCAAGTTCAGAAACAGTTTCATTGCACATGCCATAAGACTGCTGAACTCAACATAATATCCCCCCTCCTTCTTCACCTACACAGGACTGTTCCAACGTGCAAGATAACTGTGCAATATTCTGTACTGAAAATTGACTTTTTTTTTAAATTAGAGAACCAGTTTTTTTATACTCACACACAGTTTTTTTATTTGCATATTTATTCTATCTTGTAAACATTATCCTGTATATATAGTGCCTGTTTATTTTTATTGCTGCTGCCTGCTGAGACAACTGCATTGAGATTTCATTTTAGATGTAAAATCTGGAACAACAAATAAAGTCTAAGTCTATGATTAGATTAGACTAGATGAGACTTCATATTGATCCCACAATCAAGAAATTCACTGGTCAAGACAGCAACAGAATGAAGTACAAGGAAAAAAGTGTGCATGCATAAACATGGTGCAAATATATATATATATATATATATATATATATATATATATATATATATATATATATATATATATATATATATATATATATAAAATAATAATAGTAATAAAAATTATACAGACTACATTCATATTTACGCAAGAGTGGAATTGCAAAAAGTCAGACAGTACAGGAGAGACACACAGGACAGAGTTACACTGTTGCCTTGTACAGTCTGACAGTGGTGGGATGAACGACCTGCAATAGCACTCTTTCCTACACTGTGGGTGTATTAGTCTTAATCTGCCACTGAAGGAGCTGCTCAGAGCCTCCACGGTCTGATGCAGTGGGTGAGAGGTGCTGTCCATGATGGATGTCAGCTTGGCTAACATCCTCATCTCACCCACCTAATAATAAAATTATCAAAGTTACCTTGAGCTCTTCAGTGAGTTTCTCCTTTTTCTCTTTGAGCTTGTCCACTGCCTTCTCATCCCACCTCCTGGCCTTGGCCTTCAGGTCACTGGCACCTCCAGAGATGACTCCAGACTTTTGGAAGAGAGTACCATCCAGGGCTACCGTCTGAGGTGGAACAGAGGCGGAGAGATTAAATTAAAGCCCTCACATTAATTCAATAATTGAACATAATGAGGAGCCTTTTATTCCAGTATTATTAACAATATTCAGCAAGTCTTAGCCAAAGTGTTACTTGATAGCTGCGTACCTTGTGTCTGTATGGTCCTCCAAAAGCAATCCTTCGTGCATCTTCTACATTCTCACAGACCAGAGCATTGCCACAAGCGTACTGCAAGGCTTTTTTAATGTGAGGGGGCTCATAGCGGATCACATCAATCACCAGCTTGGCTCCACGCAATTCTCTCAGTTTCTCATCTGTTGGCTTAACCTTTAATAACACAGGAGGAAGTCATGTGTTTCTTAGCAATTCTTAGCAAGAAAGTGACAGCAGTTGGCTAAAACTGTGCACCAATAATAGCAGAATTTTAATCAGTAGCTCTTTAAAAATCCATAGCTTTGTGCATTTCATCAGTATTGATTCTAGAATGAAAAATCCTGTTTTTCTTCTCCCTTGTGTTTATCAAATCTGATGCTTCCATTCAGGTTTGACGCTGTGATACTGTACATGACATGCTCACCTCAAGGTAGTCAAGTGGCAGGAAGGTCTCAGGTTCTCCTCTCTGCTCCTTAATGTACTGAATACAGTCTCTGCCGGTCTTCTCAGAGTCAACGATGATGGCGTCCATGTTTTTTCCCAACACTTTGGTCACAGCAATCTGATACTTCTTCTGAGTGGGCTGGCACAGGTCAATCAGACGACCATACTGGAGAAAGGAAAACAGAGACACTGGCATTTTAGCGACCGGGTATACAGAAAGGATCGCCAATAAAGGAAACCAAGAACAAATGTGAATACTTTGTACAATAGTGTCTGGGTTGTGGAACAGGATCATACAGGCATGAGACAATAGAGAGATGTTTTTGTTTCACACTGTGCTTAAACATTTCTTTTGCTGTTTGAAATTGAACTTCATTATTTTGATGCTTTTCAACACAGCATGGATCAAGGCAAGAGAATTACATGAAGGCAATACTAATAAACAATGGAGGACAGTAAATGTAGCACAGAATGAGGTAGCTCTGAAAAGGGACTCCAACTGGCCAAGAAAAAATAAGGGGCTCCTGTTTGAAAGAGGAGCTACTTCTAACACATGGATGTGGTTTGGGAATAGAAAAGTCTTAGAACATTTCTGTTTTGCAAATCAGACAGTCATAGAGTTTAATAGTCATGCATGTTTGATTTAGAGGTTAGCAAATATTTATTTGTTGCATTACGGATAAGGTCAATTAAGTCTTTATATTTGAACATCTTACATTTTTAAACAAATATTTTTTAACTAAAAGGACAAAAATGACAAACAATCAAATGTAATAATAAAGAGGCCTTTCGATTTGTGTATTTTGTTTTGTATAAAGTACAATACATTGAAGTTAGAGAAAGATATGAAATTATCTATATCATGACACATAACTTGAATATCAGACTCTTACTAGCATCATGTTTGTCTTACCACAGAACCAGGGTACAGCCTTTTGATGCTCTCCATGATCTCAGCTTTACGCTGCTGCCGACTGTTCTCCTGCCTGTCGATCCTGGCATCTCCCAGCTGCTCCATTACCTACAAATTGGAAAAAATTTTTTTTTGATTAGACATGTTTGGTGTTTCCAAAGGTGTAAGTGAGATTGTTATAAATAGATGTGGCATTGTGATGGAACTGACAATGTGCAAGCTGGCATACAGACATGCCAATCAGTAATATTTTTAGCCATACTTTTACTTTGCCTGCTGACATATCAGACAGTCAGTTATGAAAAAGGTCTAACGAATCCCCTGGAGAAATTGTTTTCCTTCCTTCCCACCAGTCAGTGCAGACACACCTGATGGCAACATTTTCTTGCTTCTTTGCACTATTTGTATTGAGTACCTGGTTAAGTTCCATGTTGATCTCATCGATCCTCCTCTTGGCCATTTCCACCTCTTCAGTCAGCTCCTCCTCCATGCGCTTCTGCTCATCTAGAGACTGCCTGAAGAGCATTATGAAAAGAAGATGTGAATTCTATGAAATGAAGAATGCTATAAAATCCATAAGCTGCTTGTGAATGTAAAGTAAACATCAATCATTCACTATTATAAATAGTACAGTAGACGATGCCCTGCATACCTGCTGGTGGTGATGTAATCCTCTAATTTCTCAATACGCTTCTGGTTTTCTTCAATTTCACGGATCTTCTGTTTGATTTTGGCCTTGAGAAAAAAAAAATCATATATATTATTATTTACATTTAAATCACACCATTTGTCAAGACACAGGCAAATGTCTTCCTGTTTGCATGAATGTTTTCTTAATCTGTCCTGCCTGGATAAATAAAAAATAAAAATAAAATCTAATCTACCTCTGTCTCCACTTTCTTCCTTTCTTCCAAATCAAGGCGATCCTGGTCGGCCTTTTGGTCACGATTGAACTTTTCCAGCTCCTGGGCCAGGGTCGCTGCACGTTTACTGGCCTCTTCCTTCAGCCGGTGGTACTGCTTGACCTAGAGATCACATTCACAGGTGGAAGAAATAAGAGACGGTCGAAGAAACATTTCATTTTAATATGCCCTCCCAATATGCTATATACACTCAAGATAACCACTTTTAAACCTTAAACAACTTAAACTCTAATCAAAAATATTTGACTTCACTTCAGCTTTCTGTGTTTGACTCAGACCATAGTATATCAGACCTGATTCTCCTCCAGGGTCAGGTCCTGGCCCTGGCTCTGCGCCTCTTCCTCCATGCGCTCCTCGAACTCTTGCTTAGCCAACTCAACAGCCCTCATCTCTTTATCCAGCTCATCCATATCACCCTTGCGCTTTTTATACATTTTCTGGGCGTTTTGTAATGATTTGCGTGCTGCCTCAAGCTTCTTGATCTTGTGTGAAGTATTTTCTTTGGCCTTGATGTACTGCGGCCTCTTTTGGTTCAGCTCAGAGTCCTTCTCCCTGTGAACAGAGTTGGAGAATTAAATAAAGCCCAAAGAGAATACATCTATTAATATAATGCAAACAAGTTGTTATTTACTTGATCTCTTTCTCAATGGTTTGCTGTTCCCTCATCAGCCTCCCAAGCTCCTTCTTCTTGTCCTTCAACTCCTCCTCCACATGGTCCATCTTTTTACGGTCCTTCTCAATCTCCTTGTTCCGCTGGCCCAACTCTTTGTTGAGTTTTTCAATCTCGGTCTCATTGTGGTATAACTTGAAGAGCTGCAACTGGACACTTGCCCTGGCAACTTCGTCCTTTAGACGCTGGTAACGTTCAGCCTGATGCGAGACAGGTTAAGGAACAGAGGTGATACACAGTGAGATGAGGTAGCCAATTCTATATAATACCTGAAAATACATAGTCCATTCATGTGGTGGATGTACTGTGAAATGTACATTTTGTAGATCAGTGTAGGTCACAGACAAAAATAAGGCAACTTTGTGCTATGACTTCAAAAATTGCATCTTGCATAATACTGTAAAAATGGGTTTGACAGAGCTTGTTTAATATGATTAAGTTAATATCTACAGACTAAAATTAGCTTTCTAAGGGATAAAACTAGTAAATTACTAACGACAGGATGACAACACAGAGAAGAGAAAAGGGAGGTAAAAGATGCAATGATTGCTAAAATTTGTGTTTTATTGTTTCTGACATTCAATCTGCTGCTCTCATTGGAACAAATGTGAAAGAAAGCATATCTGTTGTTTAATTGAAAAATGCTGACACTATATTACTGTGTAAAATGAAAAGTAAATGTAAATAGAAGACTAGACCATCAGTTTTATTTAGAGTTCCACATTTCTTTCTAGGTGCATAAATCTAACACAAAGAACATACCTCCTCTTTCTCTTGTTTGGCTTCTTTGCGCTCAGCAGCAATGTTTTTCTTCCGATGGTAATTGAACTGCGTGTCCTCCTCTGCCTTCACCATCTCCTTCTTCCTCCGGTCGTACTCCTGGGCCAGTTCTCCAGAGCGGGAGATTTCCTCAAACAGAGCTGTTCGCTCTTTTGGGTTCTTCATTGCAATTGACTCCACAGCTCCCTAACAAGACAACAGACCAGGAACAAAAGAGGGTTACCTCTAGTAATTTATTTGCCTTTTTACTCCAATTGGCTGTGCTTGTATGCATGACCAGAGCACAAAAGGAGGTTTGGTACGAGTTTATAAAACAATACCAACATAAGATTTCACATTAAGCACTGATTTAGAACTACCATTAAAGTCTATGTTTCACCTTACACATCATTCAGGCTTTAATGGATACTTCGTAAGATAAGAGAATCATATATGCATTAAAACCAATTTAATATGTAACGCTTCTCTTCAACTTTTAGAATCAGTCCTACCTGGAAGACCAGAAAGTTCCTGGCCTTGATCAGAATGCCAAGTTTTTCCAACTCTTCACTGTATTCAGGCAGGCCAACCACCTTGTTATTGATACGGTACTCAGAGGAAGCACCTGAAGCAAAAATGAGCATGCACATTACAAATGATGACAAAAACATGCACTGGATGGCTTAAGTAGGAAGCTACAGAAAGATGTCTAATTAGATATTTTTATGACGCAGACAACATTGATGAATTCTTGGCAAAACAACTGAAATAAAATCCAATTCACTACCAGTGGAAGCCCGTACCAATAATGACCCTTGTGAAAGATCGCTCCTCTCCGTTATCCTCCTGATAAACCATGCTGACAAAAGCTCTGTTGGCAGCTGGTTTCCCTACAGGTGCTCCATGGATAAGATCCTTCAGAGTCTTCACACGCAGGTTACTGGTCTTCTCCGCCAACACAAAGCTGATGGCATCCATAAGGTTGGATTTTCCTAAAGGGAATTAATAATTGCAATATGAAGTTACCTTATCCAAACACACAGAGAAGCTTCAATTTATAAATACACATACATATTTTTGACAAGCTTCACCCTGGTTGCTAAATACAATCCAAGTTCATTATGTATAGTTTATACAGATGAGATAATACTATGCAGAAATGTTGAATGAACTGAAACATTGTAGTAATTATCAATACTATAAAAAATAACAACAAATCAAGTATTTTCCTTTTACGTAGAGTCTGGTAGATTTAACCCTGTATATGGAATGTATGCTTACAGAAACAAAGCATATTTAATAATAGCAGTGGCCAAATATTCAGTTTTGCCTGTTGCATACAAACATACAGCTATGACATGAGGATCATTAATCACAAAGCATAAGCGTATTGCAGCACAGCTTTAAAATATGCATTCGCAATCCAACAGAACACGAAAAGTGTAGACATAACTTTTTGACATAAACTGCATATTTTAACATCAACGTTGCACTATAACACTGTTTACCGCTAGCAGATGTTAGCAAGCAGTTAGCATTAGCTGTGAGTTGTCTAAGGCTGTCACAACATACCAGATCCATTGGGTCCAATGATTGCTGTGAACTTATGAAAAGGTCCGATGATCTGTCGTCCTTTGTATGACTTGAAATTTTCAATTTCTATTAGTTTTAAATAACCCATCTTTGTTAAACTGATGTCACTGATTTGAAAGAAACTGCACCGATTACCATCCAGTTAGCTAGTTAATGCTAACTACCGATGTTTACCTAGCTGGCTATATCAAAGAAGATGCATGCACGCAAAGGACTTAACCGGTTTGCGCAACCTAGAACTGACTCATGCAAAAGTCATACTACTAACGGCATCTTATTTCAAAGAACTATGCAGCCCAAAAATCTTAATAAAATAGCCGCGGTTGGCTGTAACAACAATGCGCCATTTTACAATCCGACAGGAAGACGCCTGAGCGCGCGAGATCCATAGTATCATAAATTCTCGCGAGATCTAATTGTGACCTAGACTGAGGAGGTTTGTTTTCTGTTAGTTTCACAGTTTTACCTAATAAGATGTCTGATGCATTCATTTAATAAACCCGTCATACTGTTTACAAATACAATACTCGTTATTTGTTGTGAAAAATATATATCGAGTAGTGGTAAAATAAAATGTTGCCATGGTTACCAAGAGTCTACAACACAACGGAGTCCACTATTAGAGAAGCAGCTGTTTTACTGAGTCTGAATGAGTCTGAAAGTGTGTGAATTAAAAGAAATACAAGTTATCTTCATGCATCAGTAAAGTCACAGGTAAGCTTCTCAAGGTCCTGTGATCATTCCTTTTTATTGGTAATTCAACTAAGTCTTACAGCATGCATTCAATGAAGATAGCTCGTCAGGTCATGATATTCAAGCAATGTGACAAGTAATTTCATTGAACTGGAAAAGGATATTCCAGTATACGACAAGGTAAGCCATATATATTAAAAAAGGATTAGAATTTCTTTGTGTGCGCATATAAATATGTAATAAATATGTGTGGCCTAAATACGTCTGTAATACACTGTAACTAATTCAGGCTCATGCATGTAATATATGTACAGAATAATAGTAACACACACTATTATTTCTTGATTAAGATGTCAAATTAAAGTCATTAGCTCACATTCCTGAACAGAAAATGTAGTTTAAGTGGTTGAATGTTATTAATTTGTGATTTCTCAGAGAAGCCCAGTGAGCCTGCTCAGATTTAGTGTAAAGAGGTCAGTTCAGTTTGAAATTACTCATTGTTGATCAAAAGGTTAAAAAGTCAAGAGTCCACATTAAAGCACTTCATGATGCTGGATGGTCCTGAACAGGTGGTCTAATGAAATTGTTAAGCAGTCTATTTATGATTTCAATTAATTAAAACACTGCACTGTATATACACTAAATCTGTTTGTTCCAACTACAGGATGTAATGTTGTATGTGGGGTCTCTTCAAACAGGTTTACTTGAGTTTGTCACAATGTACAAAGTGGATTTGCCTGTAGATGACTCCACAGAAAGGGTTGTGGAGAGGCGGAGGTCTGCAGAAACAGCACGCAAAGCCCGAATCTTTAACTCCCGACTCCGGGTGATAGGCATCGACTCTGATGCTCTTAACCAGCAGGTCCATGAGAAAAACCATCAGCAAAACATGGAGAAACAACGGGACAAGGCTTTTGGTAAGACAGAGCAGGATGAGAGTCATTAAATCAGCTGAATCACTGCTCACTCAGGAATTTTTAGGAATAGCAGACCCCCTCTGTTATTAAAACACACACAACTACGTTTCAGATAACCTCCGACTGAGTCATGATGAAGCACTGCTGCAACAAGATATTAATGAAAAAGAGAAGCGAGCAGCTTTACAGTCTGATCTGACTCAGTACTGGGCCACTTATCAACGTGTGGAGGACTCTCGTGATGCTGATCTCAAATGTGACCTGAAGAGGGCATTGAGGATCACCATTCCAGAGAGTGAGCTGGGCCCTGCCAGTATGCAAATGTTTGAGGTAGGGTTTGTGAGCAAATGCTTGGTGGTGAGAAAAGAGCAATAAAATAAAAATGGTTTAATAAATTATAATATATTAATCTTTTATGTTATATTAAATGTTTAATGTACAGGGAGAGGGTATAGGAGAGGAACAAAAAAGGAAAGAACAAATAAAAATGACAGAAAGAGATCTACGAGCACAGAAGGAAGACAATGAGAGAAGACGGATGAGAGAGAATCACCAAGGTGAGGAAACAAGCACAAGCACACACTGGAAAACACACTGTGTTCACTGATGAGCTAACATGCTGTACACTATAGCCTCTGTAAATCACACACATGCTTCAAGCTTTGCTGCACAAACAATCACACACTCCTACGCACAGCCCTTAGCACCAGGTGGCATTGATGAATGCTCATCCCAGAGTGCTGTTATGTATGTGTGAGTGTGTCACTGAAGAGCTTGAACAGTGGATAATGCAGGTGTGAAAACCACACAGTAGGTGATTTCTAACTGTATGTGTTTGTGTTACAGCCATGCTTGTAGGCAAGGAGCTGGTGTATCAAGACCTTAGAGGGGTTCAGCTGCGTGCACTAGAAGAGGAGTGTGCAAAAGCTACTCGCATTGCACTTGACAACTACAATCAGGCTCTGGTACAATACACACATGTGCACACACACACAGATGGACACACACTGCCAGCTGAGATGAAGGCTCTCAGCAGAGTCCAGTGGGGGTTTGGGCTGTGACGTGGTGTCCTCAGGAGGGATTTTGAAATTAAAATTAGTAATTGAAAATGTTAAGTGATGCATGCACATGCTTTCTGGAGGAAGCTTGCTATCATATTAGTTGATTCAAAGCAACATGGATGGTTAAACTGCTCTGATGTATGCGTGGGCCCTGTCTGCTTTTAAAAAAAACCATTCAGCTCTCCTCATTTGCCATAAATGCACTCTGGTGAATCCTCCATTGGGAAAGATCATTATAAATCCTTCAGGTCATGTTATTTTTTTCATGACAATTATGCGGTTTCTCTAATAACCACTCACATGCATGATGCACAAACAAATATGAATGACTGAGTAGATCCCTCTGGAGGACATTCAGCATATGGCTGACTCTTGACTCTATGATAGAAGTAACCACATAGTAGAGGTTGGGTTTCAACCGATATTCATTATCAAGGGAATAATCAGTCAGCTGCCTCTGGATCAGTGGTTAGGCCTTTACATGTTTGTGTTCCCTACAGGCTGCAGAACAGGCAGAAAAACTGAAGGAACAGCGCAGGAGAGAGGAAAGAGAGAATCTTGATGAGATTTGGCACACAGCGACATCTGACATGATGACAGAGTGTGCAGAGGCAGCAGAACGAGGGCCCGGAGGAGGACGGCCTCCTCAGGTGTTGACAGACAGGTGGAAGGGGATGAGCCCTGAGCAGCTGAGTGCCATCCACAGGGAAAGAGACGCACAGCGACGTGAGAAACAGGTACTGGAGTCAGCCTAGAAAAAAATGAAATTACCATAATGTTCCTCAAAATAACTTTAAAACTCAGGTTCAAAACTTTAGGCAGCAAATTAAAGGGAAAACCAACACCTTGGAAGATGATGGTTTTTCATTGTATTTTGATGATGCTTCACTGGTTTTTCAACTCAATTGAGATCTTAGTGGTAAAGTCCTAGGATATTATTCCCATCCAGTGACAACCCAGAAGAAATTAGATATAGGCCTGTTTGACAATGTTGTGTGATTCACTCAATCACTGGCTGTGTTCTGTGGCAGATGCCATGCAGTTATATAGTTCCCACTCTATAATAATGCATTACATACTTTCTGTGGCTGCCTGTTGGTTTTGCATGCAGACCCAAATGCTGCTTGAATAGACAGTTTTCTCCTCATGATTATTAGACTTTACTGTAGTTCAGATTTAATTCCCCTCACCATATAAACGTTTATTATAAATTACACGTGCACAGTAGACCACTCGCTCTTCCTCCAATACAAGAGATAGGAGAACCTCAGGGTGCAAAAATTTGCACACAAACACCACCCACAGAAGTAAACGTCACATCCCGAAAAGAATGAATACAATTACATAGCAAATTGGTCACTTAGCAGTACAATGGGTGTATAGCTCAGTAGGTAATGCATCAAACTCCTGGATTTGATTCCCGGCTGAAGTGGTTGTTTTTTTCTGCACTTTTTTAAATGGGGGGGTGTGGTGCCAAGGGCACCGGTAAGCACATCCACCATTGCCATCACTTTCACACTCATCAAACCACCTAGAACCATGCGATTACTGCTGTAATGTAACAAGTTGCTGGTTATTAGTTAGCCTGTTAAAAAATAACATAACTGAGGCTATTGTTATAAACTGGACAATGAAGCTTAAAATAAAAACATGGACCCTTTACACTATGGATGATAAACTAGTTCAGGGGCCACATACAGTTGAATATGATCTCACATAGGCTGGACCAGTAAAATAATAGCATCATAACCTGTAAACAATGACAACTCCAGATTTTCCTTTTTATTTTACTGCACAAAAAGTAAAATTACTTTATGAAAATGTTTACATTTACAAACTATCCTTTCCCAGTTTAAAGTGAATAACCTGAAGAACCATGAACAACCTGTAATTTCTGAAGAAAAATAAGTGCAGTTTTAACAATATTATGCCTCAGCTTCTCATTTACACATCATAGTGAATCTAAAAAAACCCCAAATATTAGAGTTTTTAAATTAAAAGTACTATAATCTTGGATTTAAAAAAAAAAGTCCTGCACTGAGAGACGTTCTTATGCAGTGACGTGGCCTCCTGCCTTTGCATGGTGAGGTTGTCATAGCCGAGGACTGGCAGCCTCATGTTCCTTGGAACATTGCACACTAATTTGATTGGTAGATAAGGGACGATGCAAATTCAATCAAGACCTAAACAAAAACAAAAATGGATAATGGAGCCTTTCTTTGTCAAACCCAGTCAACTTCGGCCTCAGTGTCTTGTTCAAGGACACTTAAAGTCTTGTTCAAAATTCAAGATTCCTTTTATTGTCATTGTATACACAGAGAATACACAATGATATTTTGATACACTTTATAAAGACGGTAGTTCTTGAGTAAAAAAAGGAAATAGACCAAGTAAAATATTTAAATAGCAAAATGAAAAAAAAAAAATAAACAGACCCCCCCCCCCCCCAAAAAAAAACCAAAAAACAAAAACAAAAAAAACCCACAAATTCCCATTCAGTCTAGTCATCCACACATTCATACCCAGTTAGGTGCAGAGGATAGTTCCACTTATTCCACTTGAATTATAATATATTGAAAGGGAATCATGGAATTTTTATTCCATAATTCCAAAATAACTTGTGCACTGCAGTGTTAATGCTGGTTTTTCTTTAAATGTATTATCCATTCTCATAGTTGTGATATTCCCTATGGTTTCACACTGACTACCATTAGCCAGATCCCTTGATTTTAAATTGACATATCTTGCTGTTTTTAGAGACAGCGTGACCAAGAGAAGTTTCTGGAAGCAGCTTTGGCCATGCAGCGTCTGAAGCTTACGAAGGAAGCAGAGGAAGAGGAGAAGAGAGCAGCAGAGCTGACGAGACAGAAGAGGATTGAGTTGGATCAGTACAACATGCTGCTGGCTAAAGAACAGCAGGCACAGTAAGCACTGCACACCAACGTGCACTCACTATTCAGACAGGAGCTAGCATATGTATTTTATGTATGTGTGGGCAGAGACATACTCTGAAATCTGGATGAATAATTAATCCAAATATTATCAAAATTACAGTAGGGTCATCTGTAGTATCCAAATCAACAGAAGGTATTTCTTTGGAAGTTGAAGTGTTATGATGCTACAAAGATACCCCACCTATAAATCATGTCTCCAGATATAAAGGAACATGCTTGTTTTCTACTCTTGCAAAATTTATTAATGAATAATAAGGTAACAATAGAATAAAAAGTACTGCAGACAAATAAAGCCAATTTTCATCCCCTTTGCAATATGAACATGTGTGATAAACACACACACAGCAATAAATGAGAAAAATGAAAAGCTAATTATGATCTAATTGGTAGTCATGTGCAATATGTTCAAAAAAAATATCTCTGTAATCATTTATTCCATTTTTAAATTTTTCATTGTTTAGGGTCTGTGTTAGAAGTGTAGACAGAGAAGCTGTATGACTAATATTCACATTTCAGGATTTATTTATCTATCACAATGTTTGTACAGCCATGGCCAATGTTGACAATAATCTTCAGTAAACCTCAGAAACACATGGAAAAAAACATCAAAGTTTGCGAAAATGGTTCTGTCACTGCCAAAGCCTTTGGACTGTAGTCATCACATTGTAGATTATCCTCATATTGGTCAGTCCTACTCTGAAATACAATTCAGTGTAATTTAAGTACTTATTGTGTGTATGTGTGTGTTTTTGTGTGTCTGTGTGCCGCAGTCAGGAGTACCTGAACAAGAAGTTATACACCAACAAACCTACTAAGGACTACTTTAATCAGTTCAACACCAGCTCTCGTTGATCACTCCATCTGACAAAGGCACGTACTGATTTGTCCAAGTAAATAAAATCTAATACTTCTTACATTCGAGCTCAGTGTGAATTGAATGTTGTGTATTTTGTCCAGTCTGTTGTGATGATTACATTGGCTTAAACTATCGACAGAAAGGGGACTCTTGTTTTGGTACAGATTGTTCCACGTTCTTTATTTTTCAGTCATATATCCAGTTACAGTGGTAGATTCATAATGCAGTTACAGTTCTATCGGCCCCATATGTGGCACGAGTCCACCCAACTCCTGTCTGTCACCCATGACACAAGTAGGTCCCATCAGTCCCGTTGTGTTAACGGTTCACGCCGTACACCACAAAGAGGCACATCTCCAGCACGAGTGACATTCTCCTCTCATCCCTCTGCTGTTTCCTCCCATTCAGAAATTGTTGTTTAAAATCTGTCCACTTTTGTGTTCTGAAGAACCTTATCCAAACAAACCAATTCACTTTTTATCGAGAGGTTTTTTTTTCATGTTTTAACTATAAAAAGGGGAAAACACATCGGTTGAAAAGCAAAGCCCAGTGTCCCCAGCATTCCCCTCGACACATGAAAAGAAAATAGTGAGTGGCAGTCGAGTGAGTATCTGTGTGTGTACACTCATTTCTCATTCAAAGCTAACATTTGCCTGAACATTGACAAACACAGATGTCTAGCAGCAGATAGTCGAGATAGAGTATTGGCATATTTTGTGGCATTCATTGCTCCTGTATGAAAATAGATTTTTACAAGCTTTATTTGTCCTGAGTGTGTCTGTACAACCAACAACAGGGAGCTCACACACATCAGCAGCCTTTTAGACATCCCAAGTTCTTCACCTCAGGGAGTGTCAGAGATGTTTGTCTGGTAGCAACCTTTTTTTTTTTTTCGGTTTTTTGAGTAGGGAGAACTGTGACGGCAAGGTTGCATATGGACTCCCCCTGGTTTGCACAAACTGGCTTGCTGCATTCCTGCCCCTCACAACTGCATCAGACAAAAACTCCACAGATATTCACTGCACTGCAATGCATTGCTAGATGGTTATGGGCATGTACGCAATCTTAGTTTTTCATTGTAATGTAACTACAACTATCACTAAATGACAATGTATAAGTTTCTTCTTTTCAAATTGTGAAATGTTTGCAAACATCTACAGGACATGGTGGATATTTCCTTTTTGTTTTTTTTTTCCTCTGTCAGTGAGCTTTTTTTTTTTCTTTTTTTTTTTTCTCCTTTGCTAAAACAGCCAAATCGCACTGCAATGATTGGTCAAAAATGGAACATTTGAATTCATAGCAATAGTACAAAGAAGCAAAATGACAACTTGCAACATTTTAAAATGAAATTAAATGGTTTTAAACTTGCACTGTTTTTCACATTTTTCATATCAAACATGTTTGGGTTCATCAAAACCATTTTCTAGAGGGTGTATTTACATTCAATGGGGAAAAGAGGACTTCCCAGTTCTTCTAATTTTCTTTTTTGAACTGTTCTGGACTTCTTTTTTTCTCAGTAGCATTTAAATATAGTGTCTGCCCATCACTAAAAAGAATACATTCTCTGTGTTTGACGTTATTATCCACTGCTTGCCTTTATTATACATCAGCTCATTTAAGCCTGTCTGCAGTATCAGCTTGCATTGATGAAAGTCTGAAAATAAAAATGTGAGAGTATGTGCCTCTCTGTAAATATACATAAATACTGCTCTTCAAACAATTTGTGTGGCATGAGATGGTCAGGTAGGAAAAGCTTGTTAATTAGAGACAACAGTGTTTTAATACAATGTAGAAAGAGACAAAGACAGATACAGAAAGCTACACATAGGTCTACACAAAAAATTACAATATCATTTCCAATAATGGCATTACACTTCTGGTGGGAAGGCGAGAGAGTAATGACATCAATCTGGTGCTCTATGCAAACCCAGCAGGCACAGGAACTTAATAAGGAGCATGTATACATATGTATAATACTGTATTATGGCTAAATAGATAGATGTAGATGCAGCTACGTATATACACCAGATGCTACTCAGCATTTTCACAGCAAGTTCCCCTTATGCATCCAATGTTATTTATAGTAAGAAACTTGGCTTCACTTCATTTTGATGAAAGCATTTTGATCTATGAATTATGTCAATTTAAAAAAGCAATGAACGGTGGTGTCATAGAAATAGTATAGAAAACAATGTGAAAAGTTGTAAAAAATAAAATAAATATAATGGTAAACCAAAAACAGATGTGCATTTAAACTCATAAAAAATGTCACTTGTGATTACAATCTGAGACATCAAGTATTGTTAGACATCACAACAACATGTAAAATAATATAAAACATGAAAAATATCTAAGATTTAAGACTTTTTACAGCAGCTTTTGCTGTCTGTTTCCCCACACTGCTCTATCGTCATTCTCCTCTGTCAACGCACTACTCTGCATCCCTACTGGACCAAAAGTACAGTCCGTCTCTCACATTTCTACCGCTTCAACATTCTGTTTTATATGGATTCATCGGACTTATCTGAGAGACAGAAAGAAAAGAAAAGGAGAGAAATGAATGTTAGTCATTTAGATATGCTGTAAACTACACAGATTAAGGAGGTCAAGGGGTCGAAGGACATCAGAGAGTGGCTGTTTAGTCGCATCAGTCAGACTTGTATATTATTGTCCGCTACTTTGGACACTCCTTTGGTCAAAATAGTCCAGTCAATCAGATGACTGCCAGGGGCATCTGAATTGTCAATAAATTGATTGTGTATTAGTCATCAAACTACCGATCAGTAGGGAACAGGAGCATATGGGCACATACGTGTTGACATGTTTTGGTCTGATGGTCCCCGCTGGAGGGGTGGGGGTTAATCTAGGATGGCGACTGAGTTGGGGACGCCGTTGGTGGCTGAGCTGAGCGGGGTGTTTTCTGGCAGACCGTGGAGCGCTTCTGGGGCCTCGCTCGGCCGGCTGAACTGGCTGACCAGAGACTCGTCCATGTTGAGCTCTGTGGTTATGGCGCTGCTGCCGTTGAAGTCCAGGTTGTCCTGGCTGCACAGCTTACTGTCCTCGCACAGCGACGGCTGGCTCGCCGTGCGCTTCTCTTCAAGATCACTGCAGTACACGGAGAGATAAATGAGCCAGAGAGCACGGTGGAGGACGAGACAACATTCACTGCAAAAACACTTTTAACTCACTTAATATTTTGTCAAAAACAGCGCTCTTTCAGTATCAGTGGTGGAAAAAGTACTCAGAGCCTTAACTTAGATAAAAGAACTGATGTCACACTATGAAAATACTCTGATATGACACAACATTTTACCTAAAAGTACACAAGTATTGTCAAGTCACCCTTTTAAAATAATAAAAAAAAACTGAAGAAACTGAAGCAAATGTACAACTAGAAGCACTCGGAGAGCGCAGACCTCCGCCAAGGCTGATCAGTGGCCCGCCCCCCGTGGGCCCCCCCACGCCAAGGAGGTTATGTTTTTGCCAGGGTTTGTTTGTTTGTTTGTCTGTCTGTTTGTCTGTCCGTTAGTGTGCAACATAACTCAAAAAGTTATGGACAGATTTTGATGAAATTTTCAGGGTTTGTTGGAAATGGGCCCCCCCGTGGGCCTCCCCACCCCCGATCACCACCAAAATTTAATCATTTCTTCCTTATCCCATTTCCAACAAACCCTGAAAATTTCATCAAAATCTGTCCATAACTTTTTGAGTTATTTTGCACACTAATGGACAGACAAACAGACAGACAGACAAACAAACAAACCCTGGCAAAAACATAACCTCCTTGGCGGAGGTAATAAATTATTTATTTATTTAGAAACCTGTTACTTAGGCCATTAATTTTAAGAGGGTGGGGACACATACCAGTAAAAAGTCATATATTATACAGTACAGGCCAAAAGTTTGGACACACCTTCTCATTCTTTGCATTTTCTTTATTTTCATGACTATTTACATTGTAGATTCTCACTGAAGGCATCAAAACTATAAATGAACACATGTGGAATTATGTACTTAACAAAAAAGTGTGAAATAACTGAAAACATCTCTTATATTCTAGTTTCTTCAAAGTAGCCACCCTTAGCTCTGATGACTGCTTTGCACACTCTTGGCATTCTCTTGATGAGCTTCAAGAGGTAGTCACCTGAAATGGTTTCCTAACAGTCTTGAAGAAGTTCCCAGAGATGCTTAGCACTTGTTGGCCCTTTTGCCTTCACTCTGCGGTCCAGCTCACCCCAAACCATCTCGATTGGGTTCAGGTCCGGTGACTGTGGAGGCCAGGTCATCTGGCGCAGCACTCCATCACTCTCCTTCTTGGTCAAATATCCCTCACACAGCCTGGAGGTGTGTTTGGGGTCATTGTCCTGTTGAAACATAAATGATGGTCCAACTAAACACAAACCGGATGGAATGGCATGTCACTTCAGGATGCTGTGGTAGCCATGCTGATTCAGGTTGCCTTCAATCTTGAATAAATCCCCAACAGCGTCACCAGCAAAGCACCCCCACACCATCACACCTCCTCCTCCATGCTTCACGGTGGGAACCAGGCATGTAGCATCCATCCGTTCACCTTTTCTACGTCGGACAAAGACACGGCGGTTGGATCCAAAGATCTCAAATTTGGACTCATCAGACCAAAGCACAGATTTCCACTGGTCTAATGTCCATTCCTTGGGTTTCTTGGCCCAAATAAATCTCTTCTGTTTGTTGCCTCTCCTGAGCAGTGGTTTCCTAGCAGCTATTTGACCATGAAGGCCTGATTCACGCAGTCTCCTCTTAACAGTTGTTGTAGAGATGTGTCTGCTGCTAGAGCTCTGTGTGGTATTCATCTGGTCTCTAATCTGAGCTGCTGTTAATTTGCGATTTCTGAGGCTGGTGACTCAGATGAATTTATCTTCAGCATCAGAGGTGACTCTTGGTCTTCCTTTCCTGGGGCGGTCCTCATGTGAGCCAGTTTCATTGTAGCGCTTGATGGTTTTTGCGACTGCACTTGGGGACACATTCAAAGTTTTTGAAATTTTCTAGACTGACTGACCTTCATTTCTTAAAGTAATGATGGCCACTCGTTTGTCTTTACTTAGCTGATTGGTTCTCGCCATAATATGCATTCTAACAGTTGTCCAATAGGGCTGTCAGCTGTGCATCAACCTGACTTCTGCACAACACAACTGATGGTCCCAACCCCATCAATAAGGCAAGAAATTACACTAAGTAACCCTGACAAGGCACAGCTATGAAGTGAAAACCATTTCAGGTGACTACCTCTTGATGCTCATCAAGAGAATGCCAAGGGTGTGCAAGGCAGCCATCAGAGCAAAGGGTGGCTACTTTGAAGAAACTAGAATATAAGAGATGTTTTCAGTTATTTCACACTTTTTTGTTAAGTACATAATTCCACATGTGTTCATTCACAGTTTTGATGCCTTCAGTGAGAATCTACAATGTAAATAGTCATGAAAATAAAGAAAATGCGAAGAATGAGAAGGTGTGTCCAAACTTTTGGCCTGTACTGTATATGATAATACTGCTGTATTAATGCGTATGTTACATTTTACTACTGTAGACTATAGTTGAGCTCAGAACTATTTTTTGTGACTATTGGTTACTTTAATATACAGAAATGCATGATATTCTATATTATTATTGTATCTTTTTACAGAATCTCTAACAAGTGAACTTCTCATAACTTTAAAAACTGCTGTTTCCCGATAATTCAAGAGGGAAGAAGAGGAACTAGATGAAGAATTGTAATCTGAAAAGCAACTAAAGCTGGACGACAAATGTGGAGTAAAAAGAACATTTGCCTCTAAGATGTTGGGGAGTTGAAGCATAAATGATGCATAAAACAGAAATACTCCATGCATAGGTGCCTCCAATTTGTACTAAGCTGCAATATTTGATCAAAAGTACTTCTGCCTCTGCTCTGCATATGTCATGTTATAGTATCACTGAATAAAATGAGTCAGTAGGTGAGTAAAGCTGTGGCAGGGGTTGATAAATAAACAGGTGTTGGGAAAAGCAAGTTGCATCTCAGCATACCTTTCTAGAGATCTGCATAGCAGGAGCAGGCATTAGGGAGAAGAGGAACAATGAAAGGAACACAAAGGGTTAAACCAAGCAGTGCTATGGGGTTGGGGAAGTGTTAGGAGTTAGGATTGCAATAATCAATTAGAAACATAATGGTATTAGATGTGTTATTCAGATGACAAACCTGTACTCTCCAAACGTCTCATCCTTCATAGGACGTGCCTCAGAGTCCAACGGACCCTCCTCTTTATCTTTCACTGTGAAGAAGAGGGATTATTGGAATTCATTATCAGTGAAATCTCAGCCATGTTCCTCTCTAAGCCACTGTTTGAGACTTCGATAATGGCATTCTGTCATGTGGCAAGATAACACTAAGTGAGAATGTTATCATGCAGAATATACATGTTTCTGGTTGTCAGTATCTGTAGACACACTGTTTATTTATGTGGTTTGGAGTTTCCGCTTTGACTTAATTTCTCAACCACATGAATGGTACTGAATTATTTCTTGTAACACATAATATGAAACAGAGCTGGCTATTTTACAAGCGACAGGGATGAAATGTTGTGGTTTGTGATTATTTGTGCAGAGCTTTTCACTGCAGAACCTCAACTATCAAAGTCAAAAAGTACAAAGTCTAAGCCACACTGTGTTTGATGTGAATCTTGAGTAAATACAGAGATCTCACAGATTTAAGGGAGTGGTTCAAGTAGCATTTTCAACATGATTTAATCTTATTTTACTGCCCAGTAGGGAAAAATGTCTTCTCTTTGGTGCATTCTTGTAACTACTTGGCTTGCCGTTCCACTGCAGTGTCATTACCAGACAGCTTTTTTGGCTCCTGACTGTCTACTGTTACCCATAAAAGTTGAAGAGTGTGTCCTTAAAAAGACTTATATTACTTCTGTGCTTTTATCATTGTCACACAAACTTAGGATGAGGAAGACACAAGCTGTTAAGAGTAAATACACAGGAAGCCACCAAAGCCCATGAAATCTTCAAATCATTGAGTTTGTGGCGGTGCTATTGAGCTCAGATCTCATGGCAAACTCTTTTCTGCTCAAATGTTCACGTCACTCATTCAGCCTGATCTGTGTGCACCACATCCCTACTTAAGAACTCATCTCCTCCAGCTTCCAAGCCCCCTTATGTATCAGTAAGATACAGAGGGTGATGGGGGTAGTGGTCCTAGGGCTTGTTTAAAGGTTCAGTGTGAGATTTTTAGTAACACCCTGGTAGTGAAGTGGCAGATTCCAACTAAATGAATACCCCACCCCACTGTCTCCAACGTCCCCTGTTAGAGGCAGTGTTTGTCCACTCTGGGCTTTTAGTTGGAGGGATATTAACTCTGGTCTACACTCAAACACAGTGATAGTAATGCACCTTAATACTAGGTGCCAACTGCTATAAAATGGAAAACAGAAGAAGTCTGCTCTGATTTACTGCTGTTGGAACATGGTGATCTGCTCCTTCCAAGGTAACAAAACCACAACATCTCTCAGATTTTTCTATGATTATGCAGAAATACAATATTAATTATCAGTATTACATTACCTTTATGCAATTGTATCCTAATTCTTACACACTGGGCCTTTAAAATGTGTCTAAATTGGTCTACACCAGCAGTGACTCTTTTTGGTTCAGGGGCCACATACAGCTCAATGTGATCCAAAGTGGGCCAGTAAATTAATAGCATAATAATAAGTGGTGCCAGGCACAACAAACCCCACCCCTCACACGTATTGTAGCTTATTTTGGCATTGATCCAGCTGATGTCATCATGTCTATGCGTGTGCTGATGTCAGCATATCAGTTCCCTCTATATATGTGCCAAGTTTGAAGTAAATTGAAACAAAATTGATGTTTTTATAGACATTTCAATTTTCGTCCATTATAAGTAAATGGGAGACGAAAAAAGATTAAGAAAATACATTAAAAATTTGAACTTTGACCTACTTTTCCCAAAATGTAATCACGTCTATTCTGGGTCTCTGGCAATCTATAAACTCAATTTGGTATAAATTCAACCAATAGTTTTGCTGCTACAGCCATGTGAAATTTCACCCATTATAAGTAAATGGGAAAAAAAAGATATAAAAAATTCATAAAAAAATTTAACTTTGCCCTACTTTTCCCAAAATATACTGAGATGTATTCTGGATCCCTGGCAATTGATAAACCAAATTTGGTAAGAATTCAACCTATAGTTTTGCTGCTACAGAAAGTTGAAATTTTGCCCATTTTAAGTAAATGGGAAACAAAAGAATTTAAAAATTCATAAAAAAACTTTAACTTTGACCTACTGTTCCCAAAATCAGATCTATTCTGGGTCACTGGCAATTTATAAACCCAATTTGGTATGAATTTAACCATTAGTCTTGCTGCTAGAGTGTTAACAAAGAAACAAACGGAACCACAAACAACAATACCCCTTGCCTCCCCTTCAGGGGGCGGGGTAATAACGGGCATAATAATGATTCCTATGAAAAAGTAAAATTCCATCATGAAAATGTGAATAACCTTAACAACCATGAACAACCTGAAATTTCTTAAGAAAAATAACTAACATTTTAACAGTTTCGACAATATTATGTCTCACCTTATTATTAACACAATTTACAGATGACAGTGGATCTATTATATTGATAAAACTGCACTTATTTTTCTTGCGACATTTCAGGTTGTTCATATTTGTTCACTTTAGTCACATTTTACTGTGTAAGGACAGTTTGTCAATGTAAATATTTTCATGATGTCATTTTTACTTTTTCACATTAAACCAAGGAGAAAATTTGGAGTTGTCATTATTTAAAGGTTTCTATGCTATTATTTCACTGGGCAGTATGTGGCCCCTGACCAAAAATGAGTCTGACACCCTTTACTCTTAACATCTTCAGTGTAATTTTTTTTTTGCATTTCGCAGATTCATCCCATGGGCCAGATTGAAACCTTTGGTGGCCAGTATTTGGGTCGTTGGCCATATGTTTGACACCCCTGGTCTACAGCATTACTTGAGCAGAGTCATTGTCAATTTCAACGTAAAATAAATGAAAGTATTACTACTAATTCAGTCTAATTCAGAACACTTGAAGAGTTCTGCTGATAATGGCTGACCATCATCATGGAGGGCTTCACTTGCCTGAATACTTCCCCCCTTTGCTCCTCTTGATAAAGCAGAGGATGAGCAGGATCAGCAACAGGAGTGCGATGGCGCTCACAACACCGATAAACCAGCCCTGCGTTGGAAAGTGTGGCTGCCTCGCCATCACTCCTTCAGAGAGAAATTTTAAAAAGACAGGGAAAGGAGAGGGTTAAAAAAAAGAAAGAAAAAAGATGAAAGTACAAGAGGAGTGGAGCATTATGTACTCTGACAGGGTGGTGCTGCACTAGAGAAGCAAAGAATACAACACAATACTACAAACAAATACAAGTAATGGATCATTTCATATGGCTAACCAGATCCCTTTTCACATAAGTCTTTGAAAGCACTTCACAGACGGCACGGGGAACTGCAAGACGCTCTCTGTAGAAAGTAGGTTTTATATTTAGATGTGGGAAGCCCAGAGGAGAACCAGAGAAGATGAAAGCGAAGAGGATAAATGAAGGCAGAACAGTCTTCATACCCGTTCCCTCTGTGTAGATGTCACCCTCCCAGAAGCTGCTGCTGTTGCTGTAGGTGAAGAGTAGTTGATAATGAGAGCCCGGAGTCAAGTCCTGGAGCTGGTAAGTAGACAGAGAGGAGTTCACCTTCTCTGTCTTTTTCCATTTACGGCCATCTGCAGAGGCACAACATGAACCAAGGTTTAAGCTCAGCACCGTCAGTATTCCCACAGGCTGATAATCCTTTTACAATGATGAGTGCAATGAGGCTTTGTTATGCACATATTGGTGTAGCTATTATGTACCGTTTTTGTTGAAGTAGTGGATCTGGAAATTAAACTGCCGGTGTCTCTTCTTGGGCACCCAGCTGAAGTTGACTGAGGTTTCTCCAACAGAGTAGCTGATGTTTGCAGGCGGTGCTGAAAATGAGGAAACAAATGCATGTTCTGGTACAGACTGTTTGAGGACTTATCACTTCCATAATCAAGGTTTGTGCAAGTTCAATTCAAGACCTATTATGAATGTAATTTAACATCTATTTCACCTCCAGCGACCTGGTTTTGTTACTTTAATGTAGACTCTCTTTAAACTTCCACATGAACGGAGCCTAAATATTTGAGATTAGGTCTCTCTTAATAAAATCAGCCACTCCAAATTGTGTAAATAATTAAGTCATGTTTTCCATTCCACAGTTACAGGTTTTATAGTGACACAAACAGGCGGCATGGTTTGAAGCAGCTCATAAATGTCTTTATTACAGTTTGATCAATACAAAACACATCACACTGACATTAATGGAACTTTATAACTTCATAATCAAATCGACTTTTAACACCTGTCAAGATGTTTAAGACATTTTAAAGCTATGTTATGTAACATTTCCACACTAAAATATCTAAAAATGACCAGACCTATGTTATATATTTTGCTTATTCAAGTGTTTCGATTAAATCAAATGTTTGTGTTTAGTAAAATCTATATTTTTGTTCAGTTTATGGGCTCATTTTATTTTTTAGCATCTCAATGGTGTCATATCCCCTTTGCTAACATTAAAATTAGAATGTGAGAAAAAAATGTTGCACAAGAAAGATTTTAGTTGGTAATGATGGTGAAAACTCCCATAATCCCACACTACGTGCAGTCATCATCTACTGTTATGTCTTTTATTGTTGTTTTTGAGAGTCCCCAAGTGACAAATTACAAACTGGACATAAAGTTCAGATTTGTGGATTCTTTTAAGTTGAAGAACATTTGTACCTTCATCCAGTGTGGTTGCACCGTCCCTGATGATGGGCTCCCCGTCTCCGGTGGCAGTGCGCCCCCTCAGGTAGAAGCGGTAGTGGCTGTTCTGATCCAGGCCCTTTAGTGTGAGGTGGGTGATAGTGGGGTCGTCTATGGTCTCCACCATCATGGGGCTGTCATCACTCCCCAGAACTGACAGCAGAACAGCCACAAAAACATTCAATCAAAGGTTGATCTTCAGGACCTCGTTACGACTGACTCTGTGACATGTGACTGACTGATGAGCATCATTAGGACACCAAGCTTTTAACATTTTTCCAGTGTTATTGATTTTGTTGAAAATGCATTTTGTGACATTCAGATTACTGATGTGTTCACAGGTGTCTTTCACGCAGAGAAGAATCACTTAATAACCTGAAGAATGTCAGAGCGGTCTAAGCTGATGATTTGAGTGGATAGAGATAAAACATGAACGATGCTTACTCTGGTACTGCAGTAGATATCCCATGAGCACTCCATTAGGCCGTTCTGGTGCAGTCCAGTAAAGGGTCATTGATGTCTCTGATGGGCTGTCCAGTATTAGAGACATGGGTGGACCAGGAACTAGCAGCAACAAAAACGATTGAAAGCATAATGGTTTAAGTGCATATTAATTTGTGATTCTATATACACTGTCAGGATGAGGCTTCCTTTTCACACAGTCATGCACAGTTCTTGTGGATGTAACTAGAAATTGTTCTATGTGACAGATTTTGACCAAACTAATCCTGAGCACATGGTGCAATAGTTCTTGGTGCAGCGGCATCTTATGGATCAAAAGTACTCTGTTTTAAACTTAGACTTGTGTTTTTGCCGTTTACACACAGAAATTCTTCCGGATTCCTGGATTTTCTGAGAAGTATAGCTTTATTTATGGTACATTTTGCAGTCTTTCTATGATGTCCTGACACATCTGAGATCAATCCTTTGCCTATCTTTGCTACAAAAGGAGGGCTTTTCTGGAAGTTACTTTGCACCAATTTATAACCCTAATTATCTGCTGACACCAGCTGTGTTCAGTCATAATATTTTTTAAAGTTTTTGTCTCATTACTAATCCTAAACTACCCCAGCTTCAACCTTTTTTCTGGGACATGTTCCAGGACAAATAATATAACATGCTGCACACTTTTAAAACCCCTCGGCCAAATGTAGTGTAAAATTCTGTTGAAAGTTACTGCCCTATAATTTAGATTAGATTGTGTTTGTGTAAAACTTATTGCACACATATTTATATTTGAAAGTACTCCGATATTATAACTGCACAAGGCACAAGGCCATTTGACCTTGAAAAAGTAGGTCAAGGTCACCTATTTTCAATAGGCTGCTGCTCCATGCCAAGATGTATCTACAGTCTAAGTTTGGTGTGGATATCTCAATGCATTCTTCAGATAATGCGATTATGTTGTTGAAAAAAGATGGACAGACAGAAAGACAGACAAACAGACAACAAAACAATTACAATACCCCTTTGGCCAGATCTTGGCCGAGGGGTAAAAAAAATGATGTTGACCAGACAAAACATTAAATATTTTGTCTTCATACTGCCGAAATGAAGTCTGAATTTTGTTATTATTGAATGTATATTATTTTTTCTGTTATGACATAATGTTTGTGCTCCATACCATGTATTTGGTGATGAGCAAAATACAATAAAATGATGAATGGTGAAAATGATGATGAGTTAAATCACTGCGTTCTAGTTTTATGTGTATTTTTTTATTTTTGACTTTTTTCCACACCTTCCCAACTTGTACTTTTTGATCTTAAGTTCCAACACCTGTGCTCTCTTGACTGTCTTTGTCATTTCTTCTGGTGTAAGCCTCTGTCCCTTGATTCCTTGGCCCCATGTTGCTCCTTTTCTCTTTCCTTATGTATAAATGACCCCCCTTCCACCACTTAATCTACTCGCCCTCCGTCCCTCAGTCTAGTTGACCTTCCACTTCTCCTCATCCACAGATTCTCACCTCCTTCATCAGTCTTGAAGGACAGCGTCTCAGAGGGGGGTCCCTCCCCTTTGCTGTTGAACACAGTGACCGCCAGAATGTAATGGGAGTACGGTCTCAGATCATTGATCACCTTCTTCTCCTCATTGGCACCAGTTTCTATCACCATAGTCTCTGGTTCCCTGGCTCTGCGGCCTCGGTGGTGGCTCCTAGAGCCGGTCCGGGTCAAGTGGATCTGGGCAGTGGCAGAATATAAAAAAGTACTTAGGTTCTTGTACTATGTACTAAAATACTACACTATCTACTACATTTTCTGATAGCTTTAGTTATTTTTCATTTTATACATTTCTATCCCCTTACAGTCCAGTAAAATCATATAACTCCAAAATAAAATAGTTTTGAAGGTTTGTGATAAACTGGATAATTAAGTGCTCTCTTCCCTCTGAATAAACTCCTGAAAAAGCATTACCATGAAGATGAAAACTAGCCTGGACAGCAATACTACAAACATTGCATCATAATCCCATAAAATATATATTGCTGTAGATCAACCTTCAAAAACCTAAACATCCACTGAAGACCAAAACCATCTACTGATCTAAAATGTTTAGTAAATTTTGACCCACTAATCCTATCAATATGTTATATTATTATTATGATGATGATTATTGAAGTAATATGCATTTTCACAGCTTTTCAAATGCATCAGATATAGTTTGGACATTCGGAGGATCTGCAGTAAACATTCATCATCGTCTGTAACCCATGTAGTTTGATAAATGACAGTGGTTATAGATACTTGTTTTCATGTTCAGTTCATGATATGCATAATTTTAGCTAAAAAGTCACTTTTTTCAGTTTTCTCTGTTTTGACAATACTTACATAATACTACACTTACTCTGATTTTAAAAAAAAATATATGATAAGTAAATTAAATATAGGAAAATAATTGCCTTTCAATGAAAAATGTAAAATGCAGAGGATAACATTATAATAAATGGTGTTAACCCATTTAGAAAAGGATAGATGTAGAGAAAAATTCATTTGGAAGTTGGCACAAAAATAGTTCTAGGTCTTTAAAGGTTAAATTATGAACAATATAACAATGTAAAGTATTACAAATGAGCTCATGTTTAACATACAGCAGTGAAACGCAATATACACATTAACAGAACAGTTAAATGAACCCAAAAGCACAATATATAACAGTGTGACTACTTTTACTTTTCATTCATTTTCAAGAATAACAATGAGAATTACTTTTGCTTAAATAAGGTCTTGAGTGAAACCATCCAAATACTTCGACTGGAGAGACATTTTCTAATATCACGTATTGAAACTTTTTGAAACCCATATTCAAACAGCGCTTCTAAAAGAATTTTGTGTTACTGAGATAATAAATAGTACATGCATCAGGAACCCCTGAAGCAGTAAAGAAAGGTGAGCAAAAAAGAGTAACACAAGTGCAATACATGAAGGCAAGATCATCTAAAATAAAAGAGGCCCTATCCTTCACAACCTTGAAACTAAAAAGAACTCTGCAGCCTTTGCCAAGCTCAGATCTGGCTGCCTCGGCTGTAAAACCTAAATATGTATTATTGATGAGGACAGAGGCAGAATATGCTAGGAGATACAGAATCAGTACCTTGTATCCCAGCAGGTGTCCTCTGACAGTGTCTTTGTCTACTGCGGCCCAGGTCACTCTGATGGCGGTGCTGTTCACTATGGTAAGACCCACACCCATAGGAGCCTCCAATGGCACTAAAAAGACATTAACAGAGCAGAGAAGGACCGATGACAAAAAATCCAAACCATGCATTAAAGTATTTTTAAAGTTTTCTGTTTCATTTTACCATCTTCTCCTGAGTAACCAATGACAGGGTCTGGCTCAGGCCCCTCCCCCTCTGCATTGACAGCCTGGACTTTGATTTCGAAGGCAGAGAAGTTGCCGATGTCATGAACTGTGAATGGTGACGCCATTGTGTAGTTAATGTGCCAGTTAGGTCCACTTCCCAACACTCGCCGCCACAGCACACGGTACTTGAAGTCAGGTCCGTTAAAGTTACGCTTGTCCATTTCCTGTGGTGACAAGAAACGCAGTGAGTAAAGTAAGACTGTTTCATTGAAAAATCATCAGAGGTAGACTCAGAGTTTCTAAATTTCTTCAAATTTTTAGTTGAATTTAGCCTTTCAGTTTGGTTAGATTTCAAACCGTAAGTAGTCTGAGTGTGGTTTCAGTTAATTTAGGAACAATGAGAAAAATCTTAATTAAGAACAGCAACAAAAAACAAAGAATGTGTTCTATAAAACTTAATTTATGAGACTATTACTTATCAAGGCTCCGATATTGTGCAAAGTCACTTTATTTGTGTACACAAAGAGTCATTGACATTGGAGGAAAATTAGGTATTTTCAGACACTGCAAGACAGATAAACGTCCCAGTCTGAAAGTCTCCAATGCTGGAGACAGTCTCTTATGAGTCTGAAGATGGGATTACCTCCTGGAGCCACTTCTGCCTCTAATAAGACTGAGAGAGAAGATTTGATCAGACTCCCAGATCTGAATTCCCTCTGCTACACAGTGTTGTTCCATGTGGCAGTATATTCAATTTACACTTCTATTTTTGTTCTATGTATTGATTTATTTTTTATTTGTTATACTTTTTGTCTTAAGTACTGTGTTTGTGAGATTTGTATGTTGAGGAAATTGATTCCCTCACAGTGTGCTTCACTGTTGTTGTTTTTTTTTCTTTTTGTGTTATTATTTATTGTTCTGTTTTACAGAAAAAAAAATACACTGTTACCCATAAAGTTGGAATAATTTTGTTTTAAGACACATTCTTCTTTTTATTCCTATTTACACACATCAGTAACCACCTTTGACCAGGTACAATGTTTACGTACTGAGTCCCAGTTACACTTTATCTACCAAAAATAAATCACATTGTTACAATCATTCATGAGAAGAGGTAAAAAAAAATGTTTTATTCTAACTTCAAATTTTTTTCTATAATTAAAACTTAAATCACAAAAAATAATGGAGTAAAATGACAAAAAAGCTAATTATGCAGGTCTACTTGCTAGTAATGTATTGTTCCTTGTAATTTTATTGTTTTCCAGTAAAATAATTACTTCTGGTTGTTGGGACTTTTTAACTATAATAACTCTGTCTACTTAAAAATAGAACCAAGAACCAAGGGTCCTGTAGTCCAACTGCATATTTAAATACATTAATTGACATTCGTTTGACTTTTCAAGATCACTCAAGGTCAAAGGTCATGGCACCAAATGAAAGCCCATATGTGACTTTCTATCTATTGCCAATAGTAATTACATCCATATCTTTAACTGTTGTAGAAGTTATAGCACTTTGAAAGTTTTACCATTATAAACCAACAGGGATTTTTTAAATTTCAAAAATTCATAAAATATTCAAAGATCAATATTTCTCAATTCTTTGAACAAACTTGGTAGACCGTGCCCCAAGGAAGCTCTGCTATGAATTTCATAATTGATTCTGGCTGACGGTTTTGGAGAAGAAGTTTCTAGACATCTGTACATAGATGACCTTGGGTTTGACCTTTCAAGGTCAGTCAAGGTCAAAGGTCATGGCACCAAATGACAGCCCATATGTGACTTCCTATTGATTGCCAATAGTAATTATATCAATATCAAATTCAAAAATTCATAAACAAATTCCCCAATTTCCCAATTCTTTGAACAAACTTGGTAGACCATACCCCAAACATGTTCCACAACAAATGTCAAGTCATTCTGACTGAAGTTTTCGGAGAAGAAGATTCTTGAATATTTTTTTATGGACGACAGACAGATGAAAACTGATACCAATATTCCATCGAACCCTTGGGGCCGTTGGATTAAAAAATGAAATAACATGCGTACCTCCCAAGTGATGACCAGGGCATCTGGGTCTGCAGAGTCACTCCTCACATCTTCAGGGTTATTGTCTGGAGCTATGACATAAAAACAAAAGAATTAATGTGATGTGTTGTGACAATAAACAAACAACACCCAATAGACATGCAGATAGCTGTAGTTCAAACCTTCAGCAGGAGTGTTGTGGATTTCAGAGGGTTTACTGGGGTTGCTTTTGCCCACGTCATTGATGGCAATGATCCGAAAACGGTAAGATATGTACGGCCACAGAGTGAGTCGAACGCTCTCCTTGTTTCCTCCGACTCTCTTCAGCTCCTCCCAACCCCTATCCTTTGAGCCTTGGTCCTCAAACTCAACCACATATTCTGTCGACACAGAAAGATGCAAAGTGTGATGGAGACGAGACAGGCGGTGACCACTGGATAAGCAACGGAAACACTAATAAATACTGAGAGGAGATAAAGTCATACTGAGACACAAAGCAGCCGATCAAATAATAAAGCTGTCAAAGTA
Source organism: Sphaeramia orbicularis (assembly GCF_902148855.1). NCBI lineage: Eukaryota > Metazoa > Chordata > Actinopteri > Kurtiformes > Apogonidae > Sphaeramia > Sphaeramia orbicularis. The sequence continues at coordinate 36,196,801 of NC_043963.1, forward strand.
ATGAAAATAAAGGCGCTATTCATTCTGTTACAGGAAGATAAATTATATGTGTTTGCTGTTCTGCACAGTAGAATTTGAGAGCACAATGGTTTTTGTTATCAATTCTGCATCTGTGCATATCTTCTTGCAGAGGAAAAGGAGTACAATTACAGTTTCCCTTAAAATGTGAACCAAAAAAATGTGAAAGAAACTGTGTCGATGTGTGTAAGTGTGAATATGTGTGTGTTTTTCATTCACCTAACACAGGGCTGTTGTGGTCGTCTCCAGGAGTCCAGCTGAGTGTGATGGAACGACTCTTAGGATTAGTGACCTGGAGGAGGGTAGGGGGGTCTGGGCGATCTGAGTGGGACAACAGTTATATTATCATCATCAATATTTGGTTGATCAGAGGCACACTAAAGACTACAGACCAAAGCATCTCTTTAATAGCAAAATATATAATATATTGCGGCTTAATAAGACATATCAACCATGATCTTACCATATAAAGTAAGGCTGCCACTAGCTTCAGCCATGTCCAATTTAGTGATGACTTGACAGGTGTACACCGCTTCATCATTTGGTTCTGCATTAGTTATAATCAGGTCTGGTCCATCAAATGTGTATCTGAAGAGGTGTATCATCAGAGTTAATCATTATCATTTGCAAGAAATTAACAAAAGGCAAAATGCATTCCTATGTAAGAAAACTGTAACTGTAAATGTTTTGTTATAAAGCATAATTGTGGCTGCATTATGTTAATTCATTAATTTTCTGTAACTGTTTAATCCTCTCTCAGGTCGTGAGGGTTTTGGAGCCTATCGCAGCTGACAGCAGGCAAAAGCAGCGTGAACCAAATTATTAAAGTTTAGGTTCAGTCAGCTTCTAGCTTTAGGCACTGGCAATGGAGGCACTTGGATAGGGTTTAGAGAAAGATACCAAGCCCTTTTTCTTTTTCTAACTTTAAACAAAAGAGCTTTCATTGCCTAAACCCAAAATCCTACAAGATGCAAACTCAAGTTTCTGGTAACATAGTCCTGGGTTTTTGCAAATCTGCCAAACACCTGCTGATTTATAAGAAAATGAAAAAATGTGTGGATCCTTCAGTGATATATATTACATGTCCTTGGAACAAAATCAAAGCACTGATTTGTTTTAATAGCAAAATGTAATATGATTTGTGTAACATTACATTTATAATATCACCTTCCTAAAATAATTATCTAAGTAATTTTTTTCAGCTTTTTCAGGAAACACAAAAACACAGAAATTGAGTATTTGATGATTTAGGCAAAAAAGTAATTTTCATCAAAAAATTCATTTAGGAAGGTGACAATATGTGAAATAAGAACTGCAGAAAACCTGGGTTGGCTAATGGATAGCATAGTAAAAATGAACAGAAAAACTATTTGTCTCACTTTTCATCAATGTGGGACTCCATAATCTTCTGATCATTCTTTCTCCACTGAATAAAAGGAGCACCAAGTTTTGGATCAACTGAGGCCAAGCAGGTGAAGATGGCTGTGTGTCCAGGCTGCACCTTCAGAGCCTGTGGAGGTGTCAGGATCAATGTCCGGTCTGGAAGAAAAGTGACACACACAACATGCATGGTGATAATAATATCTGCTGCTCAGGGACACAGTATGCATGTGTGTGTGTGTGTGTGTGTGTGTGTGTGTGTGTGTGTGTGTGTGTGTGTGTGTGTGTGAGACTCACTGAGTACTTCCAACTCTGCACTGACGGTGATATTGGTGTTTTCTACAGAGCAGGTGTAGATTCCTTCATCATCGTGGGTGACATTAGTGATCTCAAGCTTCCCACTGATGAGCACGTTAACTCGAGGATCTGCCAGGAGGGAGGAGGTACCACTGCTCTCCCTGGAAAAGACAAAAAGACATGTACAACCTCACACACATACACTTATTGGAAGGAGGGAAAGAAATAAACTGATATAGTCACTTGTTCAAATGACCACTTCACCCCTGTTGTCAAACCAGACTGTTGTCAGTGACATGTAACTGACTGATGAGCATTATTAGTAGTTGACAGTTTTTTGGTGGCATTGATTTTTCTGAAAGAGTTCTGCAGCATTTGCAATACTGATGTTTGTGTCTTTAATGCAGTAAAGAATCACTCAATGACCAGGAAAGAAAAAGAACAGAGGGAATATCATAGCCTTATACCTGCTGCAATGACAAAATTCCATCACAGCCCAGATGTAACAACATTTGGCTGATAATTTATGCATATGAAGGACTACCTACGCAACATCACCTCTATGAATGTTTGTTAATGTAAAATCTGTCAAATAGCAACACTAAAAGACAACACAGCACCAGAGTAGAATAGAATAGAATAGAATAGAATAGAATAGAATAGAATAGAATAGAATAGAATTGAACTGAATTGAATTAAATTGAATGTGCCTCACCATATGACTTTAGGTTTAGGAGAACCAAAGGTCTCACACTCCAGTGACGCCTTCTGGCCCTCTGTGAATGTGTACATATTCCCATCCTCTGTGAGAATCTGTGGTGGCAGCTCTAAAACAGCAAATAGAAAAAAATGAGTCTCCTAGAAAACACAAATCTCTGTCCAGTCAGTCACATTTACATCAAACACTCACCAATGACAAACACATTTGTGTTGGTGATGATAGTTCCGTGTTTGTTAGAGGCCCGGCACTGGTAAATAGCAGTGTCTCCAAAATTGACATCATTTAGGATCAAAGATCCACTTGCTGACAGACTTCGTCTGGGGTCCTTGTCAGTTTCTGTTAAAAAGTTACAATGGTGTCATTATGATATTTCTTCTTTGGAATGGCAATAACTGTCATTGTAGCCTTGTATTTCCCAAGGTATGTACTGTTTATGCAGGTGGGTGGGTTACCTGAGATAGGGATCCCATTGATCGTCCAGGTAATGGTGGGAGTGGGAATGCCATCTGCCTGGCAGTCCAGTCTCACAGACTCACCAGGGGCATACAACTGACTGAGAGGCTCTTTGATCCAATAGGGACCCGCTATGTTACAGAAGGGGATTTACAGTCAGGTTACTTCATATAGGCTTTTGTTTTTCTTTACTCTGTCTCACAGTTACAACTACATTTCTGGAGCAAATATTAATTAAGAAAGCTCATCATAACCAGTTTCAAAATGCTTTTGTTCCAGATTTTAAAAGGTTGAATCAGTATTTGTATGTTCCACCATTTTATTGTAACATAATCCACTACATATTAACCTATATCATTAAATTACATACCAGCATGTTATCTAGAAAACACTGCCACTCCATGTTAGCCACAGCATATATGCAATGATCTATCTACCAAGTATTATGCAGAACAAAGCCATATTCCACCACACTACCTAATTCAATTATTAATTTCTCTAAGTCAACAAAGTTGAAATAACATATGGAGAAAATAATATTATCACTTTCTTCATTTCATACCTTCCACAGTCACTGTGTAAGTATGAGCAACCTTCCCTTGGGTGTTCTCAGCTATACACTGGTACTCGCCCCCATCACTTGCTGAGATATTACTGAAACGCAGGCGACGGTTGTGCATTTCTATGGTGGTCCGAGATTCAGACAGTTCACCATCCTTTCTTATCCACTTCACTTTGGGGGTTGGACTGAAGAACAGAAAAGAGGGGAAGGAAGAGGGTTAGCAGGAATTGAAAAGATAGGAAATAAAGAGAGGGGAAACAGAAGGTGGATGAAAGCTGACAGGAAGTTGACATAAAGTGAATCAGGCAGGCCAGGAGAAAAAGATGTGCAGAGAAATAAATGAAGAGGAGGAGGTGGTTAAGAAGCAGAGTTGGCAGGAGACAGCACAAGAAAGATAATGGAATGAAGATTTTTGGGAGGTAAGAGGAGGGGTGGGGGTGGAAAGGAGTCAGGTAAGATTGATTGAAAGGAGCTTTTTAAGTTTTCTGATTGATGGAGGGCAGAAACACACACATGCACACAAACAAAGGCACTCACAGGCCCTGGACGATGCACTCGAGCTCCAGAGACTGGCCCCGGAGGGTGTGGAAAGTGGAGTGACTTCCAGTCGGCCTCATCATCTGGGGCCTCCTGTTCCGTACCACTGAGTTGGCTGGAGAGAAGGAAGGAGGAACAGAAAGAGAAAGAAGAAACAAAGAGGGAGGGCAAGATTCATACATATGTATGGGCAATTTTCAGATTGGAGCGCTGCTGACACAGCAGCCACTCAGGAGACTTTGGGACACACACACACACACACTATATATATATATATATATATATATATATATATATATATATATATATATATATATATATATATATATATATATATATATAAATATATAAATACACACACACACCTTAAGCTGTGGGATAACATTGGGTGGGCTTTACCTTTGTAACACCACATCATCATACAGATTTCCTATACACACAGAGGTCTCGTGTTAACATGTGCTCATCTTTCTGACCTCTAGCTGGGCCACAGATGCTGGCAGCCACATCTCAGTATGAGCTGCATCTCATTACCACTGGACTGAGGAGGTGATGGGCCCACCTGCTGGCTCTGGGACTGTCTACTGGATCTGGTCACTGCTTCAGTCAGCACAACATGCCACTACACGGGAAGTTGACTTTGGTTTAAGTGTGAAACCTCTGTGGCTCTAAACAAATGGCCATTCTGTTAACGTTGGTCTGTGAATACTAAATAGTGGATTTTAAATAACAATTGCCTGCGTAAGGGACACCTAACACCTTGTATTTCTGCCAATGTTTTTTTTTTAATATCTTTGACACTTTTGTAACATATCCATATACAATATTGTATTGTTTTGTAGCACTTATTGAAGCCCTGAATGTAACATTATTTTGTCATAACCAGCTCTAGGAATTTAGATGAAAATAATCTCATTGTCTCAGGCATATTTGCATCAGTTAGTGGAGTAAAATGTTGATTAATATGTTGTTAAATGTGTTATCCTCTCTTAGATAAATAAGAGAAAGGTAAAAGTAATACTGTATGTGGTCAACAATAACACTGAAATATGCATCAGCACTTATTCTACAGTCTACTGCTGAACTGAGTAAAAACAAATCCACATCATCATCTCAACTTTCAGCATACTCTGCAACAGCTCAATCAGCCTGATTATTGATCCGCTTTTGCACTTGATGGATGTTTCAGTCAATACAAATAACCTGCCTTTCATTTCACATAATCGATGCATATATTATAGAAAGTATTCATTTTCAGGGATGGTTTCAACCAAATTCCAAAATGTAATCCAGTATAAAGTCCATAAAAAAAAAACCTATGTGATCTGTTTTGCCTGGTGCTTGAATAGAGATTATGTATTATAGTATTTGTGTGGCTATATATGTTTAATTGCAGTTTAATTTTAGTAAGAAAATTTTATTTTAATTGTTCCACAAAGAGTTGAAACATTAATGATATATACTTTATACTCGTCCTCAGTCACTAATTTTTACATAACTGGATTGAAAATTGTTGGTTTGAACCTCCATCATACAGCATCACACAGGCAGTGTTGGTTGATTCAGAGAAAAACTCACAGGGGTTGACAGTCAGCGTGATGGGTTCTTTGACTAAAATGTTGCGAGTTGCCAGGTACTGGACGTTGCACGTGTAATCATCTCTACTGTCGTTAGTTAACAAATGGGCGAAGTATAGGTTGCCATCCTTCCCTGCCACAACACGCTCACTTAGCTTAATGTGGAGTAGCCCTGAGAAGAGAGAGAAAGAGACAGCGATATAAAATGATGACAAAGAAAAGCAGAGGAAAATGAGAAACAATGGAGGGAGATGAAGGAGCTTAACAACGGGGATGGAATTGTGAGAGGGGAGGCATAGAGACACAAAGAGATGAGAGAAACTGAAAAATGATGATAAAGAGCAGTAGGGGGCAAAAATAGATGCAGCATAAAACCTACAAACTATGCTTTAGACATTTCAAAGGAATTCTAGAATAAATACGTGTATTTTAGAATAAAGACAATATTTCAGGGATAGATATCAGTAACCATTCTCTGATGTGATAGAAGTGAACAACATGAAGGTACTTAGGTACTCTAAGTAGCAGATCTATTGTTGAGGCAGGAAGGAAGTAATGGAAGGAGAGATGTAGGGATAATGTACTCACTCTGGTCCATCCAGTGAATGATAGGCTCCATAGAGCTCTGTGGGGGATTGCACTTCAGTACAATACTGCTTCCCTCTTCAGCCTTCACATAAACCCTTTTTTCTTTCTGCTGTATTGGTGGAACTAGAGGAGGGCAAGCAAAGAAACAAATACATACTTGTAAGTCTGTGTAGATACAGCTGATAGGTATATGCACAGGCACCTGCATAAAAACTAAACGACTATCTTGGGCAATTCACAAGAAAACTTTAGTACACAGTGCAGGGTGGTATTTAAGAGTATTTCAAGAAAAGCAACTTTGAAGCGTCAGGTTGTCTTTTGTTTTGAAAAAGTAGAATGATGTGTTTTGTGAGTCATGTGTGTTTGCCCTCCACAACCTCCCTTCTGCCCATTGTTGATAACCCCACAGGAGCTACTGAAGAGTGCTTCATATGACATCAACTCAAGAGCGTTTCTGGGGAAACCGTTGTCAGGGAAACTGTGAAGGAAGGAGGTTGCCCAGGAGAGAGCCAGTCACAGGTGGATGGATGCACAGAGGTGCTCTTTACTTTTACCCAGGGGCCCATGCATGTGTGTGTATGAGGGTATATGCTGATTACCATGTTATTGCATGTAATTATGTTCTGGGTGGCAGTACTGTGCACTCTCAGTATGAGCCTCCATCTGCTTACAAATGTGGTCTCTATAAAAAAGCAGGCTAAGGAAAAGGTTTATGTGCAGGCTCCGCTCACAGCTTTGTAAATCTCTGTGTTATTGCTGATAAACCCAACAGCTCTGCCTGCTACTAATCTGGACCATGAAGGCATTTGCAGCAGCACTTACACTGAAATCGATACATTTGAAATCTATGTAGTACTATTTATTTATTTATTTATTTATTTTTAGAAACCATCATAGCAGCTTTGATTTTAAGACTTTTTGGGGGATTTTATTTATTTGACAGCTAAGTGAGAGAGAGGATGTCTGGAAACACAGTGGTAGAGGAATAACATAGAGTAAATAGCTCAGGTAGACGAAAACTGAACTACTCATGAACTCTAAACCTTCAGCTATCAGGCACCTTATTGAAATGTGAAAAGTAATTCCTTTCTGAAAGCAACAAAACAAATGATTACACATAAGACAATTTGTATTTTGTATGTAAGACTTAACAATCAACCACCTTGAACCTGACACAGGCTCACATTAGCTAATCAAACACTAATTAAGTCATTATCATGTTCTTACCATCAATGCTGAGTACAGCTTCATTGGAGACAGCCGTCCCCAGCTCATTGGATGCAAAGCAGACGTACGTGCCTTGGTACTGCTTCAGAGTGTCCATTGTATAACTGAGTGTATAGAAGACAAATGAGCCAGAACGCTCAGTCACCTTCAGCTCTGGGTCAGTGCCTGGGTCAAACTCCTCGCCATCCTTTGTCCACCGGAAACTTGGGTAGAGAAAACAAAATTACTGATTGCAGATTTTTTTTTTTTTTTCTTTACACGAAACAACAAAGTCATACTATCATTTTTTATAAAGTCCTTAGTAAACACTCTGTGTCCTTAGACGGCCACTACAGCTGAGGACACAAATGAATAGCTACAAAATACACAAGACACCCAACTGGGACTCATAAGGTTTTCCTGTATAATTGCGATATTCATCTTTCCTCTGGCAATCAGAACAGTTTTCCACTTCAGAGCAGCTCAGACACTCTGAAAAGATAGCTTGCGGGCTTAATGACATTTATCCCTTGTTGAAATGAGAAGTCTGACTGGGAGAAGCTGTGCCTTCATGTAATACTAATGTGTACATGTCAGCTGAACAAGGAGAGAGAAGGTCACTGTTCTACGTCTGCTAAAAAGAAAAAAAATAAGTGCAGAAGCTTCTTCACGACTAAAATAGCTTCAGACTTAGACATGTATTCAATCCTATGTTTGTGTGGATATGTGTGTATGTGCTGACTTACATGGGTGGGGGGTTGCCAGAAGCCTCGCAGCTCATGACTAGGTCTTCAAAACTAAAAACAGTGACAGACTCCGGCTGTGTGGTGATCATCGGAGGCCTTTTGACTGCAATGAACCGAAGCAGAGTAAGTGCACAGGTGTAGAGACATGGATACACTGAGAATAGAGATGCGTTCACGGCTTCTTGTGTTTCCATAACCTTATTTCATGCTGCACATTTCTGTGGTAATTTACTATGACATGAACACATATAATACATCAAAAAATGCATATATCTTTTAGGTAACAACACTGAGGAACAAGAGATACCACTCATTTTCCACTCATTTTCCTAGTTTAACTGCTGCTGATAAGTACATTCAGTCAATATCACTTAAAAAGACTCCCAGGAGGAAAAGATGAAATGTAGGCTGAGAAAAAGAGTGAGACTAAGAGAGCAAGGGGAGAAAATGGGCTAAGGAGAGAGGAAATTGACACAGCATAATGTAGGAATGAGGCGTTCATGTAAAATAGATATATGGCACAGCGCTCCCTTAGAGACAGGGAAGGAGTCTGTGAGCCTGAGGGAAATAAAGCAGGGATTTTTGAGGCGAAATAAAGCAATGACCACCAGACGAGGCTTCTTCTTTCTCTGTCACCTCTGTCTGTAACAGCTATAAAGCAATGACTCGATAACGGACTCATAAAACTGTACACAGTGGGTGGGATACGGTGTGGATAGGGTACTGAACCAGCACGTTTGATCTTTTACATGGTTTATGGCCCATGTCGTGTTTTCATGTGCTGGCTTTCAACAATTACATGCAACGAATTTAATCTTGTTTTGTTGTAAAAACACACACAAGTCGTTCAGGGTGGAAAAGACATCACTGCCTTATACTTGTTAGTAAAGATTGGACTTTAAGGGGAAGAAATGGAGCTGGTGTTGGAAATAAATTTACATTATATAGGTAAATGGGTAAAGGAGGACACAGGATGAAGGGGGGAAGTGGTGGATGTGAAGAAGGGGATGGAACTGAGCAGACAGGAAAGATGGATGAGGATGCAGTGAAGAGAGAGCACATGCAGAGCAAAGAAACTCCGAGTAAGGGGAGTCGTAGACAGAGGGGAAAAACAAACAAGGGGTAGATTCACTGAGATTTAGGGAGAGACAGGGAGAGCAGAGGAATTTAATGAAAGAATTCCCACTGATGGAGGAAATAAGCCCATTTCCACAGCTGATCAAATTGAAGTTCGGGCTTCAGGCGCGCTCCATTATTGGCAGAAGGAGGAGAGGAGTTGGTGCTTAGTGCTTTAACTCCTCTTTATTTCCCTGTGTCTTTGATCTGACAGCCCTGCTGCCTCCTTACAGGCAGCAGCTTCTCCTCTCTACTCCTAGAGGGATCTCACCTATTGGGAGCCAATGAGGCTAAACACACCCGCAGAAAGAAAAAGACGCTCAGAAATGAGAAAACAACACAACACTGGAATAGACGCATGAACACAGACACATGACTGCTGGATTCATTAAAGTGCAGCATAGTACTGCGTTAACGCATGCTGTACGGAAAATCACGTCACTGACATAATGAAAGTGTTTACAATAAGTTTCCAAAGCACCTGCATTAAGACAGATAGACATCAATAAAGGTAAAAGCACTTACGATCACTTATGTGGTCTATTAGTCCACAGTGAGAGCCAGAGAAAAGGCAATGAGGGAAAGTTATTGTAGGTACTGTAAACAACAAGAGACAGTTAAATTGTATCCCAATCAGCACAAAAAAAAATGTTTCCAGTGTGCATTTCTACAAAACGAACCAAATAATCTCAACACAATTTGTTAGTGAAGGATCTGGTATTTTTTTGCTTTTCCTCAATAAACAGGAACTGGATTGAGTGGCTGTTGGATACAAAACATCCAGCACTTTGCCAACAAACTAGAGTTCACATATGAACAGAGGTTTAGCAGTAAAAGTACTGTTAAGAAAAGATTGTTGTTAGATTTAAATATTAATGAATACAGAGATATTTTATTACAAATCTGTGGACTATTACAAAAAGCATACCCTAGCAAAGTGCTGCAGTACCTAAACTTAAATGTAAAAAGTGCAGTAATGCTTGGAGAACAAAGGAAATAAATTGTCTGTAAATGTGTACCTTCACTGCAAAAACAGCACAAGAGGTTAAACCAGTATTAAATTAATATATGCAATACTTATCTCCAAATGTTAACATGAAATATGTTTCATTATATCTGAAGAAATGCACATTGGCAACTTTTTGCTCTTGTGAATTGGTAAGAAAGAAGATGAAAGAAAGAGGACAGACAGACAGACAGACAGACAGACAGACAGACAGACAGACAGACAGACAGACAGACAGATAGATAGATAGATAGATAGATAGATAGATAGATAGATAGATAGATAGATAGATAGATAGAGAGATAGATAGAGAGATAGATAGATAGATAGATAGATAGATAGATAGATAGATAGATAGATAGATAGATAGATAGATAGATAGATAGATAGATAGATAGATAGATAGATAGATAGATAGAGAGATAATTGTACAACAATTATGATACACGGACAATGAAGCACTGTCATGTCTCCTGTAATGGAGCGTAGCTTTTAACCCCGGCCTCTTTGACACTGATTCAAAAGCATCTCCTTTATTGATCCCGATCACTGCCTCTCATTGACATGCCAGAGGCTCACTAATTGAAAGGCAGGGGACACCTTGACCTTTTACATCTTTGACCTGCGCCTGCCTCTTTCTCCTCATCCTCCCTCCATCCTCTCACCTCCATGTCACCCCACTCCTTTGGGAATTGGATGGGGGGTGATTTACTGCATTTCATCACCATTTACAGGCTCTACATGTGTGTGCACATCTTTGTCCGTGTGTGTGCGATTGCTTGTTTTATACTTTCACTTCTAAAATCCGCGTGGGTGGTAAAGGACTGTGACTCACTGCCAACAGTCTTAGATAAAGAGTGAAAAACAAAAGCAGCAGTGGAAACAATATTCTCTTGGAGGTCTGTAGGCAGGTCAGCTGCAACAGAGCAGATGAAGATCAATTTTCCAGATCTGCACTGTTTCTAATGCCTACATATTGCAATGAGGAGGAGGACAAAATGAGTGAGAATGAGGCAAAACCAAACCGGATTTTTGTTTTATAACTCAGTTGTTGATTAAATTACTCCCAATCAGATTCTGTTTTACACCAGGGAGAGCAGATCAATAGTGGGACTAATCAATGCACTATGAGGGGATCAATTACAAAGTAATTAGACACAGAACAGGCACAGATGAGAGCTCAGTATAGAAGCTTCAGACAGTCTGGTGTTTCCAACATAATAGTCCAATCCAACACTGAATACTGAGGTTACTAATAGGAAAAAAGTGTTCATTCAGCTCATTTGCACTAATTAATCACGATGAAAGATCATTATTTGTATGCTTTGATGAATCAACAATGTAATTAACACAACAAATAGATCTTTGAACCTCACAGAAGCATTCAACCTCCATTGTCATGAACAGTACGATGTGAATGTGTACTCACAGTTGGAGGGGATGTGTATGGCTGCTTGGCTATGCTGGGCAGTGAAGGATAGGAGGATGAGGAGGAGAAGGAGGAGGCGGGGGAGTGGGGATGAGCACTGCCCCCTACTGCCAACCTGCTGTCGCTGCATGTGAGGCATTGCTCACTGTCCCATCAAAGTCCCACCTGCTTGCACACACACACACACACACACACACGTATACTGAAATGCACCACACACACACACACTTGTTAAGCAAGTGCGAGGTTGTGTTTTTCCTCCAAGAGGCCTCAGTGCTGCCTTGAGCGTCTCAGGTCACTCTTCTGTTTTTTCTTTCCTTTCACTGTCTGTTTTTTTTTTTTTTTACTCTGGTCCACGCCCTCCTGCTGGTCTCCTCTCTGAAAGAAAAAAAAAAAGAGAAGGGGGAGGTGAGGGGGAAAGGGAGGGGCAGAGAGAGAGAGAGGCCATGTGTCAGAATGGGAGAAAAATTACCCTGTACCATGTGGTCAGACCTGTATAGACAGAGCGAGACATGAAGTTAACACCCCTATCAAGAGTTAACAATGCACGCCCTGACACAAAAACACACTAACAATGCCAATCACAGAAGCAGCTCCAGTAAAAAAATCTCCATTTGGTTAATTACATGACCAGCCGTCCATATGGAAGAGCCAGTCAGCAGGACAGATGGACAGAATACCACAACAACAGGCTGAGCAGAGTCTCCCAGCACACAGATGGGCTGTGGACAGTCAAATGCAGATCGATGAAGTGTCAATTCAGATAATACAAACAGTTAGATAATTAGATCAACTGGTCAGTGCTGCATTGAACCAACTGAACAGTTCCTAGTGTACTTGGGTGATAGTGCTGTGATAAGTGTGCGATAAAGATGCTATCAGTCTTGGTGAGTGAGTCGAGCCACCCCTGCTAGGAGCCTATCCGTTCTCCATCTGTACCCTTGGAGTCGGTCCTCGCCACAACATGCAGGCTGTCCTCCCCCGCGGCACCACGTGGCGCAGCCCGCTGACTGTTTACACTACTCGATATCACACACAAAGAGCTGTTAGAGCACACTATGATTGAGACATACATGTGAGACAAAAGAAAATGGCGATAATAGAAAGAGGATGTCTACTTGGCAACTCTGCAGTGATGGCAGGCTGACTGAAAGAGTTTTGGCTGTGCATGCTGTCATTTGTTGGCAATGCCAAAACAAAGTGATGGGTGACCTTGGGGAGCAGGGGAAGGTTAAAGAGGAGAGGAGATGAAGATGATGGAAGAGAGAAGAAGGAGCAGAGTAGTGATTATCATTCATTTTCTCTCATCTTGTGGGTAATGGCCATCCAGTGAATTGCTGTGGAGATTTAGCCATCACTCAAAAGAAAATGTACGGAACAATATCTTAAAAAGGGAAGCAGGAATATGGGATTTGTCGACATCAACAGGGCTAAATTAGATGCAATTAAAGACCAAACAAGAGTTAAGTCCTTAATACGGCTGTTTAAACTAACAGCATTAGGATTAAATGAGCCATTCCACTCACTGGCTCGCCTTGTCAGAGGCATAAAGAGAGCGAGAAGAAGGAAGGTTGAAGTGGGAGTAAGACTTAAGGGGAAGATGAAAAGTACAAAAGTGGGTTTAGTGGAGGTGGAAGGAAGTGGCTTAAATACTCAGTTACATACAGAGGGAAGCAGTGGCGAGGGAGATGCAGAGGTAAGAAAGGAAAGAGGCAGTGTGAGGGAGGCAGGGAGGTGATGGGAAGATTGCTGGGAGATGCAAACAAGGGAGAGGCAGGGTGACAGCCGTGACGCTAATCCTCTCCTTCCACTTGCAGACATACACACAAGTGCAATGCTGCTTCAATCAGTGCACCGCAGGGTTACCGTCGTTCTGAAAGCTTCACTAGCTTTTATAATTTAGGGTTCGAGTTTGATTTTTTAATTGCGGTGAGTGCATAAATAGTTTTAATTTGAGGAAGTGCAAAGTTTTAATTTAGGTGTTTTAAGATTTGCAAAACTTTATTGCAAAAAAAAAAAAAAACTGTGAAACTAAGCAGATTTTACCTGAAATGTTATTGTGTTTTGTTTAATTATTCATTGTCATAGAGTTAGTTTTGATTTTTATTGCTATAATCAACCTGGCTCATTATGCACATGGGTTAACTGTTTTCTTACTGCTGCTCCTCCCATCCTTTATGCTCCTCCATCAAACAGAGGCTGCCATAGTGGTTGTTGTTCTCTGGAGACAGGGGGCCAATTACAGCGATCCGCTCTTAAACTGGGCTCTCCAAAATGCCATTAGAGCCAGATGAATGACGCTGGGCTAGTCTGGGTATTAGTACTGGTGTTAATATGATCTAAGGTGTGAGCTTGCTTATCAGTGCTCCCTCAAAAGACACGATGAAGGAGAGCAGAGAGGATCGGAGCAGGACGCTGATTAACGATGTGGCATGCTGAAGCTTGTCACATTGCCAATCACTGTTCACCAAGGGAGTGCTGGAGCTTACACACACTCAAGGAGACTAATACACATGAAAGAGGCTTGTAATGCATGGGTAGATGGATGAAAAGGCAGACAGACACACACACCTAGAGTGGTCTAACAGAAGAGATCAGACAGATAAAAGGGCATGGTCCAGTGAGTTCCAGCCAGGAGGTAGTCTTTGCCAAAGAATATTCTGGTCGTATTGAGAAGGATCAGCAAAGGGGAACACTATAATGGGATAAGAGAGACTGAGAGAGTGCCAAGGAGGGTTGCCATGTAATGACTAACCAGACACCCAAACATGCTGATGAGGACAGACTGATGTGACCAGAGACACACACAGATGGAAGCTGGGTGCGTGGCTCAGAGCCTCGTGTCCGCTCCATTATCACAGAGGTGACAAACACTGACACAGAAGCAGATGCCTGATTTCACTTCTTCACGGTGACCGCTGTGCACCTGTCAACGATCCAATCCCAGCACCGTTACCTGCTTCATTGGACAAGGTCAGAGGTCAGGCCTGGGATGGCTGCTTGCAGCTGGGCTGAGATCACTTGTCACAGTGCTCCTGAGTGCTTTTTAAAAACTATTATAACCGCTGTGATGTCAACAGGCGCCATCACAAGTCATTCAATCAGACAGAGGTCAGAGAAGGAACATTGCAGTTGAGACTTTAGGGTGTGGTCGCTTTTCTGAAAGAAAGCATGTCTGCAGAAACAACTTACCAACAGAACATGCAATAAAGAGTAGGCGTGGAAGACGATATTGATTCAGAAATAGTTCATGTTCTAATCCTTTCATGACAGATTATTGATGCACTGGCATATGGCACCAAGTATCAATATTTTTATTAAAATATGCAGGTGCATGAAATGGATTCTCCAACTAATTTGACTCAACAGATTTGATTTCTTAGACCAATGCTACTCATGGACATTCAGACACTTTTATGGACATTGTTTCAAAAAGGCTGTGAAAGTGACACCATAAATGCATTGAGTAAAAACACAATTTCTGATTTTGCCGTTATGTTTTTTTCTTCCTCAGTTGCACAGACATCATGATGTATCACATGGTTTAAGAATTGATTTTTCTGATTCAAAATCATCTCATCTGAATGATCCTTTCAATCAGCTCAATTAATGAAATCCCATCATTGATTATTTTTAATATATGCCTTCTTTAGTGCAGAGGTAATGCTCACCTCTGCACAAAAGACACCACTTATTGGCACTTATTGGTGATGTTAAATAAAATGAGATTGCTTTGGGGTCAATCCCTAATGCAAACAATAAAATTCGATTTTAAAAAATGCAGCAGGTTTCTGTCAGTCTAAGTAAAGCCAGTTTTAGAAATATTTATGACTCAGTCAGTTTTGAACTGGAACCATACTGAGACTGTGAGAATCAGGTATTAATCATTTTGGGAGAATTTTTTGGAAAATTAGAGATACCGAGCTCTAGTATCACAGAAACATGATCATAATCATTGTTATCCATTGTGTAGTATTGTTAGTTATTCCCTAATAAATAAGCCAAATTAGCCAAGTGAGGTTTACAACTCAAATATTTATGAATTCCAGCCAGAGGCATTAGCCTTACAAAAACATAAGTAATCCAAACATTTTGCATTATGCCTTTAGTGTTGCTATCATTAGCAGACTTTAATTGCTGCAGTAGCATTGTGGATTGCACCCCTCTTGTCATCCATTAGATAGAAAATTGCAGACTTCCCTCCCTTGCAAAATATAATAATTATACACGCTGGGCGTTGCCAAGGACTTTTGGTTGCTGAATAGGCTCTCTTATCTGTAGTGGAGGGAGGGGCAACCCACACAAGATCAGACCCCAAGAGTCAAATCATGTTGTGAGTCTGACAGATTCTGATCCCCATCGTGCCTACCACCCACATATACATAAGAGACTTTTAATGTTTTGCTTCCATATTGTCACGTATCCGTGTGAGGAGCTGCTAGTTGATGAATGTAGCCTGGTACATTTATAGAGTCATGCAAATGTGAATTCTAAAAGCTGCTCTGCTCTTTGATCAGATTTGTTGCTTGGCTCGATTGTGTGTGTGTGTGTGTGTGTGTGTGTGTGTGTAGGTGTGTGTGTGTGTGTGTGTGTGTATGCGGTTAAACATGTGTGCAGGTCTTGTGTCCTGTCATGCCTTGCTTTTAAATATTAACTACCTCCAGCTGTGAAGACGTGTTGGAAGGGAGGACACGGGACCGTGAGGAAGGGGGAGAAAAATAAATGAATACATGCCCCCCTTTACCCCTCCTCTCCCCCTAGGGTTCTTCTGTCTGGTGGAGCGTCAGGCTGAGAAGAGATGGACAGGGGAAATATGGAGTGATTTAGACCTAAGGAGGGAGAGTGCTCACTCAAGGCAAATGGACTGATGGAGCTGGGAATTACAGGAGAGGGGAGGTGAGATACTATGAGGGTCAAAGGAAGGCAAAAGTAAGAAGGGGAGGCAAAAAAAAAACAAGGTAATGCTAGTGGGGGGTAGATGATCAGGCCCCCTGCAGAGTGAATTATTCATTGAAATTCCCTTCCTGTCGGCACAATTTGCCCTAAATTCACCCAAATTCATAATTCATCCCCACCCTTTGCTATACCTTCGATTCGGTTCCAGACGGACGCTGTCCATCCATACCTGGTGTCTTTAGTTTAGCTGTCTGATGCTCGCCTCCACTCCCTCCCCTCTTCCTCTCTCTGGCAGGGTCATACTTAATGCATGAGCCTGTTGCAGTGAGACAAGTCTCAGAGCCACGTTGTCGCTACAGCAGAAAAATACCACAAATCATGTGAAATAATACTGGCTACCTGTTTCTGCTGCAGTCTTCAGTTCACCAGGAGCCTCAGACATGTCTTTTATCACTCGTAGTGAAGATTACATTTCTTACAAGCCTTTTTCACATCTTTTCCAAGTGCTTCAACATAGGAAACAAGGCTCATAATAGCAAATGTTTGAGAATGATGAGCACCCATTTTCCTGTCACCTTTTTATCAGTCATCTTCTTCCCCTCATTTAGCCCCCCTGTGAGCTGACACTAAAAGCTTTTCTCCATCCCTCTATGATCACTTTTAGGAATACATTTCATAGTCCCTCATCTTCCCCTCCTCTTCTTTTCATATTCAATGCTTTTTCTTTCCATCAATTTAATAAACTGCTGCAGTAGCATTCTGGTTTGGACAATGAGCAACATGGCTGATTAATTCGATATTTGCAACTTTAATGGAAATGGGCCTTCACGGCACAGCAGGAAACCAATATCTCCCTCATACCACTACACTTTGTTTAAAAGGCCAACTAGCATGTGTTTGAGGATCGATGATCCATGGTCAACACCAAATGGAAATTTACCAGTGGAAAAAAAAAGCTGCAGAGCCCTCCGTTTATCTGGAATCAGGGAGCACAGGCAGCACATTTATCAATACCACTATTAGCATAAGCTCTGCTGATAGTAGTCTACTACTCCCACTAGTTTCAAAGGTACTATCATAGCATCATAATACCATGTCATATTGCTTTTATTTTCCAACGTCTGCAGCTTTCTCAAAGACCGCACCCATCCACCTCCACTATTCTGTCAGGGGTTAAGGGTTACTACCAGAGTGACAAAAAGCTGGAGAAAATAAAGGTTGTCAGAGAAGCCGTAAGGCCAACCGCCCACTCGCTCTCCATCCTGGTTGCCATGACAACGGGGTCTCCGCACAGCATCCCCCCTTGTACATACAAATTCAGTTATTCACACACATGGACACTTACGCTGGTTTGCCGTATCACTTACATATGCGCACACACGAACACACGCTCACTCATTTACAGACGTGTCCTGACAGGCCGTCCCTCAAACACACACACACACACAATTACACATAGTGATGTGTTAGTGCAAATAGTGGCTGTGTTCACTGTTACACTGTGTCGACAGTGTACACTGAAGTTGACATAGGGATACGCACAAGATGCACATATCTGGCAGAAAGAATTTAAGTTGCTCAAATATTTATGAAATCAAACCAGCTACAAACTTATCCGAGTGAAAGTCAAGGTACAAAACAGAAGAACAAAATTCCCTAAGTGCCAACAAATTCTGTACTTACACTCTCTTTCCTTCACACTCACACAAACACACCCATCGTCACTCCCCTATTGCCAAGACTGCAGAAGAAGCTACCTCTGGCGTGATTTATTTATTGATGTTTTTCCCCTTAAGACACAATGGGAATGGTGGAATAAAAGAAGTGGTGAATAATTCAAAGAGAAGGGAGTGGACTCATTAAGAGATCTGTGAAAGGAAGGAGAGCAGAGGTGTATGGAGGGATGGAGGGACGGAGAAAAACAAACCAACAAAGAGAAAGAAGGGCAACACCAGGGGGAGATCAATGGGGGGGGGGGCTGACAACAAAGTCAAGAGAACAACAAGTCTGAAAAATTCATAGAAAGTGAAAACAAAAAGAAAGAGGAATAGGAAGGAAAGAAAGACTAGAAGAGGTCCATTACAGAAAATGATGAGATGGAAAACCAGAAATCTTGATGTGGGATCAGTGACCAGTAAAAGGCCTGTAACGATCAAAAACAGGGGTGTTATCCTAATGTAGGAGTGTATCAGATTCCCTATATATACGTGTATGTGTGTGTGTATGTGCACATGGGTGTGTGCGTCACTGCGTATCAGTGAAGATCAGCCCATGTGTCAGCAGGTCAGCTAATCTCTCTTGTCAGCTAATGGAGCCAGTGTTGCAGATGGACTGCAGCCTGTAGCTCTCTCTGCTTCTAGCATTTTAGCTACTGCTCAACTGGATGAGATAATTTGCTTATGGCTGGTCTGTCAGTCAGTAAGTCACAGGAAATGAAGACAGAGAAACAAAAGGGAAAAAGAAAACAGAGGTTTGGAGATAAAGCCATACAAAAACAGACTCATAAGTATTAAAAAACAAATTCTATGAAAAAATGGGGCCAGGCCTGTTATGCTGGGCAAGATCGCAAATTCATTTGTCTTTGAACAATGTGGGGAAAAAAATAGCTAAATTGCAAAATCAAGACAAGTTAAATATTGCTTCCTCTGGAGACCTTTCTTGCTCAGCAAAACTTCCATATGCAACCAGTTTGTTTGTTGTAATATATTCATCATGAATTTTTTGTTTCTTCAGCCTTTGCTTCCTATTTAAAGTAATTAGTATTTTTTAATATTACACACTGATACACTTGCAAGAGCTGCTTTTCCGTTACTGTTCGGGGGTTTCCCTATGTTTGTGGAAGACTGAGTTAGAGTGATGACTTGTTTTCATATATTACTGAAATTCTTAGAGAAATCAAAGAAATGCAAAACAAATTTAATTGATGAACTACACACAAAATTCAGTCTTCACAAATCACAGCTTATTTGTAAAGCTTTTACAAATCTTTTTACACAGCTAGTTTATATGCAAAAGGTTATTCGGGCTAATATGGTATCTTTCCTGTCTGGAGTAGAGGACATTTTTCAATTTTCAGCTGAGATGATGCACCTGGGTCTAACAAACCCCAGTATGGATACTGCACATGCACAGTGCATATTTCTAATAAAGAAAAATATTTCTGAATCATGTTTTGCTCATATAGTAAGAGCTTGTGTCGACAGTAAAAAATCGTTTAAAATCATGAATTGTCAACAACACCAGGAAAATTGAGATTTAATGGTTTTTGTTTTGTTTTTTTTCCTACCCCTCCCTTTAATTGAAATTGAACTGGAAAACCAGCAGACGGTCCTGTGTCTTAGGGTAACTAATCAATAAAAAGAAATCAAATCTTTTCTGTACACACAGAGAATCATGTGTATTCTGTATATACACATACATATTCACATGCGCGCACACACACACACACACACACACGGCTCTACTGTCGCCTAGAGGCGTCATTTGCTTCATTAGAAGCAGCATCAGTCTGATTCTGCGCCTGCAGCACAAAGCGCGCTAATTACAGACACACCCAAGGTGTCATGCTGAAGATGTAGGATACGATGCATACAAATACCCCCATGCAGAGTTCAAGACACACTCTTTTGCTCTTTGTGCAAATTAGAACCATCCAAGGCAAACATATGCAGCTTATCATGAGATATGCAGAAACTCAGATGTGATTACTGTCTCCATTATCTTTGTGTACTTTTGTGGCAGAATGGTTTGGTGTCCGTACAGCAAAGAATTAATGGTGTTCATCTGAGTAAAGAGAGGCAATCATGACATTATGAAATTACATGGAAGAGCTATTAGGAGTGACCTTCTCTCTTTGCTCTCCCCGCTTCCCCTCTGTCTCCTGCTTCGTCCTACAGTTCCCGCTCTCCTTGCTTTATCTCTCACCGTCAGCCTCCCTCTTTTCTCCTGCTTCCCTTAAGCTAACAGCCTTGTTTGTGTTTCTTCTTTTTTTGACACACATTTTGACCTTCAAGACCACTTTATTCCTTTTTTTTCTTTCACTGACTTTGTGACAAATGCATATTGTTTGTATTGTGGCACTCAGTGGAGATTGTTCTGTGAATGCTTGCATCCAACCATTCCTTCCCTGGAGAGAAAAAAGATGGAGCTCAAACAGGTGAAAAGGAAATATGTGTGCTTAAATGTGTGTGCTACTGCAGCTTTTGGGGATCAAAATAAAAGCAGGTGGGCCATTGAAAAAGCAGCTGACATCAGTGTAAGTCCTGGAACGAGATACAGCAGCTTAACACTGCTGGACATGACAATGCAGCTGTAACTACATTAACTTGTAACAGCACCAGAGGGAAATCAGAAACTGCTGCAAAGACCTAAATATCCATACATTTAAGAGCAAGAAATAAGCACATTCATGACTTTATCTTGATGCTCCTGTAAAGGTCCTATTGTTATTCAAGTCAGCCATGCATGCATAAAGTGTAGTGCAGCAGAAGAAAAAAAAATACACATGAAGGCTACAGAGGCATGGATATCTGATGAACCTCGGCTGTGAACGGAAGCATATGTGTGTGTGAGTTGCATCAAGTGAAGGGTGTAGGTGGGGGAGGTTTGTGTTGGCTGCTGCAGGTACTGATGTCTGAGGAGGGGTTGTGCAGTCAGTCACTCAGCAGACAGAGAGAAGGAGGAGGGAGTGGTCCCTCGGGTCAGGTGATAAGTGGCCCATATAGCGCTGGAGGACACAGCTGCTAGCAGCTCGTGTGACACGCAAGGACACGTGGCCGCCTCTGGGAAAAACGCCACGCCACGCCCTGAGTGGAGGGGCGGAGCCTTTTTGAATGACCTGTGACTTCGAACACAACAGGTTATCTATTTCAGATCACATAGGGAAAAAGTACTGAAAATTAAAAGAGATAAAATAAACCATACTGGATGATCTCTACAGGGTAGTTCAGGAAAAACAAAAAATTAGCATCACTGGACTTTGTTACGATCCCAGTTTCATGAATTTTCCTTAACTGATGTTATTCTAATGTCATAAGTACAGGGAATATGGCATTTAGTCATTTGTAATGGCTACACAACAAGTGATTACTTTCCCTAAGACATTACCATTGAGTTTATCCGTTTCAAAACATAACATCCATGAATCAAACAGAAAATGTTTGATTTTTGTATTTCATGTCTTTTTTTCTTGCTAAAGCCACTCACTCTTCCTGTTCACTCTATTATTCATAGACCACCACCATTCATGAGCGTAAGGGGCAAAGTTTGAAACAGCACATAATTTACCTATAAGCAGAAGCAGAATTTTTATTTACTTCAATAATTTTTATTTCCATAAAAATGTTACTGAGTGAACTTAAACATAGCAAAATAATAACATAAAATAGGTAGAACAGAACTAGTACCATTGTGACCTTCTCACAATAAATACTTGACTATTTGTAGCAGGGTCATTATTTGGATTTCACCCATTACTAATTTATTGAGTTATAACCATAACTGTCAGTAACAAAGGTACACACAGTTATTCATGGTCTGCTGTCATTATGGTCTGCACAGTCCTTCGTAGAGACTGCAACGGTGAACAATATCATATCATTTGCTGCCCACTGAAGCATTACTGTTGTTTTTGTTAGCTATTCTATGGTACGTTGGTCTATGAAACATCCATACTGGTTCATCTGGTCCATCACCCACCAGTATGAGGGGATTTTTTTTTTTCTTTTTCAATAACTTAAAATGTTTTCATCTCTGTACAAATAGCCTATTTCTAAATTTCGATTTTTCCAGAAACATTTCTCAAAGCGTCCTTACACTGAATGTAATCTTGTCAGTTCTGTTCCGCCACTTCAGGGAAATGAGCTGCTGGCAGGGCAAGGTCACACAGCCTTTCTAACACATTTGCATGGTGGAGCCCCAGTGGCTCAACGACTGTGGGAAAATGGATGGATTTTTTTCTCTTTTTTTTTAAAGCCTGATCCTGGGCTTGTGGAGACATGACGGGTAATTTTACACTCGTACAGATCATTTCTAAATGAAAACCACTTGCACCAGATCACATATTACCAATATACATCAAAATCACAGTATTGCATAAGTGAATCATGTAAACCCAAGAAAAACAGTTTCTGGAA
The DNA here is from genome assembly GCF_902148855.1 of Sphaeramia orbicularis. Lineage (NCBI taxonomy): Eukaryota > Metazoa > Chordata > Actinopteri > Kurtiformes > Apogonidae > Sphaeramia > Sphaeramia orbicularis. The sequence goes on from NC_043963.1 coordinate 36,219,467, forward strand.
AGCAAGAAGCAAAACAAAGTCAATGTAGTGAACTGAATATTGTAGAGATGGGATCCATTTATTTTAAAAGACTCTTAACATGCAATTATTTACATTATCGCAACAGTTAACTAGGTTGGACCACAGCTTCTTAGCAATCCCATTAACTTTGTTAAAAGTTGCAAAAGCAGCACTTCCCTTTAAGTGCTCCTCATCTAATCAAACACAAGGTCTTCTGGGAATGAGGCAAGAGAAGGAACTCCACTAAACAGCTAGTAAATGTCTCCACAGTGGAAAACAAAGTGATGGAGCTAGACAAGGAGTTGACAGAACAGATTTGGCTTCGGTTTTCTATCGTAACTTTAGTCCAGACTTAAATTAAAAAATGATCACCACCACATAAACTGTGGAACAACTTTACTTGCATTGTTTTTAGGAAACAAACCCACTTTTTATAGACTTGCCTTTAAGTGCTGCATTCAGAATAAGTAATTCTATTGATTTGTTTGTTGTCCAGTACAGAAGTCTTTTTCTTTCTGCTGTGGTTGCACTCTGCTGAATGTATTTTCTGCTTCACACTCCCTTTCCACATTGCAATGACAAGCCCATTTGTCTCTCTTTTTTTATTTTGTATTTAGATTTATGAGGCTGAGTCCACGAGATTTTCTGACAGTCCTGCTAACTTTATAACGTTGGAAAAATTGTTTCATATGAAAGTTTTAAGTGATCTGTCTTATATTAACTGAATGGTTATTTCTATAAACATGCTGTCTACTGTTTGGTTACATAACAGTAGTAATATCTGCTGTCTGCAAAGTGCTATAACTTCTTGCAGGTTTTATCTCTGGGTAAATATAGATTATTAAAAAAGTGTCAAAGCTGGCTCTGAAAATCATACCACAGTGGAACCACTGCTCATCTTTGTATCAGCTTGTTCCTGCCTCTATCATGTCTCTCTGTCACAGGAGTCAGATCTGTGAAGACTCATGTGCACGTTGCAGTGCACTGAGGGCTGGTTTGGGTAATTGTCTGGCAAGACAAGTCAGTTTAGAAAGATTTGCCTGCCATTCAAATAAGGCTACACAAGGATAAAGACAGCAGAGAGACATGGGAAACAGAGTTTGCATAGTGATATGGTCAATACCAGGTCTTTATTGTACAGACCACCTGTGTGTGTTTGTGTGTTCATGTGATAAAGTGTGAATGTGTGTTTACTTGAAAGGTGTCAGGTCTGTATTATTATGCATGACTCATGGTTGCAGTGTGTGTCCGCTTCTATGTGCATGTAAGTGTTTCAGCGGTGTCTAGGATGAGGTGTCAATACCCTTGCCTCCCTTTCTTTTTCTCACCCTGCTATCACCATGACAACCTCCTGACTCCAGCTCAGCCGCACACAGCAAATATTTCTTTCCCCTCCCCCTCTCACATGTTCATCCTCCTCACCCCATCCCCCATTTCTCCCCTCTCTCTCTCCCTCTTTTGCTGTCATCTATCTGTACTTTATACTCTCTACCTTCATCTCTTGTCTCCTGTGTCTCCGTATCACGCTCTTTTCCTATCTCTGGCTTTCTCCAGCTCGCCTGTTATGTCTACATGCTACCTGCACTTGAAAGACTTCCTCCTTCCTGACTGCTGTCTTTGCTGAAAGTCTATCTTTTATTTGCGCTCTTTTCTCACTTTCACTTCCTTTATTTGCTAGCTACTCTCTTCTCCCTGCTGATTGCTTCGTGCTCTTTAGAAGAGTATGAAACTCCTCTTTTTCTCCCCCTGAACTCTTTCCTCTCCCTGTCTTATTCTCCTTTCCTATACAAGGACACATATGGAACACTGTCTCCCATCTGTTCTGTGCTACATCTTCATTACAACCTTTCAGCCTGGATCATACACAATGCAATTATAGGTAGCATTGTATCAACCTGTGCCATCAGCTTTATCAAGCCTGAGAGGGACTGTCCAGTCTAAAGGGAAATTTGCGGACTGGCACAGCATCGATGCATTCCCACGAGCCTAAGTGGCTGACTAACTCCCTTTGCATCTGTTATCATTATCATCAGTAAACCATTTCTGCTCTGTAACTAAATCCAATCATTACCAATAGAGTCCACGGCGCAGATCTATTTGAGACGAATCGGCTTGCGCTCTCCAACAGAGGAGGGCCGGGCTCCATCAAAGGCTGCAGTGTTATCTGAGGCGCACAGCCCTGTCTCTGCTGCAGACCCCTGTCTCTGCAAATCCCCCTCCCCACATCTCTACACAGCTCCAGCCCCTCCACGCACCACTGTGTAGTGGTGCAAAGAGATCAAGGACATGACATTTTCTGGAACGTGCAGCAATTTTCAGCAAGGCGCAATATGAAAGGAAGTAAACAGACTACCTGTTCCATCCTGCCAGTGTTTGCATCAGTCTGTTTGGGTGTATGCGTGCATCATCTCCCGTCAGACCGTGAAAAGAAGTGACAACTATATCTGGCCTTAGATTATCTGCTCCAGGAAGAAGTGAATAAGCAAAAAAGTGAGAACGCTGTTTCATCTCTTCTCTGTTTATATTGTTTTGCAAAGCTTTACCGCTCCTCTCTGGACTCTCCCCTCCCACTGCATAATTTTCCAACCCCTCCTCCCCCTATTCGGGTATTGCCCCATAAACTGAAGGCCCAGCTGTGGCCACAGCTCCACCGCAGTCTCTCATCTCTCTTTCTCTACCATTTTGCTTTAGTTATGAAAGATGACAGAATCGCTTCGGCCTCAATTCCAGTGAGAAAGAGAGGGGGAGACAGAAATGCACAGGGAGAAGCCATGGCGATGCAGAGGAAGCTGTGGTGACCTTTCCCTGTGGCTAAAGAACCAGTTGATGAGGATTTCATAGAGACTGAGGTCAACAAGGTCTGACAATCCACATTTATACTGCACACACACATAAACCAAAGATGCCTGCAGCCAATTGTCGATACCCCTGTGAATATATAATGTTGGAAAGGTAATGCATTTTAATACAGATTGCAGAATACAAGCCCTCATTACATGTAATTAGTAACATATTCCTTTAGTGTACTTCGAGTAACATTTCTCTGCATTACTTCAACATGTCTTGAATTGTTATTGGATGTAACAGTGTAGCTAAAGGTAGACTGAACCACCGATCTAAGATATTAATATATGTGAACACAAAATCAGTGTGACGTTTTCTGTGGTAAAAAGGAAGAATGTACTTTTATTTTCCACTGCATCAAAATTCAGTGAATCCCAGTAAACAAAGACACAACTAAGCGAATTTACACATCCATAGTAGAGCATTTTCTTTTCACATTGTTTCTAAAGGAATTTTGTCGCCTTGTAACTGATACACTTATCACCACAAGGCTGCCTTCTCTTTTTTCCCCACAGTAATACATGAATATAAATATATAACAGTCACAGTAATATAAATTTACTCAACAACCAGGCATCTAACGAAGCTACAGTGTGTGACAATTAAATATGCAAAAAAAATTCAAAAATACAAAGAGCGCTTGTTTGAACCAGTGTTTGCTTTGTCCACTCTTGGCTTTTTGGTTAAGAGGATATTTAACCTAGTCCACTCATTAAACATGCTAGATGATGATAATGCACATTAATAATGGATGCTACCCTAAAACACAGACAAAAAAAGAGGGAGTCCTTCCTGAGCTATAAAAACATGGCACCACATGATGGGCTTGTTGGAGGGGACCCACTTTCTAATCCTAACATAAAACATAATCATGAATATTATTATTTCTGTCATTAGATCCCCCTAAATCTCCCCCTGGAACCCCCATATTAGGGGCTTATGGGTAATTAGTATTGCACACGTGTCAGAACAAACAATCACTACTTAACTTAAGTAGTCTTTGTGAGATTTGTGATCATTGTAATCAGCATAGTTTGTTTTCATACATCCCAACACTGTGAATACAGCCACACTCAAATACACGAACCATGCAACACACACTGATACACACCTTCTCTCGGACAAAATAGGCCACTGGCAATATCCTGCATCCTCTGTGGCTGGTATCTAAATCATCTCCATCCCATGATAGCCTGGGTTTAAACCTGCTGATCATGCTGGTTCTTATATAGGACACCCAGACAGCATGTCAGCATCTTCTGCCAACTCGCACTGGCCAAACAAACACAGCTTTTGCATGACAAGATTTCCCAAACATCTCAGAGTGTTTTTTCTTTTATTCAAAGTGAAAGGACAAAACAGCTTCTATGACACTTGTGGAGGCGGACGGGCCCCCGCAGGCAGGTTGAAGGGCCCAAAACTCAAGGAACAGTGAGCACGATGAGCGAAAGGCTGGTAACACTGCTGTCAGTAACATTTACCGCTGGTTTGATTTCCACCCCCCCACCCCCACCCCCCGAACCACTGGTTGGTCAAAACAGCGTTGGCTACACATTCATAAATAAAACACGGGCTGTCTGGGTCATTGGACGCAGGAGAAAGGGAAGGTGAGCCGGGAAGACAGAGGAGGTGGGGGGAGGGAGGAAAACAGAAGATTTAGAGTTATGAGGAAATATAAAATGGGTGATATATGGCACTCAGAGAGAATGAAGTCATTCAAGCGATGAACACATCCTCATCTAATATTGTCAGTTCAGACTTTAGGCAGCGCTATTATTTGTGTTTTGGGGATGTGTTTCTCAAATGTAATTAGTGTCACTGTGAACATAGCCTGAGAAGATGCAGGTGAGCTTTCTGTTTGTGTGTGTGTGTCTGTGTGTGTGTGTGTGTCTGTGTGTGTATGTGTGTGTATTCCTGGCAGGTGTGCATCTGCTTTTGTGCACTCTGACATTTTAATCTCAACAGGATATCTGTCCTTTACCCTCCTGTCTCTCTCTAACCCCTTGTCTCTCTCTTTATCTTCCCATATTGTCCTTCCATCTTAACCTCCGTGCTCTCACACTTCCAGTTCATCGCCCGGAGCAGGATCACACTTTAACAGTACCATCAACATTATTAAAAGGTTACTGAAAATGAAGGTCCGTTCTTTGTCTATTAGAATCCCACTTTCTCTCTCCTGTTTCCACTGCCCCGCCCAACTTTGTACGGCCTGAGGATGAGATCTTGTATGCTTGTGTCTAATTACCTTATTAGGCTCATTAACAATGTCCGGGCCCTCTGTCTGTTCTCTCTCTTTATCTCTTATGTCGTTTGTTTTCTGCTTTTCGTCTCCTTTCCCTTCATCTCTTCCCCCCCCCGATGTGACATCTACACCTCTGAATAAATTTATTCTTCGTCCTTGTTGCTCATGTGTTTTCACTTGGGGATTGCTCCTTTTATCTTTTCCTCGTATTAGCAAGAAGTCTCACCCAGTGTTTCTTTATCGCTTCGTGTGAGTCGTCTGCAGCGGAGCTCTCAACAAATGGTTTATGAAAATCACTACATGAAAGCGCACCCTACGAGTTTGTCCACAGAAACACAATTGCTCAGATCATCCTACTGCGAAACAGTGCATGATGGCTGATGTAAACAGACACTTTTATAGCTAAATATAGTGTCTCATTATTGCATTGTGGGGCCCTGTGTGAGGCTCTCTGTCGCGCCATGCCCAATTACCCCTGATCAATTCAGAGTGCCAACTACAACAACTCCAGCGCCGACCTGATTTAGAAAGTCTACACTCACAAGAGGCTAACAAGAACACTTCCATACACAGCATCTTGCTCAGGTAGAGTGTATGTGAAGTGTGGCTAGCATGGCCTAATTTAGTCTGGCTACATTCGGCTATGAGCACAGACGACAGTAATGTAGGTCATAAACATTAAACAAAACAACAGATCATGGTTATATAAACCCTAACTTTGCTATGTGAAGTCTCCAGGAAATGCTAATTATTACCCAAAAAGATGTAATGAGATGAGTGTTATCCCAAAATAATCTAAGCAGAAGGCACAGGAATGGGATCTGGGAACTAAAATATGTTTTCAATCCAGTACAAGTACAAGATGTGATAGATGAGGCAGATGGTGGGACTACATTTGACCAAACCAGGTAAGTGCACTATATATAGTGAAATATTATTGTTATGATGTTGATTAAAGCTAGCTGTGAATCTTTCAGATAAACTGAAAGATTGTATGTGCTTTTATGGAAAATTAATGTACAGACCAGCCCTTCTAGGCTAAATTTAGTAAGAAGTTCTTAAAAACATGAAAACAATGTCTTTTCCATTAAAAATGGTCTGGAGTTACATGGTTGTACTTTTGTTAATCTTAATGTACCCTTCTACTGGTTTAGAGAAATACTTGAAGTTCTTTTTTTTTTTTCTTAAATGTAAGGATATTCTAATTACTTTTTGAAGTAAAATAATTAAGTCTATGTAACTCAATAAGTCAATTAGTCATGACATCATAATTAACATGTAAATATAATAGAGTAATGTGAAAGGAAGAGGGAGATAAATACATATTATTAATATTTTATGGAGAGGGGGCAGAATTACATAAATTGCACTTCTTCCCACCCCTTTTCAGGCATGTAAATGAAACTATTGTGCTGTTTTTTCTTTCTAAGATTGTCTTGATTGTTGATTTTTGTATTATTATTTCTGCTTTACTTGTTCACATATATGTTAATTTCATTGCATGTTGGGAATAAATCACTAGATCTAATTTAATATGTCTTCTCCACCCAAGTTTAACTTTTTTTTTTAACTTTTTCAGACTTGTGAAAGACTCATAAACATTAGTTCTGTGTCTTCATGAAGTACGAGATAAATCTCTTCTTCCCCTAATCAAAATGAGCTGACTTTTAAAGAAAAGAAGTCGACCGCGCTTGTCATTTTGATTCAACTAATTAATTATTCATGCACACCCCTAATGGAAATGTTTAATGACTGATTGGATCATGCAAAAAATGCATGAGCTCCGTTTTCATACATAATATAATGACTGTTATTTCTATTGAAAATGAACTCAAAGAGCAACCTTGTGTAAATCCTATCTTTCTACACTTTGCCTCTGACATTTCTTTACTTCTTGACATTTTGGTTTTTTTTTTATCTCTACACTAAAATCTCTCTCCTGCTGCTTGAAATCAATTTCCACTCTCTTGCACATTTCTTACAATCCCTCCTCTTTGTCTCTCTGGGTTTTGTCTGACATTAGCCTGTTTTAACCCTGCATGCCCCTTCTCATCTTTCCTCCAGCCAGCGGCTGCATGCATGTGGTGGGTGCAGTGTGTAATAGGATGGCACAGTAGGTGAGATTAAATTAGGCCAGTGTATGGGGATTACTACCCACTCAAAACCTGATCCCCTCCCACTCTGTGTAATCCAACGCTAATGAATATATCATGGCTGACACAGCAGATAAAGCACCAGCGAGAAACTACAGTCACAACATCGCTGATGTGTCAACACCAGACAAACACACACAGACAGACTGTTTACCTCCAAACACTGCAGTACTGGAGGATGCAGTGTCGATGCAAGTGTGCCTGAGCGCTCATGTTTCGTGTCCCATCTATTTCAGTTATGGTTAATTTAAGTGGTGTGCAGGTATAGAGTGAAGAAGGACTAAATGAAATGAAAAGTCAATACACTTAACTGTAAACACTCCAAATAAGCCTTTATGGATTTAATATTAAGCCACATTGTGTTCCACACATGTCAAGTAGTCACCTTCAATACAGCACATAGCTCGTCTCATATCCAGACTTTAAGTGTCTTGGCTCCAGAAGACTAAACCCTGCAATGTAATTTAGCCTAATGCAATAAATCACCTGCATTAACTACAAATGTCAAAATTCCCAGGGAGAATATCTTGATCTTGATTTGCGTATATTTGTATGATGTTTCCATAGACTGTACATCCTTTATCATTTGCCTTCTGAGTGTATATTGTGATCCAGTAAATCTGTCAGAGAGCTAGGAACAACATGTCAATAGCCTGATCCCATTAATGCCCCAGTGCAGCCTCAATGTCTTTTAGGACAGGTTTTGTCAGTTTTGTTGATTCACTGCTGGCATCCTGTCAAATAACACTCTGGAAAGAAATTAAGAGACCACTTCAAATTTCCAGACCTGAACCCCGTTGAAAACCTCTGCAATGTGATCAAGAGGAAGATGGATGTTGACAAGCCATAAAGTAAAGCCGAGCTGCTTGGCATAAAGCACTAACAACACTGTGATAGACAGGTGAGGAGTATGCCAAGACACATGAAAGCTGTGACTGCAATTCAGGGTTGCTCTAAAAAAAATACTGACTTCTCTGCATTTCTATGGTGTTTTCAAATTGTTTTTGTTACATTATTCAAGGTCCAAAAACTCTGCATATAAATGCTTTAAATGGCTATATTTCTACTTTGAGTCGGGGTCAAATGTGAGTAGTTGCTAGAATAAAGGAAAATCTTAATTCTACTCAGATACCTAGCAAAACCTCTGGTCTTCTGTTTTCTCGCTAGACCTGCACTTCTTGTGTAACTCAAACAGCAACAAATATGAGTAGTGGCCTGGCCGTAGAGCAAAGCTTTGGAGTTTTGTTAAGTTTGAACTGCAGGGAACTAAAATGAATGAATAACTTAAACCTGAAGTGGGACAGGATGAAAGCAATGCCAAAGTCTGTCAAGAGCAAAACTGACAATAAAATCACAGCAATTGATAAAGAAGAAATTCTCGCAGTCTTAAAAGTCTGTCAAAAGCTCTGGGAAACAGTGTGATGCAACTTACAGCAAAACCACAGCGCTGAAGAAGTAGCCTACGGTGGCGATATACATAAGCTCCAAAGTTTCATTAAAAATGTAGTCAGCTTCTCATGCAACAAATCAATAATTAGTAAACCAAAGCTGTCACATCCTCTTAATAAATATCGCCCTGCAACAACGCCACAGTGGAACAGCAGTGGTGTGTTAAAGGGTCAGTTTAATAATATCTGAGCAAATATTACATTTAAAAGAAGCACCTGAAGGCATGATAATGGACTTGAACTTACTTTGTAGTTACGTTCTGTTTTTGTCACCAAATTATGTTTGGCCTGTCGATATTTGGATTGCATGTCGCTCTATTAAAAAATCGTTAACACTTATAAGTCTCCATCATTCATTTCATTGCAGTTAATGCACGAGTACTGGTAAAACAGTGTATAAGTTCCTGAAAATCTCCTAATCTTATGCTTGGATTTATAAGCTTTCTATAATGCCTGTAACATTTACAAAACATTATATTCAATGCATCTTCTACTCTGTATAGTAACAACAACAATAATAATAATAGTAGCAATAGTAATAATAATGACAGTTAGAAAGGCAACAAAAAGTTAATTATGACCTATGTTTTTTGTTTGTTTGTGTCACTGGTTAGTTTGGCTTGGGGATAAAACCAGGTAAACCGACCAAGGTTAAATAAAGTGAAAAGCGATACCAGCCTCCACACCTTTTTATGGATCTGCTCTAAATTTTAAGGAGGTCGTCCTTGGTCCATGTCCTACACTTCCACTAAATTTAATGATAATCAGTGCCCTAGTTTTTGAGTAGAGATACAGATACACAATCACAAATGATCACATTATAGTTAAATATAGCTATATAACAGGTCACTGCTCACATGTGGAAAATACTATCAGAGATGCTGCATGGGTAAAAGCTTAAGCACAGATGGGAGAAGGAGCTCAATGTGGAAATTACAGATGATGATTGGCTTAATATGTGGAAGATGCACTAAACATCCACTAGTTCACAGATCTGGAGGGAGCTCTCCTGGAAAAATATGGTGTTTCTTTATTACACTAAGATGAAAAGTAACCAGTTAAACAGAGAGCAGAAATGTTGGAGGGAATGTGGAGAATTTGATGTAGATCACACACGTCTTTTGGAAATGTGATTAGATAACTGTGTTTTGGGAGATGGTGTGTGGAGTGCTACAACAAATAATGGGGTATGAGATTCCAATGTGCTGTGATGTACTGTATTTGCGTAACTTGTCTGATGAAAGTGTAGTGGGAAACAACATATGCTTGGATAAGATACTTTTAGTGGCTTGCAAAAAAGCTATTACAAGGAACTGGGGAAAGACAGAACCACCAACAAAGGACCGACAAACGGATCGCAGTTACTGAAGGAATGTATACAATGGAAAAAAAACTCACCAACTGCGACTACAAGAAGCAAAAATGGACAAAAAAATTGAATAACTGGACTGATTATAGAACCCAGAATGGTGGAAGGACTGAATAACATGAATGCAGTGTTGTTACCCAAGCGAGGTTGGTTTTTGTTTTGTTGTTTTTTGTGACTACGTGTTCATAAAATTTCAATAAAACCTTAGTGAAAAAAAAAGCTTAAGCACAGTAAATAAGAACAGCTTTATGATGAAATGAATGAGAGATCTAATATTAACCAAATGAAACAGAATCCCAGTGTAGATATGACATTTTCTAATGGGCCATAGTTGTGTGGACTTCAGACATTTGACATTATCTTTCGCAAATAAAAGACAATATTGGTATTTGATTTATAGCTAATTCATTCATTTGGATGTTGTATATGGGCCACTGTCACTGGTGAGTCATGTTGTTAGACAATCAACAGTATAGAGACACAGACATGCGGTAGTAAACACACTGGACAGTGGGTCAATTTAGCCTAATTATAGTCCCCAGTGTGGACAATAAAGCGTCTTTGATAGAGCTGCTTTGGTCCAGATGGAGTGACGCAGGACGGGGAATTCTCTGTATTGCTGAGACAAAGGCATAATTTTTTGACAGGGAGGCAGAAAAAATGATAAGAGCATCAAAGAGGCACAGAGAAGGTCAGACAGAGTGGTGTGCATCCCCTATTTATTTGGAGTTTTATAGGGTTTCTACTTTTTTATCCTTTTTCATACAGTATGTGTGCAGAAGAAGTTTAATTCAGAGTTAAAACATATTTGCACAATATTACAAAAATAAATGGACTGCGCACATCTTTTTTAAATTTTATCTAATTTAAAACATATTTTTCTCTTCATCTTGGCCACAGATTTTTATTATTGGTTCCGTTATTGGTTTGGCAGTAATTAATTTCCTGGACAGAAGTAATATCCACTCTGGGCTTCCAGTTTTGTAATTTTAACCGGTAATATCATATTTGTCACCCATGGGAATTCCACAATTTCTCCTTCTCTCATAGCATCACTTCTGAAAGCTGTAATAAGGTAATTCACTCTGCCAAATTAAATTCATTTCCATACATGACGCCTCTATTTGTGCCCCAGTTTCCATCACAGGTTCAATAGTATAATTGGGTTGGATTTATTACTCTTTGTCTGAGAGCCTCTTTCTGGAAAGGCCAATAGAAGCCTCCGTCATTATTTTGATTAAGACCTGCGATGTGGGCTCCTGTGTCCACCACTGCATGAATACTGATATGACAACGGAAACCACACGAGTGCACGAGAACATTAGACGAAAGAGACAGAGACACAGAGGCAGTAAAGGAAGGATGTATTACCGAAGTTGATAGGTTCTTTTCTACATGCCTGAAACAGTAAAAAAGACATTTAAGTGATGACTGGAGCACTAAGATGACTCAGACACATTGCCACTCTTGCACTCTGTCTCCTCTTTTGTGACAGCTTTATCTCACCGCCATCTCTGCGCCACCTTTTCAAATCAATCTTTTCCATTTTTAGGTTTTCCTTCCTTCCATCTCACCTCTGTTTCTTCACTCACTCTTTTTGCTGGCCTCCTTCTCTCCTCCTAAATTGTCTATAATCAGTTACCCACGGCTGGGTTGTCAATCTGTGTGACCCTTAACTCCTTAAATCACCACAATGTATTCTCCACCAAACCCTGACAGCATGTCTACATGATCCCCCACTTGACACCCAGTGGGCCGACTCCCATCTGCACAGTCTAAATCAAACAGCCTCCAAGCTGCAGCCGGGGAGGAGGGAAACTCTCCATTTTGACAGCATCCTGAAGGTACACACACACACACACACACACACACACACACACACACACACATAGCAATGAAAAGACACACGATGGAGATAACTCAAGGGAATTCAGAGAGAAACCTTTGAATTTGTGGCTTGTGAGTTTAAAACTTTACAACTGTTAGTCTCAAAGGACTATAAAGAGCAAAGCAGAGATGAAAAAGTAATTGTTGACAGCTCAGTCTAAGATATAGTTCAGTCTCTTAACCCTTGTTTTACCCTGCCTCTGCATTAATGGCTGAATCACCATAAAGTGACAAGTGCAGTCTTTGATCAGTAGCAGATGCTTAAGTAATCAGGCCAGGGAAGCAACATTAGAGAATCTTTAATTTGGTGCACTGCAACAGGATCTCCGCTGTGTATTTGCTCAGTGTTTATTTGTGGATGTTGCTGGAATTGTGCATTAAACAGATGTGTTTATATGTGTGTGTTTGTATATCTGTGTCTGGTGAGCAGCAGGACTGGTAAAGAGGCCCTGAGGCTATAACAGGTGGCTGAGGAGCAAAGGGCCAGTGCAGTACACTGCTCTTCCCTGGAGTTGCTCCTAACTGGCAGATTGAGTGCAGATCACTCCTCTCCTCCTACACAACACCAGCTCTCTACTTCAACTGCAAGACTAAGGCATTTGGAATCAGGCCAATCACTGCCATTATCATCCAGTAGAAATTAATACAGCAAAACCATGAATATCTGGCCACGCACTGCGCTGCTTTTCTCCCGTTTTATGACAATTTCAAACCTCCTGTTAATTCCTTCGGCCTCTGTTTCATTCTCTTTCTCTGGCCCATCATCATCTGTTGCAACCTTACCCTTTTTCTTTATCTTAGTTGATCTCTCTTTCTGCTTCCCTTCAATATCCACCGCACTGACCATGCATGAAAGGATGCAAAGTAGTCTGGTTTTCAAAGGGAAGTCCACTCTCGACTCCTTATCCTTTATCTTCTTCATGTTACTTACAGCAACCTCCTCTGCCTCTCCTTACTCTTTTCATTGCTGATCCCTGCCTCTCCGTCCCCCTTTTTCACATAAATCCCTGTGTCAATCCATCTCTTTGATGGAACAGCTCAATTAACCAGGCAGCGTCAGAAGGGAGATTACATTCTGCACCATACTGAAGCAAGGGTAATCGTGCTCTCCAAGTCGAGCCAGCTCCTCTAACAACAACACCCCTGCTACACCAGCAGCTCCCCACACCTTAGAGTTCTGGCTGCCGTGGCCGTTAAAACCTCACTGCATAAATAGTATGATAATGTGACCAGCAGTGGCTCTCTGGAGCATTTTGTCACAGAGCACATGCCATGCATACAAACTCAAACTTCATTCACCCCAGCGGCAGCAGCACATGCATCCACATATACTTCATTCAGTGGCAGCAACTGTATGTTGATCTATTGTGTGGATGTGTACGGTGCAGAATGTTTATGGATGTTGTACAGATGGTGACAAGTCATTGTCAGGCACAGCGCCTTCCAGTCCCCTGACTGAGTTCATCTGGGACAAGCTGCAGGCTACTGGGGCAGGTTCAGCACTACTGGCACACACATGCACTCACGTGATATGAGTAGATACGCAGACATAAATACACACCCAGTATCTGTGTGCATCTGGTTAATATGTGTGATATGATGTGTGATAGCAGCAGTAACAAAAAGACACATACTCTACTCCATAAACCACCAACAGACGAAACACACTCATTGCCTTTAGGAGCTGCTTCTGGCAATACAGTTCCCTACATCATTAACACAACTGGGGGAACATTGTCTATTTCGTGCCGTTGGGTAGAACAGATGTGTAACAGACCGTGGAAGGTGACAGCAGGCAGCTGTATGGCACACGGCCAGGTGAGTGACTCTTCCATGGGCACACCTGCACAGTCTGCTATTAGTGGTGCCCCGCCCTTATTTTCCTTCTTCCGATATCTCCTTCCATATAAATATTCTGCTGACTCTCACGGTCTCCTGTTGATATCTGAATCTCTCTCTGTCTCTCCCTCTTCCCATTCATTTGCACTCCCATTTCTCTTTCCTCTGTAGTTTAAGGTTACTCATCCCTCTCTGTGCCCCAGCAAAACAGACCTACTGCAACAGCCCAAGATAAGACTGGTAGACTAGAAAATTGTTGTTGTCTGCTCTGCTATGCAGCTGCATTTCATCCCCTACATCAGTGGATGCCACAGCAGCACATTGCAATCACGGGCTGTACTTAACAACATTAAACCACTTGGCTATTAGCTGGGGGAGGGGAAGAGTGGAGAGAAAACGAATATTCATATTAAAGCAGCAAAGCACAGGGAGATGTAAAGCAAAGCGAAGCATATGTTACAGAGATTTCCTTCAGTTTGCAAAAAAGAGACTGTAAAATTTGAATACCAAAGCAGCAAATTGAAAGTATATTTGCATATTATATTTCTCAAATGGATAGGAAATTCCAATGGTCTGTGCTGTACATCTTTTCTAAGTCAAGACAAACAAAAAAAAAAAATCACTTCATTTTATAACCTTTAAAGTCAACAATGGATATGGATTTATGTTAACATAAACCAAAAACACAATAAAATTTTAGAGAGTAAATGTAGAGCAGTAAGATGCTGTAATCATGACCACTAAAGTGTTCACTGAGCCAGTACAGTGCAGTGCCATTCATTAATGCCAGCGGAGACCCTGTTGCATGTGATGCACTCCACATACAATTACCACAAGAAATACACAGAAGAATATGACAAAAACAGTTTGTTTAAAAGTAACAGGCACCAACAGGTTATACCTGATGATCATAACTCTAAATTTCTAAACATTGAAAAGTAATGCAACATTTAAGTGAAGTATGATCTATTACAACCTCTATGAACACATAAAAAGTGCTCTGATGACTATAATTAATTTACAAACTATTAAATCAAATTCACAATTTTCCAAAACATTATCAACCTCGTGGGAGTAAAATATGTTGTTAAAGATGAGGCATTCAAATATGAAGCAGTTAATATTTGTATGAAGCAGATTGTCATCTTTTCCTGCTGGTGAAGGTAGAGATGAGCCAAAGGTGTGATTCCATAACAAGCCACCTCCACCTCCACCTAACAGCCTAATTAATCTGCTCACTCCCGCTCCCTGCTGCTCTGTGTCCTTCTGCTTAATGAAAAACTGTGTTTCTGCAGAAAAAGGTTCCTCTTACCTCCACAGAGATGCTCGTCTCCTCTGGCAACTCCTTGTGTCCTTTCCCCCCTCCACTCTTCTAAATGTACTTGTGCCTTTTCTTCCTCTTCTGTATCAAATTGATTGTGCCCCTCTCTTCTCTGCTGATGCTGCAGTGATAGAAAAACACACCCTCCTCTGGCCGCTCTCTCTCACTCCCTGACTCTCATTGGCTGCCTGTTAGAGGTGACATCACCCTTCTTCTTTGCCTGCCTCCCTGCCTCCTCCTCTGTTCCCTCCCTCTCTCTCTCTCTTCACCTAACTCTCAGTAGATTCTGACCATTCCTTTATTATAGCCCCCCCTCCTCCTCCTCCTTCTTGTCCTCTCTGTCCTCTCTCCCTCTCTTCTTCCTCCTCCATGTATACAGTCTGGATTAGTAGGTCCACCTGCTCTTACTGCTGCTCATATATTCAGCCAAGCAGTGCCAAGCATAACAATGCATATTCTACATTAGCATAGAGTATATAAGCCTATGGCCCCTCAGCACTTCCTCTCGCCTCTCTTCATGCACCAGTCCAGGAACTAAAACACTAGGAAATGATGGCCAAATGAAAAATACATTAAAAAACATATTGAAATTTCATTCATTTCTGCAGTAACCACTATGAAATATATATAACTCTTTAGGATTAAAAAATAAAATACAATTATTCATCATTCTAAGACTAAAGATTAAACTTTCCTGCCATTGTAAATATGTACTGAACACCAAAATAGAAAAGTAGAGCACATAATGAAAAAGTACACCATACTATATTACAAAAGTGCTAAAATGAACTTAGAGAGCCCAAACCTCTGCCAACCATTCCCAGAAATCACACCAGCTTCAACGAGTTAAAAAGCTGCGGACAAAATCTTGAAATACAGTGATTTTTAGAAAATCGTCTACAGTGACATTGGCCTTTGACCTTTCAGGGACAATTTCTTTTGTGGCTCTAGATGGTAACACTATACATCTGTGGTAAAACAGAATCAAAACATATGATTCTCAGCCAAAATATGATTTAAAAAATGCAGAATTTGGGGAGCTTTGCCTTATCTTAAGCCTTAGTCTAGAAGAGAGAAAAAAATAAATCAAGAACACTGTCACTAAAAGACAAATACTGGTTAAAAAAAAAAAAAAAAAAAAAAAACATTCTAAGCACATCTTAAATTAGACTAGGGTAGATTACATTTTCATTATGACAGTGAAATGCAGTTTGGTATCCAGTATGACGCGTAAAAAGAAAAAATGTCCAAAAGTACCACAAATAATGAAAAAGTACACATTATAACAAAAGGGCTATCATTAAATACAGAAGTATGTAGACCTAATAAAGGTGTACATAAATAGGTATCAGATGGCACCTAGGATGATTTTTTTTTATTTTTAATGTATTTGCTATTGTATTCTATCCTATTCTATATACAACATGCAGGCATAAGTACATGTAAATAAAAGCATTACATACATATATTACACAACGGCAGAAAAGCTGAAACATGAGATGAACTTTTTTGAATAAATCTGTCCCAGATTTATGTTGATGAGAACATGTGGACAGTCCAAGAGCTGACAGACTACCAAGGTGAAATAATGGATATTAGCAATCTCCACACTCCACTGGGCTCAACTTTCATATGCTTTTTTTTTTTTAAATTCATTCTGAGACACTGACTGGGTTTCAGTTCATTATAGTGTGATCAAAGGCATGACTGGCCCGTTATGTAATGCTGGAGAATAAAAATGTGTCAGGAATTACTGCCGTCTCTTATCTGAGTCTGGGAGGTGGTGGAGATGCAGAGATGCTCTGATTTCAGGGTAATAAAGGGCTGCTTAATCCAGGGGGTGTGTGGCTGTGTTTGCTGTTGCGACAAGATAATACAATTGTATAATGTCACACGGTGACAATGATCTGCTACATATCACACGATGATAGAGGTTCAAAGATCTTATTTTTGACTGTACTTGCTTTCATGGTTTATCTTTGCGCTGCTAATTTATATGCGAGTCACTTTGCCTTTTCTCCTGAGCAGCTCATCCAAAACGCAGGCAGCAACAAAAAACTGAATTCTTCTATTTGCTTTTAAAGAACTCCATGGATTGGCATCAGTTTAGATTTCCCACATTGTCAGTGCTTATTCCACCTCCAAAACCCCTTAGATCCTCTAAACAATTACTTTTCTCAGTGCCACAGTCCCAGAGAAAATCCAAGGCTGATTGAAGATTTTCCACTGTTGCCTCCAGACAGTTGAACAGTTTACCCCACATTTTGTGTCATGTCTCTATAATAGGAACCAATGCAATAAAACCAGAGGTATTACATTCGACTGCCTGTCTGGATTTCTCCATTTCTATTCATATTAGTGAATATCTATCTTCATTATTGTATTTCTACTTCTTTTAATTCACATGTGCTATCTTCTATTGATCTACATTCACTATTGTTAATTTTTACCCTATTATATTTCATTTTACTTTAATAATTTTTAACTCACGTTTCATTATCTTTCATAGGTCTCCTGTTCACCGTGATGATTATTTTATTCGCAGCTGTTTTATTCTTAATTTTAATGTCCCCATTGCTGTCTTGGTATTATTTTATTAATGTGTTTTTGTTTCCTGTGCAGCAATTTGGGCTTCCACCTAGGATGAAATGTGCCATAAAAATAAAATGCATGCTCGCTTAAGCAACGTCTTGCTTCATTACCAACATCACCAAAATATTGCAAATATTTCTTTCAGAGCTCAACAACTATTTCAGTGCTGACGTCCCCCAAAAGACGCACAACACAAAAGGGTTTTGATCTGTTACTGAAATAACAGAGGGAAGAAAGACTAACACTAACTTGGGAGACACACATTTTCGCACTCATTCGACACATGTTCCTAAAAATAACAGAACAGGTAAGTGGGGCAGTATTGTGTGTAGTCAGAAAACTCTCTCTGAGGTGCTGTAGTTTCTCTCTTTGTGCTCCGGTTTTAGGGTGCCAGCGTGGCCCATCTGCCACCAGTGCCCCAGGATCTGCCAAGCAAGCAGACAAAAGCTGCTACAGGAGCAGACAGCAAGGGAATAATGATTGATGAAGCCAGTTTATGTAGGTGTGGGACCTCCTCCATTATCCTTAGACAAGGCTAGATGACTGAAGAAAGACTCAAAGTTCAGGGTCAAAACTGTGGCTGGATGGATGCCAGTGATGGAGACAAAAACTAAATAAATCTTGATCATTGAACAATCAGAAGTTAAGCATAAATGCAAACTCTGCACAACCTCCACCTTTTTAAATGTTGTATTTATCTGAAAATTTGATTATCTCTGGTTTTTAGACAGTTATGCTGCACTTTGAATTTTTTAAAATTTTAACAGCATAAACTTGTGACTTTACCTAATTTTTTGACATTTTAAAATGTAGATGCTTCATCTATTAATTGGAAACATGATTATAAGAAAATAGATGATGAAAATAAACTATATGGATAGATGCCAGGAGCAGGGACAACTGGGCAAGGGATCAAAAGAGAGGGAATGAGATGGCTGTCTGAGTACAAGCACTATCTGGACTCACACTGAGGCTGTTTTTTAATCCTCAGAGGTAATGTGCTCTTTTTGTGTCATCTTTGTACATTATTTAATGGACAACAAGCAAGGAGCAACATTTGGATAAGGTGATAGTGGGTTTTTAATCTAAGAGAAATATGTAGCACAAGCTGATGCTGACAGATAGAGTTATTAGTTGCTGAGGAAAAATACAAGTACAGCAACACCAATGTAATTTCACCATGAGAAAAGCAAGCCTGACTTAATCTACAGGAACCAAAGAATGTTATTAGGAAATAAATGTCAAGACAGCCCTTAATGTGAGACACAGGCTGAGTAATTTTGTCCCCACAGCCTCTGTCCAGACAAGCTATCAAAACAAAGCAAACACTAATATTTAAAGGGCAGTTTCAAGTGGGGAACAGAGGAAAATTAGCATCCTGCTCATAGGAAGTCTCACTCAGACAGATCAATACAGATAATGTCTCTCTTGTCTCTTTCTGATTATTTCACCTCTACTAAAATTTCCTGTTAAAAAACAGAAGTGCCTCCCTGACCTCTGTTGTGTAAACTGTTTTGTGGAGACATTTACCCTGGCTGTCACTTCACCGTACAGTGTACTGTCCGGGCTTTCACTCAAAACCATTCATCTGTAAGAGACTTCTTACTTGCCCTTGCAAAAAAATCTCTCCGCTCATTTTCCTTCCTCTCAACTCGACCGTAAGTGAGTCAGCTGGCAGACTGGTGGGTGAGATGGAATGATATATGAGAAGGAAGACAGGAGCGAGGAGCGAGAGAGAGGGGAAAGGAAGGCTGTGAATGAACAAGTTAAAGTCTGGAGTTGCAGGAAAAACAGATGCAGTCAGCAAAAGACAGAGAGAGAGAGAGTGAATTCCATCAGCTTAAAAAGGGGGATGGAGGCAATATAGTAAATGGCTGCAGTATGGGTGTGGAGGTCCAGATGAGAGGGAGGGCTAAAGGTATTGAGCTGGAGAGGACGACAGACTCCCAGTGTCAATGGAGAAGGTGCGGTGCAACATGAAGCATGTCAGACTGAAAATAGTGATTGTGACAGGTGTCAAAAAAGCTTGAAAAATGCACTCTGATGTTTTGCCCCCATGAGCCTCCTGGTTTCTAGAAACATGAAGGCGTTTAAAAGCTCTATATGGAAAAACAAGGCAGTCGAGACACAAAAAGAGAAGAGAAGAGAAATAACACACAGCAGGCTGGCTTTACTAGTTACACTGTGAATAATTAACTGACAATATGAGAAAGAAGCCAGTGATATATGTTATGTATGTCACTGTAAACAAATTTAGGTGAAAGGTAACTAAGTACTCTAAGTACTGTATTTGAAAACAAGTCTGACATATTTACACCTGAGTATTCCCGTTTAATACAACATTGTATTTCTTCTTCACAACATTTCAGATGAAAATATTTTAGTTTTTACTCCACTGCATTTGCTTGACAGATTAAGTACATTTTCAGATTACAATAGTTTTCTTTGTCGAGAAAACACCTTGGAGGAGTTGGACAAGAAATATGAAACCCAAAATAAAAAAAAAATAAAAAAATCAGCTCACATTAAAAAACAGTACATGAGTTACTTAACAAATATCAACATATAAAGTTGTGTTTCATTAAAGCAGTGTTAAAGTCCTGAATTGTACTAACACATTAGGAATGGCTAAATGAGCTAATTAGCAGATTAGCTACCTGTCCATGTAAATGCAATGCAAACTAATGCTAACATCGGCTACCGAAGTTACACCGGTTATTGAAAATACCGGTACACTGCATGACAAAATTCTCTGATGGTCTGTTAATGTTATTATTTAACACAACAGCAGAGCTAACAGTAAGGAAGAAAATACATTCTATTCAATAAGCAAGAGCTAACATCTTACTCGACAGCCGAGCAAACGTTAGTAAATGCTATTAGCATAGCACTCACCTGTCAATCAAAGCGGTCGCTCCCTTAATTACAATTAACTTCGGCTTCAGATAATATAAACCAGTTACATTTATATTAAACATATAATTGAACTGTTGTCATGAAGGAGGAAATGAACCACAAATACCAAAACCATTTTTTTTATACTAGGCTAGACATGTAACATGTTAATTTTAGCTGGAAACTTGTCATTTTAACATCTGGGTGTAAGGGGGTTGACCTTTTCCTGGAGGCTGCCCCCTGTGGATATTCATGTCACTGCAGATTTTGACACCTCTCCATTGGCTGCAGTTGCCATACCTGGAAGTCTCTTTAGCTCTATGGCTAAATGCATTATTTAAAAACTGCTTGGTTATCTGGAAAATGTACAGGGTGGGGAAGCAAAATGTACAATATTTTGAGGCAGGGATTGAAAGACAGTGTATGACCAATTAGTTTATTGAAAGTCATGAGAATTTATTTGCCACAAGAAAATGTACATAATAGAAAATGTTTTTATTCTATGTGTCCTCCTTCTTTCTCAATAACTGCCTTCACACGCTTCCTGAAACTTGCGCAAGTGTTCCTCAAATATTCAGGTGACAACTTCTCCCATTCTTCTTCAATAGTATCTTCCAGACTTTCTCGTAATAGTTTTGCTCATAGTCATTCTCTTCTTTCCATTATAAACAGTCTTTATGGACACTCCAACTATTTTTGAAATCTCCTTTGGTGTGACGAGTGCATTCAGCAAATCACACACTCTTTGACGTTTGCTTTCCTGATTACTCATATGGGCAAAAGTTTCTGAAAAGGTATGGATAATAGTGTTAGGTATGATTATGACATCAATATATGTTTGGTTTCAAAACAATTGACGTAGTGCCTGCTGAGAAAAAACAACTAAATGTTCATTGTAAATTTTGCTTCCCCACCCTGTACATGTCACAAAGCTGAAGACAGGTCTTTTCTTTTTGAGCTGATGAAAAGATGGTGCAACAAACTTAATGATCTCATAAAACACTGATGAAGATCAAACCACAAAGTAGTATAGTAATAAAAGTAACTAGAATGAGCTCTACCGTAAACATCTACAATAGTAAAAATGCGGCATATAGCCTACATCAGTGCAGCTGTAAAATTAATTACAAACCATTATAGATAATAGTAAAACACTGACCACAACATTTTACTGCTACTACTACTAAAAAATAACGTACATATATTTAGTTAAGTCCTGTTTTGAATGCAGAACTTCTAGTGGTAGTGGAGTATTTTCACAGTGTGGTACCAGTACTTTTACTTCAGTAAAGTATATGAATACTCTTCTAGTCTTCAGTACTCAAAGGTATCTTACAAAATGATTTCTTGATGTATTTCACACCTATAGTTTGTTTCCCTCAACACTGAATGAATTGGCTCCTCATCGTGATGCATCTTCAGAAACAGAGCCAAAGATAGAACAAAAGTGAGAAGGGGAGAGTCTGAGGCAGATTTAACAATGCTCTGTTCCTATAGAGTCTTTCCACTGACTACACAGTTCCCACGTTGCTGATGTGGTTGGTGTTTGCACATCCATTGATCTGCTTAAAGTCATTAGGTGGTCAGAAGGTCATCCAGCCATCTCTGACCCAGCGTTAATCACTCACTAATTGAAGGGAAATGACTCTGATTTAGTTTCCTGCCGTGCTTATATTGGGCCCGGCAGGCTAGATATGACCAGTACTTCACTCACCAGAACACATCTCATTAAACATGCAAACTGTATGTAAAAAACTTATAAGTGGCATGGTGCGCCACAGGTTAGAGCACCATCAGAGACAAAGACACAGGTTATCGTTGTCAACAGAGTCATAATGAGGGCAGACAGTCCAAGCGGAAATAGCAATTTGCAGCTTATGTATAATCAAATTTCCCTCAGCGATATTCAAACCAAGCTTTTGCATAAGATTTGTTCCTGCACAAACACACTGCCATATTGTTAAAACAAAAGAATGAATGTGATGACAATGACCTTACAGGCTTTTGTTTCAAAAGCACCAAAAATAGCAGGACCCTTTATTGTTTCAGTAAACTGCGTAGAAATAAAATCATCTCCTGATTATTATTATTATGATTATTATGATTATTATTATTATTATTTTAATTACAGAGTATTATGGACACTATTAAAATGTCATCAAAACTAAATGAGCCTTGTCTTGTAATGTGGATATTTCCACCCTGTGTTTTCAGATAAATAAGCTGCTTATTTCCCTCCTGGAATATGAGCTCACTCTTAATGGCTGAACAGTATTAATTTTTCTAAATGATAACCCTCAGAACATGATCTGTTATATGGCAGGGCAGGAAATCATGCCGTGGCTTCCCTTCTCTAAAATGCCACAAGGTACCTACTGCCGTGCCACTGAGGGGAGGTGAGGGAGAAACTGAGGGGAGGAGGAAATATACAGTGAGTACAGATACTTGGAAGCTCAGAGGTAATAAAGACTTTGACCTTTACAGTAGACAGTGTGTCACTTCTGGTTTGACTCAGGACTCTGCAGTCACAGCTCTCATGTCTGTGACCAAAGGCCGGTTTATGTGTACCCACCTGAGCCCGAGTTTTTCCCAGTACACTCTCCATTTTCCCCAAAGGACAAAGCAAATATTTGAGCAATAACAGGAAGCCAAAAATGTCATATTGCTTCTCTGTGGAGCGTTCAGTCATTTCTGCTGCTCTCCTTCCCTCCCTGGTCCTTGTCCTCACAGGCAGAGCAGAGATAGCAGCTTAATCAGGAGGTGATGACAAACCTGACAGATTCACAACAGATTCGCAACAGCACATAACACCCTCCTAAACCCGTCACACTGCTGTCAAAACTGAGGGCTGCTCCTGTCCACCTTGATATGTCAAATTGCTAACATTTCATTCCCTAAATTTTCAGTATAATGTTGAACCGTGGTGCAGAAAGTATTTAGATAGTGTAGAAAATACAACATAAAAACATTTACAAGTTTCATTACATATGAAAAAAATCTGCATTCGAAACTTTACTTCAAATCAAGCATTTAAATATAATTTAAGTACCAAAAGTAAAATAACAGAATCCTTTCATCCATCCATCTTCTTCCACTCTATCTAGGTCTGGGTTGCAGGGGCATCATCTTGAGTAGAGAAGCCCGGCCTGGACCTCCCTCTCCCCAGCCATGTTCTCTAGCTCCTCCAAGGTGTTCCCAGGCTAGCCGAGAGATATAATCCCTCCAGCATGCCCTGGGTCTGTCCCGGAGTCTCCTCCCAGTTGGACATGTCCCGAACACCTCACCAGGGAGGCGTCCAGGAGGCATCCCGACCAGATGCCTGAACCACCTCAGCTAGCTTCTCTCAATGTGGAGAAGCAGAGGCTCTACTCTGAGCCTCTATAGCGACAGGAGATGGCTGAACTCCTCACCTTATTTGCAAGGGAGAACACAGCCATCCTGCAGGGAAAACACATTCGTACCACTTGAGCTTGTCTTTTTGGTCACTACCCACACCTCATGACCATAGGTGAAAGTAGTAGCATAGATCAACCAGAAAATTGAGAGTTTTGCCTTTTGGCTCAGCTCTTTCTTTACCACAACAGACCACCTGTCAATTTCAGGTTCCATCCTTCCCTCACTCATGAACAAGACCCTGGGATACTTAAACTCCTCCACTTGGGGCAACGACTCTTCTCCAACCTGGAGAGAGCACTCCATCCTTTTCCTACTGAGGACCATGGCCTCAGACTTGGAGGTGCTGTTCTTTATCTGGGCTACTTCACACTTGACAGCTGGAAGGCAAGCTGGAGATGACAGCCTGATGAAGCCAACTAGACCACATCATCTGCAAAAAGCAGAGATGCAATCCTGAGGCCCCAAAACAGACCCCCTCCCTCCCTGGCTGTGCCTAGAAATTCTGTCAATAAAGATTATGAACAGAATTGGTGACAAACTGTAGCCCTGGTGGAGACCAACTCATACTGAGAACGAATCTGATTTAATACCAGCAATGTGGACCAAGCTCTGGCTCCCGTCATACAAGGACCTAATGGTCCATAGCAGTGGGCCATCGACCTCATACTCCTGCAGCACCCCCCACAGGATTCCCTAAGGGACATGATTGCCTTCTCCAAATCCATAAAACAGATATGAAGTGGATGGGCAAACTCCCATGAACCCTCTAGGAGTGTGTAGAGGGTAAAGAGCTGGTCCAATGTTCCACAACTGAGGCGACAACCACATTATTCCTTCTGAATCTGGGGTTCGACTATCAGTCGGAATCTCCTCTCCAGTACCCTGGCATAGGCCTTTCCAGGGAGGCTGAGGCGTGTGATCCCCCTATAGTTGGAACATACCTTCCGGTCCCCCCATCCCAGTCTGCCAATCCAGTGGTACTATCCCTATCCTCCACGTCATGCTGAAGAGGCACGTAAGCCAAGACAGCCCCACAACAACCAGAGCTTTAAGGAACTTGGGACAGATTTCATCTACTCCAGGGGCTTGGTCACCAAGGAGTTGTCCAACTACCTTGAAGATCTCAGCCTGGGTGATGGGGGACCCACCCCTGAGTCCCAGGGCTCTGCTTCCACCACAGAAGGCAGAGGGTTTAGGAGATCCTAAAAGTAGTCCTTCCACCATCTGATGGTATCCCAAGTTGAGGTCAGCAGAAGTCCCTGCCATCAGATCCACCTCACTCCCAGATGGTGATCAGTTTACAGCTCTGCACCTCTCTTCACCCAAATGTCCAAGACATACAGCCGCAAGTCTGAAGAAACAACTACAAAACTGATCATTGACCTATAACCTCATGTGTCCTGGTGCCATATGCACTTATGAACACCCTCATGTTTGGACAAGGTGTTCATTTTGGACAAGCTGTCCATAACAAACACTGCTCAGGTTCAAATCAGCCAGTCCGGTCCTCCCAATCGCATCTCTCCAAATCTCACTGTCCTTGCCCACATGAGTATTGAAGTCCCCCAGTAGAACAATGGAGTCCCCACATGGAGCACCTTCCAGTACACCACCAAGAGACTCCGAGATGGCCAGAGACTCTGAACTGTTGTTCGGTGCACAGGCACAAACAACAGTCAAAGCCTGTTTCCTAGCTCAAAGGTGCAGGGAAGCAACCCTCTTGTTTGCTGGGGTAAAGTCCAACATACAGGCGCTGAGCCAGGGGGTACAACTAACCCCACATCTGCTCTATGCCTCTCACCCTGGGCAATTCCAGAACTGAAAAGAGTCCAACCCCCTTGAGGAGATTGGCTCCAGAGCCAAACTATGTGTAACGGTGAGCCTGACTATATCTAACCAGTATCTCAGTCTCCTGCACCAACTCAGGCTCCTTCCCCACAAGAGAGGTAACATTCCTCGTCCTGGTAACCAGTTTAGGCAGCCGAGGATCAGATTGCCAGGGCCTCCATATCCAGTCATGCCCTGTTATGATCATCTGAGTAGGCTCTAGTTATCACATACATGTATAGTGTCAAGATTTAGAGCCACAATAAGTTTGACCTTCAAAGGTCAAGGTCACAGTAGAGGATCTTCTAAAAATTACTATCTCAAGATTTTATACACAGGTTTATTTCTAATTTTAACAGAGATGCCTTTTGACCGTTGTGAAATAACATTTTTGGCTAATTTTCTGAGGACATTTTTGTGGGTAATTTAACAGCCTTAGTGCAAGTACTAGTTTTAATTAATTTCTGAATTTCTGTGTAGACTGTTATATATGCTGCCTGGCCAACTATAGATGGAAATAAAAAACACTGGTCAGGTGACAGTGCAATACTGTGTGGCATAAATGATGCCATGGCACATGTGTCCCGTAATAAAGGGAAAAGTACTCCCACAAAATATTTTAATAATAAATATCTTTATTAATTATAACAATAAGGATTAATTAATATATACCTTCACTAGGGAGGTTATGTGATCAGTCTTCATGAAATTTGGTTGAAGTGGGCATGGACCACAGACAGAGCAAAACTGATAAAAATGGAAACTGGAGCTTTTTGCTTCCTAGGGGACACCAGGTGAAGAACTAAGAATGAATATTGTTAAATAAATAAAACAAAAATATAAATAACTAAATTATTAAACAAACTGGCACAACTGACAAAAGGTCCTGTTTTTTTTTTTTTGTTTTTTTTTTTTTATTACCATGGGAACAGTCAGTTAAACTAACCAGGAACACAAACAGGTGGGTCAATAAAATTGTGGAACCAGAAGAACAATGGTGGACTACACGCTTCTATAGCAGGACTAAAATCTGACATATAGTGGAGTATTAGTATGAAGAACATGGAAATATTTCAAATACTCAGTACCTCAGTCGTACTTAAATACAGTACCTGAGTAAAAGTACTTAGTTGTTACATTCCCCTACAGCAGAGAATGTAAAAAATTGTAGTATGACTAATGTTTCTGAGGTTGTATTTAGAACATTTATTGTGAACAAGCCATTGTCAATTAAGAGAAGGAAACAATGACAATGTGTTAACTCACATGCTGTAAATAGCAACACTGCTAACTGCTCACTGTTGCAAATGAATTCACTGTGTACCAATTATAAATATTCATCACCTTTTCTCCCTCTGGTATTTTGGAGAATCAAGAAACTTCCACAACAGAGGATCTGGGTGACGCATTCTGTACAGCACGGGTGACACTGTCATCAATTTTCTTTTATATAAATATCTCTCTAGCTAATTAGAAACATTAAACCAATTACTCTAATGAACTGATGTTGTCCCTTTGCCCATTGGGCTCTACACTAAAGAAGCCTTTTATCATTTCATTCTGTTGTGGCTGTAATA
Source organism: Sphaeramia orbicularis (assembly GCF_902148855.1). NCBI lineage: Eukaryota > Metazoa > Chordata > Actinopteri > Kurtiformes > Apogonidae > Sphaeramia > Sphaeramia orbicularis. The sequence goes on from NC_043963.1 coordinate 36,246,857, forward strand.
TTGTGATTTATTCCAGAGACACCGAAGACAGCAGCAGTAAAATGTATTAGGCTGAGAGCTCTTTGGCTCACGCACAAAACAGTCATTATTAATGAACTCCATCGGCCTTCATTTCCTCCTCAGCTTCACTGTTGCTAATAGAGAGCGATTGCCATTGTTGCTGAATTTTGTTTGCTACCAGCAAGTTTTTTAATGTAGTTCATAGAGTGATTTTTTCCTACTTTTTCATCAATTCTCTGGTCATTTATTTTGTCATATCAGAGTATGAAAAAAACTTGAGTCTGAAAAAAAATCTGATTTGGTTTTCTCCTTCTGAATGCGTCAGCAGCTCCAAACAGAAATAATTTTAGTTTACAACAGTCAAACTGTTTCTTGGATAATGAAACAGAAAACATCTGAGTGACTTTGCTGGAGACCAAATGCACTGAGATGAAAAATGTGTGATAGGGAACACCCTGTTCTAGTCTAATTAGCCCCACCCAGTGGAAGAGCATCACAATGTCTCATTTAACAGCATCATTAATTCCATTTCTAAGCAGGTACAAGACAAAATATTCTGCATAAGTTGACATTGGAATTTCAGCTTCAGTGAGAACAGAAATTATGCGGAAATGTATGGTGTATGGTGATGTTTGGACAAACAACTTCCTGCATAGATTATATTTCTTCTGTATTTGCAAATCTGTCTCCATCCAGCAACAGATGCTTTCAGAAGATGCAAATCAAGTGTGGCTAATGGAAAATTGCATGTGTTTCATACATGAAAGGGGGATGAGGGCCCCAAAACCAGGCTGTCCAATGTACTGTAAACCTCAGCTTAGCGTGGGGTCTGAAAACCCTGCATGACAGCACTGTAATTTCATTTATCACGCCTCAGCACACACCAAATCAGACATGGACGCTCCCTATTCTGCAACCGGTGTGTAGCATTTTGTGTAAGAGGAAGGGGGGTGGGGGTCAAACAGAAGCAGCAGTGAAACACTGGCAGTGGCAGTGGGGGATTCGATTTCCACTGTTGTAGCAAGTCCTCGAGTGGAACAAATTCAGCACGCAAGAGTAGGTAAAAGAAGATGGAAACACAGGGGAGAATTGAGAGGAAGAGAGGGGATGACAGGTGCAAACTGCAGACAAGCAAGGGCTTTAGACGATGAGCGAGGAGACAAATGGGGAAGAAGGAAACCCAGAGAGGCAGAACAAATAAAGGAAGTCTTTAACTGCAATGTGTGGCTGCAAGACCACAAAAAGTAATTAGCTTTAAATCCCAAGTCATGAAGATTTTCTGGATAAGAACAAGACTAATACAAGGTGTGGGTAGGTTTTTGTTGCAGTTGTCAGACAGCATTTGTATGTACTTGAATGGGATTCGAGGTTTTGTCTTTCATTCAATTTTCTATTCTACTGATGATTGACTTTTCTACCTGAAGACGTCCAGAGGTTCATTCAGATCACAAATGTTGCTGTCTTAGATGTAAACTTCAAATGTAAATACAGTTGTTCCCACATATTAACAGAAAATTAGTTATTTTATTAGGATTATAATACTACACATCCAAAACTAAACAAAAATATCTTTTTAGTTAAACCCTGTCAAGCTATCCCAGCACCTACAAGCTCTCCACAAACCTTAAAGAAAACTCTGAGGTTGTTTTTTTTTTTGTAACATTTCTCTTCTGTCAGTGTCTACATCTGACAGAATCCCTCACTCATCAGCCTTCGAGTAAGAATTTGTGAAGAAATGCAGAATTCTGGAAGGAAGTGAACGTCAGTCCTTGAAGTAGATGTGTTGGAAGCAGCCAAACGGACAAGCATTAAGGATCTTAACGACTTTGACGACAGCCATATTAAAATGGTAATGGCTGTTCAGAACATCTGTAAAACTGCAGGTACTGTTGGGCGTTAATAATGAAGGGCAACCAGATCTCAACCGTTGTGAAGCATCTGTCCGAACATTTTATTACCACATCCCTAATGTTGTGTAGGTCCACCTTTAGTTGTCTTAAACAGGTCTAACCCGAGGGATGGACTTCGTAAGACCTCTGAGGGCCTGTTGTGGTATCTGGCAGCAGATCCCTGAAGTCCTGTAGGTTGTAACACGGAACATCCACAGATTAGATGTTTGTTCAGCACATTTATCAGATGTTATTAGACTGAGATCCAGTTGTCCTTCCTCAGAACACTTTTCATAAGCATTAACCACTGGAGACCAAGAACACCCAGTTTGGAAATGACCTGACCATTCCAATGTGGCCCCTCTGATCATGCTGCTGCTGACAACAAATAAACAATGATTAAATTTTCTTTTGCCTAATACATCCCACCTTTTGTAACCAAATAATCCACATCACTATCACTTTGTGACGTTACAGCTGATCAATATATTTTTCTTATTTAACAGCAAACCCCAGCCCTCGTACAACAACAGATATTTTCAAATTCTTGCCTGGAAAATTGTAAAATAAATCTTTCGAGTATGATTTATGAGTTTTATCATGAAATAAAGCATAATCAGGTCCATGTGTGCATATGGGTCGATCAGATCTCTGCTGCGACACTAACAGGAGACACCAAGGAGACATATATTCCACAGAAACTTAACCCCCTTTGAATTGGGACAGAATTTATGAGGAAATGTATTGTGAAATCTTTTAGCTGGAAAAGGCACAGATTACATCCTCATTTCAATTGCAAATCCTTCCCCTCATATTGCGAAAGATGTTTACAGGAAATCTTTTAGTTGGGGGAAAAAAAAAAAAAAAATCTGGGGAGTATAATTTATGAGGCGTTTTATCCTGAGGCTTTAACCTAAAGCTTTATCACCAGGACCACATGAGTGTGATTTCATTCAGAACAGAATCACTGCTTTAAATGTTCAAGTGGGGAGCAACTTACATTTCCATTTGGGCCCAGTCTAAGATGAGAAAATACAAAAAAAAAAAAAAAAAAAAAAAACCTAACAAGGAGCGATTGCTGTGTCATCTTTTGTTCATCAGTGATTAAAATGTCTTCCAAGAAGGGACAACGTATTTACCCCTCATTATGTCAACAGGTCTAGAGTCACTTCAGATGGGAAGCTGGAGTGGGTCAGTGTCAGCAGCGCTACAAACAAACCCGTTAATCTCTTAACTGATCGTTTAAGCCAAAGGTTTCAGGCACTGCATAAGGAAAGTGCCGCAGGATGGTATTAGTCATCAGTCATTATACATAATACAACTGTACTTAAGTGATCTTATCATGAGGGTCAGTCTACAGCTCCCTGTTGGGATCAATGTGAATGTAAACAATGGGATCAATGTCAACAGAATCATTGGAAAAGGATTATTATGCTCAAAATCTAAGTACTGTATTCTACACGGTACAGTTTATGGTCCTTTGATTCTATATCCAGATAATTAACTTTAACCGACACGTTTGTTTAAAAAGGAGTTCACTGCAGATGATTAAAACATTGTTAAAAGAGACAATGGACGCAATTTTATGCATTTATTCATGTAGTTATTCCACTCTGATTCAAAGGCTCAAGGCTGGGTCAGCGATTTAATAGCCAAAAATACTCTAGAATTTATGGTTAATGTCTTTTATCTCCTTCAGATTTTCTCTTCATTTTTTGTACCATCCTTCCTTAAAAATGCCACAAAACTTTGAAAAGTGCATTTTTGTGAATATCTCCAAAACTTCTCAAGTTGTTCATATACCCCCCCACCCCCATAAAAATGTTCCCCATCATCAAGGCTTGTGAGGTCACAAATTAGCAACAAGAAACCACCAACATTTTTTCCCCAAAGGTTTTATAACCATCCTGTTCAAACAACATTCTTTTTCTTTTTACACAGCCAGAGAACAAAAAAGATTCAACATAATAAACTCCCAAACCTTTTGTACAGAGAAATCAAACTAAATGAAGAAAATGTCTCTTATATTAGTCCATGTTTTTAATCCTCTGAATCTGCAGTTGCATTTGCCATTAAACTGGGGAGGGAGACACATTTGTGTCAACATGAGGCTCTCTGTGTAATAGGTCATGTCAATCAGTCCAGTTCACTTGCTGGTTTTATCTGTTTTATAAGGAATAGAAACCAGTAAGTCTAGGCCATTCAACAAGTTATCCAGTAATGTGTATGAGAACATGTGAATGTGTGTGTATTAGTGTGCATGTGTGTTCAAATCTTATCTGTGTGAATGTATCAGGAGTAGGCAAACCTAAATCAAATGTCTGTGTGTGTTTGTGTTAAGAGTCTCAGTTTAAGCCAGTCCGAATCCCTCGGAGCATTCCTGAATGGCCAACAGCAGCATATGTCTCAGCTTCTCATAGCTCTCATAGGCCGGGAGGTCCAGCTGGTTAAAGCTATGAGCAAACAAAAACAGAATTTAAATCAACATTTATTCCACATTCATGTCTGCTGTGGTTATTTTTTAGGTTTTGAAATCATGCTACAGGTTTACCAGGTATGAGCAGACGGCAGGCGGTCAGTGGAGCGATCATCACGGTGGATCTGGAACTTCTGGATACCGTTCATGCCCTCCAGAGCAGCGAAACCCTGAAGGGGGACCTTAGACGTGCCAGTAACAAACTGCAGGAACTTGGCCCTGTCTGCCTGGTCAAAAGACCGCAAGGCCCTCCAGAACCACTGAATCTGAAGTGATAAGGTGGAGATTATTTAAAAAGAAAAAAAAAACTCCAAAACTGTTCAGTTTTACAATTAGTAAAGTCAGTGGAGCTTACCAATACCCCCACCCCACAGCACAACACTTTGCCCTCCTGCTCACTGATACCACTGCCTCCAGAGGGATTCATTTTGAATTTTAAATTAAAGATAATTTTAACTAGATTCAACTACATTACTGTCCTTTTTGGGTAGTTCAGTCAAACCAAGACAAACATTATTCTGCCCAAGTCTAAACTTTCAATTAGAACCTAATTTGTCGAATTGGGTGAATAGCCTTTGAGGAATTGGTTGGACAAACTTTCTAAGTTCCAATTTTCGGAAATTTGTAAAAAAAAAAAAAAAAATCTGAAAATGGAATTTCAGGCATTTAACGGTGCACTTCAAATTTCACACACAGTTTATGTACGACCAGGAAATGTGCAAAGAATCAGGTGAAGAATCTTGGAAAAACTTTACTTAACTTTAACAAGGCTGCTTCACTGGTGATTTCATGTCCACAGTCAGATTAAAAACTTTTTTTTTTTTCTCCATTTTTTAAATCAGGTGAAGAATCTTGGAAAAACTTTACTCAACTTTAACAAGGCTGCTTCACTGATGATATTATGTCCACAGTAAGATTAAAAAATTTTTTTTTTCTTTTCATTTTTTAAATTATGGGGATTTTTTTTTTTTTTTTTTATCTCAATCACTTTGTTAGTTCTAGTAGATCTATGTTAGCTCTATTAGACCTATGTAAAAGTATAACATGAATGTAAGATTAGAACCTTAAATTGTGTGAGTATCCTCGGTACAATGAGGGAAACACATTTCTTAATCCTTACCTGGATGGAGCTGGACTGGTATTTGTGGTATTCAGTGTTGGCCTTCAAGTCATCGATGTCAATAGTAGGAAGGCCAGAGATGAGCAGCTCCAGCTCCTGCTCAGTGAAGATGGAGATCAGCCTCTTAGGGATGATTTCATAGAATCCCTCAAGGAAGGCTGCCAGCTGCTTGCGGATTGCACCTAAAGAAAATTTTAAAAAGAACAGGCATTCATGCTTGCATATCATTCTGTGATTTACTTTCCTGGGTAACCAACACTTCTGTCAATTTGTCTGCAGCGTATTTAAAATAATCAGCAGAAAATCCTCATCTTTACTGAATAATGTACTTAGGTTGATGGCTGACTGTCATTAGCAGCATTCTCCAGCTGCCCTAGAGAAAATGTCTTTGGCTCTGGTGCATAGTTATCAGTTCCATATTTCATATGATGCCACCTAGTGTTTCCTCTGTGCACTGCATGATTAGAAACTTGTTTCACTCCAATAATTTGAGCATTTTAAATGCCATCTGTTGGTTTTGACAAAATAATTAAAACTCATTTGTATTCACTGGTTGTTTTAGTAACAGTACTGACTGTTATTATGGTGCTCCTGTTGATGAAAATAATCCTGAATTGAAACAAATCAAAACATAATCGCACCTGTCATCTTCATCTGGCAGACGAGGTGTACATATTCTTTTTTGTTTTCCTCCGTGACCAGGATATTGGCTCCATTTGGCTTGAGGTCTCTCACTTCACACACCCCAAACTCTTGGACCTACACATACAGCACAACAAGACATTTACCATCACTTGTCTCATGGTGAGGCAGATTAAGATCCACATTACCAAAGGCTATTTCAGAGCTTCTAGTCTCCAAATGACTATTTCAGCTCATATTCGATGAAGACATTAAACATGTGTGATTCAAGCCCTTTGGGTCCAATCCCAATTTTAGCAATTTATTAGAGGATGCAGCATGAAAATTCAATTTTCCACTTCAAACTAATTGGTGCGATTAGAGAACAGACACCAACCTCTGTGCTGAATGTCAGCTCATAGCCCAGTGTGGACACGTCATTCTCCAACAAGTACACCAAGCCCTGAAAGAATGGGTAGTCTTCACTCTCCATGTCTGTGTACCTGTAAACACAAATAGACAAAGACTGAGTACCACAGTGCACAAACTAAATAGGCAATGCTAATGCAGTGTTTAGTACTACCAACCAAACTAAAACTAAACCGAAGTCAAAAACCACACTGAAAGACCATACAAAAAACAACCTAATACAATTTCAAGACAATAAAACTGGTTTGTATCCACAGTTTGTTTCAATACCTGACACTCTTGCCCAGGATGTGCTTGTAGAAGCTGCGGGTGAAATAGCACTCCAATAACCGGTTATCATAGACTGCCTTGGCCACCACACGACCGACAAACTTGAAGTAGCTGAGGTGGTTGGGGTTGCAGTGGGATGAAGGGTTGATCGTATAGGTTACCCGGTCACCTGGTGAAGTGCGGAAAAGAGCGTACATGGGGTTGAACATCTCCCGGGAGATGATCATGTACCACTCCCTCAGCAGGCCACCAGCATCCTGGCCTTCCTCCCCTTCAAACACAATGTACCTGCAATGGAAAGGCAGCTTAGTGTAAGTAACTAATAGGTGCGATTTGAGGCAGACTGGAAGGAGGATTTAAGAGCAGCGGGGTCTCACAGTCTATTCTTCATGTCCTCTGGGCTCTTGCGATGCAACTCCCTGTAGGAGTCCTCAAACACATGGTCTCTCCTCACATGCACAGCCATGTCCTCCTTCCTTAAGCCCTCGTCTAGTCGCTCTAGCTCCTGCCGGAAGTACCTGCACAGATGGCCGACACATCAGAGTTTGAGTGGTGCAAAATGAGAGAAACAAACAAACAAACAAACAAACAAAAAAAACAATTAAAAAACAAAACAAAAAAAAAACAGTTGGAGTCTTCCTTACTTCCGCTTAACATCAAAGTCCAAGATGCGTATGTAGTCAACCAATACTGCAAAAGGCCCGTCAGCCAAATGAGTGGTGGACTGTCGCAGGATCTGGTTAAGCACTGTGCGGTGAGTTTCTAAAATGTAAGACAGTTGTTACTGCTACCTGTACTCCATGTGAAAACAAACCTTTATGTGCCATTCTTTAATTTTTCGAATATACCTGCAAAGCGGAGGAACTTCTGGGTGTCTGGAGGCAGGTTTGAAGAGATGTGCATGGAAGATGGTTCCCTGGAGAAGAATGGGTCTAAGGAAGAAGGTGTGGCAGGGGTAAGAGGTGCTGGGGACAGTGGTGGGGGTTCATCTTTGATGTGAGACAGTTGGCTCTCCCTAGTGTCCCTCACTGGAGGTTTGCTTTCTCGCTCCGTAGCATGGACAAGGAAGAAAGCTTCTACAGCAGGTTGGAGAACTGTTAAAAGTAATCAGAAGAAGAGAGGTCACAACTATGCACCAAAAGATATACAACACGAATCCCATATACCACAAATACATCCTTTACACAAGATAGTCTCAGCTTACCCAAGACTGCATGCTGGTCATGGGACTCCTCCAGTTCTTTCAGACACTCGCCAAGCATGTCCCACAGTTCATCCAATAGCAACTGCTCGCTGAGTAGAGGAAGGTCTGGGAGTCTTTCCTCACTCTCTGACTGACCATTTCCATCTTCATCTAAGAGGAAAATTTTAATGAACGGTTACACTATTGACTCTGCTTACTAGTAGATAATGTGCAGAACTATTGAAGGAATGTTGTTGAAAGACGTTATATCATTATTTTGATAGAATTACAAGTTCAACCTTTTTCATGATTTTCAACACCTTGCCTTACAACCTACACTGATCTAACAAATTAAATGGTCCATTTGAATCCTCTTTCAACCCTTAAAATTAGCACAAAAACATGTAGCGTAAACACACCAGTGACAGTTGTGGTGGTGAAGGGGTGCAGCTGAAACATACCCAGAGGTGCAGGGTCCTGCTCTAGAGGGGATGGCTGGTCCACGTCCATTGGGGAATCATCTCTCTGGGCTGCCTGGGCATCGGACATAGACTGCACCTCAGACTTCAAAATTTAAAACAGGAAGTAGTGAAAGGACAGAGAAAAGAGGAAGGTGGAAGAAATAATTAATAGAACTGCTTTTTATTTGGGCATAATCGTCATTGTTGAGACTGCCATGCATTTCAACATTCTTATTCCACTATGAGAATAGAGGAAACTAGGCTTGAGTAGGTGGGAGGCCAAAAGCATAAAGCCAAGTCAGCCAGCAAAACAAACATCAGATCAAACTGTTGGGAGCAGGCAGCACATTCACACTGCGACCATTTCAAAAGTAGAACATGTCAATGCAAAGACATTACTTTTAAATGTAGTGAATCACTGGCACATCTGTCTTTCTGAGAGCGCTGTCAATATTTATCATGGCAACAGTGAAGATGTCTATCTATAAAACACTTGATGTAGCAGTGTGTAATACAACTGCACACTGTATTATGCACAGCAATACCAATACAAAATTCATAAATACAGTTAACTGTGGGTATTTTTCAATACTTAGTAAGACAGATGTGCATTACTAAAAATGAACTAAAAATTTCCCAAATTGCACACAGCCTGGCAGAAGTCTACAGCCAGTTTTAAGCATTCAGCCAGATGACCAACAAAGTAATTTCCAAATAATTATACTGTGATGGTCATACTATGGACTTGATATTTGATTTTTTTTATTGCATTTTTTCAAAGCTCTCCTGTAAATGTATGCTGTGTGTAAGTAGGAGTATGCCTGCTGTCAGTGCGGCCCATGCTAACCGTGGCAGCGGCAGCTGTGCCAGCAGGGGGAGCAGCACCAGTGGGGGCATGGGGGGCCGCAACGGAGGATCCGGCAGCGACGGCCACGGCGGCAGAGGCGGTGGGGGGGGCTGCCTGTTGAAGCCGGCGTGCCCGCTGACCCTCTCTCACCATCTGGATGATGGCATCAGCTTCAGCCTCTAGCTGACGTACCGCAGCCTGGATGCTGCTGGCTGAACCCAGACTTGTAGAACCTTACCATTAACAGACAAAGAGCACATTTTTCTTAACTCCATGGATAAGAATGAAACCTTAGGCATACTGTGCACATATTAAGCCTTCTTACCTAATCGCCCTGTCTGTTTGGCTTTTTTGTTAGCACGCCGTGTGTCCTCACGAAGTTGGATAATAACCTGCAGCACTCTTAGGAAAAACTTCTGTGTTGATGTTTTTGAGGTTAGTGAGCTCATACAGGGAAGCTGTAGTTCGCGTCCTCCAAGTGTGCGCTTCTGGGCAGCCACAATTACCACGCTCTCTGACCCATCAAACCTGTCCCCAAAAAAACCCCAAATAAGTAGAGGCTTCACAGAAAATAACGGGGAAAAAATAAAACAAACTAAAAACCAACTAACATGCAAAGCCAGACATACTAACATTATGGCATCTTGCCTGGACAAACTAATCTGATCGTAAGATCTGGCCAAGTCTGCTGCAGTGTTCAATGTCAACTTCAACACGCAGCCACAGGGTTACTGATGACTAACCTGCTGGTCATTTTGCCCTTGAGTCGGGCTGAGATCGAGGAATCCTCAGGAGGGGCATCTGGGGAATGAGAATCAGCTTGTGCTCGTCTCTGCTGCTCCAAGTTGTACTCTCTAAGCTCGGCTAGTAACGTGCCTGGGATAGAGAAAATATTGTGACACGTCAGGGAAGGAAACTACTTACATTTGAACAAAATTATTCCTTTCTATGTAGGTTTGCAGCACTGACCGATCTGTTTACAAAGAGTGTATCCAAGGTGTCGAGCGCCACTGAGCAGCAGTCTAAGCACAGTGTCCCTAGTGCTACTGTCTCCTCTAGACAGCTGCAGCAAAATGTTTGCTGCATCCTCCAGACCCTCCTCTGAACATGAATGGGATGTTAACACCTGTGAGAAAGAAGAGCTGTTAGAAAAACATCTAAGGGATTGTAAATACAATTTGAAGCAATCAAGGATTTGTAGTAATGACAGCTGAAACAAAGTGCTCTCATTAACTGAAACCTGAGATAGACCATGTTCAGCATTTGCCTCAAATGATCTTCAATAGTTATAAGCAAACTAATATCTTGCAGTATGTTGCAGAAATCAACATTTCTGTGAAGAGGACTGAAATTTCCCATACGCAGAATGAAAGCTGAGTGTGAAATTTATCCTTTATCTCTGCATACCTCTACAGAGAGCTGAAGTTGTTTCTCTGTAAGTCCAGCAGAGGCCATCTTGTTGTCAATCTCTGTACTGCTCACCATACTCCGCTGTTTCCCTGTTTATTCAAAACAAACATTACACCTTTTCTACTGAAACTGTGGACACTTTATGTAGTATTAAATATTTCATGCCTTTTTGTTTGGAGGTGCAATAAGTGATTACTACCTGTGGAGGTGGTTCCAGTGGATGTGGGTATTGAGATTGTTGTGGAAGGTGTTAGGGAGGCCACCAAACCAGTCCCTGAGGATGTACCCTGGGCTGCAACTCCTGCAGTGGCCCCTGTCCCCACCACTGTGGCCTGCGTAGAGCCTGCTGATGCTGAGCTCTGTGTTGTGATTGGGGCTGTGGCACCTGAGCTAGTTGCTATGATGGGGTTGGCAGCCTGTGGGGTCGGGTGTCCAGCAGGCACCTCGGTGGCTTTATTGTCAGGTAGGGCTATGGATATGAGGGAAAGCAGCCGCAGCAGCTTTTCTGTAAGCAAAGAGCTCCGTCGGATTACAGGGTGGGACAGCATGTTCATCAGCTGGCCAAGAGGGGATGTCTCCAAGCTGAACTGAGCCCCCTCAGCCTCTGCACTGCCACCCAGAGGCACTGTCTTCATAGAGGCTTTGCCCTTACGGCTGACATTCATGTTGTCCAGCTTGACCAGCAGGTCCCAAAAATCGGTGGAGATTCCCAGTGACTGCGGAGTAACAGCAGAGGAGCCCAAAGAGTTTTGGGTGTTAGAGGCATTGGAGCTGACACTGGTCTGGGACTGCGATCCTGACCTGGAGCCCCCACCCCCTCCCCCAGAGGAGCTTGAACAAAGACGCGACTCTATGTCAGAGGAGGATGTTGACAGATCCTTACAGCGCTGCTGTGTGAAGTGGCTGGGGAACACCTGTAGGGACAGACAAGGAGGATCCAATTATATGGTCTAAATGGTAAAAGATCTAACATTTACAGCTCGGAAAGTAGAGATGTAACAAATTAGCATCAGCAATCTTCAAATCCATCCTTAAAAGGTTCTCTGTAAGATATGCACAGGCTCATGTCTTAGATTAAGTTTGTGTTGGGAGTCTGTGTTGTGCTTGGTGCTGGATATCTGTTGCCATTAGGTGAGTGCATTTCTAAGCTAGTATCTTGTGTTACATAATGTTGGAATGGTAGCGGAGTAGAGGACGGACACTAAGGAACTCAACAAGGAGCAACAGAATTTTTTACAGGAAATCACATGACCATAAACAGTTACGTGTCATAGGCACTTGGAAAAGGATTACAAGTGTAATTAATATTCACAAAATATACAGCTAGTCTTGCTAGAGTTGGACATAATGACAGCTTAACAGTGGTGGAATCTAGTTGAGGTTGACCGAACTGTGACCAAAGACCAAGTACATTTGTACGGCAGATTTAGTCCATCTCAGAACTATTATCACACCCAACTGAAAAGGAAAGGATGTAATGGATACTGATGTTACATGGAGTCTTACTTTGGCTAGCTGGATGAGTGTGTCTAACACATGCCGACACACTACTGGAGCAGCTTGTGGGTGGATGTGGACAGTTGAACCTCCACCTCCAGCACATGTGACACCTGCTGCTGTGCCTGAAACTCCGCCCCCTATAGTTCCTGATCCTGCAGAACCCCCGGCTGAGTGCCGGTCTGCATGCTTCCTTCCTGAGGCTCGCTGGATCTGGAAAATGTTTGTTCGGCAGCCCAAAGCTGCATCCATAGAAACAGAGAGCCAGGAGAGCTGACTGGAACTGCGAGACTCCACCCTGTTTAGTAGCTCTAAAGAAGAAGCTGATGAAGAGGAGAGGGCGGATGTGGCTGAGCCTTTTCCTCCACAGCCCCCCTGGATGCTCCTCTTGCCACGGGAGTCTTCCAAGCGTGACGTCTCCACACACACTTCACTCTCACTGCTGCGCTGGAGGATGGACAGCAGGCTGCGAATGACCCACCCACGAGTCTGGGAATGGTAGCAGAGGTTCCTGAGCACACGGTGCAAACGGCTGGTGTTAAGCTTGGGTTCATCCACGAACAGTAACACCAGCAGGCAAGACAAGGCCTCATGATCCAACAGTAATCGACCACGTAGACGCAACAAGGAGTCCACACTGGAACTAGATGGTCTGAGGAAACAAAATCAACACACATACAAGTGTCAGATTGAAATTATTAATTTTTGAAGAAAACCATACATATCACTCTGTCTCTCAGTGTGATGGGTTATCAATGAACACTTCAACTAATATTAATAAATTGTTTAAATCATGTCACCTGTGGTTTGTTCCTCCTCCCATCTGAAAGGTGCCTCCTCTCTGCACAGCCAGTCGGGTGTACTGGACTCCACGGTTGCTGCCTAAACGGCTTGTAAAGGCTGGTGAACGCAAGATGGCTGATAGAGCGGATGATGAGCTATGACCAAACAGTCGCTCATGCATCAGTTGCCTCTGGCGTGCCTCTTGTTCTCTACGCAAAGCAGCTGCTTCAGCAGCAATGTCCGGGGGCATGACAGCCAAAACACTGTCCTCCATGTCTTCGAGGACACTACGCCGGAGCTCTGAGGGCAGCGTCTGGATGAACGTAACCGGGTCCAGAGGAGTGTCTCCTTGTGGAGGCTGCTGAGCTAGCTCTCTGCGCTGCTGTTCTGCTCGTTGTTGGGCAAGAACCTAGGATAAGGGCCATGGTTAGTTTATAGACCTGATTATTTGTGATTGTGCTTAAATTTAAATGATAAATTAAGAGTTTTTCACCTCCTCCTGGATGGCAGGTGGCAGGGCTGCCAGGAACTCTGGGCTGACCTCTGTAACCCCCGGCCCTCCCAGTACAGGTGCAGTAGAGGAAGGGAGGCTGGTGGCAGCAGGAGGACGGGAAGGTGGTCTGATGCCCAGTTGATTTTGCAGCACCTCTCGTCGGATGTCCTCTGGAAGAGCTGCCAGGAAAGATGGGTCCACACCCTCTGGCAGACTGATACCTGCCGAGTCAAAGACAATTCCATAAATAAGATAATATATTTATTTATTTATTAAGATATATATAATATATACAATAAGTACAGCCTGACCGATATGGGATTTTTGTATCCGATGCCGATATTGGGGGCTAAAAAAAGCTGATATCCGATATATCAGCAGACAGCTGATATATTGGCTGATAACAGATATATCGACTGATATATGAAATAAGAACATTGATATACACAGGATATAATAGTCTTATATTACATAATGGTGGACATGTGAACTAACAGTTGCACAAATCTTTGTTAATCTCACAAAGATAATTTACACAACTTTAAAACACTGTATAATAGTTTTATATTAGACTAGTACGTGACCCGTGGGGAACCATGGGTTGTAGATGTGGTAGTTTTTATGCTGGGGAGACCAGACTTTTGGGAAAAGATGTGAGTATGCATTTTATAAGTAGTGACATAAAACTGTTTGGTAAATCATTCTTTAAAATGTAAGCAACAGGTGTGTGTGTGTGGGAATAGCCGCCTGTGATTTTCGGAGCAGGGGGGATAGCGGTCTGTGTCAAAGTGGAGATGAAACTGACACACTTTACTACTCCGCTAACTCTCTGGACAAGTTAAAAAAGTTAATACACTGGTTACATATTGACTGATGTTGATTAATTGGTGATACGCTATAATCGTTGGGCCGATTAAATGGTCGGGCTCTAATAATAAGATATATTAAAATATGTTTTAAACCACAGAGTTGTCTACCTGCAAGAGGATCCTCTTCCTCATTGCTGGTGGAAGGGAGGGGTTCTTCCTGGATGGCCTGAGACTGGCTGTCGGCGCTATCACTTCTGGGCATGGTTTCACCAGGGGATGAGACAGAAGTGGAGCTGGCAATAATAATAATTAAAAAAAAAAAAAAAAAAAAGGGAACAAGTTAACTAAATTGATTTGTACACTGTAAAAGTGACTGTGACTACAAATAATGCACAGGAAAATACTTTGGAATTCAGAACACCTCAATAAATCCTGTGTGAATTCTGACAGCACAATTTTAAATATTGTCAATAGAGATATCTACCAAACCAATAAATTAAAAAAGTATTTTGGTATTTTGTAATGACCACTTATAAATGTCCATGTACAAAGATAATTTAATTTTTTAAAAGTTGGCTGCATCAATAACGAAGTCCACACCCTAAATTGAGTATAAAATGTGTTTGAGGCATCACAATGGTGCCACCACTGAAAACACAGGTGGTGCATGTATAGTTTTTAGAAACCTCGACCAAACTGATGCAAGCCACTGTTTTTTTTGGAGTGTCTTCACCTCAACTTCGACTACCTTTGGTAAGAATCACACTATGTCTAAAAGCTTTTCAGGTTTGGTTGTCCTGTGTATTATAATTTGAACTCCCACCCCATTTCTGATCTTGTACTTTTGTGTTCAAATAAAAATGTCCTGGAGATTCCAACTCATTTTTAGTGAATCACAGCAAAGTTCACTTAAAGCAAAACATTAACATGCAAACATCCCAGATACACAATTCTGCTTAGTCCTGTCAGACTGCAGTCAGCCACTGTGCAGTGTTACACCACTTCAGTCCCTTCTATGTACTTGCACCCACTGAGTTGGCATCTGGCTGAATTTACATTGAATTTGGTCTTGCCTATTTTTCTCTTTCCGTTTTCATCTGAACAACTAAATTGTCACTTGAGGTGGAATAAAACTACATGTTAAAAAGCAGGAACTTTGAAGCCATGATAAAAATCTTAATTTTGTAAGAACTATACTGATTAATAAAATAGTGCACAATAAAGCTCCTCACCCAGTCTCTGCATCAGTCTGTCTGTCAGTCAACCCACTCTCCCCACTGCCAGAAAGCTCCTGTGACAGGTGGGCAGTCTGGGCAGGGGTGGGAGCAGCTTCTTCTTGTGTAGCAGAGGCAGGACTGCTGGTATCCATGGGTGACCCTTCTAGCTGTGATACACCAACTACTGCAGGCTCTGAAGTCTCCACAATGTCTGGACTAAGAGAGGCTGTGAAAAAAAAAACATTTAGAAGACGGAATCAATCCACAGACTGCGGCAAAATTCCTTGTGCTTGGCTCATTTTAAGTGTCTGGAAAATTATCTCCAGCTACCGGCATGGATGACACCATGACAGACATTATAGTTTTGTGTCCTTACGTTTGGCAGGTCTGTATAGAAAGAGTTTTCAAAGTTATTCTACCTTCCCTGCCTTCATCCAACGCTCCTTCTCCTCCACCACCTCCTCCGGCTCTCTCACCAATTGTGGGTGCCGGGGACATTTCCATCTGAGATGCCTCCACTTCACCGCTTGGCCTGTCAGCTGCTGACAAGGGTGGAAGTCCTGCTCCTGCCAGAGCAGCCAGGGAGCTGGCATGTGATTCGGCCAGTAGCAGGTCAGCAATTGGCTGGTGGACCTGCTGGCTGATGGCAGTCTCTAGGGAGACAAGGGCCTGTTCATGAGGAGCCGGGGTAGTGGGAGTGACCTCGCCAGATGGGGGAGCAGTGAGGAAGCCCTCCGAGACCCTGGGTGGGTCCAGGCATGACACTGCACTACCCTGAGCCTGCTCACCTTCTGAAACATCCACAGAGAAAATGCATGTATGTGACAACACTAACAGAACCTGTTTTTCAGTAAAAATGAATACATAACAAGATTTCCAGTGTTCTCACTACACTGCCCAACAATTACTTATGAATAATTAAATATTGTTTTAGTATAGAATATTTCCTTAATAGACAATGTGCTGAAATCCTAAAAAGAAAAATTCTATACAGTTGCAAAAGGCCTTTACTGAGGAAGGCAGTAAGTTGTATAGTTATCTCCTGAACGGGGTGCGCAATCCTGATCCCCAACAACAACACAACTTACTACCTCACCACAGCAGAGACAAATGTGCTTGCATTTTGCAAAACAGTAGATTTGCTTGTTGTGGTTGAAGATGCCAAGCTGATATGGCGTTGCCCTAAGAAAGACAGTAGACTGTATAGTTATCTCCCAGATCTGGTGTGATCCTAAAACTATACAAACTACTACCTCATCCCAAAGCACGCTCTTCTGGCTGGTTCTCTCTGGGTACCCATCGTTGAGTTGTATCCATTTACCCTAGGACCAAACATGTTTTCATTTTAAAAAGGACACAATTAATGTCGTCTTTGCAAGTACCTGCAGTGTTCTCTGCACCATTTACTGTCCCCAGTCCAGAACCCTGTTGAGAAAAACAGTTGATGCTCAGCAAATTGGGAAAAAAAAAGAAAAAAAAAAAGATAAGATACAACTCCCTTGAGTATCCCCTCTTCCATCAGAGACCCCCCCCCAAAAAAAATTTGCCAACCTGTAGGCTCTGTTCCCTAGCTTGTTCTGCTCCAGATGCTCTCCTTTCATTCTGCTTCGACTCCTCCTCCTCAGCTAGTTGCCTTCTTCGCTTTTCCCTGCGCTCCTCCAACTCCTCATCTCGCAGACTCTCCAAATGCTGAAGGATTGGAACTTTCACCACTGCAAACATTAAATCAGAAATGAATCTTGGTGCACACTGCATTCAATGCTGCTTCTAAGAAATATACAGCCTTTATCAAAGCAGAATTTCATTATCATGAAATCACACACCAAATGAGGAAAACCTGTGCTGAAATAAGACTTTTAGAATTGAGTTGAATATTTATTGTGTAGAGATGAGTAAAATGCATAATAAAAACAACAATAACCATAATACAATGTATACATACATGACCACTATATTCATCATTTCTAACTTCTCACGATCAGTTTCTCCAAAATGTAAATATTTTCTAAAAGCAGAAATATACATTTCCATGCCCAAGTAATCCATCATGGCTATATGCAATTCTACAGCAAATAGTCACACCCCTGGCATAGGCCTGACTTACCTGCTACACAATCATGCATGCTCTCAGCATCTAGCACTTTACACTCATCTGTCCATCTTGTTAAGGCAGTGGGAATACTGGAGAGAGTGCCTAGAAAAAGAACAATCACTCAAAACCACAGAAAATGAAAAGACTTCTAAGAATCTTATCTGAGGCTTGTGGAGATGCTTACCTGCTTGTCCTCCTGTGCTGCTCTGTTCATGGAAGAAATCATCAAACAACTCATCATCAGAACGAGCAATAATGTGAACATCTTCATTTCCAACCAAGAGTCGAGCACGACCACGAGACTGCAGAGGCAGAGAGCTGGACAACTGTAAAATGTCTGCTGCAGCACTGGGGCCTAGCAATCTGATTGAGGAGGTAGAAGAGCAACACACATTTGAATCAGTAATCATGAATTGATGCAGGGGAAAAAAATAGTAATGTATTGCAGTAATGCAGCATGCTTTCACCTCTGCAGGATAAGAGGAGGGTTGGGCTGCCGGTTGCCAGGGTAGTGGACATGGATGGTGTGTCCACTGTTGGCAGTGAGTTGGCGCAATGTTCTTTGGCTGCGTCCCATCCCCTGTGCCAGACGGCTGCTAGTACCTGCCACACCTAGAGTGAGGGAACCATGGTCGGCATGGCGCACCATCAGTGGGTGAGAGCTGGGAATGTTTCCTGGGGAGGGAGGTATGTCAGCTGATGGAAGAAAAGGAAACTAAATATTAGAAATGGTTGCCCTGTTGCAAATTTTGCATTAATGTTTATAATAAAACTAACCACTATGTGGTGGAGATACCCTGACAGTCATATATCAGGTTTGTTGCCTTAATCAATCAGATGTATCAGTGGGTAAAAAAATACCTGGGTTAGAGCTCCTACCAGTCAGTAATAGAGCAATAACAAGTAATCAACAAGTTGCCAACTACTAAATGAACTGATAGGTATTATAATGAATTGTTTTGAATAGTTAAAAAACAACAACCACATTTTCTGATTTCAGCCTCTCAAAGCTACATTATTTTCTTTTGTCTTCCAACAGTAAACTGCCAAATATCTTTGATGTGTGGACCAAAGCAAGATATTTGAGGTTGGTGCTTTGGGGAAAAACTTCCTTGATATTTTTATAGACAAATCAATTGATAGAGAAAACAGATCTCAACAGAAATTGACAAATGAAAGTAACTGTTAAAAGTCTACTGAATACTCATCTACCCTGGCACATATGCAATTACATAGCAAGATGAAATTTTATATTATTTAGTCTAACAAACATTCTTTAAAATTAATTAATATGATGCTCTGGTTCAGAATTTTTACCGTTGTTGGAGAACATGTTGTCAAACTCTATGATGAGGTCATCATCTCGGTCAAATCGTTCAAAGCGAATATGGGGAGCTGCATTAATGTCAGGGAAGTCTTCATCCAACTCCATCTCTGAACCTTCATCGTCATCATCTTCATCTCCTTCTTCATCATCCTGCAGAAAAAGTGGTGCCAATGAGTCTTTAAAATAAGCATAATACAAAACTATATTTACTTCATTGAATTAATACATACCTGATCCTCCTCCTCCTCCTCCTCTTCCTCCTCCTCCTCATCTTGACTGTCTTCATCGTCATTGCTGCCACTTGAATCTTCCTCCTGTGTGTGCTCCTCATCTTCTGGCTCCAGGATGTTCATAGAGTCTAATGGTAGAGAAAAACAAACAGATCATATTTCATCAGATCAGAAAACTTCAAGATAATTCATTACAGTAGCGTCAGCTGGTCTGAGGTAATTTGGGATGCAACACACAGTTGTGTCACCGTTTTACCTTCTCGATTAGCCTGAAGAGTAGATGCTTGGCTGATATTAGAGGGAGCCTCATCCATCAGTACATCCTCTTGCGACTCATCCTCACCACTGCGCCCCACTGACATGACAACAAATAAAATATGAGCATTGGATTTCTCTCAAACACGATGCACACAGACTATCGAAGTGCAGATGCTGTGGCTTACCTATGATCGTGCTGTTTACCGTGCCGGCATCTCTCTCTAGCAGCTCATCAATCAGATCCACTAACTCATTCTCCACCTACAAGCAACAAAAATGTTTACAGTCATGGAACAGGGTTGGACTTGGACACTTGAGGCATCTTAAAATTATAACTAAAAGTACTGTACTACGAGGATAAAAAAGGAATTTTCCATTTCTGGCACCTCTTAACAAAAACCAGAATGTACTAGGAAATGTGGTGAATGGCTGTTGGAATACTTAGTGCAAGATAAAAATCAATCACCTGCATAGCCTGTGTACTGAGAACCTCTGGCTGACCAGCAATGACCACTGTATCCCCCTCTGTCTCTCCGTCCATCAGGTCACCGTCTGTTCCTTGGACTCTGTGGTTTCCTTCCACTGCCTCGGTCTCACCAGACTCACCTGGAGCAGATACTGCAGATTAGCAACAAACATATGAAATTACTGGAACTAAAGTATCCCATCTCTCATCTGCTCCTACCTTGGTCCTGAGTGTTGCTGTTGCTGTCTCTTGCAGTTCCCACAGTATCATGTTCAGTCTTGTTCTTACTTGAGCCTCCTTTGCCCCCAAACAGACTGCTGGGCTGGTTCACAATGCGGGACAGTGTTTCCAATGGCTTCAGGGCAGCATTCACTGTATTAGCCATGTTTGGACTAAAGCAGATTAAACACAGGAAACACAGAGTCCATTTATGATGATATCCTAAGTATGAACAACAATATTTTGAATGTGAGATGGCACAGGATGCCACAAAACAGAGATAACGGTTGGCTCTATCATTCCACACTATGTCATAAAGGCCACTCACAAAGCCAGATGAAATAATTTGGTGAATGTTTGTACCTGGACAAATCCAAGCTGTGAGGTACTCGGGCCAAGTCATTGACCAGGCCTTTCTTTAGAAAGAGTCTGATGATGTTATTCATTCCATTGTGCTGGGTCTTCGCAGCTGCTGTACTATAGAAGCTGGAGGTGGAGGGACATGATTCCATGATGGTGCTAATGATGCACATTACTGCCTGAAGCCTGCAAAGAGCAGAAAGCATGGTTTAAAGTTGAAACACAAAATAGCTTTTAAACATGAATGGGCAAAATCTGTATTGGCTGATAATGACTACTTACCTTGCATGCTTTTCAGCACCTTCGGCCATTGCTAGAGCTCGACTGAGGGCCGCCTTGACCTCATTGACTAGGGCTACTTGGGCATCAGTGCCTGTACCAGCAGCAGCCAAACTGGCAAGGAAGAGACGAGCTAGGGCTGGAGTGTCCTTGTCCTCAGAATTCTGGGTATGGGGTAGCAAGTGATCCAGTACAAATGCTAGGACACTGCAATCCTGTTGAAAAACAGTAAAGTCAAAAAGGTAAAATACTGAAAAACAGAGGACTGAAAAGTGGACAAAGTTTTGGTTGAACTACTCACCTCCTTAATCAGCTCCGACTGTCCAGCAGTGTAACAGTAGGAGGCGATTAGTGTGGCAATCCCCACGTAGGAGCGCACAAGTTCAGCCAGCAGTCTGAGTATGGTGGAGGTCGGCATTAATGGCTTGCTCGCCTTCACCTTAGCAGCTTTACTCTCTTCTGAGCTGGTGCCCTTCTCTCCCTCCTGTTCTTTCTTTTCCTCTCGCATTTCTTCTGGTGTGGAGGCTGAGGATGTTAGGATATCACAAAAATAAGTTACAGTCTTATACAGTTTGTCATACTTAAATATTAAGACAGCATTCAAAAGGTTAAAGTCAGGAATTAAAAAGACATTTTAGATCTGTGTATATCAACATATATCTGCAGCAAATAGTTTCCTTTACATAAAAAATATTGACCTTAATAGCCAAGTTCAAGAGCTACAATATATAAAATGGATTACATAGGATATCAACTGTAGAGTAGATCTCTCTCTACACTGTGAGCATTTAGCCTTTAATCATGAGTAGGATTTTGACATAACAATATCATACTGATTGCTGATCAAGTAGTGAATTTCCTTTCACCTTCTCCTTGTGGTGTTCCAGACTGGGAAGTTTCAGCCACACCTCCATCAGCAGCAAACACTTGAGTCTAAATGAGATGTCTGTATTATTAACTGAACAGGGATACATTAAATCAAATTTTAATACAAAATCTACACAATCCTATTTGTCAATTATACTCACATTGATATGGAATGCGGACTGGGAGTCAAAGTCACTGCCCTGACGTGTGAGTCGGTACTGCTGGTAAACATCATCGCCAACATCTTGCAATATCTGGCATAGGTCTTGACCACCAGGTACTGCAGATGCACGCTCCTCTGGGCGCTCAGCTGCGTTACACACATGAATAAAAACTTTGATAAAACGTTCAAAAGACTTGTGTGGTAATAAGGTAGCTGTAAGGGTCTCAACAATATGTCTTACTTTCTTCGGGTGCATGATAAGCAGCCAAAGCATTGAGCATGTCATATATAACCTCCTTGATTGTGTCAGGGATAGATGGTAAAGGGGAAAGTTTTAACGGAGTCGTCTTCACCAGCTGCACAGCATTGGGCCCCTTAATTCGAAGGTTCTCAAACTCATCGTCAGACGCTGAAGAAAAAAATATCATACTAAGACTAAAATACATACTGTGGCAACATACATAAACCTTCATTTCATGTATCGTTCACATTTACCACCACTGGTACACTGACCTGTGCCAGCTCCACGAGGTGCAGGCAAGGCGATTCGGACACAGTTGCTGGCAGTTTCTGCAAAACATTCAGGATTGCGGCAAGCAGCTGGGCCCAGGACACGCAGGATATAATTGATTTCCCTGGAACCGAGACTGCCTGACACAACTCCTGAGGTGGTACTTCCTGCTCCACTGGTCACAGCTGACCTCACAACCTATGGCAAAAATGTAAGTTTTTGGTATCAGAGCTAAAAATTACCATTTAGTGTGTCATATTTTACACAAACGAAATAACATGTTTGCAGTGTTTTTACGGATAGCAATCCGTGATAATCAAAGAGACTGAAATTCAATATCTGGAAAACCCACACCAAGAAAAAAAAAAATCTTTGTTGAAATTAGCCTTACACTAATTTTAAATGCAAAAAAAGCTTGCTCTATTTCTTAAAAAGTCAATATACTTTACAGGTTAATAGTAATTTTCTATGGAAAATGTCAAATACAGCTTGTCACAATTTAATTTGTACAGAAATTTGGGGACTAATTTAGTAGACTATCACTAGTAGTCTAACAGAGTATTGACAACAAATGGAGAGTGGCAGCTGCATCAGAGCCAAAGAGATACATTTCTTAATTCATGCATTTTATCAGATAAAGAAATAAACAGTTATAATCACAAATGCTACATATTAGATCCAATATTCAACTATAAAAATAACTGGTCAACTCTTACTGTGTTAGTTCAAAGAGTGGGTTCTAACCTTTTCCATGGTGTGGCGAAGTGTCGCTGGATCTTCTATGATGTGTCTGAACAGCAGAGTAACAAGTGGAGTAAATCCATTGAAGCCAGAGCTCTGAGTCAGGCCCAAAATCATTCGTGTGCTCTTCAGCTCAGCAAACATCATAGCATAGTGGTGATTGCGTGTAAGGCGCAAACAAAGACGCAATGTTGCATGGAGAGTGTCTGGGTCGACAGGAACACTGATCATACTGACACAAGCCCGAATAAGGATGGTGGTCATGTCCTCACTCAAACCCTGTACAACAATATCAGAACCCTGAGAATGGTCAGGCTCCATGGAAGACGAGGCCCCAGATGTGCTCTCCTTCAATTGGCTTGAATCCACTTTAGGAGCACCCATCTCCACTGGTGCCCCAGAGTCTATATCAGTCTGAGTTTCTTCAACTTTGCTCCTGTCCCCATCTTCTCTCTCCGAGTCCGTCATGCTACTTGACTTGGCAGGCTTGGGCAAGCGAGGAACTCTCTGGACAGTCAACATCACTGGCCTCCTGTTACCGGTCTCTTCATTTACCTGTCCAATTGCAAAGTTAGATTCAGAAAAGCACCCAAATTCTCCAAGTAAACAACCATAAAATGTTAAAAAAAAAAAAAAAAAAAAAAAAAAAGTTATGTTCTCTATTGTTGATAAAGATGCGATTGTTACATACCTGCACCATGGTGTTGAACTGCACAGTGTATCTCCTGCGTCCAGCTGTGAACCGCACACTGCTCTCCCCAGCTCGCCATGCTGAATCTATGGTGCTGTTGTTCGATGCACTGTAACTGCACCAGCGGCCTGAGCGATCATCAAACCATCGCCAGTTATTTCCATTGGGCTGCAGGTACTAAAAGGAGATAGAATGAACATTCAATATTAAAAAGGAACATGACAGGATGTGGAAAATAAATGCATCATACACTTATTCAGCAATTACGCCACAAAAGCACCTTTACAATGTTGAATTTATGGAAGCTATGCTATAGATTGTATTAACAGTGTTTTATCTACTTCCACTACACACCACATTTTTATAAACTTCTTTCATCAGAGTGACCTCTACCTTGTTCATTTGTGCTCTGCGCTTTGAGGAAACTGCCATTTTCTCATAGAAATCAATGATCAGCAATACTGGTGTGATCCATCTGCAGGAAAAAAAGATTTGCAACAGACCTCAGTTAGGAGTTCAATTTGTGTAACCTTTGCAACATGCTGGTTTGTGTAATTAAGTAATATGGGGGGCTGTGCAGCACTCACTTTGGTGTCTGGATGTCTTTTTGTTCCTTGGCAGCCTGCAAGCAAGGCTGCACCACCTCAAGCAGCTTAATCAGCAAATCAAGAATGCCACTGTTCTCTACCACTCTAGCACACACCAGCTTCAGCTCCTTCCAAGACAGAAAAACAATTTAGTAAGTTTAATTAATTAATGACTAAAGAACTGTCCAACTAACCACAGATTTTCAAGCTGCAACCTTGAATGCATTTCTGTTACCTCAAAGAGCAATGTCAGTAGCAGAATCCGAGTTGCCAGTTTGGAGGCCTGGGGCAGTGTAGCCATCTGTCGGGTCCACTCAGACACAGTCTTTGTGTCACTGGTCGTCAGGGGCACAGCTGCCTTGATAAGTACGTCTGCTGCCTCCCACACCTACACATAAAATGCATATAGTCAGGTTGAGGAAGACAGTGCTCCTATATTAAGACAAGGTTTGTATGCTTTGTACAGCTAGTTAAGTTTCAGTGATTTACATGGACCAAGTTCAAAGATATTTCCACAATAGTAATTAAAAATAACAAGATGCAAAATGGGTGACAAAAGTGTACAATTCAAAGGCATACAAAAAGGATCATTTTGGGATATTCAACTGAGTATGAACAAACAAGGATATTCCAAGTGTATTATACAACTTTATGCCATTCCATGATATGGGACTGAATGCTGATTTGTATGTAAAGAACTATGGATGAATTTTCAACAAAAACCTTTATGCTTGCTCTCAAGTGCCTCAATCCCTCTATTCTGCTCCTCAATAGCAGCAGCAGTATAAAACTATAACAACCATTAGCTTGGAAAGGAGTCAGTTAACATTTACACAAAAATAGTTCCATGCATTATTCAGATTCCATCACACAGATCATATCACACTGTAAGCACATATAAACGCAACATATTGCACCAGTACCAGTGATTCAACTACAGATACAATAGAAAGACTCACATGTTCCATGTTCCTAAAACACTCTCTCCAAACCATAAAAGATGTCTTTTAGTGTGTATGTGTGGTAAACAGTAAAGAACAAACTGTAGCATAGACATGCATTTATAAACTAACCTGGTGAACAACCTGACCAAGGATAAGGTCTCTGTACTCTGGGCCACTCCTCTTGATGGCGGTCATCAGCAGGTCACAGAGACGGTAGACAGTGTCAGGCAGCTCATCCAGAAGGTGGAAGCACCCAGGCAGCATGGAGTCAGTGAAGGTATGCAGCTCCTGGGGGTCCAGTGGTTCAGTCTCCATGAAGCGCTCCAAACAGCGGGCCTCTTCTTCCTCTGCCCGCTCCCTAGCTCTCCTGTCTTCCTCTTCACGTCGACGTGCTGCTTCCTAACAGAGACAGATATAATATCAATAGCCACTCGGCCACTAAATGACTGTTTAGAAATTGATGAGACTGTATTTAGTAACGGATGGTTTCAACATAACAGTTTCTCCATGTAATTTGAGCATTAAGGATGATGTACCTCTGGAGAGTCAGAGCGTTGCTCCATGCTGACCTCCTGCCCAAGAGACATGGCAATAGCCCTCATCATCTGGTCTTCCTCAGACATAGTCAGGTCCTAGATGTATCAAGTGCAACATGTTATCTACAATACTTTAAGTTTCAAAGACTGTAACACCATATGTATTGTCTGCAAAGCCTTACCCTTACTGCTCCACCAAGAAGTGGAGGAGGGTGGGTAAGTAAGTATTCTGTGGCTTGCTCCATGGTGCTGGTGTTCAATAAAGCCTCCATGGCATGCTCTCGTGAGAAACCCATATCCATCAGCTAGAATACCACAGAAAAGAGGAAGAAATATGCTTACAAGAGAAAACACAGTACCATGAAAGAAGGGCAAGAAGAAGGCGAGATTGTGACTCTTAAATCATAAGAGTTGAAAATGTCACAAAGGGCAAAATGAAGTCAGAAAAAATATGAAGGATAAAAAGACAATCCTTTACTTACTCTCTTTTCTTCTTAAATAATGGTTGAGTGGCCTTCTAAATAAGCCTTAATCACAGCAAAACAACTGATCCAAACTTTTACTTTCAGATTACTACACAGAAAATCTGTGATACATTCTGAATCCCATTAGTCTGGTTAAAATACCTGCATCACACTTGTCTTGTCACATTATTTCTTTCTCCTCAACTCCTCCTGTTCTTTACTCCCTCCCTCTATCCTGTCTCCCCTCTCCCTGAAAACTCTTATACCTGCTGGAGCTGCTGCTGGCGGACCTGTTCGTGCCTCTCTCCCCCTCTGCATCTTCCCTGTTATAAAACAAATTGCGGCCCAGGATTCAGTTTATGCAGAATATGGGGGAGGAAGATTGGTAAACACAGCTGGTCTGTTTTAGTGTACTGCTCACGCGGCCACCCAAATATATTATGCAGTTAACCTGTGCTGTCAAAACTGCCTTCAGTGGTGGTACAGCAAGAAGCTGTGTGAAGAACCTGTCAACCTACAAACGATACTAAGCAACTGAAAAACCCAGTAATAAAGTGCACACACAGCACAATATTCACACAGCGATTCAAAAACAGTTACTGAAAAGAAAGCCCAAGTTCCAAAGATAGGAGTGACTCGCACAGCTTTCCATCATACCTGTGTGAGCTGAGCCTGGTTAACCTGGGGCTCACGGCGGGTAGAAGAGTTGGAGGTATCATCAGCTGATCCTGCTGTTGGCCCACTAGAACCTGTTCCAGTTGCTGGAGGTCCCTCGCTGCTTGTTGTAGATGCTCCAGGGGCTCCACTGGCTCCCAGAGATCCAGCAGAGGGAGCCTCCTCATCTGGACGTACGGTCCCCTCCCTTTCCTTGGCTAGACGCTCCTGGATTACAGGCTCCCCTCTCAGGATGTGACAAAGAATGGCCAGCATAGACTCAGCCATCCTGCCTCCATACACCTTCAGTGGTTTCCTATTCCACAAACTGCGGATGCAGTTGAATGCAGCCTTGGTGAACAAGAAACAGTGTTTAATAGCACATAGAAGTATATGAAATATCTTAGACAGGAAAAGTCTCAAAGTAATGTATACAAGAAATACATAAACATAGTGCATTCCAATAAGGTCAAGTTCACAAGGGGAGAAATCGACCTTCTGTGGTATTACTATCTTGCATTACTTAAATCTCACATCTAACTCTAAATCTCAAAGTATCTGTGTTTTGAGACTGTGGATGTATGCATTGCAGATCCAGTCTCTGTTTCATATCCATTATACCTCAAGTAAAAAAAAAAAAAAATATTTTATTAACTATAAGTAGGAATTTCTAATTTGGAGGAAGTTGCTACTTACCTTCTGGGTGACAATGAGGAATCGAAGGGCACTGAACTGAGGCATGGTGGGTGTCACCCCAGGCATTTTAGCTGGCAGGGAATGTGGGGAGTCCAACACAGTGCTTGGGTTTACCATCTTCTCAACTAACATTAACCAGGCATCCAAGAACTCTCCTGTCCCATCTGGTAGCTCAGCATGCTCCAGACCCTCAGACACAGGCACCTTACCACCCATTGACAGAGCCCAGTTAAACGTCCTGCACACAACAAAACCAATGGCAATACAGTTAGGAAAAAATTGTTATAATACTATAATTGTTGATTAACACTTCCAAGAAAAAAATGCATTTCATCTGATGTTACCACATTTAACTAGGACTTACTCAAATAAGGCATCATGCCCTCCAGAACAGAAGAACTTCTGCAACATGAGATGGTAGGGATACTTCCTCTCATCAAACAGCATGGGAGATGTGAAACCCACTGAGCAGATGAAAAAGGTCAGCCTGGGAAAAGAAAATAATTTAATATAAATTTTCTGTGGATCCATAACTAAACAGCAAAATGTCATAGTCTGTTTTTACCTGAAGCGTGGTGTGGGTGTGTACGGTGGAGGCTGCCAGCTCAGACCCTTAGTGAGCAGTTTGGTAAGGGCAGAAGCAGTGGCCCGGGCAGCAGGTGTTGGTGTGGTGCCTGTGCTAGTTGCATGGTGGGAGCGGCGCTGTCGCACTGGTGAGCCCACACATAGCTTCACCAACAGGCCAAAGAGCTCAGCCAGTGCCCTGCCAAGTCGTGATGAAGCTGGAGGAAAAATAAGGGATGATGAATACACTTAGTTAATGAGAGTTTTGGTGTTCCCAATAACCAGCTATTCAGCCATTGTTAAAGACCCTAGAGATGTTTTAATTATCAGTAAAAAAAAAATTCAATGCATAAAACAAAAGATTCTGTTCTCAGGGACTGAACTTACCAGATAGCAGAGGTTTAATCTGTTTGATGCGAGTGGCCATAGCTGGAGTCAGTTTGGATTTGGCCTTGGGGTCTGTTGCAGTGGGCTCGTCGGTCTCCATGGGAGCCAGTGTATCCCCATCTAGACCCATGCCTTCCAACAATCCACCAGCAGATGAGTCAACAGATACTGCTTCAGACTCTGTTACAAAAAAGTAATAGTATAGACAGATATTGAGGGAGGATTTTTTTTTGGGATATGTTTGGAAATTGCTGTTATCAATTTACAAACAAGTAACATTACCCGTTCTCCTGGAGCCAGAGGCTATGGCTGTAGCAGTGCTGCCAGATGGTTTCTCCTCTTTGGGCACCAGTTTCTGCATGTCAGCCTGGCCAAACTCACAACCTGGCGGCAGACTGTTTAGCAGAAAGAAGTGTTAAGGTCTCCAGAAGAACACACAATAAATTTAAGGTGGTAAATGATAGATTCACCTGTTAGGTGTGCAAAGGGACAGCAGGACAGTGCTTTCCCATACTAAAGAGCAGTAGAGCTGACTGAGCTTGTTGAGGACGCTCAAACCCAGCTGGGAGCCCCACTGGTTGACTGAGATAGCCCTGATTTCACTCTGCTCAGAAAGAAACATGACACATTCAGAATACAAAAGTTCAGAGGAATACATCTAATTTATGATCTACATTAGACTGTACTGACATTCTGTAAAATACAGTCTGATGACAATGTTACCCTGTCAGAGACTCACAGATGTTTAATAGTTTACCACATTAACAAGCATTTGATTTAATCCATTAGAAAAAAAAAAAAAAAAAAAAAGAAAAACACATGAATCAAGTATACATGAAAAACCTAGGGTAAATAAACAAAAAGAAATTGACTACACAGATAATAGTCTACTCATATAATGCAGAGCTATCATGACTAATGTATTGAAATCTGGGAGGAGGTTGTCAGTACTATATCATTATTAATTAACTTTTACTAATGATCCAAAAAATAAACTGAACAGATCACCAATCTTGTAAAAAAAACACTTACCTGTCCTACTCGGCAAGTATGGACAAACATGAGGATGTAGGCGTGCGCTGCTGTAAGAGCATGTAGCAGAGGTGTAGCACGTGCTGACAATGTAGCATCAGTGACGTGGCCCGCATTAGCCAATTCTCTGAGAAGCACAGACCCCCCAGGCACCTCGATTGGGCGATGAAGAGGCTCCAATGATGTCAAAATACTATCCAGTTGGCACAGGCCCTCCTGGAGGACCTTGGGCTCATGGGAAAGAGTCTGAAAGGGTGTGTTTAATTAGTAATTAGTATTTCACATTTGATGTTCCTAATGAAATAGTTTAAAGTGAGAAACAGTGGACTTTATGCTCTCACCAGTATGGACTTGCAGACACCAGCTACAGCCTGGCAGGCAGCAGAGGTGGGGAAGTCAATGGGCAGGTTGGGCAGGCCCAGAATAGAAACCAGAGGTAGGAGCCCCTTCTGGTTGACAAACTCCTGACAGTGGTCGTCTGTGGTGTTGTTGCTTAGTATAGATTCCACAAACTTCATCTACAAGATAAATGTATCCCACATCAGTAACCCAGAATCTGATCTGATAACAGAATTTAAATGCAATATTCACATTACTTCTTGTAAAAATGTAGACCAAACCAGATTAAACTGGTCAATGAATTAACACTCACCACATTCAGGATATAATCCATGAGGGGAATTGGTATCCGTTCCTCAGTACCCACCACCCTGCATTAAAAAAAACAAACAAACAAAAAAAAAAAACACATCGTCTAAAGGATATTTATCATATGAAATTCCTGGAATAAATTGAACTGAAGAGGAGGAGCTCTTTAAGGAGTTGTTGTTCTATTCTATTGTGATATGAACTCAGCATCATACAGTTCAAGTGGCACTGACTGTCTGTTGCTCTCTGGTTCCCCCTGCTGTTGGCTGAAGGTGTGAAGGGCCTCCTCTTCCTCTTCATCCTCACTTGAAGCCTCCTCAGCTGCATGACTGGATCTTGCTGGTGGCACTGCAACAGTACCATCTGCTTTCTGTATAGATGGTTTCTGGCAGATGTACTCAGGAGCTCTGCCCAGGTTGCAGATCTCCTCCAGTAACTGTAACATAAATTTAACTTTAGTAATCCTGCCAGATAATGAAGGGGCACCTCCAGGTGCACTTGTAATTAAAATTAAATCAATTAAGCTCACTACCTTAATAATGGCAGTAGTAGCATCAGTCTTCAAAGTGGGCTGGTGTCTCATGAGCTCATCGACAGCACTGCCCAAATTTGATGCGGTGTCACCTAAAGGTATACGATTTTCATGTCATCGACTCAAGAGTAGGAACATTTAAACATACCTAAAGTATTTGTAAAAACACCACATGCAGCCATACTCACCCAATGGGTCAGAGCTGCGTCGCCGTCGCATGGCAGGCAGGTAGTCAGGAGACAAAAGCACTTTGAAGAGGCGCTCAAAGGGCTGGCATTGAACAAAAGAGTGCAGGCCTCTTGCATTCAGGCACAGGGCACTGAATACATTGGGGAGAGAACCCAAAACTTCACGTGTGGCAGGAACCTGGTAAAGAATAACAATGAGATAAGGTCCAAGTGGCACAGATGAGGCAAGAGTTCTTTTGTTTCATCAAAGACTCATGTTAACCCTGAATTTTTCAACAGATCATTGGCTCTTACTAAATTCTTTTACAGAAAACACCTTAATCTATATTATTGCATTGCCAGCGTTTACACGAGTGCCAGGATAACTCAAAAACAATTCTGACATATATCATAAATTATGCTTTTCACATTAAAGAATAGAGAGAACATTCAGTGTTAAATCTACAATATCACAAGCCAATTAAAAAAAACTAGAGTTTATGTAGGACTGCTATAATTATGGCACATCTCAAGTGGCTTTCTCTGTACAGAAAGGCAACTTGACATTTAAAACTAATTTTGGTGCACAGGAATTACATTGATCTAATTTGAGACTTAAAATTGCAACTGGCATTACCACATTGTATGGCAGACATAAGTCTTTAGAAAAATTTTTTTTTCTACATTTGCTTTATCTTTGTAAGCTTTTGCTTACATTTACACCTAATCAGATTGTTGCTGGTGACAGCTTGAAACAAGTGTGGAGAAGTTGACCAATATTCTGACCACATGAATGGCTATGAGGAGAGGTATAATCTACATATTGTAATATGTTCACAGACAACTCTAAGAGGGATGTGAGAATTCAACAAATTGAACTGCACTGAGGCAATGAAAGAAAGGAGGCAGATTAAGCAACTCTTATGTGTATGAAAAGGGATGAGAGATGAACAGAGCACACAAGAGAAGTGCTGCCAAACTCACATCTTTGATGAGAAGGGCATGCAGCATAACATCAGTAAGACCATTATCCTGCAGAGAGGAGAGCAGGGATGGCTCCTGGAACACAAACACCGTCACAACCTCTGTCGCTAAAGAAACCAAAGACAAGGACAAACCCAAGAAAGTGTGAAAAAAGGGAAAAGATGAGATATTTCACAAAAGATTATTAAAGTTGACAGAGGAATATTGTCAAATTAAACTGCTCTTCTAATGTATATACAATTTAGAAGAACACATACAATTCAGAGAAATACTCCAATGAAGGGCCTTTGAAAGGCATTGTAAGCTTACCCAAGAGGAACAGTGAGGGTCCATAGTATTCTGCATTACTGATGATGTGCTTGAGTGAGGTAGGCAAGGACCCATCCATTACTTGTCAAAGACAGGGGACAGACGTCATTATTAAAATCAAAGCATGTGTAGTCATCAAAACTACAGTTCATGAATACAATCAACTTGTAATAAACTACAGTAGAAAATGACTGATCTATATTCTAGGGAGTAGGTAAGAGGAGGTCAATGACTTACCATGGCGAATACCATCAGAGAAGGCAGGATCCTGAATGGCTTTCTTTAAGAAATTAAGCATTGATTTCAACAGAGCTGCCCTTTGTGGAATACACTGCATACCTAGCGGAAGAAAAAAAATGTTAAAGTATAGTTGGCAGCTATGTTGTGACAGTTTTGTTTTTCATTCATATAACCATTTGTACCTGCACGTGGTGTATTGACAGTATTGCTCTGTGCTCGGTGATCCACCTCTGGTCTGGAACCAGAGGATGTTGATGGGCCAGGGCTGCTTTCCATGGCAACTTCTGACACTAAACACAGAAAAGTCAAAACAACAGATGGATTGTTATTTATACACAACTTGGCAATAATCAATGATAGCTTTCAACTTTACTGGTTTGAAATTTTTATTTCTGAATATGGTGACATTGGGTATAAAAATAAAATGACTGACTCTCCATATCCGTGTCCATGTCCTCAGAGTCCACAGCTGAGCTAGGTCTCTGGATCTTTGGCTTGATGACAAAAGGGCACTCTTTTCTTGACAGGTCTACCTCATGCTGCATAAGTGAAATGATGGAAAGAAGAATAAACGAGTCCTGAAGTTTAGCAGTGACTCTGTAAATGAAGACTGCAGTGTTAGGAACAGGAATGTGCCAACCTACCTCTAGCCTGCAGATGAAAATGGAAAGGCCGCTGTGGGACTGAAAGGCAGCCATGTCCAGGTTGGTGATGAGGTCCACTACCCGCACTGCTCGTGTCACAAAAGTGATCTGGTCCTGCTCATCACCCAGAAACTTTATCACCTAAAAAGTGAATAATAAAATAAAATGAAGGTTAGAGGAATACAATGAAATCAAACAAAGAGGTATGCGATAATGAATGAGTGGGACTCTGGGTATACCTTCAGCAGAGCCTCCATCATACCACAGGAAACAAGGGCTTCCCCTCCAGCATCATAGCTGGCCAAGTGGTAGAGGAAAGAGAAGAGTGCAGTAGCAAATTGGTGTGGGTATGGTTCCATCAGAGGATCTAGAAAATACAAACACAATGTTAACAAAAAAAGCCTTGCTTTTCATGAACCGTACCATTTTTAGATTTATATTTAATGCATCATATTTTATTGTTACTTATTTATCCGGTTTTTAATGTTTTATGCATTGTGAGAAAGTGTGGCGATGTGTAACTGAACAATTGAATAATTTGAATTTCCTTCAGGATTTGTGAAGTATTTATTCATCTATCTATACTGACAGATCGTATGTTTTGGGTGTGTTTCTCACCTATCATTGCTTGTATACAGTTGCGCACCAACACAGGCAAAAACCCATGGTAGGAGGCAGTGCCGGTGCAGTCAATGATGTTGGAAAGCTTTGGAGTCCTCTCCAGATGGACAATCGAAGTTAAAGTGCGCAAAGATGCTGCCTTGATATCCTTTGACATAAGATCAGATACATTACTTCATAAAAAAAGGAAACAGAAAAGAAGCAAAAGGATTTTGCCCTCACAACAAATGTTCATCTGAAAGTATTTTACTAATCACATTATTTCATTACTCTCACATATATTACTACTACTCCACATCTTTGAAATACTGCTACTGTATTTCAAAGACATTAGGTGAAATTGTACAGTGATTTACATACAAAAAAATCTTACCACAAGCTGTTTGTCTGTAATTTGTAGTACATCCACCAGCTCCTCTATCAAGCCATTATACAGAATACTGTTGGCTGACTCCTGGAGTGCATTTGAATACACTACAAAGAAATATATGCATACATTAAAAAAACAAAAAAAAAACAAAACAAAAAACAAACATTTGAACTCGCAAAAATCATCTCACACATCTTTAAAAGATACTTTTCCTTACCCAATATAGAAATAGCATGCAGTCGGGCTTGCACAGCCTGCAGCCTTTTCTTGTGATTTGAGAAGCCATGGGCCAGTCGAATATGTGTGAACAGTAGGGTCTGTTTATCTTTAGGGATGTTGTACATCACTGTCAGTGACTCCATGATCTCAGATGGGCTCTCTGAAATCTTAAAAACACAAAGAACAAGGTGTAAGCTGGTGTTTCTCAAGTGTTACCATTCCACCATAAATGGAAAAATCTGAAAGTCCCCATACCTTGTCAAGCTGCTCGATGTGAATATAGTGTAGTGTGTTACTACTTGTCTGCTGATGAAACAAGAAAATTAGTCTCAATTTGAAAATAAAACATACAAGTCCAAAATTTTTCAGTAACGACTGCAAAAATGCTATTAGACGTTACCTTCCGGTCTACTTTGACCTCAGGACCTGGTTCGGCATAGAACTCAAAGTGCAGTGTGGTGGCACTGGGAGGATACTTCTGCTTGCATACCAATAGTGGGTAGCAGTGTTGAGAAACATGATGTATAAAAGAGTGTAATTAGTCTCATTTTGACAGTTAAAACTATAGACAGACAACTGACAGTGAAAGCTGAATTTTACACATTGAAATAGCTACTAAGGATTATGCTGATAAATTCTTACCGTCATAGGCAGATCCCTGCAACACTCAGCCAGACCAAAGCCATTCTCCTTTCCTCCCCAGCTCTACAAAAGGCAACAAAGAGACATAACAATACAGCTCTTTCTCTTGAGGGACAGTTGAAATCATGGCAATATAAAAACAATGGCATTCACAAACCTCAGCCAGGTGTTGCAGACGGGCCAGTAAAGGCGTCCTTTTGTCAGATCCTAGTCTTGTGATATAGTTGGAGCGCTTACTGAACACATAGAGCAGGTTCAGCACAGACAGGACCACCTGCATGTCACATGACGCTAACAAGGTGGTTAAGTGCTGTAAAAAAAGTTGGATGGGGCAGAGAAAAGAATGGTTGAAATGAGTTGAAATTTTTACACTGTGACAGCAACAACTATGCAAGTGTCAAAAAACAGAAGTCATAGTCCTGCAATATATCAACCCTACCTCTATGGAGCTGTAGAGGTGCCTGGAGAAGCTATACTCAATGAGCAGGGCTGTGAAGTTGAGCACTGCTAAAAGCAGAGCTTTGAGCTGTCCATTGTCTGGACGGTCACATACTAGTAACCATGACATATTCTCCACTGTCTGGCCTGCATCACACAGAATGCCATCAAAGCGGTCCAGAAGGTCCACCCAATGGTACAGCTCACACTAATAAAAGAAAGATAGGAACAAGTCTGAGTGATCAATGACGAAAAGATTGGAAAGTATCCCTAATTTTTTGTTCTCGAAACATCCTTGTACATCTCAGAAAATTTCAGCTTACCTTGCCAATATTCCAGGTCTTGATGTGCTGCAGCTCAACCAGGAGTTGCTCATCACTGCACGCTTTGAGCTTCTCTATAAGTATCCTGCAGTCAGCAGGCTGTGTGGTTTCGTAAGGAATACAAAAAGGTTACAGTCAGTCAAGCAGATCACACTGATCATATTTATCTCTTCCACCTTGTTCCCTCAAAGGGCTAACCACACTGATCTTTCAGGAACAAAAGCAAACTATAATGGTCTCCATCCTCAACTGTGTCACATACAGTGACACAAATCACACTTATTTGATTAGCTAAAAAGGATCAGTTATCCAGGTGAATCAAGGGTATGCACATGACGTCACAGATGTCGGAAGTTTCTCACTGAATGGCAATATTCAGTTTCAAGGACAATAAAAAAGAAATTAGCAACTGTATGATTCAAGGAAGCATACATGCTTGGTCTGCCACATAAATGAAATCACCTTTCCAAATGTTTCAATATAATACTTCATACTGATTCTATACCACAGGTTAAACGCCAAATAAATACAGTAACAAAAGGCTTGAGTCTCACATCTATTCATTGTCCTTTTAATTATTTTCCACTTAGCTACAGATAAAAAGAAAGAGTGGATAGCATCTCCAGCTGATTACAAGCAAGGTGCAGTTGTTACCTTTCGGCTGATACATACAATGAACCATGCACTTGACCTTGAAAACAGCGCATTTGCTGAGGTTTTAACTGTCTCTAGCACCTGCATACAACTTCATTACTGTTGGCTAGAACTTTAAATAAACTGAAGCAGTGCAGGCTGTGACATGTTTTGAGTATTATTCAAACAATTTGGTTAACCATTTAAAAAAGTATGTCCCAGTATCAAGGTTTTTATGATGTAAGGCTTTCCTTCATTTCTTTGATGTCAAAATCAAGAAGCCTACATACTGTCTGCAAAAAGTAATTCTGACCACATGTCCATAGATCTGTGTTTTGTTAAGTGGGAAGGATCAGTGTTGAGTCCAAATGCCTTTAATTGCAGCAAGATAATCTTTTTTTTTTTTTTCTCTCTCCCTGTGGTTTGGTTGTTTCACCAACTAAATGCAGCTGTGTTGCTTAATGTTTTGCTACTCAGTTGTGACTGAGGGGGTGTGTTCTGGTGGGAAAGTGATGTCAATTCATACCCTCAATAGGGAAGAACCAATATTTTTCTTGTGGCGCAGCACAACTACAAGGTTTCTATTTCCAATACTGGTTCCAGTATTTCACATGGCACCAATACAGGGTACCAATTTGACATTAGTGTGTCTTTCCTAAGTTTCTTTCCTAACTTAAAAAAACACCAAGATTCCTTGCCAACGTTAAGTTACTCAAAATTAAACTAAAATTGAGTTTGCTCTCCACTGTGATTGAAAGAATACAGTTGATAAAACAATCAATAACTTTTAAAATATTTGGAAAGAAAATGCCCTTGACATGTCCTGACAACCCAGTCTTCCACTACCAAAACCAAATTAAGCCTTTTTAACCATACTGTTCTGTCATGAAGGGATATTAGCTATGCTGTGCCTCAGTCCAACTGCTCAGAAAGTTTATCCAAGTTTGGTACAGGAAGTCCAACAAAATGTATATAGGTCACAAGGCCCAGGGCTGATCATATACCAATCGTTATGCATACTCACAGCTTCCGTAGGAGTTTTCTTTAACTTGCTTCTGTCTACCTTCATTGTCGACAATTTCTATTTTTTGCTCCTGTTGAGAAATTTCTATGGATTTCAGAGACAACATTTATGGAATTTTATGTTAACAGTATGATAATAACTTTTAATTTAGAAATCAGACAAATGTTGGCCTTGTCAAACTAAGATAATATGATGTAATATGCAATGTACTTACAGAAAATAGTTTGGCAATACCCACTTAACAGCATGTTCTGGTCACTTTACCTGCAGAAACAAGGCAAAAATTATGATAGGAAACGTAAGAGTACAAGATCTAAACATGCATCTGAATATTAAAATTGGTTTGAAGACAAATCAAGACAACAAGAAATACTGAAAATTAAAAAGAAGGGATATGTGTATATATGTGAATAAACATACACAAATTGGTGTAATGTCCAAACACAGACTCAACTGTAAATATTTATATTAACAGTAGTTAAACTGATACACAGCAAAAGAACTGGATACCGGCAATTTCCTTAAATGAACAACCATTAATTAAATAGGCGATAAGAACCAATAGCTTGGATTATCTAGCAAGATCAGTACATCACAAAGCATTTCAAGGCAGAGCTTTAGCTAGTAGCTAGCCAGCAACATACGACACAAAGTTAATTACATTAGAATGGGCCTTTCTTAATGGGATAAAACATTGATCTGGTGTTCCAAGTAAAAGTGATTTACACGTTTTGTTAATAAAACTGGTCGCTACTTCACAGTGATATTGACCAACATCTACTCAGTTGACTTGACGCTGACAGGTTAAAGTTATAGCAACCTAGCCAACAAGCTAAAGTCAGTTTGCTACCAGCATAACGTTATTTACCAAATGTTACTTAGTCACTACCCACACTGTCAACCCACAAGAATGCAGTTACCAATCACAAGTGAACATAGTTAACACAGTGACTGGATAGTAACACGGCAGACAAAATGGGACGCGCTGGACCGCCTGCCGAACCAAAGAAATCGTTCTGTTGGCGTTTGTTGCGGAGTTAATGTTAGCTTCTGATCGGCTAACACTGAGCTACCGGTAGCAAACGATCCTCTCTAGAATATACTTAAACATTTAGAATACCACGCTAAAGTCCCCGAACACATTGAAGAACATAAGCAATAAACGAGGGGAATGTAAAATGTGATTAGCTGAACAAACTCAACCGTTTATAGCCATCTTTACCACAACTGTCAGACCAGATCCCCAGATTCACCATGCTGTCCTGACCTGACTCTAGAATAATTTAGGTCGAGGCTGCACAGGCCCAGAGAAGCCCGCACTCTGCACTTCTGCTCATCCCCGCTTTAAGTGAAAACGAAAGTCTACATATGACTTGGCGATCAGCGCAAATAGGATGGGCTTGTGTCAAATACCTAACACCCGGTAACGTTACTTTGCTACTTCTTACCCTTAGCTCCTCAGCTAGACATCCGTAGCACGCGCTAGCTAGCAGGTTAGCCAGCGTTAGTTGAGTAGCAAGCAGAAACGCATAATAACTCGCTGAATCATTGTCGGACGGTCTAACGTGACACCGCGAGTTGTGTTTTCAGTGTTTGTTTGGGCAGGCTGTTTCTACCGAATAGGTAGATAAGTCTTTCATCCGTCCGTTGTATGATTTTTCAGAGTATCCGCGCTTGTATCTATAGCACAGAAGCACTAGCTGTTGGCAGAGTCATCATGACTCCGGGTAGTGTGCAAAAAGTGAATAACGTTACGGCTGAGAATGTGTAGCCACTGTTTATCGATGCAGTACATATTGACCTTCTACGGTATGCATCACCGAAACATTACATACGGTCCCGAAGTTCAACACAGCACCTCGGGTGACAACATGAACAACGCACGGCCAGAAAGACCCAATAACAGCGAAACTTAATGTATAATCATCCAAATGATTCTCATTAAAATCTGCCACTGTGTCCGTCAGGAAGAGAACATCATTCATGTGGATCACATGAAACCCACAGTAGCCGACTAGAATAGTGAGCCACAAAATACCTAAAACACATTAATATGTCACAACAGCTGTAGTATTGGAACACGCCTCAAATTAACGCCTGTTTATAAACTATATTAGACACATTAGTGCCCAGAATGTGTGGACAGCTAAATGAAGCCCAGTCAGTGGTCAGTATCCTAGTTATTAGGTCAGATGGGTTGAGTTTAACCAGAAACAGCAATGAACACAACATAATATTGACAGTTGTTATTAATTGCTAATAAGATGTTTGTGTCAGACAAATATTGTTAATGTTATGAAGCATTATTTGGGTGTAAATTCTGAGACAGCTACACAGTGGTGCCTATATCAGCCTTATACTAGTTTGAAAATGTTTACTTGAGGAGTAGTTTTTATTTTACATTTTTAGAAGCAGTTTTGTCTGATAGATATCATCGCTTACTTTTTTATTGGATTTTCCTTGCATGAAAATTTAACAAACATATGTGATGATTGAGAACTAACTAAATAACAGTTTCCAACATCTATAGATTCTAAATACACAAGTTGACACCAACTCCCACACAAACCTTACATATTTTCTATTCATCTTTTTCCCAACTGTACTGTTGTCTGTGATAGTAAGGTTTACTTTCATTTATAAATTACTGTTCTTTAATATAACAATTACAATTCTGGTATGGAGAAAGGTAAATGAATACTGACTGTAGTTACTGTCTTTTTTTATATGTAATGGACAGAAACTCATGTGGGCTTGGAAAGAAATACTGTTGGAAAATTACCCCTATGCATTTCTACATTTTATCAAAACAGCATTAGTTAATGTATTACATGGGTTAGATGTACATACCAGAAACTGCTTTGGTTCAAAAGTTCCACCATTCACATCCTTGGCTAGCTTTGCAGTTTCTTTAAACTATCTGTAAATATAAAAAAACAAAATCACATATAACAGAACAAGAAACTTTAAACAGCTTGCATAACGGCAATACAATCAGACTGACAAGTTGCATTTAAGCAAAACCAGGGTGTTTTTATTTCAAAAGAAGACAAAATTAACTTTGTCTACAGCAATCATTATAATTTCTATATTGATTTACAAGATAATGAATTAGGGCAATGGCATGATGTGAGAACGATTACAAAAATCTTGTACTCTTCATAGTTTCAGTTTACTCTGCATCTTCTCCACCCCAGTAAAAAACGTTTTTGTTCAATGTTCACAAAAATCTTTTCCTGCTACCACTTTCAAGAAAAATCCAACATGTTTACTTTTTAAAAACTACTTTCCAATTGGGCAAGTGAGTTGTTTTTACGTGACTCAGACAACAGCCCTTATAGTGCAGCCCCGTAATCTGACTTTCAGTATTTGTTTTCCAGTTGTACAAAATATCCTCAACTCACAGAAAAGTATTTCCTACGCAGTATAGGTATATCTACAGAAGTTTAATGCTGTCCATGCTAAAGGAATGTTCTTTACAGGAAGATGGTGTGCAAAGGTGGCAAGTGATTAAAGACAAACCATCAATTGTAACATCCTGGGTTTGATTATCGGGCCAGGTAGCTCTTAGTCATTTAGCCCTTTCTGCCACTGTTTGCCCAGCTCCTCTCAGCTGTCCATGGACAGAAAAAAATTCAAGGTATATACAAATTCTGTAAAGCAAAATAAGATCTCTGTGCCATCAACAAGCCTACTCACTCCAGGCTTGCTTAGTGCTATGAATGTGGATAACTGGGTAAGACCAGTCAAGCGTACAGAGGAATCACAAAACTTCATTTTGTGCGAAATGTCAGAACTGTACAATAAAAAAAATGTTTTCAGACGACCCTCTTAACACAATAGTTTGTTGTAATCACAGTAATCATAGTATATATGATATGCTAGTTAAGTGAAGTGCCATGCAATAAGTTTTACACTCAACTTCTGAGTGCCTATCCTTATTTAAATACACAACTTATAAAATCATATAGCTATAGGTCAAGTGTACGTTTAAGTTCACCTGTATGGTCCACAATCACAACTTTGTTAAGAGGATAAATCAATATGCAGCAGCATCCTACTTAAATTCATCTTATCCTCACTTCTGAAAACTGACTGGGTATGTTTTATTAACCAAAGGCATCCAATGAATAAAACTAACATTCAAGTTGCCTGGGGTTCAAAGAAATGTTTGTAAACTACGTACGTATATGGTTAGCTTCAAGTGACATTGTAATGCTCCTCCTGTCAATCCTTCAAATTAACCGGATAGTTAGCATTAGCAATTACATCAAAACTGAGAGACCGTCCGTATCTGAAGATACAGCAAGTGCTGTGAATTGTAGCGTAGTTAATCCATACTAGTTACTTACTTAGATTCGTGTATAGCCAGTTACCATTTTCTGACATTAGTGAGATAAGCAATCATTCCTACGCAGTTAGCGTTAAGTGATTGGTAGCGCTAACGTTAGCGAAGTTCAAAGCTAACGTTAGTTACGTGACGTTAGCAAGGTTTACTAACAGATTATTTTAATGCTACTTACTTAGGCTTTGATTAAACTTTAACGGTTAAAGGTCGAGGATTACGAAAATTCAAATATGACATGTTTTAACTCTCCTCAATTTTGTCTCTTCATTCTACAAGGAAAATCAGAAGCCATTGAACGAGCAAGCTGCTGTGACTTGTAGCTGAGCAGACAGGCATACATACCCACACACTGTGAACATGAGTGTGACTCTGGATGCGTGTGGCATGTATGTTTGCGGGTTTCGCGCGAGCTAACTAGCTAGCAGTGAGAGCTCCGCACAATGCTCTATCAGTAGGATCATGGCTAAATTAAAAATGGCGGTTTACACAGCAGAAGATCCGTACTTTACCCGTAAAAACACACTAGTTTTGAGGTCTCGGATGCCGGTGACGGATGTAAATTAGCAACAACGGTTGTTAATGAAGATAAACATCTGCTACCAGTTAGGTAAAACCTACATCTATTCATACCAATAAGCCTTTCTGCTTACCTCAAATGCGTGTTACATTTGCTTCTCCATCTTGCACTAGCGAGTGGTAGGGCAGTTTAGATCTCGCGAGACTACCTATTGCTGCGTTTGCCCCATGGTTTACCCAGGGCACTCCCTTGTAATTGTAAAAAAGAAAAAAGAAAAAAAAAGAAAATGCCAGTGCGTTATTTTTGAACAAGTTACATCAAACAATTAATAGAGGGCGGAGGTTGGCATTTTCAACCTTAACAGTGATCAGATATGCACATCAAAGCTCACAGGATTCTCCAGGGTTTCTTAGAAATATATTTTAATATGAAAGTGTATTCAAATTCACTGACAAATTGAAAATAAAGACCGAACATTTTTAGACAACATGCACTTAAACCCTATTTGAAAAGGTGGATTTTAATATAAATTTGAGCAACTTGAAAAAATGTTTTCATGCTAAAATAATTGTATAATTCATGAACCAAAGGGAAAAACCTTGAGGAAAACTGTTGTCAAAAAAGTAACATCGTAAAATCCTTGTTTAGGAGTAAATAACATTTAACTGGTTGAGTTTCTCATAAATATTAAAGTGTATTTGTGTTTAATGACACAGTGATCATTTTGGTACCATAATGACTTTTTTCCCAATAAAAAAAAATTCCCATGTAATAAAGTGTTCTCTACTGAACTGAAATACAGTTAAGTACTCACTTGTATTTCAGTTCTCTACTGAACAGTTAACCAAAGTCCTCTGGTCATTTAATCCCAAACTACAATGTTCATGATTTGGCTTTGGGTACATAAAAAAACTGAATGGAAAAAGAAATGTTGCCCACGGTACATTTTATGTGTTTGAGGTCGTATTTAAACACATCATGTTATAACATAGTACACCAACACAAAAGTGAATATCAACAATAACCATTACACAGCTAAATGGATGAAATTAAACAAGGGCATATTTCCAGCACGCTTCCAATATTACACAAACAAGACAATATGACAAACTAGGCATGACAATTACTGTGTACAAATGTAAAAAAAAGAGCTAGTTCAGATATTTTCCAAATACAGCAATGTATCATGTACAAGTTATGTTACGAAAGTTTTTGAACTATAAAAGAACTTAAATTACAACATATATTTACATATCAGTTAAAATCCTGCATCTCCACAATGGTCACACAGTTAAATCTACATTTCTGTCAACATATTATCAC
The DNA here is from genome assembly GCF_902148855.1 of Sphaeramia orbicularis. Lineage (NCBI taxonomy): Eukaryota > Metazoa > Chordata > Actinopteri > Kurtiformes > Apogonidae > Sphaeramia > Sphaeramia orbicularis. The sequence goes on from NC_043963.1 coordinate 36,290,412, forward strand.
TAGTACATTCTGTGGAAAGAAAGCACAACTCTAGGTCTGGCCCAAGAGCTCTGCCAATAGTCAGGGCCCACGTAGCAATCTGCAGGAAATTAGTTTTTCCTCATAATATCTTTCCGCCAATGTAGCTATATATATTTTACAAATATTACAAATATGTACAATGAACAAAAGTTGCAAAAGTTCACAAATCAATGGATACATTTGTGTACAAGTCTACACTGGTCATAAAATAATAAATTGGGGACTGAGAAGAACCTACAATGTTAACAGATGAGGTGATTTAAACATGTCATATGCCTTGGTAATAAATATGATCAGAATAAATAGAAATTGCATGTTATTCTTGGCATCATTTTAGCACTCTGTTTCATGTGTTGCGCTACAGTTTAAGTAGAAAATTAAAGATACAAACATGAGCAACAAATTCCTCAAAAACAAAGTACATGTGGCACACTGGGTGCTAAACATGTGCATACACTGGATTTTTGCTGTTTGTGTCCAAAGATTAGTTTCTTGTGATCATCAACCACAAGGCTCATGAGGTAAATTGAGATAAAAAAAGGACGACACTCCAACTGTGTGCGTGTAGTGGGATAAAGGGCTGTACAGACATTGTTTCCCCCGACTAAAAAAAGTGTTTATATCCCTTTAAAAATTGATGATGCACAGTATGACATCTCTGCATAAAGTCACTAGAAATATCAAAATAAAAGAAGCTATTAGACAATGTCGATTCATTATACAAATGAGTCTGGCCAGTTTAGTTTCAGTGTCCAGCTGTCATTTTAAAATGCCTTCAACAATTTTGCATTCCCTGTGCCAATTAGAATGTGCTTTTTTTTGTCAGTGGTGTATTGATCTAGCACATTTTATGGAATTTATTGATGTGATAAAAGCTTCTCTATATGCAGCTATAAGTAAGTGGAGTGACAAACAGATTGCTAATTAGCTGAAAAGGATTATTAGAATAGGCAAGACATAGCACGATGCAATAACAGGTGAAAACAGTAAACAACTTTATCAGTACAAAATATAGATGACTATTTCTATCTCCTTCAGACCTACAAAAACAAAAGCCTCATCTTCATTTCCTCTTAAATGCCTTAAATGCCACCTTTCCAACATCCCTCACAAAAGAAGCTTGCCGTTGCGGTGAATTTTCAGAATTTTTCCAAGTCTCTGTTTTGCAGTTGCAAGTCCTTTCTTTGGACGTTTCCCTGAGTTAAAGTGAAAAAAGAAAAAAAAGGGGAAACGTAAGAAAATACACTTTCACTAAGATGCAAAATGATGCTGGTAATGTCTCATGTTCATACCTACCTTGACCAACTCCTGTTGCACCTTGGCTGGCTAACCCTGCAGGTGATACACCAGAATGAGAGCTGCTGTTCTGCGGAGAAAGGGAGGGTCGACGTGAAGTGAGAAATACACCAGGAGCCATAGCCCCACTGCCTCTGGGGCCTCCAGGGCCAAAAGGTCCCGGTCCAGCTGTGTATTCGTGGTCCAGCAGACTGGCAGAGTAATAGTCCATTCTCCTGTCTGGGCTGAAATCTGCTGCAGAATCTGTAGCAGGTGGTGGGGAGGGTGGGGATGGCTCAGTCTGAACAGGGGGAGGAGATGCCACAGGAGCAGGTGGACGCTGCTTTTTTGTGTATTTTCTTTTCGCAGGTTTTTGCTGCTCCTGAATCATAACCAAAAGAACACATAACAGTCAATACATTCTGCTGAGAGTATGCGCCGCTGTTATTTACTGAGCACATGACTGTATGTCTGATATACAATATTTAACCTATGCAGTGTTTTCAAACTTACTTGTTGTGCCAACTTGGCAGCTGCCGCAGCAAGACCAGTTTCTACAGATGCAACTCTTGCTCCTTCCCTAGCTGGTCGATCCTGCTTTGGAAGTGTGGGCATCACCCTGGCTATAATTGTAAAGAAGTCATTATTAAGACATGAACCATCAGAAACTGTCTGATTATTTTTTCTATGGCCAAACCAGGTACCTTTTGGGCTCCAAGGTGTATCGTCCCAGTTCTTCTTCTTTTTCATTTTAGCCTTGGTAGCATGATCCTCCTCATCAGACTCCAAGGATGGGTAAACTTAAATCATGATAATTAGCATAAAAAAATATTAGCGTCATAAAAAAACAAACAAACAAACAAACAAACGACAAATAAATCTTAAAAGTTTGACCAACTTTTATTTGAACCATTTATAGAAATCTGTGAGAGTAATTCTTACCATAGTCTGAATCTTTAAAACAGGTTCCCAGAGTTTCCTGTTCATCTGGACTCTCTTCATCACTAAGATGACGAGCTGGTCGTTTAATTGGTCGTTTTCCAGGTCGCTGAATGACAGGTTTTTTTTCAGGAGTTCCTGTCTTTTTAACTCCTCCAGTTACCCACACAGCCCTGCCTCCCTTTTCCTTGACCACGCCCAAACCCTCTGTCAGGCCCCCAGAGATAGATAAAGGAGATGAGGAGGAAGAAGACGAAGATGACGAAGGGGGATTGGCCATTGAAAGCATACCCTGAATGGCATCACGGGTACTGGGAGAGGCTGGGGCTTCCTCGCTGAAAAAAGGACACAGTTGTGTGATCACTCATCATCTCAAAAATAACCGCCTAAACATAGTGTAGAGCGAGAGATATTACAAATATGTGAACAATGCAGGATTCAAAGGTTAATGGATTGTTGCAACAACACTGTTTGACACTTGTTATCACTTGTAATTTGAACAAATGTCATAGTCACAGTCAAATACATAGCCTCAAGATCAATGTAAATGTATTTACTGGGGAAAAACATTATTCACAATTCCACCAGACAAACCTTGAACTTCAGTCATTTCAGAACTAACAGCAATTAGACAAGTCAAACCTGAGTGCCGAGTCCAAGCCTGCCACTTGTTTGCTGGCCTTCAATAAGTCAAGAATGCCACCTGCACCACCCTTTACTCCGTGGGCGGCCAGGGCCTCTTCATCTGTGGTGTAATCCTCCTGAAGCCGCAAGGATAAACATGCTCCTGTTAATATTATTCCTTGTCATCCATGGGACTTACTGGCTTATGCTGGTTGCCAGTCACAACTTAAAAGCTTTCAGCACTTTCTCCAGAAAAGCTGATGATTGTATCCACAATCAACTGTTCTTACCTCAATGTCAAAGTCAACCTCTCCTGGCTCCCTGATGCGATTGGGGTCGGAGCAGGGTTTGGCTCTAGGCAGTTTCCGGGGAAGACCTGAGAGCACATTTCATAAGTTGTAGTGACAAAGTGACACACACATTTTCACACCTGAAGATCTGAACCAAAGTTTGTCGGTTCTTCTCTTTACATTGTGTACATTTGGTCTAGTGAGTTTTGCTTTGACTCTGCAAACCTGGAAGCAGACCAGACTAAACAACTTTGTATGATACACCTACGTCCTGCTGTAATTATCTACACATGCTGCATTTTACCTTAATTCTTACTTACTGGTTATTGAGTGGGTGAACATTTGACATCTGCATGTTTTTAATTTGGATCGTTATTCGTTTATTTATTGTTGATAGCTTTGTGCAACTTTCTTTAATCAATCTAAGACTCCAAACATCCAAAAAAAGGGTGTTTTTGTGCTGTAAATGAACCAAATCCTTACCACTCAGTTTCTTTTTCTTGCCAGACCCTGCAGGTTTTCGTCTTGGAGGGGGGGTCTCATCAATCTGTAGCTCATCCTCAGACTCAAAGTCAGACAGACTGGATCCCTCCATAGCAAGATGTTTGTAGCTACCTGCACTCCCTGCACCATTACTGCTGCCATCTTTCTTCCTGAAGTCAATGAAATGCAGTTGTGAACATCTGACAGAACATTAAAAATAACAAAATGAACAGATATACACACAGACCAAAAGTAAACCTTACCCCTGAATTTTTCCATTTGTCAACACAAGTTTGAGTTTGCTTTTATTAAGCTTCCCTTCAAACTCTTCTAACGGAAGTTCTAACTGGAATGACATAATTGCAAATAATTAAAAGGAATAAGTATCAAAAAATAAGAAGCAATTGGCAAGATGTCATTTCACAACTACTTACCTTGTTTTTGTTTTTAGATTTGCCAGGTTGAAATTTCTTTAGAGTATGTTTGGTGTGAATCTCGAGAAGATCAAGCTCTCCTGCTTCTGCCTTAAGAACCCCCTTCTGATTCTTTTTCTTGGTTCCAGGAAGCGCAAGACCCCCTAACACCTCCTTGGGCTTTGGACCTTTCTTTTTTCCTGGGGGACGTCCTGAATTCTGAGCAGTGGTGAGCGGTGCTTTGGAGAGCGGTGAACCAGGATACTGTTGTCCAGTTCGACCAATGTTTTGCTGGAAGATGTCCTAGTAATGCATTCCAAACAAGAGAAAATTTGAGTAGCATATTGAGACAAATATGACAAATTTTTAAAACATTAATGTAACAAGCCTTTTACTCATGACAATAAAATCTGCACTCCTAGTGATTCTATTTACCTCAACGAGGCGAATCTCCTTGGCCAGGTCCTTCACTAGTGTCTGAGTATTGATGGTCTCTGGAATCTCCACCTCATGCTCTGCTAAAGCCTAAGTTTGAGAACAGTCAGTGAGTTAACATTAAAAAAACAAAACTTACATTACTGATAATACAGAACAAAAAACAACTGTTGAGATTCTAACTAACCTCTTTGCGGGTCCAGCTGCGGAAGGCATTGTTCAACGCTTTAGCCCCATGAACCAGGTAAGAGGCTGGGTGTCTGCGGTTTTCTCTCAAACCTGCAAGTAGCATAATACAAGATTACTTTGACATCCTTAAGACATACAATGGACATAGGTACCAAAGGACTTAATATTATTGAAATTAAAGTCAAATTCTGTCAATTTACAATCACTTACCTCTGAAGGTATCAAGAAGGTGTTTCCCCACATACCAGCACACAGTCTCAAAATTGGGAAATTTGAATAAGTCTGCTGTGCTTAACCTCTTCTCTATTTCATATGCCCTAAAGAAAAGGACAACACAAAAAGAGATTAACGGTGATAGTCACCATTTATCCATCCATCCAGAATTTTTCTTCTTCTTTAGGATGTAGTTGCATATTAACCATTAACAAATGAAGTTAATAAATATTAAGTTACTTTTGTCACATCCTGGATTCTCTGGTAAAAACATCAGGGATTTTCACTAATTTATAATGTACTCTTGTTTGAAAATAGGGGTGAAATCAACTGACCGTAGCTGCATATCAATGTTGAGACTGTGTAAGAAGTTTCCTCCAAAGGCCAGGCAGTCCACTGGAGTCAATACAGCGTGAATCCACCCTAGATTGAAAAAAAAAAAAAAAAAAAACACCCATACACATTAATCTGGACTTGTGTAACTATTTCCTGGAACATTTTTTCGGTAGTGACTGCAATTATTAAACTTACCTGTTGGTATAAACAAGGTGTTTCCTTGTTTGACAGAGCACTTGTAACACATATCAACCTGATCTCCAAAGAACATTTCATTCTGGTTTGATGAAGAACTCCATCTTTCAAACAGTGCCAGGTTGGCTGGGGTAGGGGAAATCAGATAGAAGATTTTTTCGCCCTGAATCGACAGAGACAGACATTAAAATTACTGCAAAAATCAATGCAAACTTTGGCTACAATACAATAACCCAAAGTTGATCTCATCTCACCCTCAGAACATGGTACCATACTGAGGTACCTCCAAAATCAATGTGAAAGTCTGTGTAGCTATCCTTTACACCCATTAGGCAGTACTTCTGCACATTAGGGCGTTCAAACACAGACTCCTCAGGCCAGAGGTTTTCCACCCAGGAGAGTTTTCTGACAATCTTTGGAGTCTCCACCAAGTTTGAGAGCCTAAAGCCAATAAAAGTGAAGCACTTGAGTAGTAAAAAAAAAAAGAAAAATCTGTTTTGAAACACAGCACTATGCAATCAAGTTTTGGTTCCCTAGCATTCCTATTTTAAAGCAACTGAATCTGACAGAAATAAACTCAAGTAACAAAACACTGCATCAGGTGTATTATACTTAACTAAAACTAGCAGTGAAAAAATAATTAATTGAAAAAAATACTACAATGAACCATGACAAGACAAAACAAAACAAAATAGAAGTGCAGGTAAAATGTAAAAACAATAACTTTGCTCTGCATCATGACAGAAGTTAACACTCAGTGATAAATATCTTTGCCTACCTGGTCTCAGAGAACTCCAGACTGATGACATTGAGAACTCTGTCTCTGTTAGGACTGTTGTAATACTCTACGAAGTCTCCTAACCGCATCTTCAAGTCACACTGGCGAGATACATCAATCACATCAATCTCTTTGTCTGCACCTGTGAATGGAAAAAGAGCCCGTCTGAGAACACTGTAGATACTTTAGTCACTGTGTTTGATATAAACAAGGCTTATTTAATTTTTTTGTATACATATTAACCTGGAATGAGCAGTGAATGTATATTTATGCCAAAGGGACCAAAACTTTACCAATATAGTGCTCTATGTCACTGACACTGAATGATGCCGGGGGCAGGGTCATTCCAAGGCCATCACGCCGCAGCACCATGACAGGAACACTGAATGAATGCTCCTCCAGAAATTCAACTGTCAGCTGGGCTCCCGAGGGCTTCAGTAAAACCTCATCCGCACTGTCAGAAAAACACAAGAGGGTGGAGAAAAACTCTTATTTCTGGTCTTGATACAAAATTATTCTACAATTTTGATTGCACTTTTGGTTTTTGGGATATATCACAGCATCATTTGTGAACCAAATTACCTAAAGTTGTTTTATTCCTAACCTTGTGCATGTCACATTTTGACAAAACTGAGTGGAAAAGACTTACTTTGGAAAGGTGCGAGTTCGTAGCTCCCTCACAAACTGAGGGCTGCCTGTTTTAACTGGCCGACTTGGGTCTCGTACTCCAGCAGCACCTCCATCTGCTTGCTTGTTGCCTCCGCGGCGCTTACGCACTGAGAAAAAATGGAGAACAGAGGATTAGAAAATTCAAGAGCATAAATGAACAGAATTACAATGCTATTATGAAAGTATATCTAAAGAATGGAAACTTACTGACAGATGGGCCATGAGTAACCTGACAGTTAGGGCAATGATACAGGTCGATCTCAGCTGCTTTATCCTCTTCTACTCCAACACAACTACAAAGAAAAGAATTAAATGTTCAGAGAAGAGTAAGCAGAACTGATATATACCAAACAATATGTCTACTGGTGGTAATTATTTAAAAAAAAAAAAAAAAATTATATACTGCATCATTATAAATGTAGCAGATACAATGCACGCATATGTACCCAGTGCAAATATCTTAGAAAACCTCTAGCTTTGCTACTGTTGGTAACTCGTTTATCAGACAGGGGTAATTGTTTGTTTACCTGCTTTACTAGTTTCAGCTACTTCCTGCAGCTTTTGTCAGGAAGTAGCTGAAACTAGTAGAGTAGGTAAACAAACAACTACCCCTGTCTAATAAATGACTTGCCTACAATAATTATATGTGGAAGACAGTATGAACATTTACAAGAGTCTAGCTTTGCAGTTTTAGGAAAATTGGAAATAGGCATACATTATTATTTTAGCACTCTCTTTACTAACCCTTTAGGCACCAGTTTTTTTTCTCCAAAAAAATATTCAATTTTGATAAAGATTTCAGAAAGTTGTCCTTTCCATTAAGCTATGTTTTTAGTCGCGAGACTGCAACATTGGCACTTAAAGGGTTAATATACAACAAAAAAATATCCAAAATAAGTGCGCGATATTAACACCACTCACACAAAAATATGAACTATGTGAGTTCTACAGGCAAAAATCAGTATTTAGTGTGACCTCATTTCTATATAACCTCTAGTGCAAAACACTTCAGTGCAAAGAGAGGTCAAACTTAAATTTTCTGATTTATCCTAAGGAAACTGTTGTTTTTTATATACGGTTACATATTCCCTGTATATATATTCGATCTGCATCTTGAACATAGACTGAAAACTCATAGGTATAATTATCATTATAATCTTGCGACAGTAAAGCTAATGGTGGGCAATGTCTGCAGGTCTACCACTCCTTGTAACTTACACAATAAATCGCAATCAGTAACAAAACAGTTCATACAATATGAACCTACATATGACCTACCTTCCATGGAACCAGTCTTGGCAAATGTCACACTCAATCATGAAACGTGTCACATCATAAGGAAGGCGACACAGACAGTAGACTGGAACAGATGCCATACTGAGAGTGTCTATCAACTGCTTTGCACACGTGAACAGGTCAAAATTTACTCAGAGGAGACTGTGATACTACAAATCAGAGGGATTATATAATTAAGTAGTCAGTAACTTCGAGGATGAACTGAACAGTCTTTTCACGATGCACATGTCCACATGGAGTCCCCTTGAAGACCTGTTGAAAACAATCACAAAGTACAAGTTGTTAATGCCTCACCACAGGGCTTTATACAATATGTAGTTTCATTATGAACGATGAAAACAAATTCACTTATAATAAGACTAATGTTACAAACTTAGGTCATTATAATAGTAAAGAGTAAAATAACTAAATCCTGCATCTTGATTTGCAAACTCAACCAACTCGATCATAACAAAACTAGCGCGTCTGTAGGTTTGAGTGTTTTCGGCTACATAATAAATGAACAAACACAAATTTAAGCACCAAAACGCTAGTATTTACTTTTGGGTGTATTTAATCAACACTGTGTTTCTGTAAGCTGATAAATGTAGCCAACCGATATGATGTGTGTGATGCTCGTTGTTTGTAAACACGCCAAGTCAATGTTGTGCTACTATCAAAGAACTAGCGTGTTTAAGTTAGCAAGCAAGCTAACGTTAGCCGCGTGAGCTAATGTTTTAAGTAGCCAAAACGTTTACAAGAATGTTATTTATACCCCAACAGAACAGCACACAATGTTCAGATAAACGCTACTTAACCTAGATAGTCGATAAAAGCAAGAAAAAACACGGCTAAACGAGACAATCGACTATCTTAAAGATACTTAGCAACTCACCGAAATGTAGCAGTGGGAGGGCCAAGCGTTCAAAAGCCGATGTAATCCCTACGCAAGCTCGGTGGCAATTGCGGCCTTATTATGCAACATTAATTATTATCTATTTTCTAGACCACATTTTTTGTTTAAGAACTATGCAATGTACTGATGTAGAGTCTAGGTCCAGATGTTCGCAATGGACCTGAACACTAAAACCTAAAGCGACCTAATCAAGCACAATAGCTACAAATATCGGTGAACCTAAATGCATCAACGCCATTTCAAAGGCTGTAGCGTCAGACCGTCCGTCGTCACTGTCTGCTGCCGACAGAACAATAAAGTTGTGGACATAAAAACATGGAGCTGAACTCAGGGAAATATGTTACAGAATATTAATGCCTTACTTTATGGTTTTGTAGTGAGGAACGTAAGGCTTTATGCAAACCGTCAGCTAACTTTCAGTTTTAAATATATTTCTAAACTCTAAAAGCACCGCGATTTGCATTTTCAATTCAATAAACTGAAAATTAAATGTAGGAAAAAGGAAATGTAAGTAGGTAAATAAAAAGGTGAAATAAACAACACCTTGGTCATATTTTCGGCTGTAATTGCATCCCCAAATCCATAAGATAAAATAAAATAAAATACCACCTCTTTAAAATCAAATTCTATACCTAATCTATTCTTGACCTGTTGATATGTTCCTCGAGCTGTTTGTGTTTTTTAATAACAGTTACTTTTCCAGCCTTTTGTTGATTCGACCTCAGCTTTTTTGGAACTATGTTACTGTCATCACAATCAAATTACCTTTTTCTGTCTCGAAATGGTACCATTTCAGTTTAAACATATGTTTTCTCTTTTCTGTTGTTAACACATAGTAGGTTTATGAGATTTACAAATCCTTACATCCTGTTTTTATTTAAATTTTACACAATATCCCAACTTTTCTGGAACTGGGGTTATAAATATGAATGTTTTAGATGTCTGTGTACCTCACACACTAGGTTTTGTTTTTGAAGTCATATTTTTTCTACAGTCATACGAAAAAGATAGCATTTCATGTTTGAGACAACACATGGTCCAAACTTTAAGAGGCCTAAAAGTTTAGTTTCCTGGATCTTATGGATTTTATATTCATTTTTTATGTTTCTTATTATCATTATTGTGATTATGATTTAATGGTCTGGTTTTCAACAAACTAAACTAATATTTACTTGCATTGCTGAAGAATGAGGAATAACACCAAAAACATACTACAGAACCCCCAGTGGATACTGAGTTAAAAATATCTGTTGAGTCCACATTTTAATTAAATCATGGCCGTTCTTATGTTTTAATTCACTTGACCCAAAGATAAGTGTTTGTAGGAGGAGACACTTCAATAGATCAGCTTTTCTTGTTGAAGTGTGAAGTGCACTGCATCTCCATTTCATAACTCCTAAGCGAATGTTGTTTAACTGTAAATAACTTGTCTTTTTAACACTGTAGACAAAGAGCTACAACTTATCTATGACAAAAACACAAGGAAACAGCATTTAGTGTGATATCAAGACTTGCATGTTTACTTCAAATATTTGCATATTTTTAATTCTCAAATTAATGCATGAAGAAAAAAGGTAACAACTTGATGTTTAAGTCCATCATTTATTTTGATTAGTTACAAAACATAAATAAAATCAACAGTTGAATTAGTCACAATTTACAGAGGCTAAATCACCAGTAACATACTTCATTTTTAAGTTTCTCTGCCCATATGTCTGTTTATCATTGGTCCTCAGTCTTGCCATTTTGAGACTCCCCAGAAATTTGACATATTAATTTGGAAGTTTATTTACCTTCAATACAGCTGGTGCCATTCTGTTATCTAGCTTCTTAGTTATTATGGTTTAAAACTAAATATATAATTCAAAACTGCCAAAAAAAAAACTTTAAATATAATCTTAAATGACCCTGGTGTGTCAAGACTCAGAAGGGTATATAAAAGCAGGGGAGTCCCATGTAAACAGGAATGACAACCAATGTTTTCTAGATTTAAATAACCTCTGATTTATGAGTACACAATTTTACAATTTGTACAACCCCATTTCAAAATACAAAAATAATCTTTATCTTTTAGATAACATTTTGGTAACACCTCAAGGACAAAGCCAGCCCCACATCATGAATCATGATCATCAAGCTGTAGCTTGTGGTCAACATGTTAGTATCAAGACATGACAGCACAGTATCTCACCTTCACTAATAATGAACTACATCTTTGTGAAAATGTGGGTTGTCTTGGAAAGCAACAAATACGGAAAACCACTGTTATCTTCTAGATTATGCAACTGCAGCTTCTGAACAACCATGCCCTTTAGCACAAACTATTCCTCATCAACAATTCCTGTTTAAAATGCCTTTGACTTACACTTAGCAGCCTTTAAGAACCTGTGTAACACACTCTCTCTATCTTCAAGAACAGAGTTGCTGCATTAACTACAGTCTACTCATTATGCCAAAAAAAAATGTTTAAAAAATGTATTAACATCTGACTACTGCTGGTCAAATGTGTGTATGGCTAAGTGCACTGTTGACCCAATAAATGTATTTCTGACAATATATATCTGTATTTCTACTTTTAAAAGTGAAGCAAATTTAGAAATAGAGGAATGGAACATTTTTGAATTAAGTAAACCTTTTGCAGTGTGCATAAAGCATATTTTATGGCCCACAGGTCATCTTATAACAGACTCATTCATACTGACAGCCTACAGTCAAAGACTAAATATTTCAAAGTTGAAATAAAGAATCCATACAGCGCCAAACGAGCCCAACAAAGAGTTGAGTGACGACCTCATTGCAGTGTCTGACATCAAAGTTATGATTTAAGTTTTCACTTGTTTTGTTTCCTGAGGAAACAAGCCCAAGACATGGGCAGAGTAAACATTTTCATTTGGGTACAGTGACATTTGAGAGGCCGCTTTAAATGAAATAACAGGGAAACATAGTGTAAATGCAATAAACCATGGGACTACCACAAACCTTTGTCACACAGAAAAAAATATACACTCACACGCTCACAAAAATGCAGTAACTTTAAAAGGCAATTCAGGAATAACCCCTATGGTCTCCCCAGTCTGTCATAACTTGGCAGTTTAAAAAAAAAAAAAAATCTTTTTCTTCAGCATGACACCCATGATATACTCTGATATGCAGTTCTCACACTAAAAGCAAAATGTCTATTGTAAAAGCATATCGTATTGTAGCCAATTCATCTGTGAGTGATAAATGGTCTCTGTAGGCTCAGTTCTGTGGGAGTAAATGTGGATTTCATTAACATATGAAGCAGTAACTGCAAAGCAGTTTGCACTTGGGTAAGTCAGGTTAGTCATAAGGTCATGCAGTCTGAGTATACCCAGGTATCCACTGAACTTCAGACGGCATAGCTCAATTTACCATCTTATTATGAAAATTGTTTCACATGACTCATTTTAATTCAGACAGTTTCTAACTTACAATCGCTAAAAATAAAATTATACAAACTAAGCACATGCTGTACCTGTGCACTACACCGGAACAGTGTGGTTGGTCACATTGTGGTAATTATGGTAGCCAAATAACTTGAGCGTGCTCTACATTATAACATGCTGCTGTTTTTTTTTTTTCCATTGCCTATTGTAACACCTTGTATTGTAGGTCTGTAGTTTAAAAGATCAGGAAAAGATCATCTATGCATCTGGTTTTCATCAGTGTACTTCTACAAAAATATTTGTATGCCTTACAGACAAATCATTACAATACATGCTGATCAATTTAGATGACCATTACTAATTGCACTTTTAAAATTGATAGTCCTTTCACTGTAAGCAGTGACTAAGTAAACGAAAAACATCAACACATTGTCAAATATTTTGTCCTTATAATGTCTCTGCTTAGGGAGAGTTCAGGTCCAACTGAGTTGGTTAAAAAACAAACAAAAAAAAAAAAGCTAAGTTTGTGTCAAAAGACATGAGGGATATGTACTGGGATAATCCAATCATTCACACTCATAAATGCACACATTCATACCTTCAAGAATTTATACATCTCAACACCCAAACATATCATTATTCATAAACCCCAGCTGCTATGTTTCATGCCAGCCTCTGTCTGTACATGCTAAAATCGCTCATTTTCATCTTTCACATTCATTCCCCGTCTCATCCAGAAACACACTGGTATCCACAGATTCTTTGCAGTCACAACTCTCTCATACACACACAACTAACATTCTGAATGGGTTCGCTTTACGTCTTGTTCCAACTAGTATTTCCATCTCACATGTCTCCACGTTGACCTCACACTTTGTCTTGGTTTTATTTCTGTCCTAGAGGAAGAGTAGAGGTTGGGGGTGTTGGGTGAATTTTGGCACTAGAAGGTAGAGCAGCAGCAGTAGAGCAGGCAGAGGAGCATGTGGATGGGGTCGAAGAACAGGAGCAAAATGTCCCTCCAGTAGCAGCACTGCTTTCTGTGGATGCACTGGTGCTACTGCCAGTCAGCAGAGGTGCAGCAGTGGAAACTGGAGATGTGGGCAACTGGGAAGGCAACAGCGGTTGGCTCTGAGGTGGTGAATGGGGCAGTTGGGTGATGGGTTGAGTCTGTGGTTGTGACTGAGACAGTATGGGTGTTTGCATCCGGGGCTGTGGGATCTGCTGGCGTAGAGGGGACTGCTGATAGGTCAGCTGCTGAAGAGGGAGAGACTGATGGAGGTGTAAACTTTGCTGCATCTGCGGCACTTGAGCCACGTGCGTCTGTGATGTTGGTCCCGGAGAGTGCAGAGTAGACAGGCTACCTCCCCCTGCAAAATGGGAAGGGGCTGCCACCGGCAGACTGGCAGGGGCTGTAGGGGCCTGTGGGTTCATTGGTGACACTGGAAACCAACCTGCTGGAGCCTGTATGGAATACAGCTATTAGTGCAAGAGGAACTCTAAAAGAACTTCAAACATTTAATTTATATTATTTATATTATTTATATGAACCTTTATTCTGTGAAACGATAGGCCTGTACTAGGAAGCTGGATTAAAGAGTTACTGGGGTAACTTCAGGTGCAATTCTGTGCTTTCAGTGTGACAGTGATTCACTTTTTTTCTATGATGAGTACATGGTAAAATATCCTGTACACCTAATTTGTTACAGAGACAGTTATTTTAAAAGTAAAAGTAGAGTAGCACTGCCAGCCGAGCTATCACTTCTCTTGGAAATTGGCGTCATCATTCCTAGAAGGTCCTGCAGGTCTTGGAGCATGGATAAAAAAAAAAAAAGCCTTGGCAACCTTATAAGAATTGACAGTAAGTTGACCAGTTTGAATATATCTTTAAATTTGTTCTTACTTGCTTCCAGACTGATAAATACTTCTAGTGATGCAGCTGAAGAACACAACGCAACTGTTTTACATACCTTAAGAATACATCTATGCCAAACGTTAAATTAATGGAATACACAATTGTAATTCGAATAGTTAAAGTCTCTCAAGCCTTAATAATAGAGCACTGGTTAATAAGCCTATTAATTTATACATTCACACTGTCAACATTTGCTGCATGCTGGCTTTAGTTGTAACAGCTGTTGCTTTTAGATTGCATTATACTTCTTTTCCCCCTTATTTGTTTGGGGTTGTAGTTGAACTAAATATAACCTGAGTATGTTTCAATAATTCTTGTGAGTAATAATGCATTTCTCGACCTGTCTGTGTTTGCGTTTGTTATTAGGTGCCAACACTGCCACTTCTAACTGAATGTACTCACAGGAAGACTCAGAAAACCTGAACTGACTTAACAAATTGATAATTAGTCATGACAGTGTGGTTTTAGTCATGAGGTGTAGGGTAACCAGCTAGGGAAAAGATATCCTGGGTGTGCTGAACTTGTTTCATAGTACAGGCCCCTGGGATGGGTGGAGAAAGTCACCTGTCAGTTAAGAGAAGGGGAGGTTAGGTGAGAGCTGAGGGTGTTTGGTGTGTTCCTTTGTCTGAGAACATATTTCCTCACCAATACATTTATCTGAAGTGCCATTATTTTAAATGATATTGGATTTATACCTCAGAGATGTATCTATGTGCCTGCTACACACCCCAATTAAATATGTATATCTGACATCCTCAGACACCATAAGCCACTGTATGGGGGGTATTTGATATACCTAACTATGATTATGGCAAAAATGTATGGAAGTAGGTCATACATTTTGTCAAAGGAAGTGTGAGTATTATGTGTTATTCTGTATTAATCCATGCTTTCTAGTAATAAAATTCTGATTAAAGTTTTTATTCTTAATTTGGGTGCTTATTAACTAGAAAAGCACTCGGAGAGCGCAGACCTCCGCCAAGGCTGATCAGTGGCCCCCCCCGTGGGCCCCCCCACGCCAAGGAGGTTATGTTTTTGCCAGGGTTTGTTTTGTTTGTTTGTCTGTCCGTTAGTGTGCAACATAACTCAAAAAGTTATGGACAGATTTTGATGAAATTTTCAGGGTTTGTTGGAAATGGGATAAGGAAGAAATTATTAAATTTTGGTGGTGATCGGGGGTGGGGGGGCCCACGGGGGGGGGCCACTGATCACCACCAAAATTTAATAATTTCTTCCTTATCCCATTTCCAACAAACCCTGAAAATTTCATCAAAATCTGTCCATAACTTTTTGAGTTATGTTGCACACTAACGGACAGACGAACAAACAAACAAACCCTGGCAAAAACATAACCTCCTTGGCAGAGGTAACAATGTAAGATATACTTTTTTGCTTATTATTATTGGTTCTGGTATGTATATGGTATGTAAATACATTGATCTAAATTAATTTACATTGCATTTCAAGTTCAGGGTATTTTATATAGATCATTCCTTTGGTACAGAGAACTATTTAAAAAATTACATCCCATATTTTTCACTATTTGTCAGTATAACACTTATACTTAAAGTATGTCATATTTAGGCCCGAGCCGAGTAAAGCCGGCGCAGGGCCTATTGAGTCTGCAGTGGGCACATGGGGACGAAACACCGATTTGGCTCAAATTTGACTCAGACGTCTATCTCCCAGGCCTACACCCATTTATTAAAAGACATTGAAATTTCGCACTACAGCGCCCCCTACAAATGTACATTTACAAAAATGACATCAGTTTGGAGATACAAACACCGATTTGGCTCAAATTTGACTCAGAAATCTGTCTCCCAGGCCTACACCTACTTGTAGGAAGAAAGTGAAATTTTGCGCTACAGCGCCCCCTACAAGTTTTTTTAAAATTTTTTTATTAAAATTGCTTCAGTTTGGACATACGAACCCCAATTTGGCTCAAATTTGACTCAGATGTCTATCTCTCAGGCCTAAACCCATATATCAGAAAAAATTGAAATTTGTAGCTATAGCGCCCCCCTAAAATTTTACCTTTACGAAAATTACTTTACTTCAGACATAGGAACACCAATTTGGCTCAAATTTGAATCAGTTGTCAATCTCCCAGGCCTACACCCATTTATCAAAAGAAAATGCCATTTCACACAATAGCGCCCCCTACAAATTTACCTTCACGAAAATTGCATCAGTTCGGACATACGAACACCGATTTGGCTCAAATTTGACTCAGTGGTACATCTCGCAGGCCTACATCCATTCAATAGAAAAAATTGAATTTTGGCTCCATAACGCCCCCTACAGATTTATTTATACAAAAATTTGTTCAGTTTGGACATACGAACACTGACTTGTCTCAAACTTGAGTCAATTGTCAATCTCCCAGGCCTACACCCATTCATTAGAAGACATTGTAATTTGGTGCTAGAGCGCCACCTGCTGAACGATGAGCATACTTCTACTGGACGTGCCCTTGGCAAGGGCCTTTAGATGCCGCTTGCGGCTTTAATTTTCACTTGTCAATGAACAAGGGAGTGAGAGCGGTGGTCGAGTGAATGGAGAGAGCAAGCTTCGTTGGAAAATAGAAGAATAAAAAGGTTGTTTTCTGACTGTTTTCATGATGATTTTGATCTAAAGCACAAATTAACTCCCTAACACCACTGGAAAAATACGTGGAAAAAAAAGGGAAAAAGGAAAGGTTGACAGGAAATACACATGCTTCCTCATCTCTCTTCCTCCTTTGCTGTTTTGTGTGTCTGCAGCAGAGACAGAGTGTGTTTTGGCCAAAGTTTTGTCTCTCAGACAGAACTGCAACCCCTTAAGTGCAGTACAATAACAAAAAAGCTTCATTTTTATATTGTCCCACCTATGTTTTGTGACATTGTTATTGACTGGAAGCACAAACTCACTGAAAATGGCCTGTATACAAAATGGACTCTGTGTAATTTCAGTCAACTGTTATGCTACATGTTTCCCAGCTTCCGTTTATGAAATTCAGACTCTAGAGTGTAGTCCTACCTCAGAGGGCTGGCTCCAGCCTCCAAACTCCTGCACTTGTTGGATTTGCTTTATTTGATTCAATGAAGGCTTGGGTGGGGCAGGGCCCACTGTGTCCTTTGTCCAATTGTCAACAAGTTTGTGCAGTTCATCTGTGAATGTGCTTTTCCTTAGAGGACTGTGATCTGTGGAGAAAAAAAATGAGACATGTAACGGCTTATCACTACATTATCTGATACATTGATGTATATACGGTATCACTAACTGTACCTCTTTTAGCAGGCAGTGAGGTGCGGTGCTCCGGGTTGCAGTAAAGGGGCAGTCTACTCTGTTCACCACCTGAGAAGCTACTTGACTGCTGAATCCCTAGATGAGACAGACAGCAAACAGTTACATGTACAGAAGCAATTGAAAAAAAGATATATGAGAGAAAGAGGGTTAAAAGCCGAACCAGAATGTGTAAGTCCGTTGTTATCCATGTGAGAGTGAGGCCGTTGCCGGAGCTTGATTTTGGCAGGTCTGGGCCTGCGAGGTGACAGGACAGGAGGTGCTGTTGGAAGAGGTGGGGTTCGGGACAAAGGGACAGGCAAACTCTGCCGTTGATCTTTGAGGGAACGAAGTTGACGGTAAAGTTCCTGTAGCTCTCTGTTTTGCTGGGCCTGCAGGGATACCACCTCTTTGATGTGCCTGTTAAGGAAGACAAACATGTACAGAGAATGTAGTGAGAAGACTGAAAACCCAACCATCATCATAAAAAAGGATGAAGAATGAAGTTGTCTCACTTTTCTCTAAGCTTATGTAGTTCTTTCCTCAAGTCTTCATCCTCCAGCTCACTTTCATCGTCATCACTACTGCCCAAGGGTGAGTGGCTGTGCCCATGTCCTCGAGGCATTGCTGGGGTCCTCTTACCTTCTTCTTTCTCCCCCTCTTTTGCACGAGATTTCCTCCTCTCCCTCTCCAAATCAGGAGACACTGGGGAACTGTCCGTATGTCTGTCTTCTTTCTTTGTCTCAGCCTGTGTTACAGAGAATCGACCCACTTTCCTGTGAGTACTCCCATGGCCTGATGGTGTGTCTTTTGGGGGAGAGGACTGTACCACTGGAGTCACCTGAGGGCAGAGGAAATGGGGCCCATTAGGTGCCTATTATTAAGAGTAAATTTGCAGCGAGGATGAAAACACTGCCATTATTATCCCGCCCCCTGAAGGGGAGGCAAGGGGTATTGTTTTTGGTTCGGTTTGTTTGTTTGTTAACACTCTAGCAGCAAAACTATTGGTTGAATTCATACCAAATTTGGTTTATAGTTTGCCAGTGACCCAGAATAGATATGATTAAATTTTGGGAAAAGTAGGTCAAAGTTCAAATTTTTTATGAATTTTTTACATCTTTTTTCTTCTCCTATTTACTTATAATGGGTGAAATTTCAAATGTCTATAAAAATATAAATTTTGTTTCAATTTACTTCAAACTTGGCACATATATAGAGGCAACTGATATGCTGACATCACCATATGCAGACATGATGACATCAGCTGGATCGATGCCAAAATAAATTACAATACGTGTAAGGGGCCTGGCACCACTTGTTCCCACCTGAAATCGTCCTTTGCGTGACTCTGGTGGATTTAGGGGGGTCACCTCCTTCTCCTCACTAAGAGTCTGACTGCAGGACCGTCCATCTGATGAAGAGATGGGAATGAAAAACAAAAAGGGAAGACAAGGACCCAGAGACAAGAACACAGAGACACAAGAATAAACACCACAGTGATGACGAGAAAGAGTACAGAAAGAAAACACAGAAACATATAGATGCACATGGACAAACATGGGGCACGAACACAAAGGCAGAGTGTTAAAATCCATCCAAAATCACACATTATCAACCTTAACTTACATGTCTTGCATGTAAGTCTATGAAATGTGTAAAAACATGAGCTTTGCAGCAGTCACATTTAAATTATAAACAATACATTTTTTTGAGCAGTAAAATACATGTGTAAAATAACATTACGGGTGTGTGGGGAGGGGTGGTAAGTGTCTTTTGAAATAAAACAAAATGATAGCATGTCAACAAAATTATAAAAAAAAGTTTGGTGAAACAGTAGTTAAATGTTAAAAACAGTATACCCCCACCCACCCACACATCCACTCTCTCATTCTCACTGACTCCCAATTTGTCCCAGTCATATATCAAACAGCAAAGTACAATAACACGTTAGAAATCTGTGCACAGATCAACCGTGAAATTGTTCAGTGTGTTTGATATTTGGGACACTACATTGGCAAAGTGCGCATGGATATTTACTGCATAATGAAAAACCAACATAAAGAAGTACGTAGCCTGATATAGGTGCTACTTACAGATAACGATCCATTATTAGACAGATGTAGAACATGACAAACATGATCATGCAGGGATCAAAACTAGTGCTACACAAAAAACAAATACATGCATGATGGCTTGATTAATTAAAGGCTGTAATAAAACTTGGCCATGTAATAAACTTTCAAATGTGAATAAGCAAAACATATAATAAAAATGAATATTTGATCATAATTTAGACATTTCATACAGATAATGTAAATTGAAAAAGTAATTTTAATCTTCATCTTAATATAGTAGTTTAGCGTAAAAGTAGAGTCTCCTACAGCAGTGCATTACTGCAAGAGAAATACAGAAAGCACTGATATATTCTGACAAGTGACTACATAATTTCAGCAACCAACTTAGCATCTATCTTATCTGAGTTATGCTGGAAGTTGCATGGTGCTGACTACACTGAGCCAGCAGGTGGAGGCGAGGTGAGATGTTGCTGCTGGCAATGCCCCTCGTGGACACAGGGCAGGGAAAAGGGGGATGATATGAGGTGATATGTTCAGGGCAAAGGCACAGCTGGTCTTTATTCCAGAGCTCATCTGCACTGGGAAAGGCATCAGACTTCTGATGCAAACTTCCTTCTACACTCTCCCACCCTCCTCTACTCTTCATTGATCGCCCCTGGGTGAGTAACCCATGCAAAAAGAAAGATTGCCAAGAAAATGAAATTCAGTTTAAGAAAAAAAAGAAATTCAGAAAAAAACAATAATGTATGTAGTGACGTCAACGTTGACATAACATGATGACTATAGTCACATTACAGTATGCAAAACAATATTACATAATAACTACAAACATTACCATCCTTTAACATTAAATGTTATCAATTCTTGAATGTTAATAACATTATTTCACTATGTTACTAAATTAGTACTATAAATTAAATTTAAGTCCATGCCCCAACATCCCATTCTCTCTCTCTCGCTCTCTCGCTCCCTAAAAGGACGCTACCTTGCTGGACTCTGGGCTTCTTGAACAAGCTGGCGGAGTGACGCAGTTTGCACGCCCAGTTTTTGAATTTGCGAGTCCAGGATTTCTTGCTAACAGGATTTCTGATACTAGGACATGTCAGGTTTAGGCCAAAATATCCACCTCCTGCATTGTGCTGCTGCTGTCCATGCCGGAGGGGGATCGGGTGCTGATTGGGGGGCCACGATGCATCTCCAGTAGTACTGGTGTCAGATTGAGGGGGTACAGCCTAGAATAGTTGAGACAATTAAGAATGGCTTCTAGGAGTTGAGACATTCAGAATGTACAAACACTGCAACATTAAAACACAGAAATACAGCAGAAAAAGAAGTGAGTGGAGTCACGTTTACACAGCTATGGAAATACAGTGAAATATAGATTCAGTACTGTACTGACAAAGTTAATAGATATTTAGACATGATTCTGTCTTGCATATTCACTCACAAGGATCATCGGTTCTCCTGGTACAGGTGGGCGCTGGGCCCCAGTAGAGTCATCCTGATTGAGAGGCAATAGAGATGAAGGTGGGGTAGAGCAGGCTGAAGTCGAGGGGACAAATGGGCCAGGCTGATGCTCCACAGGGCCCAGCTCAAAGGAGTTAGGAAACTCTGAGGAGGCTTCCTCTCCTCCATCCCTCTCTAGATCAGGGGAGGTAGAGGATGAACGGGATGTGGTGGAAGAGGTAGTGGAGGACGATGAGTGGGGGGAAGTATCTGAGGATGAAGCAGGTGGGGGAAAAGACACAGGGTGAACCGATTGTGGCTCAGATGATTCATCTCCCCCTGCTGACGTAGAGGCAGCTGATGCTGAGGTTGGGGCAGATGGAGCTCCTCCTGTAACTGTTGCTGTTCCGCTGCTATACTCCTGATAAAGCAAATTCCTCAGTTTTTCATCAAGAGTCTTTATGCGATTGTCCACAAATTCAATTTTTGGGGGACCCTCACTGTCTGATTCAGCAACAGAGGAAGGCTGAGCAGGAGATGGTGTCATAGTGAGAGAAAGTGATGGTACAGGTGCTTCAGCCGTGCCTAGTTGGAGAGGCGGCAGAGACGAGTCAGACGAAGGGTGCAGAGGGGCAGAGTAGCTGCCAGTGTCCTCTGTAAAGCTCGTCTCTCCTGTGGACACCTCTGACTCTGAGTGCTGTAAAGACGACTGCTTCTGCAGGGGAAACTGCTGCTGTTTCTGTGGTGTGTCCGGCTGCTGCTCAAACTGCTGTAGAAGTTTCTGTGACTGAATATGCTGTTGAGCTGTCTCAGTAGGGATCTGGATTTGTTGTTGAATCTGCTGTGGACTTGGGCTAACATTCAGTTGTGCCTGTTGCTGAAGAAACTGTTGACTCATTGATATCGGCATCATTTGGCTTTGATCTGGCTTTAATGTAACTGCTCCCATAAACAACTGCTGCTGCTGGAGCTGCTGTTGTACCATTTGCTGTTGTTGTAAATGCATTGTTTGTTGAAGGTTTAACTGTTGTTGTTGTTTCTGCTGATCAACTTGTGCCTGCTGTTGGGGAACTACAGCTTGGGGTGCCATAGGTTGCTGTGGTAACTGTGATAACTGAGGCTGCTGTAGCACCTGTGTGGTATACTGAGGTGTTTGCTGTTGAGTAAGCGTTTGTTGGGTTTGCTGTAAGGGTAACGTTGGTAAAAACTGTTGCAGAGGCACAGACTGTTGTAACAACTCTGTATGACCAGGTAGAGGCAGCATTTGTACCTCTGTCAGCTGTTGATGGAGTGGTAATTGTTTTTGTATTAATTGTTGCTGTTGTTGTAACTGCTGGAGAGATTGCTGCAGCTGAAGTTGTTCTTGGAGCACTATATGTTGTGATTGCTGTTGTTGTGGTGGTACTTGTACTCGTTGAACCTGCTGTTCAAGCTGAACTGCTGGAAGTTGTGGCTGAATTGCTGGCACCTGCTGCTGTACTGCGGGCTGTAGCTGTGGTTGTAGTTGTGACTGTGGTTGTTGTGGAGCAGGCTTGGCCATCTGAACGAGTGTCTGCTGCTGCTGCTCCAGGCCATGCTGACTTACTGGAGGAGAGGTCACTGTGGCAGTGGGAGGAGGGGACTGAAATGAGGTTGAGGAATGATCTGCTGCAGGCATACATGGCCTTGGAACAGTTATGACTGTATCTCCAATACTTTGACCTATGCTTGAGCAACCACTGTTTCCAGGAGATGTGGGGATTTCAGGAAGAAAGACACTGGGTGTGGGAGAAACAACATTTGGAACAGCAGGCAAGGTGGTGAGGCTGGCAGCAACAGGCACTGCTACAGATGAGGTAACATTGGAAATTTGGTCAGAAGAGATTGAGGTGAGGACTGGTTCAAGACCAGTGGAAGCAGTAACAGGGACAGAGCACTCAAGAGTGGAGGCAGGAGCAGAGATGCTTTCAGAGGCAGTGGTGTGAGGAGCAGAAGCAGCAGTAGCTGGGGCCATGGAGGCAGGGGCTGAGACAGAGGAGACTGGAGGGGAGGTGGCAGACAATGTTTGGCAGGGGGCAGAGGCCATTCCAGTCAAGGACTCCGGTTTCTGAGTTCCTTCACTTTCTACAGTTTCAGAAAGGAATACACACAGTTATATTGCCAACTTGTCATCTTGGTAAGCCACAGCTTTAATGGTGATCTGGTGTAAGGGTTGACCAATATAGTCTTCTCAGACATGATTCTGATCATTATTAATCAATGTATTTGGAGCAAATGTATCAGTGTTAAAAATAATATCTTGGTGTCACAACTGTCAAATCACAAACTCCATTACAAAACCTCATCCAGATGTCATTTAGATGGTATTTATTACCATGTTTACTTAACTTCATGAGGGTTTATAGAATAAAACTTATTTAAAAAAGGTATTAAAATTTATACTGAATTAGAAGTCTCATTAACAGGAATCCCAGTCCAGCGTGCCACACAGTGGTGACTACAATCAAACAACAAGCCTGCATCGAAGCCAAAGTAGTACAGACTTAAAATAATTGACTCCATTAAATACTGCATAAAACGTAACAATACTGATAAAGGTAAAATGCTGAACATCTGATCTGATAATTGGTCAACCCCTTGCCTGGAAAGGGCTTACCTGTCTCTGTGTTTGAAGACTGGGGTATCCTTGCTTCTACAGCAGGCGGTGGCGTAATGGCTCCCTGATTGGACAGAGAGTCTCTGTGGCGGATGGTCTGGTTGATAAAAAAGCGCCACCGCCCCACAGGGGAGGAATGGGGCACAGAGTCCACTAAAAATAGTAATTCAAATATATGCATTATAAAAAGTCTGGCATTTTGGTGTAATGTCACGTTTCTAATTTAGGAAAGATGGGTGTACATAAACTTACCTGAAGCACTAGTTGGAGTGCTCACGTGAAGCTGGTCTGTAGACCCAGTCTGATAGAGAAATACATTTACATACATTTCAAATATTAAAGAGTTAAGAGTTAGGTATGTTAGGTAAGTATAGCTGTCAACGTACCTGTGAATGTGTTTGAAGAATTTCTTGAGCTTTTTTAACTATGGCTCTTAGCTCCTCAACAAATTTTTCTTTCTCCACATCAAGAACAAAGTCTTCCTCCACCTATAAACAAAATAAACCAAACAATTTTTGAGACATGAAATACATTTTTGTTGTACAGAAGGCAAACTATTGAATTGCATGAGCAGTCTACCATGTAATCAGCTATGTCCTCAGGTGCATCCCCTTCAATGTCAAATTTAAATGTCACCATCTTGTTGCTGTGGGTCTCCAGCTGACATTCTACCATATTGTCCCCACTGCTAGACACCTATGGAAGGTCAGACAAATTATCAATATATATCCTATTGTAGTAAACATTCACTAACATAAATTCATAGATATGGTATACTTTATAGATATTTCTTCACCTGGAGCATGCTTAATTGGAACTGATGAGACACTTTCTCTGGCTTCTGACAAGATGCTCTTCTCTGAGACTTGACTTTCTCTAATTTCCCATTGGCCAAGAGCTGAAAGGCATCTTCTCCACTAGGTGGTACAGACCTGTTGGTAGGGAGTTCACAGAATTATTACTTATCATACCATAAATGACATGTTCAACTGGTCAAAATACTGACCACATAATATATATAGATTAACATACCCTGATGAAGAATGATGTTCTATGCTTGACAGATAAGGGCCATCCTGGAGAGTAGCAATAGAGGCAAAAAACAAAAAGTGCACAAAAAACACACAAAAACATTAGCAACACATGGCACAATTATAGCTCCAATTTAATTATGATAATTAAAAAAGTTTACTTTTCTGAATGTACCCAAAATGTTTTAATGAAATTTGTTAGTTTCAATCAAAAGAGCAGTAACTTTATCAAGTTATTATAAAGCAATATTATTCCTTCATTCTGCCAGTATATATAAATGAATACAGTCAACTTTAATCCATCCTGTACCTGAGCAATGCCCAGCAGGGAAAGGTCACAGTCTTGAAGCGAGGCTTGGGGCAGTATGGGAGCATTAGAATCAAGCGACTCTAAAGTGGTGACAGGCGGAGGGGAGGTGGGTATAAAGTCGGCCTGCCCTGGTAGGGTTACCTGGGCCGCTGGTGGAGATGTTGGCAGCTCTGGAGCAGGGGCAGCAGCAGGATGGTTGCATGGCAGAGATGGGAGAGATGGTAGTGATGGTGGCGGGCATGAAATATGAGAGGGGCTGAGGGGCAACTGTTGTGCAGGGAAAACAGCATGGGGTAAAACAGGCTGTTCAGTTATGGGTGCCTCAGTGTGTGTCTGTGTGTGTGAATGAGCTTGTGTCTGGACGTGTGTCTGTGTCTGCGAGTGTGTTTGGGCTTGAATGTTAGTTTGTGTGTGTGTGTGAGCCGGTAGGGACTGCTTGGCATGATGCTGAGGAGAGGGAGGTGCACCTGCTACAACTTGACTGTAGAGAGGCAGGTTCCTGTTCTGGGACTGAGGCTCAGCCACATTACTTGACACTATTTGCGCTGTAATATGGGTCACTGGATGTGAAGCAGGCTGACACTGCAGCGGCACCTGACCTTCATCAGGGGGTATAGGTGCTTGCTTTTGAGGAGATGGTTGCTGAATTGGAGTTGGTATTGGTTGGACTGGTAACTGGGTTAATACTGGCAACGGTTGCTGTGGAGCTAGTGTAGGTGCTGGTTGCTGCACTTGCACTTGAGAAAGCTTTTGGAGCTGTTGTTGGTATTGCTCAGCAGGTTGAGGCACAGCAGACTGAGAAACTGGCTGAATTACTGCAGGGTCAGCAGTGCTTCCTAAAGGATGCTGCTGGGCCTGAAGATACTGAGGAACCAATGTTTGGCCTAAGACATAGGGCTGTCCAGTTTGCGGCACAGGATTAGGACTGGTGATAAAGTTTGCGGGGTCAACTGCAGGATTCAGACTAGAAGTGTTAGTTCCAACACTTCCAGCTAAGCCAGGAGATAGAACCATCTGCTGAAACTGCAGCACTGGCTGTTGCTGCTGTGTAATATGAGCTATATCTTGCTGTACAGATGGCATAGCTTGGTGAGAAGGCTGAGGGATATACTGATGGGTCAAAAGTCCAGCAGCAGCCTGAGTGTGCAGTTGTTGTGGCTGAGCTTGAACTTGAGTTTGCAACTGCCCCTGGAGGAGTCCTGACATTTGAGTAGTTTGCTTAACAGGAGTCTCATGTTGGATCTGACCATTACTTGGGGCAACTGCTGCTGAAGACTGGACAACAATCTGGCTGTGAAGGTCAACATTTGTTCCATGTGTTGGCTGATTGATAGTTAAATGCAGAGGTTGTGTCTGGATTAAAGACTGGGCGCTCACCTGGCTCTGTGCAGGAGCAGCAAGGCCTGAGTAATTAGACTGTAACGGCATTTGCTGGGTCTGGATAGCTTGTGTCTGTCCCTGGATGAGAGCTTCTGGAGGAGTTACTTGGGCCTCATTTGTAGCCTGAGTTACTTGGGTTGCAGACTGAGCTACAAACTGAAGTGGCCCTTGTCCTTGGATCTGGGGATGAGCCTCACTTTGTCCTTGCTGAGCTAGGACTTGAGCTGGAATAACAGTAGATGTCTGAACAGGGACTTGCCCAGTCTGAATGGGTATGGGGATCTGGGCCTGGGAAGCAGTTTGTGTTCGGTGCTGAATCACCTCAGAGCCAGACTGAGGTCCAACTGGGATATGAGGCTCTATTACAGAGGCAGTATGCTGTGGCTGAGCGACAAAGGTTTGCTGTGGCTTGATGAGTGCTGCTTGTTGTTGTTGCTCCATTATTTGCTGCTGTGTGAGAATGGCATGTGGCGTAAACTGAGTGGTGTTCACTTGAGGAATACACACATGCTGCATATCAGCTTGCTGCTGTTGAATTTGCTGCTCAATATGACTTGGTTGAATAGAAATAACCTCTGGTTTCTCAGTTTGTTGAATTTGAATGATGGCTGCTTGTTGCTGCTGTTGCTCTTGAATCTGTTGCATCAGAGTCTGTTGTTGCAACCTTTCTGCTTGCTGCTGTTGTATCAGTGCCTGTTGTTGACGCTGTTGCTCTAACTGTTGTTGCAGCAGGGCCTGTTGCTGCTGTTCTAGCTGCTGCTTAAGTTGAGCTTGTTGCTGCTCTTGTTGCTGCTGCTGAAGCTGAGCTTGTTGTAACTGCTGCTGTTGTTGTAAAAAAGCCTGTTGTTGTAAGTGCTTTTGTAGTAGTGCTTGTTGTTGTTGTTGCTCCACATGCTGAAGTAAGGCTTGCTGCTGTAGTTGCTGTTCTTTTTGCTGCTGCAAAATCTGTTGCTGCTGCTGTCCACTTTGCTGTTTCTGTGTTTCTTGCTGTACTGCAACTTGGTGTTGTTCAATTTGTTGATAAAACTGGTTTTGTTGTTGTGTCTTTAATGGAGTCTGTTGTTGTTGCTCTAATTGATGTAAAAGTGCTTGTTGAGGCTGTTGTTGTTGCACAAGTGCTTGCTGTTGGTCCTGATGCTGTTTAATAAGAGCTTGCTGCTGTTGTTGATCCAACAGTTGTTTCTGTATATGAGCCTGTTGCTTCTCTAGTTGATGCTGTTGTAGCTGGGCCTGCTGTGTTTGTTGCTGCTGAAGCAGTACTTTTTGTTGCTGCTGATCAAGCTGTTGCTGGATATATGTCTGCTGTTGATCAAGCATCAAAGCTTGCTGTTGGTGCTGCTGGTGCCCGAGCTGTTGCGTCTGCTGCTGTTGTAAAAAGGTTTGCTGTTGCTGAAGTTGTTGTTGCAGTTGTGTTTGTATCAGTGTCTGCTCACAGGGGTCCCCTGACTGATGCTGTATATATGTCGAAGGTTGCTCTCCTGGCTGTTGTAATGGCATAGCTTGCTGCTCCCTACCTGTTTGTGAAGGTAACACTTGTTGCTGAGGAGTTGGCAGAACAGGTACAACAGACTGTTGTTGAGGCTCATGTGAATTGTCTGGACAGCTGTTGGTAAAGGCTCTGTTGATGATGTTCGGTTTGAGGCTGAGCGGCAATAACTTGTTGTTGTTCGAGCAGAGCGGCCTGGGCCTCCATTTGCTGCTGTGGCTGCTGTTGTGGATGTTGCTGAAGGGTGGAGGTCTGTGGATCCATCCCCATCTGTTGTTGTTGAACAATAGTTTGCTGAGGGATCATGACAGGCTGTGTTTGCTGGGGTGCTGTCTGGGGAGTGATGTCAGTGAGCTGCATGGGAGTGGCAGGGGGTTGGCTCTGTTGAGCGAGGGCACAATGGTCCCCGTTAGTCCAGCAGGATCACTGACTGACATGGATGTAGTGAGAACATTAATGGGTGCTTGTGGGGAAACAGGGGTATGTATGCCTGTGAGGGGGGTATTGACCCATGGGGAGCGGGTAGATGGAAATGTGTCTGCTGGGTATGTCTGTGGCTATGTAGTGATAATGACAGAATGATG
Organism: Sphaeramia orbicularis; assembly: GCF_902148855.1. Taxonomy (NCBI): domain Eukaryota; kingdom Metazoa; phylum Chordata; class Actinopteri; order Kurtiformes; family Apogonidae; genus Sphaeramia; species Sphaeramia orbicularis. The sequence continues at coordinate 36,318,996 of NC_043963.1, forward strand.
ATTGGTGTTGAAAGGAGAGGAAAAGGACAGTAGCAGAAAAATAGGTAAGAATAAGCTTTGGCAAGGAGCATCAATATCAACAAAGTGAATTTGACATTGCAGGGTTTCCCACAGTGCTTTATAGAGGAGGTGGGCTGCCTCACCTGATACACACCCAGTTTACATAAAATAAACTTACGTAAAACATTTACCTTCCGGTAAATAGAATAAGATGAAATGTCATACAGCAATTACGTAATTTAATTGAGAGAGGCTATAAAACCACCTGCACTAACTGTTCCTGGGAGAAACCCTGTATAGTACACAGTCAGTTGGTCAATTTCAGAGGATTATTAAGGATGATTTATGTCCGAGTAAACAGTTATTTGCATTAAAGAGCCAAAAGTATGAGAGAAGTGAGATTACTAGTATAAGTGCCAGTAATCATAGTATTAAAAGTAGTTTGAGTGTTTTTATGTTTTTCATTTTTTATGCAAGTTAGTATTATCCCCAATGTCACCTGAAAATATTGTTGAGGTACACTTGCTGATACCTGTGGAACCATGGTAGTGGGCTGCAAAAATGTCTGACCAACAGGCACCCCTTCACTTTGGCCTATGGACATACTCGACATGCTAACACTCTGACCAATAGGCACAGTTGGAACACCTCCACTTTCACCAATTGGGAGCATCTGAGGGTGAGGCAATGCTCCGGTGTTCTGTAGTTTGAGAAAAACAGTTCATTTAAAAAGGTTGTGACTGAACAGTAGTTACTAATAATCACTTTTGTTGAATTTATGAAAAGGTGAAAACAACTTACAGATGCAGCTGTGGAGTGGGTGTACGACTCCCCTTGTTGAGAGTATGCCTGGCTCTGTCCACTTGCATAAGATTCACAACTGGCTGACCCCATGCTCTCACCTTCTGAAGAAATTTGAATTAAAAATCATAAAGATGATGATAAAAACATAAATCATACACACTCGTAAAGTTCAACGATGTACACTAAACTTTTGGCTATATCACTAAAGTCTTACTCTACCTGGCAGGCTGAGCGTGGTCGAACTAAGAATGTGCTGTTGTCGGACATGCTGGTCAAATTCAGGCATCTCCTCAGACTCATGTGCACCTCCTGTCAGTCCAGCTGCCCTTTGCCCTAGAGAGGATGTGCCAGTAGGGTGAGTAAAGGTGTAGGAGGTGAGAGTGGAGTCTCTTCTTTCTTCAAAGCCTTGCTGCTGTTGGAGAACTTGCTGTTGCCGCCGCTCGCGTGACTTTTTGATCAGATTTACTCGGTCCCGAATGGATTTTCCCACCACCTTGGCATCACTCTCATGGAAGAAGCCTGATTTCACCTGTGATAACAAAGAGAGGAAATCAAAGAAAATGACATAGATGGAAAGTGAGAAAGACAAAATTATTCCCAGAAGTAGGTTTAGCAAGTATACGATGTAAGGAAATAGCTTTAAATGGCTGTTAAATGAGATGACATTTCTCAAATGTCTCAAAATTTTCTCCTTGGCTTCATTATCCAATAGCTGACACCCCCCTTTCTGACGTTTGCCTTTGTCTTACCATCTCTAGAGCCACCTCCTCAGCACTGTCATTCTCCAGGTCATAACTGAACTCAATGGCCTCATTGTCTTTGTGTTTTCCCTTGAGTTTCTTGGGCTCTTCAACCCAAATCCGAAGTGCCAAACAATCCTGGGTGCCTGTGTCTTCTTCTGCAAGCTCCACCCGAACCCCTGTGTCCTCCCCAAAGAATGCATGGTTCAGTAGGTCTTTGATGGAGAGTCTGTTGAGAATTAAGCATAATGAACAAAGTTGGATTAACAAAAAACCACAAAGTGTCAGACTATCCAATTAACTACTCAGGGCATGATTAGATTTTCATGCAGTACGTTATGAAATGAAAACCTGCTTACCTCTGGCTCTTGTTCTGACGAATGCAGCCTTCAATTATCTCTTTGATCTCTGGGTCATTCACTTTATCAAAGCTGGCTGGTTTTATACCCTACAAAAAAAGAAATACAATGTTTTAGGTTATATATAAATGGCTTAACAGATATGCATGCCTTCAAAGATAGACTCATGTCATACACACTTAAATAGACTAAGTTGAAAATACTCACACTTGTGACTTTGCGATAGATTTGCGCAGCATTTTGGCACTCAGAATAAGGATATTCTGAAGTAGCCATCTCCAGCATGCACATCCCAAAAGCATAGACATCAACAGACTCATCGTAGTGCTCCTCATACATCTCTGGAGCCATGAACTCTGGAGTTCCTTTTCAGAGGTAGAGAATAGATGCCAGTAATTATCAAGCAGATCAACCTTACTTCACCACAATCACTGCTTTCTATCTGTATATACCATCACATAACTGTCCACAGCACACTGTTGGCTTAATGTCAATAAACACTAATTATAACTGTGATAACAATCTTGCTGGCACTTGCTTTTACCTTCTAAGTCAAACTTTATTGAATTAAATTGTACTCGTATTGCCTTGCTTAAGTTGGCTCCTGGAGCCAGCATCTAAACATTGATCTCTGTTTGCATGAAGTGCAGCGGATATGGATTTCAGAGTGCGTCGATAATAATTTATAGTCTCACATAACTGTTACCCTGTGTAAAGACCGTTGCTGAATGCACAGATATATTCATTATTAGAACACAGTGCAGTTTGCTGATGTAGCTGTTACATTATGTAGCGTACCTATAACACTCTTGGCAAAAGAGGTCCTCATAAGGGTGGCCAGACCAAGGTCCCCAATCTTAACTGAGCCTGTAGGGCCTGTTATGAAGATGTTGTCACACTTAAGGTCCCGGTGGACAATCGGAGGAGTCCTGGTGTGAAGGAAGTGAAGGCCCTTCAGGATCTGCCTACACCAGCTCCTCAAGACCTTGGGTTTCATGACTTTAAAGCGTTTCAGGTAACTGAACAGAGACAAAAAATACAGGAACAGATCGTCAAATCAGAGGCACTTTGCAATCACATAATCACACAAACATATGATATGATTTTGTGTTGATAGCTGGGATAGGTTCCAGCACCCCTGCCACCCTCTAAAGGACTAAGTGGTTTGGAAAATGAACGAGGGAATGAATTCTATCTTCAGAAAGATATAAATGTCTTTTTTTCCAACTAGGTACCTAAGTGAAATCCATTAATTACATGTTCTCTTTTTTCTTATAAGCAGATATACACAGAATGACATGGTAATAATCATTGGAAGGTTATATACTAACGTTTTAAGTGTCCCTGAAGTCATGAGTTCAGTGACAAGAACGATGCACTTTTTGCCACGCAGCACGGACTCCCAGGAATCGTAGAAGCGAACAATGTTGGGGTGCTGGAGCCCTTTCAGCATCTCCGCCTCCTCCTTGAAGCGTTGTTGCTCTGCTTTGGTCAGCTTGCGGTCCTAGGAACAAAGGAACATGTCAATTTTTTTTCTTGATATTGGGATGAAAAGAAAATGTCTAGTGTCACACATCACATAGGTACTTTTTACTCTATAATGAATGACACATTCAATAGAAACACATATGCGACAGTAGCTTTTTCCATTTGATTTACAACTTGAATTTAGACAGCCTGGTTACTTCAGCAGAATGTCACATAATTCTTCTCCCTGACACAACACACCCATCACCCATCTGTGCATTAACACTTACTGCCACTAGATGGTATTAGTAATCCAGAGATTCAGCAGTGCTGTGACAACACCCAAGCCTTAGTTTTATAAAACACATTTGTGCTGCATCTGCCACACAACCCCAGTATGGCGGACAGAATGGACACAGCAGAAATCCAATTCACTGGCTCCGGCAGCATCCCCCAGGAACAGACGCAGCCAATAACACTTCAGTTAAACACCGGTGCAACGGCTATTTATAATAAGTAAGACTCATAAAATGCTGTGTTTTGCAATAAAGGAGTTGTGTAAAATCTGGTATCTTGTCTCATATAATGTCAGATGTATCTTATTATTAAATATTGCCTCCTTCTTTGTCAATATAGTGTTGGTATTTGCAACTTATCTTGTACTCAGGGAAGATATAAAGTACATATAAATAGGTATATAATGCATATAATATTAAATATTAGATTATTACAGTAGAAAAACTTAAACCCAATATTCAACAGTACTAGGATTATACAGTGGAGGAAATTCTTATTGGTTCTAGAAAGTCTGTGGGTATTTTTAGACATGTCACAAGCAACTGTTGTCTGCTATTTCCACGTGTACAAATAAAGCATTTCAGGTCTTCTGACCTTTGGTGATCTTGTGGCCGGGTATTTCAGGATGTTTTTCAATGACACAAGACAGTCTGAATACAAAATCTTATTTTTAAAAGCCTGTGACACCTAGTTCAACTTTTAAAGTTATGTAAAAGCCAAATATTGGGGGAAAAAACAAAAACCAAGAGTGTGTGTGGCTTTATGTCTGAAAGGGAGTCTGATGGCAGCCAGTGTCGTGTCACAAACAGACCTCACTATAAATAGAAGTCATCATAACACTGGCTTTCCACTGATCAATTCCATTGATGTTAAGTGTTTTGCTTTTCATAAAGCTCCCCAAAGGGAGGCACTGTCCAGCAGTTGTTTCAACATAAATAAAGGGATATTTCGGTTTTAATCTTTCTTTTCTTGTCTTTCCTTCATTCTCTGTCTGTGTTATTGTTTCATCTTTCATCTGGTTCACTGTCCTTTTCTGGAAACACTAGTTGAGGTAATCTCTCCTCCCTTCCCCCCTAAAGAGGGAAGTAACATCAACAAAATGCCTGCTCTTTGTTGTACAATTATGGTTAAAGCTAAATTACCCAGTACAGCCTGCTCTTGTGTCATGTTTTCATTATTTTAACAGCTACTGCCTCGTGTATTGTGTGAATGTGTACTTCCGCATGTGTTACTGTATCTATGTACCCCAATATGTGTAGGAGTGTTAAGGTCTCGGTGGTGCCTACGTCTGCCTCATCTACATTAATATTCTATCCACCTCATCATGATGGGGACTGCTGCCTGTGTTTGGGTGTTTCTGTCCTCTGTGTCACTCCTCAGTCAGGGCATCACTCTGGTTCACAGACTTCACAGTGTGACACACAGTGCTTGTCTGCATATCTCTGTCTGCTGCCTCCTCACCATCTATTTTGTCTCTCTTTGAGAGTTGCATCAGACAGCCTTTGGTCAGAAGAGGTCATTGGGAGTTCACACAGTGAAACTGTGTCTAGACAAAGTGAAAAACACCTACCCCCATGGTGCTTAGGCACTAACACACATGTGCAGACGTGCATCATTAGAGACAAGAAAGTAACAAAACCATCTCTTTCAATTAAGGCCACTTCAAGTGCTGCTGATGAGTCATTATGCGCAAGTCCTCTTATTATTGCCAAGGCTACCAAACACATCCAGATACATTTTTTGCTGTTTGGAGCAGCCAGTATGACAAGGTGTTACAGTAAGCACTTCTTGAATTCTTGAAGGTCATCATTTCAATAATTTTCAAAACTAAATTATATCACCTGAATTAAAATACACTTTACTGTCAGATATACAAGACTCAGAGAACAAAAAACTGAAAGTGCCCATTGTGAGAGGCAGGTCAGCCTTCCTCAAAGTCAACCATGCTGTTCTCCTTTTTGGTAATCTCAAAAACCAATACAGTCTAAATGCAGTGGAAAATACAGTAGAAAAACTTTCAAAAGAACAACTACGAGCCTTTCATGATCGTGGTTCCTTTTAATATAGACATTTGATAGCAGTTATCATTGTGTATACCTGTACACAAACACAAAGATTCTCTTGTAAGGTGGTACAAAAAAATAAAATTAATAAAACAAACCAGAAAGGCTCTCAGAGAGCACAGACCTCCACCAAGTCCAATAGCCCATTCTTCTTCTTCTGTTCCATATCATTAAATAAATAAAATAAAATAATGACTTATTGTTCCCCTCGTTTTCACCAGTGGTGCAAATGTTAATATAACTGTTACCATGGTGACAGGATTTAGTCAGCAATTGATGCCACTTGGTGGTTAGTTTACTTTTATTAAACTGTTACCATTCTAAGGTTTAAGTTAAACAGGGAGCCTCTAATGTTAAAGAAAGTGGAAAATAATTTGAACATTGAAAGAGGACACAAATTGTTTTTATACTTTAATGTCACAAACACTTCATCACTTTAATAGTTAAATGGTTCTACCTTTATATTTCTTAAATTTGTGACCATAGCATTTAAAGCCACAATAACCTTTCATTAAAGGTGCGGGAGACTTTCGTGACGAATTTTTCATCAAATCTGTAAAACCTCAGTCATAGCCTAAGTATCACGAATCTGTAAGTCTTTCTGTGATTACTCACCTGAATCTCTAGCATTATGGTGAACAATTTCAAAGTGCCATCCACCATAAACAAACCCGTGTGTTTATATTCAGAGCCGGGAGGTAACTCGGGCATCTTCGGAATTTTTTTGTCACGACATACATTGTGGGAAATGGAGGCTCACGCTGCCGCTGCAGGTAGCTGCGCGAACCTTCCTGCAGCAGCAGCACGAGCCTCCGTTCCCACAATGCACATCGCAACAAAAAAATTATGAAGATGCTGGAGTTACCTCCTGGCTCTGAATGTAAACACACAGGTTTGTTTAAGGTGGATAGCACTTAGAAATTGTTCATCGTAATGCAAGAGATTCAGGTGGTAATCACAGAAAGACTTACAGAGTCGTGATACTTGACCTTTATTGTGATAAATATTGCAACTGACTCACATGAAAAATTGTATCTGACTTATCATATCATGACATATCATCCATCCATAATTGGAGTCCCCTTTTAATAGATCACTTCCAATTTTAATGGCTTTATTCTCATCTTACTCCTCTACCAGGATTTATGAAAATCTTTACAGTAGTTTAACCATATATTGTCCTTGGGGTAAGTAATTATTAAGCATTAAAAAATATTGTTTTTTATTTTTCTAATCAAGATTCACATATATATTACTTATTCACTTCATAGGTTATGACACTGAATGGGGCTGTTTCATTAGAAGTTGAATATAACTGAAAAAATACCAATATCACCTTAAAAAACTAAATTCTTTCACAACATAAAAATATCAATAAAAAGGAAGAAGTAAGTAAAAGTTTCAGACAGAACTTTTTATATAGTTTGTGTGATTAATAATCAAAGTTAGTTTAAAGTTTACACAGTGCCTTTCAAGGTGCTTATTAAAATAACTTGGTAAACAGTCCATGACCTAAGAACTGGTCATGCAGCATGAGGTGTTTTTTGGATCAGACATCTGGTAGAGCAGAAGGTCGGGCTGCAGGTTAAGCAGCCTCATAAAACACCAAGGGAAATGTAAAGGATATGGGCTTACATGACAGATTTGGTGCATGGTGAGAAACCACTGTCATGCCAAAGCACGTGAGTTCCAAAAGATCTATTTTAACATCAAGTGTGTAAATATCAGGTATCATACAGATTATACAAGATGAGCTTCCAAGGTTAAACCGTTGTCTAATGGAGGACTGTGTCTAACCTATTTTGTAATACGTTTAGGTAGGTTCACCTACCACCAACAAACAAGGGGGTCTTATTTATGTACATTTATGGGCATACAGTGTGTACAGTCGTGTTGCAGGGTGACAGTAAGCATGTCAGCATTTGGACCTAGCGGGTGGCTAGGATTAGATTACTGTAAGCTACCACAGCTCAGACTAACAAGATAGATACTTGACAAGGGCTGGCCCATACCACAGATTAGAAACACAGGCCAGTGGGCCAAGTTCACTATACTTTACACATGCCCCTACTAGTCAGTGCATTGCATTAGCAGGTTCTTCCCAAGGTACGTGTAGAGCTTAGGTGCTGTATGGTTGTCATTAACTGACTTAACGTCCTTTTTAAAATGATTTTGGACGTATATTATTATAAGACTCAGAAAGCAGCTTGAAGAATCACAAAATAAATGTTCCAAGAAACAAGGTTCGTTAAGGCTATAATGGTATTTTTTTCTATCCAGAGTGTTGGTGAAATTAAGGAAGTCTAAGAGTTTATTTTTTTGTTTCTCCTGTTTAGGTGCTGTGCAAAAACACCTCAGCATGTGTGTGTCATGTGTTATAATGGTCAGAAGAACACCTGCATGTCTACTGGGCTGTAAATTGGCTTTTGAGAGATTAATGATATATTTTCAAATCAGCTACAGGACAATTACAATACAATTTCTAAGTGTTAGCCTATATTTTTTCATGTTGGTATTTTACACACTGTTGCAATGTGTTTTTTAAAAAGTTCTAATAATAAGAATTCACTTGTGGTTTAGCCCATTTTTATTAATACAGAGATAGAGTTAATGTCTAAAATAATAGAATGTGTTATCCATTGTGGAAGTGAAATTGTGTATTTTGCAAATCTTTCCTGAACAGTTTCAAGTAACTACATGGAAAAGGAAACTTAAAGTTTTACTTGTTGCAAGCCAAGTGTTTTATTTCTTTAAAATGGAAGGACACTCAAGGGCCTACACCTATTCAGTGGATTAAAGAAACAGCTTATAACCTTGCATTGGAAAAACTGATGAAAGGAAAGATTGAGGGCTTTTATAAGACCTGTACACCCTTTCTACAATTTATAATGGACTGAATATGTTAAGACAATTTTGTTAGAAACTGTCGGTTATATTTCGTGCACTGAGAGTATGATGCTGTTGTAGGGGTGTTTCATCGTTTAAATGTTTAAGTGTGTGTTATTGGTTTTTTTTTTGTATAACCTTCAAAAAATAATAACTATATTTGTGGAAAAAATACAGCAATATTTTGCGTCATTCAGCCTAAAAATTCAGAGGTATGAACTGCTGTCGATATCACCCAGACCGATATTACACCAGCATTTGCCTTGTTGACTCATGTTATTAGGGTGGTCTTTATTGCTATCTACGTTTAAAAGCACCACTACTGACATAGATGACTGAGAACACTATATACTCTATCATGAAACTGACCTTGATTTAATTCCCTTCAAGTGACCATATGTCATAATAATAATTGAATCAGAGGGCTGAAATGGTTTACGGGTAGACACTCAAACATTCAATAGCAACTGCATCTTTGTGGTCAGTTGGGTAATGACTAATGTGGTAGGACGGTATAGCCTAAGGGAGATTTGCCAACAGTGGCCCTGATGAACATGTGTCTGATCAGTTCGGTTGGATCAATTCCATCTGAGTCGACTCAGTACATTCAGTTTGTTTTTACTCAACAGGTCTTCCATAAAAAAAACAAGAATATCTTCAGCTCCTAAATTACTGCTGTTTGTTAGAATAAGGTAACAATTTTGACAAGGGGGCATAACCTCTGTAAATAATGCTGATAGGTTTACATTTTGCTATAAAGTCCTCACAGGTCTCACATAGTTATCTTATCTCCATAGGTCTGTCACCATCCACTGTGTTCTAGAAGGTTCTGGAAGTAAAAGCTCTTTGACTGGTTTGAACAATGAATCACACTTGTCTTGGGCAGCTTAAGTGCAGGATGCAGCAACATTGCAGTACAGCGCAGAAAACCTATTCATCAAGTGCATTGTTACTAAAATGAAGCAAGGATGTCAACTGATAAAATATGAGTTGTCAGAGAACATACATTTTTGGATATAAATGAGAGACTGCTCCAACTGTCCAGACCTGAACTAAACTGAAAAGCTTTGGAAATTAATCAAGAGGAAGATGAATGCTCAGAAACCATCAATCATGGTATTTTTTTTGCTCCAAAGGTGATATAAAGCTGCCAACAGTAATGTGAAAGAGTGGAGAATACACCAAGATGAATGAAAACTGTGATTTATGATTGGTTATTACACCAATGACTGGTTTATGAAGTCTTAAAAAAGAATTATGAACTTGTTTTGTCTGTAATATTTAAAGCCTAAATCACAGCAGTATTTTTTTTTGTATTTTTATCAGTTGTTATATACCATTTTCTGCAAATAAACGCACTACATGATAGTATTTTATATAGAATTTGGGAGAAAGGTTGTCACTAATTTGTATGACAAACAAACACGTTTATTTTCACTCTAACATATACTTATAAATTGTAAATCTGTGGTCTCTTAATTTTTTCCAGAGTTGTTGTCGAACATGAAGTGTACGCTTTATTCTGTAAGACAAAGAGTTAAAATAAGCATTGTCAACTTCTCTAATGACCTTAAAAGGATGAGCCCTGCCACTAAGAAACATGGCACGGTGTTTGTGACAGGAAGCCTCTAAGCTGGAATTTATCTGTAAATATAAAGGTCAAGCGTTTACAACCACTAAACCAAACATTTAAGGTAATCATCAGTGCTGCAGTCGATGAGACCTGAACATTGGTCTTGTTTAGCTAGTTTTATGAGTGCGGCTGGGTGGACTGAGCTGAGGTGGACCAGTCTGGGATGACTGGGTTGAACCAGTCTGGTTTCTGCCGCCCGAGTTATGCTGTCTGTGCAGGGTTTTTGTTCCAGCCTGACAGGCACCCACTGTAATTAACTCCCTGGATCACACTGCCATGCTCACTCACACAGACAAAAAGTGATGGAGGGAGAGTGGTGAGAGAGAGAGAGAGGAGAGAGAGAGAGAGAGAGAGAGGGAGGGAGGGTGAGAGACAGACACATAAGTGGCATATGTTTGACACAGAGTGTAACAGCACGCACACACTCAGTTAACACAAGACACAAACAGTCAATTGGGTGATGGGGATAAATGTAAGACTCGAGAACAGCAAAGGAGACATAAACGCTGCTCTTAATGACATGGAATTCCCAGGGAAGGGAGAGGAGAGAAGAAAGATGGGTGTCCGCACTGTGAACTTTAATTACCCCTCTTTCAAGCTGCATTTGGACAGCTAATCCCCTGGCTTCCCTCTCTTTGTGGACACAAGAGGAGAAGAGCTAGGTGCTCTCAGGCTGCAGTCTCACAGGACAGTGGGGATGACATCAAATAGAGCATTAGCCAATGCAAAATGCTTTTATATATTATGGTACAGGGACTGAAAATGCACTGTTGACCTCTTACAAGAATCTGTTGGGGGTTTTTTTACGAGAAAAGTTGATCAAGACTGGAAAGTTGCAAAAAAAAAAAAAAAAAAAAAGAATGTAATAAATGTAGGCATATGAAATTAGATCCATAAAATGAAGGTTTAAACTAAGGTCAAATAAATAAAATGACGGAGCAGGGCTGAAAAATTAATCTACACATACCTAAATTTTCAGTTTTTTGGATAAAGGTAAAATGTGTCACAAGGTACATTTAAAAACTCACTGATGCCCTGGTACAAAAATCATATTCCCTAGATGTCAAAAGAACTGACCCCAGATAAAATCACATTATAATAAAAAAAATTTCCAGTAAAAATTAACATTAACGACTATGATTCACATTTTTTTGCAGATCACCCCTGATATAGACAACTTTCTACATTTTTAAACAAACATATATATTATTAATTTATTTTTATAGTTTTTATTTTTCATTGTTTGTTGATACATAGTCACTCTACTTCTCATTTGCAGGGTCATGGTCAAGTTAACTTTATTAATACCCGTAGGTGGATTTGTTCTGCAGTAACAGGAGAGGGCATCTGCATTATATCACATCAAAACAAAACAAAACAAAACACAAACACAGACGACAATACAAATACACATGGGCAAGTATTCATAGAGGCTCACTGATCTGGACTCAGATAAAAATAAAATATCAAATAAATTAAGATACCAGGACAAAAAAAATGTAAAATTGTAGTCACCAGATGACCTCAGTAAAAGGTTAAAAGGTTAAGAAGAAGTACACAAAGACTTATTTAAAAAAACAAACAGCAACGTTAACCTGAAGACAAAATGTCAACTGTAATAAATAGAAATAAATAACTAGTAGATTCCACTAAAAGGTTAAAAAGGTTAAAAACTGCACAAAGCTATTCCTACAGTGTGTGGTCTTTGACCTTGGGACTCTAAGGGTGTTTGTTATTTGACAAAAATGGGCATTTTTTTGCATAATTTTGAACATATTATAGCATTCAAAGAAATGTCTGATTTCAAAAACAGTACATTTGTATACTGTAGAAAATATAAAATCCACATTTTAAGAAAAAGTAAAGGAGAGTTTCTCTGTTTCTTCAGCAAGGTGTTACATCAGTTCTTTCACGTACCCTTATTAATCTGATCACCATTAACTGATCTAATGCTTCCTTGCGTATTGTGACTAAGCTGTGTAGGGTGGTGTAAAAAGGGTCATGTGACCCAAAGGGACTATAGCGTTACGCTGAATGTGGCACTGGATCTGTCTATAAGCGTGTGACTAGGCCACAGCGGACCGTCTGTGCGTGTTTGTTTGTGCATGCATCTCTGCATGTGGTAACTTAGCATTAGCGACATAACTGCTCTAAAGGAGGGAGGCCACAGTAATCCTCTGCTTGGCTCATCATTCTCTCTGCCCCTTTCTGCCTCCTAAAGTATCACCACCTTTCTTTCCCACACAGTCTTTCGCCATCTCTATGCTGCAGATCTGTGTCATAATTTTTTTTTCTTACAACATAAATTCTACTCTGTTCTATTAACAAGCAAGTATAGATGCAATTGTTTCTGGGTAATTTTTGGTTGATATTTGGTAAAGCCTTCATAAACATAATCAGTAAAAAGCAGTTTTTCTCCATGAGATTTAATTTTACCCAGTGTATTTGTAGGGACTAAATTGGATATTGCAGATTCAATATGGGTACACAAATCAGCTTAAGCCTACTGTCTTTTCATTTTGAAAAACTGCTTTACCAGCTCAGATTTGCTCATGAGCCAATACATAAATATAGTGCAGTGCTACAATTTAAATAAATGCTATTTGGTGGCAAAACATTTAAATAACCGAAGTGTTAAATGGTTAAAGTAGAGCAGATCTCTCTGAGAAGAGGACACACATCAAGAAAGTAAGGAGAGCTGAATTTGAGCAGTATGATAAACTAACCACTGTGGCAGATGTGAAAGTGCTACAGTAGGTGTTGAAGTAAAACCAGAGGTGATGGGGCGAGCTTTCTGCTTGTCTGTCCAACAGACACAGCCTGATCTCAAGGATTAGTCAAGGCTCTTGTTTTGGAATTAGCTCCAAACCAAACACATGACTGACTTTTCTCACACAATGCCAGCAGTCAATCAAAGGCTTACCATACACAGCTCCCTATTGTGGGACCAAGAGTCTGTGGATGCATTTCTTCTCTCCTCCACAACAACCCCTCACAACATGCTCAATTCACACCATCAAACAATGTTTCCCAGTGGTTCTCCCCGCCTAATAAATCTAGTTGACTATGTAAAGACACAACATTGGTCTGGTGCTGAGTATTAATTTCCTCCCACCATCATGTCAATGCATGGCTAACTGCAACTGTTGTTCCACCTACATTTGCTACAGTATAGTCCTCCTATTTGCTCTGTGTTCACAATATGCATGCTTTGAGAGACTCCCTTTCGCACGACTATTTCATTTCAAACCTTATTCCATTACACAATAGACAAGAGGAATCTCTTTAGATATAGCCTCCCCTGGTTCTATCCTCAGGTGTAAACCAGCCTAATGACAACACGAAACACAAGACAAGACCAAAAGCTTAAAATGAAGTGAAATTAATTGTGTAACATGCTAACTTCATTAGTGAAAGTTATTTCCATTAATTAAAAGTAAACGTTAACATAAACCTTACAGGCTTTATGGTGTTTCCTCCCAAAAATTATGATGATAATTTAACACAGTGTTATTTACAGAATCCCTAAAATCCCTTAAACCTTATAATTTAATTCATATAATTCAGGCTTATGGAGGATGCTTTTTCTAATACGACATCCTATCACAACAAGGAGTAGCAGAGAAAGCCCACGATTGTTCATTATTCATAACAGTCCTAGAAAAACCAAAGCAGCCACTGTCACTTTGTGTTGTCACTCAACTACAAGTGATGCTCCTCCTTTTCACCCCACCTCCACTGAACCTCAGTCTCACCGTATGAATAACAAGTGGACGACATGCTGAGATTTTCAGATTTCAGGAAGACAACCTCCTGGGACACATCTGAGGCTATTCTCTTCAAGAGAACAACAATAGATTGGGAACTTTCCTGAGCATACTAATGGAAATATTGTGTTGACACTGGGTATTTTTGATTATCTGTAAATCCTGCACACTTGAAACATTAGATCTTTAGCTGGACTAAATATCAGGGGTTCATTTAAGTTTGTAGAGCAGCTAATGCAGAATGTATGGCTATGTACATAGCATCAGTGTGTTAAACAGTAGTGGTTTGCAGATCGATGCTGAAATATCAATACTTTAATCTCACTGTTTCCCATTCTAGGATCGATTCTTATATTAAAACATCAACAAATGCGTAATTTGGGGTAAATGTGTCTCGTCATCAACAGGGGACACAGTAGGAAACTATGCTACCACACCAGGATCTAGTCTAAATAACAAATGGTTAATGGTAGGGATCAAATACATACATGTAGGGATGCCAATGTCATTTTCTATTTTCTGTTTATTCTTCCTTTAGTACAGCAAAGAATTTGTCATATATATATACATATATATATACACACACACACACACACACACGCACCTACACACACACAAACACACACACACACATGTATGTATATATATATATATATATACATATATACACACACACACACACAAATGTATGAAACAACCTTTAATGTAACAAAACACGTTGACAATGACCACTGTCACTCATTAAATGTCATGTTATTTGCTTCTAGCAGTCAGTCAACAAGGCTGATACCAAGCGATTCCAATGTTGGACTGATATATCTGTGCATCTGTAATGAACACAAACTACTCCTTTTGCCTGACACTGTCACATGAAAACTACAGCTTTATAAATGTATCTATGCTTCAGTTTTCGTGTTGACATTCAGGAGTTCTGCACATTCTTAATAGGATAGAATTCAAGGTTTTGAGTTCAGCTTTAAGTGTCCCCATTTGATGATGAGTATTTCTCATCTGTGTTATTATTTTCAGACTAGTGATGCTGCAGCTGTTTTACTGCCAGTATTGTGTATATTTTAATCATACTTGTGTATCCATTTTAAATTATTTACTCTATAAGCCTCAATGTGTAACTCTTCGTATCAGTGCTTTTACTTGGTATCAACAACAGTTCAACTTACCTGAAGTTCACACCATGCCACTTCCACCCAGGTCTCTGTGTCCAACCCTTTATAGACAGTTTTGAAGGCTCCTCTGCCAAGTTCAATGTCAAACTTGAGAAACCTTCCTCCAGGAGAGGTGGCCACAGCCTTCATCTCTGCTTCCTCCTCCTGCTCACGCTCCCTCTCCTTCCCCTTCTGAGTGGATGAGGAGGTTGGAACATCCTTGCCAGGCTCCTGGGATGAGCTGGCACAGGATGGGTCATGACCAAGGGCAGCACAGGATGATGCAGCTCCTTGCTGCTGGCACTGCTGGTGAAGACTGTATCTGAGGAGCGTAGCTCCAGGTGGGGGGCACTGTGAGGTGCCTCTGGAGGCACCTCCACTTCATCATTCTCCTCGCAGATCTCCACACTCTTTCTGAGAAGCGCTTCTCCCTCCTCAGCTTTTTCTGACCCGTGTCGACCGATAAAGAAGGTGCAGTGAATGAAATAGGTTGAACTGGGTTCTCCTTCCCTTCCTGGCTGAGTTCCCCTCCCCCTCCTCCCCGGATTCCTCCAACCTCTCCTTCAGTTGTTCTCCCTCCTGAGTCTGGGAGGAGGGTAAGTCCGAGGGGGTGCTGTGCAACCTCTCCCTCTGTGAGTTGGCCCTACCCTCCCGCTCCGTGCCCTCCTCCCTTCGTCCATCAGGTTTCTCCGAGGACTCCTCGGTGCCTGTGGGCTCTCCGGGGTCAGTAGCCATGAGGAATGGCTTTTTCCACTCCTCTTGGACTTCCTCCTCCTCCTCCAAACCTTTGCTCCTCTGTCAGCCTCCGTCTCTCTCTCTTTCTGTGGTCACCTACTCACAGCCTCTACTCTGTCAGGCTGTTCTTCCAGTGCTGCAGATGACTGAGGGCCTTTTTTGGTCAAACTGGTCACTAGAGGCTCCTTTGTTTTTTGTCTCTCTTGTTACTTGTCTACGTTTCTTAGATGTTTTCAAATAACCCAAGAGGGTGAGACAACAGCAGCAGTCCTTACTTTTCTTCTTGCCTTCTCCTACATTTTATTCAGAGCCTTGGGTGCATTGCTAATCAAAGTAAACCATATAGGATCCAGCTTTCACAAACTCACACTAAACCAAAACTGCTGGAAAAGCTGCAATCGTCTTCTTTTAAAATGGTGTGTGAATATCTTCAAGTAAACTCTGAAAGAAAAAAGAAAAACACATTGTATTAATATTCAGAACGTATACAAGTAGAAAACAAAACAACATCAAAGAAAAAACCTTACAAAGCAAATGGGCAGAAGCTATGTACCATTTAATTTATCAAGATGATGCTAGACATACAGTAGCTTTCATAAATCTGTATAATTGGTGTGACTGTTTCCAGTAATCAGATAATGGGTAAAACTTTACAGCTATCTTTTCACTGCTGGAGGTCAAAAAGACCATTGATAAATAGCAGGGTTAATTCAACCTCAGTGGTGAACTCAACTATTGTGCCTCTTTTGTGTGTTATGACAGAAAACCTGACATTCAGAGTAGCCCTGAACCAATATCTAGCTGGGCAATTCAGCAGTTACATATGGCTTCATCAGTCAGCAAGTGGACGTTTATCAGCGCCTTGTGTCTTAAGTTGTGTTCAATGACTCCATTAGTCAACAGAAAGCTGCAGTTACGCATATGCGATCCTAACCATTAAATATGGATGATGAACTATGGGCCAGTTCACTGTGAATAATTCATAAGCAGCAGGATTGTCAAACTGTAGAGGAGTGACTACCATAGATCTGCAACAAAGGGCTCATAAATATACACAGCTACAATTATGATGATCATCGTTGCAGGCATTACTCTGTGCTAACCAGTCAACTGTCTAGTGCTAATAGGCCGTTTGAAACTGGCCCGCAGAGTAACCCTCCTTTTCCAGAAGAAGCTGAAACTGAACACAGCTGGTTTCCTTTGACACAGATATCTTCCTGCAACACCACAACTCATTCACTGTTTAGGTTCACGTGCACGTGAGAAAGTGTTGTGGTGTAGGGGCATCTTTCTGACGACATGTTTACCTTGACCTCTTCTCTATCACTTTCCATCTGTGTCTATACCACCTCTGCCTTCTGACAGCTACTGATCTCTGAGTGACTCCATCAGAGCTAGTGTTACTTTGAGCTAATAAATAAGAAGGCCAGGGTTGAGCTACCAATTATGGATACAATAAAGCTCAAAGTCACCACTTATGATTAAGCAGCTGACCTTACAGGAAGGGAGTGTACTAATGCACAGCACAAAAAAAAAGTATGCACCAAAGGTTTGCGCCTGTCCTGGGAGTGTAATGGTATGGTAAATGGAAAGTAAAAAGTGCAGTCTAGGTCAGGGTATTAACTCACTTTGCATATTAGTTTACAACTCAAAGCATATTACTTTACAACTGAACACATGGGGCTGCCAAGAGCTGCTGCTCATAGGAACCCCCATCTAGAGTTACCAACACCCTTCACAGGATGGTCTAAAGGTTTCCAAAGGGACCACATATATGTGCCTTTCTTGGCCCCTGAAATATATGGACCCTGCCAGACAGCCTGCGTCAAAGTCACAGGAGTGGGTCTAGACTTTTTCTTCAGCTTTAATGAGCAAAGCACATCATGAACACCAGGGGCTCGTCCAGCTATTATCTCTTTTATAAAATGGTCATCAACACTCACATCAAGGCTGTTGTCTCTGCAGACTTCAAGCAAAAGAGTCTGACGCTCAATGCTAGTAGCTGTCACTCAAATTAAAAACACAATAGGCTGATATTAGACCAACTGCCATGAGGCTCCTAAAGAACAGGAAAAAAATTCCAGTTCTGCAACATTCCCGAGACAGAGCCACACTTTCTCAGACAGTAGACAAGTTTCCTCCCACATCACACCTATTTACAGAATGCATCAATATAAGTACTTATCACTGTTACATATAAATGAAAGGCAAAACACTAATTACATCTATTAGTATGCTAATAAATATGGTATATTTACTATATACTCAGAAACTATATCTTTTAAATCTAATACACTTGTTCTAATTACTACATCTTCTCTGTGATCATTGATCTCACATTTTGCATTAGTAGTCAGTAATAGCTTCCACTTACTCAACCATTGAAGAGCTCTTTCTATACACTTTTAATGCACCTCCTTCATTGTTAATTACTGTGTGTGAGGATAACAATAAGTGCATGTGAACATAAACGTTCTGATATGGCTTTAATTCATTAGAGGTGTCAAAGTTAGATTTGGAGTTACCTTTCAATGATTCAAGTGTACAACAATTCTCAATGCACCTATGTATTACATCCTTAGTTTTCTATATTCCTGCAAGTCTCCTGTTTCATCAATTAATCAATAGGCTAATACTATAATAAAGATATAAGGACAAAATATATTAATATATGTAGATAAAACAACCAGATGATGTCTGTCACAAGTTAATTCCAACAATCCAAATCAATCAATCAAGTTTAATAAATTCTAAGAATATGCTTGAATTACCTCGTAAAACTCCGCTGTAAGATGTCATATACATGGACTGTAAGTGAAATAATGCTTGCAGAGATTTGGTGACACAGTGGGTTATGTACTGTTATGTACAGTGAGCCTAAAAAGGTAAAGGCTAACAGGATGTGGGGGAACATAAAGAGGGAAAAGACAACAGGCGATAAAGAGAGGGAAGTTGCCCTTTAAACAGGAGCTTATTCGCCGTTGTCCCTAGGGCAAGGAGTTCCCATGAAAGCCACATACCGGACAGAGTTATCACAGTACATCAAACACGTTCAACCCCATCACTGTCTCTCACACCCGCCCAGTCGCTCCCAAACACACATGCAGATACCAGACACACACCAGCAGGCAAGAGAAAACTTTGTGTTTCACTCTTTCCCTCTGTCCCTCTCATAGCCTTTCTATGTTTTATACACAGACAAAACCCCACACAGGCACACAACATCACATGCAAACCCTCACTCGCATGTCCCATTTCAATGAAAGAATGCCGAGAGGAATTTCCTGACACCAGCCAAATGACCAAGCAGAGTGGGCAAACGTGGTAAACCAAAGATGAAGATAACAAAACCAACACCACGGTGGATACGATGACATCTCACTTCAGTAGCAAAGTGTACAAATTAAATCAAGTTCACATGTCAGAATCATTGCTTGATTGTTTTTTCATCCGTACTAAAGCACATGAGAAATGAACATCTGACGTGGCGCAACTCTGCCTGCCCTGCGGCTTCTGAGAGGCTTTTCCAGGGAGGGAACACCTGCAGCTGCTTAATCATTTCTGAAATGCACAGCAAAAATTATTGTGACACCTTCACTTCATGATTGCCAAAGATGTGATTCCTATTCTCTTCTCAAAATCCAATAGAGGCCAGCATTATTTTTATGGAATTCTGCACTATCTGCCTACAAAGTTTGGAGAAGAGAGAATAATTTAGTCTTCAAAACTAACCTTAAACACGACAAGCACATTTAAAACTTAGGTGCTCTCTGTAGTTTTTTCAGTCCTTACATTACTGGGGTGCGCATGCACATAAATCCCCTGGAACCAAACAGCCGCTGAAAATTAGGCTGGCAGACAAAGGAAGAGCCAGAGAAGCCAGTGTGCAGTGTGTGTGCACGTGCATGCACGAGTGCGCGTGCAGACAGCGTCATTTTTTTGCAATTGAGTGGGACATGTAGATGAAAAGAGTGAATAAAAAGTGGCGAGGGGGACAGGAAGGGATTGTAGCTGGTGGGAGCAAGCGGACAGCAGAGTTTCAAACAGGGAGAGGGAAGGAGAGATGGAGCGAGGGGGGCCGGCTAGTAGAAGGGGTGGGAAAAATGTGTGTTTGAAAGAGAACAAGAGGGAGATAAAGAGAGGGGGGTGGTACAGACAAAAGAGGGCTGGGGGGGGGGATTTTGCCTGATAAAATATGTGCCAATGTTTGTGTGAATGAAAGCAGTGACTATAGCTGAATTTCTGCTTGAACAAAAGCAGCTACAGTTGTGCACAGAGAGGAGAGGAGAGGAGAGGAGAGGAGAGGAGAGGAGAGGAGGAGGAGAGGAGAGGAGAGGAGAGGAGAGGAGAGGAGAGGAGAGGAGAGGAGAGGAGAGGAGAGGAGAGGAGAGGAGAGGAGGAGGAGAGGAGAGGAGAGGAGAGGAGAGGAGAGGAGAGGAGGAATGCTTTTAGTGGTTGGAAAAGGTTGAAAACTTGATGTGATTACATTAGCATAGAAATAGTTTCCATTGGTATGTCCAATGTCCCAAAGAGACTGGGTGCAGAGGTCCAAGGGAGAACAGGTTGAGGGAGGACTTTGTTTTGCTGCAAACCTGTTAATATCATTCTGCAGGATGAGGCCAAAAGGAGAAATCCATATGAACAGAAATATAGAGACAAGACTGTTACTAAATGCATACTAGAGCTTTTTGATTCATGTGAAGAATTAAATCACAAAACCAAGATTAGCCAAGCAATTATTGGTGTAGCTCAGATAACAGCATACAGATTAACAAAGTTAACTACTTTTGAATCTTAATTTATCTTGAGTTCATCAGAGAAAAAAATGATAGTGAAAAAACACTGAAAAAAAGAGTCAAGATTTAACATTGTTTTATGACCATGCATAATTACATTTAACATGATTTGAATTTATCTATTTGTCCATGTAACAGGGATATTTATTTATCTCTACCTACACAAGACTGTCGGGGTCTTTAAATTCAACTGTGTCTGTTTAAAGACCCTCCTTATTTCCTCCTGTGTAGTACCTCATATACATCTCTAAGTCCACTCAGATTGCCACACTTGAAGCACACTGAAAACCTCTTGTACATGGTCAAGTGGGAGAATGATGGTCAGAAGTCATCAGACAAACCAAGCTGCTGCCTTTTGACTCCAGGAGCAGCACAAAGCACCAAACAGATCATATCAAGACACATGGAAGCTGAGGATCATTACAGCAAATACTGATTTCTGAACACTTTGTATGGACTCTGGGCATTTAAGTGTGGTTTAAGAAGGAATATGCATTTGTTTTCTTTGCATTATTCGAGATCTGTAAATACTTCACAGGACTTTTTATTATCTTGACCAGTTCCTTATTTTCTGCAAATAAATCATAATATTTTTATCGGGATTTCAGAAGAGATGTTGTTAGCTAATACTAGAATAAACAAAGGCTCACTTTTACTCAAATACACAGTTACAAAGCAATGGTCTTTTTTTCCATACATATACTGCATTTTGTTGTGCTGCCTTCACTGCTTCCCCTTTGGGAGAGGTTTTTTTCATTTAGTTACTATCCCTAAGCATCCTATGGTTTCTTATAGTTTTCTCTGTATTCATGTTACTCCTATATATGTTAATTCTAGATGCTCACACTCATGTAAGATTGTGACTTATTAATATCATGTCATATCATGTCATAAGTTGCCGTATGTTAAAGCGTTGTGTATTGCAAGCTAAGCTAATTACCTCTGGCGTCCTGTTGGTGTCATTATTTTACTTGTGTAGAAGCTGGAGTAGACTACGAAATCTTTCAACATAGAACAAACACAACGCTGACTAGTTACATCTATATTCACATGGATAATGTGTTGGTAAACATATTTTTAATACTATTTACTTAGTGTCTGGACCTCTATTCACAAGCTCCAGACAGCTTATCAGGGCGTCTGTCCCATTTCACATGTCTGTCATGTTCTCTATCATTGGATTGTACTGAAATTATTTGTGAATGAAATGAAATGGAACTGGCAGACATTAACTACAACTGTTGTTAATATTTATAAAATGGCTTCAAAGTAGAAATATCAGAAAGTATGTATTATCATTTGATTGTTTTATCAGAAAAAAATCATAAAACTATACAGGTTTTCTTGACTATAATATATTTTTAAAAACAAAAATAAAAGCAGCTGTCAACCTTGAGAAATAAGAAGCAGCATTTTTGCTATTTTGGCAAGAAGAAAACAAATACACTTACTTATGACTAACACTGTGTGACTCACTAGCTCATTTGACGAAGATTTAACTGATCTATTAGATGGAGCTTATTTATACTGAGGAGCAACTCCTGAAAAAATATGTTTCTTCTATCCCCCAAATTACTCATGAGTAATCCAATTTCTGAAATTTACCAGAAGATCATTTGCTTGCCAGATACAAGATGTTTTTTATTATGAAAATTGGATCCACTGAGGTCAGTGGCTTCAGAAAACATCTATGTTAATGACAGACAAAAATGGAGAATTCTGATCTGTTGGATCCATTATAATAGTCTGTATAGGAAGCATTCATTCTCAATATGAAAATAATGGTTTGAAAAAGTGTTGAAACAGATAAGGGAATAGCATGTTCTTATTTTGAATTATTTTCTCTTCACTTGATTGTTTTTATCATTACATTTTATTTTACTTTCCCACAGTAATCTTTTATGTTTTTCATTACACTCTTGACATGTATTTGGCATGCTATGATTAAAAATCCTCTCTTCAAAAAACTATTTCTGTGCATTATTGCTGCTCCACTTGACTCTATCCATTCCACATAGCTCCCACAGAGATTTACTGAGGAGGAGGAGGCTTTGTTGTGATGTGGGGAGACGAGAAAGAGGTGGCACAAGGTCTGGGAGCTGCTGGCCAAAAGTTAAATGGACCGGAGATCAAACTCAACTTTTATGAAGATCACAGGTCTACATCTGAACTCTGCCACTCAGCTGTCAAGCAGACCGGCAGGTAAAAACAAACACAGTGTTTGTTTGGTGAAGCTTCATTTACAGCTGCAGGAGCTGAAATTAGGGGGAAGAAATCTGTACCCTTCTGCAGATTCCTTCTCCGCACTGTCCAAATTAAAGAACTAATAATGAAGACACTGTTTTATGCTACTACAGGAAAGTAAAGCCAAAATATCAAAGTTATGGTAGCTGCCATGTTGCTTCTCGAATAAGATACAGAGCAGAGTTAACATGTTAAACCCAGTTCCATTTGATCCCAGTCGGAATCGTTTCAGTTTGACAAAAAACAATGAATTAACTAATGGCAGAAGATTCAGTCATATAAAATCAAGGTCAGAAAACAGCCAAGACAGCCAAGGCAGAATTTGTAATCATTGCTTCCTAATTCAGTTCAGTGAGTTTTGGTGGTACAGAAATAATACTTAAACAGTTGGATCTGCTTAGTGTTAGCTTAGTGGTGCAACGTTTGTCTCATTGGACTTTTGTTTTATGAAACTATTCATGACATGCTGGTATTGGACTGTTAGCTTGTTTCCAATAGTTGCCCATTTAGATGCTCGTTGTTTGAGTTGTGTTCCACTGTCCAAAGACTGGTTTATTTGACCTGTTAGCTGAAGTTCTTCTAGTTACATGGATACATAGCATGTGTATATTGCTACAAGCACTGCATAGCATTACCACATTACCATAGCGATGCAGACAGAACTAGTGTAAGAGGCTAGAGCCCCTTTTACACTGCACCTCTGTTATGGGAATATTTCGCCTTTATTTTGGAACGTCATCTGTGTAAATGAAATGGTGGGATCATTTGGTCCCACCTTCATATGCCTCTGGAGGTAGTAACAGAGCCATGAAAAAGGTGGAATCATGATTCCAGAACGCTATGTAAAAGAAACAGCTCTCGTTCCACAACCAAGGTGTGACGTTTTGATGGCATATTGCATGTGCGACCCCCGCGCCAGGGGGATTTAAAAATGAGCACAGGCCGTATGCAGTAAACAAACATATCAGAAAGATGAACCGGGGAGACGCAGAGATCCGCGAGCTTTTGTCACTTCAGGTGAAGATCCATATCCATGCTAATATTTGTGGAATGGTGAAAGACTCTGGAGAGGTTAGCTATGCTATGCTATGCTTATGGTATTCCCAACGCGCAAGAGTATACGTCACACTATACGCTGCGCTGCGTCACTGCCCCTTTGATTCCGGAATGCAGGTCAAGTCCAGCCTGTCTCACCTGTGTTACTCCTTTGGCTTGGCTGTGTAAATCAGTCAATTGTGGCAAAAAGGATCTCTGTGTAAAAGTGGCTTATGTCTGAATGAATCTTAACATTAATCTATGAGAAAAACAAAATCTTCCATCACAGGGTTTGTTTTCTACAGCCCAACAACAGTCAAGAGGAGCAGCAGATGCCTTGTTTCCTCTTGAACTACAATATGCTGAAATGTAATGAAGGAATTTTTGTCCAGTGATGTTAAAAAACTATCACGGACTGAAGCTTTAACAAACTTTACCTGGCACTTATTTACATTATATGAGGGAGAGTCAAAAACTGCTCAGACGAGCACTGTGTCACTGGGGATGAAACTTGGATCTACCAGTTTGACCCAGAGAACAAAATTCTATCAAAAGGGTGGCTTCCAAAAGGAGCCGCTGGACCTGTGAAATTCAATTCAAAGAGGTCTGTCAAATAAATAAATACATACATACATATAATAAACTTTATGTTACATTGTCTGAGAACTTTTTTGACTCTCACTTGTATGTAGTCATGTCCCTTGATCACTAACTGAGAAATGTCCGGGAAATAGAACAGAACTAGAGAGTAAAGTCTCAAAATATGCTGTGTACTGCAAGGCTTTCAATCCTGGAGTGAGCTCTATGTAACTTGAGATAACCTACATTTGCTTAGACCAGGGGTGTCCAATCCTGGTCCTCAAGGGCTGGTATCCTGTATGTTTTAGATGTTTCCTTCTTCCAGTACACCTGACGGTTGTTATCACTCTTCTGCAGAGCTTGATTCATTTGAATCAGGTGTGTTGGAAGAGGGATACATCTAAAACACGCAGGATACTGGCCCTTGAGGATCAGGATTGGACACCCCTGGCATAGACTGACTAACCCAATGTACACTTCTCACGTTTAATTTAATTTAATACATTCAGCAATACAATCCAGCTATTTTTTTAGTTACTCATCTTAAGTATTATTGTCCAGTTTCAGTCACTGCACGTGTGTGTCTGATAGTTCAATGAAACTGAAATTTTGCAAAAAGAAAACATTTAAGTAATGAAATCAATGTTAACTAATGAATGGTTTCTATCCACGGAAACACTTGACAGCTTTTACTTTGAGACAAATGAGGGAGTTATGGTGTTTGCAGGAAAGTGTAATGCATTACTCTTAACACTACAAATGGGAGCATATCAGAATAGGACAATTTGCACTCATCAAACAGAGGAAATAAGAAATAAAGGCCTGCCTCCAATAAAAGCCTCCCTCAAATAAAGGCCTGGTATCTTCTACAGCTGAGGTAAATAAACACCTTGGCTGATATTTGAGTAAATATGAGGAAATACAGTACATGTGTGTTCAAGTCAGAACAACAATGCAGGAAAGGTACACATTTATTTTTACAATATGGATGTGTTACTTTCGTGACATGTTCTGTTCTGTTTAACAATTAATAATAAGGAACAACAGGAACTACTTGTGTCAGACAGTCACACCAGGACACATCGCTGTAATTGTCAGGTGTAAAACTTCAAAACGAAGTTGTCTATGCAGCTGTCAGACTGGAGAACGGGAGGCGGTTAGGCTCAGGCTGTGATTGTGTGGTAGAATTACAATTAATTGCAATGCAGGGCAAACACTATGCAATATGCAAAGCAAGAGAAAACAGATCAGCAAACACAACAAATTGAACACGTGGCGAAGGTCTTAAGGATAAAAAAAAAAAAAAAATGAAAAAAGGAGTCAGTGTGTTATTGTTACTCCTAATCCTTGGTTTGACAGGTTGCATCTACACGTGTTCTTCCCCATGCTTCATCAGTCTAGGTGGTATTTTGAAATTGGCTGAAAATATCAAATGCTGGCCATGAGAGAGAATCAAACACACAGGGATTGTTCTCATCCCATTAGGGAAACTCAAGTCTGAAAACACAACAAGGACTTTTGTCCAATCCAGGTCAAGCATGGGAGAGTGCAGTGTAGGTAGCACACACAGAGTACTGTTCACTGACAGAGAAAAAGACAGAGAGACAGAGGGAGAGAATATGTGTTATCTAACCCCCCCTTCTTTTTGTTCTCTTTCATTTCCCTCAGTGAGGAGAGCCATCCCATACTGAAGGCTTCGTCTAATCCAGGTGAGAGGCTCCTTAATCAGCCAATGAAAAATCAAGATTACACGTTATTAAAGTGGCTTTCTCCTGCTGATTATATCATTTGAGCCCGTTGTTACTCAAGTAAATGTGCCAAATCTCTATGGATTCATGGCAAAGTACTCAGAGATCAGCCAAGAGTTGGCCTCAGCAGTTCAACAGATAATGACTTTGTTTAGGGGAAGAAGCATCTTCTCTGAGGAGACATTACATGTTTTAATATATGTCTAAAAAAATCAATACAGAGTAGTGCATGTTTGACATTACAGATACTTATAGATCCCATATACATTGATTAAAGAGCCAAGTATTGATGGGTTTGGATGCAACAGTCAAATTAACACAGATTTAAAACCTTTATGGATTTCATTGTAATGGATCTTACTTTGCAAACATGATCTTCTATGTAACGCATACTACACATTTTGTGACTACATTGTTTTGAAATTCTATTGAATTAATCAATTTGATCTTATTCAGTAAGATTATTGATATTTATACTGCTATCTTTCCAGTCACTTACATGGTTGGGTATTATTTATTAATTCAACACAAAACTTTTATATCATTTTTTCATTGTAATAAAAACAAGATTACAGTACACATTACAGTACAACTCTTTAGTCTTATGTTTCGTCAGTTTGGTATTTTCCACTGAAAGCAGTTTAATAGCACAAAAATGGACCCATTTGTGACAACTTAAAGTTGTCTTTTAACATAACATCATATGAGGTACTGGTGAGTTTTACTGCTTAGGCACTGAATTTAGTTTGTTCTCAACATATTCTATGTAATTTGGTCAATGCCAGAAAAACACTGAAGTTCAGAACCCAGCCTCAGCAAGACCTAACTTCTGACTATTAATGATTCATTCATTCTTTCTTTTAACATGTTTAACACTATTATAATTGGACTCGTCAGTCTTATGATTCATTTTTTTTATTTTTATTTTAATGAGCTGACTAAGAAAGTGAATTTAATCCCTGGGGATAAATGAAGTTCATCTGTATCTGTTCTAACCCCCTGCACAAACCTTTCTAAATCCTTGCTGTATCTCTGTCTTTATATGTGCAGATGAACAGATTAAGTAAACATAAATGTGTGCATGTGAAATTGCTGTGGTGATATATATATATATATTTTAATTATACAAAGGTAATGGCTCTATGATGTGAGTCTAGTGCTCACTAGCTCTGAAGTAAAACGCAATTGTGTATGTTATTTATAGGCTAGAGCATATACAACACACTGCTGCCTAGATGTGACAAAACCATGAAGCAGGCTCCAGTGATTGGCTGACAGGAGGCTCAGCTGACTACAGACATACATAAGGTATAATCACCATACAGGACATGAGCTAAGTGATAGAGTGACTAACATGACTGACACCATCAGAAATCAAAATCTCTAAATCCCTGTGGCCTATAGAGCCCTCGGTACATCCAGGTCATGTCCACACATCATGTGGGCCTATCAGTGAGTGTGCCCGCAGGTCAGCACTTGACTTGAAATGTATTTGTCCATTATCAGCAGCACATGCACGAGGATAATTATGTTCTAATAAGCACTGGAGTAGTGATTTAAACCGGCTAATAGTTAGGGTTATGTTGTCCGATTTTGGATTAGTCTTTAGGAATTTCAAGCATTAACCTTTGCAGGGGAACTGAAAACAACAACAAAACATCACTCACCTAAATGTAGCATCGCACTCCGTCGTTCCAGCGATGAATTTAGTGAAAAAGCCGAGCTGTTCAGTCCATACAGCTAGCTTAAACACAGCTCTGCTCTGTTATTCTATAGCTATTTACAAACCATATATTGCACGGTATTTACACTGGGGTTTTTTCTCACAAAATTATGTTATACCCACTGAAAAAATACATTATAAAAGGCTCTGTAGAAAAAAAAAATTCTGCTCCCTGTGTTTGTTTTCTCAGTATATGGTGGGCTTTGTGCCGCGGCGTTGTCCGCTCGAAAATCCCCCCGGAGTCGTCGAGCCTCGGTCTGGGAGAGACAGGCAGAGTACTTGGTGTACGTGCTCCGGTTCAGACGATGCCAGCCGTGGGTTCACACATTTCCACAGCCGCTCCTCGGCTTGTCGGCTTCAAGTTGGAACACCGACCATTCATGTGTATCCGAAAATTATCAGTAACTTATGTACATAATTTACAGCGCGTGACTCCAACGGCCTTCAGCAGGTTCTCGGTGTGTAGTAGCGCGCTCTGCCTGCCGTTCTCACTTGCCCACGGGGTTCATCATCATCATCTTCATCATCATCATCCTCATCCTCGGGACGAACAACACGGCAGTGATGCCATTCGGCCACAAGGGGGCGGAGTTGTGGCGTGTTTTCATCCACGGGTTGTTGCATGGTTTTAATGCTGCGTTCACGTGCTTCAGGTTCAAAGCAATAACCGATCGTCCGCCAAAAAAACACTGTATCACCCAGTTTATAAACGTCCACAAGTAGTTTTATTTCTATCAGTCATAAAGTGCAAATACATATGACTCCATGTCTGTGGCAAGAGCAAAAATCTAAGTACCTAAACGTTTCGGCTTTTTTTTATGCAATATTCTGATCCACCTCCTAGTACTTTAATTTCAATGTGTAATAACCTGCTATACGTCACAGTACTTTTTTTTTTTTTTTTTTAATTCAAACTTGTTTACCTCTCAGGACACTTGTTATCATTACTATTACCCCCTTTTTATATAATACTATACTGTTACAAATGTTTCAAATGTGCATCCGAGCTGAAAGTGCAATAACTGTTTTCTAGTAGGTTTAGCTATGTTTTATGTGTTGTATCTGCCTGTTCTTTTGTTATATCTTTACTTTTTGTTCAAGCTCCCTTTTCTGACTCAGGGAAACACACAAGAATTCCAATGCGCCTATACTGCTATGTATCTGTGCAAATGGCAAATGAATTCTATTCTATTCTATTCTATTCTATTCTACATTAAAATTGATTGGAAACAGCATGATGCAACAGTTTTGTTTTGTTTGTTTTTTCCAGATAGATCATTATTTTATTATTTTATTTTATTTGAATGTTCTCTGCAGTTGACTTTTTTGTTTGTTTGTTTGTTTGTTTGTTTGTTTAGTGAAGCTGTGAAACTCTTGTCCACTACAGGGAACAAAAATGCATTGCTGGGTTTCAGGACAACATGTAATTGTTGACTGTAAAGTTCCCAAATGTTTGTGTGTATTTCAGTGTCTAATATCCTTGGTTTGGGCTTTTGAATTAACAGATTAACTATACATAAAAAACTAAATATACTTTGAAACCAGAGTGTAATTAACATGTTAACATGTTGACCAAACATTTTAACCATACAATTATACTTTTTTTTTTGGCAGTAGTCCTCTTGAGTCTTCATAAAGTTACCTGCTCCTAGCACCTAACTATAACCAAGCCAGTGTTTGCTTTATTTCATGATTTATTCATTCATTTATACATTTTTTCAAACCAATGTAGTGCATAATCACACTTGTAATGGCCAAATAATTGTATTCATCCATAACTCAGCCATGCATATTGGTTGTAATTTATGTGATGCATTTATGTTTTTTGTGTCTAATGTCTTTGTTTTCAGCTACATTTGGAAATAGATTTTAGATTTATTATTTGTTTTTATATTTATAAATTAGTGGCCCTGTAATCAACTGGAAACATGTCCAGGGTGTACTCCGTCTTTGCCCGATGGTAGCTGGAATAGTCTCCAGCACCCCCGCCACTCTCCGGAGGACTAAGTGGTCAACACAAAGAATGAATGAAATTACTTTTTAACAAATATACATTTTTTGCAAGCAAACATCAATGGAATTGGACAGTTCATTTTAGGGACCAGTGTTCACATTTTTCTTTCATGTATCTTGGAGTTTAAGTAATTAAATTTTCTGGAACTGGTGATGAAAGTTAAAATGTAAGGATCACAACTGATAAATGAATATAAATGTAGTAGTTTGAGGTGAATACTAGATCCTTTATGCATTTCAGTGTTTATTGGGAATTGAGTTTAATCATGGAAACTCTGTCATGAAAAATGTTAATGTGGTAAAGTGGATCTGGAGTTAATATATTGCCACATACTGTATATACTATTATTTTTCATTTATTTATTATTTTTGATAAACTCTGACCCTAACAATAATTAGAGCACTATTTGAGGACTGCGGTTTTTATTTCCCTCTTGAAACATGGGGACAAGCTATTTAGAATTACTCATCAGTAAACAGAAACTTAAAATTACGATTTTTCTGACGACACGTGAATATCCCATTACACATTTGACTGAAACAGTGAAATAGATGGTGTTTGTCAGGGTTATGCTCCTGCCAACCGAGCAGTCTGAATCTGCATTGTCACGGAATTCACCGTCAAATCAGAATTCATTTCCATTCAGTCCTCGGATTTAATCTTCACCTCGGCATATGCTAAATGAGGAAGATGCCTTGAGCAGAATGAACTGAATAACCCCGGTGAGACTTGGACTTTTGTCGCCCTCTTGTGAGCTCCTTCATGTAGGCATGCTGACTCAAGGCAACTGGTGAACCAAGAAAATCTAAAAAATAAATAAATATTTGGACGTCTTTATTAGCATTGTCACGATACAAAACACGGACATAAGTGCTTTGTAGAAAAAAATCTTTACAGTTAACACAACATAGTATAGACAAAGGTGGCTTAAATGGACTTCTAATCATAATATAAAATAATATTAATATAATAATTTCTATACACCTAAACACTTCATACATGTAAGGCTTGCATGACGCCTGGTGGATACATTCAACATTAAAAACATTACACAAACACACACTGAGGTTCAAACAAATCACTCACTTGAAAAGGTTTGCAGGCCTGAGACAATATTAAAACCTAGAGCGGGCAGTGTTCGGATGATCTCATACAATGAGTTATGTGACATTTCTGGTAAAATAAATACATTTCATCATTGGAAAAGGCTTTACACTAAACTGACCAGAAATGATTGAAAATAAATTTGTAAACACAGGCAACAATGGCATCAAGTTCTAAGGAAAAGAAATACTAATGAACACTATGTGTAATATCAATAAATATCATCACAGGATAAAATATATTTACCATAAATATAAAATCTGGCTATCGATAGGTGCTGTGGCGGACATTTAATGTGTCTTTAAAAGTATTAGCTCAAAAGTAGTGCCAAAGTTTTACTTAACTGATGTAGATTAGGTTTCCCAGTGTCTTCATGTCTCAAAAGGTGTGTTTTTTTGTCAGCCGAACAAGAAATATAATTCAAGCATTTAGTGCTTCATGATTAATTATCAACACCCTACAGACGGAGGAAAATATCTACATTGGCTTGGGAAGACCTACTCCAGCTATATTCATTCACTAGTCACTGTTACACTTTGGTCATCAGACATTTGGCCTTTCACGTTCCTCCTTTACCTCATACAAACTTTGCCATTTGTTTTGTAACATCACTTCAACTCATAATGGCTCACAAAGCTTCATCAACAAATCCACAGAAGGTTTCCAGCAATTTTAAATGCATCAAGTCTAAACAGTCTTTGCAGTTGACTCAAACCTCTGCCGAGAGAGGGAGAACAATCTGTCCCAGACGTGGAAAGGATAATCATTCAGAAGTTCCTCATCTTTCTAACTGTCATTTGGATCCACGGCTGCTGCTGCTGCTCCTCCACTTTCCTGCATACGAGGCAGTTACGCTTCTAGGGGAGGCCGAAGGGGAATGCAACCATCCATCTCTAGAGACTCTGGCCAGCCTTCGTATTTGTTGCTGCTCTTACTGTTCTTCATTCGCTAAAGGGACCAGCCAGAGGCAAACAGGACTAATGTCAGAAATCAGGCAAGGATCTTATGTTTTAGTCTGGTTCTCAGTGAATATGACTGTTACTCATTAAGGTTATGATGAAGTGAGATTTCACCATAAAATAACTATATGTGGCTGTGTATTGTGGCTGTTATTATGTATGGAGGTGACTAAGACAAGAGGTGGATAGTGGATTTAAAAAGACAGATAACAATAACAAGAAAAAAATGAAGCATGATTAATTTGTCAACCATCCCTGCAACCCAAAACATTCCAACACTGAGAAACAGATCATGCATGTGTCAATTTACCTTACAGTAATTAATCACTAACTGTGGAGCATTAAACTAACAATAAAAAAAAAATTACTCAAGAGTTTGATTTCTTTTTTTCTTTTCTTTTTTTTAATGAGGATGATAATGAGGATTCTGTTGGGTTTCTGTAAACTGACTTAGAGTCTGGTTTTGACCAACTCTATATATAAAATGTCAAGAGATAACTTTTTTTTGTGATCTGGCGCTATATAAATAAAATTTTGATTGATTGAGTGATTTAATTGGTTTTCCCCTGTAAGTCGCTTTGGAAAAAAGTGTCTGCCAAATGCGTAAACATAAACATAAACATAATGTTTTCAGCCTTTGTTTTCCCTCAAAATCTCCATTTACTGATATTAACTGTACCCTATTCTGCTGATTCCAATGGTTTGCTAAACATTGGCTGAACTAAATAATTTCTGTAACTGACGAAAGTCATTAGCTCAGCAATGGAATTAGCTAATGTCAACAAATGACTGACTCCAAGCACAAAACAGACTCTTACACAACTTCATGTAAGGAATGAAAACAGAATGGTTTTTATGTATGTAAAATGTGTAGTATTTGAAACTAAATCAGATAATAAGACAGATGATAACCAACAAAAGGAATTAGGTGGTGTGCATGTCTAAGTTAATGAGGCACTGAGGGGGAACAAGATGAGCATGTGACAGTCCAACCGTTACATTGCATTTTTTCAGTACCTTAGAAAATCTGTTTCCTATAACACATTTCCATCTGATTTCAACTAAGACACGTTGTAACTATTTAATATTAAGAACTGACTGTTAACTTACATAGTAGGCAAGCAGGAACACAGAAATATTTTCAGAAATGTTTACTGCAAGTTATATTTGCAGGAGCAGTCATTTGACAATCAGTACTTGTTCAGTCACACCGACATACCTGCTCAAATGGACTTTTATTCTCGATGCCTTTGGCTCCAACAAATACCCCAGCTGTCTCTGAAGGCCAACTCCTTCCTGCTGTGCTCCCGAGTTCCTCAAAGAGTCGCCGAGACTCATCATTCAACCTATAAAAAGAGATAGGAGTCCCCAGGCTTATGTATATTTTATAGGTTGGCTGTTCTTCTAAACAGCAAGATGCTGGTTTTTAGAAATTCGTAGAATTGAATAGCAGGCTATGACAGTTCTCAGAATGTGACTCTTAAAGAGCTGTATTTACAATTAAACAGGTTTTTAACACTTTTGGCACCAAGAGATCAAA
This sequence comes from Sphaeramia orbicularis, assembly GCF_902148855.1. Taxonomy (NCBI): domain Eukaryota; kingdom Metazoa; phylum Chordata; class Actinopteri; order Kurtiformes; family Apogonidae; genus Sphaeramia; species Sphaeramia orbicularis. Next base: position 36,352,652 of record NC_043963.1, read on the forward strand.
CCTATTGCATTATCCTCCAGTCACCAAGTATTCATAGCAACTAATGAAAAAGTTGTGACTAGACCTAGATGTCATTTCATCTTCCTCACTGCACTGCTCATTCCCTTAAATGGCAGTTGGACCTTTTGCTTCACACATAACAGATCAATGACACCACATATAGGTCTGCACATTTGCTTTTCAGCCTCCATTGCCCCATTTAAGGATTTGTATTTCTATTAATTAACTTCTGTGTGTGGCATTATTGAATGATGTCAGGTTAATAAACTCACTTCATATTACAGCCTTATGCTGTTTAACAGTTAACAAGCTAGTAAAACTAAAAATAATATTGCATTATTGTTATTGTAAGCATGACAGAACTGATAAGTTCCAGCTGTTGGTTTAAATTAGCTGACTTGGCTCATACAATAGCTATGATATTAAATGTAGTAATGCCAGATGTGGAAAATGATTTCAATTACACCATGAAATACCAATGACTTAAAAAAAGAAAAAAAAAAGAGAGAGAACGAATTATCAGTGAAAATTATTTTGAGGTGCCTTCGAGGCAAAACAGAGAGGTTTTAGAATGGCACTGATCAGGGACTTACTTTGTAGCTGGATCATCAAAAGAAGCCACAAATACGAGTGTTCCTTCATGGAGCGGCCGTAGAAACTTCAACAAGTCAGAAACATCTAAGAAAGAACATCAAAACAGCAAGACACTATGATTTATTGCTTTTATGGACCTACTTTTACTAGCTATACTACACACACTAGTATCTGGTATTTATTACCTCCTGCCCACATATCAAAGTTTTTTGTGTCCAAGAGCTCTCCGGTCACCCCTGCAAAATCAGTTAAGCATTAAAATAGCAAAAACAAGATCCTAAAATATTAATACAACAGCATCTGTTTGAGTCTTACCATTCACTAAAGCTATGTTCAATCCCCTGCCAACATTGTTCTTCACACTGCTCACTAACCTGCAAAACAGACACACAAGATTTTAAAGCACTTGAAAGACTTTTGTCTGACAAACAGGCCTTTGTCTACACATTTAGACACACTTTCTGGCACTACATAAAATACAACAAACATAAAAAGCCCAAAATCAAAGACAAAATCAAAGAGATGGGGGTGATACAGACTGAAATAATACTTGCATGCAGCTGCCCTGACAAACTTGAATGCCTGGTTATGACGGCACAAGGAGGGAAAAAAAAAAGCTTGTGAAACAACAGAACAGAAATGAGACAGGAGGGAAGACAAAGGCATAGATGAACAGAGGGGAACTGTTAAGCTCCTATCCTCACATCTTGTCTTCCAGGCAGATTTTGGGCCCAATGACGTTGGCAGCACCAGACACTAGGCGGAAAGCCAGATGCTTTGGAGGACAGGGAGCTGAAAGTCCACATTTATATCTTCGTGGACGGGGTTCTGTTAAAATATATGATACATTAGTTCACATAATAAAAAGAAGATAAGAAGATAAGGGTGATACTTTATCAGAAGCAATAAGTGACGTGTAATGTTGTAGACTTTCTTACTCATACCTGGAGTTGGTTCCATGCCTCCACCTAAAAGAAAAAAAAATGTTTGTTTAAATATCTAATAGACCTAACTTGTCTTCAGGAGATGCAATAAAAACATCTTCTTTTATTTGTTTGTCACTGAATCTGTTAGCTGTCAAATGGCCTTTGGATCAAGATTCTGTCATGAAATTGTGAAAAATCCACACTTCGTCTATACATTTTTCAGTCCCTTTCAGTTATTGTAACCACAAAACAGAAAAGCAGCAGATCCTAACAAAGAGAAGAATGTGGTTAATTCACAGTGATAGTAAACAGATATATGTGTCTGTGAATTAAAATTCAGTTAAAGTCAATCTCTGGATTTGTCAAAAAGAAAAGAAAAAAACAAAACAAGGTCTTGCTTACCACTGAAAAAATGCCGGACAGAACCATTCTCTCCACCAAATAAGGTGTTTGCCAACAGCCAGGTGAGTCCAACCAACAGCAGTACTGCGACAGCTCGCAAAGGACCTGTTAAGCCAAAAAATACTTGTTCATAACTCCAGAAACTCCACCCACAAATGATAAGTTCTTACTCGACTATGATAAAAAAACTAACCTGTTAACCTCATGATTCAATCTTTCACAGACCTAGACCAAGAAAGGAAATGTTAAAATTAAGAACAGTTCAAATGAGTGGTTCCAGATTTACTAAATACATACATTTTTTCTCATCTGTTTCCATTTCCCATTCATTCATTCAAACCATAACATTTGTCAGAGTAAATAAACTCAAATCTTAGAGAGAAGGAAATCTACAGACTAAACAACAAACATAATTTTTACAACTATCTTACTACTATCAGCACTAACTGTTGTAGTAGTAGTACATCCACTGTAAATACTTTTATTTGTAGTAGTAGTACATCCACTGTTAATACTTGTATTTGTAGTAGTAGTATTACCAGTCATGGACATTTGCTCTGGTCATTGGTAATTACAGGGGTTGGACAAAATAATGGAAACACCTTCACCTCAAGATGATAATGCCCCAATCCATACAGCTAGAATTGTTAAGAATGGCATGAGAACATTCTAATGAAGTTGAGCATCTCGTATGGCCGGCACAGTCCCCAGACCTCAACATTATTGAGCATTTATGGTCAGTTTTAGAGATTCAAGTAAGACGTCGATTTCCACCGCCATCGTCTCTAAAGAGTTGAGGGTATTCTAACTGAGAATGGCTTAAAATTCCTTTGAAACAATTCACAAGTTGTATGAATCAATACCTCGGAGAACTGAGGCTGTAATTGCCGCAAAAGGCGGACCTACACCATATTAAATTATATTTTGTTGATTTTTTAAGGTGTTTCCATTATTTTGTCCAACCCCTGTATACTAACACCAGCTCTACTTTTTGACAGTTCAAGTTCAATTATCTGTGCATCAATTGCAATCCATGTGTCTCCCCTTACTTTCTCCCCCTCTCCTCCAGTCTCTTTGTCTCCCTCTCTCTCTTTTTCTCTTCCTTTACCCTCTCTCTTTAATCCCAACTGGGTCAAGGCAGATGGCCATTCTCCAGGAGTCAGAGTCTGCTCAAGGTTCTGCCTGTTAAAAGGAAGTTTTTCCACACCACTGTCACCAGTCACAGGTGTTTGCTCTTGGAGGACTCTGTTGGGTTTCTGTAAATTCTGTAAATTGGTTTAAGAGTCTAGTATTGACCGGGCTCCATATGTAAAGTGTCATGAGATAACTTTTATTATGATTTGGCACTATATAAATAAAATTTGATTGATTTATTGAATGATCATTTTTCATTTTCATTCACTTAACCATTATTTAAATCCCAAAGAATATTTTTCAATGAACAAAATTACAAATAAAAATTAACCACGAAACAACTACAATTAAAAACACTACACGTGTAATTTGAGATTTCAACTGATCTAAATGTACAAATATGTTTAATATATGTGTCTTCTATAATATTAAGAGTAATGACTGTGGAAAGTGCTACTATTGATACTCAGGGCTTTATAAAGATGTAAAAACCAATGCCTGTCACGTCTTACTCACAGATGCCCACCACTTTTCATAAAACAAGCAACAATGCACAATTGAGTAAAGCTGAGCTGAAATGAGCACAATATTTTTCAAGTGCTTATTCCTTTACACATTTTAAACGAACTCCCACCTGCACTTTAAACAAATGCAGAAACTCAGGAGCTGATAGTGCGAGCTATTTTAGAAAACAAAACTTAAGAAGTTGAAAACATATCATTTGCATGACAATTTTTAACATGTAAAGTAAAGAGAGTTAATTTACAAAAAAAATCATCTGGGAAAGCTTGACTGAATCCATACAAGATGGCTCTGTACCGATGGCGCTTGTGGTAGTAACAAGGACATTAAACAGCTAACCACCGGAGACACAAAACATGACAGCAGGATTTCATTGATACCGTTAGAAGTCAGATTCGTGCACTTGGGAATAAGAAAATTCAGCTCTTACCCCTTGTGTGCAGGTGAGAAGTGTCCTCTCTCCTGTAGCTTTAGCTCGGATGGAATAAACAGTAGCTAAAGTAGAGCTCTGTTGCTCTTGCCACTCGGGACTTTGTCTATTTCTTGCGCTGTTTCCTCATTGAGACTCTCCGCCACTATAAATCAGCTTTAAGTGAAAAGTCGGACTTGAGCTGGAGGATCAGTTGTCCATTTACACAAGTTTTATAACTCTGTTGTCTACGAGCATGGGAAATCGTGTTTAGTTTGGTTTATATTCCATCTGTCTTCCGGATGTATTGCCAACCGCCAGCTGGGAAGCACTGAGTCTGCGCGACAAAGACCACGTGATCAATTCAGATTTTTTTTTTTTTTTTTTTTTTTTTTTTTTTCCCCTTGCTTCTTTTTTTTTCCGCGTGACCACCACTACACATCCTCTCGTGCACGCGGTTGCTTCAAAACCAAGATGGCTGCTCACAGTGCCGTATTCTCGGTGTCCAAAATTCTCACTTCTTTTAGGGGTGGACACCTCGGAAATACGGCTAAAGTGAGTTGACACGCATTATTTGTAGCGGTTAGATTTAGAGGGTGTTGTACGAGGAGAAATTAAATTATGCCCGTTTTATCTGAACACAAGGTCATTTGGTTTTTCGTTAGTAGGCTAGCTGTCATCCTTCTCACTTTTTTCATAGTAACTTAACAATTTTGTTCCTTCTGTAGCCAAATAACTTCACAAACTCTCAGTTACTCTCTTAATTCTGTATTTCAGGTCTTTGGAACTACTGTTACAAGTCAGAGGAATAAGGCTGTGCTCACAGTGAGTAAATCAGATTTTATTACTCCTGTCCTGTCAGAATGAGTAGAGTTGATTTATGCTTCTTTGGAACTGGAATATCTTATTTTTCTTCTTGTGACTTTATTATTTCTTTGAGCTGTCTATGCTCAGGGTATCTTATTATATATTTATGGTAGGAGCTCATGTTTTAAACTGTTGCCTAACCTATTTGTTTCCAAACTGTATGGCTTTGGGTTGGCTTTAGTGTTTATTTGGTCTGAAAAAGTGCTTTCCACCTTCATGGGAGAGGAAAGGTGCATTTGTTTCTTCATAGTTACAGCACATTCCTGTCAAACTGATGCTTGTCCTTCTGCTTTCCTTGCTGTCCATCTTCAACAACAGGGAGAAAACATCGTAAGTAGCTGGCTGATCTGGCTCATTACTAGCCTACAATGCATCATCATCATCATCAATAGATAGATAGGGCTTGAACAATCAAAATTAAGTAAATGGTAAAATAAACATACCTTCTTCCAAAAAACTATTGTTAGAATTATTTCACAAATAAGGTATGACTAAGGAATTCTTCTGTAATATTTCAAAAACAAAATATTTTTTATTCATAATATTAAAACACTTTTATTTTGTCACAGCGGTAGGTGATAACCAAAGTCATATATCACACAGCCCTAAATTTCAAGGGCTGTGTAATACATGACTTTGTTTATATTACACAGCCCTAAACATTGGACAGATTTTTTTTTTTTCACTGTCTAATGTTATTCTCACACTCCAACTGTGCTGGGGTTTATTCCAGAAAGCAGATTTTTCTAAATTGTGAGCACAAATCTGAATCCTGAGATGGGAAATTTTTCAGTTCCATAACAGCTCAAATGAGCTGTTTGAGTTGACTCAGTCTGTTTACTTTGAGTTAAGCATGAAACAACAATCCTAAGGAGAGTTAAGACATGAGAATTCACCATGGCAATGGATAACCAAATGGCAGAGCATTTCTTCAGTAGATGTAAATATATACCTGGACAAGATGCCAGTTTATTGCTGAGCTGACAACTATTCACTCTTAATCACACCCACAGGAAATTTAGAGTGTTTAGTTAAATTACTAAAAGTGCATGTCTTTGGATTATGATAGATAGATAGATAGATAGATAGATAGATAGATAGATAGATAGATAGATAGATAGATAGATAGATAGATAGATGAACATCAAGTATTATCTTAGATAAAAAAGAGAATCACACTTTGTTCAGTAACAGTTTCAGTTCAAGGAAATCTGACAACATAACTGAGTCTTCTACGCTGTAAGCCCTTTGAAATAGTAAGTAAACAGCAACAAGTCAATACAAAATTATTTGGCTGTACCATTGAATGTGATTTTCCCTCTATTGAGCTCTGAAAGTATAAAAGCATGAAGTGATGTGTCAGAGCTCATTCAGATGGCAGGAGAGGAGATGCATTAATGGGAGAAAACCTGTTTTCAAGTGGGTTGGCTGCACTGAGTGTGTTACCACAGTAATGGATACAGAATTAAATTGAACTGAACCACAGAGTTTACTTCAACATCAACCAAGTTTTCACTAAACCCACTTTCTGGAATACTCCCTAATTTGTGATAAGGGTTTTCCATTTTCTTTACTGCTGAATATGAAATTGTAAATCCCCTACTGTTAAGAAGCATGCTCAAATTTTACATGTTGGACCATCTGTAAAAACAGAACAAAAATTGCTTCCTTAAATGTAAAAGTGAACATTACAGATTTGAGTTATATTTCCATGTCACAAATATATCATACTAATCCAACATCATAAACATTTTATACACCATATGGTTGCTATTTGTTGTGGATTAGATAAGTTACAAAATCATCAGTGTTGGCCTTTGTGTTGTTTTGCCATTAATGTATTAACACTTATGTTACAGCCACCTCCTGCAAAGTATGGTGGCAGACACACTGTGACTCTGATTCCTGGAGATGGAATTGGTCCGGAGTTGCTCGGTCATGTTAGAGAAGTTTTCAGGTGTGTGGTGCATAAATTAAATGCTATTAAAGAGTGTTCATAACAGGCAGGTTTACATTTGAACAGGGCTGATATTGGTTTGTAATTTTGTTGTAGGTTCAGCTGTGTACCTGTGGACTTTGAAGTGGTGAATGTAAACTCTGCTTTGGAGACTGAGGTTGATATCAATAATGCCATCACTGCCATCCGCAGAAATGGAGTTGCTCTTAAAGGTAACCGTCCCCTATGCTTTTCTGTGTCAGCTGCAGTGACAAGTGAAAACATCCACAAACACAGCTGTTAGAAGTTTAAAATAAACCCCTGACCCTATGGTTTGACTGTGACATTGCTTGACTCTCCTGATAGGTAACATAGAAACCAAACACACCATGCCACCCTCTGTCAAATCCAGAAACAATGTACTTCGGTAAGGGAACTAATGATCATTTCAGTTTCATTGTTATAGGTCCTACATCTATCATATAATTTGGCCCTTTGTGTCTTTGGCTCCTTTTCCCACTGTGTGTTTTAACAGTACAAGCTTAGATCTGTATGCCAATGTGATGCACTGCCAGTCCCTCCCTGGAGTCCAGACTCGCCACAAGAATATTGACATCATGATCATCAGGGAGAACACAGAGGGGGAGTACAGCAGTCTGGAGCACGAGGTCAGACAGAACAGAAAACCGAGCAGTTAATATGTCTCCTGAAACATACACTTCATGAAAGGCTGTTTCATTCTGTCTCTATCCCCACCTTCACTTCGTTTTTGCTTTAAAATTGGCAATGTTCTATCCACGCACAATTTAAAAATAAAGCGTTATAGAAATTCACAAATTACAATTTTCTTAGCAGATTCCAGTTTTAATATTAATAACTAAATAACTTACATTAACACTGTATGCGGTTTTCGTTTATGGAAAGTCAATTTCAGAATAAAATATTGTCTATTAAATAACTTACATTTTCTTCGAAACTGCATTAAGTTACAGGACACACACTCACTTCTAATCATGCACATGAACCATCATGCTGCTCATCCATATAAATCTGATTTTCACAAAATTAGATGAAGAAGAATAATCTTTATTTTGTCAGTAGGTTCACACATGTAAACATGCACCACACCGGAAATTGTCTGCCTTTATCACACACTGCATATTAGGAGCAGTGGGCTCACCATATCAGACGCCTGGGGAGCAAATGGGGGATTAAGTGCCTTGCTCATGGCAAGGCCACCCATCATTCACCAGCTGACTCTCCAGCCATCTAGGCCACGGCTGCCCCAGTGTATCTGAGGCTGAGCTGCCTGTTACCGGTTGTGGCTGATTCAGTTGGAAAACATCTGATGCTAGTCAGCGGCTGATTGATCGACACATCAGTGTAGTGTTGATTTGCCAAGTGGAAGAATATTACGCAGTCCTTAATGATGTGCATTTCTCATATGCTTGATGCATTTTTGTGGTATAGTTACTCAAACCTTAGAATTGTTAAGTCTGTATATCCTCTCTGCAATATGGTTCATCAGTTATTCCATTTGTGATAATATTCATTCAAGTTTTTATTGTCTTCTTCAGAGTGTTTCTGGGGTGGTGGAGAGCCTTAAAATTATCACCAGGAATAACTCCCTCAGGATTGCTGACTATGCTTTCCGACTGGCTAGAGAAAAAGGTCGCCGCAGGGTCACTGCTGTGCACAAGGCCAATATTATGTGAGTTATTCTTTGCCGAGTTTATCATTGCAGTGCTGACTGACCACCTTCATATTTAATATTGTGAATTGCTTATTTCAACAGGAAGCTTGGTGACGGCTTATTCCTGCAGTGCTGCAGAGAGGTGGCCTCAGGCTATCCAGACATCACATTTGACAGCATGATTGTAGACAATACTACCATGCAGGTACACATGAACAGACGTTTAATGCATCATTTGTGTTTGTTTTATGTTGGCGTGTCTAAATTATTTCCCTGCTACAATGTTTATTTGCATACTCCAGCTGGTGTCCAAGCCACAGCAATTTGATGTGATGGTGATGCCCAATCTGTATGGGAATGTGGTGAGCAATGTTTGTGCTGGCCTGGTGGGAGGGCCTGGCCTGGTGCCTGGAGCCAATTATGGCCGTGATTATGCTGTCTTTGAAACAGTAAGTATTATGGAACATTTTGAGGAGAAAAAGAATACATAAATTATGTCTGTATCATGTGCTGTAAATTCATCTTCATTTGCTAAACTTTATCTGCCTCTCAGGCCACAAGGAACACAGGAAAGAGTATTGCAGACAGGAACATTGCTAACCCCACTGCCATGCTGTTAGCCAGCTGCATGATGCTGGACCACCTAAAGTAAGCTCAATTCACACCTTCTTCTTGTTTCCTTTGTGTAATGCAATGTTGCCTTTAGACATGTGAAATGGTCGGTATTAAGAGAACTTTCACACCAGCTTTTGTAGCCCGTTGGATCTGAAACTGCTTTGTTAGAACAGGTGTGAACATAGCAATTGCACTGTAATACAGACCAAAACATCTGCACCAAGACCTTTTAGGAGAGGTGGTCTCAATCTGCTTTCAAACAAACACTGTAGTGGTTTGTTTGAAGTGGAAAAGTGATCTGATCACAGTCAGATCCAGCTACAACATAAACTAAATAGACTTAAGCTGAACGACAAAGACCTCAGCTCCAAAATGAAGCCAGTTTGGTAGTATCTTGAAGTTGTAATGCCACAAACCGCCACTGGTCAGTATGAGTCGTATGGGTTTTTGTTTGGTTTTTATTTTGTGAATAATTACGTTTTCTGGACAGACAGCTCCACTCTAATTTTCAGGGTTCGTATGGGTGCTTAAAATCCTTTAAAATGCTTGAATTTTTTTGCACAAAAAAAATGAAAAAAAGAAAATGCTTGAATTTCAATTTTGTGTTGTCAAGATCTGAAAAGTGCTTGAATTTTAGTTTAAGTGCTTGCAATTATAATTCTGTGATGTGGTTTATTTCTTTATTTTTAGTATTAACTCTGCCAGGTTAGATGCAAAGCCAAAGCGACTTACAGAGAGGTGAAACATTTTGAAAAATAAAACTTTACCAGGTATTCTCAGGTTGACTCTAGGTACATTTTTATTTTAAACTTTGGCTTGGTGCGAGTGCGTCTGAAGAACGCCAGGTGTGTTCCCTTTTTTTGGATGAAACTTTGTGTTCTCCTTTACTTTATGCTATTATTAAACATCATTTTACATGTTTATAGCATAATACAGTGTACATCATTGTGATAAAAGGGAACAAATAATGTATGTAGTATATGTATTACTGTAGATATGTATTTTACCCCAGAGATAAGGAGCTGTACTGGAAAAATATGAAAGTAACACTTAAACGTGCTTGAAAAGTGCTTGAATTTGACCTTGAAAAATGTGTGCGAACCCTGAATTGTGGTCAATAGATCAGACTAACAAGACGTGATAGGACTTTGTTAGGTAGTGCTTGACGAAGTTTACTGTTTACCACATCATTAAGCATGCACTAGCTCCGAACACAGGACTGTCCTCCTGTATTTTTTTTCCTTCCTTATATAGACACATCCAACCAATTAAAGCGTTGGACGCACTTAAATTTCTTACTGTGTGAAAAGAAACTGAATCAAAGGGGAAACACTTTACATTTAGTTCATTTGGAGCCAGTGAAACTCTAGGTGTTAAAACTCCCCAAACTCATCACTGTACATTTATTTTTTTTTGTCCTGGCATTGTAGTTTATATGTATTGTTATTTATTGTTGCAGTATACACTCTATATTGGATCTCCATTAGTTGCCACCTTGGTAGCAGCTATTCTTGTCCACAGACAACCAAACAGAATATATAAAATAATACATATACCATAGAAGTCTCATGGTGTTCTACACATTGTTCCTTCTCCATGTCTCCAGGCTCTTTGATTATGCAAGTTCGATCCGTAATGCAGTCCTCACCACCATGAATGAAACCAGGGTGAGTTTTTCTTCACAGACCGGCCCCTCCTCTGCCCTTCCTCACTATTTTACAGCTTCCCTGCTATTGTAGTTTGACATGAGCTTAGAGGCAGCGGTGGCAGGTCTGGCATGTTTCCTTTTCGCCATCACAAAAAGCACCATTGTGTCCCGTCACGGTCACAAAGCCTTTATGAAGTGCTAAACTGTATGGTATCAGATTTTACATTGTGAGGCATTGACATTAATTACAGTCCCTGGGGTAGTTTAAAACCTGATCTGTGTATCTGTTTAGCTTATTTATCCTCCAGGGAAAACTCTTCCAATTCATAACTGATATTCACTAATAGAATACATGTCAAAAAGCATTGTTAGTGTTCAACATTATAGACTTTTGTTATTTAATTTGAATAATTTACGATCATATTTCCAAGAGTTTTTTTTTGTTGTTGTTGTTGTTGCAGTTGCATACAGCTGATATCGGAGGCCAGGGCACTACCTCAGAGGTGGTGCAGTCAGTCATGAGGATCATCCAGAGTAAGGGGCAACTCACAGCTGAGCTCTAAACACCAAAGTCATCAGAGGAGGAGTAGGAGCGTGTGTCTGCCACAGGTGTACGATATAAGAAGATCCACACGCATGTCTGTTCCACTAGGTCACGTCTTATCACCGCCGTCATAACAGTTGTCCTTTTTCTTTTTCACGCTGCTTACTGACCACTGTACTGCACAAACTGCCTTTTACTAACACCTGGTCTCATTTAGAACGGTTACCTTTTGATACATTTCCATCATCACCCCTATGGTGAGAAGTCCTTATAGTGCGGTTCATCCACTTTGAAATCTGTCTGAGGCGTTAGTAAGCTTCTTGGATCATGTTAAATACCACTCACATATTCAATTCTTTCAATTTCAAGGTGGATCCTTATTTATTTTACAACTTACAACCTCTTTTGTCGAAAGTGCAATGCCCATTAAATGCCTTATCAGATCAGCTGTGCATTAAAAATGGTGACTTGGCATCTTCTTTTATACTGTATCATGACAGGTGGTGTATATGTTAACTTATGTCAATGTGCCATTGTAGTCTTCTCATGTAAATGTGAATCCCATCATGTAAATGTGGATTATATCATTGCAATATACGGTTCTTTTGTTAAAGTTTAACATGGCAGGATTAAGACGTTTTTTTCTTAAATCTGTGGACATGTACATGTAGAACATAAATATTATCAATAAAGAAATAATCTACCTTGAAATGCTTTTCTTTTAAATGTTAGATGTTTCCATTTCTTCATTGGGGTTAACATAGTAGAAGCTGGACACATTCTGAAGATGGTGAACAGAAACCTTAAAACATTGGATCATTTGTTCGTAATTTTTCCTAATTTGCCTGTACGTGAGAAAATCAAGCTCTATCCTGCAGGGGCTGAGTTTTCTTCTTTTTTTTTTCTTAATTCAAACAAGGTAAAGCTCAGTGATCCTTCCGTTTGTTTTACAATTTCACGCCCCATCAATGACATTTCAAATGCTTTGGATGACAAGCTGCTGTTCCATATCTGATCACTAGGTGGCAACACAACTTTCTACAAATGCCAAGTGCTGCAACATTTGGCAAATTTTGTGTTTATACTCATAATTTAAGTTAATCTATACACTGTTATATGAAATACCAGAAATATCTGTAGTTAACTTTATAAATGATACTAATTATTATTGTGAAAAGCTTTAGGGAAGTTAAGCATCTGGCAGAAGAGTTGTTCCACATAATTGTGAGAATTTAAATATTGTTCTGTTCATGTGATCTTCAGACTCTTGGACAAGGACTGCTTTTTTTTAGGCTAGCGTGAAGGATTTTGGCTTTACTATCATTCAAAACTATTCTCAGTTTACATAATTTATGGTTTTCTTCAATGAAATCACTCTTCATTATTGTTTCACCTGGTTCTTAAGACTGACCACACAGCGATATCTAGTGTGAGTCATATTGAAGAAAAACCTCTGTTTTCCTCTGAGGCTGCAGATACAGGATGAGGAACAGATACTTCAGAGTGGTATATCATTCAGCAGTACACCTCCTGCTTTCATTCTCTGTGTTGTACAAATAATCCCAGTGCACCTCCCTGCTGCTGATAGGGTCTGTGGTTATGGGCCACATCCCATTGTAATAATGACACAGACTGATTTACCATGCCCAGCTTTGTGGGAAAGTCAAAAACTGTTCCATCTGTTTGAACATTTGCATATTGAGTGAAGAAACCTTTTGTGAGAGATGAGACGACTTTTTTTTTTTTTTTTCAATTTAGCGGGCTCAGGGGATCAACAAGCGTACAGTGTGCAGTGTGTGAAATGTGCAGGGAATTACTACGTGTGTATCTTGGCCTCTGCCAACTGGCTGTCTGTAACTGTTTTCCTCCCTTTTCATTCATGTTAGTTATTCATTCTGCTGAGAGACAGAGTTGGCTAATTTAGAATTAATCTGTTTTTTTTTTCTTTCTTTTTACTTCATATGAGACCAGCTTTTGTTTCATCATCTTACTCCAATTATGTTGCTGAACTCACATGACTTCCTGTCACTGTAATTGGGGTTGCACACTCGTCACCCTCACCTCTCTATCTCCCTCTGCCTCTCAAGCTCTGTCCTTTCAGAGCCTCATCTGGTGTTGAGCCACAGGGCAGATGGTCAGATGTTTATGGAGAGAGAGGGAGAGTGAAATACTGGAACAGGCCACCTGACCTATATGGGCCACCTTTCAGTCTTTGAATAAACCTGCGAGACGGATAACCTGCTGAGCAATTTTTGTTCCAAGAGGTGTAGTTCACTATAAACACACACTTTGTCACTTATACCAAAGTTTAAACTAACAAAGGTTTGGAGATTTTTGTTGCTATTTAGGTTGATTTGTGTGAGTGCATAGGGTGAGTGGAAATGGGTTTGTAGAACAGACGGGATTTAAAACCGAAATCAAAATAACTCAAGACATAAGAGTCTCCAGAAATAATACAACATCCGAGTTACTTTTCTGATAATTGTCCGACCTAATTATTGCACAGTTTTCATTGGAAATGCTTTGCACTTTCAGAGTGTGAAACAACTGTGGACGTTTGTTCTGTTGATTACCCAGAGTAACAGGGAAATTATTTCTGGAAACAGATGTACCATAAAACACCATGCATACCTTTAACACTTTAATGTAAGTGTGCAGTTTATTATGTATATTAACAGTTAAATCTGCTTAAGAATGTGTTCATCTTTCTTGCATTTGTTAATCTTGAGGTTGCCAGTTGGTCAGGAGTTTCTTTTCAGATACTTTGGCTGGATCTTTTAATTACTTTGATTGTCTCAGACATGTTTGTTAGGACACTGTGTTCCATAGTTTTCATTCCTGCTTTCAAGAGCAGCGCTAATCTGAAAGGTTCAGTAGAAATGTAACAGTGATATTTAAACATGTGGTTTTATTATTTGCCATAGTTTGCTCCAGCTCATTTCCAGAGCTCTCTGACTCTCTTTTCTTCTGTCACTCTCTCTCTTATGCCGTTTGTCCGGTGTAATCCAAGATCCAGTGGGTAATTTCCACTTCAGATAAACTCTCATGTTGTTCTGCTCTTCTATGTTACGCAGTGCGGTGCAGGTGATCGTAATCAATCAACTCGCCTCTGATCAGGCTCTGCTGAGCACAGCTGCATCCAGTCATCCAGCTCATGCACTCTCCTAATGGTGCTTTCTTCCCCCACAGCTATGGCTTAGCTACATTGAGCTACGTCAGTGTTCAGCTATTCTCCATTACTTAGCCTTAGTTGTTTATTTGGAGACTTTGTGTGTGTGTGTGTGTGTGTCTCCTCTCTTGGCTTTATCTCAACTGAGACTTCCACTGTCATTCTCTGCAGTGGCAGGCCTAATCAGACAAGAATTATGACTGGGTAGTAAGGAGAAGGGGTGTGTTTTTGGCAGAAATAAAAGAGGTCAAGAGGGACGGCGTGCACAAGAATGAGTGGAGAAAACATGCACATGGGTGGAGAGCAGGGTTAAGGAGCTAATTAAGGATAAGGGGAAACACAAGGATCTGGTTTTAAGTGAAAGGAAACAGCAGTTGATATACAGATTGGCCTGTATTAAAGGAAGATGTCTCTTCCAATAAATCAATCAAGTATTTTATTTATCTCTTGTGGACTAATTCATGGTTATCACAATCAACAACAGCAACAGTCAATAAATAGACAAAATTACAGGAAGAGAAAAGAAACATTTACGTATATGCAGCATGACTGTGTATTTAAGGGTCAGGGTACTTTCCATCCTTTTTTAGGATATTTATTTAATAACTTCTGGAATGAAGCCGAGCTTTTATTGTGTTTGTTCTTTTAAGATGGAGTTTTATATAATACGCCTGAAGGCATCATCACAAACTCATTTTGCCGCACATGTGATTTGTAAATCATAGCATACATTTATTTTACTGAGAACTTGCTTTTCAGTGTTTTTGTTTTTGTTTTTTAATAAATCTGCGTAAAAGACCCGTGGTTTTTCCGATAAGTCCTGTGCCTATTTTGTGAACCTAATAAGATAACAATGCCCCTATTCACAGGGCATGAGGGTCACTAAACGGTTTGATGAAAACGATGGCAAGGCCTCTGCAGTCACCAGATCTTAATTCACTTGAACTATGAGAGATTCTGGACCAACATGTTAGACAGCATTATTCATCGCCATCAATAAAACATTAAATGAGGGAAATTCTTTTGTAAAACTTGTGTTCATTCCTCCAGAGTTCACAGTGTTGTGGAATCAATGTCAGTGTGTATTAAAGCTGTTATGGAGGCATTAGGTGGCCCAAAATATTACTAAGAGGCATATGTTTGTTTTTTCCTTTAATTTGTCACCCACCTGTAATTTAGCAGGCAGGGAGTTCACTAGATAGACATCTGCTGAAACATCACATCACCACTATCTCTTTGAAAAGGAAAGTAGCCGGTAAAGCCTGTCACGCCTGCTTGCTTCAGAAACTTCTTCCTGTTAATGTTTTTACAGGACTGAACACTGTGAGAGATGCCACTTTTGGAAAATACTTGCATTTGGTTGCGTGTCATTTTGGAATGTGTCTAAATATGCAAAGGAAAATAATAAAAAAAACCTGCACTTTTATTTGTCTAAATTTGTTATACAGCTTTTCGATGTAAGTTTTCCATCTCTGTCCTGTGCAGTGAAAACTATGTATCTCTAAATGTGTTCATTTGGAATGTTGTAATAACCTGAAGGATTAAATGTTCCTTTATGGTGTTGAGGAAATGTTACAAACATACAGTGAATTTATAGTATATGATGCATTTCTGTACATTAAACTACCCCACAGTGCAGTAAAATGCAACATACACATTCACACATTAGTAATTTAAATCCAAAAACATCATCTTTCACAGTAAAACACTGACAAGGACCATTTTACTGCACAATGAATACTTTTACTTTTTGTTAATTTGCTGATTATACTTGTAAGAGTTTGGATGCATAGTTTATACTTGTGATGGAGCATTTTCACAGTTTGGTGTCTACACTTTTGCTTCATGTGTAAAAATAACTTATTTTAGAATACTGAGACAGAAATTATGTTAGGAATTACTTCACTTAAGCTGCTATTATGTGTTTTAGCCCCCGTTTTTGCACCCTTCACCTTGTGTAGTATTTTTCTCAATGACACCTCAAAAAGAGCATGTGCAGGCCTTGAACCTGGGTCATGCAATTGGTCTTGACTTGACAAACATAAGCCCCTTCATAAATAAAAGGGGTCACCATACTGAGATAATAGTAAAATATAGTGACTGATTTAAAAAAAAAAACAAAAAAAAAAACAAAACTGCATGTTTGCTAAGTTTCCTGTTCGTGGATGTCCAATACACAGCCCTTATCTTATATCTTGTGCAAGAAATTTCTAAGTCTGCTCTGCTTTCTATTTTATCCCAGGGGAGGAAATCTGAGGCCATGGGCATGGTTTAAGTTCATGTGTGTATGCATGTGCTGTAAGTACTGGTATGTATGCATGCATGTCTAATTCATGTGTGCATGTCTGCATATGGATAAGAACCCCATGCCGGTCTTATCCCAAGGAAGAGAAACTGATTCCACCTGTGCATAACGGAGGTGCCCTTTACATGGCCATACCCTGAAATTCTGCCCCATCAGAGGTTCACTGCAGTTAAATGTTGCATGGGGAAGGGGGTCAATGTGTGTGTGGGGTGCTTTATTGCATTGTGTCTAAATAGGAACCTGTCCATCTTTCTCACTTTTCTTCAGCTCCCACAGAGAATGTTTTTCTCTCCCCTGAACTGAAAGCCTCTTGGCAAATTGAGTGTGAGGAGAGCCTGTGAGCTATTTCTGTTTGGTTTTATGTTTATGATAAATTAGTGGGCTTGTGTTGCTAGCTGGTCTTCTGAGAACGTTCATATGTTGTCTTTCATCGAAGAGAATCAGATAGGGTCGCTGCTGCACTGTTGCCAGATGAGGAAGGAAAGGAGTACAGAGCAATAAAAAAGGTGATTGATTAGGTATTGATAGGCTCATTTTTCCACTGGAAACTATTCTTTCATCTGTGTCAGTATTTATTATTCCCGTTCACGTCCTCTTTCCTCTTTTCCAGTCTCTTTCTCTTTTTTGATCTTTCTCTAATGTGATTAAATGTTTTACCGTCTGTGCCCTTGCTCTGAGTTCAGGGGGCAGTGCCAGAGTTACATTACATCAAGACAAGTATGCTGCGCTCATGACAACCTACATTACACCGCCCTGATGTCATTACAACTCTGCTCCCCTGAAATTGGAGCGTCTTGGCACTTGGACAGCTCTGCAACCCCCCGCTCTTGAGCTGTGCGTTCTCTACAGAACACCAGTGTGTTCTCTTGGTTGCCAAAACAAAGCATATACCCCAGACACACTCATATGCTTTAATCAAATAAATGCCTTGATTCACATCCACAATCAGTGACTCGCCTCAGCATGGAGCAAGGAGAAACAGCAAGATATTCTCAACCTGGACAGGACCATCTCCCACCTGCTGCCAGATGTTACTTGAAGACAAAATATTTTACCACAAAAGACAAGTGCAAACCATTTAAAACTCACAAAATGAAAAATGTGGCTACTAATTTTTGTGTTTTATTATTACTCTTAATCCAAATCCTTTCCAATGCCTTCTGCATATTTTAAGCAAGGAAAACATCATAAAACAAAGCTGATGTCTCTCTTTTTCTCTGGTCTAATCTTGCATTTCCTGATTTCCATCTATTTTGACCTCTGTTGCCTTGAATGTCTGCCCTTTTCTCCCCAGGTGAAACATCTCTAAAGTGTTTTTATGAAAATAGATTTCTGCAAATCCTCCAGAAAACACAGCTTTGATTATTTTCTCCATTCACTGTGAAAACTGGGGTGGATTTTTGTCTGTTCATAAACATCGTCTGGGTCCTGAATGAAATCTGTCACGGGGAGAAGGGTGGAAAATTGCCATTTTTGAAGCAAAACCTGGAGTGAGGTTCTGTGGCAGGGTATGTTCAAGTTATTCTGCTCTGCTCATCACTCACCCTCTGGATGTGTTAAAGTTGGATTTATCAAATACGTGCAAATCTAAGGACAGGGTGTGCTGGCTTGCTGGTGGTTGCAGGAGTGAATCTGTTATGATCCGTCTTAACCAACTGAGAGGCTGCGGACAGGAAACCCGGAGCAATTATTTTCACTGTGCGAGACAACACTTGGCCTCAGGGCTGGCTAATCAGTGACATGTCCGATATAACCCGGCACAGAGGCACCTAAGGTGAGGAAGATATGAAAACAGAGTCTGGTGACGACCAAGTCTCTATGTCCTCCTCTTTTATCACACCATCTCTGAATAGCTCCAGTCTAGCCAGTATTTCGGGTAAATCCAGGAGGAATGAAGAAGTAAGCAAACTCTGTCCCTGACTTTAGTGTTCTCAACTGATCTTCTGCCATTAGGTTTCATCACTTGGGATGTGTGTCTTTACTGGAAATTTGAGCAGCAATAAAGAGAATGACAGTATTGTTGTTTTATTTGAAACTTATCCCACTCTGATAGCATCATATTGGAACAGCTGGCAGTATCAGAGGATGGGGATTGGAAATGTAGGATTCTCAATGTTCATATCCTTAAAAGAAACACTGTTGGCTTCATGGGTGAACAGCCAGAACTTCTACTGTTGTTTCTCACATTCTTTCGGTGCTGCCGACCTGCTGCTTCTTTCAACAAGTCTTGAAATGCACATAACTACCTGGCCTTTCCCTATTCTCACTTCAAAGCTTCCCCTCCACCCTTATCCATGGCTTCCTATCATCCCATTGCCTAATCTTAGAAAAACAATGAACTGAGCCCATCTGAAGATATACGTCTTCAACATATGGCTTCATTTTTCAGGTTCTGCAATGAGCTCATGCCACAGTTTTACAGAGCAATTACTATATGATGTAGTTTCTTGGAAGGCCAATTGTTTGTTCCTTGTGTCAAAACAAGCGCTTATTTATTTTCTGAATCTGTCCTGATGCTAACTTTAGTGGTGTAAAGTCACACTGTGTCTTCACAGTACTTAGTGTGTGGTGTTCTGCCTCATTTAGCCAGCTATAAATCCACAAACATTTCTCTTATGCACTCCTCAAGCGTCGACTCTAAAATATCAATCATTAAATAATTATACCAAATGATGGAAAGAATCCCTGCCCAAGCAATGTGTTTATGAGATCTCCTAAGGGTGTTTTTAGTATTTTGGTTATGAGAGACGATGCTGGGGGAAAAAGCTCAGGGCATGTGGCCAGGAAGCAGGTGGAATTAAAGACACTGGAGGAAAACTGAGCGTGGAGTGACAGAGAATGGCGGCGAGTCAGGACAATCACGAAATCCAAGGTCTGACGCCTTTCGCTGCCTGTCAGCTCCTGCATCCAGAGCTCATTTTCCATGGAAATATAATACAGAATCAGCCCTAATCCGTGCGAGGTTCCACTAAACAACTTCCAGCAGACACACAAAGACTGCATTCTAAATATATCTCTTCGTAGTTCCTCACACCTTTGTTCACACTCATTCAGCGCTAAATGGTCTCATGAATACATAATTAAAACCTTTGGATTCACTTGGACATGTCTGCTTTAGGATGTCAGCATTCTTGAGAGAATGTTTTAACCAAGAGCAAAATGACAAAATGTGTATTTATAAAGAGTCAAAGAGGCTAATTGCCTGCATGGTGACTAATATGACCTTATGCACTGAGCCAAGTTGTGCTGTTTACATTGCTCTATACACTATACGACCTATTGTACTGAGGACATCCTCAGAAGAGTTAGAAAACACAGGGGCCACCCAGGGATGGTTTACTTAGCGGTGAAAGTCTCACTTCAGCCCCTAATATGGCAGTCTATACCTGCTTTCAACACTGTATTTACTGAAAATAACCTGATTCTATGATTACAATTTTATAAGACTCTCTGGTCCTCGCAGCAGGAAGAAGGACAGAGAAAGAACAGCTAATCCTCCGTCAGTCACAGAAGCATGTTATCCATCCCATTTGGCCAGTTGATGCAGTGTCATTATTGCCTTGTCACAGCCTTGTCATCGTAAACACAGGAGCCACACTGAGCAGTAGCAGATGGAGAGGAAGGCAGAGCTCATGCTGACATATTGGGTCACTACATACACTGGGCTTCTGCAAGTTTGCTAATCCATGTGGCAGAACACAAATAAGTTTCCTCTAAAAACTCCTAAGTCGAAGTGACACCCCTCTCTGCAAGGGGAAAGAGTAAAAAATTGGTACACCGTGCTCTTTTTATTTCCTGAATGGTCAAACTGTTGTCACAGCAGTGTTTCCGCTGCCCGCTCTGCCTCCTCTTTCTGGGAACATGCTCTGGGTCATGCTCTCTGAGAAGCCACAGTATGGGAACAGGGCAATGAATATAGTCACCCTATGTACTAAATAAGACTTATTGAACCTTACGGATCCCATCTGCTGATAGTCATGGTGTTACAGCATTTCTTGGCACAAACAAATTATCATGCTTGAAAGAAATGAACAATTGATCTGTTTGTGCGGAGACGTCGTCTAACAAAGTTACCGTATCAAATTAACACCCTTGGTCTGACACCCCAGGCCCGGTCAGGTGGTAGGACTCATTTTTCCCTTGAAAGGGCTTGATTAACAGACAGAAATAGGTGGACCCGCCTGTGAATGTATATGACTGCTTATACATGCACACAATGCCTCACAGAACCTCCCCTTATAAGTGAGGAGGGCCTTTCTGCAAAGGGCACTAACCTGACACCTCCAGCACACTATGGTGACTGACACACTTAATGTTTCATTGACTGTAACAGGAGATGACCACGGTCCGCAGAAACAGTCTCTTTTATGCATGTGTGTTTATTTATCAGTGTGTTTTCTCTCCTCTTTAATCATCCTCATGTCTATTTTCCCCATAATTCCTACTACCTCATATTTTCATGTCAGAGTTTTTCCACTACAGTACCAAACACCATTCTCCTAAAGACATAAACAAAAGGTAAATTCCCTTTCTGTTCACTGTTCTGGACTCTTTCCATCCTTGACTCTCCTTAAATCCTTCTATCCCAGACTCCCTCTTCTCCCCAGTTCCTCCCCCATATTGCTTGTTGAATAATTACAACCAGCTTCTTCTTGGCTTTTAACTCAGGAAACACTCCGATCTGCACTTAGGTATCACCAGAATTGTTCCCACATTACTTGAACCATGCATCAGAGTAGAGAGGAGAGTGTCTGCAGGAGATTGGTTGTTCCCCGATAACACCCTCATCATCTGATTAAGTGGACAGATTTCAATGGGTGAGTGAGGGTGGATTAAGCAAACAAACAAAAGGTTTCTTTCTTCTGTACAAAAAACAAAAAAGTCCTAAACAGTTTGGTAACTGGGTTACTGTAAACTGAAATGAGGACAACCCCTACAGATTTAAGAATACCATTGTCCATTCAAAATTCACCTGGAGCCCTTTCACAATGTCAACAAAGCCAAGTTGGATTCGAGAGTGTCACATGACAGGTAGAAAATGTTTTACCTCATTTATTTTTCTTGTAACACCTCCAAGATGACCTATGTCCCTTTCATATTTTAATTTCTTTGTCACATGTCTGACAATGAAGCACATTATTTATATTGACGTTTGACTCATATGTGTCGGAAATTCAGTAAAAACCTTGGAAATAAATGGAATACTATTTCATGTACCACACGGGTACATGCAAGCAAAATAAAATAGTTATTAGGTTATTATTTTCTCCTCTAGAGGTGTAGCTCTGCCAAAGGGGCAAATGCACTGTTGCAACTTCAGCCCAGGCTCATTCCTTCTACTTCTACTGGGGGTTTCTTATAATTTCCATTAACCTTTTAACGTCCACCAGGTCACTGTAAGGGTAAGGGTTTGGATTACATTTGAATCAAGTTTGAGCAGTAGTAGTTAAATTTGTGTTTTACTCACATGCAGAATTCACAAAGTAGATGTTCCTTTTCACATAAAGTCTAAATCATTTGTCATGGGTTTCTTTTAAAAGATTGACCTCAAAGCGATGGCATTTTCACCTAGGGTTAGGGTTCCATGAAAAGAGTGGATGTTAAACACATCAGATTTGCATTATTGTCATATGAAATATACATCCTTTATTCCAGCCCAGCGTAGCATCGAGCCAAGATGGGATTTACGCTGCCTGACACATGGAAAGATTTTGAAGGTTTATGCTGTGATAAATCACAATAGTGGAATAACCGGGAGCTGGTCTTTTCACACACTCAGTCCACAGCCCAGGCCAGACATAACTAACAGTGTCCAACAAATTGCTAATGAAATTACATGCAGCAACATATCATTGCATGACACTTAGTGCGGATTATACATAATGATCTGATTTAAATTGCTGCATGGGGAAGCCTTGTATTTCAATGTGGAAACTCACTCTGGGAAACAGACACACAGCAAACAAGCATATGCACACAGACACACAAACACAGAGATACAGATACGATCAATCAGACTAAGAACTAGATTGACGTGTAAACATTCTACAAGAGGCTCTCTCTTTTCTCTCGCTCCCCACACAGAGAACTATTCAGCCCTCTTCGCCAGTCTCCCTCTTCCTCACTCACTCTCTCTTCCTGGCTCATACTCCTCTTTCTGCAGCTCCTGACACTGTGTTCATTCAACCTCCATCTACCTTTTTCCACCACTGCAGATAAATAAACACCATCATCATAATCATCATTAACATCATGACGTCAGCAATCTCATGCACGCAGAACTGCGCATGATAAGTAGGTATGTGGAAACATGCTTGCACTGTCACATACATGCAAATAGACATGCACAGAAATGCACACCTTTGAGTTTGTTCTCTTTCCATAAGGGAGCACCGGTTTACGTGGCATAAACAAATGCTCATTTTGATAGAAAACACAACACCTTTAAGGTAGCGTGTAAGTGTGTTTGTATTTCACATTTGGGCCACAATCCATCTTCCACTGTCAGTCTTTGTTAGGTGAAACTTCTGGAGATAATTCCAAGCTGGATTTACTTTGCCATGTTAATGTTTATGCTCCCCCTTGACCATAATATGTTGATGAACCGTTTGCTTTTCAGGCTTCCTCTTTGTCTGACATGTTGTATTTACAAAGTGAGATTGATACATCTCCATTGTCAGTGTTTTTTTCCCTGTTTTTTCACCAGCAGCTCACCCTCATCTATCCGTTCTATCTGTTCCAGTTTGTGTAATGCCGTCTCACCCAGTCCATTTTGCTGGATTTAAAGACGGATGTACCAGGATCTGGGTGGATCTGTCTATACAAATATCTACTGCCCATTTGGTGGTTATCTCCACTCTGCCGTCTTCTCTTCATACACTACCGTTCTGAATGTGAGAAATCTGCAGCTAAACAAAACAAAATTAACCTTCTATAGGTGACCCGTCAGCAAAATTGAGCTATTGTGCCCCTTTTGACCCCCCTGTTCCTCCCAGTCTTTGTGCATAGCATAGGTACCTTCAATTTTGCCTTCGAGTATCAATCAAGTACCGAGTGCACAGCTGAACACACATGGCAGCTTAATTATATTTTGCCCGAAGCGCCAGAAACCAACTATTACTCCTTTGCTCAAATAGGACCTACTGTAACTCTGGATGGCTGGATGTGATCGAGCTGAAATTTATTTAGGAATCTGCTCTATGTAAACACAAAGATGTGTGGAAAACCAAACATAAGGCAAAAACAAGATGACACACAGAACACGTGTCTGCAAAGAATACTTTACATAGTATTACATGGTATTAATTTATATTTACTTATATAAATGTAACATGCAAAAAAAAGAGGTTTAAATGTGTGGGCAGGACACAAATAATGAGTCGATATAATTTATTTATACAGTGGTCTGCTATAACACAATTATAAAATGACAATGAAAGATCCACCCGAAAACAATCTGCATTTAATTTGAAACAGCACAACATCATTACCACAGAGAATTGACACACCCCAGCTTTTGAAGAAGCCCTCACTGTGTCAATAGCTGTACAAATTAATTTACACATTTTTTGTGTTGGTCATTGCTTGTTTATTACCATGATGTCTGATATTCACAATGTGGTTCTTTTTATCTTTTATGTTTTACGTGTGACGATAAATTTGTGAACCACATTTAAAAATATTTGAATAATCATTTTTATGTTGCCTTGCTCAAAAATTAATTTCCTATAGGTTTGAACCACATAAAAACACTGATTCATGTTGAGTGTTTAATGTGAGTAATGCACCAACAACAGAGAAACAAAGGATAAATTATAACGTCACAGATACTGAGTATTTCCCGCTGCATATGCATGCACTCACACACAGTTTTGTGCTGAAAGTTGTGGTTCAGATCCAGTAGTGGGTGTTGGCTGACACTAAGAGAGTGGAAGAA
Organism: Sphaeramia orbicularis; assembly: GCF_902148855.1. Lineage (NCBI taxonomy): Eukaryota > Metazoa > Chordata > Actinopteri > Kurtiformes > Apogonidae > Sphaeramia > Sphaeramia orbicularis. Next base: position 36,377,352 of record NC_043963.1, read on the forward strand.
ATGCAGGGGGCAAAAATGGTCTGGACGCTGCCAGTTTATTCCAAAGACCCCCCAAAGCACACAGAGTCCTATTCACCACATCTGCATCTCCATCTGCATACTCACTTCTCACACTCATGCTACTCTAAACAAACTTTCATCTTTGTGGAAACATGTACTGCACTCTGCTGCACATGCTCTGTGTACACATACGACTGCTTCGCCGCCCACAACTATCACATTGTGGGTACAGTGTGTTTTCTCTGGACAGTCACATTCATTGTAATGCTCCTTATTCAGTTTTGATGTTTCTGGTGTCCACATCTCTAGCCTTTTCTTCACTAAAAGCTGACAGATAGCCTCACTTTCCATAATACACCCATCTCTCTCCCTTCCCTCTTAATCCCTCTAATTCCTTCTCCTCCTGGTGTCTGTTTTTCTTTTTCCAGCAGGCAGATTCGCCATTCTCAATGTCCACTTCCCACCATCTTCTATGCTTGAATTACAGCCTATCCCGTTTTTCCTGTTCTGAACCACTTTGCTTGCCACACAGGAGATGCAGGATCAACAAGGCTGAACAGTCAGTGTGAGCAGAGGAGAGTGGAGAAGAAAAAATACTTTCAGGGCAGAGAGCTCTAGAAGTTTGTTTGTTTTGTTGCAGCATCCCATGATTGATGGTTCGAATGGCACATCCTTTAGCATGGCTCTCATTAGTGGATCAAAACAAAAGCATCTTCACGCTGAGTTAAAACCATGAAAGCATTGTTCCTTTCGTTGTTTAAGTGATGTGTCCAATTATTTTCATCTTCTTCTTCTTTTTTTTTAATCTTTGTGTACCTTTTGTTTTCTACCAGTTTTTTCTACCATCTCCAGTTTCTGTCAATACATTCGCTTTGCTGTTTATGTTCCCCTTATCTGACTATTTTGCACGTTTGCTGTGCTCACAAAAAATCCATCACCATCTAACAGCAAGGGGGCTCTGGCAGACGGAGCAAAAAAGAAAACATCAGACCAATAAACCAAGTAAGGGGCCACAGAAAGGAGGAGAAACAGATGATTGAGATGGGAATAAAACAGGTCAGAATTCTTGAGTATTAGCTCCACCCTCTGCTATGTACATCTGTCCTGCAGACTCTTCTGTAGAGGAGTCCAGTTTTCATGAACCTCAGTATGCCTTTACATACAGTTTACATGGAGCACACATGTTTTTGTCCATTGACTCAGTACACTCACAGAGATGGTTTCATTTGTTGTATTATTAGTGTTTTATTTCTATAAAACTCACATGTTTGTTTTAATATCTTTGACAGCTGACTGGAATATAAAGAGAGTTATGTCTAATATTACATGCCGTAAAATTTGCCTGCAGAGTTAGGAATGTTAGTGGGATCCTCATGATTCAACATTTTCACAGAATTTTAACAACCTCTTATAAACTGAAGAGCGTAAAATAGAAATGCAGTTTTCATATTGCATCAGCATAGATGTGGTTCCCTGCAAATGATGGGGAAATGGATGCATTTTGGAATACTTGAGAGGAAATTTTGACAGTTGGCATACTTAATTGAAAATATTAGATATTTAGCCAGTATTTACCCATTAAAAATGCATAGGTTATCCAAATCTCCCAGCCAAATTGGCTAGGAATTTCACATCCCATATGTACACATGAAGACTACCTACTTTCATCCCTGGCCAAGGTTTCTTGCTGATCATATCTCTTCTACATCAGTGTAAATGCACATTACAGATGACATAGTTAGTTGGCTAAAGAAACCTTACAGAGAGAAGCCTTGGACCACATTCCTACAGTGTTCTCCTATCAACTATTTGATATCTCTCTGTGATCCATCTGTGAGGGCCAAAACATGAGATCCGTCTTCACAAGCCTCCATTAACATCCAACTTGGCAGTGAGAATCACAGGTCCGCCACTCAGCTTATTCATCTGTGTCTTCTGCAGCCATTAGAATGACAAAGCGCACAGAGATAATAGCTGTATTCCACTATGAAAAGTGCACGGCTATCACACTGTGACCATATGCAGAGTTTGCCGTGATAAGATGAATGAACTCACCGCTCTGGGCTTAATGCTTTGAAATTTCATAAACAGATTATGTCATACACGATCTGTCTTTTGAAATGAACGCAAAGTAAACAAGGCACATATTCATAATGACTGTACTTTCCAGCAGCAGATCTATTGTTTAAAGAGATCATCTTGTTGGTGAAAGACCGCAAACATGATCTGAGCAGCAGCTCCTGCCAAAGTGCCTCATTAATAGAAGTTTATATTTCATTTGTAAGTTGTCTGCAGTTGTATAAATGAGGCTAAGAACATTTATTTAAGTCCAATACTCTCTTTTCAAGCACTATGCACTATTTCAAATGCTTAAACACTTTGATATCACCATATTTCATGAAGAAAAACTAAAGGGCTTTGTTACAACTTGTATCTTAGAGCTGCTGATATTGCAGATTAAGGTTGAACATTCAAAATATTTATTAGCTTATAACATGTACTCACTCAGCAGCTACAATAATAATATGTTAGGGCAGTTATCAAATTGGATTATTTTGCTAAAAATTGAGAAAGAATATTTTCTTGGAAGGAGCCAGTTTATACACGCTTTAACAATAACGTCTATACTGTTGATAATTATTTCACTGCACCTATCTAGATCAGTCAACTGTGTGTAGGAGTGTTACATGCAAAAACTGAAGAAGATTTTTTTACCAGGCAGGTTTGCAGAAGTGATTCATGCTTGTAACATTCAATGGAAAAACGCTCTAAGAATAATGACAGTAATAGGCCCTTTGACAGAAATAAAACTGAACTTTATTGGCAAAGTAATCTCACAGTATCCTTCTCTGGTTATTAAGGATTCACAGAAGATGAATCCTGAATTCTTCATCTGTCTCTGTTATTCATCGCTCGGCTGACAGTTAATGATTCCCTCAGATGGTCCTACACATGCCAACTTTGTCCAGACCAGGTGTTGTCCTGCGCACCGTGCACTCTTCAAACCTAAGGCATGTCCTAATTCAAGCCATCCAACAGGAAGACAAATCACTCTTTAGGACTTTTTGTACTTCTGAGTGAACATACAGTTAAGCCTCATCTCTCTCTGTTGCGGTTAATGGTAGCCATGTTTGTGGACTTTGACAGAGTCTGCAGAGGAAGCCAAGCACTTTGGACTGGAAAGTGAACTTGATGGAGTGACTGTTTTTGGATTGAGCTCAGCAGTGTATTCCAAGTCTGTCTCCATCTCTACCAGCTGAGGAGGCCCCATATTGACCACAAAGATGATTCATAAAGGTCTAATCCAAAAAGTTTTGTGTGTGTGTGTGTGTGTGTGTGTGTGTGTGTGTGTGTGTGATTGTCAACACCTCTAAGAATGAGCTTGTCCCATGAAAAGAGTCATTGGAAGGTCTTCGGTGAAGAGACTCCATCTCTGAGGAAAACAGCTGTCATTTTATTTCTAGCACAATAATAGCAGCTGGAAATAAGCCCTAACATGTGGGAGAATGTCCAGCCAGAAATCTCAGAGGAAAAGGTTGTCATAGATAGAGATATTTTAAGGTCTCAGCATTCCTTTTAAACTCAAGTGCAGCTTTGAAACCGAGCATGATGTCAAGTAGATACAACGCTTTACCTGATGAGAGCATTGTAATATAGTCTTATTGACTTCCAAACATTTCAGCAGTTATTTTTCATTGCAGGAAAGTTCATATAGCAACACAAAACGGCATTAGTTATCTCTCTGTATGTCACACATCCAAGGTGATTTCATTTTCCAAATATTGTCTTTTAACTTCTGCCAAGAACATTATGTGATCGTTCCAGTTTGTTTGTCTGTCAGCAGGATTGTGCAAAAAATGATTTTCTTGTAGCCCAGTGGAATAATAAGGCAGGGGCCAACAATGAACTCCTTAAATTTTGGAGCCGATCCATAAAAATGGTAAAGCCTGGAATTGTTTTTCAGTTTCTTTAACGCTGTAGTGAGCCAGGCTAAATTGCTACTTATACTTGTGAAGAAATATATATACTGGCTAAATTATCACTAAGATCTATGTTACCATGGAAACAGTCAGTCTAACCAGAGACACCAATGCACAAAGAGGAGGAAAACATAGGTCATAATTTGTGGGTTGTTTGTGGTTTAATAACATTGTGGAATACAAAGAGGAGTGGACTGTTGGCCTTAGCAGAGTGAAGTATTCTTAGTTTATTCATTTATTTATTTATTTATTTTCTTAGCAGAATAAACTCCCTTCCTCTGCCTTCTTTTGCTAGTCAATCATCATGGGTGATTGTTAAAGGACCAAAGTGGATTTTGGAATAATCGTACTGCTCTGTGACAAAATGTCCTGTAAGACTAGAGGAGCCAGGATAATCATATTAGAGTAATTCTCAGGAAACTTACAGCTCCTCCTCCTCCTCCTCCTCCTCTTCAGTAACAGTACAGAGTGCTTTGACTGAGGGAGACATCTGATGTGAACCTGGCAGCCCCCACAGCCAGGTTCTCTGACATCATGGGACAATCCAGTCTCCGCTGGCCAGAGATCAATGACTTGAAGTGAGACAAACACAAATTGGGTATAGCATGATGTCTCTATATGTGTGTCTGTCTGTGTGCTGCTGGGGGCCACTAAATAGGAATGATACAGTATTTGCAGGATGGCAGTGAACTACATTTTCCATGTTAACTGCAGCTTTTAAGGGAAAAAGTAAGAGGAAGTTGCAATTTACTTGTCAAAATAAATTTGGGTACATCACCACTGTTTGCCTGTTGGGTTGGATTTTGTGTGCTTGTGTGTATGTGTTCAGCATTTGGATGTAAAAATATGTATGAATTTATGAATCCTTTCATTGTCCGCACCTGTGAGTGTTTGTGTGCATGCCAACTGTATTTCCTTACCATCACGTGGGCATGTGTGTGTGACTGAGCTGTGGCATTAAAACCAAATGGGGAGCACTTTACAATAAGCCTACCCTTATAAAGAATTTATAAGTGGATTACATAAGGTTATTAATTAGGTTGCAAACACTTTATAAATCATTAACAAGCTATTTATCATATTTATACCCAAAGGTTTAGTAATATTGTGTTTTACAGTTGCAATGAGACTCCCAATCACTAGTTATAGTTGATAATACGTAGAAGATCATGGTGACTCATTCACCTTTTTTTTTTCTGAGGAGTCATTCTGGTCTTATTTGTTTATTTGCACCCTCTAATGATCTGGTTGTAGATCTTTAACTTCTCTGTTGGTATGATTTTAGGGCTGAAAAAAGGCTTGGATTGACAGTTCTGTGTGACAGTTCGCTGATCTGCCATGTCAACCTTTATGGGCTTCTGTTATATACATATTTATTTATATTTTGGTGCTTCTATAAAACTGGTCCCTAAAAACCTGACAGAGGGGCTAAAAATTCAAACCAGATGTAGACTAATGTTATGGCGCAAGTTTGGAAGCACTTTGGGTCTATTTTAAAAATAAATATTTACTGAGATAAAAGACAAACTATTTATATTATTTTTACGTTATTTTTTAAACAAAATTCTGCATGTAACACAGTCAAGAGGACACGAAAATTGTGCGCTACTATTTTTTTGAATGTCTCTTTATTCTCTCACAGGTACATTTTGGGAATTGAACTAATTATGCAAGGCAGAGTGTTTCGTGAAAATGACCGATGTTGCAAAATCATTTGCAATTTATATGTGTTTAACTGGGCAGGTTCTGCATGTAACACAAGTGGACACGATGGGTTACATACAAAACCTGGAATGAGACTGAGATTCATGAAAACCCACATGTCTGGATTAGAAAAACCAGTAGGATCATCACATTTAACACAGTGTCTTCATTCGTAGTGGAATATAAGACCATTTACAGCCATGTTTTCCAGATCAAATGCACTGACACCTAGGTAGCTTTTCATGTCCCAGTTTTGGTCCTATTTTTGGTCCCAATATTTTATTAAAAATTCATTAATTTTGGGATGGCTCAGAGCAAGAGTATCATTGTTTTTTGCAGTTATCTGAGGTCATCATTAGGTACATCGTGGGGGGAAATATGTCCACATTTCTCTTTTATTATTGGGTCTAAAAAGCTGCCAAAGTACCAGGTACCAAAATGAACCCAGTTTCATAGAAGCACTCGTTTATATAAAACATATTTTTAAATGTGTTCGTGCTTCTCTGTAACAGTTGGACATTGGTTAGTCTGTCAGTCAATTCAATTCTCCATATTATGTTTGAAACATATCTAAGGAACTACTTGACATAGTGTCCTAAAATTTGGCACAACGTTCATGCTCAAGGATGAAAAGACTGTGGGGACCAAAGGTTCAGTTTATGGGACCTCAGGGAACACGGTTTATTTTCAGTTTATGCAAAGGATAGTGGATGCATCTTTCTAAACATATGGTTCTTGTTTCCTAACAGACAGCTTGACTGTAGTTGACAAGATCATCAATCATTTTGTAATGAAAATGAATAATAAAGTTCACCAAGTCCATGAACTAGTGTTTACCATTAGCTCACCCATTACCATGGATATTCCTGCAGTTATACCCTTTTGTCCAAATATGGACACTTCTGGCTCCAAACAGCCAAGAAACAGCCAAAACACAAACTCCTAGATTCAAAACGTTCATTCCCAAATCAATGAGAGGGCAACAATGGCTCTGTCATTTCTTATATATATAGTATTCCAAAATGACTAATATCTCCCAAAATATTGGTCCTATCAACTTGACCAAAAATACATAAGTATTACAAACTTCAACAGTCAGCTCTTTCCAGATTTTGTGTGATTCCTGAGACACACACACATGCACACACACACACACACACACACACACACACACACACACACACACACATAGGCCACTTGGCTTTTATAATATAGATATTCCACTCATACAGTAATGACCTGTGTGAAATATCCTGTATGACCCAGTAGAAGTGAGCACCGGTGTATTTACAGAGACATTTCCCTCTTGTACTGCAGTGTTTGGAATGTTTTTGTGTGCGGACATTCAAGCAGTGACCATATACCTCCAGCCATAGGCGTAGGTTTCATTTGAACACCGGACTGTTCCCCCAGTGTATTTAGTGGGGGGTCTGAGGGTTTGACCATTAAACACTATACCCTGTATTCTGGCAAATTTAACTCACTAATTTATGCCATCAGCTTATGGTTGAAATGTCTTTATTTGCTCTAAGTAAAATACAAACACCATGTAATGGAATAGGCTACACAGTGCTTTGATATATTTTGTATTACATTCAAATATTTACTTTCCTCTATCCTAACAGCCATAAAAATGCCTAAAGCACAGCCAAAGAACCATCTACCTAGGTTATTACTAGTAATTTAGCCCCTCATATAGTGGGGAGTTGAAAAATTCAGCAGTTGTGGCTGCAACTCACTGATTTTCCCTAAAAAGCCTCATGTTCACCTTGACATATTTTATGTTATATTTTATTAATATAAATTTGTGCACATAGCCTACAACTGTGAAAGTCAGATTCACACAGCTGCTGCAGCTCATGTTAGACACTTGTCTGCTGCTCTTAACCAGCTGGCAGGGAATTACTTGAGTTAGCAAACAAACACACAGCGCTTTCTAGCAGTGAAGTAGTAAAACATTAATGATAATGGCTCACAACTTACATGGTTTTGGCAGTTTAAAAAAAATGTCCTTAGTTCAGACTCTCTTTCTCATCTGACTCCTCCTGGTTTTCAACCTGACTGTCCATGCACAAGGGAAAGGAGGAGACGCTGTTGACACACACCACCACACCGTGTGTCACGCCGTCTGTGTGTGGGTCTAGAGCAGGGGTGTCCAACATATGGGCTGTGGGCCAACACCAACCCACCAAGGGGTTTGATGAATTTATGGGGATAAATTTAAGAAGGGCAAAAATTACACAAAGCAATATGTATTAAATAATACATAATACAACAATAATACAAAATACGTTATTATACAATAATACAAAACATTTTTGGTTTCAGATGCTGTTACTAAATGTTTTGTGCATTTGTAGATCCACCCCAATCTGTAAGGTGTAATGCACATAATAATACGCTGAGGCATAATATTGTTAAACTTCCCTTAATTTTTCCTTAGAAATTTCTGGTAGTTCATGGTTGTTCAGGTTTTTTCACATTATATGTGAAAGGACAGTTTGTAAATGTAAACATTTGCACAATGTCATTCTAGTATTTTTGCACTAGCAACAAAGATAAAACTTTGCCGTTGTCATTATTTATAGATCATTATGCTATTACTTTACTGGTCTGGCCCACTTGAGATCAAACTGGGCTATATGTGGCCACTGAAAGAAATGAGTTTGACACCCATGGTCAAGAGAATAATCACAACATGACATTACAGCAGTTTTTCAACATAAAGGTCCTCTGCCTCTTTCATGTTTTCATTACAGATGGGCGAATGCAGGTGGTCAACATACTAACTGGGACATTATTGCCTCCAGCCAAAACCAGTGGTGCACAGAATAAAATGAAATGCAATGACTCCAGTTACATTACTCTACTGTTTCTGCAGGTCTATGTTTCTGAAAGATCTAATGTGGATGAACTACATACACACTCATAAATATAGCTACAGATACCTAAGTGGACACAATGAAGCATCAGTCATGATCAGTCATCATTTGGTATCGTTGTGCGAAGGTGTGGACATAATTATTGTTTAACTCCTATTATGCAATAAACAACGGTTCCACAGCTTTCTTCTTACGTGTTTTTGTCGTTCAGTAACTCCCTCTCTCTCCTCATTCACCATATAGCTTCCTCAGCCACCACTGTTCTCTAGTTCCTGTGTGGAAACAATAAATTAGGTTAGTTTCATTCACATTGTATATTTTCATGCTGTGTCATTTCATTCAAAGGAAATGACCTCAACTAACATTACACATTTATGTTAAAATAATATAGATGATGTGGTACCACTGACAGGTGACCAAATAAAATGTTTCATTGCAGTGATTAAATGACAGATTTGTTTGACTTTGAACATCATTGGACAGATTTGATATGATGCACAGTAGATCAACAAGTCTAGGAAATATATAACATAGGCCCTTTTAACATATTTTAACCTGTAAATGCTACAAAACTGGCCGTTTAATGAGATGTGATATTTTTTAATTGTGTTTTACACAAAAGATAAATATGATGTAGATATTTTTCTGACTATTTGGGTTCTGCTTTAAGATGCTTTTTAAAGCACACTGATAATAATTTTCATTACCTGTTACATTATTGGTGTTTTATATGTATGTTTTTACAATTGTGTTTTATGTATGTTTTTAGTAATGAGTTTTATTTAGCATTTTATTTACCTTTAGTAGACAAAGACAAAGTAAGTTTAGTAATTAGCTAAATTTGAGATTTTAGAGAATGGTTCAGAAAAGGTGCAGGAGTAACTGGATCATGTGAAATAGTGAGTCTGACCAAATGTATTAATGCTGAGCTCTTTGTAATTTCTAAATAATGACTTATAATTTGTTTTAAATGCAATCAATGATTAATAGTTAGATATCATTTATAAATTCTTTATCAGAGTACTTTATTGTCAAGTGGCACCACTAATGGACAGCTGTTTTCTTTCTACAAACCTTCAGTCCTGTGTATACATCAAGGGCGTGACATGGTGGTGGCCTGGCTGACTCAGCCTATTTACACTCCTGGATGGGTGGAAATGCACCAGCCCTTTACCACCAACAACAAAGGCAATGGAAGGTATGTATGGGAGCAAAACAAGGGGAGAGCTTTGAATAAAAACACAAGTGCTGTATATCAATGACTTACGCAGGCCATAAATCATTACAATGAGGGGTGGTCCTTCTCTGGTTTCCCTCGTCCCTCTTTTTTTTGTCTCATACACATACAGTCACACGTGCAAACAGTAAATGCAAAACAAGGTTATATCTGAACACACCCCCACTACATACACACAAACAGACATAGAGTTCAGTGCTCTGTCTCAGTAATCCCTGCTCCTCTCTCTCTCTCTCTTTCTCTCTCTCTCTCTCTCTCTCTCTCTCTCTCTCTCTCTCTCTCTCTCTCTCTCTCTCTCCGATACACTTCATAGGTATGTATAACAGCCTCCCTCCACTCCTGGCTGCATGCTCCACCCTCAGCCCTAGAGGACAGGCTGGTTGACCCAGGAGGAGGGGATAGTGGGGGAAGGAGGTGGAGGTAAGAGCAGACGGAGCTCAAATTCATTTCTGCTGGTGCTTCTGGAAGCGCAGCACATTGCAAAAGCATAACGTGACGCACAAGGAGCCGGGGGGACACACATGGCTATCAAATGGATTACTCTGACATACACTTGTGAACTACTACACTGCAAGGACAATAGAGTCACCTGGCCTTCAAAGGACTTGCACAGAGCTTGCACAACTTCTTTGTGACACTGACAGAACAAGAAAAAAGGTACCTGGCTTTGATGCAGACGTAATGACATTTCTGAGTCTTTCTTAATTCATTCTGGACCCAGCTGACGCGCACACTAAACGGAGTGACTTGGACTGACAAACACTGAGATGTAAACATTTTGGGTTAAATTTTAACCGCTGCTGTCACACAGTTACACCACAGAGTTGGAACATAAGTAAGTAAGTGCTTTTTATTACAGTGCGGTGACTGTTTAATGTGATGACTTATTGAATGATAGCCATAATATTTATATAATTAGTGTAATCATCATAGCTTACTGTAATTGCCCTTTTATTATCTGAAAGCAATTTTCAGTCATGTCATCCAGTTGCTCCCAGTTGGTAAGATAGTTTGTGAATGGATTTCAGTACTGACCAATCTAGGTCATGTCTGTGTACATCGACAGTATCTCATGTCTGTGTGAAACCCAAATATGTCAAGCGCCGTATTCAGTATTTTTATTATTTCTTCTCTTTTTTATTCATCAGTTGTAGATTTATGCACACGGTGATTCATTTTGGCATCAGTATTATTAGTCTTATTTAGCTTATTCTAATTATATCATTGCTTTATACAAACTATTATCATAAAAATCACAACTAATCAAAATAATACTAAATTATAACAAAAAAAGGTAACATAATAGTCCAGGTTATGCTAACGGGAATTTAAGCAAATTACTGTTTTTATTACAGATGATAATAATTTGCCGCATACTTTCTTAAGCAGTTGCTGCTATGAAAGTAAAATGATTTAACATTTACATTCATCTGTTCCTGTTCTTTTGTTTCTGAATTTCTTAATGAAATCATGAGTTTAATGTAAATAACTGAGCTTTACTTTTATCTTAAGCTTTAAAAGTTTCTTCAAGTAATCAAACAAAAAGACATATTATAGTTAAGATTTCTGGTAAAGTATACTTGTATATGTTGAAAAAAAAAAAATTCGTTGTATATGTTAAAAAGACCGATTTGTCTTGAGTTAAACACACATGAGAGATGTTTATATTTCGGATATCCACGTCAGGTAATAACCACATGCCAGGTGATAAAAAAAATAATCAGTGTGAAATTTACAATGTATTGGGCACTTTATGTTTTTTCTTGGATTAAACTGCTCAAGGGAACTGTCAGGTTGTTAATGTGATCTGCTCTAGCGTGTAATGTTAATGGACTGTAATGGTGACGGCTCTAATTCTTTGTCCTATAGCCACCAAACCAAGAGCAAAACACATCGAGAGAGAAGGACACGCATGAGAAAGCTTACCATGCACTGACAACAAGGTGAGCGAGAGGTGTTCATATATACTCACCTCGGGGGGGCTCTTCTTTATGAGCATGTATTTTGATGTGTCTCTTTCTTTGGATTTATGTCCTGTGCCCATATTTGTAATTGCAAATCAAAGGTCTTTAGAAGATTAAAAAGAAATTTGTGGTCCCTGAGTAGGCGTATTTATGGTCCACACAAGTCCCCATCTTCAAAGTTCATTTATTTATTGGCTGACTCTTCAAAGATCTGTGAGGAAACATAGAGAAAAATAAAATAAAAATTACAGCTAAAGTTACTTAAAAAGTGATTTTTTTTTTTTTTTTTTTTCTGCTGCGCAACTGATGAAATCTCTCTATTTTTACATTTAAATCAACAAATCACTGTTTGGTGTAACAGTGTTAGTGATATAGAGCAGGAAGCTGTTTGTATCAACCATAGTGCTCTAAGGGGTTTTTCCATTAATTATGCAGTTTCCTTCTTTTTTGCTTTTGGCAGAGTTTGCAAAATGCAAAAAACAATTTCCTTGATTGTGGCCTCCGTCAGGAAAAATCATCATCATTACTGAAATTTTCATGGTCAATTTAGCTTAGTCTCTAACAGAATCATTTCATCGTGTTTATTTCATCATATGGCATAGATCTGACTGTATCAACGACAAACCTCTGAGCCTGTGTTAACACTGCAGCCCAATTTCCACTCTTCTAGGGATTGCTCTGAATTTTATATCAGTTCTGAGACATGATAGAAGATGAGAGCTGTTTGTTTAGTGCCCTTGCTTGTTGGTGGTGTGCTAGTTAATGATATATAACAAGAAAAACAGTCAGTGGTCCTCTGAGCAGACTTTATCAGTGCTGATAAGGGGACTTGGACCTTCTTCAACAATAGACCAATGCAGTTCTGTTCACAATTATGGAAATAAACTTGAGGTTCTTGAATATAAAACTCAAACAGGGCCACGGGACACATAATAGAGGTCTAGAAATGTGGGCAAGTAATGACTGTATCAATGTGTGTAATGAGGTGTGGTCCCACATGATGAACATTTAATGGGATGTTTGGCCAAGACACTGCAAGAACAAAGTATTTACTTTTATTGCTGCAGTCTGCGGTGGAGACTAGAACCAGAACTGACACACTCTGAAAGGACTGAATAAATTACGGATGCAGAGCTGACTTTTAATGAGGCAGGTGCCTCTAGAAATGTAAATGGATAAATATATATCTATACCTGTATTTTAACTAACTCTTTCAGACAGAGATTTTATGCCGCATGGGACTGCGCCAGTAGGGATCTAATTTACTGATACACAGGACTTAAAGAAGAAAGTGTAGTTATAACCACATTATCATGCAGATGAAATCCTGCGGTCTCAATGTATAGTGTCACATGACTCATCCAGACCTTTATTGTGCAAGACACTATTGATTTATATGTAAATAAAGTTTTCTTTCTGAGAAGCGCAGCAAAGAATACAAAACGTTTAGTACCATACATCATGTGCTCTGATATCTGATTCATACATTTATTTTTCGCCAGCTTTGATCCACATCAGGATAGACCATTATAATTCAGTTTCCTGCTGTTAAGAAGGACCACGATGATTAAATCAAACAGAAATGAAAAGTATGTCAGAGAGAGGTTCCTCTGCAGATTTGATCCTTGACGTTAGGTGATGGTGGACTGGTGTAGGACAGACAGGAGAGGAGAGAAGTGGGTGGATGAATTAGGAAAATTAGCAAAAATAAAAGGTGAGGGTGAAAAATAGACAAGAGGAAGAGGAACAGATTAAAGGAGAAGTAGCAGTAGGTTGTTTGAGTGTTGACAGGGCTGCTAAGGAGAACTTAGAGGTGCTCATTAATCAGACTGGGTCAAACATGGTCAATGGGGATGCATCAAGGGGCTGACAGGCAAACAGAGGACAGGTGAGAAAGTGCCCAGTTTTTCATTAAATTTGGATTACTTCACCTACTGCCTTGCACCTGTTTTGCTGCCACCAGCGCTTCATGTTTCCCACTGATTAGGTTTGAATCCACCAGGTCCATCCACAATGGCACCTCGAAATGGAAATTAGATGCTTTGTGCAAAAACAGTGACAGAAATTTGTTTTCCTGTCACCTAATCAGCATAAGAAAAACATTGCCAATATTTTGACATCAAAACAAAGTGTGAAGTAATAACACAAGACTTTTTAATGATATTCATACTGCCAAGAAATGCATGGAAACTGACATCTGTGTATAAAATACATACTAATCAGGGTGTCAAGTTTGGTGCCAATAAGGAACAGAAGTTTGAATTGTTTCCTACAGTAATGGAGACAAAATGAGGAAATGATAAGGTACTGAAGAAGAGCAGCACTATTGTGACTTATTTATCTATGCATAAAAATCTGTAGGTGTGAGTTGTCATTTCATAACCTTAAATTCTAGTGTCAGACCACTACAAGTAAACATATTATCAGCCAAATGCACTTTAAATATCAAAGGTAAAAGTTGTCGTTGTGAACTAAAATGGTCTCTGTCAGTGTTTTACTCTAAATGTGATGGTTTTGGATTCACATTACTGCTGCATCGATGCATATGTTTCATTTTACTGCTGTATATACTGAAGGCTGAGCTCATTTTTCACGACTTTATATGCTGTCACGTAATTTAATCATCCCCAGTGCATCATATTCTATAAGATCATCATACGTTTGTAGCATCGCTGTCCTGTGCGGACCACGTGTCTCTAAAAAGTCATCTTTTCATGAGCTCAGAAAACCAGGCCTGTTTCCATTTTGGTGACGATGCATTTTCCAGCTAATCCAGGAGGGATTTTAAAGAGTGATTTAGCTTATGAGAGAGGAGAATTTTCTCAACTCATAAAGGAACACTTTATCCTTTAGTTAATAACAAACACTGAAAATCAACACATTTGTAGCTATGTGATGAAGAAAATTTGTAATCTGGGAAGCCCATAAAACTGTGGCAAATATTGCAGAGTGAGAAGCATAATACACTGTTGACCATAATGCCAAAATAGTTTTTTTTTTCATCCATTAAAAAGTTATCTAAACACAGTCATCACCTTTGACCAGGTGCAATGATTACATACTAAGTCTGAGTTACACTTCATCTATCAAGAATAAATCACGTTGTCACGATCACTTCATGAGAAGAGCTAAATATATTTTATTCCAACTTTATGGGCAAAAAGTAGCAGAAAATGGAAATGAATAAAAATGACATTCCAAAATAACATTCCATCTCTGGTTTCAGTAGCTGGTACATGATGTCATTTATGAAAGAGAATGATCAAAACATGTGGGAACAGCCAAAGAGAAGCCTGAGATGTTGAAAGATGTTAACGCTTGCTCACTTTAATGCTTTCCTGCAAATTTTAACTACCTGTTTCTGTCATGATCCCTGAGGCACTGTAGCCCTGTGTGTGGGAAAGCAGCATAGTATGGAGAGAACATGGAAAATGGACAGTTGCATACTGGTTTTCCTCAGGAGAGGGAAGCAAAGGAGCGATTGACTCCCTAATTAATCAGAGTGAAAGCTTTAAAGTAAGAGAGGAAGCAATGTATAGAGCACTAACTACTAAAAGCATTGTCTACACTCCATCCAGTGTAAGGAGACGGAATAATTTGTGTGTTACCTTAAGTCGATCAGACATATGGGTGTGTCGCTCTGCCTGTGTTATTAAAGAAAGAGCAGAGCAGGATATATTTTCAAAGACAGGGAACGAAAAGAAATACACTTGTAGTTTCTCGATGTACTTTTATATTATGCAATTTTCTTTGAGGACAGGAAACGTCATTGCCAGAAGTTTGAAGCAGTGCATGGGTCCCCTGAAATTGAACCATTGAGCAATTTGAGGACAATCCATCCTGATTTTTTGGATGTGAAAGCCATGCAAATGAGACATGAACATATTTGGAGAGAATATTTTTGGTCCTTCAGGAGTCAAGAATAACAGGAACTGATTCAGATTTTCTAAGAACTAGATTTAGAGACATGCAGAACAATTGTTTGGGAAGATTTTCAGGAAATACCTCATGCACTCAAATTTTAACATCATTCCATAA
The DNA here is from genome assembly GCF_902148855.1 of Sphaeramia orbicularis. Taxonomy (NCBI): domain Eukaryota; kingdom Metazoa; phylum Chordata; class Actinopteri; order Kurtiformes; family Apogonidae; genus Sphaeramia; species Sphaeramia orbicularis. The sequence goes on from NC_043963.1 coordinate 36,393,157, forward strand.
GAGCTTCACGATAGAAGGGTTTTCCCCCCAGTAATTTATCATTTTAAGTGCTAGCCTGCAGGTTAGTAACCACGGAGCATTACTGCCTAAAAAAATAGTCATGAAACTGGATCATGAAATGCATTTGCACATCAACTTTGTGACATTTGGAGCCACTTTCATTAAAGTTCTCAGTTATCTGGTATCAGCTAGATCACAATACATGAATGGCGATGTTAAGTATAGGTTGGCATAAAATCATACAGCTCTGACTACAACAGGCTTATTAGTGTGACCCTGCTGGCATCAAAAGGACCCATTACAAAGGAAGATAAGGAGAAATAATTGTGATAAGGAAGACAATGAGATATGAGTTGAGGAAAATGAGCAGAACAATGAGAGCAGAACAAGTGAAGAGCTTTAACTAACGCTGTTTTCTTTGTGCTATGTTGATGTTACATGAAGGAGTGACTGCTTATTTACCCTCAAAAGAATTTATACGTACCTCAACAGACAGTAATATATAGCTCTGCTGTGTGTAACTTTGCTCTGTGCTGCAGCAGAAGTAGACATGGGGGGGGTCTGCTAATGATCCATTAAAATCCGAAATGGACGTCCCCGGGACTACGATGAAATGAAAACTGGGGGCTGTGTGTTTCTGTCAACTCTACTGACTCTTCGCACTGGTGCTGAATGTTACAAAACCAGGCAAAACTTCTTTTTATTTAAACCAGCACTGGTACAACTTCCTGTCGACTCCTCAGATGACAGTAGCCTCCAGGACAGACGTTCTGCGGCGCTGAGTGGTTTCATAATGACAGTGTGACCAGAACAAAAACAGGTTTTCTTTGTTTTTGCGGGCAGTTGATGTAAAAAAAAACAAAAAGCCATGACATTAAGAGAAGTCAAAGACATGATTCATATACAGTGAAGTATTAGTGTGATGCTGCTGTACCATACTGTGATGGAGGACTCATTTTTTCTTCTAGCTATAAATAAACTACTGAGTTGCATTGAAGGGAAAATGTCAAGCAACAATATTCAGAAAAAACTGCAACTGCGATTGCATCTATTCTAAGCGGTTTACAGTCCTGTTTGTTTGCAAAAGGGAAGGACTTTAACTGCCAAGTGAAGCCAATACATAAGTATCTTAAAGTGTAATTCTGCTAATGGCTGTGTAAAGGCCAGGAGCCTTTAGACTTGGATTGAACTTCTCTCTGAGAAGTCAGCAGATTTTTTTTCCTAGGGTGATTCTGGTTTTATTTGTTTTCTGTGGATCCCCTAAAAAGCAGTCCATCCTTAAGTTATTTTTCTGTTAATAGGATTTTAGACTGCATATAATTAGTAGACAGAAGAAACATGGCATCAACCATTGGCTTCTGAACAGCCTGTAGTTTGTGATTTGGCTGCTTCTGTGTTGGCTTATCAGAGCTGGAAGTGACCAAACAGGCAGAGCTACAGGAGGGCAGGAGGTAAGAGGTGAGCTAATGCTAAATGGAAGCTTACCGACTCTGTAAAATGGTAATCTTTGTCAAGATCTGTGTAACAAAGTCATTTTATGACGTTGTTAGTGAAAGCTGATAACTGCAAATACAGTAGAGCTGTCCGACAAATAAACTGTTGCCCATAAAGATAGAATAATTTCATTTTCTGGCACATTCCTCCTTTAATTCCTATTTATACACATCAGTAATCATCTTTTAACTAGGTGTAATGATTACATACTGAGTCCTTGTTATACTTTATCTATCAAAAATGAATTGTCATTTTATGAGAAAAGGTAAAAAAAAAATCTTTTAGTCCAACATTATGGGCAAGAGTGTATATTTCAATAAATAAAGAGAAACTAGAAGTCCAACTCAGCAATCAAAGCCTGACATCAGAGCCTTCTATTGGACCTGAGATCTGATTTATCTGATCTGATGGATTTACTTATAGTTGAATCTCTTATTAAAGATCCAAGTAAAACAAATGACAACAGAATGACTCTTGGAAAAAAGACTTAGAGAGACATCCAATACAGGCCTGTTGATGCTGGTATTATTTATAACTTGAAGATATCTCCACACAGGCTTCGCTTTGGATCCAAGGTCCTTGTCTGTTGAGGCTGATGGAACTTTTTGTCCTGTGGGGCTCATCTACCTAAAGACATTTATAGTTGCTGAGTCATGATTTCCCTGACAGACAGCTTGACTGCTTTAGTGTTCAATAAGTTACACTGGGCTGTCAAATGACTGTGTTACGCACGTGTTTAAAGTTAACACTGTACAGTGTCAGTAAGCTAATGTTTAGCATTAGTTCACCCATCACCCATTGTTCTCATGCTCTTCCACCTTGTATCCAAATATGGTCACTTCCAGCTCCATGAAGCCAACATGGCACCAGCCAAAATGCAGACTCCTCAGTGCAAAAAGGCAGTCCGAAAACCAATGTATGATGCTTATGTATAGGCTATGATTTTTGTTTACTGTCAATACATTGTACTGTCACAGCATGGAGAGACAACATCCTTTTGTAACATAATTCTTGATAGAATATTCATGCAGAAAAGTGAAAAACTGAAAATTTGCCCTTCTTTCAACATGTAGTTTAATCTCTAGAAGACATTGTCATATATTAATACATTTTGTCTTTCCATTTTTTTTTTTTATGTAAACCCAGGAACATTTTAAACTTAAATTCTTTTTCATAAAAAAACATCAGGTACATGGTTCCCGTGCTTTAATACCGAGGATTGATTTCCTAAGTCTGTTCTGGTATTATAACTACTCTATAAGCCGTAGATTTAGTGATGTGCTTATCCACACGGAGGCATAACTTGAAAGGGAATTTCACCTCAGAAATTGGTCACATGGGCAAATATACATAATGAGATTATATAGGAGGTATGAAGAACTGCATGAGCACAAAGAATCTTCTCATGAATTATTCTGTAATTACAGAGAGGGGCACGGGGCTTCCCAGGTCTGAACAAAGAGATGCCATCGCATTATTTGATTAAAAAGGCCTGTTATCGGAACCCTTAATTAAAGAATAAGGACAAATCAATAAGCAGATAATAAAGGAGAGTACTACTAACTTTGATCCTAAGGTGGAAATACTTCTGGACAAGGCAAAAACATTTCAGATAAATTGAAAGATGAAATGATGCATGAAGGAATGTATTGAAGGTGGATGCGCTTGAACCATTTATGGCAGGGTTATGTTCTCTTGATGTGGCAGTGATGCACCTAGAACATAAAAATAATTAAATAAGAAAAACCTGTAGTGCAACTTCTTCTTAGATTCATGTCCTTTCACCTACAGCTCCTACTGGTGCGTCATTCATATATCTGACCCCATTCCTCTGGCAAAACCAGCACGTAACACTTTACAATATGTTCTGCCGTGTTATCTCATGAAACCAATAGTGGGTAAGCTATTACCAGTAAATTGCCCATTAGGTCTCAGTGGAGGGATGAGAACAACCTTGTAATGTCTTGTTAGTTGCACTCAATTTCACAGTACACGTCTGTTTTGTTTCTATTTTTAGACGAGTGAACAATTTCCACGCACCCATTCTGTGTAACATTTACACTTAACCACTCCTAACTCCTTACATAACTCCTTCCATATTAGTCAAATCAATAAAATGTCAATCAGTGATAACTAACAGCTCATGTAACCTCCTTAGAGCTATATTTGGCCACTACTTCTTACCTTATCTTTTCAACGTCTTACCACAGGCCTATTATTTTACCTTTTCTGGGTTGTATTTTTATTTTTCCGCACTTGCCTTTTTCATTCATCTTGCTCATCCCAGACTGTCGACTCAGTTCAGTTTATTTGACTAGAGCTACCCCAGCATCCCATGACTCTGTTTCTTAATTTGTCATCCAATTCCTATCAACTTACGTTTCTTTTCAGCTATTTATTTATAAGTGAAGAAAAAACAAACATGAATCTTATTGAGATCAAGGCAGATTGTGACCAAGGGGGGAGAAAAGAATGCATGGACATATAAGAGAGTAAGAGAGAGAGAGAGAAAGATGAGGAAGGGGGAACAAAAACAGCAGTAAAACAGGAATGTAAGGGGGTAAACGAGGGATGAGAGTGATTATGAGAGCAGAGGTGAAGGAGTAAGAGTGGTGGGATCGAGGGAAAAGCTGTCAAATCAACCTTGAGAAAGTATGAATGTGAAAATAAACCAGGCTGAACTTGCGTCAAACAGAAGTAGAAGCTTTGAGACATGCACAAACAGACGCACTAAAAACTTAATAGAAAATTGGCAGCGGTATTGAAAACATAACGGTAATCACATGGTAGAAATTTGTGGCTTTCATAACAACCAGTCGGTTTTTAGCTAATCACATTTAAGTTATCTATGTGAAAAAGGAAACAAATGCATCAAAAACAAAGCATCTCTGTGAGAGAAACCCACCTCATCAAATATCTTACATAAAGGGCCTGAGCATTGTGATTCTTATTTGCAGTGGTATGATAAAGAAAATGTTAAGTAGAAAATTACTCAGCTGACAAATCTAACTACAATTGATAGAAACTGAATAAAGAGCTCAGACATGATACTGATATTGTGATAGTTCTGAACAAGTCATTTGTTTGTTTATATTATCGCCATCATCTGAGTGTATAGTCTTATGATCCTGCACCAGTCTGGTTGTTCCTCACCACTTAGTGCGGGCCATTGTGTGAACTCCACACAGGGAAGAGATTAATTTAGAGATTGTTGTTCCTTCTACATTAAATTCTGTGTTTGGGTTTCAGGAATGGAAAGCATCAGCGTGGAAACGGGCTGGGATGGGTTAGCCCTCTCCTCTCTGGTCACCGCAGGAAGGAGTAACTTCTCTTCCTCGTCCTTGTTTGTTTCTGAACTGAACTCCTTCAACACGTCTCACAGCGGGGGATCCTTCTTCGGGATATTTCCTGAGAATGGCTCCACTACCACACCTCACACGCTGCCCCAGCCCAAGGTCAGAGACCTGGGCCTGGCCCGGGCTGAGATCGCAGTTCTTGGGGTGGTGCTGGCTCTAACCACCCTGGGGAACAGCTTTGTCCTGTGGGTGCTGCTGAGGAGGAGGAAGCACAATGCACCGATGCACGTCTTTATGGTTAACCTATGTGTGGCTGACCTGGTAGTGGCTTTTTTTCAGGTGAGTTTATCGGTCACTTGATAAGGGTGGAGGTCAAGTTTGTTTTCTGTTGCTAAGCACGCATAAAATGAAGTCTTGTCTTTGTTAACTTCTGTTTTGATGACTTCCCATACAATAACCTAGAAAAAGATTAAAATGTGACTCTGCCTCCTCCCAGGAGACAAAAGTCCACAAAAGGCCAACCAAGATAAACATTTAGCCCTTTAATTTATTCATTCCAAATATCATTCCATTAAATTTACAGATTCATTTTACAAACTCAATTATTGCTCTATTCTTCTGTTCTGTTCTGTTCTGTTCTGTTCTATAAGTACATCATATGTTCTTACTTCTGATGTCATGTGAGAACCATGGGCTCAGAAAACATCCCCATTTTGAGCTTTACGACAATGTAGTTAATACTAGAGGGTTTTCAAAGGGGTCTTGTAGCTTAGGAAGGAGAAGTCTCTCATACTTCAGGAGGACTTCTTTTGACACTTCATGCTATATATAGTAAGGTGTACATCAGTGGTAGAAGAAGTATTCATATCCTTTACTCAATATATCACACCGCGAAAATCTCCCTAAACAAGGAAAGTTCTGAACCCTATTAAAAAAAAGCAAATATATATACATCATATATTTGTAACATCACTGTCCTGTGAGAACCATGTATCTCCAAAAGTCGACTTTTTGTCAGCTCAGAAAAACAGGTCAGGTTTCTGCTTTGTGACAATGCATTTTTCATGTAATCCAAGAGGGCTTTCAAGGAGTTGATTCAGTTTAAGAAGGAGGAGGCTTCATTTTCTCAATTCACAATGGAACATTTAATCCTTTAATTTATCACAAATGTTCAAAATCAACATGTACATCAAGCAAAAGGACTGCATATGAAAACCAACCTTTCTCTTAACTTGGGTACCATGTTAATTCATGTACACTGACCCTTTTTCTCAATAAAGAGTAAAGAATTTGGCAACAATTGGATTTCACTGGACAGGAAAGGCATGATAAATTGTAATCTGACTAATAACTGCTGTCAGATGAATGTAGTAGAGTAAAAGTATAGCATTTGTTGCACAGATGTACTGGGGGAGAAGTATATGTGTTTAGTTTATTTGAGTACATCTCAAAATTATAAAGTGAAGCATTGATGTGACAAGGTGATAAAATGCAGTCTGAGTGCAATGAATGATGGTAATGCATTGTATTGTGTGTAAAGGGTTGAGGTTAATATTGACCGAGCTCTTTTGACGAGCAAAAGACATTTTTCTTTGAAGTCTCTGTACTACAATGCTTTATTGTATTTAAATAATAATTTCTTTTTACATCTGTTTTCTTAGGTTCTTCCTCAGCTGATCTGGGATATCACGGAGAGATTTCAGGGGCCTGACTTGCTCTGCCGGTCTATCAAGTACTTGCAGATTGTTGGCATGTTTGCCTCTTCATATATGATAGTTGCCATGACAGTAGACCGGCACCATGCCATCTGCTGCCCTTTGCAGGCCTATCGAGGGGGGGCAATGTCCCGCTGGAACACCCCAGTCATGGTGGCATGGGGCTTGGCTTTAGTCCTCAGCATACCACAGGTAGGGAGTGGCAAGCACAGACAAAAACAAAACCTCTTGTTGCACAGACACACACGCAAAAAACACACATGGTGAAATAGGAAATGAGTTCTCAGCAGGCGTTCACACCCTGATTTCTATACAGCAGAGCTCAAGACTGTGTTATTTTTAGCTGCACGAGGTCACTGCAGTTCAGCTAGTGGAGAAGAATAGTGACAGTCGTGTCTGCTGGCGTGCTGACCACCCTCCATTTGTTGGATCTGTCAGGTGTTCATCTTCTCTCGCTCAGAAGTGGCGCCTGGTGAGTTCGAGTGCTGGGGACACTTTACCGAACCATGGGGGCTGAAGGCCTACGTCACCTGGATGACTGTGGCAGTCTTCCTGCTGCCTGCGCTCATCATTACCATCTGTCAGGTAATACTGGTTGTACTGCCTTTATATTTCATCCATACAAAACAGCTCTTGGCTCCACTATAACCTTCATCTTAAGCTGATCAATAGGGTGGAAGAGTATTACCTGAAATGAGGCCTGCTTTATTGGGACTTAATGGAGATTCAGCTCATAAATTGCCAATAGACCACAATATTAACTGAGTGAATAAAAGGAATACATTAAACCTTTTAATATTCAGTGCATCATTCTCATGTGAAGTCAGCAACACAGACAGCAAATAATAGCTCAGTGCATTTGTACCTGAATGATACAAATGCACCATGTATGGTGTATGTTGCATATAGATTTTTTCTGCAGTTGGTAAAATTTACTGATCAAAAACATAGACAAGGTGTCACAAAAACACTGGCAGGTTAAAAGTAGACATAACACTATATAATGGGTAATATTTAAAGGGGTCATATTTTGGTAAACCCACTTTTATTAGTCTTTGGTACATTTATTTGTGTATTTTGGGACCCTAATAGTTCCAAAAGTTTGAATTTGAACCCTCCAGGTGCTGTACAGCTGTCTTCATATTCGTTTTGGCAAAAAATGAGTGGATTTCTGCAACCTGTTTTAATTCCTGCTTAATTTGTTACATCTATAACTGAGAGCAGCACAGCCAACAACCTGGAGGGGGTGGGGTGTGAAGTGGCTCATGTGCATTTAAAGGGCCAGCGCTCAAAATGACCTTTCTCGTGTCATTACTCAGAAATAGGGTTGAAGATGGACCTGTTGAGTTTAATTATTGAAGAAGTCAGACCCGAGCATATCACTTATAGTTTATGTAGCTCAGTGGTTCTTGAATGGGGGTATGCGTACCCCTGGGGGTACGTGAAGGCACTCCAGGGGGTACATGAGATTTTAAAATATATTTAAAAAGCAGCATCCATGCAAAAATCCTTTAAAAATAATTACTAAATTGATTAAATATTTCAAGAAAATATATAAGTTCATAAAATTAATTTTATATTCAGTAGGCTATTCAATTTCATCATCCTAAAAACCCAGAGTCTCCCCCATACCAGAATGGTTCAACCCAACCTGTCATTATGCCACCTAGCATCACCTGTAAATCACTTGAAAACTCAAACAATGGAGTCATGCTTGAAGCGTAATTCTTTTGAAAACACGGAGGGACAAGTGGCAAAGAAGGCCAAACCAGAGCCAGCAAAATTTTAGCTGTATCTTGAAGATTATGTTTTATTTGGATTTACGTCCACAAGTTGCAACCCACCCAAGGCACTGTGCTTTTTCTGTGGGGAGAAACTAGATAACAGTAGCATGAAGCAAATGAAAATTATTTTTATGAAGACAAATCTTTCTTTATAATTAAGCTAATGATTTCTTTTTGAGAACAGATCTTTACTATGATCCCAAAGGAGGACACTTTATGTTGATAATTATTTTTATGTGCACAACTCTTTATTTATAATTAAGTTAATTATTTCTTTCTTTTTATTTCTAAATGCTTCAAGGGAGACCATTACAAATGGAGTTCCAAAGTTTAATAAATCAGACACTGATGGCACAGCATTCTGTTTTAAGTCATTTTTTTCAACCAAAAATGCTTTGCACTGGTTAGGGAGTACTTGGCTGAAAAAATATTTCACAGGGGGTACATCACTGAAAAAAGGTTGGGAACCACTGATGTAGACCACAGGGAAATATTTTAAAATGCATAATTTCATTTAAAAAAAAAAAACAAGCTAAATATCACTGTTAAATTGGTATATGCAATATGTTTGTGAGATTCACTCACTTTGATTCATGTAAAATGAATGGATCTGTGAGAGGACGTAAGAATAAGACAAGCAAAACACTGAAATGACTCTTACACAACTCAGTTACAAAATGACATAACAATTTGAAATTATTTGCATAATTTGTGCATGTGGACATTTTGCCAACCTGATATTTTCCTGCACGTTCGGGCCTCTAATCCACACATAAAGAACATTTTAGATTTAGATTTTTAAAACACTGTGATTTTTTAAATCTAACTTTCAATTCACACTTCTCGTTGCATGTGTGATGAACATACACCTGAAACATCAAATATAGGTCATATACATATATACAGCAGTTTATTACTTGTAGATCATTGTCAGCATTTGCATTTTGGAGACAGAAACAGATAAGTCTTTACAATATAAAGAATACACTTTACAACACAGATCAACACTTAAGGTGTTATAACTTAGGTTGGTGTAAGTTGTAAACGCAGCTAGGTCCAGTATTATCTGAAGATCCACCGTGTCTACAGTTAAAGTCCACCTTTAAAGTCCAGACTATGGTTTGTCTGATGGTTATCGCAGTTTGTCGTGATTTTTGCATTGTAATGTACATAGAGATATTTTGTAAAACCAAGGTTGCATGGCATTTTTTTAAAGGGGGAGGAGAAAAAAAATCAAGATTCTAGATTCTTTATTGTCATTCAACGTGTGAAATGGAGAACAAAATTCTGATCTATAGGATCAATAGTGAGGTAGACATTTGAAAAGAACTACACATAGACACGTATATAAGCATTTAGCTTCTGCCTAAGCCTGTTCAGTCTGAACAGAATTCACAGTTGGCTGACTTCAAATCCGCCTCATTGATTATATGTTCTGTATTATGGAAGATGACTGAATAAACTTAAACCTTAAACATTTAAATAGAAAAACATGCAATTTTCAAAATAGAAAAACAACAAAAACAGAATGCAAATAAATAATAATAATAATAATTATAATAATTATAATAATAAATTAACATGGAGGAGAAGAAAGTGACTGGAAAATGTAAACAGATTAATGCACGTTTTATTGTAATAAATGTGGCTGAATATTACACTGTGTCATTATATTGCACGTAAATGAATGGCACCAGAGTGAGTTATTGGTCAGTTCTGGTATGAGTTGAACATTCTTATTCATCCGTGTAGCATCTGTTTCTGAGCCTGGTGGTTCTGGCTCTGATGCTGCAGTCTCCTGCCTGATGGAAGATGGACAAACAGGCAGTGTGAAGGGTCCATTTAGGAAAATATCCCTCTTAGTGTAGATGGCATTAGTTACAGCCCACATAGAGCAAGTCCTGATTAATCAGGAGTGGTCAATATATGGCCTAACCAAAGCATCAGGCAAAAGTTCTATACATAAAAATCCTAAATAGGTCTGTATGCATTGTAAAATTAACCGTGACAACAATAAAACACAAATCCTCCCCAAAATGTTAAATCTGCACAATTCAAATCCCAAACATATCTACACACAATGGCCCAAAGACCACTCAAAAGATTCCATGATGTAGGAAATACAACCCAGCAATGAAACATGTGGCATACATGAAATACTGTTACGTTTTGATGAAGGTTGCACTTGGCAGGCATTGTTTAATAACCCGTATGGGACTGTGGTTGGTGTTATGTAGCATCCCATGGAGGATAGGCATTCTGGGCTGTCTCCCATCAGCCCTGCTGCTCTATTTAGGGAAAGATATTTCCAGGGTCTAGCTATTTCCCCTAATTAACACGACGTTTGGAGGACCATTGCTGAGACCACTGCTCAGAAAATGTGCCCACTCTGAGAGCCTCCTGCCAGGAAAAGGAATGTACTAGATTTCAGCCAAACATAGAATCCATGGCCTTTTTTTTAATTATCACATTTCAAATCAAGAGGACTCTTTAGACACTTTGTCAGAAGTAGTGTAAAATGTAGCTTCTCCTCAGCAAGAGGAAATAATCCAGAAAGTTTCAGCTGACTCAGCTGGAGAACTATGTAGCTCACTTCACGGTGTGGTTTAGCTTGGAATACTTTTAAACCATGTCCTCATAAACCCTCTTTCAAGCCTAAAGGTGCTAAAAGAACAATGGTTAATAGCAGTAAACCTTAAATAGTCTACATAAGATGGTAAAAATAGGCACATGAACAAATCATGTGTAATTATCTGCTTTCAAGTTATTTTTTGCAGTTTAGGAGTATGCCAGAAATCATTTTGATGCATTTTATGGCTGAATTTTACAGTTGTTACTCAGATTGTAATGGTGAAGGAGTAGTGGTATTTTGTAATGCTACATAAAAATGTCCGGCACTGATTTATGGATCATAGTGAAGTAGCCAGCACATGGCTCTTTCGCATTTCAAATTGCCCATCAGTGTTACTGTGCAGTAAAGCCGAAATTAGATTGTCTACAAAGACAAGCTTTCAGAGCTGGCACGTGTCAGTCATGAAATGAAATACTCTGACTCTTAGCTGTTCTGATATCTATGATGATGGAAGAATCTTGTTTCTTTTGACAAAGTGTGCTTTGAAAATGATTGTTATCTTTCAGATAAGAATCTTCAGGGAGATTCACAACAACATCTACCTGAAGTCAGAGCGGATGGTGATGGCTGAGCTTAAGAAGAATGAAATCCTCTTCCGCTTCCACAGTTTTAAAAAGGATGAGGAGCGGGCCAGGGAGAGGGGCAGACGGGCATCTGGAGGGAGCAGGGATGGGAGAGGAGGCCAACTTTTAAAGGGTGTGAATAACAGCCCTCACAATAACACCCATGGCAGCAAAGTGGGAGAGTGTTACGACTATGTACCATCATCTCTTCAGTACAGCAGTTGCTGTGGAGAACATGTGACTGCAGCAACAACATCATCTGTGCAGCAGCCAGCGCTGAACTGTTCAGATTGCCAAGAGTCCAACACATCCTACGAGCCAGCCTCAGGATCCCCGTGTTGTTCACTTGAATACCCGCCAACCCAACGCCCACCCACTCCACCCCAAGCATCACTAAAGCCATGTCCAAGACTGTGAGAATGACCCTGGTCATCGTTTTAGTCTACACTATCTGCTGGTCCCCTTTCTTCATAGTCCAGCTGTGGGCAGCCTGGGACCCCAACCCTCCAGACCAAGGTCAGTTAGACCAACCTGTGTTTATTTATTCCAATACATAGTGGAGTACAAAGCCATGCTCATTAGACACCTTAACTATTTATCACTATTCAGGACTTTAACAGTTTCAGAAAAAAATTTACAAAAATTTAATGAACCAACCATCCAACCAGTCAGTCAGTCAATCAGCCAACCAACCAACCAAACAACCAACTGGTCGGTCGGTCATGGTGTATAGTGTAGAGTGAAATACACTCCTTCAAGACATGAATCAGCAAAACAGGTGGATCATCCTGCTAGGGTTTACTTTGCTCGCTTTACATTTTGACCCTAATTATCACTTACATAACACATATACATTGGGACATTGCTGTGTGTCTGCAGTTCAACCTCAGAAAACAACAAAAATATATAGATGTTGTAAAACTCTCTTGAATATGTTACTTATCTTGTTTTTCTTGAGCGAACTAATCTTTCTTACCACAGTTTACCCATTTAATTGCCCTTAATGTTCAAACCCTTGCTGTTTCACACTCCATGCGGCCAAAAAACAAACGCCAAATGATTAAGTCTGGTTTATAACAACAACCTGTGATTGATTCTGTTCTGTGCTCACTCATCATTCAAAGGACACCTCACTCTAGCTTAGATGTGGCAACAGCAAGAGGAGGTCAAAAACAGTGTTTCCCAGGAAATCCTGAGCTGACATTTCTGGCGTCTGTACATTTTGGCACACAAACAGAATCTGTTGATCCAGTGATGAAGCAAGCAGGCCGAGGCTTAATTTGTGACAGATTCTACACACTGACTGGGTGTCCTGTGATCTAAAGCTAAAGACAAACACCAGAGGCCAGTAAATAACCTGTTTATAACCCCCGCTGCTTTTGCAACAGGGCCAGATGTTGACATTTCATCAACAATGATCCATGCCAGCTGCTCACACATTTAGGAGAAATCACAAGCACAACACACAGAGTGAGTAGATGAGCAAACACACCCGCACACATGCATATACAGTGTACAAACATGAGATACAAATATGAATTAATGTAACTGGTCGTGTCAGACACTGTGTTGTGAGTGTTGTGTTTGAGGAAGAGACTTGTACATGCATAACTCTGGAGGCAGTCTTTGTTTAATCTTTAAAGCTCCTGACGAAAGCAGCATAAATACAAAAACCTCCGGTCAGTAAGTTCCATAAAGCATACCCCTCTCCCATGGAGATCAGGAACAATAGGGTGAATACATTACATTATTAAAACAGTATAGCATACCTGACGGAAGCAGCATAAATTAAAAAAAACAAAAAAAACACCGGTCAGTAAGTTCCATAAAGTATGCCCCTACACAAGTTAAATAACATGGAAATATGTTTTAGTACATTGTAAGCGCTTCATAGAAAGTTTGAGCTAGCTAGTAAACTTAAAAATGCAATTAGCAGAGGCCACAACAAAGATTTCCTCCAACTCCAAGGCAGCTTACCATCTCCCATGGAGATCAGGAACAATAGGGAAGTCGTAAAGGTGCGAAAATGCTAGCGGGTAGTGTCACACTATAAAGTAACCGTTGGGTTACAGACTCAAATTAAAAGTTCCACATACTGACTCGGAGGTCCAACCTGTCTGGTAGTAACTCAAATAAATGAAAAGAGAATAAACAGATTTTATGTAATTATAACACTAACTAATATACAATATAATTTACATACCCACATTGCTGCTGAATAATTGACCTTGTTACATTAACATTAATAAGTCCTCAGAGGTAGATGATTCCTGGCCCCCTCCCTTTCACACACATTGCAGATTATTATCAGCTGTGTATTTTAATTCTGTGGCATTTTGTCCTCATCTATTGTCCTTAGTTGGCTCCAGGGGAAGCATGTTTAAGTTATTACATAAAAGACTTATTATTAGAGGAAAACAGCAAAAACAAAAAGAGGAAGTATGTGTGGTTATGTCTTTCTGGGATATTTAAAGTGCCCTTATTATTATTCCTGCTGGAAATAAAATTAAAAACATAATCATTAATTGTTCATATTCACACTGAATAGCTGTGGTAAATATTAGTGTTTGTTTCATATAGAAGGGAAGAGGAGGATAATCCTATGATATACCAAGGACGATTGTTCTCATTTGGGTCTGAAATTATCCATCTGTACGCCATCATTTCCCTAAGCATACCTACATTTAACATAAATACACTGGGACTTTGACTAACGGCTGCAATTAAAAAACAGAAAACAAACAAAGCCACAAACACAAACTACCTGTGAACTGCGTTTTCCCTTTATTTGTCAGTTTTGTTTTTTTTTTAATCATTCTTTCTCTAAGTTTGAGGCTAGTCCTCCAAAAGTGTAAAATGCAACATGTAAATACATTTGCATATCTTAATGGCATTTTTATTTCAGATGAGTAAATAGGTTTTAATATATATACATATTTTCATCAGTTTTTCACCTTGGTAGCTTGTATCCAAGAGAGAACTCGGGTGAAGAAAGGAGTGTTGTCTCATTCTCAAACTACAGTTATTTTACAGTGAGTATTTTTGTGCATGTGATGTTTTTGTTAGACACATACACTGGAGAGATACAGGAAACATGAGACAGTCAGTAGGGGAATAACAAGAAACAAATGGCCCAGCCAGAAGAGACCCTAACCCATGACTCACTGGTACTTACACACTCCAACCCCTCAGCTGTTGGGCTGCCCCATCTCATCAGCTCTTATAATGTATTTACATCTGCTTCTAAGTCCTGTTTTGTAACATGTGCATGTGTTCCCTCTGCAGGAGTGGCCTTCACTATTCTGATGCTGCTGGCCAGTCTGAACTCTTGCACCAACCCGTGGATCTACACGGCCTTCTCCAGTAGTGTGTCCAGAGAGCTGCAGAACCTGCTGCACTGCGGGTCACGACATGGCCGCCGGGGCTCACTCCCAGATGACTCCACCACCACGCACACCTCCACCACCAAGGACAACATGTACTGACAGATGACTGACAAAGATATGTTTGAAAAATCATGCACGGCTGCACAAATGCCCCATTTGCAAGGACACGCTGTTGCACACAATGCCGCCACCACCTCCAGTGTCTCTGCCTGAAAACAGAGCACTGACCTCTACCAGATGTTTCCACCAACAAAAGACAGCTGCACTGTCAACAGGACTTCTATCTGTAATCACCTATGCTCCCCACCTCAGCTATGAGGAAGGGTGTCACTGAGGATGTCAACACCATTTTATGGAGGCACAGTGGAATACGCAGCGACAACGAGCGACAGATCTGCAATGCGAAATGGCCTTGAATGTAAAAAGATTTTCACCTCACTTGCTAATAAGTAGGACATTGTACAATAAGTCCTACAACAAAATGTCTGGCCCTGTTCAGACAGAGCAGGACTGCAGGAATGCAAGGGGTGGATCACTGTGTTAATGGCCTTATGGCACGCCTAATGTACAAAGCAGCAGACAAAGCTATGGGTGTAGAAAAAACAAAGCAGCGCGCTAAGAAAGAGTGAGAGACATTTAGAGACAGCAGGAGAGAGCGAGACAGCTGCTGGACTGAGAACAGACAGGGGATGACATGGATGTTACAGGGGCGGCCCTCAGAAGGCTGTACACGAAATCTAATAATGTGAACAAACTTTGTTAAATCAAAGAAAACGGATTAGAGATGGATGCTTGAGGCTGAATTCATATTCTCTCAGGAGGAATCCGGTTTCAAGGAACAATAGTGATTTGTTAGTGGGCTGGACAAAGGACAGTGCAGACATGCTCCATGAGGAACTGCAACACCGCAGATCAATGCAAACAGTCAGAGGGGCTGACAGAAACAAACACAAGTGAGAGGGGGTGGGTTACGGTCCAGAAGAATACAAATGAACAATCCAGGTTTCCGCAACCAACTGGGACACAATTATGTGGTTGTATTTTGTACAAACATAGTGTATGAGGTACACAAATCACCTTCCTGTCATGCTCTCCTGAAAATATGAAACATGAACCTGAACATTACTTAAGAGACAGAAAGGAAACAAGAAATATTATTCATTCCATGTACAGTAATAGACATTGTAAAGTATATTTATTGAAAACATATGGCACATTAAATATGATTACGTTTTGTGCAAGATAAATGTTGAATGTAAATCGTAGGATTGTAATGTTTTTTGTTAATGTGTGTCAGTAGAAGGAGATGTCAATCCAAAGGTTTTCTACGACTGTAGAATCTCATCAGGTCTTAAACGTACAACTCTTAAATATGTTGGGTTGGAGACACCATATTAAGCAAAGAACAGAAGAGCATCACTTCATGTCATCAACCTCATGTCGTTTTTAGAAAAGTTTCATGTCAACATGGAAAATACTCGTCGTCATATTAAGTGCCTGTAAATGTCAGCTGACATTTTAGGGGGGTGGGTGGGGGGGTGGGGGGCTCCCTCAGTGGATTAATCTCCAAGTGATGTCAGCCATGTTATTCTTGGAAGGAGCTACCGCTACAGCAGGGATCTTTGGACATGTTATATCACACCATGAGCCATGTGTTATTTTATTTCTATATTTATTGTTGTATAAATGAAATAATACAGAATATATCACTATCAATTTCTGTTGCAGCCTTAAGTTTATACACAGTTTTTATATCACCTCCGTCAAAAGAAATGTATTATGCCCTGCAACTGCATGACTTAAAATAGTAATATCATGAGTCTTTTTTTTTTTAATATAAATTAATTATTATATAAGCTACCACAAGCACTAGATGTGATACCTTTTTGTTTGTATGAAATGAAATTAGAATTTGCTGTATGTGGTCAAGCCATACATTTCAGATTAGTTGTTCCTGAAAATAAGCCTGTATTTTTTTTACCTTTTGTTTGGTTCTGCTGACTCAGTCTCAAACAGTTGTTTTTTTTTTCACTGTTCAGCAAGTCTGCAGGACAATACCGGGATGCTTTCAAGGTGTCTCAGGACTGCCTGTCTGGGTCGAAGGAGAAGCCTCACCTTTTCCTCTGTGCAGCCAAAGTGTTTGGGCTTTCAGCACGCCACTGCGCATTTGATCCCCAGACACAGCCCTCTGCTTTGATTTGTTGCCAAATGCAAGGCTATGGCAACAGCGTCCCGTGTCTCACTTTGTTATATCAGGAAATAGATGAACTTCTCTCAAATCCTCGGGGTGTTCATGTATTTTCCTCTTCCTGTCAGGAAGTTGAGAGGTCAGAAGATGACTCCTTTTTGCTGAAAGAGCCAGACTTGGGTTCCTTCCAGATTGATGGGAGAGGCCAAATGTGCTTTTACCGTGCATTACACTGACACAACAGAGCATTAATGCAACTAAATAATAAATGTGCTGATGAAAACACCTACAAATACTTACCAAACAGGAAGGACACTCAGAGAATGCAGACCTCTGCCAAAGCCAATAGTCCACTCTTCTTCTTGTTCTTCTATTATTAAACAAACAAACCACAAATTCTGATCTATGTTATTGTCGTTTTTGTCAGTTGGTACCAATGGGTAGTGTGTGATTTAGGGAGATTTAGGGGGATCAAAATGCAGACTTAGAATATTACATTCACAGTTCTGTTCCCATTAGTCTATAACAGTGGCTCCCAACCTTTTTTGACTCGTGACCCCATTTTAACATCAGAAATATCTGCCGACCCCAGACATTCAACACCGAGACATTTTTTTGCTAATTTTTTTTAAATTTTTTTTTCTTGTAATAGTTTGCCATACTATGTTGCAGATAAATGTGAATTTTAGATAACATTTAGTCTATATAATGTTTATTATTATGGATGGAGGCAGAAAAGCCAGGTGTAGATTGCTGCACAAAGAGAGAATTTTATTTTCCTTGGTCAGGATATGTACAGTCAGCCCAGCTTGGATTTACAAGGTTTACAATTAATACTGAACAAACAATAACTCAAACTATGAATTATGAAAGAGCTGCAGCATCTGAAACCGACCACAATGAACATTTGAAAGATAAACAGAACCACAGTGCTTCAGTTTCAGCTTCACAGTTTATCATGTCTTTTATGTATTGTGATTGTCTCTCAACTCACAATATATTTTTTATTAGTAATGATTTTATTTTATTTTTATCAATTAGAAGACATTTCAGGTGACCCCATTTGAATTCCAGGCGACCCCACATGGGGTCCCAACCCCAAGGTTGAAAAACACTGGTCTATAATCACCTGAAAATAAAAATAAAAATTCTAGACAGGCATCAGGTCACCTCTACTGAGTCTATTATGTTGTGGCATCATGTTTCTACCATAGAACAGAACAGAAAAGTTTCTCTTTTTT
Source organism: Sphaeramia orbicularis (assembly GCF_902148855.1). Taxonomy (NCBI): domain Eukaryota; kingdom Metazoa; phylum Chordata; class Actinopteri; order Kurtiformes; family Apogonidae; genus Sphaeramia; species Sphaeramia orbicularis. The sequence continues at coordinate 36,411,456 of NC_043963.1, forward strand.
TATTCTTTTATTTCATTGCATGTGCCACCCAGTATCAAGGCGCATTAATATTACCCATTATGATTTGGATATTATTATGATATTGCTTTAACAACACAGGCCAAAACAAACACCATCTGTACTGAAGGCCTTTTTCATCATAGGTAACAGTGTGTTCAGTTTATATGCAACTTTAATCAACACATATCACTAAATATTATACACCAAACCTTTTTGTGACTATTGGTAACAAAGGTTTCATTTCTACTTGAGGCCTCTGATCTTTTTAAGTCTGCTAGTATTCTAAGTTCTAACTTAGCCTGTGACTCTCCAGTGTTAAAGTAAAAAATTCCAGCCTTGAACCCCATTTTATTTTTTAAAATAGATTTTGTGAAAAAAAAATAAAAAATTAAAAAAAAAAAAAGTCTCTGTCCTTGGCCTGTGTTTTACTCTTCCACCAAGTTTGATGACAATCAGTGCAATAGATTGGGTTTAATTCTGCAGACAGTACGGTAGTGTTCTCATAACCCTCTTGCCGGAGGTAATAAGGTTGTTTGCAGAGATTTCCTCATGGGTTGTCTTGTTTCTTGAGGATAGTAATCTGGGAGCACCTATTATCCCAACAATCACCATCTTACCCTCTTGTCAAAGCATGTGATAAATGCTCTTAAGAGTAGGTCACTGGTTTTCTGCAATGCTATGGGGTGTGTGTACATGTCAGTATGCGTCTGTGTGTTGAGTGTCTTGATGCGTATAATGTCTTGGTGTAAGCAAGGTTCATATCTAAACTCAAGGTCACTTCTTTATTACAGTCGGCTGACACTTCCTGCCAAGTCTGGCTGTGACGGGGTATAAAGGAAATAAATGACCCCCCCCCTCTGCTGCTGTCACAAGGGCAGGGAAATAGGTGAACTTCCCTCTTGAAATCAATTCAGGGTCGGCCAAAAAGTGCATCCTGTGACTCTGAATAATGATGGAGCCCCCCCAGCCTTGACCAACGTCAGTATAAATCAGACCTGGAGCCAGGATCTTTACTACACTGAGCAATGTGTCTGCATTGCTTAACTTAAAACCCCTCCACAGACCTGATGATGGCTGAGGCTGCTACTAAGCTCATTCCAAGACACCGGGAGGCATATCTGACTCCAACCAACTTACACAACCAACCCCTGTTTTTGTGTTAGTAAAAAGCACTGGAGCATCTTACTTTATAATCAGAGGAAGCAAAAGAAAAACAGGATGGGTAAATTTATTGTGTTTTTTCAAAGCACAGAAAACTTTCCTTTGTTTCATTTTTCTGTCTCCTTTCCATCAGCATGAAGATTTTTTTTTCTTTTTATAAACATTTCTGTCTGTCATAACAGCTGGGAATTTATTTTGGGAGTTTGTTTCGTAGATGCATTTTTCTCACAAGAAAAGACACTTGCATCCGGTGCAATATTTATAATGATAGTTTGATTGCCACTGTTTTCAAACTTCTTTTTCCCAAAAACAGCCATAAAGTTTTATGAATAATGCTTTAGAAACTCTTCCCCCAAACAAAAGAACGACAAATTATGTGAATAAAAGTAGTTAAATGTAAGCCAAGGGGATCAAGATTAGTTTTTATCACTTGCACCCACCTTGTTTTCATTACCTAATGCATGGGTTTGTTTACACAGTGACAAAAACCTGAAATTTTTTTTTGCCCAGTAAAACAGGCATGTGGACAGCGTCTGATAAAACCCATTTTATGGGAGCTCATTCGACATGCTTTCACAGGATTTATAGGTGAAGAAAAGGTTTGTTGTGATGTGTCTGCTTCTGTTTAAACTACAGTATTTCAAAGCTCACTGCCAGCTATGAGCCATGCATGTAAATGAAAAAAGAATGCTCTATCAAGGTAGATGACCTTTGGGTGTGATATGTGAAGAGGATGTCTAATATGATAGAGGAGAAGGCAAAAAAAAGAAAGAAAAAAGGGTATTTTCTCCATATATGGCTGATATGATATATGATATGAATGGCAACTGCATCAACAGCCAAAGAGGATTAAAGGATGCTGAAACACAACAGGAAGAGAGAGATAACAGAGAAGAGCACAAAGGCTTGGGATTGACTGAGCTGATTCACTTCAAACATAGTAAAACTGTTGTGGTTGAAGTAGCTACACACGAAGCATGCCCAACTGTACACGGACATCCATGAAATGACAAGAACAATAACTGTTATGGTAGTGTGAGGAAGGGGAAGCAGGCGTGAAAAGATACAGTCTGTTTTTTTGATTATCGGGTCAGCCCACAGTTTGTTGATCTTGTTCTGCTTTACAAAAAGTGTGAAGAACAAGCAGTAAAAACAGCGGTTACGTTAGGGACAGAAAGCGTGACTTCATGTGAGAATCATTTGTACGACGCCAGTTTCCACATTGCTGCATATCACTAAGCCCAGCAGTGTCTGCCTCTGGATGGTTGGCGTTTTACACACTTGTGTCACACCGGCTTTCATCTGCCTCACAGCACACAAACACACGGATTCCTCTACAGTCGTCTCTCTCACATTATGTAACAATAGATGTAATTTTAATCTGTTTACATGACCTTGACCCTGGAAACAGTGAATTTTACTACACATACACAATGTACTAACTAATGTATACATAAACACTCACAATTTACCACTGGAAGGATACATTTTCACTTCCTCTCAGTACATACTTTCTATATTTAAAACAAGAATTGCCACAAAAATATGTCTTAATATGCCACACTACATCCACAATTAACTGCACTGATGGGTGGGCTGGAGTTTTGCACTTTGACCTGAATCACACAACAGAGAGAAGAGAAAGCCTAGTGTCAGCAGAGACTCAGTGGCTGTCTTTGACTGTTTATTTGTTAATCCCATTTTTATCCCACCATCCTGGCATCCCCTTCTTCCCACACTCTAATAGGTGACACCACGAGGGAGGGTCTGGACTCACTCCAAGTCGGGGGGGGGGTGTTCTGAATCAACAGCGTGATGTCTCCATTATCAACTCTGCTGAGGTGATAGAAGGCAGAAACTGACCTGAGCTTGCCCAACATGAATACATATGTATATTTCCTGACAAACTTTCAGAGAAGCAGTCATATGAGAAAGCTCCTATGTTCTCTGTACATTGTGCTCTGTTTATGTTTCTGGGTCATGTTACTTATATACAAAATTAGTCTTAGGGGAGTCAGTGAGAAGTTACATATGTGCAGTTCTTGTACTAGAAAATAGCGGCAGTCTGTGCACCATGCAGTGTGCAGTGTGTGCAAACACTGATTCAGGCCAACTACAGAAATAGACATGCTAAGTTTAAATCTCCGAAACAAACTGGATCAGATAAGAACTAGATTGCTACAAGTACCGATAAATAGACAAACTTGAGTGAAGTGGGTCTAAAACAAACCAGCCTGACAGTATATTATGCAATTTGTTCCATTAGATTAATAACAGCTGATAGTGAACCAGTAAACTTATGTGTAATCTGGCAGCACTCACAAACCAAACCAGACTTAACAGGCAGCACAAAGCTGCCACAGTGTGTTCAGCCGTTGGTACTGCAGTTCATACCTGAGTTTTAAAGCTCAAATAAAGCTTCTCCAGAGACTAAACGCTGATTTTACACCTGCACCGTGTCAACTTTTAATATTTATTAGAAAGAAGTAAAGGATATGAGCTGCTGTTGTGCTAGCACCTTTGAAGCACGTACCTCTCCTTGACTATCTAGGAATGCCATGTGGGACAGTCACACATCTCCCCTGTGGACAAAAATAGTCCAGTTTCCAGTGAGTTCAGCTCCAAACTTAAAGCTGAACTTGTTTACAAATTGAGCTGACTTTGGTTTACTTTAAATCCTACTTATTATTAAGGTCAGCCTTGTCTCATACTTTCCATATGACAAAAATAATTCATGTGTAACATTTCCTAGTTTTCTTATCAGTACAATGTAAATCTTTCTCTGTGGAAACTGGTAGAAAGTTTATTAAATTAAATATACAACAAAGAACAGGCAGAGCTGTTCAAAAGAATATCTCTGTAGCCATCTTTCCCTTCAGTTAGTCTTACAACGGTAACATTATGTCATTTGATCAAATTCAGGTCATGGCATGTTGCCATCTGACCACTGGAAACCACAAAAACAGATATATGCTGTTATGGAAATCAAGGCCATGAATCTTTCAGTCTGTCTTTGGGGAAAAAGGAATTTATAGAGGAGGCAGTCTGTTGCCGGACTATCACATGAACCAACCAACATCCACAATGAAAGAAAAACAAGCCGTTTATTCGTTTTACTGGAAGAGACATTATCACTTGGCTTGTTTGGGTCAGGCAATGCAGTCACATTATTGATATTTCATATGCATGTTTGACCTTCCTCTCACTGGTGTTCAGCACATCTGTACAAGTTCCACACCAGCCAGTGCATCCACATGTTAGACGTTAACTTGTGGTCAAGGTTTATTGGTCTGCTTTTAATAAAACATTACAAAATATCTGTACTGAAAAGACAAACCCATGAAAAAAAATCAGTTGTAAATGGACAGAGACCAATAGAACACAGACACAGTCTGAATAAAAAAGTACAAAGACTGCTGCTCTTCTTCCTCATCCTAAAGCAGAGAATGTGGCAATATGGCATTTATTTGCCACAACACTTGATGGCAGATAGTTGATAAAGTCCAGCCAGCATTCAGTCTTTAATGATCCAGTGGCTAAAAATGGATTGTGGATCAGTTTATGCTTGGATGGTGCTCTTTGCACTGAAGGCCATGTAATAGACCAGGATGCCGATGAGGGCCGCCACCACCTCAGTAGACACCCATGGGCCGCTCCAGGCACCCTGCAGGGAGATTTTAAAGTGACACCATTACAGATCTGTCAGCCAAGACAAGTAAACAGATGACAACAAAACACATATTCCAGTTTCATCTGGTCCTTCAATTACTCTGGGGATAAAAACAACATGAACGATTACTCTTATTGAACTCCAGCATCTAATTTAAAGCCCAGTTTGAACCCCCCCCCCCCCCCCCAAGCCCTACCCATAGCTTGGAAAGCGTCCCTCTGTATGAAGCTACAAGGAGTGAGGGTGAAAATGCTTACCAAGGGAATAGGAGGCCACTTGATGGAATGTTACAATTTAATAACAGTAATACAATACTGTAAAGTCAAATACTACTAACCTTCTGTAATCTTACTCCTACTATATAATGCACGTTCTGTGCCCGATTGATCGATGTTGCAGCACAGGAGGGCGTTTGTACGGATTTTCCTCAGCCTTCACAGGCCCAATTGCCGCCAAACTCGCCAAATGAATAGAAACATTACCTGACTATCTACTAGGCACAATTTTATGTCCGTATTCAAATGTTGAGGTATGCTGGGATATTTTAGCCTCTCTCTACTTTGAATTCTTCATTCCTGCTGCCATACTCCATTTTCAGAAGTGGTTATGCTGCCGTTCCTGAAATTTCTACTGCTAGCAGACGATGCAACAACGTGAAGGCTGCATTTACAGTAATGTATAGGCACTTTTCACACACAGTGGCACCACGGGTACAATACCGCTAGTATGGTGAAAAAACTAACCAAATTTCAAGGACAGAACGAGACAGACAACAGACTGGAGGTATGTTTACATATCAACTCTTTTAGTCTGGTCCTGCACAGAGAAATGGATTTCTATAAAGATTAGTTGTTTTAATCTGATTACATATCCCTTCATATTGAAATTTTACCATGACATTATATTTACATTTTTACATGATAACTTGTAAAGATATTTCCATTTCTGTTTCTCTCCCTTCACCATTGTGGAAATGTTCCCCTACCACTTGGAGTCTGCATCTGAAAATGGTCCATTTGGATGGCTAAATGACTACTAACCATCAAACCCCAAAACAAAGCACACAAGTCTAGTTGAAAGTATCATCTTATATAGATGAACTTTATTAATCCCCAAGGGGAAATTTACTATTATTCAAGCCCCTATCTATCTATCTATCTATCTATCTATCTATCTATCTATCTATCTATCTATCTATCTATCTATCTATCTATCTATCTATCTATCTAATTTTCTTTTACTCATTTTCTGTCAGAACATGGTCAGAGAATTTTAAACATCAGCCAAGGTCAGGATGCAAATCAGCTGTTTGGATTTGCTAGCAGTTTGGAAAGCAGATATAACAGACAATCCAGCATTGTTTAAATGTACTGTACAGATCCCTATTTGGTTCTTCTGCACAAGGCTCAGTCAAGATATTTTTATCATACATCATCAAGACACAGTTTATTGCATTTGGGCCAATGACAAGAGCTACAGGGTTAGTTGTTCCTAAATATAACAGTGAGAACATTGGACTGGTCAATCACTGCAATGCTGTGTCTCACAAACTCATTCCAATAAATATCCTGCATAAGACCATGAGGAGCAATTCCAGATTGTTCACCCATTTGTAGTGTTCACAGTTGTTCTCCAAGAAATTAAACATTTTCCAATGACATTTTCAGTGGTTTCATACGGTAGAGTCACACCTCCGAGTCTGAACCCATCCATGTTTCTTATCTACTGTGTAACTGGTCTACAGATTAGCATCGCAGTGTGAAATCAACCTATTTTTTAAGGTCTACAGATTTGAGTCAAGATGGTGGTGTGGTGTATTTTATTTAGGAGTCTGAACTTGTTATAAACTTACCCTGTGGTCAATGTTAACAGAGAAAAGAGGCTGAATAGCATTGACATCTTCATTATTTCTCTGGGCCTGAAAGAAGATGATGTGCAATCATAATTAAAATGGAACTTTTAACTGAAAAAAGACAGTAACATGACTAAACTACTGCAGCGTCTGAAATGTATATACACTGTACTATACACAAACCTTGCGCAGGGCACTGTAGGACTCCTCATCAAAGAATTTGACCTGATATGTTCCAGAGCTGGCCTGTTTGTGAGGAAGACTCCATGACACCTGAAGGAAGAAGGCACACGGTTTCAGGACTTACAAATTAAAGTAACATTACATATCACACCATCTGAGGGTATCTTGTTAGGACAGTTTTGACCATTTTCAACAGGAGCAGGAGAGATGAGACCAGCTCACTCTATGACAACAAACCAACTAAATACAGAAGCTCGTCAAGTGTACAGGGAAAAGCTGAAAATATTAGGGAAGAAATGCATTTTCAGAAGGTTTGTTTGATTCTGTTGTTATTTTTTTCAGAGATAGGGGCTTATTATTAATAGATCATGGCACTCATATCTCTTATACAGATTATAATCATTACTAGGATTCAAGAGATCCTCCTCCTTTAGACAAAATGTAAGGGCTGCTTCAAGTGCACATTAGAAATTAAAAGTGTTTATTGTTTTTCAAATGTGTAAAAAGCTCTGCCATTGTAGAGATGGGTGAGATGCAACATTGTTTAAACATACTGACTAAAGAGTATTTTTTAACACAGTCTCTGATGGGGCATTTACATGCATTGCATTTAATTGTTCTGTGACAGAAACAAAAGAGACCAAGTTCAAACTCTAGCTGCTTTCCAGCATCTAGACTGATGATCAATCACTATAATGTCCGTTTTAAAATATTGCATACATTTTTGGATACAATCCCATAACTGGGGAAAAGGTTTCTAAAGCTATCACATAATCCAAAAGTCAGACTGCATGGACTGTAGAGTGGCCTTAACACTTATCGACAGAAGATCTATTATGATCTATTTAGTCAACAGAGTTAATCAAACACCCAAAAGGGAATCCTAAAACTTTTCATAATTTGAGGATTAAATGAACACCCTCTCTAAATGCAGAATGGTAGGTAGATGGCAGCAAGATGCCAATTCATTTAAAACATTAGATGGACAGATAAGAAGTGAAATTTGCAGTGAAACACTCAGCATCTTGATTCATTCTAAACATACTACTAGTGCCACTGTTTTACCTGGTACTTGCCAACATCCTGACCTCTGGTCACAGGGAACTGTCTTCCATTGACATCAGCATACAGAGTCACACTCTATGAGGACACAAAGGGAAGAGTCTCTGGTGAAGACATGAATGTATTGTGTAATAGTGTGAGAGAAGGTGTAGGGGGTAGACATATACCTGTGCACCGTTGGTGCAGGTCAAGCTGAGTTCAACGATGAAGACAGACTCGGTGGAGATGACGGCGTCTGATGTGGTGTAGGCCGACGGGCTGATCACCGGGTCTGTGCAGCTCTCTCCTGTCACCAGAGAACAGGGGCCACATTAGGTACCGCCCAGGACTTGGGGTTCAACAATTTAATACACACTTAGATACAACGTATAATAACTAGCCACTGACGGGTTTGATTGAATGGTTCATTCAATGTTGACCGGCTTATGAGCTCTTAGCTGTGTGATTAGCATCACAGGCTAACTCATTAACCTTTATCACCAGGTCCACGGAGGCTTACCTGAGCAGGCGACCACTAACAGGGCGAGGAAGGCGGCTATCCGAATCATTGTAGCGTCCAGGGGGGATACTTGCTTTTTCTGAGCTCCAGCTGTTGAGTCTTACTGCAGCTTCTAGGTTTGTTCACTGACCGAAAGGAAGAAGTCCACCTCAGCTCAGTGCTGGGACACCACCGCGCCTGCGCTACAATGACGTGGACTGTAGCGCCGCACAGCATTCTGGGTAAATGGGCTGTCGACACGTCATCTAAAAACTTATCAGTCATGGAATATGTACACATAAAGACCCAGGAGACGGTCACTGTATTGAAAGTACATTTACAAATTCTAGGTAATACCACGATCACTACCTAATTGCTAAATTACATGTTATATTTGCTGCACTTTTTGGAAACATAATAGAGACAATTTGTCGTCTAATCTGGAGTGAATTAGTTACAATGGTTATGGACACATAAGAACTTTTTCTTTTTTTTTTAAAGTTGTTACTTCTTCTATTTTATCTTTAACATCAAATGTGTTAGTTTGTTTGTCCAGATGCTGGTCTCTGATTATCTGATTAATCTCATTGTCCAATAGCCTGTGTAAATTAATTTATTCATACACAAAAATTCACATTTTAATCACTTTATTTAATGGAGAACAAACAAACAAAAACTTTAAGATAATTTACTGTTAACTGATTTCCATGCAACCTTTGACCGTTTGGAATTTGTCCTGAATGTCGGTCTTTCACTACCTGGGAACGATATTAGAAATAAGTGTTTATCCTGTGACATCCTTTGGATGTTTTTTGCCTGACAAGTCATAAAAATCCATAAAATTAAAAGAATATAAAAGAAAATATATTTACCATATAGCCATTGATTTGGGTTAGTATTAGTTGGGCCTTTAAGTTACTGTAAGTGCAGCTTGCAGGTCAGTATTGTTCCTGGTTTTGTGCATGACATTCAATGAAAATATACAATATATGAAAATATTTTAACATACAAAGTATAAATACACATATACACAAAAATCCAAATGAAAGTTTTTTTTTATTTTATGTTAAAAGATACAGTTTGTCCTTGAATAATAAATGTAATTCTTTCACCATAAATGGCCGACATTTTTTGCCATAAAGAGAAAAACAAAAGAATGACATATCCAGCAGTCTTAAACATTTGTTTTAAAAAATTACAAATTATTTGACATGTAATCCAGACAAATAAAACTGTCAAACTTGTTACAAATAATATATACAAGTTTATTATGGATACAGAATTTACTGTCGTTCATTGTGTCATTATTTACTCTGTACCTCATTTTCAATAGTCATTTGATCAATGCATTTGTATTTTTATATTTCAGTGTGCAATACAGAAAATGAGCATTAAAGGAGAAGCATTTCAATAACAGAGGATTATTTATAACCACTTTAAACTTTACACAAGCATTTGTTTATTTCAAGTAATCCAGTTCCTACACTCAACTGCAGGTCTGCAGTCACAACAAGGTTCTTCTGTATAAACATGAATGAAAAGGCTTCTGAGAAGGGAGACACCTTGTGGAAAGAAGCCCAAAAAAGTGACGGATCAGTGATCTCAGTTTTCTATGAATAGAATGTGCTGAAAGCGGCTGTCAGAGCACATCACTCTACACAGTTTTTGTTTCTCTTTTTGTCGTCTCTTCATGTCAGCCCTTTCAGTCCAGTGGATCTGCAGGTTTGAACAGCCCTCCTCCTTTACCCTTTCGTCCATCACCTCGCTTCCCCTTTTTTTGAGGACCTGGGGCTGAAGGAGAGGAGAAAGAAGAGGTGGTTGTGGTGGAGATGTCTTGGGATGCTCGCCGAGAGAGGAGCTCCTTGAAGACTGAGTCCATTTGGCGACAGACCTCCTGTTTTAAACAATAATGAAAGAGGAAAAATACAAAACTGCCCTTGTCTTTCCTTCAGCTGCATCATTTGATCTTAAAAACCACAATGTACTTTTCATGTCATAAACAATTTGAAGGAATTACAAATAATGCTTTATAGACTAGCAGTTATGCAGGAGTCTTAAGACCTCTTCAGCAAGCTTATCATCTAGAAATGTCATCTTTGGTCTATTATCACCTCCAAAATCAGTCATTAATGCAGTATTTGCAATTAAAATTGTACATGACATGACCAAGCCAACATGTATTACAAATTAGAAGTACATGGATATAAAACAAACCTTATCTAAGGGTATAATGTCATCATTGGATGAGTTTTCCTGATATCTATAAACAGAGAAGGCAGAACTAAATGAACTGTAGTTTCCCACAGAATGTCAACAGTGTCAGGGTGACATTTGGTATTACTTACTCTCTGCGAACATAGCCAGGAGAGTAGACCCGCCGTGGTCTGCACTGTGGCCCCATGGGAATTTGAAGCATTATTTTTCCACCTGAGGTAATGGCGCTCCCTGCCGGTCCCCCTGCATACCTACTTCGCTCAATAGAACCGCTGCTGTTGGCTCTGGGACGCTCTGCCTTTTTCTGCGTTGACAAACTGTTGGTGGGGTCAACTGAGGATCCCAGATCAAATTCTGTAGAAAAATCCCATTTATATATTTCATGATTCACACTACAAAGCACATTAAGACTTAATCTGTGAAGTGAACAAATGACTCACCATCTTTAGTTTGTGAAGACTCTGGCTCTACATCTCCCTCTTCATTAATAACCTCACTAGGGAAAAAACAACAACACAGATATCAGTCCCCTGTGTTCACCACATACAACATGCATCTATATCTGGCCAGTCCCAAAGTCCACCTGAAGGCCTCATTACTAAACCCTCAGAAATAATTAACACCACTTGGGTTTTCCTTGACAAAGCCAAAACATATGAACCATTTTTTAAACTTTTTTTTTTTTTGCTGTTTTCATGGCTAAAACACATAAGTGGCTTAACTTGAGTTTCTACAGAGTGGAAATGATTGTCTGATTTACTCATTTTTGTCATAATGGCATCATTATGTAGAAATGGTTAATTAATTAATTAAATGACATATTATTGCATTCCTGTTATTCCTTGTATGGATCATCAGAAATCACTGTTAAAAGGCTGAGTATATGATATTTAATTTAATTATTAATATATAATAAGTTACTTAGTGATCTCTAACGGTGAAGTTGAACTCTAATTGAGCCCCTTGTTCTTTACATACAGAGGCCAGAAATGTGGGCAATTTTTTTTTCTTTTTAATTTGTGGTAATATTCGGAGAAGCAAAGCTAAAAATCAAGTGAAAATTACATGGAAAAAAGTCATGGGTATCTTTACTCTGGTTCAAAGTCAAATATATTTGGTTTACCTGGTTTATCAAAAGAAATAAGTGTGTTTGGAGCCATTGTAGAAGCATGGCAGACTCCGTGAAAGACGACCATTTGGAGATACAAACAGCTCAATAAAAATCTATTGTCATTTTAATGTGACTATTCACTGATGTAAATATAATTACTGATATTATGTTCCACTTCTGCAATTAGATCTTCTTCAAATTTAAGCACTGGACCTTTAATGTTGTGGCTTTTCTTTTGTAAATGTAGTCAACCACTGCAGCAGTATGTCTCATTCGTTTCCTCTTTTTAACTCTTGGGCTTCCCCTGCTAATCTGTGCTTTTTCCAACCCTGCAGAAAAGTCAACTTCTGAAAAATGCACATAAATGGCTCAAAATCTCTGCAAGTGAGTCCTCGGGCACTTGACACTTTGACAGTGAGACAGCTGTAAACCTTTGTGTGGAGACTGGGACTGGAAGAATGTCAGAACACATTTGGTCTTACAGGCCGTCTTCCTCCGTCATGCATTTCTCATACACTGGTCCCTGTACTTCGCTCTGACTGGGGAAGACACTTTCATGCTGGAGGAGGATTCCCTTCACCAGCGCGTTGATCTGAGGCTGCAGTGTGACAACGTCATCATCCTGAGCCCCTCGTACCAGACTGGGGCCGAAACACACAGCCAGATTGTAAGGCTGCATCATGTTCTCGTCACTGTACTGAGACACACTAAAGAGAAGGGAAGAAAACAATGAAAAAGAGAGAGAAAAAAAAAAAAAAACAAGTACGGTAAAGATACATATTAGTCAATGGTCTTTTCTGTGAAGCATTAGCACCCTTATCTTATGCACAACCCTCTTATGTATGAGATGTTCTGGTAATTATACTATTCCAAACTATATCAAACATTATTGTTCTGTTTTCATTATGTTTGTTTATACAATTTTGGCATTACAGTCATGGAAAAAATTATTAGACCACTCCTTGTTTTCTTCAGTTTCTTGTTCATTTTAATGCCTGGTACAACTAAAAAGGTATATTTGTTTGGGCAAATGTAAAGATAACAAAAAAAAAAAAAGCTCATAAGAGTTTAATTTAACAGCTAATATCTAGCCATTTTCCATGGTTTTCTTGATAATAACCAAAATCGCTTAAGTTCTTGCATCAATAGCTACGGCATTGTTCTGCCAAAAACAGTGCTTTTAGGCATTCCATGTTTTCTTTTCTCTTTTAGTCACATGATACACACAGGAGTTAGTACTTGATTGCATAACCATTGTTTTTGATGACTTTTGATGGTCTACTAATTTTTTCCGTGACTATACATTGTGCATTCAGAATTGGAAGATAATGTGCCAAATTGTAGAGTTCTGTTAAAATTAAATTTACAGATGACCAACAAGCCCACTGAAATATAGCATAAGGTAAATAAGGTGCAAAGCCCATCACCTAGGCTCAAATTTGTCCTAAAATGTTTCTTGTTCTTGTGCTGTAGGAACAGTAATTGCCCATCTTGTTGAGGTTAAAACACCCTTGATACCTGGTTTACTTTTCAGAAATATCTTTATGGAGTCATTCATCATGCACATCACTTCAAATCACTGAAAAGAAGGTGGGGGAAAAAAAAGATGCAGGTGGAGGAACATCATTTTGAGTCACATTCTTTAACCTATCTGTTAATATGCATAATTTGGGGTTTTATGGTTATCCAAAAGTTTTACTTCCAAGCTGATCATGTGAAGAACTGAGATTTGAGTGGAATATAAGATTGTAACTGAGTTTTCCAATCAGGAGTCCAATAAAAATCCTAGCATTCAGAGCGCTGAATCACTTTGGACTGCACCATATTTTTCTTTTAGGTACTAAATCATACGAATTTTGATTGCTTAGAATTTAAACTAAAAACACTGCTATGATATGCTAATAATGGTTATGTATTGGCTGCATAACTGAAAAATCTGATGTGCTGGAGCAATTCTGATTTTAGATTTGGTATTAGTGTGTCTGATTTAGGTAAAAGCAGGTATTTGTCTGACAGGCGCAAAATCATTGTTGCCCAGTGTAATCATTTAATGGATGCTACTCTTCACATTTTCTGTATAGAATTAACTTAAATTAAAAAAACAAAAAAAACAAACAAAAAAAAAAAACACCACAAATATACCACAAATCCAAACCTTTGTATAATAATGACTATAAAATCAGCCTTCCTGTTATTTCAATGAATAATATCAGCAGCTCCCTCAGCCAGTGTTTGTGGTTATATTCATTTGGCTTTTAATTCAAATAAATTAAACTGATGACTGCTGGCATATTTACAAAAACTCTGCTGTTTCTCTTTTCCCCAGAAACAGCTTTCTCAATTCCTGTAACAGATCTATTTCTTCTTTGTACTCATACATAAGTTCCAAACACTTACTGATGAAGGAATGCAAAGAGGTATCTCATGACAACAATGACGGGCTCGGGGTAGGAAGCGATGATCGCTTTGAGCTGAGCTGCTCTCTCTGCCTCGTTCTTTATTTCTGTGAAAGGATGATGAAAGGCTGATGAGCTCCTGCTGTGTGTCCTCGAGAACGCTCATGCAGCCTTTCAGCACATTTAAATACTCACGTGCACACTCCAGGAGTTGGTTGGTGCTGTCGATGGGGAACAGCGGGTTCTCCAGACCTCTGAAGTACAGCTTCAACACTCCAGCCACAGAGTCCAGGTCATAGCGCTGCTCAGCCAGGGGGTCTTCTCCTGCAGGGAAGCCCACAGCGCACTGCCCAACATTATTAATGCTCCACAGTGACAGGAGCTACTTCAAGGACACATACAGATCATGGTAAGATATTAACACAAAAAGCACACATCCCTACCTCGCTCAAATGCATCCCTCAGGTTGTTGACCTCCATTTGGGATCCTGGCACCCTAAATATCCCTTCATGGTGGAGGCCTAAAGCACAGGTAAATTAGTAGAATTTCCTGACAGAATAAGACTAATTTAGGAGACAATGAAGCCTTCTTATCATTATTATCATCTTTGTCAATTTTTATTTTAATTTCCTCATTTTGCTTTACATATACAGGGTGGGGAAGCAAAATTTACAATGAACATTTAGTTGTTTTTTCTCAGCAGGCACTACGTCAATTGTTTTGAAACCAAACATATATTGATGTCATAATCATACCTAACACTATTATCCATACCTTTTCAGAAACTTTTGCCCATATGAGTAATCAGGAAAGCAAACGTCAAAGAGTGTGTGATTTGCTGAATGCACTCGTCACACCAAAGGAGATTTCAAAAATAGTTGGAGTGTCCATAAAGACTGTTTATAATGGAAAGAAGAGAATGACTATGAGCAAAACTATTACGAGAAAGTCTGGAAGATACTATTAAAGAAGAATGGGAGAAGTTGTCATCCGAATATTTGAGGAACACTTGCGCAAGTTTCAGGAAGCGTGTGAAGGCAGTTATTGAGAAAGAAGGAGGACACATAGAATAAAAACATTTTCTATTATGTCAGTTTTCTTGTGGCAAAAGAATTCTCATGACTTTCAATAAACTAATTGGTCATACACTGTCTTTCAATCCCTGCCTCAAAATATTGTAAATTTTGCTTCCCCACCCTGTATTTGTGAATATTCATAGTTGCTGTGTTATAAGTCACATAAATCAGTACAATATGTTAAAATGCAAGTACATTTTAAGCCACTGTGTTACATTTACCATATTATCCTGTAAATTATTCAGAAAACAAACCTTTTTTTTTTTACATACTGAGATGATTTAGTTAGAAAACTCACCATTTAGGTTAATAAAGCGAATGCAACTTTTCACAACAAGTGGAATCTGTTGTCCTGATGCCTAGAAGAAATAAAATGTATGATTTTATATACATACATACTTAAACACACAAGCTTAAGTATATTCACACATTATAACCACCTGGATGAAGGACAGCATGTCTCCATTGAAAAGCTTGTGGTTGTGCATCAAGTTGGCACTTGAGGGATTCCTCCTCACACGCATGGACTTTGCAGTGGGTCTGCAGAGGGAGAAATGGTAAAATGATCACAAAGTATATTTGACACACTGTGAATATGGAATATATACGGTAGACAGATTGACATTCAGCTTTCACAGTTTGATCAAAAACTTCATGCCTTCATAAGGGCTCTTTACCTCGGCTGATGTCCATTTGTTGCTTCAGCTAAGAAGAAGCACAAAAGAGAAAACAGTGCAGTTAGAAAAAAAAACAGACACTGGAATAAATTTAAACAGGAAGGAACAATAATTTACTGGAAAATAAACCTGCAGAACTATGCATAAATCGCTCTGAGACTGTACTTGGAGTCAGCAGTATTTTGCTTTGCGGCATTATTCTGTGAGAAATGCAGAAGTGATACCTTTTTCCACAGCCACTTTAAGCAGGTCATGTTTGGATTGTAGTTTCGATACCAGGGAGCTGTTTATGAGGTAGTCTTTTACTCTCTGCAAAACAAATCAAATCTAGTTCATGTTGCAGCCATAATTCACAACCACTGTCAACCACACACCAGAAAAACTAAAACTCAAAAACAACATTTGTAAAAGCACTTCTCTGCTTAACTTCATTAAAACAGATTGAAAGTATAAACTCACAGTGAAATAGAGGTTTTCTAACTCCTGCAGGTTGGCCCTGCGGCGGGCTACACTGGGTCTGGCTGCCAGGTTCTCCATGCTGCCCTCTTGAGAGGATAGGCTGCCACTGTTCAGCTCCAGATCGTCCTCGCTGATGCTCTCAAGCAGAGAAGCCTGAGCTGCTGACATGCTCTTACTCGCCTGTACAGGAGTGACAGAGAGAGTGAAATCTGACATAGCAACGGACAATTATGAGCGGTAAATATCTCTGTGGAGGCTTGATTTAGTGTCATCTGTGGTGACGTGAGTGATGCCAGAAGTTTAGGAAATGTAGAAACAACTTAGAATAGTGGAGCAAAATAATTCACTTTGAGTAAAGTAGACACATGTCCTAAATGATAAAACACAACATGCTGCACATTTTTAATACCCCTCAGCCAAATATAGTGAAAGATTCTGTTGAAAGTTACTGCCCTATAATTTAGATTAGATTGTCTTTGTGTAAAACTTATTACAGAAATATTTATATTTGAAAGTACTCAGATATTATAACTGCACAAGGCCATTTAACTTTGAAAAAGTAGGTCACAGTCATCCATTTTCAACAGGCTTTTACTCCATGCCAAGATGCATCCACAGTATAAATTTGGTGCAGATATTTCAATGCATTTTTCAGATAATGTGAATATGTCGTTGAACAAACAGATGGACGGACAGACGACAAAACAATTACAATACCCCTTCAGGAAGTAGTTGGCCGAGCGGTTAAAAAAAAAAAAAAATCTCCTTCAGCTTAAAGTAAACTATTGAAAACAAACACAAATGATTAATAATTCCATGAATCCTTGTAACTGATGATACATTGGATCTTTTTCCTCAATTTGCAAATTTTCCTCCCATTTCAAATCTCCAGACCTGAAGCCCATTAAAAAAAAAGACCTGGAATATGATCAAGAGAAAGATGGATGCTCACAAAGTATGAAGCAAAGACAAACTGCTTGCATTTTTGCTCCAGGAGTGGCATCCAAGCAGCCAACAGCATTGTGAAAGACTGGTGGAGAACACGCTAAAACACATGAGTTATTCCACCAAATATTGATTTTTGATAGACGTCTTTGCAAGTCTAAACATTAGTGATGCTTTGGTAATGTAAGTTTGGACTTTGGAAGTAAAGTTGTGAGTAGTTTCTAGAATAAAGAAATCTGTTTATTTTACTCCAACACATACTGGACCTAGAAATATTGATACTATTATCAAACTGTATTAAATAGCAGATTTGAATCAATACGTGATAGTCGTATAATCATGGGATTTCAGTATGGATGTGTTTTGGATTGTTTTATATTGATATTTTAAGGTTTTTAAGTGCACTTCCCCCACAGTTTCGTAGTGCAGTCATATGCAATCATGAGCATAATGACAATAAAGGCCATTCAGATTTACAGACTTCATAACCTTTTGCAAAAGCAAAAATATTTTACAGTCAACACTGGTGGATACACATGGTCCACAAAGACTGTAATTATGCATTAAAGGTTGAGTGATATCGTGTACCTCCTCAGTGTCCTGGGTGACCGCTTTCAGTCTCGTCTGTATCTGCTTGAATCTGGTCTCCAGCTCACAAATCATCTCACTCTCTGCACTAACCTCTGCAACCTGAGAAACAAGTGGGTGGATTAAAGTTGATGTTCATGAATTCATTGAAATAAGCCTATTTTCAGAGTCACACCTGGTCTCCGTCATGAGGCTGGTAGGGGAAGCGGAGAGGCATACAGAAGGCGTTATAGTGGTCCTGCAGAAGGGTGTCTCTGTCGTGGCTCTGGTCCAGTCCTGACACGGCTCCTTGGAGCTGCTGGAGCCCTGTGGCCAGGTTCTGCTGAGCCCGCCTTTGACTGGACAGGTAGGCCTGCATCACCCGACTGAGAGACAGGTGGTACCCTACATCTGCGCACTGAGGGAGATCATTTAATAGCTTTTTTTTTTTTTTAAATTAACAATTAGATGCAATTTCTTCCCTATAATGTAGTATTTTTAGTCCATGTCTCATATGTACATGTAACATATTGCACTGTATTTGACAAAAGCTAAAACTTTTGACGATGCAACCCACTCCTGACTGGGTTTCCTGCATTCTCAATGGTTTTACATGTTAAATTTCTTTGCTCTTTTATATACAGTTGTGGAAAAAATTATTAGACCGCCCCTTGTTTTCTTCAGTTTCTTGTTCATTTTAATGCCTGGTACAACTAAAGGTACATTTGTTTGGACAAATATAATGATAACACAAATAACTCATAACAGTTTAATTTCAGAGCTGATATCTATCCAATTTACATGGTTTTCTTGAAAATAATCAAAATCACTTTAGTTCTTACAACAATATCTATGGCATTGTACTGCCCAAAACAGTGTTTTTAGGTATTCCATGTTTTCTTTTCTGTCTGTTTTAGTCACATGATACACACAGGAGTTAGTACTTGATTGCATAACCATTGTTTTTGATGACTTTTGATGGTCTAATAATTTTTTCCGTGACTGTAGTTACGTGAGTGGGTTAGACCTATAAAGCATATCCTCTCTTTTTCTATAAAGCTCCATCCTCTATGTGTAGCCTTTAACTCTGTAGTCCTAATACATCATTAACCATGTCTCTAATTGAATATTCCCGTTGTCATCTCTGTCAACGTGGTACAGTGATTGGCCTGGAGCCAGAGTCACATGTCCAACCCATCTTTACAAACACCCTGTTATTCATTCAGTGTGTGAATGTATAGAATTGGTTGTGTCCTGTATATTTTCTTCATGTTTTTCATTTTCAGACTTTATTTAAATAGAGTTGGTTGTGCTCCTTGATAACCCTGCAGAAGGCTACAAGCCAAAACCTGTTAATCTGTATTTAGAGAGAAATAATGTTCTTCTATTCAACAACTGTTGCTGGAGTTCTTGGCCTGTTGTGTGCTTCCTGTATACTCATCAGCGTGGATCAGTAATGCAATGCTTATTTATGCATGATGAACAAAGACAGTGGCTAAACAAGGGTGTAATGTGATGCACTCACATCTATGAGAGTAGAGATGTCCTGGAGGTAGTATTTATTCATGGAGGCATTGGCTGCTGCCAAGTTTAAGAGGTACTCATTCCGGGCCTTGCTGCATTTCAGACCTCTCTCTTTGACTTTACATTGTCTCTGTAACAGATAAACAGTTATTAGCAGTAGTAGTACTATCACTTAAATAAAAGTGTGCATACATTATCTGCTAAATATACTTAATATGAAAATCAAGAATAGTCCCCATCAGTGATGATATTTTCACATTTAATTTATAGCGTCATGTGGACATAAAATTTTACAACTGCACATTTAAGATTATTTTCTGCTTTGTGTAAATGTATTTTTTAGCTGATGCAGGATTTTTAGAGTTTATTTAACTGAACCCATCATATAAAAATTAATCAATTCATTACAATCAAAACTCAAAATATTTGTCGAGACATGTTTTCCTTGGACAGGAAACTTCTAAAAACAGCGTGAAGTTGCATAAAGTGAAAATACTCAAGTACAACCTGAAAGTTATGCTTAAGCGTAGTACTTGTAACAGTACTTAGTTTAATTGCAACTCTAATTATCAGTGAAAATCATGCACATTATGACACGCATGAACACATAGTGATGATTAAGTGAGAACATTTACTTTTTCTATTAACCTCTCCAGTTTCTTAGCAGCACTCTGCTTCTGCTTTTCCTCCTGTTTCTCTGCTTCCTTCAGTTTCCCCTCTGCACACACATACTCCGAGTGGTACTGGTAGTACGTCCGCCACGTCTGCACACAGATGCACATAGAGCAACACCTGATTTTATTTGTTGAGATGATGGAAGGATGTGTAGGGTGGTTGTGTTCTCACTTACAGTCTGTAGCTCTGTGGTAGCCTTGAGAAGCCCATCCTGTAACTGTGTACAAATGTCTTTACTCTGAAAACACCACAAAACAAATGTCAAGTGATCAAAAGCTATTAAGCTGAAAGCAGGTGAAAGGATCAGGTGACACTTACACATTTTCTTTTTTTCCAGCTTATTAGACTTTTGTAAATTCACAGCAGTTCCATAACATACAGCTTACATCTATTCACCAGAGTGTGATTTGGCATTTCTGTTTCATCCATTTGTTTTATGCACCTGCAACCTGTCATTTTCTCACTCAAACCAGTTTTACAGCATAGACGGTGAACCCATTTACCAGGACTGCAATTTTTCTCTTAGCCCAATATCACCAATAAATTGATGAGACACTGATACTGATGCAATTAAGGTAGTGAAATTTGATGTTAAACAACAGCACTATTCACAATATTCTACTGTCTTCTTCAGTGTCCTGCTTATAATAAAAACTTTACCCCAGGTACCCAGGACCTGAGATATAAACAGTGGATTAATAAAGGTATAACTGCTTGGTGTATATTAATTAAGGACAGCCGCCTTAAAAGTTTTCAAGAATTAAAACAGGAGTCTGACTTGACAAGTCAACTACCTACAATTAAGACAAAAAAATAAAGCACAAAATTGATTCTAATAACAATGAGCTTGTAAAAATGATTTTTGGAGTATATCATTCTAAAAAATATAAAATTATACCTTCTCTTTACAAATATTTAATGGGGAAGAGAAGTTGTAACACTTTGGACATGAAACAGAAATGGGAAAAAGAACTAGGAATAGCTGTCTCAGAGGACGAATGGGTAAATATCTGGAGAATTCAATAGTCAACAGCTTCTTCAAGAATATGGAGGGAACATTGCTGGAAAAATATGATTCGATTTTTTATACAGTCTACTCTCGTTATACCGCCAACTTCCGTTCACGGCCAAATTGGCGGTATAGCGAAAATGGCGTTACCACGGGTTGCGTCCATAATGTGCATGTCTTTACTATATGATGTCTATGCTGCCTCCGTTAACCCGTTCTAATTGCGTTTCTAAATAAATCTTGATTCTGTTATGTTGTAAGGGATCATTTAAAGTGGGGAAACATTTTAAACATTATCATACCGTGTCGGGAAATGACACCCCATCATCTTGAGGCTTTGGCTTAATCCCACGTCCTCTTCCCGACATCCTGACCTACTGAGTGTTCTGCGATAAATGAACGGTGCCCGTTCCGTAGACCTACTCGTTGCTTGTCGCGATCAGCGTCTGGCGCGTTTGTTTCAGTGCATTGTTAAAATTTATGTGTACTCGATGGCAATCACGCTGGCGGTATAACGGTCGGGAAATCAATGGTATAAGTGTTGTTTGTGCATGGAACTGGGCTGGCGGATGGCGATAGGCGGAAATGGCGGTAGCTAATGGAATAATGCATTGGGGATTTTTGTGCAACGGTTTTGGTCGGCGGTGAGCGAAAATGGCGGTATAACGGCGGGCGGTTTAACGAGAGTAGACTGTAACTCCTAAAATTACAGTTATATGTGTGTCTGGAGTTCAATCTTGTAGGAGAGAATGTGGAGATGTTAGTGTAAATCATGTACATGTCTTTTGGTTATGTCCTAAACTTGCATCCTTTTGGGATAATGTATATTCAACAATTGTTAAGATATTGGGTTATGCAATTCCTAAAACATGTTTGGTGATGTATTTTGGACAAATTATTGGTAATAATGTAATTAAAAATGATAGATATTTGTTTAAAATACTATTAGCAGCCTGTAAAAAGGCTATTACCAAAAAATGGTGCAGATTAGAACCACCTACAAGGAACAACTGGCAACTAATTGTGAATGGAATATTTGAGATGGAGATTCTGATTGAGGACCTAAGAAGAACAGTGTCATGATAAATGGGAGAAGTAGACAATTTTTATTTCAATGTTACTAAACCAATTGTTAGTCACAAAGGTTTTTTATGGTCAATGTATCTCGAATGTCCCTCATGTTTGTATTGTACAAAATCCAAAACAATAAAAATAAACAAACAAACAAAAAAATATTCTAGTACCTAAGCAAACTGGTCTGCACCATAACCGTACCCAGGCCTTACCTTCTTGGCGAGGCGCTGTGTGTACTCTAGGCAGTATGTGAGGGGTTGGATGATGAAGATGCTACAGCTCTCACTCAGTGAACTGTGGTCCTTACTTTCTTGGCGAGTCTGGGATAGAAGAGCCAGCCAGGCTTTGGTGACTGAGTGGTTACTGGACTCTTTCCTAAGGATATGCAAGGATGCAAAGGAGGCAAACAGTTTGCACAATAGCACCACTTTTGCAATGAATGTTTCACAAAAGCATAATTGCACAGTGAATCATATGAGAGCAGATATACAGCTATTTTTACCTTTTGATTCTGGAGATGAACTTTTCAGCAAGTTTTTCCAGGGAACGGGCGTACTCGCTTTCAATCTCACCCCTCCGCCGTAGGTAGTCTGTGAGGTCCTGCAGCTGCTGGTTCTTCTGCTCCAGTTGCAAGTCCAACACTTTTAGCTGGTCTAAGAGCTGGCAACGCACCTCTGAGGGTGAAGAGGAAGAATGGGTAGTAAGACTGCATCGAATCAAAGAAAAATAACACCCTTTAACAAATGACTCATTCTGAAAGACAGACTGTGGGTGAGAAACAGATTCGAGGAGGTGTAACTCATCTGTTCTTCAGGATGTGTTGATAACAGTCAAAAATGGGTGTGTTTTTAGAAAGGGACAGATAGTCCTTATTTTACCTTTGATTTGTGTGTCATAGTCCACTACACCGACCCTCTCTTTTCGGAGTTTTACATGGGAAGTCATTGTCGTTCCAACTGGGTGGAATTCTGTATAAAAAAAGACAAAACTTTACTTTATCATGTTATGACTGATCAACTATCCTGTTCCTGACATTGTACAGTATCTTTCTGAATAATCATTGGATGCTTTAAGATACTTTTAATCTCTTGTGGACAAAGCCTAGTAAAAAAAAACAAGACCCATTATGACTCTGCGGTTGTGCCCATGCATACTTACTGCATCTTTAAACTTTCACACCCTATGTGCTAAAATATCAGACCATGCAAACTTCCTCCCTCCACACAAAGAGTGAAAAGTGCATGTTCGCCTTACTGTAACACATCTCTTGAAACTTGTCACCCGTTGCTGTGCTCTGCTAAACAACTAGAAAACCAGTTGGCATGTGGTGCCTTCTGCACCGGTCACGCTGCTGACTTACATGAAGTGCAAAAATAGGTCTAGTAACATCTCAGCTGCCCTAAAAATAGGGTGAACCACATGGCGTACAACTCTGTGGGGATGTTTATTCTGACGAATCCAGGTGGTTTCACTACTGATATTTGCATTTGTGATGCTTTTACAGGCTTTTCTACACGTTTGAAAAGAAAAGTGATACTGAAGTTACACAAATGAAATTAGCATATAACCACACTAAATAAATACCTTCAAAGACAAAGTAGTAGGCTGAAAGGAAAATGGATTACTTGGTTGAGACAGATTAAATGTGAATTGCCTCTATACTGAACAAACTTTATTGAGGAATGTTTCAGTTTGTTGGGATTGTGTCTGTGACAGCAGCTCAAACCCATATACAGTATCTTTACTTATACTCAGCATGACAACACAGTGCAAAAAACACTGTAGCATTTCAGCAAATGGCCGTAGATGAGCTTTGACAGATTGTGAAATTAATAGTCATGATGCCTGCAAGATAATACTTTTTTAACACATTTGTTGCGCATTAAAAAAAAGGGGAAGAGTGGGGTGCTTGTCAGATCAAAACCCTTTGTACACAAACGCCACACACATTCTCTCCCTTTCCTCCTCGACTTCCCCTTTTCTCAAACATCTCACAGTGACATTCATTCTGTCCAGCTCAAGCGCACACTCACCACTCTTTTTGAAGTAAAAAACCTTACAGAAATTGCCAAATTACAGCAAACTCCAAAATTTCCTGTAGAAATGAATGTCTCATTTTTCCAGTTTATGTCAACCCTCTCCATTAGTCCATTCTTTCTCAATGTGATCAGCAGTGAATCATCACCTCCTGTTGTCACCATCTGCAGTAATATTTTATTTAAACTAGTCTTAAGCTCACTGTTTCTTCTGTTTAGCATTACAGAATTATTGCACCTACAGTGGATCTTGACAAGTACCAACATGTAGATAAATCTTACGCTTTGTAACGGTTATGGCCTAAGGGTTATGTCTGTATCCAACAACAATTTAAGAGTAGAGCAATCATTCATAGCAGCAGCACAAAAATATATTCATGAAGTCTAAAATGATAAACTGTCCTGCTTTGATAAGAAAACAATATAAGTTATAAAAATCATGGTTCATTTATAGCCTGTGTCCAACACTGGTGTTAAAGCAGGGTTTCACAACAACACTTCCCTTCAGTTCAAAATCATGTCTAAAAGGTTAAACTATCCAAGCATAACACTAATACTAAGCATAATGAGAAGTAATCTGATACCTGAAATATAAAAAGGTCCTACCTGATGAGGAGCAGCCTTGTCTGGTCTCTTCTCCAGACTGAGGAAACTAAATAATGCCAGTTATTAGCACAGTGAGCTCTCAACTGTTTCACCTCCCCCTCACATTGGACACGGATGGATGTGGGTGGAGTGGAGCTCATCTCTGAGTCTTACACACACACGCACACACATTCACTCACTGCTGTGCTGCTCTCTTTCTCACCCCACACTCAGTTTTTGACACATCAGCCTGCGATTATGCAAGTGTGACGGGTGAAAGGCTTGAGTCAAAACTGTACCTCTCTCTCTTGGATGCTGCCTCTTCAGACCCAAATCAACTTTTCAGTCCAATCCAGCACCAGCTGCTGTCACTGATTAGTCCCTCCTCACTGGGACACTGAGTGAAATCAGCTGCCACAGAGGGATAATGTAAAAAAAAAAAAAAAAATCTGAAGCATGTTAAAAATACTCCTCTGTCCTGAGTACAAAGGTGGGGGCAGCAGGGGTGCTTACACACTGCATGACCAGTTTATGAGTAATGCATGGCCAGTAACCTGGGAGACTTGTGTCAAGGATAACTGTCAGATGAGAAGTAAAAAGGAATTTTGAGGCAACACAGTGTTACTGCAGAGCAAAAAATCCCCAGTGAAACAACACTTGAATTAAAATCCCTGTTGTTTTTAAATTCATACAGACTGTCTCAGAGACTTGTTAAAGTCTGTAAAAGGCTGATGCCATCTGTCACTTTCAGTTCAAAAGTGTTAAAACGACATCAAGGTGTGAAACTGAAACGTTCCAACTCTCAGAAAGGTCAGTGTGCATAATTATGCGTTATCTGTCAAGCACTTCTCCTTCACTCTTTGTTTCCTTCCTCCAACAGACGGTAGGATGATATTGCGCAAGTTGCCAAAAATGAACTAAACTAACATTATAGTCAGTAAATTTAATAGGTTCAAAATAAGGAAGTCTGTCACTTTAGTCACAGTTTAATCCCCACACACAGACCATGTCATAGATTGTTTGCAACTGTTAAATGCTGCTTACACATTCATGTTTATGCTCAATTGTATTTTTTTTTTAGGTATCTTTACATGCTCATATATGCAGAAGTTGGTGATGTTGGTGTCTTTTCTTAGTTTTCTGAGATGTTTTTTCGCGAGGGATAAGTGCTGCGTCACTGGAAATGAAACTTGGATTGACCAGTTTGACCCAGAAAGCAAAATTCAATCAAGAATGACATCCAAAAGGAGCAGCTGGACCTGTGAAATTCAAGGTGGAGAGGTCTGTTAAATAAATAAATAAAACTTTTTCTTATATTTGTCTCAGAACTTTTTGTCTCTCCCTTGTATTTGTTGAAAAATAATAACTACAAACATTGGTGTACTCGGATAGTATCATCATTATGTGTTTCATATCAGATCTGTGGTCAAGCTATTAGCCTGCATAAGTGACTGCACTATTTTGGGGCTACCACTTGGGGGCCCTACATTCAGATGTGAAATACAAAACCCCTTGTAAAAATGTGCAATGGAAGCAACATTTCACTGTGTTGGTTTCATTATTACCTCCACCTATGAGGTTGTTTTCATCTGGGTTTGTCTGTTAGTTTGTTTGTCTGTTAGTAAGATAACTCAAAAAGTTATGGAAGGATCTTGATGAAATTTTCAGTAAATGTTGATACTGGCACAAAGAACAAATTATTAAATTTTGGTGACGGCGTAGGTGTGCACTCTCCAAGTGCTTTTCTAGTTTTACAAGGTCTTTGTAGGTATCACAATCTGTTTGACCTGAATGTTTAGATATTTGACAATTTCATTTGTGTTTCATTTATGATCAGTGACAGAGCGAAAAGAAGTATTTACACAATGAGAACAATCCACTGTTTTAATTTCTGCTTTCAAACCTTCCTTAATTGTAAGTAGACACTGCAGTAAGAGTGTTTCCTATTACTTGTTTTTGATTCATTTTACTGCTATAGATGTTTCAGGCTGAGATCATTTCTACTACTTCATATACTGTTGGTAGATTAATCTACAGCGATGCATCATATTCTATAAGATCATCATGTTTGCTGTCCTCTAAGAACTACATACAAAGCAATGGATGAAGTGAGAAAAATAGGTTTTACTGGACAGTAACGGTAAGAAAAACAGTTCTCTGGAAACTTAGTAGTAAAACGGTCAGGTGAATATAGTAGACAAAAGTACAATGACTGCCTTAGTAGAAATATAAAGATGCATAAAATGGAAATAATCAAGTACTACACTACCACCTTAAATAGGTACTTGTACTTTGCACTCATCTACACCCTATCACTGCATAGTGAAATGAGTAAAATAACAACAATTTTATTTCAAAGATTTATTTGCGGTAATGTGTTAAATAAGAGACCTAATTAAGACAAATGAAAATCACAGTTCATTATCAATCTTTTAAATGTGACTGAATTTTTGGCCACAACCAACATTAAGCCAATAAAAATGTTGAGTTTTCTGAAGATAACAATCCAATTCATGTCATTATGGGGTACTCTTTATTCATCACTGCAAATAGAGAGAAAGACTTAAGAAAACCAGTGATGGAAATATGGAAACAGATGTAATAGACAAACGCTTTGGAAAGCCCAAGATTCTGCCAATGGCTGATAAAAAGAGGAAATGAAGGTTGAATTAAAAAATATCTAGGCCTGCAGCGTCATTGTGAATCAGATGAAGAATCTTTCACATCTGTGCTTTCTGTTGCCTCGCTGACTTCACTCAGCTCTTTGCTCTCTCCTCCGCTGTCTCTCTCACTCTCTCTCTCCTGGTCTCCAGACCCTGATGGACTTTGTCCAGACGGCGCCTCCTGACCCGAAACACGCACCCCAGGCTTTCTCAGCTGTGGGACATGTACACGAAAATATGACACATTTAGAAACTGAGTCTCCATATCTGACATCAGCTGAGCTACACATGCTTTGTCACCTATGATGAGCTAAATCCTGTCAGTGGATGGTGGATCCTGTCACCATTACATGTTTCTGGCAAATTAATTTAGAGAAGAGACCAACCTCGTCAGCCATGTGCGCCAGGTCTCTTTTCATGGCATACGCATCTTCCCCGTCTGCATAGTATTTAGGCTCTACTTCGCTGATCCTGTGATGAAACGACACAAATAAACATTAATTTTAGAAAGTATAAACTGTCGATGCCCTTGTTTCCGTTGAGAACATGTTAATCTAGACGGGGCCAATAAAATGATAATTACAGTCATATTATTTTCCTTGATATCAACACAGCAAATGATAAATGTACAATCCAATTTCAATCATTAGTAGGTAGATCCCTAATCTGCAACATGTAAGCCCATGTCCAGGCCAATAGAGGGTGGCAAAGTGCCAGTCTAGACATTACCAAAAAAGAAGAGGGCAGCCATAACATTGTATTGTTCAAAGACAGGGGCTGACCAACTTGTTCTACCTCAGACTTGTCAAATTTTCCACTGTTTGGCAAGTTCAGGCCATGTTCTTACAGTAAAAACATGGCTTAAGCTTCTGGTTTCTTTCATTCAGAAGCGGAAATCAACAGTTATACTGAAATGATGAAGTAATTCGACATTTATCATCAGAAGTATTGATTAACTGACATAAACATTTTCAGTGTCATAACAATATTGGCTTGGCCCCATTTTTGTTATTTCTATAGATGCTCAGAGGATGACGGGGGAAGATTATTTTATTTTTAAAAAAAAAAAAGTGTTGGTTAACATTGATACTTTAAATATGGTTATGTCCAGGGTTTCATCATGTTTTAACAAAGACTTCCTAACACGGTTTTAAAAATACAATTTAAGATTTGATGTTGTGCTGGGGTCAGACTTGAAACTACTGAATATTAAAGAGTACAGAACAATACTAGGAGAGCCACCAGGCATCTACTGGTAGCTTTTCAAGTTTTTTCCTGAGTTCACCTGTGACTATGATTCCTTTGTACCCAAAATTCCTAATTTTATGATTTTTTTGCACAATGTGCAGCAGGCAGCATTTTTCTGGCTTCAACTATGCACTAAATCTGAATTTATCCATTTAAATTTTTTGTTTCATAATTAGATTAAGCTATTATGAGATTACCAATTCAGATCATTGGGCTTTAGAATTGTAATGAACTGAGAGAAATCTGAATATGATTATTTTTAATGCAAGTTATTCACCTCCAAGTTGAAATGAGTAACCAATGAGAAATGAGTAACAGAGATTTTATGTCCACTATCAGAAATACAATTATTCAAACAGTGCAATTTTATAAACGATAGTATTCCCAAATGTGTCATCTGAGTAAAAATACTATACTTACTGAAATTTGAGTGTGTTTGAATACAGGTGCAGAGCTGCCCGGTTGCTGTAGTAGGAAGAGATTGAAGAAAGACTGTTAAATTCATTAAAATTTGACTATTATAAATCTCA
Organism: Sphaeramia orbicularis; assembly: GCF_902148855.1. Taxonomy (NCBI): domain Eukaryota; kingdom Metazoa; phylum Chordata; class Actinopteri; order Kurtiformes; family Apogonidae; genus Sphaeramia; species Sphaeramia orbicularis. Next base: position 36,440,652 of record NC_043963.1, read on the forward strand.
CACACATACTTAAATCCAGAAAACAATATATTAAACAACATTACACAATCAAGCAATCATCATACAATTAAAGGCAGGGTCAAAGCACCTTTTGCGAACATGAAGCGAGACATATTTTGCATTGAAATTTTCTATCATGGCCCGACTGGCCTGGTCCATCAGCTTCTGAGCCAAACCCAGTCGTCTGTGGGAGCGTTTCACTGCCTGGAAGACACAGACAAAAGTTTTCTTTGTTTTTTTTTTTCAGATCAGCAACCACTTCTTCTCTCGGTAACAGATTTGACATGTTTCTCACCAGGGATGTGATGTGTCCATGGGGTACATCATCTGGATCCTCCTCCCTGCAGAGTCGAGGAAAAGTACAATAATACACTTAGAAAGACTGATCAGCTAAGGTGAGATATTTAATAATGATCATTTCTACTTACATCTTTGCTAGCACATATCCCACTATTTTTCCATTTTCATCTTCTGCAATGTATGAAAGCTGAAAAAAAACCATGCGTGTAAATAAAATAAACTGATTCTTTGTATGAATTTGACTGACAGATGCAACGGAGTGACTGGAAAAACAGAAGTCAGCAGTTCAGTCACCTGGGGCCAGGACAGTCCGTGATAGAAATAATATTTCATCTGATAGTTCTCTGGAAGACACAGCAAGTTGCAATGCTGCATATTCATAAGGTCTTCCGGCTGGGAATACAAGAGAGAAACCAATGTCACACAAGTACAAGAAACTATTACCAGTCATTTTCAATGGGCGATATTTGGTCGGCTAACGTGTAGGCTGCACTACCTAGCTTAGCTATTAGCTTAGTTAAAAGAAACAGCATGGCTTTCGACAGGATTTCAGTACACTTACCCTTGCGTTTCTTATGTTCATTTTGACAAGTTTGTTTCTTTTTGGGATAGGGGAAACTGAAATTAAGTACACTAATCAGTCAATCAATTCATAATATTCAGATTATAACGTTAAATAGTCTTTCTCGATAGCTTGTTGGGTCGGGTTGCTAGCAAGGAAGGAAGGGAGGAATGAACGTGCTACGACAGCAGCATTTCCGGTATAGGTTTGCTCTTAACCTTCAGAATAAAAGCATTAACCATTCAATTTAGAAGCGTTCGTGCTATAAAAATTACTTGTATTTTGAAAATAAAGTACATGTACGTTACAAGGC